>NW_024386972.1:2540186-4023233 GCF_900408965.1 Simochromis diagramma | reverse complement strand
TTGAATTTGAAACAAATCCATGCACAAAAAACTATATCTAAAACCTGTCCCGGCACAGAATGTAGAACTAGTTGTTGAAAAAGTTGTTGAAAAAGTACAAATAAAAGTAATAGATCAATTCAGCCATGAGAACTTGCGCACCCCTGTTAATTTTAACCCTGTTACCATATCATACAATAATCAAAAAATTTTTTGTTAGCCCACAAGGGCTTACTTTATTAGCTTTGTTGTAGTTTGAAATATCATATGCATACTGTTTTTAAGCAAAGATTTTCAGATAATTACTGCTAAAAGCAAAGATCCATATTTATGTTTAATATGTACTTTTCTGGTTGCAGTTGGCTGCCTATTACTTTTTACAACCACATGTTTGGTATACAAGTGTTGAACAATTAGCCATGTTGACTGCTCACCTCTGGCCAGAAGAACAATGAAGTCAGTCATGCTGAACAATTGCTGACCCATGAGTTATGTTTCAGTGGATGAGACGAGCCAACAGGCTAGTTGAGTGAATACTCACTCTTGACCGACTGCAGTCACATAGACAAGCTAAAGAACAAGCATGGCAAATAAATCAGTCTATGATTTCTCTGCTGAGACCCTGGATGGACAGCCGGTTCCACTCAGTAACTACAGAGGTAAAGTGCTTCTCATCGTCAACGTTGCAACATTCTGAGGGTCAACAATAGAGGAGGTAATATTCTGCAAGAGTTGACTGATTACTGTCAGACCACATTAACTCGTTATATTGAAGGCGATTGATTTTATGCCTTGTTCTCCCAGTACCACCGACTGAATGCACTCATGGAAATGTTTGGCCACCTCAATTTCACTGTCTTAGGATTCCCCTGCAACCAGTTTGGTCTCCAATCACCTGGTAAGGTGGATAATAGGGACCTGTATTGTTCTGTTATGGGAGCTTTGCATGCCACACTTCAAAACAAACCAGATTTTTTTTTATCTTTAATTTCTGATTGATTGCCCCTCGCAAACAGAAGGTTTGAACAGCATGAGACTCTGCAGAGCTTGTTCTTGAAATGATGATATTAAGGACAGTCGCTGTCTTTCATACGATACAGAGCACACAATAGAATTTAAAAAAACTTTGTAAAAGTTTTATTTAAAACAACGGCCATATTAACTTGAAGCAATGAGCAACTATACTACTACTATTATCCATCATTGTAACGATATAGAAGTTAAAAGTCTGCTTATAATGCATTAATCTATTTGTACTTAAGGAATCTAAAAACTCTTTCCACCATATACAAGCTCTATTAGATGCACTGTGGATACTTTAATTAACAAGTTCTTTTAAAGACAAGGTTTTGAATACACACGTGCAAAAAACAGAAGTATTAACTTTTTTTTACGCTTGTCTGTGCAGAGGTGAATCATGAAATGCTCAATATTTTGAAGTATGTCAGACCTGGTGGGGGCTTTGTGCCAAAGTTTCCTGTCTTCAGCAAGATTGAGGTGAATGGTTTAAACGAAGATCCTCTTTTCACCTTTCTGAAGGTACATTGCGTTTTATTGAAGGCTGGAAGTTATAAGTTCACTGAATGGATTTATTACCCATATAGTTTATTTTTTTCCTATCAGCGCTGCAGGTGCTTAACCCTGAAAAACTCAGATACCATGTCATTCCCTGTTTCACCACAGGAATCTTTGCCATTTGTCAACCCTGTTATTGGAGACATAAAGAAATTCTACTGGTCTCCGATCAAAGTCAATGACATTCGCTGGAATTTTGAGAAGTTTCTCATAACTGCAAATGGCATGCCCTTCAAAAGGTAAAGCCATAGACCATGAGTTAAACCCTTCATGTGATTTCAATTTTACTAAGTTCAGCATTTTCCCTTTGCTACAGGTATGAACTTCACTGTCCCATTGTGCAAGTGGAAAAAGACATAGCAGAACTTCTCTGATGGATTTTTTCAATATGTCGCTGGTGGCAGAGTGACGATCCCCCAGTAAATGCACAAGTGCACCTGAGCTGGATCTGATGGGAAGAGGAACGTGTCTTGGAGCTTCAGTGCATTCACTTTGAGAACAAGTTCCCTTCTGCCACTTAATGCGTTTTCATGTCACTGCCACGTTATTCTTTAATGTGATGGTGTCTGCTATTAAAAAAACAGATGTAAATAAAACACTATATGAAAAATATGCACATGGTTATTGTTACTTTAGTTTGCCAATAGAATTTCAGTATTATTTCTACATTTAACATATATTACATTACTAGACTGTCAATACAGATGAATCACTGTATAGAATTTATTAAAACTGCGATAGATAAGCGACTTATCCAGGTGGTACCCACTTTTCACCCTATGACTGCTGGAAAATGGAAATGGATGAATGGATGGAGTTTTATTCTTTGTTGTTATGACTCCCCCACTTTTTTTATTTGATGGAACTTCTAATACTCAAAAACTACACTGGTTTTGGGAGGTCTAAAAACAAATAGTTTGAATCTAGCTTAGTACGTTTTAAATTGTATTAAATCTTCATATATGTTTTTATGTATAAAACAGTTTTAATCCGGTAATGACCAGAGAAAACAATATTCTTTATCATTGGTGTAGAATAATGAACTAACATAAAATTAAAATACTTAAAACTGTGTATAAATATAGTGTTTTAATATATGTGCTGAAGCACTTTGCATCAGTGGTATTAGTGTGTTACTTTTCAAGTGCACTGGGAGTATTTAACGGTTATTTACCTTTATTTACAAATTGTGAGTACGGAATTTTTCCTTCTGCCGAACCGTACTTGAAATCTTGCGCACGCGCACTTCAGAGTATGTCGAACAGCAGCAGCCAGTAAACATGGCTGGTGTTGGTTTCCGACGGTGGGCCCAGGCTCTGTCTAAGGGAAAGGGGTCTGGTATTTCAGCCCTTTTGTCGGGATGTAGAGCAGGTTAGTTGTGTCTTAGTCTGATAGTGTTGTACAATGAATTTCTCAGGAGGTGTGTATCAGGGTTTAACGTTTTTAGCCTCCTATGGACGTAACCTTGACATGCTAAGGTTGGCTTAGGCTAGCTTGGCGGCTGCTCTTCTATGAGGGTGCAGGCAGACAAAATAAAATTCTCATTTTTCCTTTTTTGAGCCTGCGAGCTTTGACTGCCGCGATTTCACGTATGCATTTATTGCTCTTTCAGCCTCCGGCTTGTCAAAGGACAGCCTGCCTGGGCCATATCCGAAGACCCCGGAGGAAAGAGCTGCAGCTGCAAAGAAGTACAACATGAGGGTTGAGGACTATGAACCATATCCCGACAATGGAGAGGGGTGAGCTTTAATTTTAACAAGTCTCATGATTGTTGTTGTAATTCTAACTGCTTTTGCCGGTACTGCTAATGTAGACGGCGAAAATGACTGTCCAGTCCATTCATTCTTATAACATTAAGTCACAAACAAACTGTAAGATTTCAAAGAAAATAATGAGCAATTACTGTGTTTTTGTAGCTTTGGTGATTATCCAAAACTGCCAGAAAGATCTCAGCAAGAGAGAGACCCCTGGTACCAATGGGACCACCCTGACCTGAGGAGAAACTGGGGAGAGCCGGTAAGATACCGACTGACATTAAAAGCTATTGTTGTCCTTTTTCTGAATAAATCATGAGTATAATGATGATGGTTCATACAGCAGTTGATTATTTGAAATGCATTGCAGTAGTAATTATGCAGTTTTACCTGAATAATTGTGTCTAGGTTGTCTGAGTGGAACCTTTTTACAGGTTTTCCTATTACGTTTTTGTTTATCAAATGGACACAAGTATGTTGCTTTAGGTATTTATGCACCAATAGTGCTTGCATGTGTAGTCAAGCCCCCAAAACACATTTCAAAACAGAAAAAACCCTGTCTTTTATTTATGATGTTGTCATTTCTGAATTGTATTGTTTTTAAAATTAAAACTATATATCCATTAAATGTAAGATTTAACAAACTTGTCCATATAGAATATTTCTTTCAGATATTTAGGCTGCAATCACACTAATATTTTCTAGTATGAGTTCAGATTTTTTTTTGTTAATACTAACATGAAATATAATTGAGTGAGGTAATAGATGTGGGTGTCTCTCTCATTATGTTTAAAAGTCTTAGTTTATGCCCACCATAGGCCTTTTTCCAGGAAGCAGGTTAAACAAACTCTAGTCTAGTCTAGTCTCTGGTGATTAACTCTGAGATTGACAGGTCTGGGTTTTCAGTTCCAGAACAGCTGATCAGACTTAGTTCATTCAACTAATTCTGAGTTTAGCACGTGTATGAGTAGACAAAGAAAGAAAGACATCATCGGTGTAGCTCTGATATCAGGATTCACCTGGGCAACAAGTAAATAAAGAGCATATCTGCTTTAATGTTCCCCAGTTCCACCATTTATGGTCTAATCTAATAGCAGCCTTCACTGATAAATGATAACTCTCTTATGCCCATAGCAGACATTTACTGATTTATAGTTTATAAGTAATGCTAGCTGTTTTACATTCAACTCAAAATATGGAGGGCAACTTTACGAGTCCATAAAGAATGTTACGTTTTATCAGTAAACGCAAACATTTTATGAGAAATATCTAAGATTTTATAGAGCTATACAGGCCTAATCCTGTATGGGTGGAATTGTGACATTAAAAAACAATAATTCCTAAAAGAAATTTAATTTGTAGTTCTAAATAAATTCTAAATGCATTTAGGACATTTTTTACTCACTTTATGTCTCGTCCACAATGTTATTTCTCTCTCCACCAACGTAGGTTACAATTACATTAGTATGACCTATTATGCAAATTAGGCAATGATGTCATTTAGTGACTTTTAGGACAGCCAATAGCAATTTTTCTTACTGAGGAGTTGGCAACACTGCGTGAGGCTCCTGACTACGGCAACCGCAATGCTCCGGCAATCCATCAAGCAGTGCGCCTTCATAGCTTACCAAAGTCGTACTAAAACATTTTTTGACAGATTTCTGTGCGCCGTGTACTACATAAAATTGGTTTGAGGTCAGTAAGCACAGCCAGAATTAATACATAAGGCACACTTTTGATTTTTGAGAAAACTAAAGGATTTTAAGTGTGCCTTATAGTGTGTAAAATACGTTATACAGAAGAAAAGAATATATCGCGATATATATCGTTACCGTACATGCTTCAAATTATACCGTGATATGGATTTTAGGCCATATCGCCCAGCCCTACTGTCCAGCCATACAAATGCACTTGGATTCAGAGTCACTTCTACCTGGATAAACCCACTTAGAGTGATTGAGAGGATTTTAAGTGGAAAATGTGTTAAGGTTCAGACTCTGAATTTCAGACAGACATTTAAAAAATATTGTTTGATATCATTTAATAACTGAACCTGTCAACACATTTCACAATGTTCATGGTTGACTGTAGCTCAGGAGGTAGAGCAGGTCATCTACTAATTAGAAGGTGGTTAGATCTCTGGCTGCTCCAGTCTGCTTGCCAGATATCCTTGGGCAAAATACTAACCTAGAAAGCAATTGAGCATAGAAAAAGCTGCTTGTGTAAATGGGTGAATGAGGCATGCTGTATAAGCACTTTGAGTGCTCAGCTAAAGAAGAAAAGCACTATATAAGAACCAGTTTGTTTACCATTTAACACAGAATGTCTGAAGCCTGCATTTTAAAAAGTCAGTCAAATGCATGTAGTCTTAAACATATTTCAATGAGGAAATGAAACCAAGTGTCATTCAGCTGATTCAAGTACAGCAGGAGGGAATGAGTCAGAGAAGAAAATCTGCCAGTGAGCAGGATAGGTTTAAAGAGTATGTTACCATGGTAATTGAATCAGAGTTTAAGTTAACTCTCTTTCAGGAACAGAAAACCTAGATTTGCACAGATCTTTGTGTTTGTTTTTTTAAAAACCCTCTGTTTTAGTGAAACCTGTTTCCTGTGATAGGGCCCAGGCTAAAATGCAACTAAAATGAGGTCAGCACCATTAACAAGGAACTGTGTTCAGTTTAGCCTGGCTGAGACCCAGCTCTCTTTGCATAATGCAGTTTTCTAAGCTGTCACAAATTGACTAAAATTATAAAATAAGCAATTTAAGATTGCGTTTGAGAGTTAATCTGTGATTGTTCTACCTCTTAGATGCACTGGGATTTTGATATGTACATCAGGAACCGTGTGGATACATCTCCCAGCCCTGTGCCATGGTCCACAATGTGCAAGCAACTGTTTGGTTTCATTGGGTTCATGCTGTTTATGTTTTATGTTGGAGAGAAATTTCCAGCATACCAACCTGTTGTAAGTACACACCTTAATGCAAGAATTCGGTTTTCTTTGTTTTTTTGTTGGTGTTTTTTTTCCCTCACTGTTACAATTTTCAGCAGCTTAAAAATGGCTGGATCATCATTCTTTCAATTTTATAGTTTAGTTTAGTCACTATAACTTACTCTTTATGGTTTCCTTCTTTTTTGTTGTTGTTCTTCTTTTTTCTAAAAAAACCTAAATGTCTCTGACATTGACATGGTGTCAGAGCCAGATACAGAGTTAGAAGGATGGACCCCTCTAAACCCCCAGAAAGCTATTTCTGTTCATCTAGACGTTCTGTTATCAGTAAGAAAAACATTGCATCACTTATCCAAGCGACTTCTTCAGTTTGATCTCAGTCTTATCTGGATGGTTGAGCATGGATCAAGGCAATACCCCTAAACTAACCCTAGTTAATAAAGATTTCTTATTAACACTAGATTCTTTTGCAGTCTAGTGGCCGATTTGATATTGTTGATACAGAGGAAGATACTAAACGTGGCAAAACACATGATCTCCATAATTATATTTAGTAAATATTTTATTTTCAGTAATTATATAACAGTGTATGTTAAAGTTAGAATCACCTTTTCTGTACAGTAACACTGTTGGTGTACAAGGTTTCATTAAAGTAATTGTCTTTTGTTTTTTTCCAGGCACCGAAGCAATATCCCTTCAATGACCTGTACTTAGAGAAAGGAGGAGATCCTGAAAAACAGCCTGAAGAAGTCAAACATTATGAATTATAATCACTAAAATGTGATTCTACTTGTGTATATATATTTCGGTCAAGAATAAAGACTTATGTTCAAAGTTAAAAGTTTGTATTTGCGTGATTTGTTATTATTTATGTCTGTAAAGAATGTTAACTTGCCTTCTTGCTGTTTTGTTAAATGTTAATTTTCGACTTTTGATAAAACAGAATAATTTTCAAATGAAATGTATTCTTAGCAATGAACATGATCTATAGGTGTAAGTCTATACACTTTCTCTGGTTCAGTATTACTGGGTTAACTTCAGGTTACTGTGAGGAATGTCCTTGTCAGCCTCCGTACCGTAGTGACAACACGGCAAAGCACTTTGGTCCGACTCCGGCTGTGGTTGAGCTGGCTAGCTTGGCTGTAAAGTAGCTCTCGAGTTTGTAGTAGATGCGGGCAGTCAAGTTCTGACAAATAAATTGACGTAAGTTTCTCTCAAGGCCATATTTATCTTTTTTGGGCTGAGTTTTAAGGCGCCCAGTGGTCCTTTTTGTTAAAATATGCTAACTGGGGTGGTGGCTGTTGGCTAGCTTGCGTGCAATAAAAATCTGGTCCGTTTGTGCACCGGAATTAAATAGCCCGGCGTTAGCTCGGGATTTAAAAATGAGTAGCAACGTGTATGAGAGGTTAATTTAGCATTAAAACAAATATAATGAGATCATTACCAGTAGAAGAGTCTGCTCTTACAAAGTTATTAACCGACAAAAGCTAACGCTACGGTTTCTGACACATGATTGCTAAATGCTAATAAAAGCTAACTACATGTTATGTTAGCTTGCCTAAAAGGGGCTTAACGATAGTTTAATTTAGAGGATAACTACATTCATTTCATTGTGATAATTAACATATAACTTTGCACAACCGTATTCGAAAGCTAGATTTATGTATAGACGATTAAGTTACTGCTGTTACAGGTAATAGCCTGAGGTACTCTGGAAAGTAAGAATATTCGAGATATAAATGCGAATTTTGTGTTATTAATAAGCCAACATTATATATTTTAGGGACTGGGATATAGTGTAATTGGTTTAGCGGAGTCTGTTCTGCTGTCCAGGATTTGGAATTTGAACACTTGTAGAGGAAGATGAGGCTGAAAGAGATCCAGAGGACTGCCCACCAGGCGTGGAGTCCTGCCGGGCACCATCCTATATATTTGGCCTTGGGAACAGCAGCACAACAGCTTGATGCTTCTTTCAACACCACAGCTGCTATAGAGATATTTGAGATGGATTTTTCTGACCCCTCACTGGACATGCAGCTCAAAGGGTCGTTGGCAACTACAAACAGGTAACGTAAAGAAGAGATAAATGATGACCACACAAGACCACACATTCATGGCAAGAGTATAAGCCACTGATTGTTTCCACACAGCCTATATCAGCAACCATGGGAAAGTTTTACCACGTTATGCCGCTTTGATATGATTATTAGCTCCCTGATTGATTCGGTTAGTTTTATCACAAGCTGCAGACAGTGACTGTCACAGAAGGGACACTTCATGTTGTGACTTGCCCGTAAATTCCTTACACTGATAAAACTGGATGTTTTCAAATGGTTGTATCAACAAGTAAATTCAGGCCTGCCAGTTAATTTGATACCACATAGATACAACTAGTGCAATCTTAAAATAAACGTTTACTTATTAATAATTAAATTAATGTTGCTCATTTGCTATCTTTTTAATTGTTCTCACATCTTGCTTTAGACTCATTCTTCCATTTTTTTTATTTTTTGAGATATTTAGTGTAGTTATTTGTTCAGAAGACAGCATGTTAAAGAAATAAAGCATATAACCTTTGTAGTATGCAGTCTATGACTGAATGCTAATAACTTGCTATGTCATTTATAGGTTGCATAGTATAGTGTGGGTAAATTTTGGAAGTGGAGCAGATGGTACTGGAGGAAGGCTGGTTGGTGGTAGTGAAAATGGAACACTGACTGTCTATGATCCAGAGGCAATAATGAACTCCAGTGGGGAGGCTGTAGTGGGACAATCTGACAAACATACAGGACCTGTCCGAGCATTAGATTTCAACCATTTTCAGGTAAATAGAAACCTGCTGGTGATTTCCTTTGTCATTCAAAGACAGTCGGTACAGACGTCCCTCTGTGTTTCAGATTGATGTTTTAATTTATTAATTTTTAGAGTAACCTCCTTGCGTCAGGAGCAAATGATTCAGAGATATACATCTGGGATCTAAACAACTTCAGCAGTCCTATGACTCCAGGAGCAAAGACACAGGTGAGTACATGATGGGATCACGTGGTTTGTCATGGTGTTGAAATCTTATTCTCTTCTAAACCAATGTGTTTATAATGAGTCAAACCACAATTCCCCAGTAAGTAGGTTTTGACTTTTTTTTCTTTTTTTTGCCTTTATAGTTTTAATATCGGTGAGAAACAATGAAATCACAAGAATATTTTATTTGTGGTTGTATAGTTATATAATACTTGCTTGCTAAGGAGTAAATTTAAGCCTTGGTGTCTATACTTCTTACCAACATTTGGGTATAACCTTGTTCTCCTCAGTATCAAGATAGCTGAATAAAACATGTCTGCACAGGCTGTCTATATTTCATGGGAGTCCTTGCTGTTAGAATAAGCCATGGTTACATGATATTTCCATAACAGAAACAAACAGTGTTTGCATGGCATTTGCATTCCTGGGTGTAATGATTGTGAAGTTCTGGCTAATACTGATGTTTTTCACATAGCACTTTTACCACTGGAAGCATTCCAAGTCTATGGCAATCAACATGACTAGTGTCACCCAGTACTTATTTTTTGCTCATATGTCAAACCGTCCCTATATGCATATAATTATGAGGGATCTGTTGTAGTAAGACTCACAGGTAGACTTGTTTTTGTTTTAGACTAACAACTTTTGTTTTTTCTTTTCTTTTTCAGCCTGCTGAAGATATCAGTGTAGTCTCATGGAACCGGCAGGTTCAGCACATCCTGGCCTCTGCTAACCCCAGCGGGAAAGCAGTCGTCTGGGACCTGAGAAAGAACGAGCCAATCATCAAGATCAGTGATCATAGCAACAGGGTTGGTGGCTTAAATAAAGTCCAGAGTTCCTTCTGTAAAAGTAATGAAATCATGTGAACAAGTCAAAAAGGCTCATCTATCATTTTAAAGCAACACGTGTTGTCTGAGACAAGACTATTTGTAGAATGCAAAATCCTACTTTTATCCTGTTTTGCTCTGGATGCTCAGTAATTTGACTCATTTGCTAGGCAAAAATGCAGATTTTAATGTTGCATCCTGTAGAAATGAACTCTCATATTTTTAACTCTTTTATGTGATTTCAGATGCACTGTTCAGGAATGCTCTGGCACCCTGATGTGGCCACTCAGTTGGTCTTGGCCTCTGAAGATGACCGACTGCCAGTGATCCAGATGTGGGACCTCCGCTTTGCCACATCACCTCTTAAAGTACTGGAGAACCATACAAGGGGAATTTTGTCTATATCCTGGAGCCAGGCTGACTCTGAGCTCCTGCTTAGTAGTGCTAAAGACAATCGGATCCTTTGCTGGAATCCAAACACAGGAGAGGTACACGATCTTAATTACTGCTCATGTATCAGGGATTCTGCAAGCGTTTGGCAAGCCTCTAAGCTACTGAGCTATTCCACCTCATTAGGTTAATGTTTCTCTTAGAGGTTTTACACATATAAACCAGCTGTTAAAGACTATAGTTTTCAAAGTTTAAAAAAAAAACCCAGGCAAATATTATGACGTAATATCATTTTGCCTTTTAAGCTGGCATCTCCTCCTTATGGGATAAACTACACTTGATCCTTAGTTGGTAGGCTAAATGACTGCTGTGTGTGAAAAGGTTAACCTTCATTTCATGCTTTACCCTGATATAGCCTTGAAGCAGGAATGAAGCTCCCTAGAGTCTGTCTTTCCTTTCTCACTGACTGCAGAGCTGCAGCAATGCAGCACCACTGTTGCATCTGTGACACATAATTAGCTAAGTACCTAATATACAACTCCCCAACCTACCTCACCCTCAAGCTAGTTGGAGCTGCTCTGGTAACTTTGTGGCAAGAATCCTGTGTATTATGAGTGAATAAGCCCTCATTGTTGTTACCTATATTTGTTCCTCCAATCATGAAAGCTGTGTCTTCTATTCAGGTAATCTATGAGCTCCCAACAACTAACCAGTGGTGCTTTGATGTGGAGTGGTGCCCCAGGAATCCAGCGCTGCTTTCAACGGCATCATTTGATGGGAGAATCACTGTTTACTCTGTGATGGGAGGGAGCTTGAAGGCTCAGCAGCAGAGCACAGCTGAAAGAGTAATGTTTGCTCTGTCTTTAAAAGATTTTGAATTTAACTGTGTTTGTATTTACGGTTTTATTTGTTTAAACCGTGTCTGACCTCCATTGTTTGTCCACAAGATGGTGCCCATGTAAAGCACTTAATATTGACTTATAAACACGTTGTACATTAAGTCTGAAAGATGGCTGTATCATAGTTGAAAGCTATCACATGAAGCAGGGTCACAGCTAATTATATTTATTCATTAAAATGGTTGATTGATCATCAGCTGTTAAAAATTGCTACAAATATTAATCAGTTTCACAACAGAAATATTGACATGTTTAAATGTCTTGTTTGTCTGCTTGGTCTATGAACTATTTATCAAAATAGCTGCAGTCAGTTAATTCTTTCAGCATATTTGTTTCAACATTTTTTATGTTTTATTTAACAGATATCATCCTCATTTGACACAATGGATCCCTTTGGTACGGGGCAGGTGCTGCCTCCTTTGCAAGTTCCTCAGCCTCAAGTGCAGGACACCATAGTTCCTCCTCTCAAGAAGCCACCCAAGTGGGTGCGCAGGCCAGTGGGAGCTTCCTTTGCTGTAAGTGCAGCATTTAATGTTTTTGTAGCAATTTTCTTCCATTAAAAACAACAGAACAATTATCTTTATATATGATCTGTTTTTGTTTCTTAGTTTGGTGGAAAGCTGATCACATTTGAGAATCCCAAGCTGCCTCCAGTCCAGAGCCCCCAACCCGTCCCTAGACAAGTGTTTGTGAGCCAAGTTACCACAGAGACAGAGTTCCTACAGCGCTCTAGGGAGCTGCAGACAGCGCTGCAGTCAGGTTCCTTCAACAGTTACTGCCAGGCTAAGATTCAGAGCTCCAAGTCAGATGCTGAGCAGGACATATGGAAGTTCCTTCTGGTTCGCCATCCAGCTACTAAAACCTAATGTTAAATCTGTCAGTCAGTTTTGGGTGTTATTATCCTGTATGCTGATTCACTCTTTTAATTTACAGGTTAATTTTGAGGATGAAGCCCGTATTAAATTCCTTAAACTTTTGGGGTTTAGCAAGGATGAATTGGAAAGAAAGGTATCATGGCTCTTACTTGACTGTAGCTAGTCACTGATATTTAACATTAACTTTAAAATTTCTGTGAATGCACTGGTTCTCTAAATCATATCACATACTTCCTGTTGTGCTTATTCAGATTTCAAAATGTCTGGGGAAGAATTTCCAACCCAATGGACATGGAGTGGATGCCAAAGATCTGGCAGAAAAGATGCAGCGACTCTCCACTGAGGTCAGCACTTCTGCAAATGTACGGTATCTATTTTCAAGCTGTGTGTCTCCTGTTCCATTTAAAACACTCTTTGTTATTTTCAGAGGTCTGATGAAGCAGCTGAAGCTAGAACTTCAGGTTCTGTGTCACCAGCAGATTTTTTCAGCCAGACCCCAAAGGAAAACTCTAACTTTCAGATCCCAGTGTCATGTGGTAAAATTTCTCCTCTGAAAATCTACTGTTATCTGATATTTACTTGTGATTTTATGATTGCATTGATTATCTCCTTCTGTTTTTAAGACACCGATGGTTTGATAAGTCAGGCGCTGTTGGTTGGTAACTTTGAGGGAGCTGTGGATCTTTGTCTGAATGATGGTCGCTACGCTGAAGCAATCCTGCTTTCTATAAGCGGAGGAGAAGAACTGCTGAAGAAAACTCAACAGAAATACCTAAGCAAACAAAAGAATAGCATCTCAATGGTAAGATTATGATTAATAGTGGTCCAGCTCATACAACCACAATGAAATGAATGTTTTTCCTGAATGTATACCTAACGTGTTTGTTCCAACTGCAGCTTATATCATCAGTGGTGACCCAAAACTGGAAAGACATAGTCCAAAGCTGTGAGCTGGACAACTGGAAGGAAGCTCTCGCTGCTCTCCTGACCTATGCTCACCCTGAAGACTTTGCTCGCCTGTGCGGTGAGTATCCACCTTATTCATACCAAATCTATCTGTGCTCATGGTATCTGTTCTAATTTCAGTCTTCCCTCTATTCAAAAAAAATTTAATTTTCTTTCATCATGGTAGATACACTGGGAAGCCGGTTGGAGTGTGAGGGTACAGAGAAGCGTTGCCTGCAGGCATGTCTGTGTTACATCTGCTCTGGAAACATTGAGAAGCTAGTGGAATGCTGGGCCTTGCATAGAGACTGCTCTTCTCCTCTTGGTCTAGAGGTATAATCTTAATATTTGTTCTAATCTGCCTCTAGCAATGATGAACAAACTCTTCTGCTTATTTGAGCAAAGTTTTAATGAGTTGCTGTGCACTTACTGAGATGATTCGGGGGTGAAAAATAGTTACAGTTACCTGCCAGCGAAGAATCTATTCGTCTAAAGGCATTTATTTGTGTTTCAGGATTTGGTTGAGAAAGTCATGATGCTGCGAAAGTCCATTGAACGTCTCCGTAACTGTGAGGTGGCGGTCCAAAGCCCAGTCCTGGCTGAGAAGCTAACCTGTTATGCTGGCATACTGGCTGCAGAGGGTAGCTTGACCACTGCCCTGAGCTACCTGCCTGAGAACTCAGACCAAGTAAAATAGCTATAAATGATTTAATTATTAATGGCACAATTCATTTTTCTTTGCTTTGTTTGATTTGTAATAACTGCATCTGCATGTTTGTCCAATTTTGTCTTGTCAGGCTGGGATCGTGATGCTAAGAAACAGGCTGTTTCACGCTCAGGGAGAGGCTCCTGTCCAACAGCAACCTCCAAACACCTTCAACAGAGTCAGTGTGTCCACTGCAAAGCCCACTCCTGCTGCTCCAACTCCTGCATCAAAAGCACAGTTTACGGTATCAGTTTGTTAGCAATACAATGAATAATAAATATATTTTCCAAAATGAATTTGTATTTAATTTGTATTCATTTGTATTTTATTTAGAGTCATTACCAGCCCTCTCCTGCTGCTCAGATGACTGCACAACAGCAGCCTCCTTTGCCATCGGTTTTTACCCCTCAAGCTGCTCCAACCAACCCTGGGCCTGGTCTACCACCTTCTTCTCATGTACTGCCACCCAGTACGACCCGCCCTGCCCTGAGACCCTCCTACCCCCAACATCCTGCTGTGGCTCCAGGTTTGACCATTTGTAGAATATTTGAATTTATTTGTATTTTTTGCCCTTTTTTGTTTCTTGATATTATGGCAATCATTTGTGGCTTTTCCCAGGTTTTTTTCCTCACCAGCCATTCCAGCCTCAGTCACCGTCCACTGCTGGACCTCCAGCGTTTCCACCTCCAGGTCCTTCTATGCCAGCTGCTACTTTATCAGGGCCTCAACTGCCACCTTCATCGTCAGCTGCTGGAGGCCTACCCCCCATGCCCAGCCCCGGGGTGCCACCAATAAGCTTCATGCCACCTACCTCCTCAGGCTTTGCACCAGCTGGCTCCCAGCCTGGAGCCCCGGTTCCAGTGTACCCAGGAAGCCTTCACAACCAGGGTACTGCACCTCCGTCTGTTCCCTATGCTCTTCCCGGATCTGGATATCCACAGGGTGGACCTGGAGCTCCTGCTGCAAAGCCCTTCCCAGCTCCAGTGGTGGCTCCTCCTCCTACTGGTATGAGATCACAGCTACATTGTTTCCTGACACCGTTCCACATTTTTTTAGTCATGAATTTAAAGAAAGAAATTACAGAGGTCAGCAGGAATGTATTGCTCGTGGTGATTTACATCTGTTCCGCTGTCACTCCTTTTTGACTTGCAGGATACTTTCCCTGGCTGAATTCCCAGTGTGACAACCAAGGTGACAGGGTTAGGGCTGGATATGGAATAAGGGAGGATCAAACAATCCATTCAAGAACCAGAAAAAAAATATCTGTGCAAAACAATATAGTATCCCTAAATTAACCTCAAAGTTAATATGCGTTGGTTTGCAATCCATGCAGATCTTCTCCATTTGTCTGGTTTCTTGATGATTGTTTGTGTTACCCTATATTGAAGGGAAATGTAAAGACTTACCTGGTGTATTTTTTATATGTGAGCTCTAAATGAATTTTCCAGACTCAGACAAGACTGTAGATGATTCTGTGTCAGGCAATTAAAGATGACGCGCATATATATACATTGCTATTTGAAATGAAAGCATAAGTAGGACATTTTTAAACACTTGCAGCTGCTACATAATTAACCTGAAATAGACTCAGTATGATATTCATAGAATTTTTCTTTCTGTTTTTTTGCCTTTGAGTGAATAATGCTGCCTGAAAATTTGCTTGTTTGTTTCTGCATAAACTGCCAAATCTGTATGGCTTGACTTGCAGTGTTTTTACCACCTGGGCCCAAAAAGATTGTCTCTTGTAGACAATCCTTGGTTGCTTGAGTGTATCTAAACAACGAATGTTAGTAGTTCCTTAATAATTGTCATTATTCTTCTGATTCAGGACCTCAAGAAGGCTGGAATGACCCACCTACAGTGCGAGGTGGACCCAGGAAGAAGAAGGTAAGCCTGCATTTCTTACTGTCAAAATACTGTTCTGCTGTATGCTTGCAAATGTAGTAAAAGCAGCTATATTGTTGTGCGGCACCACGTTCCTTTGAGGAGAGCATTGTTATTCTCTCGAGAGCTCACTAAACTAAACTAGCAGACTCTCTTAGTTTAGTTCACCCTTATTGAAAACTCAAGCACATTCACATTAAGCACTTCTTCTTTCTTGCAGGCAAGAAAGGCAGATGAATTTATGTTACACCAACAGTTTAGCAAAAATGTAACAAATGTGTCATTTATTGATATACCAAAACTAAACTGCTTGGTTCATTGTTTTTTTCCTCACTCATTATGATATACTTTGTTGTATATTCAGGTTCCTGATAACTATACTCCACCAGCCCCCATCACAGCACCTGTGATGAGATTCCCAGTGGAGGCTGCTCAGCCCCATGACAACACCCAGGTACCCCCTGGAGCCCCTCAAGAGCCCAGCGTACAGGTTGGTGTCGAACGAGGGGGCTGTTTTGTGAATTCTCAACAGTAACACCTTGTCACCTTATGTTTCTGTGCTTGTGTTATTCAGCTCCTCCAGCAGCTGCCATCAGAGAAGGTGCAGCAGAAAGAAATCCCTCCTGAGCACATGGTTCTCAAGTCCACCTTTGACAGCCTTGTGCAGCGCTGCCAGCTAGCTGCAGGAGACCCAGTAAGTTCCACAGTCTGTAGCCGCATCTAGGTTTCACAGTTTTTCTGGTGCAAATGTTTTTGTTGATTGAAACAAAATTATTTTGTTATTGGATACAAAGTGACAAGAAGTGTTTCTCTTTCAGCAAACTAAAAGAAAACTTGATGATGCTGCCAAGCGCCTGGGGCACCTGTATGATAAGCTGAGAGAGCAGTCGGTAAGGATCAGAAGTGATCAGATTCAGAAATTATTTTAAAAAAATTGACAGAAAAACTTGACTTTAAAAAGCTGCTTTTAAATGATACAGTGCAGTTAGAAATGCATTGTGTACTTAAACAGAATTTGAGGTAAAAGTTGATAAATCTCAATATCACTTTGTCTTTCTTGATATTCCCTTTTTGTCTGCTTAAAATTTTGTTGTGAGGGTAAAACCACTGAGTTTCTTCTCACTATGTAGCAATGACTTAAAAAGATCAAATGCTGTTTACATTAACCTGCCAAAACCACAAAAACAAAAAGCAGGTGTGTTTCTATGGGTGACATGTTTGCACCATTTCCGTTTTGACCACCACAAATAAAATTCAGCTGACTCTTGTTGCATTAATAGATATCACACTCTCAACCTCAGAAAAAAGGACATAAAACCTGCATGATGAGCTAAGCCTTGTCAAGGGCCACCACTGTCATAGCAATGCTTTGTTTATAATTCTAAGTCAGCGCTGTACAGTGGAGGTGCACTGCATTACCTGAAATAAAAAAGTGCTTTTGTCAATTTAAGAATAAATGTTTATGGATATATACAATAAAATATTAGGTCTTTAAAAGGTTTGAGTTAAATGAACATGCCACACACTTAAGGTCACCTATTTAAAGACCAAAGAAAATGTTTAAACCATTGTGTACTCACTACACTGACAATATGAAACGTACCAGGATCTGTTTAATCCATCTCAGCAGGTAATTGTGTACGCTAACCTGCCAAGTGCTTAACGTTACCTTGAATTTTTAAAGTACAATTTTTTTTTACAACAGATCTAAAAGCTAGAGTGCATGTCAGACATCAGGATGAAGTTGTAAACCTGATATTTTTACTTGTTATGACTTAAAAAAAAAGGACCCAGGACATGCTCTACTTGAATCCAATGGCAACTAAGGGCTCAGCCAGTAAAAAAGCATAGTCTTTGTGAAGATAGCTGAGAAAATGATCCGTCTTAGTCCATTATATGTATTTGTAACTAAGCAAGCGTCAATTTGAGTTTACTGATGTAATTGTTGCTATCAGTGGGCACTCGAGAGGCTCTAGGTAGAATGCAATACAAAGAAATAAAGTAGTAAAACAAGACAAACTATGCATTTACAGTGTCCAGTAAATGGGGATAAAACCAGAATTAAGTATGCAGTACAAGCTAAACATTTTCCATGAGCACACCAGTAAACAGATTCGGGGGATCTACAGGGATAACTGTTTACAACACAATTGCTATTAATAGTTATTAACATGAAAAAGGATCATAGATGAATGTTAATGTTCCTTCACTTAAATCATATTTATTCAACATCATCGCACTCTGCATTTTTCTTCAGTCATCCACCTGCAGACACCTAATGCCCCCACCAGGGGGGGGTCACTTCACAGTTTAAGAACTACTGTGTTTACCATGCTGAAGAAGTGGGAGAAAAAAGAAAATACAGAACTTGGGATTTGCCGTTTTTTGTGACTTAAATTGCAACAGTAAATTTGATTTTTCACAATTTTCTCACATAGTACAGTAAAAACTGTAAACATAATATAATTTCCCTACTGCCTCTCAGCTCTCTCACAACATCCTGAGCGGACTCCATGAGATCAGTCGCTGTGTGGCCAGCCAGAACTACCAGCGGGGTTTGGAGGTCCACACTCAGGTGGTCAGCAGCAGCAACTTCAGCGAGATCTCCGCCTTCATGCCGATCCTCAAAGTAGTCATGACTATTGCCAACAAGCTGGGCGTGTAACCTCCAGGTTCACCACCAACCAGACTTCAGTGTTACCATATTGTTGTATATGTATTTATTTCTTTTTGGCCTGATGACTTGCGCCAATAATGAGAATAATGGCTGATAATATTACAGGTCGTGTTCTTCATCACTCCGTACAGTTTCCTTGCCAGAAGACTTGCCTGATTTGGGCAGTGAGGTTGGTTTTTGTAGAGAGTTGTCGATGTTGCTGTGATAATTTTACAAAACAAGAAAGAGGAAAAAAAAGTTGAATGTATTCCAAAATTTGTGATTCTGTGTACATTCAAGAGTTGATGTAATATACGAAGCAAGTGGTGCAAAGTCTGAATTGAGGTAGTTTACAAAGTGGTGCATTTTCATATTCCATATTACACTGCACACCAGTGCATATATATAAGTCCAGTTCAGCATTAGAAACAAACATCTTTGACTAGGAACTCTCATCTCCAAAGGTCAGACTAAAAATCATGAAAATAAAATCTGGGTTGCACTTACTATCCACCCTGTCGGTGTTCTTTGTGTGAGGGAGGAACAGGCTGACACGCTTTACTCGGTGTGTATAATTTTACAACAACAACAAGCATCAACATGTTTAAACACTGTAACATAGATCTTACTGTTCTCTACATTTGCTGTAATAGATTGTTTCCAGTTCATTGTGCCATGTGTGTATTTGGGCCAAAGTACTGCAGAAGAATGTCATAGAGTGATTGTAAAGTTTTGCTGTTTTATTTCCTCTTCCACACTTTATTAGCACTGGTACAATATTTCCTGATAGCTTGTGTGAACGACTGAAGTTTTTTTGTTTTGTTTTTTTTCTCAGTCTTGCTTCAGTATGCATGTTAAGTACTTCCCCTATTGCTCACGGGGCAGCTTGTAAAACAAAAGTACACAATT
Source organism: Simochromis diagramma (assembly GCF_900408965.1). Classification (NCBI taxonomy): domain Eukaryota; kingdom Metazoa; phylum Chordata; class Actinopteri; order Cichliformes; family Cichlidae; genus Simochromis; species Simochromis diagramma. The sequence continues at coordinate 4,003,868 of NW_024386972.1, read as the reverse complement.
TTATGTTAAACTGAACATGAACTAACATCCCCTCTGTGTTAGCCACTCCTTCTGTTAAAGATACACTATTCCTCTTTATCCAGGCCACATCTTATCCTTTCATAACCTAAAGTTCCCATTTTTAAATCATACAAGTTTTAGATTAGATCATAATAATGATATGACTTAAAGGATTTGACAAAACAAAGATCTTAAGAGTTTTGTAGCTGAACATGAAACTTTATAGTTTGGTGTGTTGTGGCAGCAGAAGGCAGTGAAGTGCCTCAGTGTGCCCATTGTGGTTGCACAGATATTTATACAATCCATCTTGCTTACTTTATTCATTTCGGTATCCTTTTTTCAAATAAAATTTCACTTAAAAGGTTGCACGTTTCTAAACATTAACTGTCTCCTTGTTCATATTCAATACAATTTTTTTGTCCTTTTTCTAGTGATCCCTGTAAGGGAGGTCATTTGCCTGTTGCACCAACCCTCTGCATGACTTCCTTCACTACATCCAAGAACTTGTGTGGTCTTCTTTTTCCCTTATTGTCTGCCAGCTCCTGCTTCAACATCCTTTATCCAGTATATCCACTATCCCTCTTTGTCTCCAAACTCTTAAACCGGAGCTGTCTCTCCTCATCACCCCCAGTGAACATCTTTAACATCTTCAGCTCTGCCTCCTGTCTCCAAATCATTCTCCATAGCTCGTCATTCTACTATCTTGTAAAGCTTTCCTTTCACTCCTGCTGCTGTCCTTCTACTACAAATTACCTTTAATACTCATCTCCACCCAGTCCACCTTGTCTGCATTCTCTTGCACACACTTCATTGCTTTGGAGGGTTGATGCTAAGTATATAAACCTCTCTTCCATACTGTCACTAGAGATCACAATGTCACTGGTACCGACGTCTAATAAGGCAATGACATTGTGGTTTAGCAAAACAGTTGAACTCTGATCTCTTTAATCGGTGATCTCCTCACTCCATCTATCTTATTCAAAGTATCCACAGTCACAGGCCGGCTGAAACCTATCCCAGTTGTCATTGGACAAAAAGCAGGGTTCACCTTGGACAGGTCACCAATCCATTGCAGGGCTAACACTTACAGGGACAGACAGCTACTCACGCTCACATTCACAACTACAGCCAATTTAAAATCAATTAACCTCACCTCATGAATGTCTTTGCACAATAGTAGGATGCCAGAGTACCCAGACTGAGCCCACAGAGAAAGAGAATATGCAAACCCCACACGGAAACCAGAGACGGGATTCAAACCAAAAGACTTCTTAGTGTGAGGGAGTAGTGCTGCCAATACAGTGTCTGAGTCCTTTACCCGTGCAATAAAAAAAACATTTTTTTTTATTAAAAAAGAAATAAAAAGGTGCTCCACAGCTTCTTGTATTGCTTCATGTAATAAGTCATGTTGTGTATTGTGTATACATGACTTTTAAAGTTGAAACCTGGTTCTTCCTCTGATGCTCACTGTTAAATTGAAAACAACCATCAAAATGTGTTGTCATACCAACATTTACACAAAAACTAAACAGTTCAAAGTGTTATTCACTATTTCAATATATATTATCCCACTTTAGAAGAGAACAATGAGAGAAAATATTTAAAAGTTTGCTGCTTTTACATCTTAGAAGCAGTTGTTTTCACAGTGTGCTATTGTTATCTTGGTTATCTAAGCAATTTTCACTATGAACAGCAGAGGGCTCTGTGTAGCGTAGTCAAGCTGCTCTACTGAAGATAAATATGGGTGTTTATCATGGTGCTTCCCGCATCAGTGCCCTCAGGTAAACTATTTTAGATGTTGATCCGTTTTCCTGTTTGCAACAAAGCACGTGAATGCATCAAAGTCTGCACTTAACGATTTGGGGTTTTTTTTCCCCCTGTTTGTTTGTTATCTGACCCGATTTGCACACTTAGAGGAGCGTTACACAACTCATTAAAATTCACTGCAATCCGCGAGTGTTCAGTGTCAGTAAGTTTGCAAGTTGGCACAGGTGTTTCACCCGCCCTTCCCCTATGGGGCCACAGGGATCAGAAGTCAGGATCTCGCCCTCTGATTGGTCGCTCTCAGTCAGATGCTGCGGGACGTGCGTGGTGTGAATGTTTTTGGGAATTTGTACTGGAGTAACCTCGGTCATGTCAGGATAGTGTGACAGTAATATCGTGCAATTTAAACCACCCCACATCACACCACAGAAGCGTGCTGAGTCATGACGTGCTGAGCCTTCACTGGTAACTTAGGTTCAGATTTTAGTAGAGCTGCAATGGGCTGACTCGAATGGATGCAGTCATGCAGGACGATGACATGGATTCATAGTTAATAAAATGATGATGCCTCCAGACGCCACTCAACTGGGATTTCGAAGTTATACTACTTTAGTCCTCTCCCAGTCCCATTTAAAAATATATTCTCTGCATACTGTTAAGAAGAAAAAACACATAATCCCTATCTGCAAACACAAACTAGTTCAAACCCTGTCTACCAACAATTATAATTCTGTCATTGTGCTTTTCAGAGGAAAAATATGCTTTTATTTTACTCTGTTTTTCTTAACTATTGTTATGTTACAGAGACACATTAATAGAAAATATAATCAGACAGTATTAAGTATATGGCACAACAATGTTCAGTATTTCCAGTGTCTGTGACAATGCATTGTCTCTCTTTTTATATGTAAGAGGTAAATGCACTTGCACTTTCATTATATCATCTGAATTAAATAGCTATTTGTTATTTTAAACACACACACATACATATAAATATATATATAGTGTTTGTTAATTTGTCGCTGTGACCATTCTTTTGATTTAGCTTTTAGTTTTTGTTCCTAGTCTGTTAGTTTTCAGTCAGTCCCGTCTAATTCCTTGTGTTTTGTTTTGCTTCCCTTTAGTTTGAAGCTACTGTCTGTATTTGTATTTATTCCTGTCTTATTTTGGTAGTTACTCGTCTCTAGTGACTTGTGTTTAGTTTGGCTTCCCTACTGCCTCATTTGTCTTCAATTACTATCACTCGCATCCACTTCTGCTAATTACCCTCATGTGTATGAAAATATAAGCGTTGTCTTCCCATCAGTGTTTGCCTTTGTGTCTGCTAACCTCCCTTGTGTGTTTCTGGTTGTGTGCACTTGTGTGTCATTGGATTTCACCACTTTATTTATGAACTTTGCTTTAGACTTTTTGTACAATAGCCAGAATAAACAGATTGCTTTTTATTCACCCAGTCTGCCTCCTGTCTGTCCACGCTGTGATGATAAGAAAAAATTACAGGCAAAGTTGGAAATGCAGGTCTTTTACTCTTTTACTCCCTTTGGCCGGTCCATCTGAGGATCGAAATGAGCAGAGGCTGGTTGTGGAAGATGGTGGAAAAAACAAAATAATCAAATAAAGACTGTAAAACTTCAACATTTTATTAGACTTTTTCCATAATGTCATGTGGCATTAATACACAAACAACATAATGACACTTAAGAGGTTCCAACCCTTCACTTACAGAGCAAATAAAGAACAAAGACAAAAAAAAAAATGCATAAAATTGCATGATTAGATTTCGGAATCACTCTTTTGAGACACATACTCCTTAACCTCGTACAGTCTGACATGTTAAACTGATCTCTTGTGACCACACTGGTCCTACATTCCTCTCTGGACTGTGGAAATCAGGCAGAGGTTATATTTGACTTGACCACTTATGCCAGCAGCACACTGGATGAGTTCTTTGCCACAGAAGCCCAAAGGCAACCAGGAACATGCCATTCCCCAAACCATTCCAGCTGGCTTCTTCACAGACACTCGCACTTGGTTAGGGTTATGGAGTAAGATATCACTGGAGACAATTTAACACTGCGATGTCAAAAACCTTCATTTCGACATATATTAAACTCAAAATGAAGTTGATGTACAGATGTGGCCAGAAGGGTCAATACACTCATAATGGGCATGAATGTCCTTGTATTTGAGCTTTTAAATGTTTATTTGAACAGTTAATTTTCTAAGGTGTAGTGGTTGTATAGCATATGTCTTTATTGACTTAAAAAACAATAATTGGGTGAACAAGTTTGAATTTCCTTTGGATTTTCTCTAATCCACAGGGTCAAAAGTATACATACACCCCACTAGGATCTGGCTAAATGTCTGCAAACTGCACCGTGACCAGACACTTTTGGTAGCCCTCTACCAGTTTCTTATATAATCCTAGCTGCATATTTGACTAAATGTCTTGGCAGAATTGGTAGTGGTCTTTTAAATTCGTTGGTTTTCTTCAACAGATCTGGCTTTTAAGTGTAGACCACAAGGTCGGAGCTTTGGGAAGGCCATTCCAGAAGATTAAAGTTAGCATGCTTGCCAAAATCAGTTTTGATTTGTGTTGGGTCTCATTGTCCCGCTGGAACACCCAACTATGTCCAAGTTTCAACTATCTAGCTGTTAATTTGAGGTGACGTTGATAAATTTTAAGTTAATCCTGCTTGTCATTATTCTCTCCACTTTGTGCGATGTACCTTTACAGCAAAACAGCCCAGAGCGTGATGCTACCACCACCATGCATGATAGCTGGTACACTGGTCTTAGGTGTGAAAGCCTCACGTTTACTCATCCAAACATATCTCTTGTCGCTATGGCTAAATAGCTTAATTTTTGTCTTGTCTGACCATAAATCCTTTCTCCATAAGGCATTTTGCTCGTTCATGTGGGCATCTGCAAATTTCAGTTGAGCTTGAACCTCTCAATTTTGAAAGAGAGACTTCCTTTTTGGTCAGCACCCTTGCAGTTCATGGCCATATAAAACTGGCTTTACTGTGGACAGTCGCACTGTTAAAGCAGTTTCCATCTCACAGCAGGCTTGAGCCTTGGTGGTTCCTAGATTGTCCCTGAACATCCTACCCAATTTTCTTTCATCTGAGCGCAAGAGTTTAGACCAGGGGTACACTCCAGGCCCTCAAGGCCTGGAGTGTACTGCAGGTTTTAGATCTCACCCTGGGTCAGCACACATGAATCACATGATTAGTTCATTACCAGCCTCTGGAGAACTTCAGGACACATTGAGGAGGTAATTTAGTCATTTAAATCAGCTGTGTTGGATCAAGGACACATCTAAAACATGCAGGACACTGACCCTTGAGGCACCCACCCCTGGTTTACACCTTGGCAGTGGTGACACATGTGAATAACTTGTATTTACATATAGTTGTTTGAAGACACCTTTCCAACTTGTGTAAATGTTCAGTTCTACTTCTTAGATCCTGACAGTCTTGGGCTTTCATTGTTCTGATTGTTAGTCGATCCAATGAGTGCTGTCAAACAAATAATTTTTAAGAGAAACTACTAATGAGAAAGCAATAAACCCTGGCCTTGTCAAGTTAAGCAACACTGAAGCACCTTTAGCAGCACTTATTAAGATTTAAATGAGTGTATGTACATATTTGTATGTATATTTTTTTTAACACTATGTGGATTAAAGAAAATCCAAAATAAATTCAAATTTGTCCACCCAATTCTTAATTTATAAAGTCACTAAAATATATGCTGTACAATAATTCCACCCTGGAAAATGAAATCATTCGAAAGAGATTATTAAAAGCCCCAAATTATAATGACATTCATATCTGTGATCAGTGTATGTAAAACTCTGACCACAACTGTAGACACAGACAAGGCATTTAAATGTGTAATCCTTCATTTCCAAGAGTTAATGGACAGATTTAAGATTTGAACATAAATTATAAGATAGATTTATACATTTGGGGCGTAGCTAATACATTTCCCCCTCTCATAAATCAATTTTATTTTATTGACTATTAAATGAAGATCAGAAAGCCCAGTGGCTTCTGGTAATCTTACAAAACCCAAAATATAAATTTTACCATGACGTGAAAGAGAGGAAATCACCAATTACTCACTTTCGAGGTTAAATCTATATCGCTGAGACTAAATCTCTTCAATGAGTGCTTAAGGTGTTACTTATTATTTCTCTGTTACTTTAGTGAAGGATTTCAAGATAGAAGACAGCAGTAACAACAACGAGAAGCATTTTAACTCCATAAGACGTCCTTATGGAGTTAAAATCTTGAAAACCAATTTAAAATATATCCAGGAAATGTTTAGAAATCTCAGGCGTATTTAGCTTCGTTCCTGACACCAACTACAAAACCATTCTGAAAGCGAGAACTAAGTATGCGTAAACCAAAATGTCTCATGGAACTACTCTAAATGTTTGGCATGCACAGCGCAAATTTATTTAGAATCATAAAACCCAAAGACACAGAGAGTGAAAACAGAAATAAATGAGCAACAACTGTTAATGGAATTACAAGTGTATTGAAAATATTGTGAATTTATTTCAGATTTTTAATACAGTAGACATTATCAGACTGAAAACAGCTCGACCCCTCTCTCTCCTCATTAGGAAAACGCTGCTTTTGGTGCTCTGGCCAGCCGGCGTTGTTGTAATAGTATATAATGCCATCTGTTTTGGTAAGTGCTCTAATGATGTCCTCACGACAGCACCTTTGTTATAAGTTTTTATGCCGAGATGTTGTGATGAGTTGAGAGAAGCTGGCACCATCCATCTATCAGGGCCCAAGTTAAAGCTAAAGTGCGAGACCTTTGGATAGTAATTAATTTACATTCACGGAGCTGGGTAAGCCTAATGGATAAATCTGTTTAGTTAAATTAAAGGATTAAATATCAAATATAGCATTAGCTCAGGAAGCCCAAACAAGATGATCCACTGATATACATCTAACTTACAAATACATGGATCCTAAAGCCAGTTTTCAGTTGCCGTCTCTACAACAAGCAACCTACTTCCACCCAGCTCCTTTTTCATACTTTTGCAATTGATGGGTGCTCCATTTTATACTGGGAGTCTTACTGCTGCTCTGCCTGCTTTCGGCTTTCACCACCCATGGCATAGCTACAATGACAAAGCAATGGTGGAAAACCCTATGAAAGCCGATGCGTTCATGGGCAGGATCACAATCTCAAAAAAAGGAAGAAGTGATCAACGGCTAGGGCAACACCGATCGCCACAACTGCTCTCACGGCCATAAAAGGGAAGCAAAAGTTTCGCACTGCAGCTTTAAGCCTCACGATGTAACATTCTCGCCAGCTTTTCATTTTGTACCGGACTCTTTTACGCTTAAATCCTATCCTCCGTTTGCATGTACATTTCCTCAGTGTTGCCATGCTACGTTTGCCTAAAATTAAACATGATTTTAGGAGAAAAACAATGTTCCACTCAGTGTAAACACGGAACTCAGAAGTCAAATTTGTTTTGCGGTACTCGAGCATTTTTGACTCAACTGACAGGAAGCGAAGGAATGGATGCAAGTCATAAGGCATTAGGTTGATCCTGACTCTTAAGAACAAATGAACAATTGCTCCAGTTTTCAGATTTTTTTTAAAGATATATTTTTACAAGGCCGTCAGCCAAATATTGGAATGCAGAAATATATTTATCAGGTTCGAACAATATTTTCTTTTGCTTTTTTTTTTTTTTTTGAAAGTCGATAAGAAAGAAAAAACAATTAAACACATAAATAATCTACGCATTCCACACATCAGAATCAAAGATTAACATGAACACTGATGCACCTAAAATTCTGAAATAACGACCTTTGTAGCACATCAAAGGGAAACCAGACCCTGTTCGGAAATCAACGCGGCGCCAACGGTTCTGATGATCCAAAGCGATGCAGCTCCACAGCACGTTACAAAAATAGACGCAGTTCTGCCTTCACAGTCACCGACACAACACCTCACTACAACACCTACTACAGTATATCGCCATGCATGGGTGACATGTTGTTTTGTAACGCCAGAACTGCCACATGACTGGCTGCTACACCTATCAGGGAGCTCTATGCTGCAGATGTTTAAGGACAAAATAGTCACACGAGTTGGATAAAATCAGTTAAGCAAAAAGCCGCTCATGCCACAATGTTAAAAAAAAAACAACTCCAACAATCATGTTATGCAAAGAGGCGACTTAGTGTGCTCTAGTGGACCACAGAGATGGTTGTAAAAATGTTGTCATTTGACACGCTCTTGGCACTAATGATATATTCATCCAGCACCCAAAAACTCAGTGAAATTTTTTATCTTTCTAAGGTAAAGTTACAATTCTCATTAACTGCTTACGCTAAGCGGCAGTTTCATTCTAATGTTAAACAAATTCCCTATATTATCGCGAGAAAACTCCGTCCAATTATTGCACAGCTAATCTTTTTCAAAGTGCTTGAACTTTTCTCAATAGATATCCAGTGTAGATTTCTGCTAAAGGCAACCACAGTGTTGCACCCTGCAGGTTGTGTAAAGCTTTGGCCTACTGGTTGTCAGAATGCTCAGGCTAATAGGAAGGTCTGGGTTCCCTCAGTATTCTCTCATATTTCATTAAAGCAAGCATTTTATTTCTTTATTATTATTTTTTTTGCAAAAAGCAAAACAAACATGACCTCTCACCTCTTCATTTCAAATCTAAACTGCTCAGAAATTAAATCTATTTATGAGAACAGTTGAAAACTTGTTGTAAACTACAATAAAGGCAACACTCTTGAATCAGTAATGTACCTTAACAGTTAAAATGTTACTCCATATTTAAGTGCTCCACTCCTTGTCAGTTTTGAAGAATAATTAATTCATACTTACATAAAAATGATCGGCTACATAACTGATCTTGCATGAAGAATGCACACCAAAAGTGGCAAAACAGCAGAAAATGGAAGTGACTTTTAAAATGCATCTAATTCAAATCTGAAACATCTTTTTTTTCCCATCTTGAATAATTTGTTTAGTTACAGCTACAAAAACCACAAAAACAAGCAAAAATGTGGTCAAGGCCCTTATAAAGCTGACTTTAATCCTCAGAGAATGAGAAATGTATAGCTGTCAAAGGACTGTGGAATTTCTTCTTATCGGTCGTTTTGCCTTGAAGCTGACCACAGTTTAGCGATCTTAGCCACTGCGGTCTCCGGTGCGCTGTATCCGGGCCAGGACTAGCTCACGGGACACCTTCTTGCGGTCTTTGGCCAGACCCAAGAAACACATGAAGTCGATGAAACAAGTGGTAAGGTTCAACTTGCAGCCAAACTCGCTGGTTGCATAGTCATATGGGAACGTGTGGTGATAGTTGTGAAATCCCTCACCTGCAAAGCACAGGAAACAGGAATGAACGATTCGTTAAAAAAACATGTAAAACTGGATTTCAGTCAAAAGCCGTCTTTGCAACGCGTTCCATGTTTTCAGTTTTCAGTCTTTAAAAGAAAAAGAAGATTCTTCAACTGTTTCACTGCTGGGATCTGTGTTTACAGGTAGCCTGTGGTGTTGTCACAGGTTTTGGGTGGTTCGATACCACTGGCTGTGATGTCATTACTGCTGCTCCCACCTGTCTGCTTATCCCACCTGTAAAGTCCCCTGAGCCGCGCTTCCCTCCTTTCCATTCTCTAATCATTCCCTGCAGTATTTATAATCCCACCTCACCCACTTTTCAGATCGTCTCTGAGCTTTGTCGGGTGTTTGCCTGCTTATGAGGTGTACTACAAACCAAAATAAAAGGGAAAAAAAAAGGCTGTCAAACCAGAATTCTAATGTTTATAAGTTCAGTTTCATTCTTTTCCTGATGATATTCCCTAGATGCAAACCTGCTTCAGCCAAACCATGGTAATGCCACACAACTAGAGAGTAAAGACGCAGTAGCACATAAGTCCTTTTTTAACTAATACTGCAGCCAGCAATTCTGAGCTTTGAAAACGTATTGATCTATTGAACAACCCGACCAATATATCAACCGCCGATCTATCAGCCAATATTTGCTATTTGGCTGATAAGGAAAAAGAAGGGACAAGGGGAAACACCCTTCAATCATGAGTGGTGATCTTACATAGTTTGTCCACCTGAAACTCAATTTCCCTGTTGGCTACAAACATAACCAGCTGATTAGAGCAGAGCTCAGTGTATAAACAAGAAATTTACAATTACATTTATTTCCGTTGTCATATTATCTTAGTAAATAACTAGACTAGGCCTATACTATACTAAAACTATACCTAAAAGCACATCTTCATCATCATGTTATCTCAAGCTGAAAGTTGGAAAGCTCTCATGTGCTGCTGCCAACGGTACACACTGAGAGACAGCGAAATAAATGTTTCAGCCAGCAGTGCTCTATTTTTATTCCTCCATGACCTTTTTGGCTCGAGTTTAGTAGGTAGTCCTTGATTAGCTAGATAACGTTCCTTTTATAGCTGTATGCACAAAGCCTGATGAAGAAAGACTGGGTTACCCAAAAATGTTGATAACAGCGTTTTTTTATACCCTTTATCTTTATCTTATCCTATTTTAGTGTGTGTCCAGCCAGCTAATGCAACTAAAGCTTGGCCATGTGGACCTTGCCTAAAGGTTGTAGAACAAGACGTTCTACAACCTTGTGAAACATTTTTCCCCCTGAAGAAAAACTTGTTTTGCAACCACGTAGCTTTGTAGTGATTTTGTGTCTTCCAGGCTTTGACTGTTAGGAGTTTATATGGTTTTATGCACATAAATTCTACATTTAAATTCTGATAAATTCTTTATGAAAAACTGATCAAGAGATTGGCATTGGCCTTGTTCACCAATATAAAATGATAGTCAGTGTCGGACAGCTAACTGCTGCATTAATTCAGTTTTGCACTGACTAATTGTTTAAACCTGGTGTGATGAGCTGACAGCTTTTAAAACTGTTCAGTTATTTAAAGGAAAAGCAATACTACAAAAAAATATTGGAATTGACTAAAATGCTTTAAATGTTAATATCATCCGAGAATTGCACAGCAGTTGCATCCCTAAAATAAACAATTCAGAAGCAACTGCAGGAACAATGACAGACTGTGGTGGTATATTGGTGACATCGTGTGATGTTCCCTAACAAAAGACGACTTTCTTCCCTGCATAATCATTACCAAAGATACAGCTGCTAAATTGTGCCTCTTCTAAAACTAGACTTAACTTGCTATGGGGTGAATAGCTGGGTGCCATCTTAGAATATCCAGCTCTTTTGATATATCTATCGGGTGCTCTTTGTCACTGCACTGCTGACTCCTACTGGTTGAACAAGGTGCATGCATAGTGAGGGGAGGAGGTGGACAAAGTGGTAATCAGGTAAAAATCGTTAATAAAATAGGTTCAAATCAAGTATGTACTTTTTGTTTTTAAACATTTTATCCACCATTTAGCACATCTGGTAAATAAAATGTTTACATGGGCCTGTAAAAGTCGTTCCTTTTGTTTTAGTTCAATTCAGTCCAATTCAAGTTCGTTTATATAGCGCGAAATCACAGCAACAGCCGCCTCACGGCGCTTTATACTGCAAGGTAACGACCCTGCAGTATTAAGGAGGCATTCCCAACAATCGGAAGATCCCCTATGAGCAAGCTGTCGGCGACGGTGGGAAGGAAAAACTCGCTTTTAACAGGAAACCTCCGGAAGAACCAGGCGCGGGAACAGGGAGCCACGTGCCACGACCGTTTGCGAGGTGAGGGGACAGAGAAAAGAAAAAAGAGAAAGCATAGGAAGACAGGGCAAAACAGAAACTATGGGGGAGAGAGATGATAATCACTGGTTAGCAAATTTGTTTAAGCATAATTGGATGATTTGACTTTTACTGCACTGAACGCTTGACGCAACTGTGCAGTCAAATAAAAGCAAAACGAGGGCATGTATCGTGTACAATGTAATTACATTTGCTCTGAAGGTGACGCTATACCAAAGTAACAAACTTACATTAAAAATCTGGCTTTTCTTCTTCAATTTTACTTAAAAAATACTTAAAAATATCCCTATACAAGCATTCGCTGTCCTGTGCTGTACATTCTGGTGTGTAATTTCTGCCATGAGCATGTGTTGGGGTGTTGTTCATACCTATAGCACTGAAAGTGACAAACTTGTTCTCTCTGGGGTTGATGTTCTTGTCATAGGGCCTGTTTCCCCACATGTGGGCAGCGCTGTTGACCAGCCAGGTAGCGTTCAGCACCAAGGTGTACCTAAGCAGAGTTGGGACGAAGTAGGCCACCCACAGAGACTCCCCCCACAGGTAACAAGGCACGATTGTTGGGATAATAAAGCACATGACCAGCACGGAGAGCTTGTAATACCTGTTGAGGAGATAGCGAGAGTAGGTATCAGCAAAAAACAAATTATTTAAATACAAAAACTCTGTTTGCCAGATAAGAAAATGCTCACTTTTTTTTCCCTTTATTTCCACTTGACCTATTTTCCATTCAGGCCTGCTCTCCGTGAATCTTACGTTAGTAATTGTCACCTTGTTAAACCAGAATGACTAACACAGCTTGCCATTATGAAAACATCTCCACAGCAGTACTCTAACATTTACTTATATTTATAGAAACTGCAACACTACTGTCTTGCTATTTGCACTCATTGCACTTAGTTTTTTTTTTTAGCAACTAGATGCAGTGTGAAGTCTGAACCTTAATCATGCCACTTACTTCCTCTGAAACATGACAACTTTGTCTGTTAGCAGGTCGGTGAGCTCCAGCTTGCGTCCTTTCTCGATCACGTCAGGGTGTTTGCGTACCAACAGCCAGCCGATATGAGAAAAGAAAAAGCCGCGGACGGCATTGTGAGGGTCGGCGTCTGTTTCCGAGTATTTGTGGTGAACCCTGTGGTCTCGAGCCCATTCAAAGATATCATTCTGTGGTTTGGAATTAAGATCAAGATTATGCACACTGTTGACACAGCACGGTACTTATAGTGAAACAAAAGCTGCTATTATCTTGGCTCCAGGTCATAAGTGTGTGTTTGTATACTAAAAAGATGTGTCAGCAGAACAGTCATTTTTGCTTGCCTGAAATGCCATGGAGTTAGCTACACCGAGGAAAATCCTTAAAGGTAATCTAGCCTTGTAGGATCTGTGACTCCACAGGCGATGCGCTCCTGCAGTGACTCCTAACGCACTTATCAAAAAACAAAGTACAGCTGTGGAAAGAAACACATGGGCAAATTAGTTTGACCTACTTTTGTGCTCATGTCAACAGCACTTTGTTGCACAGATGCTGCACACTGCAGTGTTTGTGCATTATTTTCTGCACAATTGCACTGTTATTGTTAGGGCTGGGAAGAACATCCAGCAACAAGTGACAGATCACGAGACAGATACATCGTGACAGACGCGTTTCTGTTTTTTTCCCCCAAATAGCATAAATTGTTAAAGCACTAGAGTATTTGTTTACCACAATCTTTATCAATTTGATCCAAAAGGCTCTTCGGGATTTGATTCGATTTTGTGCACAATTTCCAGCGGAAATTGCAAATTTCCCTCAGGTCACCTGGTTAGCACTGGCCTGTCTGTTTCCCAAGGAGATTACAGTGTAAAGCTGTGTCCTTTACAGTGTAAAAGAAGCCAAATCTAATAATAAAAACATTTCATGGTTGAGTTCATGAAAGACTAAAAGCTAAAAGAGTTGTGACACAGCAGTGAAGAAACTGTATAAATAAAGTGCAGTTTATGCTAATTATCCAGCTATTCTTCATTTGTCTACTTGACCTTTATTTTTAAAAAACTGACATTAAGGAGGCCAGTTTATTTTCCTGACAGCCCAGCTTAAAGGTACGTGCTGTGACATGTAATCTCTGATGACTTTATTCCTGATCTATAATCCTCCACCTCCATGAAGGATGCTGGGAGGATCACAGATATATGCAGCCGCCTATTTGCATTCACCACCGGCGAGAAAAGCAGGGCGCGCTGCTGACATAACAGCTGTTGATTTGATAAAATATGATTTCCACTAAGTAAGTAAACAAAACCAACACGCAAAAAAAGGAGAAAAGGGGGTGTAACAGGCAATTTTCTTTTCGCACTTACACCAAAGCAAGGTCAAACGAGATGCTGAAGGTACGACGAACACGCCGTACAAGGCTCCTATGTGCAACAGAGTCATCAGTATGACATTTTTCCATACGATGATCCGGGGAGGTTTTGGGCCCTCTTTCTCTTTGTACGTGTGATCAAACGCGTCTTCTCTGGCGCTCTCTGGAAGAACATCCCCGTTGCTGGACTTGCGCTGCTGCTGCTTGTTCTCTAACGCCTCCGCCTCCGTCATTGTGGCAGCGGTGCTGTGATGCTGTGAGCGGCAAACAGAGGAGAGAAGTCAGTCGCCTCGGCGCTTTTTGTGTGTAATGGAGGCTGTTTTGTCAATATGTTAATTAATTTTTGTGCTGACTAGCCCCGGCAGGCTAGCTGCTTGCTGGCTGGCGCTGTCGGAGGATGAAGAGGAAGACGGTAGCGATGATGCTGACTTATAAAGCGGTAACGCGACGCTCCAACGCGCCAAAAAAAACTGATGAAACACCTGTGGGAGGGAAAATTTTTACTCAATAACTCACCGAAGATAGGCAGAAGGGCAGAAACGAGATAAACGGAGGACAGTCTGCTTGACCCAAAATTACAGTAACCCAGAAAAGGGAGAGTGATAGCTCCGCAACGAGAACTAGAACTCGTGGTGTGGCCGACCAATGAGCGCTCGCCTGTCGCCTCTTGCTCGGGCTCTGATTGGCTGTTTGTTTATCTGCTGTTCACCTTTTATTCATTCTCCGGTTTGCCAGATGTATATTTGCCACCTCTGGAGACTAGCCGATCTTGTTGCTGTCTAGACATGCACAAACATTGAACCGTGTAACCGTTTTCCTTTTGAAATCACGCGTGGACTGAAACACAAGCACTGTGTTAATGATGCAAGTGGAACAAAACAAGTCACTGTACCCAAACCCCGGCAGTAGAGCCCCCTCCCCCCTGTCCTCCACCCACGTAGGAAAATAGGATGCTTCATCTGTTACGTCATCCTCATTCTCCGTCTATAGAAGTTTAATTGTGAGATACAAACTTTCAATGTGCCCAAAAATAGCATAAGCTGCTGAACACCAGAAAAAGTATTTTAGGCATGACGGGAAAAAAACAACTGAGTCTCCATAAACACTGCAGAACAGGTCGAAAAAGGCTGTTTACGTCACCCTGTGAAGAAGAGCTTTGACTCTGCTGCAAAATAGAAACAGATACACACTGCATGGCCAAATTAAGGATCACACGGCCCATATTTACCCGGGCGAGCAGCAGAAAATGGATGGATGGTTGGACGGATGGACGAACACACCAATGGGTGTTCACCCTCTTGACCTACATTTGAAAAATAAATGGCAATCTGTCGCCATCTAATGGTGAAAATGAGGCAGCGCACGCAGCCGATACTGTTGATTTTCTGCAAACAGGGCTCACCTATTACTAAAATCTCCAATCCCCATGCACCAGCAGCAGACAAAAAAATAGCACCACATTGATGAATGCATATCACCGACTGACTGATACATATATTTTTTTCCTGCAGCATCTATCTGGCGTCATCATCAGGCGCCCGTATTTACTTCTGGTCCAGTTAGTTGCTGCTGATGCCTGCTGCGATGGAAGTAAACAGGGACGAAGCGGAGCGCTGCATTGACATTGCAGCGGCCGCCTTAACCAACCAACAGCCGGACAAGGCGCGGAGGTTCCTGGAGAAGGCGCAGAGGCTCTTCCCGACAGAGAAAGCCAAAGGTAAGTCAATATGGGGGGAAAGGGGGAGGGGGGCGCACATTCAGCTGCGAAGATGCACATCATCACCTCCACAGCCTGCAGCATCACCTGCACTCCTCATGAGCAGCGCATGTAGCCAGGGCCTTTGATAGCACTTAAGCTAGCTGGTTCATTTATGCAGCTTCTGCGTTTTTTCTTCTTCTTTTTTTTTTTTTGTACGAATTTCACTTTAAAATGAAGCTGTTCCATCAGTGTCTGCAGTGCTTTAATTTGCTTTTCTAACAGAAAGCTAAGCCTTTAATTTAGGTGAACAGGAGTGGACTGGGAGAAAGCCAAAATAAGTCCTAGATGTCCAAGATTACTACATGCTGCTTTCCCATGATTATTTCAAAAATTATTTTTGACAACACAGGTATTATCCTTCTAACCTCGCCAATCTAGCTCAATACTAAATAAATACAGAAATACAACATTCACCTGAATAAAAACAGAAAAGGGATCAATATAGCCACACATGCAAACAAATACTATATTTATTGGTGTGAAAAAGTTTGTCTTTTTCTTGTTTTTGTATTTTTTTTGTACATTTGTGTTACTTACATGCTTCAGATCATCAAACAAAATTCAGTACTACACAGAGATAATCTTGGATTCATTTTGAATCGATCAGTCACTTTAATAGAATCTCTCTGACAAAGTGAAGTGGGCTAAAAGATCTCAAAAAGCAACACATTATGCCACGTGCAGAGAAACAGTCATTGACATATATCAGTCTGGAAGGGGTTACGAAGCCATTTCTAAGGCTTTTGGACACCAGCGAACCAAAGTGAGAGCCATTATTTACAGTGGTGAACCTTCCCAGGAGTACCTGGCCTACCAATAGTACTCCAAGAGCACATCAATGGCTCATCCAGAAGGTCACAAAATTCTGTGGACTGATGAGACAAAAGCTGAACTTTATAGAAAGGTTGAGTGCCTTTGCATCTGGCATAAAACACACAGCATTTCATAAAAAGAACATCAGACCAGCGATCGGTTCCTGCGTTGAAGCTCAATAGCACAAAGCAACTGAAAAGCAACCAGCAAGTCCACCTTTAAATAAAAACCAAATGAAGGTTTTGGGTTGGCCTAGTCAAAGTCTGGAGTTAAATTCTATTCAGATACTTTAGGATGACCTTAAACAGACCATTCATACTGAAACAATTCTGCCAAGAACAGTGGGCCAAAATTCCTCCAGAGTGATGTGAAAGATTCATTGTGAGTTATCCCAAATGCTTGATGCCAGTTCTTGCTGCCGTGGATGGCACAACCAGTTATTAGGTTTAAGGGGCAATAACTTTTTCCCATGGGGCAGGTAGGTTGGTTAGTTTTTTCATTTAATAAATGAAATCCTGATATAAAAACTGCACTTTGTATTATATTTGAGTTATCCATGTCTAACATTAAGTTTTCTTTGATTCTCAAACATAGAAGTGGGACAAATGTGCAAAACAAATATGACATTAGGAAGGATGCAAATACTTTTTTGCGCCACTGTACATGGTGGCATGTGCTTGTGCCCAACTTTACCTCTTCTTAGATTCCTGTGGATACCCACATACACCCCAGATACGCCTTAGACCATGACCCACCTCACATATAAATATAAAACCTGTTAAAACTGCAGCCACAGCATATCTGAAAATAAAAGAAAGGAAATAAAGCTGCAACAAGCAGACAGATCCTCCAACAAAAACTATATTTAGTTTAATGATTTTCAAACACAGCTACAGTTTTATACTCTGCCCCCAAGAAGCTCTTATAATACCATTGAACTTGATTGCTTGGTAGCTTTACATCTGCTTGATGACATGGATAGTCCCACTATCGAACATTTTGTGTTTTTAACTGCTGTTGAGTACTTGATAGAATATCTTTGAACATATCTTCTAGTATTGCTGGATGTAATAGCAAAGAATGGATTTACACCCAGACAAGATATCCATTCAGACTTCAGCGGGGTGTCGGAGCCTCGACAACGGCAGAACATAAAGGAGAACGCCAGACCTGAAGAAAAGCCTGCAGAGTCTTCAAAATCCTACATGGCTGATCAGCTAGAAGCTGTGAGGAGGTATGTAAGACTGCTGATTACATAAAAATACTGTTGGTTAAAATAAACTCCTTGATGGGTATATTGACTGCAATTGTGATTGAAATTTGTAATCATGTGCTCTCTGCACAGGATAAAACAATGTAAAGACTTTTACGAAATTCTCGGGGTGTCGAAAGATGCCTCAGAGGATGAACTGAAGAGATCGTATAGAAAACTTGCTTTGAAATTCCATCCAGATAAGAACAGCGCTCCTGGGGCAACAGAGGCGTTTAAAGGTAAGACGGTGACTAAACTCATCCAAGGTTAATATAGCACTTACAGAAAGCAACTTATAGCAGCTTCGTGTTATAACTTTCCAACAGCTATTGGCAGCGCGTACGCTGTTCTGAGCAATGTTAACAAAAGGAGACAGTACGATCAGTGTGAGGAAGGGAGAAGACATCCTTCCAGACACGGCCCAGACAATGGAAACTTTGAGCCGGATATTTCACCTGAAGAGCTCTTTAATATGTTCTTTGGAGGAGGTTATCCATCAAGTTAGTCTCATAGTTTGGTGTTTCCATATAATGCATGTGAGACGGAGTATTTTAATTGCAAATATATATTTCTGTGGTGTGTTTTTTATGTGCTAAATGTGTTAAATCAATCTAGGCCATGCTCACGTATACAATAATGGGCGGATGCGTTACCAAAGGCGGGAGAGAAGAGAGCGACAGCAAGATGTAAGTTTGATACTTAAAAAGCTAAACTGTAACTGTATAGAGTTGTTTATGTTTTGCCAGCAGGGGGAGACATTTAGTCATCTGCCATTTTACAAGCTGAGGCTTCTCTCAGAGACTGTGTGTGTTTGTTTGAAATGTGTTTTTCCACAGGGAGGTCTCGCCCTCTTTGTGCAAGTCATGCCCATCCTCATCCTGGTTATTGTGTCAGCTCTCAGTCAAATAATGGTCAACAGCCCCTCCTACAGCCTCAGCTTCAGGCCGTGAGTGTGATCCTTGTAACACAAGAATCTAAAGTAACACAACTAACTGTTGTTCTGCAAAACTGCGAGGGACTTAGACAAAAGATTATCTCTACGTTAGCAGAATCCAACCCAGGTTTTTTTCACGGTACTTCTGCTTTCACTCGATCTTTGCATAAGCTGGGTGGTCGTGTTAGATTTGCCTTCACAGTATTTGCCGTTGTTTCTCCTCGTATTAATTTGCTGCTACCTCTGTTAGTTCCAATTAATCACAGAGCTCCTCTTGTTTGTGCTGCTGTCATGTGTCTTGTCCCGTTCCCAGTACACTGCCTTTGTGTGTTCAGATATACGCCTGCAGTTTCGGGCCCTGCTTTAAACCATTGTCAGCAGTGACTCATGTTAAGACAGACAGATGGTGCAAGATCTGTGCTGCATTCTGTCATATGATAACACTCCCACACTCTGGCCTGTTGTCACGTAGGTCAGCAGGTTACTCACAGAAGAGGCTGACTGAGAACCTGAAGGTGCCATATTATGTGGGGGAGCAGTTCTCCAAAGAGTTCACTGGTGTGAATCTGAAAAATCTGGAGCGGACGGTGGAGGATGATTATATTTCCAACCTTCGCAACAACTGCTGGAAAGAGAAACAGCAAAGTATGACAATAAATGATTCTTATATCTGAATTTAAGCATGAGTATTGGTGTGATTGTCAGTGTCATTATCAGTGCTGAGATCATTTTTTAATTGTGTGTGTGTTTGTGTGTGTTTGTTTTTTACAGAGGAAGGAATGCTATACAGAGCTCGCTATTTTGGGGACAGCGATCTATACCAAAGAGCACAGAGGGCTCGCACACCAAGCTGCGCCAAGTTGTCCGAGATCACAGCTTCTTTACATGGATGAAAATGCTTTCATGATTCAAAGCAAGTTCTTCAAACTCTGAATATTTTCTCATTTTGGCACCAGGGATGGGGCAAAAATATTGACATTCCAATATATAGCATTGATTCCCCTTGATTAACTTAGGGTTGCAGGAGGGCTGAAGCCTATCCCAGCTGGCATGGGGCTAAAGACTGAATACACAACCAGACAGACAGCCCATCAGAAGGCTTTCCGCTTGGTTATCCTCTGTTTTCTCAATACCATATTTGGCTTCAGTATGTCAATACTTGTATCATGCAAGCACATCAGACCAATTTTACTTACCAGAATCACAGCTTCATGACACTTGAACCTCTAAAAAGAATGGTGGTAAAGTCAACAAAAGTCAACCAGCTTGCTGTGAAGACGTTTTGAAAAAAGCTTTTTTTTTTTTCTTGTCTCCAGGTTTCCAGAATCACTACAAAAGATTACCAGTAATTTATTAAGATGCATTTCTACAATCTGGAGGCTGAAGATGACTCAACAAGGAGCAGACCAGCACCACTCGTCACCAAACAGATCACACAAACTAACTCAAACAATTTCTGTGGAAGTCTAGTATGTGGTAAAAAGATATAGCGTTAATATAGTGTTTTAGAATGGAAATGGTACCTAAAATAGCTTGCTATCCTCAAAAAATGTGGGTTTGAAAAACTTTAGGTTACTTGCGCAACTCTGGTTCTCAGAAAAGCATTCGTTTCGATGGCTCACTATGCGATGCTCCTCCTTGGGTATTCCTCAGAAATATTTATTTCATTATGCCAATCCTGATTGGCTGATGATCGTAACAAACATGTCATTCAGAACCAACCACCCTTAAGTAGCTTGCACAAATAAGCTATGTTTATTCAAGATAAGCTAGGCAGCTAGCACCCAGTTAGCTAACACTCCTGTCAGTAAAGCTGGCTAGCCTGTATTGCAGGTTGAGAGACTGCATAGTAGAGGTGAATGATACAAATATCGAATGTATCGATATCAACACTGTGGTATCGGATCGATACTAGTATGTTGGTATTCATACTTTGTTTCTATCCTCTAAGTTTGGTATGTATCCCACTGAATTGTGTTAAATGAATTCTTTTGTTTGTGTATTTTTCCATTACAAAAAATACCATAGTATAAAAACAAAACTATTTTTTGGTGGGGACTGTTACATCTATTTTATTTATAGCCTATAGCACATTTAAACAACAGAAGTTGACCCAAAGTATTTAAGAGATAGGCACATATACCAAAAACCCTGTTACATGAAATACATGAAAAACTGGAAGTTGTGTTGACAAATTATTGTGGAAAATAAAAATCATAGTGATTTGTGGTCATGAAAACATGTTTAGAATTTGCTAATTTGATGAGGATGTGATCACCAATCAATTAGGATTGGCATAATGGTTCTGAGTACACAGGGAGGCGCATTCCATGTCTAAACGTCAAAACGAATACTAAGAATGAGAACCTCCAAGCACTACAGAAAGAACATAAAGAACACTTTATATTTGTTTTGGGGGGAATGGTATGAAAACAGACCATACTTAAGTTATATGTAGTCATATGGATGTTATTTATGTAGCAATATAACAGATGCCACATTGAATGCCACCTTGATTTTATGCTGTAATTCAATGGAGAAAAGTTTGAGGGGTTTTGATTTTAGATGCACATTCTCAGACTATGCAGTAGTAATCTAATACGTCAAATGTCTAGGCTTTTTAGACACTTGAACACCTGAAATTTGTCTTCTTCTGCTGTGTGTGAGATAGCCACTAGGACATGTCCCTGTCACTTTACCTCCTTTAAATGTTTTAAGGGCAAACATGTAGTACAACTTCACAATAAATGCCATGAGAATGAGACGTGGCGATCCACAAAATGAGACTTTAACCAGTTCAAGTTGGGAACTGTCACGTCTCTGCTCAATCTGTCGGAAAAAGCCATTTTTTGTCTCACTTTTTAAGTTTATAGTATGCTACTTATTCTTTGTATTATTTCTTGGAGAAATAGATTATAAAGAGAGGATAAGAAAACCATACAGATCTTGTTCACTTCGTTTTTCCACCATGTTTTTAATTCTAGATGAAAATAAACATGGTTGCTCAAACGTGCTAAGTGTGACTCTCTGCTTTGAACAGAACAGGCACAGAATGGGAGATAAAAGCTCAGTCAGCGCATTTGGCACGTACAGTGTGCCGGCCGGCCGGCTTACAGAGACAGGGAACTAGAGACAAGGCGGCGTGCACGTTCAGCTCTTCAGTGACGTGCAAAATGTGCCTGGCAGGATGTGCAGCGTCACATTCTTTCAGCACAAACACACTCAGCTGTTTTTTTTGCAGACTGCAGATGCTGCACATCTGATTCATGACTTTGACTTCTTCAAATTTCACACTAGCTTTTTTTTAGGTTTTTAAACTTTTGCGACATCGTACATGATGTGGCTTTAATGGCTGCCACATATTCCTGTCAGCTGTTCTGCATCGGAATACCGTTAACCACTGTACCTCACCGCACCAGCTGGTGTGCTCTAGTGTAGTTTGCGTTTGTAGATTTTGCAGACTGGGTTCACACATGCACGCACATTTGAAGACTTGATGATGTTCATTCGCTTTCTCTCATTCTTAGATCTCTCCTAACTCTGTCAGCAAAGTCAACTATGGATCATTTGGATATGAAAGATTGAATAAATAATAATAAGAAAAAACAAAATGTTAGAAAACAATAATTTATTTGCATTCGATAAAGGTACAAAAAAAAAGTTCACTGAGTATTTGAATATCAACCGAAGCAGGACAGGGCTGCACAACACAAGATCAAGTTACATTTGTAATCTTAGCCGCGGCTTGCAAAAACAATGCACAAGGCAAGCAAGGGTAGGCCTTTCACACTTCACAAAGGTTACCAAATGTTCTCTTGGTGTACCACTTCATCAGGCTTTGTCCAATTCAATTAACTGTCATGTATAAAAAGAAAAAGAACACAATGAACTTCAATAATAACTATAACAATATAGCTAGCTGCCGTTGTTTAGTTTCAATAGAAACTGAGGTATGCACTTCCAATACTTGTAAATGCCATGTCACCAGATATAATATGATGGTTACATGTTGTCATTTTAAAATCTGAATGTCAGTGAGTGAGTATTAGGAGCACTGCCTGCTCCAGGTACCATAAAGTTCAGCCCCTTTACTGTGGGAACAGTAGACTACATCATGGCAAAGTCCATCTGATACACTTCAGAATGCTTCATATACATGTAATTACAGTAATAGGCCCCTTTGTGAGCTTTTATTGTCCTCTTGTCAGCATCAAAGCACATCAGTGTTTGTATTACTTAACATTCCTCAATTAGAAGATCTTCAGAACTATACAGCTTCTTCTTGATCACACGGAAACCAGTGCTAAGTTTAATAGCTTGTCTCACTACTGGAGTAGAAGGCGACTTTGTGCTAAAGAGTCCTTGAATTTTAGGCCAAAGGCCGCCCGACTCTAGCCTCAACACCAGAGCGAGCTGAAATGTAGGGACAAGGTATGGGTCCACAGATAGCTGTCCCATGCTCTCACAAACATCCCCTTGCTCAACGCAGAGGTCAATGAGAGCCCCTCTTAAACCGCAGGGCTCACTAGCTGCCAGATGAAGGAGCTCCTGTCCAATGTGCTCCAGAAGTTTGTCTGGAATGAGCAGTTTTGTACATCTTAAGGCGCAATCTGTGTCCTTGGCTTCTCTCAGACTTCGTGCAATCAGGTCCACTACTTCTTTTAAGAGTGTCTCCTCCATTGGATCATAAAACAGGTCCTCATTGAAGGCACACAAGTCACTTGAGACATCTGAGCCTGTGTAAAAGACAAGAATGAGTTAGAACCTGAAACTTGCATACAGAAGAAAAGAATCATGAGATGTGAGATGCCTATGCAGCATTGCTTACCTGAGTCTGAGAGATCACTCCTGCTGCTATTGTTGGACCCTGACTCCATACTCCTGCTGCTGGCAGGTGTGCTGAAATCAGTCAGTCTTTGAACCAGTTTGCCCCAGGACAGCCTTCTGTCGCTGCTGTCCACTGGAGAAGGAGGTGAGCTGCCGATGTCAGTATATGCAAAGAGTTCAGGCATGGTTGTCCTCCCTGCAGTATCAGCTGCTTATGTGGTCAACTGTCACAGGAGAAACAAAGGCAACAGATGAGCACCCAACTACTGCCGTTAATTCCACGTTTAACGACTTAATTAAACATACATATCAGGCTTTTGAGGTATAGCTTTCTGCTAAAGATATGAACAATAAACATTTTCAAAAAGAACACCTTTTTAATTTGACTGCAGCTAGAAGCTGTTTCACTGTCAAAATTAGCTGTAAACTAGCAAAACCGGCAAATAAATTAATTGTACTTACTCGTTATTTAAATTCTGCGTGGTTCAAGGTCGCGGTGGATGTTTAAGATGCGTAGTTTTAACGGTTATTGTCTGCAATTTGTATCTGGAAACTTCTTTCCTCTGCTCTTCCTCTCTTTCTCTCACCAGCTGCCAAGCTCTGCAGTCTGTCCTGCAACAATGTTTATATATGTGGGCTGCGAGGCCACGCCTGTCTCTCCCTAACCAGCCAATCAAAAAGAGAGGCACGACACCAGCGCTGCTTCTTGCCTGGTAACATGCCAGCAGAGAAGAAAGACAAACAGGAGGGGGAGGAGGAAGGGGGGTGGTGGGGGATGAATAGCAGACCCTAGTGTTATGGATATGTTTCAGGGGACTTGAGTGGGCTTGAAAATGATCTTGTTGTTTCTTTGTTTGATATCTTATGTGGGTATTTGGTAAACCGTTTTTCTGTATGTGCACCTAGATTTTAACAGAATGTAGGCCTGGATGAGCAGGTTCAGTGTTGCAGTGCACATTACGTCACCTGTTTTGCTAAACCATTACATCAGAATTTTTTATCTGGCACACAGAGATGCAGAGAACACTCAGTGCGCTGTGCTCAAGGAAAAACAGATAATAAAAACGGCTATGGGACACCTCTTTCTACATTTACCCTTGAGTTACAGACAAAAAGACTGCACAGAAATTACATATGTTATCATCATCATTATTATTAAGAGTTATTTAGCAACGTTCTACGCAGAAATGCGCCGGGGGGGTTGTTATTGTAGCATCTTTGCACCATTTATTACTTCATCAGAAAAGATAGCAAAGTGTTTTAAGGCATAACACAAACTGTGTATGAGAGTAAAAACATATAGCGGATTTGTTAGAATGCAAAAGCAAGTTATTTGTGTCGGGGCCATAGGCTACATACTACACATTTTGCTCACAGCTGTATGTTGGAAAGCAGCCAGAGGCTATGCTGCATTTCTGCACGTGTGTAGGCGTGGAATACACTGTACTTTGTTAGACAGGAACTGAAATACATAAACACGTGTAGGAACACTATGTTCTGAGGTGGATGCTATAAAAAAGTTATCAGAAAGCTTTAGCAGGGGACGTGGAGTAAGAAGATTTAGTAGCTTGAGTAAAACAACAAAAACTATGAGAAATCACTTTTTAATTGGATTCTCAGAAAGTGTGGCCAGAAACAAACTAGAAAAAAAAAATTTAGGCTCCAGCCAGAGGTGTGTCCTGTTGTGTTCAGGGCTGTCCTGAAACACTCAGTACAGTACAGTACACTCTGTACACTCCCACCCTTCACTTGCTTGAAGACAATCATTCACTGAGGAAAACACCAAGTTTGCACGTTTACTCACTGTCACCACAAGACAAAAGTGGCACGGAAAACTGCACTGATGGGTTTCAGACTTTAGCTCGTTCAAAGAACAGAATGAACAACAATATCAAAATACATACCACAAAAAAAGCAGCACAAATACTTTTCTATCCTTGGATTTAACAAAACTTAACACAGTGAGGTGGAGTTGGACAAAATACACACCAGGCAAAACAAACAGCAACCAATGTGAAGAATGTCCCAAGTCTGATTTTATTTACAAGCTCTCTTTGTTTTGTTCCAATTGCTGGGGGAGTAAGGACATACACAGAAAGGAGAAGAGACCAACAGTGCAGCAGGCTTTACGTTTATAAGTTACATTTGAGCCATTTGGAAACACAATGCTTCTCTTCCAGGGATTTAATACCAAATGTAGTATTTACATTAACATGAAGGCTAATTCCAATGAGAGAATCATCTTGAACAGCCTAAAGCAGATGGAAAATCTGTTAACTTGTGAATTGTGTAGTTACTAATTTATAAGAATGTTGTTGACAAGATTTTATTTAGTATGCTGGGTTTAATGTAATAAGTGGTTTAAAAATAAAACAATCATATAGAAGTGATAAAGTAACACATCTCACATTTGGGATCTCCAGATAACACTTTTAAACTTATGATACAGAATACAGAAGGAATATCATGTGTAACTTAAAAAAAAAAAAAAAGGTTACATTTTCCTTCTATTTGGCTGATTAAATAAGCAAAAGACATCTGAATCTCTTTATTTAAGATGGTGTGAATCCCAATAGCTGTTCAATAGGTTTATACCGCCACTCGTCTGCTTCTAGCTCCTCCACCAAGCTCGCGAGTTTCTCCATTCGAGACACTTGCTGATCTGTAAGAATGGACATTACTCATTAGTATACCTGTTTCTATTAGCTCAGGGGTGTCAAATGTAAAGCCTGGGAGCCAGAACTAAAGATTTTAATTCGGCCCACATGGCTTTAGAACAACTGAAGGTGGGCATAAATTTTAGCCTTTTATACAGTTAAAATACAGTTAAATAATGCTAACCATTTATATGATGCCAACGTGATTAAGTAATGGATCAAAACAAAAAATTTGTTTTTTCACCGTCTATATATCTCGCAGGGATTAAATTTGTAGTTACACTGTGAGAAACGGGAGTTTCACTCATCCAGCCCATTTAAGATGAAGGTAGGCTATATGTGGCCTATAATGTAAAATGGGTTTGGCACCCGTATTAGATCAACCAAGACTAATGTGAAGCTATGCAAATATAGTTAGACTTACCATGTTTAACCTGTTTCAGTGTTGAGGCCACTTGGTAGCTGAATACAGACTCGCATAAAAATCTGTCAGAGCCATCTAAAAAGAAACGTAAAATGAAAAAAAAAAGGTCAGTCAAATAAAGAATTACTTATTCAAGCTTTCGTCTCCAGGGTAATAAAAGCCAAAACGTAGATTTCAAGCTACATCAGAAAGAGATCTTAAAATATTTCATATATTTATGACATAAGAAGTACAACAACAGTAAAATACAACTAAAATAGTTTTGGGTTTTTTAAAAAACATTACAATGTCAAAGCCTAAGAGACAACATCCATTAGTATACACTCAACCACCATTTTATTAGGCACACCTGTTTAGCGGCTTGATAACGCAAACATGCAATCAGTGAATCACGAAATCAAGAAATGCTGCATGGTCAGATGAGTCTCGATTTCTGCTGCCACATTTTTAGGGTCAGAATTTGGCGGGACCAATATGAAAGTATGGATCCTTCCTGCCTTGTATCACTGGATCTCGCTATTGATGGTCTAATTGTGTGGGAGATATTTTCTTTCTTGAGTATGATTTAAATGCCACATGTTACCTGAGTATTGATGTTGATAATGTCCACCCCATTATGAGAACGGTGTACCCATTTTCTGATGGCTGCTTCCGGCAGGATAACACACCATATCACACGACTCAAATGATCTCAAACGGGCTTTTTGAACATGACAATGAGTTCACTGTATTCAAACTTCCTCCACAGTCACCAGGTGGAACAAGAGATTTGCATCATGGATGTGCAGCAACTGTTTAATAACATCATGTCAATATGGACCAGAAACTGGGAAGAATGTTTCCAGCACCTTTGTTGAATCTATGCCATGCCCCACACAGCATAAAAGGCTTAAGGGTTTCGCTTTATCTTAATTTGTCTACCATGTGCAAGAGAAAGCTCTTGATTGTGAAGAAGAGAGGCAGACTCTGCTTTGTAGTAACATATCTTTCTTAAATACTTTAGAAACACAGGCACATATATTCTCAGTGTTATACTAAAGTTGGCAGATATTATAATATTAAGCTATTATGTTGCAAACCTCCTACCATTATATATGATTTTCATATGATTTCTATTTCCTGGCTATTTGGGAGCATTTGGGCAGCTTTTATACAAGTACTTTTATCCGGTTTTCCTTCATCGTACCTTCCATCATTTCCCCTGCGCCTTTTGGATACGTATAGAGGACTTTCCTTGGTGGGATGAGCTCGGAAGCACTGAACCCAGAGCCAGTCACGGAGCTGCCGCTCACTCCTCCCGCAGAAGAGGACGAAGAAGACGCGGCCATTGCCTCGATAAACTTTAAACAACACACACAACAACGACTGTTTTTACTACCAGTTTAATGTGTCAAACACAGATAAAGCAAGGTGGTTCGTGCTCTAGTAATCACAAAGGCTTTTAAACATCCAAACCAACCGGTAGGGGTTAGCTTGGAAGGACTGTTTCACTAGTTTTAATGATACAACATTGCTAGCAATAAAGCTAACTATTCTGCTTATACTAATGTTGATAATAACCACCCAGCAGAAATATTAACAAATATAATATGGCAATAAGTCTCCATTTTTATTCAAAAGTACAACTTACCGTCGATGTCACAGCAAATATAACAACTTAAAATCCAGCCAGTTTTCGTTGTTTTTCAGACGTATACCAGTAGTTTACGACAGAGACCGCATTTTACGTTTGTCGCGACAGGGGTTGCAGCTATCGCAGATTTTACAATCATAGGGATGGCTCGTCTCAGTCGTCTGTCGCTAAAAGGTTGTTCAATGACTTTTGTAGATCTGTTAACACATTTTCCGACACATTTAAAACGTCACTAACCAGGACAGTTCCAACTAGCTAGCTAAATAAGTTTTGAAAGACAGACTTTGTTATTTTATACAATTTTCACTTAGCTGACAAGCTAGTATATTATCTATTAAGTGTTTTTGACGTCACCAAAAGTCACCTCAGTATCGCCTGAACCATCGTTTCTGTTGTCAGATTTGCACAGGTTTGCTAATACTAGCTAGTTTACCAGTATGGATGTCTTACGTCCACCTCTTATAAATATAAATGGAAGAATATACCGCAGGAATATAATTAAGGAAGAGCATTATGAGGAAGAGGAAGAGTTTTCTTACATGGGACCACCAGGTAAGTCGAGAACTATCCGCTAACAGGTAAAATACATGTTTGTAAGAAGCTCCAGATAATGCTTTCAGATTTTAGCACAGTTTCTTTTTAAAAATGTGAGTATATTTCTGTGTTTCTAGATGATGAAGAGCTTGGAGAAGATGAAACCTGTGATACCCACTTAATTGAACAGAGTGATAAAGGATATCGCTGTGCCATCGATGTCCCAAGTGTTCTTTACAAGTGTGTCATCAACAGATCAACAGTAGACCCTTGCTTTGGTTGTCCTTAAACTTTCACTTTCTGAAAATAATACAAGATTCTGTAAGCAGCATAACGTCTGTCTGTGTTTCTCTGTTTTCTTTGTGTTCTGTAGATACATCATTGGGAAAAAAGGAGAAACGCGTAAACGTCTGGAGTTTGACACAAAGACGTCTATTAACATCCCAAAACAAGGAGTGGAAGGGCAGATTGGTGGGGACTAAGGGCAAATGTCACTTAAAAACTGAACAGAGAGCAAAAGATATTTCCCTTCACTCATTTCCCTCCACTCTCTCATTTTGTAACAGTCATTACAGGTTCCACCAAAACTGCAGTTTCATCTGCTGTCACTCGGGTGGAGGTCCTTGTTGAGAATTTCCGGAGGAAGCAGCCCTTCACACACTTTTTGTCATTCCCTTTAAATGACTCAAAAATTCAAGAGGGATTCCTGAGATTTAAAGACGAGGTTTTGAAGCAATGTTCACAGGTATCTTCTGTAAAAAGGAACCAAAATATAACTGGTGACAGTGAGGGGCAGTTATGGCAATGTATTGCTTAAGGAGAGCATTTTACATCATTAACAAATTCCATGTTCTGTAGGATCATGGAGTAGAGGAAAGCATATTTCAGAACCCTGCAAAGCTCCACTTGACTATCGGCACCTTGGCTCTGTTAAATGAAATGGAAGTGAGAAAAGCATGTGAACATCTCCAAGAGTGTCAAAACTTCATCAGGTAAGGCTCGAACAAGGTTATTGCATTATACAAAGCACTTAATGATTTTGGTGTATGACTACAAAAGAAATTGCACTGTGAAACAGAATGAAATGTTAAACATAAGCGATCTAAAAATAAGTAAATAAAATAAGAACAGTAAAAAAAAAAATGTATATGTAAAACAATCACTGACTGAAAAATACTAACATTATAAAATGAAACACAAAATTACAAATTATACAACAATCAGTAAAATAATCCTAATAAAATAATGTCACACTAGTTCATAGATTTAAAGAGCCAAAACAATAAAATTGCAAAACAAAGTAATGTTTAACCTTCCTAATGAAAATCCAGGGTAAAGTTTAAAGATTTCAACACTTCCAGCTGCTGTTCCATTGCAAAAAAGCTAAAAGCTGCCTCCCTTAAAGCTTTTGCTGTGCACTTAGAATCGACTAGCAGAATCCTGCTCGAGAACCTATTTGTTCATATTGGTTCATATTTTCAAAACTTATGTGGTGCTTTAAAAAAGGAGAAAAATCATTTAAAAATCATCTGTAACTGTCAGTCTTATGGGTTGGTAAAAATGTTTTTGTTCATTGGTGTATGCTTATACATCAGTTATTAGTTACACCTTTCAAGCATCCTTTTTTGTTTTCAGAGTGGCCTCTGAAAGCAAAAAAGTGGCCTTCTTCATGACGTTGATTCAACAAGGTGTTGACAACATTCCTCTGACATTGTGGTCCAGTTGCTGCAGATTTGTCAGCTGCACATTTATGAGAATCCATCATTCTACCCAAAATGGTGAAATGGTAAATGGCCTGTATTTGTATAGCGCTTTACTAGTCCCTAAGGACCCCAAAGCGCTTTACACATTCAGTCAGCCACCCATTCACACACACATTCACACACTGGTGATGGCAAGGTACATTGTAGCCACAGCCGGCCTGGGGCGCGCTGACAGAGGCGAGGCAAAAGAGTTTTATTGAATTGGGTTCTATTGACTTTGGAGGGCAGTGGAATACAGTGAACTCAACTTCGTGAAACCAGTTTGAGATGATCAAGCTTTGTGACATGATTCATTATCCTGCTGGAAACAGTCAGCAGAAGATGGGTACACTGTCTAATAAAGGAATGGACATGGTCAGTAGCAATTCTCAGATTGGTACTAATGGACCCAAAACGTGCCAAGAAAACAGTAGCCAAACCACTACATCATCACTGTATACAAAGCAAAATTGATCCATGCTTTCATTTTATTTACTCTGATTTGAATGTCGCTGGACTCCTCAGACCAGGCAACATTTGTAACATTTTGTTGAGCACATGCGAATTGTGGCCTCAATTTCTCGCTCTTAGCTGACAGGAGTGGCACCCAGTGTGCTCTTCTGCAGTTGTGCATTCAGACATGCTCTCGGCATTGCTTGGTTGTAACTAGTGGTTATTTAAGTTACTGTTTCCTTGCTGTCAGCTTGTAGCAATCTGGCCATTCTCCTCTGACCTCAGGTATTGACAGGAAATCTTTATGTAAATTCAGTGAGTTATGAATGCAGTGTGTGGACTGAATTGTTGCATCGTTGTTAACTCTCTGACCAAGTATCTCCAGCCTTATTTCTGAATAGGAGAACCTGTGTCATTGTACTTTACTACCTTGATTAGCTGTTTACATACCCAGACAGTTTCACTGTAACATTTATTTAAAAAAATACAGTTTGTGTTACACTACAATGGTTTTCTTTGTCTGATTTTTCATTAGAGACATCACTGAAGGAAAACCTCTCCCACTGGAGGTGACAGGCATAGAGTACATGAATGATGACCCAGCAATGGTGGATGTTTTGTATGCTAAGGTCAATGTTCGAGATGGATCTGACAGGTTAGTACATCAGTGAATAGTTAAATAACAACATTACAAAAATCCAACATTTTACTGTTTTAACTTTATTTCTTTAATCTCTGTTCTATTTTAATGGAATCACATTATAGGTTGCAGGTGATTGCAGACAGACTGGTAGAGCATTTTGTCTCTGCAGGGCTGATGGTCCGAGAGTGGGACAGAGTGAAGCTACATGGTACTGTGATGAACACTCTGTTCAGAAAAGACTCCACAGGTAAAGACATAAACACACACATGCCAGCCTATCTCGCACAAAGGCATAGTAGAGAAGTTATTGAACTGCTGGGATCTTATGGATTGCTGCCGCCCAGTAGATGTTTGCCAATTTTCCCTCATTATCTTTTGGCTTGGAGTGTAGCTGCAGTGACGACAAAGCAGAGTCTTGACCAATTCTGACAACAAAATTGTGCAGAGAGGAATTGGGGAGGCAGTTCTCTGTTTGGCCACAGCTCTGTTTACGTGCACTGAGCTGCATGTTTTCCAAGTACTCTGACAAAAGCTTCATTCATTTTGGACATGGATCAAGTCCAGGAGCAGTTCTCAAATTTGTACTGGGCTTACCAGGAACACAACACAGAGACTGTGCCACTGCTGACCATGTTTACCGCCTTGTGGATAAGCCCTATTAAAATTCTGGGTTTTTTTTCATCTTCTTAGTCCCTATTTCACAAACTAATTTTACTAACTAAATGTCCTTGATTTTGCTTGTACTGTTGTAAAGCCACTGACAGGTTCAAGTAAACATGTTAGTTTATCACTGAGATAACATATCTGTATCTGTGTCTTCTGTGCTTTATTGATCAGCTTGTTCTTTACACTCTCGTGTTTTTACAGTGGAAGATACGGGCACAGCAGGACGTCAAACCGTCAATGAAAGAGAGGCTTTTGATGCCAAAAACATACTAAAGGTTAGCTGAAATTTACTACTGTTGGATTGAGACACATACTCACTTCTTGACTGCAGTTAATAACAATATGGTAGGCAACAGCACTGGGCGGGATGGAGGTGCAGTGGTTAGTAGTGCCAACGCCACAGTAAGACGGGTGCTAGCTTGAGTCTCCTTGACTCCTGAGGCTTCCTTGTGGCATATGCATGTTCTCCTTGTGCTTTTCTCTGGGGTCTTTGGCTTCCTCCCACAGTAAAAATTGTTTTGGGTGGTCAAAAAGCCTAGATAAGTGCTACATAAAAGCCAGTCCATTCAAAAAAACATTTTACTGTATTGGCACAATATGCATAGTTTCAATTGGGGAAAAAATAAAATACAGTGTTAGAATTTTGTGTATATACTAACTGGGAAAATGTTTAAAAACTCTAAAATGCATAAATAAATAAATACAAATGCATCTTAATTGCTATGTTCAGGAGCTTGCAGCAATATTACACCATCCAATTGATGCAACATTGTTTTTGTTTAAAGTATATTGTGTATAGATTTTCCAGCTGTGGTTGACTTGTCCATAGCTCGTCCCATGTGATCTTGTCAGTTAATTGCTTCTTTGCTCTTTTAGTGAAAAAAACATGAAAATTGAGAGTATTGTATTGATTTTTGGTTCTGATTTACATTTATCTTCTTTAGGGAAAAGGTGTTTTCATTTCACCTGGGACAAATCGATTATGTTCTCACATTAGTTGTGATACGAGCTATGTAATTTAACGTTAAACCACCTGACCTGCTTCACAGCAGTCCAGGCTCAAATCGTGTTTAGTTATGACTTCATGTCCAGTTGGGAAACACTGATGCACTCTTGTTTTGCCACCCTGAAACTGGACCAGTAATAACAATTACCTCATGTGCTTCTCCTAGTGTGATATGTCAAAATTGGTTCCCCCCACCTATTTTTTGTGTCACAGCTGTAGACCTTTTATATTAAAAGAGGAGTGAGCCTCAGGTCTGAAAAGTGAAGCCAACCTCGACTAGCTTGTAATTTTTAAAGGGGTTTTGAGCAGTAGTTATTCAGGGTTTCTGATTGTCCTTCAAAGTTTTTTTTTTTTTTTTGGACATTGGCTACATAGGATTTTTGTTAAGCTACTTAACACTGACCTATGATTCAATCATAAAAGAGGTTCAAGGAATGAACAAGTGCTGCCTACACATAACAACCAATATTCAATTGTGTCTTTAGGCACTTTGTTAGAAATTGCTTCTCGTAAAAACACATTATTTGTTCCAATTTCTTTAATTCAGTCTATGAAAAATTCTAAAAATAACAGTTTGACAGGCATAAAATAATATTTTGTACCAGCAAGGTGGTTCCCAGTTAGGTACTAGCCAAAAACCTAGCATATCTCTGCCTGGTAAGCAGTGTGTCCTTAAAGAATCTTAAGAAAACTGGACAAAGTGAACAAAATAAGACGTGACAGGCCTAAAAAAAGTGTCTGCAGCAGACACTGAACACTACATGAAAGTGACACTTTTCAAAAAAACAACTTGCCAAAATTCTAAAGTTGAGGCTTCAAAGCGAGCCCACAAATTAATGGGTGTTTCTGTGTCCATCATTTATATACAGTCTGTGCTGACTGACTACTGAAAACCTGCTATTTTGGCAGAAATATTAGGGAACACTACTTAAGAATGTACTTTATTAGCAGTTGTTATTTTTGGTTAATAAATAAATAAATAAATAAAAATAACGCACCAGTACAGCTCAAAGACTCTTGGTTGTTTGTGTTGTTTAAAAAAAAAAAACACTTGTCAGAGTCAGGTTGCAAAAATCTTCCTGGTGGAGTTTTGACAACTGAAATGCGACACTGGAGATGAAAAGCTCTGACATTCACCTTCCCCTCCTCTACAGAGAAGGTCTTTGTTTGAATAACAACATTGTTGCTGCTGTTTTTTTTTCCTCTGGAAGTGACACAAAGGTAGCAGGCAAACACTCAGCCACCTATAAATATGATAATACCATGTTTGTGACAGCTTACCTTGTTTTCACAATAGAATTTGACAAGCAGTTTTTAACTTTCTAACACAGTGCTGACTGTTTGATGTCAACACAAGTTGTCCTGCTTTGTTGTTTCACACGGTTGTCTGAAATAGTCTTGACTGTATGTATGTAAGGATGGATGGATGGATGGATGGATGGATGGATGGATTGATTGATTGATTGTTAAAAGTTTATGAATTTAATGTGTTTTCATTACAGAAATTTGATGCTTATTGTTTTGGAGAGTTTGAGCTGAATACTGTCCAGCTGTCCCAGAGATATTCAACAGACTGCACTGGATACTACAGCTCTGCAGGGAGCATCAGCTTGTCTTGAGCTCATGCAAGAGTGAGCATATACTGAGGTGGGAAAATTAATAAGGTTTATAGCTTTGAGAGCACTGCAGCATTCGTGATAGTTCTGTCCAGTAGGTGGCAGCATAGATTGAGTCATTTGGCTGTTAACAGAGAGGTGGAGATTGGGTCATGGTTATCCCTTTAATAGAGAAGAATGAAAAATATTAGATGTACTTTGTAAACCACAGTGCCCAAATGAAACATAGAAATCTAGTTAAATGGAATTTTCAGATACTTGTTTTTATTTAGTTTTATTCCACATTTTTTTGGCCTGGTATATTTATCTGACAAGTATTTGAAGATAAGATTATACATTAAAACATTTGCTCTTTCATGTATTCCTAAGGACTAAAAAGCTCATAAAATGTATACAATTTTAATAACTTTTATATTTATATCAAATGAAACAGAAAGTTACAGGAAGAAGACAATCTTATAATCCTGATCATTGTAAAAACGAATAGTTTATGAAAATTAATAGGCAATTTGCAGTTACTTCAGCTATTTCTGTAATGGCCAAAGTAGCTACAACAGTAGCTGGCTGCTGTCAGCAGGATAGTGCATAGTTTATACTGCTGTAGTGAATCTACATAGAGCCAGTGACGTACCCTATGGAAGTGGCCAGTGCTGTTGCCAACATTTCTATCTGTATTGGCTTTGTCGACGGGGATGTGTAGTTATATCCCTAGGGAGGTGCATATCAGGTTACAGCGTAGGGTTAGAGAAGGGTTTGTTGTTACAAAATACCTATGGTGTTGATTTTACACAGAAATATAAATACCAAATTGTGCCATGCCACAAAGCTCAAAACATCTTAGTGGTTTCTTAAACATGACAGTGAGTTCATTGTTTTCACACAGTGACCACAGTCACCAGATCTCAGTCCAATAGAGGACCTCTGGGATGTGATGGAAAGGAAGATTGGCATCAAGTATATGCAGTCTGTATCACCTGCCTGATGCTGTCAAGTCAATGTGGACCATAATCTTTGAGGAATGTTTCCAGCAGCACAGTAACAATTTCATCTAAATATTTGGCTTAAACCATTTACAATCTTTGCATCTTGTTCATACACTTTACACAGCATCCCAATAGATTCAAATGCAGATGTTCTGCCAAACTGGCTTCTATAGCTGTCCAAACACTGGTTGAATTTCATGCTGCTCTAATCTCTTGCTTGCAGTACTCTACGTCATAGCCATGATTTACACCTTTCCTTTCATCCTTTCAACGCACTGCCTCATGAAAGTATGAATGCATCACCGATATGATCTTTGAGACCTTTTTTTCTCCTCCAGCTTTTTTTCTTTTCATTTTTCTTTAAATCTTTGCCTTTCCCACATGAACCTTGTCTTCACTCCCGACTGTCAACAGTGTCAGTGAATACAGACACTTGCTTTTGCCGTCACAGCTTTTTTTATTTTCGCTTTCCCCTCAGCTGGCAATGCTCTCTGTTTGGAATGCAGGAGGGTGATTGCCAGGCAGCCAAAAGTTACACTGATAAAAACAAAGGGGTCTTTTTGTTTGTCAGCTTTGCAACCCTGTCCTATCCACCCTCCCATCCCAGCAGTGGCATGATTTTCTTTTCTTCTCTTTTTTCTTGAAGCTGCTTGCACAGATTCCCATGCAGATTTTGTTATTGGATATAGACTAGCCAGCTGAGCTGCCCATACCCTAACTATTTCATTGTCTTGGAGTGGAATCTTTTCCGACCTAGGACCTGGGACCTAATTAATCATGCCCAGAGCTCTTGACAGCATGCTTTTTAGTGGGTCAGGATTGCATCCAACGTAAAAGCACTCCAGCTAATAACAGAATTCTGACACTTGCCAATACTATTGCTCCTAAGCACAAAAAGAAAGCATCACAAGGCAATTGAAATTTGATTGAATTCATTGAGACTATGCCTCTGTTTTTCTTTTGGCAGAGACATGATTGAGGATGTTTTTGCACAGATGTCCGCATTAATGATTGTACTGAAAACACATGAGGAAACATACGTCATCCGTAGACACGGACTCTGAAGACAGATACAATTTGTCCTGAGACTTAATATAACGCATTCAGACTGACTGTTTATTTAAATGGCCATATGTCTTCTTAGTTGTATAGATCGGGAGCATATTGGATTATGGCTGCAATGAAGGAATAATTTCTCACTATCAGACATTCATATTGTCTTGATAAATTGGTTAATTATCTATGAAATGTCAGGAAATTTGGAAATATGGGTAACATTTAGGATGCCAGATTTAACATTGATAAGTTGGAAGCAAACATTTAGTAAATGGTTTTTGAAACTGTAATTTAGTTTTAATTAAGTTAAAGGCTTCGTGTTTAATATTTAATAAATTTTCAGTCTGTTTTCAGCTATAAATGTGTCCAAGT
Organism: Simochromis diagramma; assembly: GCF_900408965.1. Classification (NCBI taxonomy): domain Eukaryota; kingdom Metazoa; phylum Chordata; class Actinopteri; order Cichliformes; family Cichlidae; genus Simochromis; species Simochromis diagramma. Next base: position 3,966,641 of record NW_024386972.1, on the reverse strand, counting down.
AAGAATTTGCTCACAAAAAGATTGATAGATTGCTACATTGTATAGATCATTTAGCAAATGTTCTTTATGTCTGTTATTTGTATAGAAAGGACATAATATAAAAAGTTGCTGAAAAAATTATTACTACAGTCTGTCTTTAAATCACTTGATTTCTGTAAGGTTAAAGTCCCAAAAAGGCCTAGAAGACCGGTCAGTAAATCCCCTGCAACCGTCACTCTCTAGGGAAAAATGTATATCGACCAAGTCAAGGTTGGAGACAGTTGCTCGTTAAAACTGGTTACAAGCAGTGAAAACTGTGACCAATTTCACCTTGTGTCTGCCAACAACCTCCAGGAAGCACTTGCCACCAGCCAAAGAATATACATTTTACCCTAACCACCAGTGCTTGCCAGATGTTTGCCAATAGGTCTCTAGGACTGTGTGACAAGGGCCTAATGCTCCAATCAAACTAGGAAAAACAGTAGTTGAAGATTGTGGCATGATCATGACTACTCAGCCTGCGATGGTGACCAAATCTCCAACCACTCGCAGTCAGTTGTTCTCTTCAAAGAACCTTTGGTACATTAGGTTGGCGATAAAACAGCAATAACACAAAATCAGTCTGCTAAGAGTTTCTAATTAAATGTTGCATGTTTGCATATTTTTGATAATGTGAAGATTAAAATGGATAAAGCAAATCTGTTGCAATTTTTTGCAAAGCTGTTGTCTACACACACAGACAAACATATTAAACAGAAATATCTGAAACAATTGTTTCTTGACTGGACACAGTTACACATTTTTCAAAAACAGCCTTTATTGTACTGCTAACATTCCTAGTAATGCCCCATAAGGTCCTAGTCAGAAAAAACTTTATTTTGGCTATGAAACCACATGTCATATTTCCTACACCATGACACCCTGTTGTCACAACGTAAGCAATTTTACGTTTCATCTGAGTGGTCAGAATGTCACGGCTTATCTGTAAACATAGTTAAATGTGGCTTTGCATGTCCGTGTGGGTGAGCTTGCTTACGCACTGCCCGACATACATAGTTTTTTCTGTCTCTGCCACATCCCTCTACCTAATTAGTCATCTCCGCAGTCCCTGCAGTGTGAACATCCAACTAGACCCTTAAGATTTCAAAACTAGCATGAGCCAATTTAAATAAGACTGATAAATGAGACCCTTGCGTCTGTTGGTGTTACCAGCGACCTCTTTCCCTTTGTGGATCTGCGTCTCTATTTCTAACGATCTAAAGAGACCGAGGAGATGGGATTTTAATTAAAACGTTACACGATTTAGCTGTTTATGCAGGCATGTGTGCATGTGCTTGTTTACATGCACTGATAAGCATTTAAAAGGGCGGTAAACGACACCCACTGAAAATGCGCCTTTGCAGTATAAAACAAGCTGATAAAACCTTATTTTCCAGCCAATTTGTTTTTGTGATTTTTAAAAGGATTGAAAGCAAAAGCAATCATCTCATTGAGCCTGCAACACTTTTAGAACTTGCACTGAACTGTTCAGTAATAAGAAATTCATATCACATTTGGTAACTGAAGTCTTGTTATCTTGACCAAGTATTGTACCCCCCGCTCCCCCAACCCGATTTGCATAGTTAATTTCATGGCAATGTTCAAAGTAGCCTTTTTAAATGCAAAAGCCAGTTTTTAAATGGGTTTTACTTGATCACTGTCAGTTTTTTTTTTTTGTTCTTTTCTTTTTAGTACATTTCGGATTTTGATATTCAGAGCCACACTTTGGAATTTTTCATAGGGTAATTAGAAATTAAGCTTTCTTTCCATATGGAAAGCGTTAACGTCTGCTGGGGGAAAAAATAGATTTTGGCTGACAGACATGACCTTTAATACAGTAGATATGTTTGATTTGCATGCTTGGAGTAACTAATGACATGCATCAAATCAATTAAGTGCCTAATTACTTTTTAAGGTCACAGTAAGGTTTGCTCAGTGTACACTCAGACTGATACAAATAATATTTTAAATCAAATATGACATATCGAAAGGTAGTTTGGGCCTTTTTGTGCCGTGTATTCCTCTAACACACTTGAATCCAGTTGTATGAACTTATTCACTTGTGTCCACGGGAAGTAGAAAGGTGCTCTATAAACAATCCTGCTAGACAAAACTGAAATTTCAAAACTGGATATCATTAAGGGTGAAATATGACGGCGTGCCTTTTTTAAACTCTCTTATGTTTGACTCTCCAGTCGTGTGTCACCACCGACTGAATTTCACACTGATCACTCTGTCACTAATAGACGTAAACGGGGCCTTGATGGAGAGCCAAGGCTAGAGTATTTGAAATGTCTAATATGTGTCTCTAGCAAAAAGGCAGGTGATCCCTGCACCAGCTCTTTATCATTCAGAGTGCTGAGTCTGGAGGCTGCCTGCAGCTGTCCACGTCTGTTTACTGCTGGAGGCATTGACACAGGGAGGGAAGGCAAAAAGCCTAAAGTGTTTGAACAGTAAGAAGTCATTCAGAGCTACTGTTTACTTTATGTACACTTAGCACTACAAGATTTTAAAATGGGGATTATCATCACCAGTTACATTCTGTTACTTAAAAAAAAAAATTTATACTTTAAGCTATGAAATGTCAGGAATTGTTGAACGTGTTGCATATAAAGACCCAAATTGCCTCTCAAAATCTAGATATGTTCCATTTACAGTAATATGAAAGAGAACAGTCATTAAATCCTCACATTTAAGAAGCAGTAGCTAGTGAACGTTTTGACATTTTTGTGTAGTAAATGATAAATGATAAAACGTTTGGCAAAGGACTAAATCTACCAGATGTTTGACAGATGTGTATACACAATCAGCAGACACGGTGGAGATGACCTGCTGAAGTTCAAACTGAGCATCAGAATGGGGAAGAAGGGTGATTTTAAGTTACTTTTCAGAAACTGCTGATCTGCTAGGATTCTTCTACACAAGCATCACTAGTGTTTACAAAGGATAGTTTGAAAAAAAGATAAAGTATCTAGCAAGCAGCAGCTCTCAAAAATATCTTGTTGATGCCAGAGGTCAGAGGAGAATGAACTTACTTCTTTAAGCGATAGGAAGGCAACAGTAACTCAAATAACACTTGTTACAACCAAGCTATAAAGATGAATATCTCAGAATACACAACACCCCAAGCCTTGAAGCAGGTGGGCTACACCAACAGAAGACCATACCGGGTGTCACTCCTGTCACTTAAAAACAGGAAACGGAGGCTACAATTTACACAGGCTCACCAGAAGACTGGAAAAAATGTTGACTGGTGTGATGAGTCTCGATTTCTGCTACAACGCTTGGATGGTAGAGTTAAAATTAGGGGTAAACAACATAAAAGCATGAATCCATCCTACCTTGTATCAAAGGTTTGGGGAGGAGGTGGTGGTGTAATTGTGTGCCAGATATTTTCTTGGTACACTTTGTGCCTTTTGTCTACTTACCGTGTCCATCTTGTCTTCCGAATGTTACTTCCAGCAGGATAACACACCACTCCACAAAGCTCAAAATGATCTCAATGTTTCTTGAACATAACAGTGACTTATCTGTGTACAAATGGCCTCTACAGTTACCAGATCTCTATCTAATAGAGCATTTTTGAATATGTGATGCTATTATGTCAACATTGATCAAAATCTCTGAGGAATGTTTTTAGCAACTTTTCGAAGTCTAGCCACAAAGAATTAAGGCAATTGTTAAGGCAGAAGGGGGTCCACTAAAGTATTAATACTGGGTTGACTGGTGACTGGAGTACTTGTGACCTTATTCTTCTTTTAAGATGTGCAGCCCAGTGCTTCATGGTCTATTTTTATGAATGATTTCTGAATGAATATATCTGCATATTAGGCCAGGAAGGAACAATGAAAGCACTAAGAGTCAAAGGAAACTGTAAGGTGGTGTTTCATAAAATCAAAAATGCTCAAGGTTGCTAAACTGTTCCAGAGAACACTGCAGAGGTGGGTGATTGCTGTTACTGTATCACTAGAGCTGCTTTACAGAACAAAATAATGTAATAACACAAGCACAGATGATGGTCAACACTCTTATTTCAGCACTAAATGCGAGGGATGCTTATACAAAAGTTATAAATGTTGTGTCATCTGTTTATCACGCAATGTGAAATTCCTTAGTGCATCACTTAATACTCAATTGTTTTTTTTACTGTTAGTATATAAAAGTGCAGCTGATGGGGATTTGTTATTTATAATAGCCGGTATAAGCTTAATAATACTGAGTAAAAATGAAACCCTGCACTGAGACCGAGCGTGTCACAGTTCAGAGTATTTGCCATCTTCTGTTTATTGTGCACGTTTAATTGAAAAAGGTGCTACACTCTCTTCTACCTCTGCAGCAGCTGCCTGCAGTGGAAAACAGCAGCTTTCAGTACTTGCCAGGAAAAGGCAAACTGCTGTCAGACTGCTCTCAACTAACTTTGCACTTTTAATAGCTGAGTGACCCAGTTTGAATCCTATTGAATTAAATCTATACACATTTATAGCAGCTCTACTTACAGCTGTAAGTCACTAAGGATTACTTATTAAATGTCTCCCCGTGTGGTTTATTTTCTCAAAATATCTTCTTTTGATGGGATTTCCTGTCCATGATCCTGTTTACAGGCTATTTGCTTTTTTTTTTCTTCTTCACCGTGTCGTTGGGTACCTCCAACTGGACATACACAATTCACACACACACACAAAAACAACCACAGAGGGGACCTTTGTAAGAAAACAAGTACTTTGTTACTTTATCAATATTTCATGCCTTAATGCCCTTTACTGTGCTGTTAGGGTCCCTTTTTATTTTTATTTTCTGTACATTTGTATTGCATAATTGCATATGGGCATGAAGTAACTGACTTAGAAAGTCACCTGTACAGTAGTGTGCAAAAGTTTTGAACCACCCATCATTTCTTTATATTTTGCTTCCAAGGAGAACTATCTTGTATTTTTTTTTTTTTTTTTTTTAAGTGGTCATGAGCAAGGGTTCTCCAGGATCTCGGAAGGTCTTTCAAAGTTTTTCTTTGGACATCGGCTGCTTTTTAAGCAACTTAATGCTCACCTATGAATCATTCAAGGGTAAAAGAGCAATTTATTCAAGGGATGAGCCTGTATTGTCCACACATAACAGACAACTTGGCAATAAAAATACAGAATTTCTTTAATTGAATCAACAAATGCCAAAGGTAACACAGTTTGACAGGCAGACAGTTTTTGCACCAACAAGGTTACTCCCAAAGTGCTATTAACTGAAAACCTGCCATATCTCAGCATGATGCGCAGTGAGTCCTTAAGCAATTTAAGGAAACTGGACAAGTGGAGGGTGGAAAAGAAGTGGCAGGTCTATATAACAATCTAGAGCAGATGAACAGTATCCAAAACTCATGTCCTTAAGAAACTGGAAAAGATCCAGCAAAGACCTGACACAGGACCTGAGAGATGCATCTGACCCTGTTTGCCAAAATCTCATCGGAGATGATGTCAGTGAAAGCGGCTGTTAGGAAGCCATTGTGTTGCCAGTGGCAACAGGTCTTGCTAAGTGACACATCCATATTTAAAATGTTTGCTTCAAATCGTCATCGCCATACATGGAAGTACAACACTGAGCGTGTAGAGCCATCCTTAAAACACAGTGGAGGCTCTATCATTGTCAGGCTGTACGGATGAATGGATTTATAAATGCAGAAAATAGTTTAATCAAACAATCATACCAAATACTGACTTTCAAGCTTGTTCAAATTGTTTGTACGCTTGGACACATTTTAAAAAGTCGCTGCTCCCATTTTCTTAGGAAAATAAAAAGACTTTAAAAGGTGGCTCAAGACATCTGAGAATTTATAAGCAAGTAATGAAAGAAAATCAGCAGACTAATTTTTAGATGAACATAACGGTCAGTTGCAGCCCTGGCGGTGCTTTAAAGTACAAAATTCATCTCTGATTATGTGTTGCAGGTCTTTGATGAACACAACAGCAAGATTGGAAATGTTAAGAAATGCTCGCTGATGAAGAAGTTCTTTCCTGACAGCTGGACACGGACACGACGTTACAGCATCTTTCCTGAATCTTATGTTGAACTCATTTGGAAAATTGGGATTTTGGTTGTTTTCTCGTGCTGTATATTCTGTTTTGATTTGTCAGGAATAAACAAATGTCTTTTCCATCCAACCATTGCCTTCTGAAATGAATTGTTGTGTACCAGAAATTCCTGAAGTGATCTTTACGGAGCGGTTACATCACTTATAACCGATGTACATCTGTGATAAGGTCCAAAGCTCCTGTTGAGCTTCACAAGCTGTTTGTGAGACAGAAAAGAGACGCGTTGTTTACATTTGTGGATGGGAAATATTAACAGATAAGGAAGCCTTCAAGTTTTTTGCTGCATGGAGTCTTGCCTGATATTCAAATGAAGCTTCCCGTCCCTCTGCTCCTTTTGTGTAGACTGATTACACTCGATGGAGGATTGATATGGTTTATCTGCCTAGAGAGGAGCAGGAGGAACCAATGCCATCAGCTAATCCCTTTACAATTAAAGGCACTCTTCCACAGCGTGACTCTTGATGTGTAGAAGAAGATGTTAAACAAGTTGCATGGAGCTGCTTTTATGTTTAAGATGCAAGAGGCTTCACATTGTGCTTTTTGATATGTGTGATTATACAAGTTTTGGTTAAATGAGCATGAATATTGTCATGTTAAGCACATTAAAGAGCATTGTAGTCTACTTTACCGTGAGCTCTGTTCTGTGAAAGGCTGTAATAGATGTGATTCGGCCATGTGTTGATGGCTCTGAATAACATAAAAGGGTTTATATACATACAGCATTGTCTTCTTGGTTGGTATATTTATTTTAAAGTGCCTCTTGTCATCAAAAATTACTATAAAACATCCAATAGCAATAAATATTTCTTGGCCACAGAAGGGTGTGAGAGCATGACACCTTGAGTTAACTAACATGATAATCTGAGGTGTTTCTTCACATCTGAGTAAGACATGTTTCTAAGTATTTGATTATCAGAGAAGTAAAAACACTCGGACCCTGTGTTGCTACTCGTATATAGAAGAGCAGCACTCTTAAGAACTGTCTGCAATTAAAATAAATAAAATAAGGCTCTTTGGAGTCTTTTCCCTAAAGCCTGTTATCTGAACCAATGAACAGCTCTCATCAGCATGTTTTCTATTCGTTTTTTTCCCTTTCATTCACATTGAAGATTCCCATAGGAGACTTCCTTTGCAAGGATCCAAAGAGATGCTTCCAAATAACCTCTTAAATTAAAAACAAATCTTTAAAAGCTAATGGTGCAAAGCAGAATAGAGTCTTTAAATAATTCTAGGTGACCCAGATCAGCTGTGTAACCATTAATCTGCAGCACATTCATCCAGAAGTGAGTAATGACGACCTCTTGATTAATACATCATGTCCACCACCTTGTATTCCTGATGTGCGCAGCAGGCTGGCACTGTGGGACATTTCTCCTGTTGCCCTTGCATCGCAGTTCGCGAGCTCTGCACAGTCAGGAAAGCCTGCGACTGCCACATCAACTATTTTGATGGCAATGTCAGAGTTGGTTTGGCCTGCTAAGCAGCATCCCAGAAATGTGATCCTGCCCCCTGGCTACTCAGCCACGGACAATATTGGTAATCTTAAACATAAATGAGTCTGAGCAGAGGGCTGGATTAGGTTTATCTTCATGGGGATGGGATGCACAGCAGAGGGAGCGAAGGAGGAGAGGGCATGCAGAGTTTAGGCAGCAGCAGGAATAACGTGGATAGACTTAAGATGATGTGCAGCTACAGCAGAACTAGAGGTCATAAAGAATGGGGGATAAAAGCCGCAACGCAACACATTTAAACTTGTTTCGTTCCACAGTCCATCTTTACAACATCATTTGGTGCAGGCAGTCAAACCAATGAAAGTCTCAGCATTTCAACATCAGAAAGGTTGATTTATAATTATAGATTAAGCTACTAGGAAATCTATATATGCACAACACAATAATGAGGCAGCTAGTGTTTCCCATGTGTTGCTGAAGGTATAAGTATATAAGTACGTTAACTCATAACTTCATAAAATCACTTTGGCAGCACAAATTGTTACATTACTCAATAACAGTTGAGAGTTTACTCAACACAGTTCAAAGAAATGTTAAATTTCCAGTGTACTGTATTACCAACCTGCCATAGCTAGCAAAGGCCCAGGCTCGTCTGCAAACTGGTTTATGCTCATTGTCCATGTATCTGAGTCATCTTAGTCTGAGATTGTGGTTGTATCTTATATGGTCATCTCTGCACAGAAGCACCACCCATTTGCTGTTTTAACCTTCTGTCTGCAATGGGCAGCCAGTTAGAGGCAAGTTTTAAACAAAGCGTAGCCAAGACAAACTGTTTCACTCAAAGGCCTGTTCACTACACTTCTTGTCACTTTCATTTGCATCAAAGCAGATGAAATTGATTCACAGAGGTTTAAGCTTTCTAGGTGGACAGGCTGAGATCCCTGATGTTTAACTGACTGTGTGTTACGCTGTGATGATTGCTTCCTTCATTTGTTCTTGTCAGAGAGTTAGATAAAAACAATGGCACCAGTCTTCATTCTGTCAGTTAACTGAAAAGAGGGATACCCGGCACTGCTTACTAGCACCTTCACAAGTCAACATTTAATAAACTTGAAAACATCACATTCAGGTTTTGGGAAAAGGGAACAAGTTGCGAATCATGAAATTTTCTGTAATGACACATCCAATATAATACAATAAGCATTGTTTTGAGTCCATTTATATCTGATGTCACATTTTAGAGTGAGATAATATATGATTCTGACATTGGCATCCTCTCCCCGTGCTAATTTTAACATAAATGAAACCTCGGTTGATATGAGGCCTTTTGGGACTCTTCAGTGACCACTGGTAGTCCGAGGAACCATGTTGTGGGCACTAATTCCTTATGATATCAACTAAATTGCAGCAATTTTCCTCTCATTTCCTTTTCACTGTCTGAACCCAGCTGTAGGCGTAGGCTAAATGGCATTCTTCCAGAAAACATTTATTCTACTTGTATGATTCATTTACAGTGTGACTGTTAGGATTTCTGAGTGTGTGAGTGTGTGTTTGTGTGTGGGCTTAAAAAAGTAAATCAAACAACAACAAGAAGACGCTGAAATAATGATTCAAAGTGAGCACAAATAAATGATTAGCGCAGGATCTAATCTCCCCTTTAACTCTCCTTCTCCCTCCCTCCCTCTCTCTCTCTCTCTCTCTCTCATTTCCATTCAGTCTGTTGAGGCAGCAGCAGCAGTCTCGTATGTGGCTCATTGGCTGGAGGACAGCGGCAGGAGCAGCAGCAGTAGCAAGAGGATACATCCCAGACCACACTGCCCGAGCACCATGGTGGCTGTGAGAATCATTGCTTGCCTGTGTCTGCTGGTGGGCGTCTCGCTCCAGGTGGACGTGAAAAGTGGGAAAGAGGCAGGAAAAGCTGGGAATTTCATGGAAGATGAGCAATGGCTGTCAACCATCTCCCAGTACAGCCGTAAGATCAAACACTGGAATCGCTTCAGAGACTTGAGTGTTGTATTTGGTGTAATTAACACAAGCATGCGTTGTCGTGTCTTTAGCTCTTCCTATACTGGGCTTTCAGAGGTGTTCCCTGTGGAGAAAGCGCAGGGTGGTTTCTCAGGTGATTTTTGCGCACAGTTAACTGTCAACCCGAAGTGCACGTATACCCAGTTTTATCAGTTTGTGCATGAGAAATACTTTGAAAAATGAAAGTATTTACACATGATGCTAGAATTTAAGCTTAGACTGAGGTCCGAATGAATGCGCGTGTGTCCGTGTGCGTGCATCGATCATGAAACCATTCAGATTCATTTCACCCTTCTTCTTTTTTATTTTATTTTTTTATCTTATTCGATGTTATACATTTATTGCTTTTTTAATAAAGGGGGAATGCCAACTATTTTATTGCGTATACCTGCGGTTAAAACTGACACTTTTCGTCTATGGACCGTCTTGCAAGTGAATGCAAGTGAATACGGTAAAACCCAAAGGAAATCTACGACATATGGTCTCAAAAGCTATTTCCAAGCTCCTTCTGGGTAACTGTGATACTCTGAACCGTATCTCTATTCATGAATTCCCATTGATCTGCCATATTGTAAATGTAGGGCTCACAGGTAGGAGTCTTCCTGGGCTTTCAGACTGAAAAGACGCACAGCAAGCCATCTCCTGTGTTGTCAATAAATCATAAATAGAAAATATCAAATATTAAAAAAACAAGCATGGCCAATGCTCAAGAGTTATACTCCCTAAAGCTGGGAAATAAGTGATGAAATTTAAAATATCTAAAATTTGAAGATAGTGCCTTAGATTTCCACAAATTTCAGAGAACTGTTTTGGAATTTTGTAGATTAAAATATTAATCACGAACATAGGCCTAAATGCAGGGTAACTGGGTAAGGTTACAGCAACCATATACATTTTGTGTATATGGTCCAAGCAACCACACCAGTAATGGTACATCTTGACACGTATATTTTTTGTGACGGGATAGGTCTACATTTTCACGAAATCCTGCTGTGAAACCTTTTAACATCAACAAATGATGCACCTGATAAATGCAGGCTCTTCATCACAGTAGTGCAGCTTCCTGTAAATCAGATTATTTATTTCCACCACTTATTTATTTCCACCACTGCCAACAATACACTGATACAAAGAGATATGATAAGAACAGCTATCTTGTTGTAAACCACAAAGCAGACAGGTGTGAACCAATCCAGATCCTTATAGTGGGCAAATTCTTGTGTCTTTTGTGCCATTAAATATTTGAAAGCTCAGGATGAGAAAGTCGTTTTAATGTTGGTGGGTAATGATGAAGGTCTCATTTTAACTGAGGAGGACTGGGTGGAATGATGACAGTGATGATGGTGCTTTCACAAATGTATATTTTTTATTTTTGTGTGTTGCTTTTTGAAGCTGAAATAGAAAGTTGGATTCTATCTAACTTTATCCCATCCCAGTATCCACAACTGGTACATACCAGCATTGATTACCCATTGACTGATTACCCATTTGACAATATTAGTTCTTTCTTTCATCACCAAATTACAAATCCCACCCACCGTGACTGGTGGTGATTAAGGACAAATGCTGACACTCAAGCCAATATTGATTCTGCTTATAGGTCAGATGCTTTATTGATTCTCCTATTGATTCCTGATCAGTTGTCTGTTGCCTGGGAAAAAAGCAGGCCATTACAGGCCTCTTTTAGGTTTATTAGCTGTGATGATAGGAAAAAAGGCACAAATGCATGCATAGGCTCAACTTCTTTGAGTTCAGTGCAATTGTTTTGCAATACTGTTGTGTTAGAAAAATATGGCAGCATTTCTATTGGAACTGATTGATCTTGGAGGCATACAGTTCCAAGGGTTTGGACTATGTGGAACAATTTGGCAACTGGAACCTGGTTTCAATTTCAGTCCTTGGCAATAATAACTGGTCAGAGCATATATAATCAGGACAGACATGTTGAACGAAGGGAGGATGTGCACAACACTCAGATCACTAGCTAAAAATAAGTAAATCCTGTCTCTATAAAGGTTAAGACAGTTTTACAGCTGTTGATTGATTGATTCAGTGCTGTGGATGGTCTGAATCGCTGCACTTTGTGTTGTTGCTGTGAATTGTCTTGTGTTACACTCTGATGTGTTTCTAATATTAAATCCTCCCTCAGTGATATAAATAGGAAGGTTGATATTAAAACATCTGCAGCCAAGAGAGGGATACGTGGGCACTGGGGGAGACAGTTCGCTTATAAAGGGTCAGGAGGCTATGACGCTGGGTGTGCCACATGGTTACAATAGTCACTGCCAAAAGACTGAACACATGGCATAAATCAGGATGCACGAGATCTCTGAGGATGAGTTGGTTAGCAACGCTTAGATCCAGGCCTCTACCTTGACAACCGGACAGCTGTTTGATCTCACTGCTGAGAAATATCACCTCAGACACATAGTCTTATCAGAGTCTGCCAGAGAGAGAAGCTTCAGCACCTCTGACCATGTCTGGTGACGTGCAGGAATGTGTCCGACTGGAGAGAATTTGTAATTGAATCGCAAATTTGTGCTTTCATGCAGATTTAAATATTATCTCCACGGGTGTTTGGAGGAGTTCGGCTCTCCTGTTAGATTGGATCAGCGTTTGAGTGACAGATAGGGTGAACAGAGCGATATGGGGCCTCTCTGTGGGCAGTTAGCAGCACGTCCAGCCACAGTGTGCAGAAAAGATTTGACATGAGAGTCTTCTTCAATCCATTTGAGTTTAGCTTGAGTTTAGTTCAGTAAAAGATTGTGTAGCAAAAGATTGGTGAATGCCTTACAGCTAAGGCTCACTCCAGTGGTTCTCAAACCGTAGAGCAGGCCCTACTAGCGGGGAATGGACCACGAGGAGAAAAATATCGATTGAAACTGGGTTGAATGGAGAGTATTTACAAAGGGAAAAAAAAACAGTTTGGAGTTTGCAGATGCTACTGTGCTGACCTTTATTTCACTGCAGTTTAACTTGGATCCTTTTTATGCTTAATAAGTCGTGCAAATTGTGGGATATGGGGCATGAACCTTTTTTTGGCTGTGGATAGGGTATTCCAGAAACAGGTTTGAAAACCAGCAGTATAGAGTATACTCTACAAGGAGTATATAGTGTCTATTATTGTCTCTAGCATAAGCCCATTGGGAAAAAGGTTCATGACATTTAGGGAAGGACAATGATAAGATTTCATTGATATCGGTGTGATTGTTGATTCTGCTTAAAGGTCAGATTCTTTATGTATTCCTGATGAATTTTTCAGTGTAGAAACATTTTTTTCAGCACAGCAGTGACAGCTGTTTTATTATTTCTCACTCTGAAGTGCAAGTCCACTGTAGAAGAAAGTTTGCATTTACTTTTCACAAGCCCCTTTCCTTGAGTTCAAAATATAAACATGCAGAACATTTAATTTAATCTCAAAAGTAAAAGATGTTAATGTTGCAGTGATGTGAGACACTTTATTTTCATTTGAGAAGCTTTAATTTGACTATTTGGGTGTAATTAAATTAAAGACTCGATGATAAAAATTCTCAATCCTATTTTTGTTTTGTTTTTTTCTTTACTTCATTGTCATTATTATTTAAATATACAAACATCCCTTTTGCCAAATCCTCAGTGGAACAATCCAAGTAGAATGTTGAGCAAACTGAAAAATAGAAAACAGAATAAAATTAGTGGAATGCTTCCTTAATGATTCCTGAATAATTCAGTCATTTAGTTGTTTAAGCAGCTAGTCTTCATCAACATTCACTTACACATTCACCGGTCACTTTATTAGGTATATATGTTCAACTGCCCGTTAATAAAGTTATCTAGTAATCCAAACACATGGCAACAACTCAACAGTCAAATCATTTAGGCAAATAACCATGGCCAAAATGTTCAAACTGGGTAAGAAAGGTGATTTAAGCAGCTTTAAATGTAGCATGGCTGTTGGTGGCTGACAGGCTGGTCTGAGTATTTCCACTGCTGGGATTTTCCCACACAACAATCTCTGGGGATTACAGAGAATGATCTGGGAAAAAAAAGATCCAATGAGCAGCAGTTTTCTTGTTGCGGCGACAGCTTAGAAGAAAATAGCCAGACTGCCTTTAACTGAGAGGAAGGCTACAGTTCACATGGGCTCACCACAATTGGTCAATAGGAGAAAATTGGAAAAAGGTTGCTTGGTCTTATGAGTTCATTTGGATGGCACAGTTCAGGCTGCTGGTGGTAGTGTAATGATGTGGGGATATTTTCTTGGTACACTTAGGGCCCTCCTATTGTTGCTGACCATGGCTATTTCTTAGCTAAGCTCTTAGCAGATGGGGGTGTGCATAATCACATAGGGATGGCTTGAGCCCTTGCTCATTCAACCCTCTTCATACATTTGTATAGAGGCACCTCATCCAAAAAAAAAAAAATGAAGGTAAATTCAACCACAGCACAGGAGGAGATACTGTAAGCAGCCAAGTTGGCTTGGTTCTACTCAGAGGAGACTATTCTCTGCTCTGTCGGGCACTAAGACGTACCATCTGAAATGCGAAGGGGCTGTATTTGTTTACTAGCTGTCTTGGCAAACAGGAGGTGTGAAAACAGCAAACAGGAATATTCATTCCTGCATCGAAATGAAATGAAACAGAGTGGGGAGGACGGGGGTCACCATGTGGGCTTTATAAACCAAGTGGTGGGTGGTGTTTCAATTGGACCAGCATGGGGATATAATGAGGAAACGTTGAAAGGAAGAACAATAAGAGCAGCAGATGTAGAAGGTATACACAGGATGTTATACAAGCTCCTTTATGACAGGCGTCAATGTCGAAGCTGTAATCATGACATCCTGCTGGTGTCAAGATATCAAATCTCCCCTGCCCTCAGATTCGCACAAATTCAGCCACACAAAGCAGGAGAACAGTTTTCAAATGACGGCGCACAGCTTAATTAGCCCACAGCTTCGATTAAAAAAAAAAAAGAAGTCTTTGAGCACTTGTCGTATTTCTTCATCGCAACACAAGTTTCACTTTGCATTCTGGTGCATTCGGATGAATCCGCTCAGTGGGAGCTCAGGCCATCACTCGCGTGAACAATACTGCGCTGTTCATTCCCAGCCAGATTCCTTACATCTCTCTGAGCAGTGCAGAGAGGGACCTCATTAAGTAGCCATGCAGCCTTTCAGCCAACCACAGAGGTCTGTTTAAAGTTTGCACCTGCTCTACTGCCAGCTTTGTTTTTAATGAGGCTAAATTGCCACATATTTTTTTAGGTAAACGGCACTTCGGTTCTTTTGGTTATTAAGGTGGTCACAGTGAAGAAAAATATGAGGGATCATTAGCTTTATTGTTGGCTAGGAATTCATTTGATTTACTACAGTGATAAGAGCAATAATTAGATAACTGCAAGTGCTACTCCAATTTTACCCAAGCCTCTCAGCGTGCTTAAATCTACATTTTCAATATTTATTAAGGAATGCCTGTAGAAAGGGAGAACAACAGTGTTTTATAAACCGAACCAGCTCGAGCTTCAGGGCAGCAAAAATAATTTCTTTTATTATTAAAAATCTGTTTATTATTTATAAATGCAGTGTGTTTAGATGTAGACATGCAATGAGCTCAAGTGATGGTTCGTCTGACACACCTGGCAGTGTGTTTGTTAGTTACAAGTTTCAAGCTCAAGTTTTAATCCACACAATTAGTTTGATTCAAGCTGTTCATTTGACATTTGATTAGACTTCAAAAGTGCCTTTATGAGACTTAATAAACCAAACAATTAATCAATCAACTAATCAAACTGAAAAAAATAATCAGCACATTATACATGCCGTCTTCCCTTTTGGAGCAATGGTGGCAAATGTTTTGCAGTCGGAGGGTTGCAAAGCGGTTTGCAGGTGGGCAGCAAATGTAGACCAGGCAAAGCAACTTGAATAGCTTGCCACATATGAGATTTACAAACAGGATGCCTAAAAGGGTATGATATGAGCCATCAACTGGTTAGCAATAAGATCAGTAAATCTCCTGGGGTTGTGGCTGAGCGTTACTTTTTGCACTGCATAAACTAATACTTGTTTTATTCCATATTCAGGCAGTCTCCTGCAATAAATTAAATAGCTGTTGCATAGCTTCTTGGGTTAACTACCTTACTCCATGTGATTAAGATTCAAAGGGCTGATCAGGAACAATTAGCTTATGACCCACTCTTATGGTGTTTCCCCCCCAACTTTGTTTAATCTAGTCTGAATCAGTTGATGATTTTGTACATTTGTAGCCTTTTAAAATAAGATAACTTTATTGTCGTCCATAGGTGAAAATCATTCTGTATCAGGCAGCTGCTGTCATACTCTGAGAGCAGGCAGGACTCAATCAAAGACCCAGAATGCAGATCGGTCAATTTATTGACAGTGATGTGAAAAAAAACTATTTACATTGTATTTTAAAAAAGGGAAAACATCCAGGGTCTCTATGTACAGTATCCTAGCCGACTGTCCGATAGATTCCACTTCATCTTTAGACTCGATAGCAAAATAGACTTCTCTCTTTCCAACTCAAATGCACAAATCCTCCTCAAGGAAAACAGTGCAGGCTCCTGGACAGAAGAGAGAATGGTGAGAGGTGCGTACACACGGACTGTGATTCGTTTAATGCTCGAGCACCGACTGATGGGATGTCCTCAGTATTTGAAGGGAGCCGACTGATCACCAGATAAGGAGCAGGTGAGTTGATGTCATGTTGCCATGTCGGAGAGTGGGGACCAAGAGGATCCTGCTTCTAAAAGGTAATGTGTTACAACACACACCGTTCCTTCCTGTTTTCTCTACCCTTTATAGAGAAGAGCTGAAATCATCACTAATCAACTAACTCCAAATAGCTGGCAGCTGGACTAGAGTGAAATCTCCACTCCCACATAGGTGTGGCCTCTATCTCACACAAAAACACAAAAGCATCCAATAATTGAAATAGAAAATATGCCAACCTGATGTTTAGTGGGAGATTCTCTCAATTATCCTACCATACCATTCACAACACATACACACACACAAGCAGAGAGAGAGAGGTGGAGAGTGAGAAAAATTGGCAGGAGTACCAGGAGGACTGAAGGACTACGACATCTGCAGCATCTAGAAACTCAAACATCGACACAAATGAAGACAAAAACCCTAAATGGACACACATACCTTGGAATAAGTAACAATTAATGAATAATTAAAAAAACAATTAACCTCAAACACCTCTCCCCTTCTCTGTCATTCAGTCACAAGCTGATCATTTATCAGTTTAACTGACAGAGAAGCAAAACAATATTTATGGCGGTTATACATAAATAAGGGCACCCTGTACCTCCTCCCAGAGTTTATCAATGCAAACTCAGAGTATAACACATGTGAGGGGTCAGAATAAATCTCGACAGCCAGCCAAACTGTAGTTTGTTCACGTTCGAAGTGCGATTACACGTCCACAGAGTTTGATTTAAACCGACTAAACAGCACAGGTGCGAAAACGCTCATAATGTTCTGCGACACAATGCTTGCTTCTCGTCAGCGCTCACACATTACTGTCCACTGAGCCAGATTTGCCCATTTAGCAGCTGGATCTGGCCATGGGCCAAGTCTTCATATTTATCTTCATCTATTTTGTGACAGGCCGCAACAAAGCTAAGGTGGTGCTGCCTAGCATAATCCCTCTGGAGTCACTAATGGCTTGTGAAAACCAGTGTTTGACTACTAATTGTGCTGCAGCAAACAAACTAATGCTTCATTCACAGATTAAAGTCATTCTGCGAAGCCGATGAGCTGGCCGCTGATCCTACATCAGCACAGCTCCAAAGTGAGGGTTCTGATAAATGCAAGTCCAGGGCTCACCCTGTTTTTTCTGCGTATGAACGGCAAACATGATGCTGTTTCATCATGACACTGAGCTCCTTTACTTAGCTCAAAGACACACTGCCAGCTGTGGGTTTTTTCTGCTCCTGTCATCAACCTCAGCCATTTATTAGCCTCCCACAGGATTTATGCTCCTGCGCTAACAGCCAATGTAATTACGGATATGAAAAATTAGAGGAAGAAAACAGTATGCAATTGCTGGAAATATGATAATGAGGCCTATTTCCAGTTAAAAGTGAACGACAGAGCGAGGGTTGAAAATTAAGATGAGACAAACCATAAACGTTAAACGAGCTAATAGTTATTCGTATTTCCTCTGCTGTGAATCTGATCAGCCTATCACATCAGCTATCTGTGTTTTTTTTCTCGTTGCACACTAATGAGATCAAAATGGCAGAAGTGGTGGAATGAGATGCCTTTTTGTCCTCTTGTGATTACCATGCATGTCTTTTACCGGTGCCGAGGTTTGCTGCGAGTGTTTGGGGCTACTCAGATTCGACTCATTCAAATTCAAATTCAAATTCAAATTTTATTTGTCACACACACACAACCATACACAGTATGACATGGGGGTGAAATGCTTGTAGCTGTACAATGCCCGACCACCATCATAGTAGGAGGAGCACCACCGTTGGTGATTCTTAATTGAGTGGAAAGAGTGCTTTTTTTGTAGTTGCTCTTATGGAGGAGCACTTATCACTGGGTAGCAAGAGAAAGACATTTGCTTTTTTATAAAGATCTTCTGAACAGTCCAAACATGCATTTTAGTTTTGTTTTAGTATGAGCAAGAGAAAGCAACTTGTTGTGTTAGGTGTAGATTAATGTGTCTCATAATGGAGCTTGGCTGTTCCTACAACGTCAGTGTTAACTCACATCAGCAGCGATCATGGCCTGAATTCCATCTTTTTTAGCTATTAACTTCGCTGTGAGTTGCTGAAATGTCGGGCTGAATAATTAGTTGTTCCAAGGTTCTTCTGCTGGCTCTATTGTTCATGCATTATTTATAGTGGCATCTGCCTGAGAGTTGTCTCTGTACTGGTGAAGCTCCTCTATGCCTGCTGCTCACAGAGCGACGAATGCTGCCACTCTGCTTGTGTGTCTGTCTTCTCTCATGGCAGGCAGAGCGGCACACCCAAAATTCAACCAATGATCAATTTTTAGCCGAAAGAAGAAGAAGAAGAAAAAGTCTGATACCACTGCTTTTCTCGAGTCTATAGCAAAATGTGAAAGTCTGGGAAAAATCATAGAGTTAATAATAATAATAATAATAATAATAATAATAATAATATTAATAATAATAATGATTATGAAAAGTCACTATTGCTTTTCACAAGGGAAGAATGAAGTTTTTCCTAAATTTGATGGCAATCTATCCAATAATTATTACTCCAAACTGTTTAATCTGTTTAATAATCATCAGGAATCTGTAATTGCTCACAAAAATTGACTCCATATATCTGAGCTGTGGACCAACTATGAGTCCTTGAGCATAACATTGCCATCCCTGCAGCTATGCTGGTAGCCAGGATGACAAGCAAAAAGGAAAACTTAAAATTAAGCAACAAAGGGAAACAAATTTAAAAAGAAAAGAAAATCAAAACTAGACCCTGCATGATTTTAACAGGTAATTTGTTTCTGATGGAAATGGCTGTGTTTTTATTCAATGTGTATCTAATGTGAGATCCTCCCCAGAGATCATTTTTATTCAGTTATATCTTTAGTTTGGAAAAAGATAATTGACACTTCAGTGCTTTTTGCAAGATCTCAATTCACTAAAACCCATTGACTCATGTTTTCAGGGACATGAGTATTATTAATTTTACACTTTCAGCAAACAGGAGTCTCAGTAGCTGAAAAAATACAGCCAGAGTTCAAGTAGAAAAAATGCAGTTCCTCACATATTCACTGGAAACTAGCTTCCGAATCACACGTTAAAATTCACAGCTTGAAGCAGAAATTAAAAAGGTTTACAGCTTAGCAACACATTTGTTTTCTCTTTTGCTGACTATTTTGTTTTGTATGAATCTCATTTAAATTGTATTAAGGCTGGATTAATGGTGTTGATGCTTTAAATGACAGACGTATACTGATACAGGCGGCTATAGTATCTAGCTGTCTGCCAAATGGCACTTCAGGTAGTTTGAGTCACACTTCTTGAATGCATTTGGGTTGTTTACGCCTTTTTGGAGTGTTTTTGTCGGAATTATCTGGCAAGTAATTTGTTTTTGTTACAGTTAGTTGTACTAACAGGTGGTTGTCATGTCTTTGTTTTCAGTAAGTACAATCTCTAGTGGTGTTACTTAATATTTCATTTTATAGCTGTTCCCCTATAGCTAGAGAATGGAAATAATATACTTTTGCATGCTTTTCTATATTTCTCACTGCCACCTATCTTGACAACCACAACTAGAGTCAAGTGTCAGATGTGAAAATGTAAAACTACAATAATTATAGCCGGGCTACTAGTTATTACTAGTTAATAATACATACAAGGATTAAAATACCACAGATCCAATATCCCAAAGGCTGTCTGTACTTTAGATCACATGATAACCAGTTTACTGTCTATTTAAAAACACACTCACTGTGGCCGCTCACTTTGAATTGTATAATAGCTTTAAACACTAGCCGTATAAAAGCTGGACAAATAAAATATAATGCATGTCCTCGCAGACAAAATAAATGATGAGGTTGGCATTTGTCTCCGGGAAGTTCATCCGCCAGTAAACTACAATAAGATCCCTCTCTGTTTATCTGAACAAATCTTATTGTACACGACGTAAACACTTTGGATCGCTTCACCTGCTGAAAACACTCTCCAGTAAGAATGCAGTAGTGGGACCTGTTATTTCTGTGTATTGTACTAAACCTGGGGGAAAAAAAGCCTACACAAATAACAGTGCATACATTAGATAGGAAAAAATACATTAGGGCTACTGAAAAGTGTTGTCCTGAATATATTTAGGTCTGCCTACGGTGTTTTTTTTGTTAATATATTTTTATAGATATGTGTTTGGGGCCACCCCATTATTGTTATGAATTGCCTAGGTCCATGCTGCACTAAACACATGCTCCAAGCAAACACAGCTGTATTGCTTATGTTCAGTAACAATGGGTGTAATAATGCAAGGTTCTCAGGTTCAACCTGGCATTGATAGATTCTTTGCTTTAGGCCACAAATGATTCACTGTTGAAACAGCAGGGCAAGTATTTTACAATTAGGCCAGGCAGCTACAAAAACGTAGAGGACATGCTCTTGCCTGGAGAGAATCTGCTTCTTTTGCTGTCTTGCGATGTTTTATTTTCATGTTGGACGAGATGGGGTTGACTGCCCCGGAGCCATACTGGGGAGCAAAGAGAGCCGAGCCACAGAGAGGTGTCAAGGACATGCTTGCAAGGCCTACGATCCCTTCTATATTCAAGCTGTATTTAGTATGTGTGGCTTTTGGAAGATGTATTTGTTGGTGTGTGTGAGAAAGACAGAGACTGTTAATTCATTGAGTTGGCAGGGTAATAGATATACACTACAAAGTCATATTGAAATGACCTTAATCAAGCAAATCATATAGCAGGGATAGAGAAATGAGCTAAAGAACTAATAGCTTTTTTCTCAGTTGAAAGAACCCGGCAGAATCTCATTTATAGGGTGATGTAGTCCTTCCTACAGCCATAACGCGACATCTCAATGTGCCTTCCTGTTTTACTGTAACATCCCATTGCCATTGCAGAGATTAGTACTATCAGCAGCCCCAACAACCCAATTTGTTCTCATTGCCATGGCAGACGGGGGGAATTAAATGTAATCAGCCAGCTAGCATATTTAACTTAGCTACCCCTGCAGATCCCCGTGGCATTTCAACAGGAATGCTTATCATAATTATCTTCTCTTAACCATGCTGCTGATTTGTAAACTTAGAGTTATAAAATAGTTCTGCAGCTTCAGCATACTTGTCAGCGGACCCAAATTATTTCAGACGGAAGGCACAGTTGTTAAAAATTCGGAGACGGCAAATAAAGTAATAATCACAGGCAAAGATAGATGGTAATAAAAAGTATATTGTAATCCCAGTTTTCTTAGAGGTTTGCAGAACACACATGCTGACAGTGCATTACAGTCCACTCAAATGATTGCACAGCTGCTCAGTACAGCATAAAAAAAAGCTTTACACAGATTTTTGGCTACTGCATATCCGTCCAAGTAAAAGAAAATTATGTCGGTATTTTTTTTTCTGTGTGCAAAAATGTTTGTTTGCCTCTTCTTACATTCTGACTTTCCTAGTCAGTCAGTTTCACTCAGCTCCAATCCCACTGGTTTGTTTTAAAGACATAAATCTTCTAAAACAAGATAGCATTCCATCATTTCACTCCTAAAACACCTGAGCGCTGTAGCTTGTAACAGCTGTTTATTGAAGTCTATTTTCAGCTGCACGTCAATACACATTTGGCATGCTCGTGAGCGTGTTAACCTGGCTCAAAACCTCTGAGTCAGCACTAATGTTACCAGCTTAAATTCAGATTATTCTGCTTTGTGGTCACTGATGGTTGTTCAGGTCCTGCAGGTTGGATTAAGGTAGTCAGCAAGCCAACAAACCACAGCCAGTACTAATAGTGATGAAAAATGATCACATGCATGCACAGAATAGACAGAGCTGTGGAGGTTGTTGTAGATGGGCTACTTTTCCTATGGAATTTTCATTTTTTCACATATTTCTTAAAGGCTAAACAGCATTGCTCACTTACCTCCCTGGATTGTACTTAACCTAACCTCTAAAGCAAGAGTGAATATGTTTAGACAGCCAGGAAAAAGCAGTTTGATATATTAACTTAAGACTAAAAAAGTATTTCAAGTAAACTACTGTAAAAACACTGTAAATGATAGAGAAAGTCATGGAGTCTTTGGAATAGTAATTCTTCTACTGATAATACACTTTAAAAAAAATCTTCTGGGACATAAAAAGAGATACTGTATCTGGAAATGCATATCATACAATTTCCGAGGATTAAACTAAAAGAAGCAGGGTTGAATTTTCTCCTCAAAACTGTTGCTTAATCCTTGAAAATGTCCAAATCAATGAAAAGCTTGTATTTTAAGTAGTGAAAGCTGCAAGGCATGTTTTATTCCTCCAGACAAAAAAGTCGGGTTTTCAGAGTTTATTGGCATGGAATTTATTTTCTTAGCCTCCCCCACATCCAATATTGATTTAAGCTCCCGTGGTAAAGTTAGGGTGCCAGGACCAAACAAGATTTAAGCTCATTCATCTGTTTATGTATGCTGATAACTTTTTGTGTTTGCCAATCAATACCGATGAGTCTACCTACTACAAAGTGAAAATAGCTCACTGGCTTTAGATATTTTGGTCTCTGTGGAGCCGCATGCTTCAGCTCGTCTTATTATGGGTTTTTTCTGCTAATATTGTATGCAGAAGCAGCATAGCTCAGCACAGGAAAGACGGCCCTGCATAAGCTGCAAGCTCCCTGGGGCATATGTGTGTGGAGCTCAACCTGAAGTCTCGCCTCTTCTCTTTCTGCTTCTTTGTTTTGCAAATGGGGTGGAAGGAGCGATAAGATGATGCAGAGACTGTTCTGGGGTTCTGCTTGGCTCAGCAGTGGGGCCCAACAGAATCCATTTTCCTGCATCTGTGCTCTCCTCCTCCTCTCCAATTACTGCATCTCTCAGAGCATGCAGTGCCTTGATTCAACCATGGAGCCTCTACTGCAGAAAACTGAGCCTGACCAGTGTTTGATGTGTCACTTCATCAGTGATTTGAGACCACAGCTAAAGGGCTCCTGAGAAGAAAAGGTTTATTTCTGTGATGCAACTTCCTGAAATTTTCATCTTATTAGCCGACGGGAGAAGCTCTTAATGTTTTTCAGACTTTTGTTTCAGGGTTGAAATAAGTCTCCTTTATTTTCGCTATAAATAAACTAGAAAATGTTTTTGCCGGTTGGTTAAATTATCTGCATTCATCTGCACGAGCTGATCTCCTCTCCTCACTCATCCTTATTACTTCTGCATTTCAGCAGCACCGTGCGAGCGTTTCAGATGGATGCACGCTTGGCACTTGGCTTTTTTTTTTTTTTGTGGCTCGGGAAAAGAGACGTGCCCTTCAGTGTGTAGAGATGGCTGCAGATTGTGCTCTGTACTGTACTGCATTGCAGGCAGGCGTCTTACCTTGTGAAACAATACGCGTCCTTCGCCTGCAGGCCCCCCGAGCACTCCGGCTCAGATGATCAATTTGATCCAGCTCTGTGTTGCTGGGCTGCGACTTAATCCCATAATGCCCTGGTATTTTGCCGCAATCAAGACCCCCCCCCCCCCATTTTTCTCTGTGGATTTCTTATTTTTGTCTTTGGAGTGTGATGAAAAATCTCATGCTTCTTTCATAGAGTAGACGGTATGTAATCACCCTAAACAAACTGTAATGCAACCAAAGATCATGTAAGGGTCTGCCAAAGTGAAAGTGATTTGAGGAATTGTTGCATTTAAAACCACATAAGTTGGCATGTGGGATCAGAGGAGATGTGAAAATATGTACTTAGCTGTTGCCTTGTGATTTCTGCTGCATGTTTAAGTGAAAACGGAATGTTTTGCCACTCGATGGGTTCGGGCCGTAAGGCTCACAGCGTCATTTTTGAACGCTCTAATGCATTTCTAAGTGTTTCAATCTGTGGTGGGTCTTCACCATTAGTGTCTCGCTCATTTCTCTGTCATTCTAAAAGACGGCAGGGTACAAACAGAACGAGACATTACCTCCACCACTTAGGCCCCAGCGTGCTGATTCAAGGCGCCATAATGACATGGCAAAGGCAAGATACACTCCCGCTGCTCCCCGGTAACTACAGAGACACGGAGGGTGGAATGTAAAATTACGAAAGCCTCCGCCTGAGTGCCCTTTTGCTGCAATTTAAAGTAGGTAAGGAGACATAGCTAATTCGGCTACATTAATCAGGCAAAGCACATTACCGTGCAAAAGATAGCTGGAGGAATGACGAGCCGACAATGTCCTGCCAGTCAGCTAGGCGGCCAAGACTGAGTGATCTGATGGGATGACACAGCTCCAGCACAGTGTGGAGCAATCAGCTGAGGAGAGCCTCTTGTAGTTCTTCGTTCATTACAGACATGAGCCAGATCACTAGTCCATCCATCAGCCTGTGTTTATCCAGTCGCTGGCAGAGTAAATGACTTCATGAAGCTGGATAAATGACAAGTGGGGGAAATGCAAAATGTCCAAGTCATCATTTAACCTCTAACTCATATCCTGCTGCTTAAGTGATGTCTTCACTGCAAATATCATCTTCAGAATACCAATAAGGAATACTGTGGAGGATGTAGCATGCAGTTATTGCCCTGAGAGTGAGGGATTTCATCTGGAAAGCAGAACTTCCTAACTAAAAATTCCTGATCTGTGTGTCTGTTTCTGAGTGAACGGCGGCAGACTTCGGCAGAAGGCGGCGCTGAGACTTGTTTACTGTTGATGTGTAAAGTGTTGCATCTGGATCGAAATAAATCAAAAGTAAATATAGTTAGCGATAAACATGCTGATTGATGGGATTTTTAGATTTTTGCAGGACCACTTGATTTCCAGTCTGGCCAGACTGTACCATCAATGTCAATTACATGCAGATGAGCTGCAGTGATGGAGCAAGCAATATGCATGCACCATGATGGATCTTTGCAGTGGTGTAGAATAGATGCTAAGATTGTTTCTGCTAAGCTGAAGTCAGGATTTGCTTCATCAGCTCTCACTTAGAGCCCACAAACCTGCCTTCCTTTTTAATAAATCTTCTATTTGAACATAAATACTCTGGTCATTTTTGGATTACTGCGCAGTATGTAGTCTGTGTTAAAAGTGTCAAGGCTGTAGGGTTTGCCACTGAATTGCACTTGACCGCAGACACTCGACTTGCGTAAACTTTACAGATGGCTCTAAATCTCTTTTTACGATATCAATTACACAACACTGAGTGTCTGATGGTAATCCAGTGGCCTTTTTTTCTTCCTCAGCTATGAGCCATGAAATCTACTTTGCCAAAGATACCCATCTTAAATCACGAAGTATACATTTTAAGACATGTTAATCCCATAAGCAAAGACTCAAAACGATTCACACCACTCAGAGCTTGCTAGCTGTGACTGCCTATTCCTGTGAGCCCAAAAAGCTGAGATATCACAGACATGTTTGAGCTTTAAAGGTCAGCAATAAAACTCTGGATCAATTCAGAGTAAAAGTGTTGGATTAGCAATGTGCAAGAGGTTATTTTTATGAAGGTGGAGTACAGTTAACCATTTATCTAAATAAATTCTATGACATTCGCAGTCTGTTAGCTTTGCTTTGTAGCTTTCTTGGGGAGAGATTCTCTCGTTTTCACACTCTCTGACAGTTCTGTTCTGGCAAGCTCTTTCTCCTCGAAATTTGGTGCCATTTTTATTTTAGGATTATCATGTTTGGTGAAGCAGCCCTGTGATGGACAGGCGACCTGTCTGGGGTGTACATCTGGGACTGGCAGCCCTACTACAACCTATAACTGGTTAAAAAGCTGGATAGATGTTTGATGAAGCTGTTTTTCTTCATTAGCTTAACGAACGCCGATGCAGCCATTGTCCTACAGCCTCCAGATGCCATTCTTGTGGCTGGTAATGTCATCACATGACCCGACGCCACTTTCTTGGTGCCGTATGACTATTTCCATCACATGAAATCACATATTTGTTTATCATTTCACATTTGTTGAAAGTAGGGTGACTACGGACACTCTTTTCCTAACACTAGCCATACTGCAAATGTTGCATGCACGTCACATTTTCAAACATCCAAACTTATGTTTTTTTATGCTTTTTATATCCCAATATCCTGCCAAAGTAAGTTCAGCTTCCCTCTATGGTTTGGCGTCACAGCTCAGGACAAGGATGTGCATGCATGCTACCCATTGCAGCAGCCACACTGATTTTGGTGTCATTCCTCAGGACACCAGTGTGCACTTGTCTTGCACTGGTGATGTTGGGGCTGGCTGGTTCAGGGTTAGCAGTGGTATTTATGTCCCCAGCAGACGGGCTCAGGCGACATGAGGTAGACGTTAATTCAGGAGAACGCAGTCAGGCTTGTGGCCAAATGCTGTCAGCCTAATACCGGCGAGCAGTCCAGGGGGAGCAGTCGCAGCATCTGGATAGTCAAGCTCCATTAACCTCCTGGCTCTGTTTTACACCGGCTGCATTACAGCCTTGTTGACAAATGGCAGAAGAGGTGGTTTGTGTGATATGAATCACATAACTCAAGGGATCGCCACCATGAATATCACACCCTCTTGCTCCCTGATCTTTCCCCTCCTCCTTCCCTCTCGTCTGAGCTCGCTCTGAACTGTAGCAGCAGCCTGGCTCGGATTCAGTGGGACAGCATTAGCTCTCAACCTTGGTGAAGGACTAAAGACAGCCTCAGCTTGGTGTCCTTGCTGTCACACTGCTGCTGAGAGACGATAAGCACTCCAGCCTTTAGGACATTATGTCGGGCTCCCGTTGGTCCTGGCAGCACTGCGAGCTGGGTAATTGCAGCAGACTTGAAAATAATTAATTAATTGTTACATGTGATGCTTTTACAGTCTTGGAATCTTAGTTCACTTGTTTTCAGATTTTTTTTTAAATCATATTCTACCCGGACACTTCCCACATGTTTGCAAAACCTGATTTCGTGCCTAATTTAAACACTTAGCAGTTATTTCTGCTCGGTTTATGTCGCAGTGTCAACTTGAAACTTAAACGATTCAGTTATAACCTTCGAAATGTCATGCGAAGATGCAGATCTGAAAAAGGAATAAAAAAGTCATTTGATACAGCAGCGGGGGTGTTTACGATTCACACGACACATTATAAGTTTCTTTTTCTTCTCCTCTTATGATTCCCTGCAGAAATTCAGCCCATTTGGAGGATAGCAAAGAGCGATATTGCTTCTCGTATATGTAGCACCAGGACATTTTCCTGCCACTGGGAAAGTATTTACTGTAAAGAAACTGTCTCCGAGGTGAAATCTAAAGTCCTGCTGTGGACCGGTGATGAATTCTTACCTCAGTCTTTTAAAGCCTTTTCGCTGGCTTTTTGGCTTGTCCTTGTGAGGCCTGTAAAATGTCCGTGGTGATATATTAAGATGCTGTCACAGCTCTGTTAAGTAGACAGGTATGGCTGTGGGTGTGTGAATTAGGTATATTTTACAGGGTTGAGCTGCTGAAATAAACCATGCAGTGCTATATTTCTTTCAAACGCAGCAGAGCGCTGAATGATGAAACACACGGGGAAAGGCTGTGGTGGGTATTGATGTGTAATGCCCTTGGACCGAAGCCAAGACGGTAAAATGGAATGAAAGGAAAGCAGTCACTCCCCCTTTAAGTCAAGGTTGTACTTTACAGAAGCTATATCTGTCTGTGTTGTCACTGCTACGCTTAGTAAATGTTCTCTGTGTGTGTGTTTGTGCGTGTGTGTGCTGCAACTATAAAAAAAAAAAAACCCCATCTAAATCACATCCGTCTGTTGACTTTGAAGATTCCTCCACCAATTTGCCTGTATTTTTCCAAGGTTGACACTATATGTCATGGCTTATCCATAACTTCTGAGCTACAGGAAGCTGGCTTTTGGCACTTGCTTGTAAACAACCAGAGAATGGGCCCTTAGTGTTCAGGACGCCTGCCAGCTCATAGAAGTGGCAGCTGATCATCCTCAGTTAATAGGCGCTCATAATCCTTTGTGAATGTCTTATGTTGTCCCCGGAGAGGAGTGAGACTAAGGCATGTATTTGCAATCAGAATGCATTAAGGGCTGACAGTTTAACTGCTGCCATAACTGTTATAAACTCTTTCTATGTTAAATGGAAGCCTGTAATGAAAACTGAAAAGCGTCTTTTTTTGTCTCTAACAACGTCTCTCTTTTGTCTCCCTCGCTGCTGCTTTTAATCGCCACAGGAAGTTGAGGTTAGTGTCTCTTTTGTACTTTTGTGCAGCGCATTGTTTGTCTTTGCTCTGACACTTTTTACACCCTTGGTTTCACCTGCATGATAGCTTAGCGCTTATACGACATCACTGTTAATAGTAGTGATTTTTTTTCCCCTTTCAATCCAGCTCCATTAGTGTGACACAAATATGATTAGAAAAAATGGCTAAAAAATATAAAATCCAATTCAAGTACAGACAAAGTCAAACACACTCTGAATAAATAATATTAAAATAATTTGAATTGTGGTTCATAAATAGAACATTTTACATCAAAGTTATGTCAAGTGGTTCTACACAACCATGTTAAATAAATCCTAAGAAATAGTTTACATTTATTTGATTTATTCATGTTATCACCAAAATGCTATGTTTTGGCAGGTTTACCTAATGGCTTTTTAAGTTTCTTAGCATGTTTTTATGTTCACCGCAAACCGCTGTGGCCTGGCGTTAGGCAATGAACAACTGGTCGTGCACCTCTTGATTTTCCTAACCTGGCAGGTTGTGCCGCGGCCGCTGCAGCTGCATTGAAGACACGAATCATCGTGTTGGTTTTTGCTGCCATTTTAATGATATTCTACTACAAAGCTCAGAGATATGCAGATATAAAGTGGGAAGTGTTGCAACAGTTTGAAAACTTTTTGGAAAAACTTTTGCAAGTCTGTGCTTCTGGTTTTGACTTCTTTTCTTCCTATATCAGTCTGAAGGCTGACACCTATAGTTCAGGAGAAAACTACAGCGGCTTCCTGCACCTTAAGGGTGGGCATACTTAGAAGTGACTCTGTTGCGTGCAACCGCTTTTCATAACTCTGTTCAGTAAATCCAATTAAAGAGGCTTCTTTAAAACCAAGAGTTTTAGTGAAATTTAATTTTCTTGAGTGAAATGCATTCTTTAAGAAAAACAGTAGAAAAACAGGTATAAACACTAACACTATCTCTTTACCTCCTCCCTCTGTACACTGTATTTAAGCCTTCAGCTATACTTGTTCAGCTTGACTTGAGAGCTCAGTCTTCGTGTCCCCTGAGCAGAGTAAGACTGAGCTAAACTGAACAGACCTGATCCTCGGGGTCCTCTCTGGGCCTTGTGCCGAGTTGTAACCGCTTAATAGTTGATCCTCTCTGTCCTGACACACAGAGAAATGGGTCAGCATGGATACAGCCTGGGGACGCAGAGTTTTTATTATCGTTCCAGCGCAGTGCCGCCAGGGACACACTCTAAAAAAACAGAGTTGGTTTGCAAATATTCCCTTTGCACCAGTGCAGCAGCTAAGATAGTTCAAGTCCTTTTATGAGATACAGCTTGCTGAGGCTTATCTTGCACCGTTTACTTTATGTTAGAAACTACTTCTGCAACAGTGAAGATGAGTTTGGCAGTTCTTTCCTGACCTTGCTTAAAGCTAAGGAAAAACAAATTTGGCTTGAGGTTCACTTATTAACTTCTTATAGATATAATGTCACAAAGTTGACATTTTTCATGACAGTAATATGAAAGCTTTAGAAAAAGAAACCGTTTTTTTTTTTTTATCCTGTTAAAATCTTACGTGCGACTTGTGATGATACATATTTTGCTAATAATGGAGCGCGTTTTTAATACTTTGTAATTTCCTAGCTCACAGAGAGGACATTTAATGCTTTAGTTTTATAAGCTGTGTTGTAATGCTTTTCATCCTGTGGGTCCATGTTATGGCTTTAAGTTTTAGTTTTAGTTCAGCGTGACGGGCAGGTCTAAAGTCTAAGTTTTTATCAAAGAACCAGATATTTTCTGTCATAGTTGTGCTGTACTGATTATTCAGCAGAGAGAGCTGCATGCTAATCCAAGCCTTAGCAGCACTCCAACTATGAGTCACGCACAATCCTCTGTGAGAAAAATTAATCAAGTTTTATTTCCAAAACCACGGTATTGCTTCTCCAGTTGTGCATTTTCTTTATAAACACTGAAACATTTTGTGGTTTAAAAAGAAAAAAAGAAGAAGGGAATACTTAAATTTCTGTACAAACCCACATTTTGGCTTTTTCAAAAGAATATATATTTTTTTAACGATTAGATCTGGAGATTTGTAAGGAGACAGTCAGTCAGCCTGATCTCTCCAGGGGAATTCACACTAAATCTGAGACCTTCAGAGCCAAAGTCACCTCCAGAACAAATCCCTGACAGGGAACAGCCTGGAAAGTCTGGCTTGATGATCTCAGGCTGGCTCATATAAGACTAAAATTTTATTTTATTATGAAATAAGAGAAGCGTAAACTCTCAAGAGAAATAAACAAATATATTATTATCTCAGAGTCTGAAAAAAGGCTGATTTAATGTTTTTTAATTAAGAGCAAGCTTGTTACTGAATTTGTTAGGGTTTAGTTTTTTACCAAACCTGTACCTAGGGACAGCAAAATGGATATAAAATAGACACCACAGCAGTGCAACATGTGGAGCCAGATAATAAAAATATGCAGAATTTGACTGGATGTTGTGCTTTTGACTTGCAATAATATATAGAGTATAAAAGAACGTCATCAGCTAAAAAGTACAATTTAAATAGCAGTGGTAATAAACAATAACCTCATGGTGAAACCACTGTGTTTTTGGGCCTTAGGCAAACTCTTTCTAGTTATTATTATTTATATTACTTTTAAACCTAGGGCTAAAGGAGTTCCCAAGGTTTTGTTGGCACCATTATTTACTTTTAGCATCTTTACTCTCTCTTTTCAATTACAATTAACATGAATGAGATGAATGTATTTGATTTAAAGTGCCGTTCGAGTTTCCATATAATTATGCATTTCTCTTATCTTCCCCTGATTATTTCTATTATTCTGAATTTTAATTAAGCCTCTAAAAATCCAAGAGCAAATCTCCTTTATGGTGTTGCCTGGAATAAATTATTAAAGCCATTAATGCAAATATGTTTTTTCCTTGCAGGATGACTACATCAAAAACATGGAGGAGAATGTTGGTTCTGATGAAAGTAAGTCATAAAAACTGATTTTATCTGATTGGAAAGGATTGTCTTTGAAGAGCTGAGGATTGATGAGTGGTTTCATTTAAAGCCTATTGTCTATTTCAGCTTATGTGTATGGTAAAGTACAGCATTCAGAGACAATTTTCACAGCTCAATACTTCATATTGAAATAATGAAAAGCTAAGTGCTCTTTGCCTTTATCCATCTCCTTTAGACAATGAAATGGTGCAGCACACGCTATCAAAGCGCCAACTTCTTCTTTTAACTGCGACAGTTGTCTGAGGTCATCCAGCTCGTGGTGAGCGCTGGTGTGAGGTGTCAGAGATTGTGAAGGGTGAGAACACAGTTGCGATTCAGGAAAGGAGAGACCGAGCCTTCAGTCAGATCCATTAGTTTGAAAAGCCTGCTGTAATTGCTTTTGTTGCTGAGGGCTCAACTCAGAACTCCCACCAGGCTCCATTTTTCTCCGTGGGGTCTGTTCCTAGCTGAGAAAAGAACTTCAGCTGTGGAGGTGGAATAGACAATTTGAACATGAAGTTCAGTTGTGTAATGTTTCAGTTAAACGCTGTTTTGTTTTTTTTCTCATAAAAGACTCCTTTCCTCCGGAAAGATGTTATAATCTTTGATATTTCATAAGATCATTGGGGAATTGCACATTAGGGAAAACAGTGGTTGGAGACTATGGCACGTACAAAATTATTGCAACCGTGTGAAATGAACTTGTGATCTCACTGCCTTTTAAATAGTTCCTTTAAAGGGGACTAAGTCTAAAACCTGACTTTGGTATGTCAAAATAGCAATAAAAAAGCAATAAGATGGAGTCTGTCTGCTATTAGTTCATGATTGGATGGGATCAAGTTAATAATTAATTACAAGCTCTTTGTTATATACGGAGATTAACTATGTAAATCGGGGGGGGGAAAGCTGCACTGATTCATCCGAGTGTTTTGAAACTTTACTTACATTAATCTGATTTCTTTAAAAAATTTCAGGCAGAGAGATTATTTTTAAGCAATAAACAACATAAATGTGTAATATAGGCCATATTTCTAAGTCATATTTTTGAAGAATATTAAAGTGTTGCTCAGTAAACAGGTCATTTCTTGAAATTAATATGTCAAGGTTTATGATTCATTGATGTTTTGTCCAAATGTTATTCATTGTCAACCATAAGTCAACCATTGCTATGTCAGGTTGTATCTGCCTGACCTTTAAGTTTAAATCACAGCAGATTAGGTTCCTGTGCTTGTTTTAACAAAGCAGTCACTCTCATCTTAGCATGCAGGAATCCCTTTAAGAAGGTCAGGGGAATAAAGTGCGGTATGAATCATTTCACAGGTCAGGGTATATGTGCACTAATCATACACGCGCTTGCTAATTAGCAGCTCCTAACAATGTGTTCTAGCTGCAAGGTGAGAGTGGGAGGTTGGTTGTAATGCCACACCCACACTTCCTCTAAGGAAGAAGATGTGAGAAGAAGCAGCTGGAGATGTTATCCCAGTCATCTGTTCTTAGCCTACAACAAGGGGAATAACTAATGTAATCTCAAGAAAACGCCTCGCTTGCTGTAGTGCGGGCGACTTCTATTTGAAGACCATTGATTTCATCCGCATCACAACTCCCTTTGGGACTAATTCTGCAGACTTAATTGATCAGAGCTCTCTTCATTGCAAATTCAACAAGACAGCAAAGAACTCCAAGAAGGTGTACCTGCAAGCCCTGGGTAGAACAAAGGACCTAACCGGAGACTTTAGACACCTCTGGTGCCTTTTTAAGTGAGCCAATTGAGACATCAACTCAGCTCCACAGACTGCTCTTTATTCAAGGGCAGTTTTGAAACAATAAGCTGCCCACTCGCTGACTCTGATTTAACAGAGGAGCCTCATATTCAACCTTTATTTATGCTGAACAATTAGACTACTTTTGTCCCTTTACTGAAGCATTTTACTAATTAGATTAAGAAAAAAAAGAGAGAAAAAGGTGGCTGTGATTACACGTCAACGTGTACAACCTCAGGAAATTGTTCAAGCATAATGTGTTGTCAAAGAAAACTGAGGTGAACTTGTGGTTTGCATCCTGTGATAATCGTGAGAAAATAAACGTAGCTGCGAATTGCTCTAACTTGGCAATTAAAACTCAGAACATGAAAGAGTCTTCTAAAATGAACTTAAATGGAAATCCACCGAAACGGGACAGTCTCTCTCATGATTTACTGTTTCATGCTTTAAATGTCCGGCAGCCCAGTAACACACTCTCTGCAGATTTTATTTTTTCCCCAGAACCGCTAAGGTACTTTATTAAATGTAAAAGTAATGGATGATGACAGCTTTTGATTGATGAGCCTGTCCAACTGCAAGGCGCCATACTCGGTGAAGAATTCAGATGCGAGCGCAGACAACAGCGGCGACGCTAATCGTGGATAAGAAAGCAGCTGGAATGGTTTTGATTGCGGTGTAATAATAATAATAATAATCTCTGATAGATTGCACGGGGGCTCAGTGCAGTTGCGTCGCTTTTGTTGACATGATTATAGGAGGATTTAAAACCCATAATGGCTCTATCACATCCTGGCCCTGAACTGAATTCTCGATGCAGCATATTCTAAACAAAACGAGTAGAGCTGGAAAAGCTACTTGATCTTCACTGCAAATTAAATCTAGTGTTTAAATTTCATTTTTCACATGTGGGAGTTGTATATGAGTGCCGTATGACAGATGTGTGTGATTATTTTAGCTGCTGCTTCGAGGCAGTTACACAGCTAGATATATGCAAATTGTGCACAAGGGGAAATGCATTTTGCTCAGGTCAGTGCCATTTTTAAAGACATGACAATAAATAACAGGAGAACTACAAAAGGTTTTCATAAGGACTTGACATATGAGCGGGTTGCACATCATTATCTGAAACAATACCATTATCTTCCGGGATGTGCTTCTGTAAGGAAATGCAGCGAAGTAGTGTGTGACACAGTTTTAGGTCATGGAAATCGTTCACCAAGTTCATTTGTTTCCTGGCAACCTTGTTTAAGATGAATCCACCAGCTACTTTAAAACTGCTAGAGTCAGCATTTATATAGTAACAATGATTTTGTGAAATGTGACACTGTCATTGTAAATTTCCGCCTATTCCATCAGTATGTGGGGCATTTTAGCATCTATCAGATCTTTATGTTGTTTTGTAGCCTGCAACTCTGTTTTGCTTTGCTGTTACTGATGTTGTTTACCAGATGTCACAGCAGCCAGCTGTTCTCAAGAAAAAAGGCTCTTTGTAAACCCTTGTTACATTATTTTCCACCAAATGGGAGGCGGACAAATTTGGCAATTAGCTGGTAAACATAGTGGAGCTCTAGGTGGCCAGACCTAAAAATTCAGCTGTTTCTCTCACAAATTGGTTGAGACCAAAAGGGACCTAAAAGACAAGTAAATATTGCACGACTCTGGGTGTGCTAATGTTGTGCTGTGTATGCTGGATGTGCAATTAACCTTCATCCTACCAACATATTTAACATACATGAGCTAACAACTGGGTGCCTGAGCACCCCAAGAATAATTTATTGCAAGAAGCAATATAATAGCAAAATTATAATAATAGCAAAACTTATTTTATGTTCAAATCCCTCATCTGTCTTTCTGTGTGAAGTTTGCATGTTCTCCCCTTCTATGCATGGATTCTCTCAGAATACTCTGGCTTTCTCTCACAGTCCAGAGGGGTTAGGTTAAGTAGTGATTCTAAATTGTCTGTTGGTATGAATGTGACCATGAATGGTTGTCTTGCTCTCTATGTTGGCCCTGTGATTTGTCCAGGGTGTACCTCACCTCTCGCCTTATGACACCTAGTTTAGGCTCCAGTGACCCCAATATAAAACAATTGAAATAAGAGATGCACTCTCCCCAGTGTGTCATGGATCTGCTTTGGTACCGCCATTACATGGCTGAGCCCAAACTAATTCAAAATGATGTGTAGGAGTAGTCGGCTGTCCTCTGAATCTCTTCCAAATGACCTCATCCTATCTTCTAAGGCTTAGCACAGACTCCCTACAGAGGAAACTTTCTTTCAGTCACTGCCCACAGCTCATGACCATATCTGAGGGTAGACACGTAGATTAGCCATTAAATAAACATATTTGCATTTATGCACAGCTCTCTTTTCACTGTAACAGGTTGGTACAGCATCTGAATCTCTCAGACAGCGGTTCTAGCCGGGGAGGTGATGCGATGCTTGAGCTGCGAAACATGGAAGACAGGGTGGACGACCTCTGTCTCTTGGTGGGGGGGATGAAAGCCATGACAAACTTAAAAGGGGGAGAGACTGGTAGAGGAAGAGGTAGCGTGAAGACATGGTGAGGATGGTGTTTAGACCGTTAACAGATGGAATACCAGTAACAAAATCAAGCTGGATGTGGGACCAGGGACGTCTCGGAATAGGGAGGGGCTGAAGATGCCCTGCAGAAAGTTGGGTGGAGGCCTCGGTCCGGGCACAGACCTCATGAGCAGAAACAATCTCACGGACATCCGACCCACTGACTGCCACCAGAGGACACGTCGGAGGAGTTGGAGGGTCATATTTGGGTCAGGATGCCCCGAGAACAGGGAGAAGTGTGCAAAGCCTCCTGACGACTTTGGGAGGGAACGACCAGCAGGAGTTTTAGAAGGTGCTGGTTCAGCAGACAGGGCAGCACAAATGGTGGAGTGGGAAAACTGTCTGGAGAGCGCTTCCACCTTAGCGTTTTTGGCCCATTTGATGGCCAGCAGCTCCTGGTCCCTGACGCCATCTTGGTAGACCAGAGGAATCTTATAGAGAATGGACTCCGGAGTGGGCGTTCTGTGGGAAATTTTCTGGTCTTGGGAATGAGACAACAATACAGACAGCTGGGACTCCAGCCCAGGATTTGACAAGACAACAAGGAGATGTGGGGGCCATGTCGAAGAACTGCTGGAATTAACAACTGCTCCCCCAGAGAAGGGAGGAGACGGAGGAGCTGTAGATCTTTGGAGCTGGAAGGGTTTAAAATCTGAGTATATTGCACCCTTAACCCACAATCTATGGGGTATGCTTAGTAATTCTGTCCATAAATATTATGAACACAATCGAAAAAGAATCAAAACCCACTATGAACCAAACTTTTTTCTCTTAATCTCAAGCAAGCTCTTACTACGATTATACATGGATCAGAAATGACTAAAACCACATTACAGTCAGTTATATCACACAATTTGCAGGGCATGCTGCCATGTGACAGGAGGAGCAAACAGTTGCTATCCTCCGGTCTGTTTTTGGAGTAAAGGTAACACTTTTTAAAGAAGATTTTCCAGCTGAGCAGTGAACAATCACAACAGCAGGTGGAGTTTTCCTCACTCCAAGGAGGGTCATTGCTGCTTGGTTTGGGGCTTGCAGTGTAGCAGAAACAGCTCTCCTTCCCATGTGTGGCATGACCAGGGTATGTACCAGCTGGGGACAATTTATAAAAAACAACACACATTTTGAGATATGACAAAAGATAAACCTCTGTGGTCTACATGGAACCCAGTCGGTTAAGAAATCACACTAAATGGTAACATATTTATTTTTTTATAAGCTTGCTTCTGTTACCCCAAAGATTCCAAAAATACATTATTATATCTTTCATAAGCTTTTTCATAATTTTACAACTATCTAACTTGAAAATTCCTTCCTCTCTTTGCTAACATAAATCCTGTCACTTTTTCACAAACATGAGACTCTTATTAAGTCTCCTTCTGTTATATGGTTTGCAGGTGTAGTTTAGTAAAAAGAAAGTAGATCCTACACAAAACTGGTCATAACATGGCTGGTGACTTTTTTTATTGTTCCTTTTTCTGGTTGTTGGTGTGTTTTAGTTTTTTTTTGTTTTGTTTTTTATTATCCTGATCATGATTTCTCAAAAAAAAAAAAAAAAAAACCAGCCATAGGTGCCAAATGTATGTGCCACTTATTTAGATTGTAAAAGAAAGGGAACATGTCTCCAGAACTGAATAACTTAAAACAAAACAATCTAAATGGCAAAAATTGCACTGCAGGTCAAATGAAAGATATTTAGATATTCTGTGTGCACCTGTTCAACTGCTGGTTAGCGTAAATATCGAATCATCCAGTAACATGGCAGCAAATCAATGCATTCAGAGGAGAACTGCAAGACTGCTTTGAGCTGACATGTTTGAGCAGACTCAAATAGCCAATTGTTACAACTGAGGGATGCTGAAGGGGCTACTATTTGCGCCACACAATTTGTGTGTGTTTTCTAGTGGTTTTTGTTGTTTTTTTGGTATCTCCTACCAAACATTTAGCTGGTGCAATGCATAGTTCACTGCAAAGCCCATAGCTGTGGTTTCAGGTGCTTTCAGGTCATAGTGAATACTCAGATGCTGAGTGGGAACAGTTTATGGTATATTACACCAGTAAAACAAACCCAATTCTGCTTCCTGCCTCCATGAAATTTTACTGATAGTAACCACTCAGCAAATACACAGTGACAGATGATGTAAGACAAACCAGACAAAGCCTGGGGAAAACTTGAATGATGACTTGTGCTAAGGAGAGCTGATGTGACACATTGAGTCATACTGAAGATATTAGATAGCTTCGCTTTTTTTTTTTTTCTTTATTGTCAAGAAATAGTCAAAATGATATATGGGGTGACAGATTGGGGTGAATTTTGTTAAGGTTTTATGTCCTAAATCAAAAGAGAGGTTGGAGACAAATGTACTATCAGCAGTAGAGTCTGTCTATTATTCAGCTGCTGGGGTTAAATAAAATAACAGAGCAGACTACCTGTTGGACCAAATGAAGCGAATAAAAGTCAAGTGGTCACAAAAAGTGTTATATGGAATGACGGAAAGTTTATGAGCTTTCGCTGCTGACAGAGTCTAGCTATCTGTCTTCGAGCTTCTCTGCTGAATCTAAATGCTATGTCATGAATTTCCACTCAGCAGAAGAACAGTTTGGACAACTTGGTTTGTAATTCAGTTAAGACAAACAGCAAAAATAATACCAGCCCTGTCCCACTTGTATTCATTTTCTTTTCTTTTTGGCTATTTACAAGTTGTTGCCCTTTGAAATGATAATGCATCTGGAATCCTGCTCTACTTTGAGGTTAGTTTTTGTTTTATCGACTTCTGTTGCTCGAGGGAGTTTTACAGAACGGCAGAGTGTGTAATCTGGAGTCATGTGAAGATGAACCAGGGGGATTTTTCTCCTCGTGTTTTAGATTCTACTGCACCTGCAAGTAAATTTGTTTTTATGCAAAGTAATATATAACAAAACATTCATTCAGTTAGGAAAATCTCAAAATTAAACTTGTAAAAATATGCCCCAAACTCCTAAGCATATTAATGAATACAAATGTTTATTCTGCAAGTGTCTCCATATCATTTCAGTCGCACATGTATGTAACAGCCAGTGCTTTTTTTCTGTTGTTTTTTTTTCTAAACCGTGTGTGGTACAATATGACACCAACACAACATGATCATGCCCAGCTGGGATGGAGTGACTAATGCCTTTCAGCTCATTTGGGCCACTGAAAAAACATCTCAGAAAAAAACATCAAATTACTGTTTTAGAAATTCTTAGAGCCACACCAAAAAGTAATCAAATGTCTTCATCTAATTTGTTGTCAACTAGAATTAAACACAGAAAAAATATGTTTTTTATTTAAAAAGGGGGAGCATGACCCAGGTCTTTAATCTAGACATTGTGTTTTATATATATCTGGCTTATATCTTGCATTGTTTAAACAAATTCATCCCACCAAACACAAGCCAATATAAATGCCTCACATGTAGCAATACTGCAATCTTCCCAGGAGCAAGGAAAAAATCCCTCCCAGGGCTGGACTGTGCAGATTCCTCAGTCAGACCTAAGTTAGTCTGTTAAATATTAAAGTTCATGACTGTAGAGAAAGACAGTCATGAAAATGTATGGTCTGTTTCAAAGGTTGCCAGGAGAGCTTACGTGTGAAAAGTTGTATCTGAACAAATCATATGTCCATAAAACGTCTGGAACAATGTTCTTTGGACACATGAGACCAAAATGTTTGGCCATAATGCACAGTTGTTAGGCAAAAACAAGCAAATCAACACCTCATACCAAATATCAAGCATGGTGGTGGAGGCGTGATGATTTGGGCTTCTTTTGCAGCCACAGAACCTGGACACCTTGGACATTATGCTCTTTACATACTACTGAAATGGGTTATATCTTGCAGGTTTTACACATCCCATTCATCCCACTAAATATAAAAGCTTCAGATATAGCTTTTACTCTCACATCTTGTGACTGGATTGGCATTTTAATGGCATTTGGAGTCACTGAGTCGATCATGAACTCCTCTGTGAGGCTGTCTGTCCAACAGCTAAAGTTCGGTGCAAATTAGGCAGCAGGAAACGATCCTACGCACAGCAGCAAATTTAACAGAATGACTCAAAAAGAAAACAGTCAAGGAGTTGCAATCCAGATCTCAACCTGATTGAAACACAGTGACAGAACGTTAAGAGAGCTGAGCCTAAACGATCCCTGCAAACCTCATTGAATTGACACAATATAGTAAAGAAGAGTGGGCCTAAAACTCCCCAACAATGATATGAGAGACTGATAAATACAGAACATCACTACTTCAAATTATTGCTGCTAAAGGTGGTTGTACGTAGAATCATGAGATGTACCTGGTTTTCAAAGGACCCTATGCAGTGTGAAAAACTCTTTTATATGACTGTATCTCCTGAAAAATAACAACAACAAAATAATAATAATAATAATAAGCCAATAGGACCAAACACATTTTCTCCGTAACAGAGCGTACATTGTGGAACAAAGGCCTGTGGAGGACAAGCTAGCACAAAAGTGCTGCCAGACTCTATTTTTTATTAACTACTGTCAGCAGCTTGGTCTCCTGCATGGTCTTATAGTACAAAAACACCACAGGCAGACAGTATTTCTAGATTCTCTGTGAGTTGTCTTGTCATCCACTGATTCTATAAAAGTACAATGTTCCCTCATACTTCCCTAGCATCTAAGTATTACCTAGTCGTGGGATTTGCAGGAATCTGGCTGGCAGCCACCTTGTATGTTGACCGTGTTGACTACAAAGCAGCTGCTCGAAGCTGACTCAGGATTTCACAACTTAAATTTCTCCTAGCGACTGCCGCTTGCCACTCTCTCTTAAATTTATCTGTGCCTTTGAGTTTTCCCAGCTCGCTCCGGCAAGGCGTTAAATGGACTGGGACGGTGTGACATCCACTTTCAGATGGCATTGACCATTGGCTGAGAAAGGTGGAGGACACAGTTCTATTTCCATCTCAGTCCATTAGAGAGAAGGAGACTGGCATCGAACAATTCAACTCCCTGAAGATAGAAGGAGACATTAAGGGAGACAGCGTGCGGAGGGGAAAGAGGATAGAAAGAATGGGAACGTGGAAGACAAAGATGGAGTGTGTATTTCTGTGTGAGAGAGAAAAGGCAAGCTGGGGAGAGACAGTGATAGGTTGACATGGGGGAAGTGAGATGTGACAAGCTGAGAGAAAGAGATGCTCAATCAGTGCTGTCAGGTTTTCTCGCAATCACAGACAGCCTGCAGTTGGAGACTGCAGGCTGTACTATTGATGATAGGCTGCCTAATGACAGCTAGGCGCCCAGTAGTGCTGACTAAATAATCAATGGACTCATTTGTTCACACTGGTGGAATATTTTTAAATACACATTTCATGATTTTTATTGTATACGCCTGTGTCAGAGAGAGGTTTGTGAGAATGGATCATTTGAAATGGCGCAAGAACACAGAACTTGATTAAAGCAGCTTTGTCTTTTTGTGGGGTTGCAGTGTTTGGTATAAATCTACTGAAGGCATGCTCCTTGTCAAAAGTAACAAAAACAGCCGGTAGCTCTCCATTTGTCTGCTGTAGGTGACCGAAATAGAGAATGAAACTGCAACACCTTAGGTGTGAACGACACCATTGGATTTTCACTCCTCGTGTTTTTGTGTTTGCAGCCCTGGACACCACCAAGGATCCGTGCCAGAATGTGAAGTGCAGTCGCCATAAGGTGTGCATTGCTCAGGGCTACCAGAGGGCCATGTGTGTCAATCGCAAAAAACTGGAGCACAGGTAGGAGGAGCTGCAGAGCTTCAATGCTTTTTTTTTTTTTTTTCAAACGTGTCGTAGATTTCCAAGTGGACAGGATAGTGTCAGCAGTTAAAAGCACTAGAATTATCAGTTGGAGAGTTA
The DNA here is from genome assembly GCF_900408965.1 of Simochromis diagramma. Taxonomy (NCBI): domain Eukaryota; kingdom Metazoa; phylum Chordata; class Actinopteri; order Cichliformes; family Cichlidae; genus Simochromis; species Simochromis diagramma. Next base: position 3,925,061 of record NW_024386972.1, on the reverse strand, counting down.
ATGAATAAAAAGTAGCTTTTATATAATGTTTGAAAAATTCATGGTTAAATAGGCCATCTACCAATCTTTTACTGTCTTACTCTGCGTTGTTGCTGTTGTTTTTGGACTTTCTTCCAATGTTCTCAGATTAAATTCTGTAGGTTTCGGTGTACATAGGTCATTTGTAAATCACTATCACCTTAATTTTATTGTCTTGAAAAAGGGCTATGTAAATAAAGCTTTAATTATTGGCTAATTGATTGGCTAACAAATTTAAGAGGGCTGTGAGGTGCCATGAGCGGAGCTTAAACTCTCCTGCTGAGCAAGCTCTAGTTAGAAATGGCTCAGGACTTCGGGAGGAAGATTCACACAAGAGAAAGTGACAGAATGTCCAGGAAGTGTATAAAGTTGAGTGAGAATATGTATTAATACTTGTAACGTCAACACTTTCTTGGTGGAAATGACTAAAACCTGGGCAGCTGGTGAGTGGGAGAAGAGATGAATAAGAGCAGGTTAAGAAAACAAGTTTTCAGCTGAGACTCACGTGTTGCTGGTATTTGAAAGAATTCTCAAGCCCACTGAAGGTACTTTTAAAAGTTGTTTTCATTCCCCACTGCAACACTGACATGTAGAAAACAATCTATGAGTTACAACTTTTAAATGGAAATAAACATCCTCTGTTTTGTTTAGCAAAAGTGTTTTTATTTTTATGTCTCAAACAGCTTTAATGACATTTATATTTTGCACTGCTTTAGAACAGGAAAGTCAAAACTGGCCTGCTAAGACTCCGGCCAATTGGATGACTTTGGAAAAGGAAGGCGGGCATACGTTTTGGAATTTTAACTGTGTTTTTATAGGTTTTTACAGCTTTTCTTACTGATAAAGACCTTCCCCGTGGCCAATTTCACTACAGTATAGAATGAATAGATAAACAAATGACGGAAAAGTTAGTTTTTCACTATCGATTATAGAAATTTATGGGATTGCTTTTTCTTGTACACTGCCTACAATGGAATATTTGGCTTATTTAGGCAATAAGCTATGAGAACTTTTAAAGTAATTTCACACATTTATTTCTTACAATTGAAGTTGTGCTGATAGATTATTTCAATTACTACAGCAGCATTTCTTTATCATGAAGAAAAACTGAGACATTATGTTGAAATTGCATATTGAGATATCTCAAGGATTAAATGTGTAGTTTAAATGTCTTTTACAAAAACAGAAAGGGGAGTTTCACTGGCCCAGATCAACGTGAGCACTATGTGGTCCTCAATGTGCTTTATGAAAGTCGCCATGGAGATAATACCAGAATATGAAGCAAAAGGAGAAAGATGGTTGCGCTGAAGCTCTGAAATTAGAGATATTAGTAGATATATTAAAGAAAAAATGGCAAGAGCTGATCTTTTAAATGGACCCGTGTTGTCCTTTTCTAAATCAGTACGAGATACTTTTGTCACATATTTCAGAGCGCTATATGCTACATATAATAATAGTCGTGACTTATCTTACATGCACATCTGACTGACAGAGCACGTAGCTGCAGTTGGTTAAACATTAGCCACTTGTATTTGTAATATTGCGTTATGGAGCTGAAAAACGAGATCTTTTAATCTTTTTTTGTACCAGATACTTTGATCAAAAGCAGTCCTAGGGACAATTTTGTAATTTTGCCAATATAGTGATGCGTCAGTAGGGTTTATATTCTGATTTCAAATGTTGCCCTCTGCACAAAGACCCTTCAGTTGTCTGTGAGAAACAGTGAGAAGCATTTATCTGTTCTCTCACCCATTCATTCCACTTTCTCTGAAAAACAAATGAGCAGAGTTGGAGGCTGAAAAGAATTAATGGAGTGAATTATTATTACCTGCAAAGTCTATCTGCAGCGACAGGCATTTATCTTTTTCAATAAAGTGCTTCATTTACAGAGTCACTCCAGAGACGAGAGAGACTGTGTCGAATAATGGGTAATAAGCAGGAACGCAACCGCACTAAACCGTCCTAGCATCATTAAGTAGCAGCCGCAGAAGTCGTACAGCAGGCCCTGTGCTTGTGCCCGCCAAACATGAAGTCAATCAATGTGTGAGGGCAAAGCAACCGAGGGGGATTTCATGAACGGCGCATCCAAATATTATCAGGCACATTATGACTTTCTAGCGGTTATAATCAAAAGCGCCTTGTGGTGTTTTGTAGCTTGCAGGATGTATTAAATGAGACAGAGTTGTAATGAAAACAGCTTGTTACAGAAGATTTGTAGCTATGTGTTTGACCTGTACAAGCCGGCAAATATTATAGGGCCAATTCATCCAAATTAGAAAACATATTCACTTACTCTTTCAGATTTATAACATGTAGCTATGCAGAAAATTTCTGTTTCTTTTAACAAGGATCTCAGAAGTTTGCCCCTGAGCTTTCTGGAATGGAATTTGTTTTGTGTTGCTCACAACTTTGAGAAATTCCACTTAATGCATTCAGCAGCAGCTGCTGCTACATTACATTTCACACACTGTGAAGACTCTGTCGTCCAAGGAAGTTTAAATGCATTCAAACTTAATAGAAATAAGACCTGAGCAAGAGGAATCTGGGGTTGCTGACAATCCTTTTCCAATTTTCATCAAGCACCTAAATCAGATAAAAATGTAGTTGCTTGAAATGTTTTGTTCAAAAAGTAAATACCTCCAGTGAAATACTATGAAAAAGCCATACTTTGAGTTTAAAGCTACTTAACTTTTAGTTTAGCTGTAATTATATGATAGATGAAGTATCATACAGTAGAGGCTGACTAACTTATTGGCCACTACTGCCTCTTTGCTGATCTTTTTTATATGCATTTGTAGCAGCCGATAAATCAGAAGAAGAAACACCCTTCAACCTTGTTATGAGTTTGCCCACCAGAGGGCACTCTTGTTATAAAGCCACAAATACAACAACCAGCTGGTCCCAGCAGTCCAGTAGAGGATAAATGAGAAAATAAATAACCAGACTTAACACATTTAAAAAAAAAATCTGTTTATATTTTGTGTGTCTGAAAGAAAAGTATTGGCTACTATATAGAAATATTGGATTTTAAACAGACATCTGGAATTCACCTCAAAACTGCTAGTCTTCGGTGATAGTTTATGATTGACTAAAAAGTGAATAGCTGTGAAAGTAATGGCATCAGCTTCAGCTGTACATGTAAGATTTTCTAAGAGCAACATGGCAGTCAAACAATCCAGAATTGGAACCTAAGAGAGAATTGCCCCAGATCACTACTTCCAGAGTGAGGGAAAAGACTTTTTAATGCCTTACTTTTGGACAAACATGAAGACGTTTCTTTTATCTGATGTGCTTGCTGATTCTGTGTATGTGCATTTTTATGTCCTGACCAATGAAATTAAAGTAGATTTAGATAATGCTTTATAATATCTGCCCCAAAAAGTGCTCAGATTTGTTTCAAGATGGTGAGATTTCTAGAAAGACTTTAATTTGATCCTCAGAATGTTAGCGTGCCATGCTAACATTTAGCTCCAACTACTCGGTTAGTGAGCTGTGGCTACTCCCAACTTGTGTTCTTAGAGTCAGAAATGGACGGATACCTCTGATATATTTATTTTTTTGCGTTGGATTTCAGAGGCAAACAGTCAGGGCAGATGGAGGTGCACGAAGGCAGCTGCAAGCCTTGTCCTGTGGCAGCCTCCTCACCTGTGTGTGGCTCTGATGGACATAACTACGCTTCAGAGGTAAAAGCACCCACTCAACATAATTGCTTTATTTATTTTTGCTTCATTACCAAAAACATGCACCATAAAAATCCTGAAAAGAAATGGAAAATGGACGTGACATCATTTTAAATAATGAGATGAGGCCAGTCAATCGCTGTTTCCTGCTACACTGACATATACGTGGGTGAAGCAGGGCAGCACAATTCATCACTGTTAGCAGGAGGATGAGTGCAAAGGCACAATGTGGCCAAGTGATTAATGACTGACGTCGCTTTGAGCGCATCACTGTATACTGGCCAGTGCCAGGAAACTTTATTGATTCATGTATAGTTTTTAATTTTGACCTTGCATGAGAAGACAGCAAAAAAATGACAACTCAATTTTGCTATGTTTCTCTAAGTGCAGTGTCTCATCTGAATGACCAATCTCTTTTCCTGCGGTCACCCCCATAAATATTTTAACTGCATCCTCCTCTCTCGCTCTGTCTGTCTGTTTCTCTCCTTACAGTGCAAGCTGGAGCAGCAGGCTTGCCTCACAGGCAAAGACCTAAGCGTCATGTGCTCCGGATTTTGCCCTTGCTCCACAGCCTCCGTTTCCATAACGAATGCCGACACAAAGCACGGCAAGTGTCTTTTCTTCACCTCCTTCGTGTTTGTGCATTTCAATTTTGGGAGCCAGCATCATCGCTGTCAATCTTCGTGAGTCAATAATTCAAAAAAGGAAAGTTATGATGCACTGTTGGCCACACACGCATTCTTCTTTACGGATAGGCCTCGCAGAACAGCTCAGCCCGATGCTTGCTCAATATTTGGCATCAATACTCACCAATTTCAGAGATTACTGTTAGCTGAAATCCCCCTCCCCCCCAACCTCGTGGTTAAACTGGTCTTTCAATCATGTACTAATTAATTATTTAGAGTGTACACTATCTATGATTGCAGCCAAACAGTATTGATTGTCTAGATTCTTGGGCATGTGAAAATGCCGATTGATCCAACGAATGAAATGTTACTCCTGCTTTTCGTCTGTAGTCTTGAGTGAGTGCTTAGCTACTGAGAGTGGATTTCTGTTGGATAGCAGCAATTTGCGGCCACAGAGTTAATTGCGAAATAATGTTTTCTTTGATTAGCACATCACGCACTTAAATAAATCACAGTGTGAAAAACCAGCTGTACAGCTCAACAACCACTCTACTGTGAGGAAAATCTGTCCCTTTAGTTCTGTTCACTGTAGGGGCATTATAAAGCAGTACTGAGTCTGTGCTTGCCTTTAGGGAAAGTGACTCAGGTTGCTGTTAAGTGTCTGCCAGGATTTTGAATGTAGGAATTTCCTTTTTCCTCCTTCAGAGAGCTGCACTGGGCAGGACCTGGCAGACCTGGGTGACCGTCTGAGAGACTGGTTCCAACTCCTTCATGGAAATGCGAAGCAGAATAACTCTGGCAAGCCTGGAGCTAGCACCGCTTCAGGTTAGAAACTCACCAAACAGCTTTATTCTCTGCATCCTCCAAACTTACAACTCAATTGTGCAGACAGAAAGAAATCAAAGTAAAATGCTTTAATAACCGGCAGCACTGGACAAGAGCCTGGTGGCCAGCTGCAAGGACTCCATCGGCTGGATGTTCTCGAAGCTGGACACCAACAACGATCTGTATCTTGACCACGCTGAGCTGGCGGCTATTAACCTGGACAAGTATGAGGTCTGCATCCGACCCTTCTTCAACTCCTGTGACAGCTACAAGGATGGGAAGGTCTCTACAGCAGAGTGGTGCCTCTGCTTCTGGAGAGAAAGTGAGTGGATTGATTTTCTCTGAAGAAGCAGAGAGAGCGGAGTCTATTTTGAGTCAAAGCTCTAAACGGGTGAAATAAAAGCTAGGTTAATCAAAGGAAACACTGGGTATGCACTGAAGTGATGAAACGGGCTGCTCATGAATGCTATGAAGTGTGATACACAAAATCTGTTAAAAAACAGCGTGATATTCTAAGTCAAGGATTAAGGATTAACACATTGAAATGTGGCCACATATTGGAAGGTGGTAAAATAAATGTATCATCAATCTGTGACATTGGGCGAGAGGTGGCGTACACCGTGAACAGGTTTCTAGTTCATCACTGTGCCAACAGAGGAAAAGAGCCATTCACACTCACATCCACACTCATGGCCAACCTTATTCTGGGAAATACTCTACAGAGTGTTCTGCTAAAAACAGACACACTTAGCATGTTGTAGTGGGGGAAAGCAAAGAGCTTTTCTTAATCCAGAGTTTGAATATTTTTGCACTTAAAAAACAATAACATTTAACCTGGTGTTCTCTAACTTCATCTACATACTTTAAAGCACAAGGTCCTCTTCACTTTAGACTTTGTCAGTTTATAAGATGTGTTTGAATCTGTTTATTCATCACTAAACTGTAGACAGATCTAAGAAAACAAAACTCCCCATCATGATTGGCATATCTCCTGCTGTCCAATTTGGGACTGTTTTTGTCATGTGGTGTTTTTGTCTTTGACCAATTGAAGGTAATTCTTCATGCCTCCCTAAAGCTTGCCCACAAATGAGTTTTGTCTCTCTACCTTGTTAAAGAAAATGTATTCCTCACTTGGTTTAACCTCAAAAGCCTTCTTTAGCTGTCAGTATCTCTCACTGCTGGTCACTACCATAAAATACAGACTGTATCTAAAAGATAGACATCTGTATTTTCTTTAATTGGCCAGCAGGGGGTGAGTCGTGTTGTTGTAAAAAGATCTGATTTTATTCTCTACAGGGTTCATGGGAATGAACCCTCACTTAATCATTTCAAGCCTTACTGAATACATCATTATGTTTATTTCCCATATGGAAAAGAAATAGTAAAAACTTATATGATTTACTCATGGAAGTGGCCACTTTCTCATTACTTTCATATATTGTTTTAGTAAGTATCCAAAACATACAAGTTTCATTTATGTAATTTTTCAAGGGATCTTATATCTGTTTTCACTCTTATATGCTTTTCATACAAGTTTCACACAAGACAGATACAAACTTTATAAGATTTATATATATCTTTTCCATATGGGTTTGTAAAGTACAATCTTCTTTATACTACAGTAGTAATTAATAACACATAGATATTATTTATAGAGCTGGACAAGGTTTTTTTTAACTATTTCTGTTTAGTCACAAACAGTCTGTACTGGTTTTGAGCCATTGCGCTCTGATCAGTAAGGTTTAATGAACATGTAATCACAGTAGACTCAATTAACGTGGAAAAACGGAGACATTTTTGTTAAAATTCCACTTATTAATATGAGTAAATATGCATTAATTTTCTTGCCTGGCCAGCTTGAGGTCAAACTGGGTTAAAAGAGTTTGACATTAATGAGGTGGTGTGCTCAGAAAATTTTTCGGAGCTTGAGGATCTTCATAGATGCTATCTCACACATAACCTTACCTTCAGCTACCCACACGTGCCCCATCTGACCTTTACTAAGCAACAGGATTTTTCTGGGACTACACTCATTTGCAGGCTGATTGACCCATCGATCAAGTGTTTAACCTGCATGCAATATATTACTCTTTAAGCTGTTTTTTAAAAGCACAGCACATTTATATATTTTCTCCTTGCGGTGTGACTTGATAATAGAGTAAAGAAGATCTAATAATGCACCTAGTTTTGTGCAAACACAAGAGCAACTCTGTGAAGAAGTACAGAGAAAGGTTTATTGGATTGGGGGTCAATACAAAGTGTCTTCTTCTTCTTTGTTTCCATTTCTGTCTGTTCTTGAGGTTCAGCTTGCTTTCTTGTCACTCTCGGGCTACATCCATATGTTCTTTCAGGCAAGTTCTTGACAATCGATCATCCTCAAGGGAATGAAATATAAGACTTCTTACGCAAATCGATACGGACAAAAAGTGTAATTATGAAGAGCATTGATTCAGATAAAGTTTAGGCAGAATACTTTTAGGTATTGTCTGTCATCACTTTTCTCATTTGATTCTCACAGAGCCGCCATGCCTTGCTGAGCTGGAGCGGATCCAAGTGCAGGAGGCAGCCAAAAAGAAGCCGGGTAAATACATTTTTCATTACAATACTGTGCTGTTAAATATATATTTGAAGGTTTTTAACCACTACGCTTGCATAGGAACATATGTTGAGCAGGATCTTGTTGCTCTTTTAACTCAGATCCTTTCAAAGACATACAGCTCAGCCATGAACTGTACCATCAAGCTGGTGTGTGCCCTCAGATTGGCTTTGAGTCTCTTGGTGAACTTATGTAACAAAGCACTGGAAGCAGCAGGCAAGAAGCTGTAGAAGGCTCATTAAAGAGATCACAAGCACACGGCTAGGATTAGGCCCTAATCAGGCTGGGGGGGGGGGATTAGGGGGCAGCACTTGGCTTTGGGAGAGAGCAAGGCTGACACAGAGCAAGGCCGTCTGGCCCAGCAAGAAACACCACGACACAGGCTCTACATACTGCGTGCTCAACATACTGTACAACACAGCGGCTTTTCTTTCTTCAGCTCCAGACCTAGAGATTGGTTCTCCAATCCCTGAAGCCCACTCGTCTTACTTATTGTGATTGTTTTGTTTTTTTTCACAGAATTGGGGTGGGGAGGGTTGGAGCTTGTTAGAGAGCTTTGCTTTGGGTTTGACAAGTGTCCTGAGGGATGCTGAAACAGTGGAGCTCTGTCACAGAGGCTGTCACTATATTTTTATATGCCACTCTGGCAATAGAAGGAAACACACCACATCACCAATTCGTATCCACCAAACATATGTGTGTTTGTGTAAAACAAACAGGGAAAGTTTTCACTGTCTCCATGGCATTCTCTGCCAAAAAGCTGCCTCTCTATCCTAACTGATGGTCTTATCACAGGTTCACTAAGGCGTGCTGGCATTCTCGTTTGCTGCACTCATTTCCAGCATCAGTATCAGGCATCTGTGTGTGCTCAGGGTATCAATATTCAAGAAATGGCTGCGTGTTTGTATGTGTGGGTCTTTGCAGGGATGTACATTCCCAGCTGCGATGAGGACGGCTACTACAGGAAAGTGCAGTGCGACCAGAGCCGAGGGGAGTGCTGGTGCGCGGACCAGCACGGTGGAGAGATGATGGGCACCAGAATCCATGGCAACCCCGACTGTGGTAAGAGGATGGCAAACAAATACTTTCAATCTCCATCTCTTGAAGTCGTGTTTTGTCTAAATCCTTAAAGTTAGGTACTTATCGCAAGTAAGATGATTTTAGGCAGTTTCTAATGAAAATCAGCTTTATTCAAATAGATTTCTCAAGCCATTTTTATTTTATCTCTTTTTTATTATTGGTAAACTTGAAATTTCACTTTTCATATTTAAGATTAGACAGGTTGTAATTTTCTCCTTACATTTCTATGGTTTTCCATTTGTTTTTACACGCTCTGAGCTCTCAGTTGCAAACTTGAGAAGTTTTTACATTTTCTGCAGTGCAGGAATTAATTGCTTCGCTCATTCAATCCCTTTGTGGATTTTAGAGTCAGAAGAGCTGTACCAAATTATTAGTTTTGTGTCAGAGGAAGAAAAATAGTATCCAAGATACAGTCAGTACTGCTTGTTTTGTTTGATCAAAAGTCAAAATCCAAACAAAATTAGCTACCGACAAGAAAACAGGCAATTCAGCACTAATGGAAAACAGCTCTTCCTGCAGAAAAATACAGGTCAATTGGCTGGACCAGAACACTGTCCAGAGTATTAGAACAAATCTCTTGGATAGGTTTGATAAGAAAAATAAAGAAAATGCAGATTTATGTGTACTGAACCAAAGATACAACAGTTTCTGCTTGACGCATGAAAAACTTTGGACAGGCGAATTGTTTATCACTACACGATCTTATAAGGGTCATGTATCACTGGTATTCAATCTATTAACAACAAATATGGTAGGAGCATATTTGAATCCTGGCAGGCGGGGGTGCTTTCATCAGTTCTTTTTATTGAGTGAAAATATGATATATATGCATTGTATGGAGAGTCTTATTTACCATCTTAATCAAGCCGTAGTAAAAGAGTGGAGTGATTTCTGCTGCAACTGAGGACTAGAAGCAACATTTTCTCTCATTCTATTTGGCAGACCAAGCAGTGACTAAAATATGGCATTTGGGCCAGATCATCAGGACTGAGCTCAATGATGGTGATTCTGTGTAGCTCCAGTGTTGTACGCAGAAGCAAATGTGCTTTCAAACTTGTTTTGCATGTCTACAGATGATATTTTATCTTTCCCCTACTCCAGATTATACAGATTATTTGTTATGCTTTTAAAGTAAAACACAATAAGCCAATAGGATAGACAGGTGCACTCCAAACATTTATGACTGGTTATTTATGTGGCAATTAATAGATTCTAAAACTATAGCTAAAATGGTTTTAACTAAGCCTACAGTAAGGCATTGAATATAATTTCCATATACATGAGTCCACTAGGTTCTGCTTTGGTCTGAGTGATGTTTCATCATCAGATGGAGAGCTTTAGTGTCCTTGGTGTGTCTGCATGCTTGCCAATTTTCTGTGATCATGCAGACTTACCCGCAGAGACTTTACATTACAATGGACCAATTGTGAATATGCCCCAGGCGGCAGACTTCAGAGACGTATAACAGGAATGACTACTCGGCCATCAAGTCTCCAGCTGTCTGTGTTTGTGTATGCAAGAGAGTAAAAATCAAAGCTTTAGTGACATAAAATATTGTTCTTATTTCAGGAAATAAGTCCTGTTTGTGTTGCCGTGTCTGTGTGGTTCTTGTTTTTTTTTAATTTCTTTCTGAAATTAAGTTGATCTGATCCACTTTTTACAGATGAAGTGATGGGATATTCTGGAGATTTTGGAAGTGGAGTGGGATGGGAAGATGAGGAGGAGAAGGAGGCGGAGGACAACGGGGAGGAGGCAGAAGAGGAGGAAGAGGAGGAAGGTGAGGCAGATGATGGAGGATACATCTGGTAGAACTGTGTGACCCCTACACGGAGAGCATGGGTGCTGGCCTGAAAATCTACAGAGACGGCTCTCTCCTAAAAGCTAAAATTTATGGGGTTTGTGCTCGGGAGGTATGGGATTGTCCTGGTGGGATGTGTAGTGCTTGGCAGGTCCAGTGATGAAACGATGACCAGTTTGTTTTTTTGTCTTAGATATGTGTAATTGCTTCATTCTATTCTCTGTTTTTTGAGCAACAGAGCTTTTTTGGTTTGTTTTGCTGTCCTGAAAACCAGGACCCACTGACTACTGCACCATTGGTAGCTGAAGTCCATCAGAATTCCTATCTTGTTCAAGCGCCATCTATGCATATAGAGATTACCAGTAATTTTGTATTGTGTAAACTGTTGCTTGAGTATTAGAGTTGTTGTCCCACTGGAATGACTAGAGATCAGAATTTAAACAAACAGTTTGACATTTTGGGAAATAAGCTTATTTATGTTTTTTTTTTGCAGAGGTTAGATGAGAAGCTCATTACCACAGGAATAACGACCAGGGGAAGACAGTTGCATGGATCTTTCTGTATAGAAAAAGAAACAGCCAAACATTTAACATTCATCCTAATAGCCTAGCAGGGAGCTGGACTCAATCCCAGCCATCTAAAGGGGTCTCCAGTACATCACAAGACCAAAAAAGTTAACATTTATATCAAGTTTGTTTGAACCTTATTTTAAAAAGCGCTAGGGGAAGAAACAGTCTGACACATCATTTTCTTTTTCCCACTTTGTCTACAAATGAAAATGTGATAATTACTTACCTTAAAAAATGCTAATGCCTGGGTTAGGATACCTTTAAAAGTAGCTACACTAGCTGATCCTGTCTGACATGAAACAATCTGACAAATGGACCAGTAGTGATCACATTAAGAGAATTATAGATCTGCTTCTCCCAGTAGCTCTACATCTGTTTTGGTTCCTTCTCACCACTCTCATGACACCATTTTCTGTCTCCGAGACACCTGAAAAGCAGGCACTACCTCCTGATCAGCACCAAACAGCAGATATACACATTTACTGTAGCAGCTGGTGATAACAGTGGAGCATTTAGCAGCTAAAGGACCAGATATTTCCCTTAGGAGTTGGTAGATCAAATCACACAGTTACTAAAGCAGAGTAAATACTGGATTTACATTTGCCAGAAGATAGTCATGAATGTGATAAACGCTAATATTCTATCATTGGTTATGTAAATAAGTTCACTATGTCAGCTGTGCCCACAGCTTGTTTCCTCTGCCTCGGATGGCTAAACAATTTCACAGTAATTCTGATCTCCAACTTGCCTATTTAATGCTTTTTAAGTTTGCTTTCCAAAATGTCAAACTTTTCCTTCGAAGCAGCTCAGCACAATGTAGTTATGTATTTCCAAACTGATTATGTATATAAATCAAGTGAATCAACTGTGACAGAAGCTTAGAGGATTTCAGGTCACTATGGTTTCAAACTATTTTTGTGAAGGTCAAAGCAGTTTTTAAATTGTACATGTTTTACTATTTAAGTGGATGCACAGAACTATATACAGTACCTTTATTCCCAGATGGATTATTGAAAACCTTAAGAATGTACTTTAATGACCCAAACGTCACCCACAGTAGAAACCACTAGTCGCTGTCCTCTGCTGACTCTGAAATCATGTCAAAGAATGTGACACAGATATTTGTTTTCTTTGCAACTTGAAATACTGTATTTTGTGTTTCTAAAAGGAAGTGTGCATTACTTGAAGTTCTGTGTGTATACTTGAATTTACACTGTATTTTTTTTTTCTATGAAAATATTGTTGCCATGTCTTCATTCTTGCTATCGATAGGCCACACATTTGTTTGTTTTTAGTATTGCATGTTAGTAAATAAGAATTTAATTCTTGGCTGAGCACTTTACTAATAAAGGCAATGGAGCCAAGTCGTATGTTGACTTTTATTCTTACACAGTATATCACAGATTAAAATGATCACTTAGAGACGGATGTTTTAGGAATCGTAGTGACGGTGGCACCGAGTCACACGCTGTCTTTCACTATATTTGATTGTGAGTATTTTTAGATGATCCTGCAAGACATGCAAAGAAAACTGTGCTCAGGTGCCTGTGGGGAAATTACTGTATAAGATAAAGCTAAATTAACTGTCCTCATTATACTGGGAGAAAATAACCTGAAACTTAGCCTGCCACACATAGCCATTTCTGCTTATACTAAATCATGAGCTGGTTGTGTAAACATGAATAGAACTATGTTCTTATCAACTTTCCCCAAAATAGTGCATGAAACACAGAAGGTTGTCACAGCTAAGGCATGCTAAAGCTGTCAGTACATTTAATCATGTTTAACAAGGCATTGACAAAAACCAATGTCATCATGCAGCCTGGGAATATTTACAGAGATATTTGGGTGCCATCTCATGCTAGAAGAACAAATTACAGCAGCTGGCTGCTAAATGAATGATAAATGTTTAAGACGGCACTGTTTGAGGTCAAACGGATTACGCAATTGGGAATGAATGGATCTGAACTTCGTTACTTAGCAATCCTGCTCAGTTAAAATCCTTGGATCAAACCACTTTGTCGTGAATAGGGTCTGACGAATCTAAATGCAAGCGTCAAACGTGCAGCGATTTCAAAGCCAGGACTAAAAAATTCAAAGTAATTTCTCAGAAAAGTGACAACCAGTGAATGGCCAAAAGAATTGAGTTAATGTGGTCACTTCTCTTGGAGAGTATTAGAAGTCTGGCAGCGCTCTGAAATAGCTGCAGTCTGCTGATATTACGGGGTGCATCACCATAATTAAGCCTGGAGATAAAAGCATTAAAGCCTTGCTACACGTCAATGAGTGAAAGGAAAATTTCCGTGATGTGCTTCGGCTGAAAAAAAAAAAAAACCATGACTGCATCTGCTTGAGTTGCTTGGGGTATTTAATGACAGGTCTGAATCAAAAATTACTCCAAGATTACCAGCTTGGGGCTTCATTTTGGCTGATAACTTAGACACACACACAAAATGAATATTTAGGAACCATCTGTAGCAGCAGTCCCGAGTCTTGCGATTCTATCCCCATTCTTATTTTATTAGTAAAATAATGTTTTTTTAATCATTACAGTTTGGAAAGGAGGTTTATTACTTCTTGTAATAACTATATTAATAATTCTGTTTTGTAATTGTATTCCATCTGGAAAGATCAGGTTTCCCAGTGGCATTAAATTAAAAGTTAAATCCTGGCTCCAAAAATCCATATTTATAGCAATTCCACCTGAAAAAGGAATACTAGCATGTGAAAACCAGTGGAAAAAGAATCAATCAAAGAGACAGGGCCAGTTTGGTCTATAAAAAGCAGGTTTTATTACATGTCAACTGCTTATTAAGTAGATCAAACGTTCATATCGTTCTGTGTGGGTGATGTTATTTAACATGAACCTATATTCACTGATAACTGCTGAAAATATCAAATCCAGTACTATACAGTTACAAATAAGTCCTTCATAGTGTTTTTTTCAAGGGCAGTAACTGTACAAGCATTTACATCAGTATTATACATAATTTACATGTGTTCGGTAAGTGGTACACAACGCTGTTGAAAGGAAAAGCAGTTTGTTAACACGCATGCTACATTTTAGTAAACAAACGAGACTCCCTGTATGAAGTCTGTTTTTATACACATCTTTTAATCTGGGTTGTAAATATTCCTTCACATATTAATAAACCACATATCTAAACTGTAAACAAGGGCTGCTGAAAATATGGTGCAAAGATCACATGCCTCTCTTCCTGTTTTTGTACTTCATGTTTCTCGTAATGAGGATATAAATGTATACAGTGCGTTGTAAAAAATTAATTAACAAAAATCAATAAAATATTTTCATGCATCGACTAAGAAAAAAAAACAAAAAAATGAATCAAAAGCAAACTTAAATGTCAAGTATGCTGAATAAGATTAGATTAATTTGTGTAGTTAAGCATGTAAACGTTTGCATGTGCACTCTTGTATCTTTTCAGACAGTCATAAAGTACCTGCAACACTTGAACCTGGGTAGTTATTGAATTTAATTTATATCTCAGGCTCTAGATACAATGAATGAATAAATAAATAAAACCCTTTTTTCAGTCTCTTATTCAAATATTGCTGCTTTAACTTGGACTTTTTTCTATGCTTGATTCAAGTAAGACCATGAGGAAATACTGAGCAGAGAGATGAGACACTCTTTTAGTGGGTGCTGGTTAAGACGAAGATGAAAAGACTCAAAAATACATATATTCTTTCCTAGTCTGACCTATATTCTATGAGGGATGGTTTTTTTCTTACAGTCTTTGTAATACAATAAAGCAAAGGACAGCTTTTTTATCTTTCAATTCTATACTGGACGGCCCATAAATAAGTCGGTCCTCCTGTCAAATTAGCTGCCTTCAACCCAGATCCTCAACGCGTACAGGTTGATTTCACAAAAACCAACAAGCCAGCTTCATTAAGATGCCGAAAGCAAGCAGCACATTAATCACAGCACACTTATCAACATGATGTCTAATTTCACTCAGTGTACGCCATCATCTTTTCATTTAACAATTTTTTCACCTTTCTTGATGACCAAAAATGAGATTTTTATGTTATTTTGGCTCAGCACTCAGCATTGAAGATGTTTTTTTGTTGAAGTCCCAACATCTGGGCCTGTTAATCCCAAGTCATTAGCATACATCTTTGGCTTTATGTTTTAAATGCTAAGGCTGTGCACTAACAGACAAAACGAACTAAAAAATATCTTCTGTAGTTTCTTATTTATCTACAAGAACCTAAAAATCTAAACTAGACCGTCTTAACGCAATTAGCTAGCCCCTCACGATCCCCTTGAGCCCTTCTGTTTCATCACTCGCTCACTACTAAATTCCAAGATAAACACAGAAGTAATGCAACACTGAACCGTGCATCTCTACATTACTGCATAATGCATGGCTGTAATCTGGTATAACGCAACCTAATTTATATTTCATGCAACTCAATTGTCTCTCAAATTAATAACACATTTAGGACAGTTCACGTGGATTTAGGAATTAAAATATTCTTAGTAGTAAGACCTGAAATTTGGATGGGCTGACACTCACTAAGGATCAAACTTCTACATCCTTTTTGGTTAAGCTCATCTCTTTGTCAGTCGATATACTGTGATAACCATCTGAAACCTTCCCCATAGCCTTGTTTTTTCAACACGCTGCACATGAAAATCTCCAGGGGTCGAGCATTCAGCTCCTTCAGCGACACATTTCCCTGTCAGTTACAACAAGGATCAATTAGAATGACGATCATATGTGCTCCTGCATATTTCTGTGAATTAAGAAAGAATCCTCAAGACATGCCTACCTTCCCGGTAACTTGGCCATCAAGTGCAAAAGCTCCTCTAAGTCCTCCTTCGCTGATAGCTTCGGGGCGGTCAATTTTATTACCTAACACCAACACTGGTACATTGACTATGGTCTCATCTGCAAGGAGAGCCTAGAAAAAATAAAAGAGAGACAAACTAACCAGCAATCCATTGCTAACACACAAAGACAGTCCTGTGTGGGGGAAACCGTTTGTAACAGCAATGTTTAACCTTACATCAAGTTCAGTCTTGGATTCTGTGAGTCTGTCATGATCTGCACAGTCTACAAGAAAGACGACTCCATTCACAGCTGGCAGGTAGTTCTTCCAAACTCTTCGTGCTATAAAGAAGGGAAAACGGCTGTGAATTAGCTGCCTTTGCAACAACTCAACATGAGTCTCTGAAATGCAGCAGTCTAACTATAAACCCTTGAAAATATAATTATGTCCTTTCTCCTGTAGAGAAGCGGTAGTTCACACATCCTCACATCTAAATACACACAAATACAGATTAACTATTTTCAGCTAATATGGCTAATTACGCCTCAAGTCAAGTTTAAGCTGCTTGCCACTAATAGCAATGATAAACAGTGTTACTTATCTAATTTTAAAGTCTAATTAGACAGCAATGGACAGATGTGGAAATAGCATTTTAATTTGACTGTACAAATCAAATATGGGTTTTTGTCTTACCAACAGATTTAGATCATTTGGATAATGATTTTCAAATGAAACTATAGAGGGTTAGTTTTCTCTATATTTATTTTTAATAGCACTGGTACAAATTCTAATTACAATACATCCTGCCTTTAGATTTTCTGTTGACATGTGTACAATGAATCAGATCACTCAGGATTCAAGCGTGAATGCATGCGCTAAAAATATCAAATTGAAGAAAAACAACAGATCAGTGTGACGGGGGTCTACAGAGACATCATGTGGCAGCCATGTGCACTGATTTGTCAACCTGTCAGTTTGGTTATACATGTTTCTGATGACAGGAGGTGCTACCGTTGAAGATAACATAGGCAGCAGTCACTAATCTTCAACTTTTCAACTTACAATAGTACAAGTATATTTTGTGATCTAGTAAACCCGTTTCCTCTCCTTTCTGTATTTAATAAACGTTAAAACCAAATGAATGGGGCGATGTGAACACATATGCTAAAGGTTTGAGAATCAATCAGATGCTCTAAGCCCACAGAAATGTAGTGTTGTTGCTATCCTGTGCTAAATAACATAAATAAATAACACAAACAAAATAGATACAAAAATTCAATAGCGTCTCACTGCCAGCAAAAATGGAAATAGATCTCACCTTGTACATGTCCTCCGAGATCAAACGTAGTAAATGTCATGCCACCGATTGTTAGCTCTTCAGAAGCTTTGTGTGAAAGAAAATACACCTGAGATGTTTTCGCACATGAGAAAATTTGAGATGCACAGACAGAGGAATGTCAATGACATGCAGAGACCTGCACTGCTAAAAGATGATGTTAGACTAATCGCAACTTTGAGGCCACAAATTAAAGGAGCCCCAATGATGGTGACATACAGCAGGGTGGGAAGACTGCCAGCTATAAAGTAATAGGCGGGGTCACTTTATGCAAAGATAAGGCTTAAAGGTGTCAATCGCTTAACTAATAAAGACACAATTTTTTACTATTACACAACACATAAGACAGTCTATATGACAGGTGACACCTTTATAAGAGAATGTATAAAAGTAATAAAGTATATGTTGAGGAACACTACAGTACACTATCAACACTTTAATGAAATACTTGCATCTTAAAAATAAATCAGCCATTATCTATTTACCATATAATGACTGTATAAGCAGCACAATAACAAGGCCAATATCACATGGTTTTAGGAGCATGGTATTTTTAGAAGACAGCGCGATCACAACCTGTGGCCTAATATAAAGAAAAATCCAAACCAACACCTGGAAAAACAGCACATGGGTAATATGCACTCTGAGTATCCCCTTACTTGGATGCAGTGTTGGAACGTGCTGCCCAAGCCTGTCATCTTTCAGCATGTGTAGGAGCGTTGTTTTACCGGCATTGTCCAGGCCCAGGAAAACTAGCTTCCCACTCTTTTTGTAAAGACCTGAAAGGATTCAGAAGAATTCTTATTTTATTCCACTTCACGCTGCGCTGCAGCTCTATCACCTCTGAGTTTGCTGGTCTGCTGACCTCAGAGAATGAGACGGGACATGTGGGTGAAACAGCTCAGACAAGAGCACGACCATTAAGGGACTTAAAAACAAATAAAAGGATCTTAAAAAAATCGAGCGGCTACATTTTGCACCAGCTGGAGGCGAACAATTGGAGGCCTGGCTAATTTAAATAAAAAGTATATTATAGTTATTAAAATGTGATGTTTAAAAAAGCATGTATTACTGTTTCAAGGTTGCACAAAGTTGACAGAAGAGGCTTGATTTTTGACAGCAGCCTCAAATGTAAAAAGCAAGATTTTACCACCGTGTTTACGTGAGAATGGAGCTGTACAGTAGGATCCATTTTCCGACCTGAATTTGTGATTATAGTGCTGTGGTGAGTTTTTAACCCAGACTGGAACACTTAAAGAATTGCATGCCCATGTTTGTAAGGATTTGATTTCCAAAGCTATCTATATGTTGAAAATCTTGCTACTATAGGCAGTTTATATAAGCTTCAACCAGATTGATTAACTGGTGTAGGAGAAGTTAGGGAACAGACATATATGCATATGCTGTGATCATTATAGTAACATGTCAGTGCCTGAACAAAATGCACCAAGCTTAGGATGGGAGTACTTAGAATGGGGTACATCATTTCAGAGCAGCACACAGTACTCACCTAAGAACTGTAAAATACTACTAAACCCCCTGTAGATCCAGTCAAATAAAAATGACATCCTGACAGCATGCACCTAAAACAAGAAACAAAGCAGTTTACTAGACAAATTAAAATATGAAAAGCATAGAGATGCCAGCATTATGATGCAATGTTTACATATTTTCTTAAGAGCATAGTGGGTTTGATTTGTTTATCTACAGTGGACTGGAGACTCCAAGCTTATCGATTTCTTTTAGCAACGTTTCCACATAGCAGAGAAATGATGTACAACTAATGCTAGTGGAGCGGTTATAAGGGAGTCTATAAGGATTCTGACCTACACAGAATCAATAATGGCATCAAATAAATTTTATAAACATACATCAACATTTATGTAAGTAACTCCCAATACAATGTTTAAGCAAAGTAGTATTTATTGCAGGATTTCTGATTTGCAAAGAAACATATCTTTCTAACAGATGCCATTTTGGCTGGTCAAACTGAGTCATCATACCTAAAATTGGGCAAGTAATAATGTCTGCAAGAGCCATGCCAAAAAGTGATTGTCTGCCAAGTCTAATATCTTTGCTTATATTGGTAGTGAACAGGATTTACAAAGGAAATATATATCAAATAAAGAAATTTTGCAAGTGTCTTTATGACTTTGAGTTATTATACCTATTCTGTGTTCTACACTGTGCTCAATCCAGACCTTTTTGGCCACTTAAAAGATCCGTATACAACTGTTTTTGTTAGCATTTTAGCAATTTATGCTGTCCTCTTGTTCAAATTGTCCTTGAAAAATACTTTTTTATGTCAATTAGAATTTTTACCTGGATAAATAAAAAAAATCATATAAAGTGACTTTGCCAAAAGCTGATTGCAGCTTCTACCATGTGACAGGAATTTTTCTGGTTCAAAATTACTTGATATCATTCATTAGAGATATGTTT
Source organism: Simochromis diagramma (assembly GCF_900408965.1). Lineage (NCBI taxonomy): Eukaryota > Metazoa > Chordata > Actinopteri > Cichliformes > Cichlidae > Simochromis > Simochromis diagramma. The sequence continues at coordinate 3,905,291 of NW_024386972.1, read as the reverse complement.
AACCATTATTATAGGTTAACAAGTCACTTACAACAGCTAATTCCTTTTCGGCACTGGTCGAAATGAGTCTACAGCTCATAACATGAGGCATCGATAAGGTTTTTTCATATCTGTGACATAACAAACTGTTATCTCCTTCACCTACAGGTGTAGCAAGGCAACTAACGGCGATGCTACCCATCTGTACCTAATGAAATATTTACAAAGACTAATTGTTAGATCTGACTTAATGTTTCCCCATGAAACGAAAGCAGAAACAGTGGTGCAGTTTTAAAGGACACCGCAGTATTTAGCTTCCTGCTTCGGCAAGTCTTGTGAAAGATTACCCAGGTCAGCTAGTTAGCATTGACATTGTTAGCCCCGGCTCTTTCTAGAATCTGACCACAAGTGGGTCAAGACACTGTTTAAGAAACGAAAAACCGCGAGTGAAACCCAACATAAGAGACAGCAACACCAGAACAGGCTGTTTCCCATTGACTTGTTAAATAAAAACGACAGTACTCTCTGAGTTTAGCTCGCTTACCTGCAGCACTGACAAGCTGACAGTTCTCGGTAGTATCGCTGGTCTCCTTGGAAACAGTCAATCAGGGGCCTGCTCTTCTTCCTCGTGCTTTAGAGTTTATCGCATGACTTGCATTGGTGCCCCCTCCCGTCGACCAGACGCAACCGATGCTGCAAAATGTGCTATTAATGTGTCCTGCGCTGTGAAAAGGTTACTATTCTTAAAATTTCAGAAGTTTTTGTCAGTACTTTCACTTTGTTCTGTTCTATACTTATACTGAACTGAGAAGAAATTATTGTATTTATACTCCTATACCTTTATTTGGCAGCTGTTGCAGCTTGTTCCTTTACTCATAAAGTAAGACTTTACAAGTAAGACTCTACCCATAAATACTGTGCTTGTAAAGTCTGCTTTGCTCCAGTCTCAATGAATAATTTATAGCTCAATAAAACTCTAGCCTTTCGTCCTGGAGTATGTTCAAAGAACCCAAAGCAGGGCTTAAAAACGAAAAACGTTTTGCAGACTTTCACAATAAGGTTATATCTGTTGCATTGCTCATTTTTTAAGGGGTATGCTTCTCGTTTGGGGTGCAAGAGCTCCCGGGTTCAGATATGCACTTGTTCTAGCAAAAGCAGGACACAGCTAGAGGTAGTCTTTGAATATCTTGACCATATTATAATATTATATAAACTATATTTAGTGTTTCACCATATCTGATTTAAGTTACACATACATTATGCGCTAGGGCCTCTATTACTTGACCGTTTAGGAGCACTCTTTATTTGCAAGTATAGTTTCTAACCACACTGTAAATGCCTTCAGTTCTTATTGAAGTGACTGTTTAATTGCAGGCTGCAGAAAAAAACAGCATGAGACCTTTTCACTCACAGCTAAAGGCTTTAATAGGAAGTCATTTATAATCTTAAACAGCTATTACATCTTAGGAACAGTACATACATCATGTAGTAGAATTGTCAATATTGTCATATAACCCAATGAATTATTGAATGTAAGATTGTAGAGAAATGGGTTTATATGCCTTTTATCAAATATTAAAGAAGTTTCTTTCTGTCTGTCTTAACAAATGCTGTTATCCACTTTAGAGTCACATTCTTTTGATAAACACAGGTACATGGTTTAATATAGTGTTTATTTTTCAAAGTAAAATCAAATTGCATTAAAGTTAAATGACAAAAAATAATGAGAGCTTTCATGTGATCTGGACTAAAAAATAACCACATCAGCCAATGAAGGTTGAACAACCAGGCAAGTAAATGTTATATGAAATAACCAAGACACATCAAATCCACAGGAATCAAGGAAGGAGGGATGTGGGAAGGCTTCTCATATTTCCTGTTTCCACCCAGGCTTTACCTTCTCACTTGTCATAGTAGAACCATTTGTCAACTGAAAAAAAAGTAAAACATAAGATTTAAGTTCCATGAGGCAACAAAACAGAGTTGCTGCAAATATCTATAAACACCCACCTGAACTTGGAATAGGTTCTTCAGCTCCAAAAGCACATGCCTGTAAGCGTGATTAAATGGTGATATATTTATTTGCTTAACTAATCACCTTTAAAGTTCACGAGGAATACATGTGCATGTCATTAATAGACTAATTAAATGCTGCCAAGTTCTCAGGGCCTATTTTCTGTTTTACAGGAAGCCATTAGATGCTGGTTTCTTTTTGATCTCAAAAACATTACTCTTATAGAGAGCAGCAGTGAAATGAAAGAAACTGCCTTTAGCATTTCTCTGTTTCTAGTTTCTTCACTAATCAAATAGGAAGGTATGAATGCTAACATGAATTTAAAAATAAAATGGACTTACAGATTTAACTACTGCCTCGGCATCCCCAGCAGAGCAGCAGAACGGACTATCTGAAACGCTGGTGTTCATGCTAATCAAAGAAAGGAAGACTTTTTTAAAAAGAGCAATTTTCTGCCTATACGCATGTCTTTCTCACCCCCAAAAAGTGCACATATTTATAGTGTTTACTTAGTGTTTTATTTGCTCCAAGAAACACATTACCAAAGCAGCTACAGTGCAGTGAAAAAGTATTTGCCCACTCCCTTGTTTCTTATATAGATTGGGTAGCATATTCCTGTTAATAAATGAAATTGTTTAATGCATTTTGCATTCCCTCGGTTTGACTCAAATTAAAGTTTGTTTGACGAACAAATCAGGAAGGGGGCCAAATGCTGTTTTCACAACACAGTACATTATATTCTGTTGTCTTCCTGCTCTATCATCTATGCAATGCACAATCATTGGCTGGAGAAAATTAGGGCAGGAAGTGCCTCTAATAGTATCTGTCACATAATGTTGCTGAGCTTTATATTTGCACAAAGCAATTTTTTTTTTCAAATTAATCAACTTGTTTACCAGTTTAACTCGCCGGCATTGGTCATCTTAGAAATCAGTGCCTTCCAAAACTCATGTGTGCTCTTCACTGTTTCAATGGCAAAGTCCTGGAGAATACAAAAGAAATACAAAATCAAACATCCCCAGCTATATGTCTCTAAACTGAAAATGTAATCATGTATGTATTGGGACGGATTCAGTATAGCTAAAAATATACTATCAGAAGTGTAGTCTGATGTCAAACCAAGACCTAGACTAAAATGCTGAACGCTGTACCCGGTCCTTGAACTCTCCGTTAAAAGCAAACTGATTTTCAGGTTTCCCATCTGGTACTTTGTATCTTTTAAACCAATCAACAGTTGCCTCTAGGTAGCCGGGCTTAAGTCGCCTCACATCATCAATATCTGCATGAAATGGAGAAAATGAAAAAAAAAATTAATTCCAAAAAGCTTGCACAGTCTTCGCGTATTTTCCAGCAACATAAACAACTTTAATTTTTAAGTTATCCCTACTGTTAAAACTGCCAGCTTCTGGGTCCTCAGTATTGATCACTATGACCTTCCAGTCTGTTTCACCCTCATCGATCAAAGCCAGAGTTCCCAAAACCTTCACTTTGATTACTTCTCCTCGAGAGCACACCTGAGGATTAAAGATACTGTTTTGAAAAAGCTGCAAAAAGCACCATTTCAGTAAGTCTCTTCAGCCAGACTTGTTCCAGTACCTTATTTCCTATGTCACATATATCGATGGGATCATTGTCTCCGCAGCATCCTGTGTCGCTGTCCTTGTGGTTGGGGTCTTCCCATGTCTGTTAAGGAGAAGTGTATGGGGTTAACTGAACAGAGACATGGCCTAGTTTCCTGCTGTACATATATCATCTGAGTGGGACTCGCCTGCGGTATAGCTCCATAATTCCAGATATAACCTTTGTGGGGAAACACATTTGCTACATAACGAAGATTGCCCTTCTTCACGTCTTGCTTCAGTGGATTGAGAGGATCTTTAGTGGCAATCTGTGAAACAAAGACATTAAGTACAAAAATAAAAATAGAAAGAAGCAATGACTTAGATTGTAGTCACTACATTACCACAAATATGGGAGGGATCTTAGAAAGCAACAAATACATATTTTTGCAAGATATGTTATGTACCTCCATCTTTGCATTTGTCCACCTTGGAACTTCAACAATGGCATGAAAAATATTCTAAAAATGGTAAGAGACATAGCCTTGTTACTGTCGTACCTGATGATGAATTCTCCTAGTGGCTTATTGTGCTACTTATAGACTGGCATAATGGTTATCTAAGGTAGGATACAGATCATTGCACATATGCCTAAGGAGTTTCAAGAGAAACCCAGCAGCTACCACAGTTTTTGTTATCTATTCAATGATTTGTCTAAATAGTCAAAATAAGGACATATGTATTTAAGAAATGTGAATAAATTAACCTACAAGGCAAAATACGGCACAATCAGCAGGTTTTCAATGATATAAGTTCTTCTCTAATATCCCAAAAGACTAACAGCCACACATGATGCTCACCTCTGCTTCATTTGCATAGATGGGTACATCGTGAAAGGGAGAGATGTATTTGCCCTCAGAGTTTTCTATGAAAAGAATTACACAGTTTCATCTCCCTATTCAAATAAATAATATGGGATCTTTACATCTACTTAACAGTAGTGCTCCTGTAATATACTGCTACATGTTATGCAAGCAGCTATTACACTATACAGAATCCATGAAGGAATTATTTCCCACAAACAGTCAAACTAGTTCATTCAAAGAGCTGTGCTTACTGAAATACACCCTGTACTCCTGGGTGTTCGGCATGCCCTTCTCCTCGATGGTAAAGCTCATGTCTGCTGTTGGTTTAAACCCCTCCAAGTGTGGTCTGTTCACTAATTCAGCAGGACTAAGAAGCTCCCGGCAGACAGGCAGTCATGTAAGACAGGGGAGCAGACATGCGCACTTCTTAAGCCTATGGGGTTAGAACCCAGACAACTACCTGTATTTGACAATGGGGCTGCTGTGGGAAAGGCGTAAACACCTGGTGACAGATCCATGCTGGCTTCTGCCTGTTCCTGTATGGCTGCTGTGTTCAAATCACACCTAGCACTGGCATCTGTAGCTTACAAAAGTAACCCGTGTGAAGCAGAGTTGCTCAGAATAGTAATCAGCAACTAATCCTTTCTGTTGCCACTTCTCCGTGCCTGCCACATGCATTCTGCAGCACAGACGTGAAGTTTCTGCCTTGTCTGTGTGCGAAGTGATTTGTTTTCGAGTTCCCCGTTACAAGCTGTGGCTCCCGAGAGTTCTTTTCACAGAAAAACAGATGGAGCTGACAGGTGTTAGCTGTAAGCCAATTAACACGGCAGGATTAGGTGGTGTGCAGTGTTGTGACTTCTTACATCTCAAGTTTCACTTTTAACTGTTCGATAACATACTTATGAGCTTGTTTTCGGAAACACTGAGAAAAAATATTTAAATTAGTTTTGATTTTTGCATGCTTATGTAATACATTTGAGCACCGAGTCCTATTCTACATGAATGCCTTTAAGTTTTTATATTAATCTTTTGTACCAAAGTTTAATTTTTTTTTTCATTTGCTTGTTTTGTTTTGGCTGAACTTTTTTATGTCACTTAAATCATGCATTTCATTTGTATATTGTTATCCAAATAAAAAGCAGTGTCAGAGTAAAAGTGCATTAAAGCACCTTATGGGAAAAAAGGAAGAAAAACACAATATACATGTGTGGGAGTAGTCTTATATCTTTGTCGTGCAATTTCTATATTAAAATCATGTAACTGTACAGTTCTTTATTATATATAAAGTATTAACTTTCAGCTATTTATATGAAAAATCCTGCTGTAAACCTAACTAAAATGTGCAGTGCCAAAAACTGCTTAATATAACCTGTCAAACTGCACAATAGCACTAAAGAAAGTATGCTCCTCTGCCTATAGGTACGGTAATTAAAACACAGTGAATTAAAGAGGAGCGTGAAGCTGAGTGCGAGGTCACACTCTGGGAAGCAGACAAGTCACGTGGCACTGAAAGCTTGCCACCAGGCTAAATGTCCAAAGAACATTCTCCTTTGGCAGACTTGTAGATGCTGTATCTGATGACTTCTCCCAACAGAAATTATGTGTATTCAAACCCATTTTCACCCTAGAAAAGGTTTATTTGGATTATTCGTTCACCAGATCTTCTTGGTTTTCTAATGATACACGCAGACTTGAAACTCTGCGCTCAAACATCAGGTGAAATAATCCAGACTCAGCAGGGATGCTATTTAAAGTGTTCTTGAGGAGTAAAATACTTTGAATTGCTCTTCTGAGAACCTGTCTCTGTCTTCTGGAGCTTCTATTACAGTTACAGTGAACTGGAATTATCCAACTTTGAATGTGGCTACAATACCTTCAGGCATCTTGAAAGGATGTTATTCTGTGAGCTCCTCATACTGTATCTACCTGTGTGAGAAGTACCTGCACTCAGAGGGTGAACTACAGACGACATTCAGTGTGTACAGACTATTATCTTAGCAATTGCTTTTCTCTTGCTTGTTTAAATTATTGCTCCAGCTGTAATCTATGTTCTAGTCCAATTCTTTAGATTTTATTTTTGCATGTATAATATTTAGCCAAATGTTTCTTCTTGCAAAACATTTTTCAGGTGCAATCTTAGCTTCCAGTCAGTTGTATTTGCATAGCCAAGTGCTTCACTAATACAATACAATCTGTACTTAGATCCTTGATTTGGATAAGAAAACACTCACCCAAAATGGTAAAAAAAAAAAAAAAAAAGAGAGAGAGAGAGACTTGTGAAACATGAAAACATTTAAAAACAATCCTGAACACTTTTGTACTTCTGTGTCATTTAATACAAACTCAGTATTGTATATAACATAACCATCTCAGCAAAGTCACCATGTAAAAAAAGGACAAATACACAGAGACTGCTTAGTTTTCAATGTATATTTGTTTTTTCCCCTATCAAAAACAGTAAATAAGCCATAATAAATATATAATTTGAAACAATGTCAAATGGTGTATCAAGAAAGAGTGATTTAATTTCCAGAAGTCTTAATACCAAACGCAGAGCCTACAGGGTTCCCAGCAGCATTGAAAAGTCAAAGAAAGAGGTCTCCGCACAACTCTGTTTTTGTTGCTTGTACAGTATAATGATATCCTGAAGTATTTTTGTCCTACCTGTAACACAAAACTAATTCAATTTAAGCAAGTAAAGGCACACAGCTCCATGCTACAGGAGGTGAAATACATTTATCGTGCATTTTAGGACTCTGTTGTTGACAAAATGTCAAATTTATGAGGAGACTGCAGAGCTGACTTTGTGTTTGAGTCCAGAGGGTTTGACTTCACATTCAGCCACTTCAGCGATGGCATGTCAGACAACTTCTCCAGTGGTACTTCTGTAGAGGAAAATTTAAAAGACAAAAAGACTGAGATGTGTAAATATGTACCTTTCTCACAAAGAGGATACATTAACAATTCTTTTTTACCAGTAAGGCTATTTCCCTGAAGATCAATACGCTCCAGTGTGGCTATTTCAGTAAGCTTATCAGGGAAGATGGAGAACTTGTTATTAGCCAGGTTGATGCTGGTCAGATGCTTCATTTCCGACACAGAATCGGGCAGTTTGGTGAGCACATTTCCTTGCAGGTCCAGTTCTGCAAGGTATTTCAAGACACGAGTAAATCGAAGGGTCACTTGGCTGTTTTTCCCCATCAGAGCACGAAGACATTCTGTCAACGTTTGTGAGGTAAATAGCGTGTGAGATTAACAGTATACTAAAGCACAAGCTTTTAAAAAATTAAATAATTAATTTAAAAAAATACATCATTTACCTCTGAGCTGAGTGAAAGTTGTAAAGAACTTGCTAGAAACGACCTTCATCTCATTGTCAGCCAATGTGATAACTCGGATGTTTTCTGTGACAGTCCTCAGGACTTTGAACACACCGTCTGGGAAAGAAGCTAGCATGCATTTTGACAGGTCTGCGGAGAAGAAGAAGAACATAGTTATAAAATAATCAAACATTAACACAGTGTAAATCTATAATTACTCTGATAATTACACATGATTACTTACTATTCTTATTATTACATTCTGGCATTTCAAGTTATGTAGCAGTCAACTTTAAGCCTATGTCGCCACCTGCTGGTACTATCTCTGACAACAAATTCATTTATATGCTCTGAACAAAGATTAAGTGAGAGACAAAGGAAAGAATATGTTAAAGTGTATCTTACCCACACTATCTTTTCCCTCCTCTACAGTAGCATTAATCCTCCGGGCCACTTTTGCAACAGCCTCAGCCATTTTTCTGCTTTAACTTTTCCTAAGAGATATAATGCAACATTACACATACCTCCACATATAAATGATAAGATGATAAAATAGTAACTACACTATCAGTCAAAACTGCTGCCCATGCTGACATCCCACTGAAGTCAGCACAACACAGTCGACGCCTGTTTTAAATTTAGCCACAGGCTAAAAATGAACCTTCTAAGGCTAAATCTCATTAAAGATTGCTAGCACTGATAAATGTCACACTTTAGTTGTTTAACATGGACACACTCCAAATTTTTGTGCACTTTTGGTTTTAAGTACATTAAGGCAATTTCTAACAGAATTTAATGTAAAGACCTGACCTGCAAGTGTATTAACAGCACAAAGTCAGATGGATTCATATTCTTCTTCATATTCTTTTCTAGCTTAATAAACTTAGTACTGGCACAATATTAAGGTCGTAGTTCTTTGCTTATCTACATCTACATTCTGAACTGGTTGAGTTTTTATAACTAGTTATGTTTGTTTAGCACTAATTCCTACTCAAAAAAATGATCAGAAAAAAAATAGCTCTTCTCATATATTGTACTTTCAAGTACTCCACTGATGAATATATTTGACATGTCAAGAGTTTTTTGTTTTGTTCCAGTATTCACAATTTTGAATAAACAGATTAGAAATTAATATAAACGAAAGACAGCTCAGGTTAAACAGTTGACTTGTCTTCTTCTTTTGACTGTTTTATGGGTTGACACAGTGGATCATCTGCCTCTATCTCACCCTACTTCTTGCATCCTTCTCTGTCACACAAACTCTCTGCATGCCATTTTTCCACTACATTCATAAATCTTCTCTGTGGTCTTTCTCTTTTACTCCTGCCTGGCAGCTCCACATTCAGATATCCCTACCATCTTATAAACCTTTCCTTTCACTCTTGCGGCTATCCTTCTGTCACACATCCCCCCTAACACTGGTCTCCACCCACACCATCAAGCTGCCCTTGCTTTTCAGCTCTCTTGTCCACTGCCTGTTCTGTTGCTTTGTTTGGTTTACCACAGGTATTTAAAGTCATCTATGTTTACTACCTTTACTGGTTCACTGTTACACCCATCTCTCTCTCACACGTGAAATCTGTCTTTCTTCTATTGACTTTCATTTCTCTTCTCTCTAGTGCATATCTCCACCTCTAAACAATCCCTTCCAAATGCTCCCTGCTCTCACTACAGACCAAAATGTCATCTGCGAACATCAAAGTCCAAGGAGACTCCTGCCTGACATCACCTGTCAGCCTGTCCATTACCACTGTAAACAAGAATGAGGCTCAGAACCGATCCCTGATTAATCACACCTCTGCCTTTAACCCATCTCTCACTTCTGTCACACCTCACCACTGTCTTGTTGTCCTCATACATGTCCTACACCAACCTAACATACTTCTCCATCACTCCTGACTTCCTCTTAAGACTACCACAGTTCCTTTCTTGGCACTCTATCATATGCTTTCTCCAGATCTAGAAAAAGACACAGTGCAGTTCTTTAAATAAAAATAATAATAATAATAATAATTTGAAACTATCTGGTAATTTGTGGTAAATTAAAGACAACTCATAAAACATTTGTTACATTGAATTACAGAGTGTTTGAGAGAAATTCAACTTTTGCCTTTGCCCATTATTAAAACCCATTAAGTCCTCAAAGTGGAAATAGTAACATAAAACCCCAGAAACGTTGCTTCAGTTGAGCCTTCACGAAGATCGCTTTTCACTTCTGGTTAACCATAAAGCTAGTAAATAAAGCATGTATGCTAACATAAAAATCTTTAGACTTACTTCAGACCTACACTACCAGACTAATATAAATTCACCGGTTGACAGACATATAGCTATGCTCTGTGTCATTGAAGCTATACAAAAAAGTCACTTACCTCAACTAAAAGCCTGCTAGTGTTACCAAAACGTGCAGCTGCCGGTGTTAGCTAACTTAGCTTCAGCTTCTCAACCCACCAGGCAAGTTTAATGAGTGTGTATTTTTAACCAGGGGAGAGGCTGGCTGGCTCACCTCTTTGCTGCTGCGCTATTTTTTTTCGGTCAGTACGATACGTTAGCATCACCTCATATAAGCAAAGAAGTTATCAAACAATGCAAAAGCAAGTTAATGCTTAGCTTCGGTTAGCTTGCTAGCTAACATAAGTGATATTCACGAGCGTCAGTCCTGCGCTTTGAAATTGCAGAACACGAAAATTTAAAATATAAAACAAAAGAAATAGCGTCATACACGAATTCCATGAGTAATAAGGCGCAGATACCACAACTAAATAACTTAAACCATCTTTAAAATTTATTGAACACGTATAAAAGATTTTTTTTAAATAGTTGCTGGTTAATTCAACTATAATTAAATAGTTAACCACATCTGCCTGAGTGGAAACTGACATTACGAAGTTAAATGTTGTCTTACCTCTGAGTCCTGGTCAGCTATTGCCAGTCTGACCTCTGCCATAGTCATGAATCTGGCAAGTTCCTGGTTAGTCAGTATTTTTTCAAAGGATTTGAATACAATGAGCTCTATTGCTTTAGAAGAATAGAACCTAGTTTAGCATTGTTACAACAAACTGCAACTTTAGAGTGTTGGCTGGATATTCCTTTTACAATGCTATATTTTGAATGTAAGAGGAATTTGGCAGTCACTTACTGTAGATGACTGAAACAGCTAGAAAAGTCCACCTATTTTGAGTGTGAGTGCTTTTGTGAAACACAGTTCACACACAATCCTGTTGCTAAACATAAGCTGTACCATGCTATTTGTCATGAAACTGTAGCATCTTAAAAACCAAATACACCACATAATTTTTAATCAGTATAACAAAATACATATTAAGGGTGCAACATGTACATATAAGTAATTTTATTTTAATATTTACAATAGTATAACAATATAAATAGCCATTATAACAATATACACAAATGGTAGTCGACAATAAAACTGTGCTGAAATATTAATCAACATTACCATTAAATATTTACAATTATAACAATTGATAATTTAAAGTGAATGAACTTCAGTTTGTGACAATAGGTGAACCCAATTTTTGAATTCACATTTTGGTACATCTCAAAATGCAACTATTCTTACAAACCAAAGCCTACATCACACATCAAAATGTTGTCTCTGTACAACGCTTCGACACAGTCTTGCAGTGCTTTCTTCCTTCTGTATAAATGTTTTATTTTATTTTATTTTATTTTATCTTATCTTATCTTATTTTATTTTATTTTATTTTATTTTATCTTATTGTATTTTATTTTATTTTATTTTCAGAAATTACTTGGTTCTGTCAAGAATTTCTGTACAGTGTTAAGCCTGCTCTGCAGCTGGTTTTAGCTTTCACTGGCACCCGCACTGATCCACAATCATATCCTCGTGGTGTCGAAGGAGCATCTCTCCATTTTCATAGTACAACATGCTCAGTGGGCTCATTTTGGTTGGTGCACAGCAGGGTGAGGCCACTCTGTCAGGGTGGAAATGCTTCAGGAGACTCTGGAAAAAGAAAGAGAGAGGCTTTAGGCCAATTGTAGATAACTGCAGTTCTTTAAAGAAATATAGTAATAGCGTTATACTATCTTAGCTTACTGACATACTGACCCACTTACTGTCATCTGATATTTGCTATTCTGCTTTTCACTTCATTTAGTAAGTTGTTTTGCTTTGTTGATTGTTGAATTTTGAACATTTCTGTTCATTTAAGCTATTTGTTATATGTTTTGTTGTGTTTAACGTAACATTTTGAACCACTTTAAACCAAAGACGTTCTGATAAATAATTGTCATATTTGAGATTAAAAAATGATATCTTGTTTTACCCTTTTTCATAGTGTGGAAAAGGAGTACTAACAGATTTGTTATGATGAAAAGCTTCAAATCCTCACGTTTTACTAAATTAGCAAAACAAAAAATAATAAAACAATTATTATAGCCCTGCGACAGACTGGCAACCTGTCCAGGGTGTACCCTGCCTCTCGCCCTAAGACAGCTGGAATAAGCTCCAATGAATGAATGAACAAATGTAAAAAAAACAAAACAAAAAAAAACACACACAAAAAAAACTAGTAACTACGATTCATATTTGCATAGTGTTTCAAGTATTTGAGATACTTGTTTTGTCATTTTGAAAGTAATTGACAACACTTTTGGGTAGAAAAACACAGGAATAATTTCCTTTTTTTAATATATAGTTTACCATTACTGTTCTCTACTGTTTGTGAACCCCCTTAGAGAGGCCCTCCACCCTTTTTCTTCAGTCCTAACTGGTGTCAAGTTAACATTGTTAAGACATCCATCAGACAGCCACCACCACACACTTAACCAGTATGTAGTGCATTTTCACAATGATATGTCTCTGATCTAACACATTACTGTAGCTAAATGTCTCAATTTTTTCTTTTTAGTGAACAAAAAACATTATTACATTATTACTTACATAATACATTACATTACATAATTAGATAAACATTATTTGACTCAAGAGCCACTGAGGACTTCCGGTAAATTGAGTTAAGTGGTATTTTTGCTTGCCTGCAGATTTTTCATAGTTGTTATCATTGTTGATCACGTAAAGTTTATTTTATTACATATTAGTCTGAAGTACTGTTTCCATAAGTTGTACTTTAGTGGTTTAGCTACAGTTCAGGCGCTTCCATTGTGAAGTAATTGGTATTTTTATTAGATAGATAGATAGATAGATAGATAGATAGATAGATAGATAGATAGATAGATAGATAGATAGATAGATAGATAGATAGATTGTCCCTATCCCAAATTGTCCCTGATGCATATATCTGCCAGTGATTGTGTGCATATGAATTTTTAAACGGTCTGCATACAATGTTCCTATGATGATAATATGAATATGTGTAAGAACAGAAACTCTAGATAGGCACTCACCTGCATGTAGGCATGATTGGTTGGATTTAAGTCTTCTCTCAGAGGACTAGGGCAGGAGCCTTCACAGCGGTAGGCATTGTATTTTTTAGGAAAGACAATCCAGGACCCCCAGCCAATCTGATTAAAGTCGACATGCAGGTCCACTTTGCGACAGAGCGATTTTTCACTCACTCTTTTGAACAGCTGTGGGGTTCTTGCTGTTTGCTCTCTCTGGCCCCGTTTGCTCCTTCGCCTCTTTTTGATTTCAGCAGGGGAGAAGAACTTGGATTGTTCAGCTGTATGGAGTAAGCTCGCTTTAGCCTTTGAGTTTTCATCAGACCCTGTGTGTGAGAAGACAACCAGCAAGGCCCGGTCACTCACATCCTGGTCTTTTGTCAAACTTGTTTCATAAACAGGCTCATCGGGAAGAGGCAGGCCTCGCTTTTTCTTTATCACTTTCCTTCTTCTTGACACTCGCTTGTGTCGAATTCTTGTTGTTGATTTCTCTTTAAGCCAGCTCAAGAGGGGATTTGTCATGTTGAATACTTTCCAGCTCTGAGATGATGTGACTAGTGACGATTCTGTGAGCAGTGCCAGCAGATGCTGATCCTGGTCATGGTGGTGATACACCTCCACGCTAATGTTGGAAACATTCATTGTCCAAGGTAGCTTGATTCTCAACTCTGCTGCCTGGATTTGTTTGTCAGCTCCCAGCGCATGGAGGTCAAATGTCGCCACCCAGGATCTATGTCTGTACTTCAAATCTGATATAGCAAAAATGGAAGAATTAGCATAATTGAAGAGCACTTTGTATGACACAGATTATAATGACTGATTGTGTGTTACTAATGCATGTAAACCAACAAACAACCACCTGTGTGGGAAATTAATCCCCCCCCCCCCCCCCCCCCATTATTATATTACCAAACATTAGATTGCTGTCTTTCCCTCCTCACCACACAGGTAGATAGCTGCAACTTTGTGAGCCTGATTTTGCTGGAAATCTATTCTTCTAAGCGTTTTTCCTCCCTTAAAATCTCCAAGTGCTTTTGAAAGGTGATCACCGGATTGTTGAAGGTTACTTTTCTGATAATGTAGGGTCTCGCCAAATTAAATAAACTTATGGAAGGTATGAGTGCAACATATATCTTAACTATGACATGACATTTTCAGTGTGCAGCCTGTAACAGCTTTATTAAAGAAGATGCAAATCAATAAGAAGGCCTACAGCTTCAACCTTATATGTTTTGCTTGTTTAGTGGATTTAATCAGCCAACAGGAATTATTTTAACCTAAAATGTTTTTTTTGAAAGTTTATTTACCTCATAACAGAAGTCAGATAAAATCAAAAAATGAAACCTTTAATGAACATGCAGGCTCATCTGGTGAGAAAATAATAATATATGTCATCTAGAACTTCGTGATTAGGGGATTTCAGTAATCAAAGTTGCTTATGCTTTTTCCCAACATAACCCATTCATTATGCTACCCATGGACACCCTGCTCTGCGCCCACATCTGTAAAGAGACCCATTGTGATTCTAAACAGGTGTGGTTCCGATTAATCTAAGGGATGAACGGCTTTAAAACATTTAACTTTTGCATTGTCCGCTGCCTATTGAGTTCTTCTCTTGATCAAAAGTGCAAACCACCCGCGCTATTAATCCACTCAAACCAAACACGTAGCCGAAACCAATCACTTAACACATCCCTGCTTCTCACGGCTTCTGCATATCCTCTGTCAAACAAACAGGTAGTAACTCTAACACTTTACCGAGATGTGAAATTAGATTCTGCAGCAGGGATTGGGGGGGGGTGTCCTGTGCTGGCTGCTTGTGCCACCGTTAAATCCAGCGCTCTAATTTAATCAAACCAAGTGCGAAAAAGAACTGAAGGAGGTTGTTGATTTGACTAAGCAAGAGATTTGTATAGGGGGATGTCTGGCGAGGTATCTAATCAACATCGCCTATTTAGCGAAGAAGAGGTTTGCTTTGAGAATTAGAGAGAATACCGGCCTTTTCACACGCTGATCTCTGCATGGTTATTCACCCCCTAAGCGGAATGTGGATTGAAAACCTCTGAGGTCGTCTGGCACGCAGTGTTGACAGAAAAACTAAACTCCTTAACATCTGAGAGGATTTATTAATGGTAGAGAAGACATCTGACCCGAACCAAAGCTATAAAACACGAATGTCAAACGATTCCCTGCACGTTTCTGACAAACAAACCAAATATTTTTTATGAAGCAACGAGCCAGATCTTACTTTTAGCCATCATACTCTTCACGGTGTCCGCTTGTCTTGCGGCATCTTGCTCCATCGTATCCATAAGACCGGAAAAATTCGACTTGAAATTCCTGTAAAGTTGCATCATGTAGCTCGGCAGATGATATCCAGTTCCTCGGTCCATCACGGCAAAACGGTGCAGCGGCCTCATAAACACCCCATCGCTGGATTTATGAATCCCTTGAGCCAGCAGCGCCAGCAAAGATGCATGGAGCGCAACACCCAAAGCTCCCCATGAGCGCATGTTTTAGGTCGGTTAATGACAAATTCCTCCTCTGGAAGAGCAGGGGAGCCTTATATACTCTCACCCACCCCCTTTCACGTTTAACAAGTAGCTGAGAACATTAAAGGAAATTGACATGAGTCCTCAAGACTTGCTACCTGACAGCTCATCATCTATTCAATTGGTAATGAGGCGCCTGGGTTGGTGTTTACAAGACGCACAGGTTTTGTTTGCACCATGTTCTTTGGGCTTCTGCAGCCTGACTCCCCATTCTCAGACTAATTGTTTCATCTGTTTGGTTTGCACTAATTGTTAGGCTTTCCCATAGTCTAATTTAGTCTACTACGGGCCCCTTGAAATGCACATCAGGGACAATGAATGGGCTCTATTACCCATCAGGCATGTCTTCGTACAACAACAACAATGGCAACAGAACTATTAATGTTAAAACATCACTGCAACCAGTAATATAGGGAACGCACATGACATTTATACTACATTTATTATGCATTTGTTAATAACTTGGCCTAATTTAACTTCTAATTATACCTCAAATGGCCTTTTGTGACAAGAATATTACGATAAAAGATGGAGACGGATAAAACAGGCCTACCACAAACTGAGATAAAGTCGCTAGAAACTTAATATAGACCTCTGGGACACTATCAAGCAGCACAGATAGAATGAAGCAGGAAACACGTCTTATCTCGCTCATATTTAACTTTAAGATGTTTACTTTTAAAGCTATACTATTATATAAAGCTTTACATCTTCTTTATGGTCAGAAATCAATATTTATTGAACTCACTGGTGTTTTTCTGGTTAGAATTCCTTAAACAGCGTATTAATTTTATTTGTAATGTTTATATATAAGCTTTCATTTTATTAATAGTAGTTGTATACACCTATTATAAGGATGCTTAATTTCAAAGTGGCATAACAGCAATGAACCTTTTAAATATTCGCAAAGTTTGCACGTCAAAACTCTTGGTTCCTGCAAAGAGCATCTGTGGATGGTTGTCGCAAACTGCGCATGCGCTATGCGTCTCCATTCACATAATGAAATCCTTTTCCTCGAGAATCTCCCGAGAAAGGATAAAAATTAATGGATATTTTTTATCCACCTGTATAGTTAAAAAGCGGTGCACTTTGTCGACAACATCTACACCGGAATTACCGAGGTCCGAGGTCTGTTTTCCTAACTGGCCCGTCGCTTTTTCACCTACCGTGTGCTGAAATGGTGAGTAGCTTTAAAGTTTACGGGTCTTTTCTTGCACGAGTCATGGCAGCTAAAAAGAAAGTTGGCACTCGTGCCGTTTTTGGACCCCAGTATCCCTCTAGATTACAATCTTCAGCAAATATGGATTTTGGACTTTTGCTTGGACTAGACTTCCGCAGTGAAGGATATTTTCATGATGTGCTTGTGTGGCTGATGGGGCATACATGTGCTTGGCACCCCCACCCCCCATCTCTCCATGCCTGCACTGCATTGTGCATTCAATCTGGTGTTTTGGGCGCTGACAGTGATAATTAATAATAATAATAATAATAATAAAAACAAGTTGTGCAAACCACGATAGGCAGTTGGGGCTCATTACTATAGAAATGCATAAATGGATAACCGTTAACTTATGTTTTTATTTGCTTATAAAAAACAAACATTTTCTAGGATGTCCTGATGTGTTACAGTGCAACGATTACACGCGCATGAAAATTACATTACAGTACATGCATGCAAATGATAAAAGGTTTGAGAAAAACAATGTGTTATGCTCTGCGTAATGCATTTGCATCACTTATGCAAAAACTGGATATGTACTAATAATAGGTGTGTTTTATATGTTAGCGCTCATAAGACAGGAAAATGAACCAAAACAAATACTTCTACATACAAATACCACTAACAGAAACATAATCTAAAACCGCGTCATGTATTTACATGTGCATTTATAGCATATACAGTATATAATAGGCAAATAGTGACGTCATGCTGCATCTGCGTAAGATTTTACTAGGCCTGGTATAAAGTCTAAAAGCACAAAGCACATGATGTTCTTTGATTTATTTTGTTTTGTGTCAAGGTCTTTGTTTACTTTGGTCCTTCCAGCTGGTTATCCTTCCAGGCTCTTCTGTTTATATCGCTTTACCTGATGTCATGGGGGGTGGGGTTGGGCGGTGGGAGTGGCGATGGGGTGCACTGAAACTGCCTCTGATTGACTCGATCAAACCACGAGTATCAGTTAATCAAGAGTGATAGAACGAAACTCCTGGATGATTGAGCAGCCAAATACTAAATGGTGAGCCTTTTAATCTCAGTTTATCTTGATAAGATTGCTGGATGAGAAACTTAACTCCTACGTGCAATTTTAAAAGTTGTTTGTTTGGACATGCCCCACGAAAAGCCCCCACTTTGTTTCCAAAATGATTTATAGTAGATCTGTTCATAGGGATTGAGAAATGTAAAACAGGTGTTCAGTTAGGTTCAAGTTTCCTTAAGTCCCAGCGCTGCTTGTTTTGAAATTGATTTGGATGCATATTTGCAATCATTTATAAGAGTATTGTGCCAAGGTCAACTGAGTCAATACTGAGAGGGGCCAAATTCGGGATGGGGTGTTGCGGGTCCCAACTCTCTTTTCTTATTTTCTGAAGTTGCACAATAAAATAGCTGTGACTGTTCACCTTCCCCATGTTCATAATGAAACTATAAATAACAGCTGACTACAATAAAACTGCTAGGACTTAATCAAATACTTATAATCTACCATATGCATGTTTAGTTATACAGTCCGTTACTATCTACATAAATCAAAAATGCAGTGCAGGTGAAATAGTCATAATATGCTTTTATGTGGAAAAGAAAGTACACTTTTTTCAGTTTTAAGGTCTTAGGGATCCCTAAGACCTTAGAACTGAAAAAAGTGTACTTTTCAGTGAGGACATAATTAAACATGATCTGGTCCTTTCTAAGTCTTCAAACGAGGTAAATACATGCTCATATGAACAATAAAAATTATGTATTACACTGTGTCAAACTAAGCCAAAATGCAGAAGCAGTGTATGGAAAACTACCACACTAGCAAACTAGCACACCCCATGATTCTGTAGCTCTTGGGTTATTTTGTGATTTCTCTGAGCATTCCAGGGTCTGACCTTGGGGTGAATTTGTTGCAATGACCACTCCTGGGATAATTGGCACACCAGCTTGTTTTCTACATTTTCATAATCTTTATAAATTACATAACCCTCCTTCCTCTTTTGCATTGTGTTAACAAACAGCTGAACGCCAGCAGACTGCCAAAAGTGCTTTTAGAGAGAAGGTTGCTAATTATCACTTAATTTTTTATTACAAGCACTTGGCTGCTCCTAATCATCTTAATTCCATTGGAAGCAGTAAGGCTGTACTGCTTCCAATGTCTTGTTGTTCCTTTAATTGTATTTACATAATTTTAAGACCTGCTAAGAAACATTTAAAAATGTTTTTGATCTTCTTACATTCTAAGAAAAATTTGATGTAAAAAAAATTTGATAATATCAAAATATTTGAAGGTATGCCTTTCAGTAAATATAATTTTGGTCATATCCAAAGTTACCCAGAGGACATTTGATGTAAATTAATTAATTTCCCAGTGGGCACTGTTTTCTGATTGTGATTTAATAGTTGTCTGAATGAAAAGAAGTGTTTTGGAAATTAGATAATTATCTAAATGCAGTTGTTAATTCTTACCACAAGGTGTCATATTTGATCAATGGACTCAAGAGAATATTGCACTGGACGTCCACCCAGAACATGCCAATGTGTATTTGTAATTAGTTATCATTTCATCTTCCCAAGAGCTTTGAGCTGCTGATTTATTTTTAACTTGACAGTGATTGATTAGGGAAACATTTTGATTTGGGAACAGTGTCCCTGTGCTGTGAGAAAGATGAAAAGACTATCTGAAAGCATTAATTTCATTTCTAATGTGTTTGGAAGCTTAGAACTTGTCTCAGGTGAAATACTTCCCCCTTCCTTACAATTGCTCTTACAAGGCTCTTAGCAAACTGGCTTTCTGGAGATAAGACAGACACCAGGCCTGAGAAGAGATTTGAACAAGAGAGGTGATAAAAGCCGTACAGTCCTTTTCCAATGGGGACATTAAGCAGAGAGGATATTTTTTCAGTCTGCCATTGAATATCCTCTTATTCTAAATTATGCTTTTTTTCTGATTTTTAAAAAAAGGGAAGGTGCATGAGCCTGTGCCTAGGTGGGTCACTCATTAGCTTTATGACAGTTTATTACAAAATCCCCCCCCCCCCGAAAAACAAACGAATATTTGTTACTTCTCACTTCCTGGGTGGATTCATTCATGTTTTGAGGTTTGCGGGCCATGGGAGGGTTTGGTTTCACATTCACTGTGTTGCAAGAACGTCAGAATCTTTGGCCTGCGAGGCTGCAGGAAGGAAGGAACAGGTGTGGCAGCAGTAGATTTTACATCCATATCTCGAAAAAACCACTTACCACATTTGCAAATCAGCTTGATGTGGACATTATCTTGTGACAGATTTGTGATCGCACATACTTTTGTAAGAAAACATTCTCACATGCAGTTCACTCAGACGATAAGCCCGATGTTGTTGGCCGTTTTGTTTAATAATTTGGAGTCCTAAGTGTAAATCTTACCCAAATGGGTACGTTTGGCAGAATTTCGATACAGGTATTTTGCAAGCAGATGCTGTTGGCTGTGTTCGTGCCTTATTCAAACCTTAGGATGCTTGCTGTTTGAACTGACATACCCTCAGTGTTATGACTACAAAGGGTACAGCACGCAGGCATTTACAGCTAAAACTCAAGCTTAAATCTAAGTATTTGCCCAGCTGTAAGCTTGTTTACTTTCGACATGACATGTGTTAACTGCTAATGAATGGAGTAATTAGCGCATTGCAGTGAATTAGGCTTATGTTGTCGGTGTTGCAAGTGTACCTTACATTCTTCAGTGAGGGTTTACTGCTGCATCTGCTCGTAATTTGTGTAAGAAGTGATGGTTTAGTTTGATACAGTTGCTGAAAGGTCTGTGTGTTCAGAAGGTATTGTGCTGGCAGGAGGCTCCGGTTTATGATTGGATGGCGAAGTGGATGGTGAGTAAGCCTCTGGGTCCGCCTCCACATCCTCTTCACCCCCCCCCCACCCAAACACACACACACGCACGCACACACATGCGCAATCAGTTTCATACACACACAAATCCCAGCAACCTTGCACCTCATGTGCAGGGGATGCATACAAAAAAGTAACAAACAAACCAACAGTGGAGCCCCCACCCCACCTCCCTGCACACTCCCGTCTTTTCCTACTCAGTGGCTGTCTGGGATCTGTCCTTACTGAAGGACATGTTCATTGACTTGCTTTATAAGGACATGTTAATGATGCAAGACTGCCGCCTGCTGTAGTTTGATCAGGAGGCAGAGACACATTGCCTCACAGAACAGACAGAGATGCCAGTGGGGATGTCTGAGTGAGACTGCTTGCCTGCCGGAGAGCTGTCATTTTGGTTCTTTTTAACCCATTATTTTCTGTTTTGTGATTGTGTTTCTCTGAGACTCGCGCACCTCTCGGACGGTGGAATGAGCAGCTGAATGTCAGGTACGGTTGTCATACTTTGCATTTTCTTTGTTGTGACACTTGACTCCTTTTGCTGGTTTGTGGTCGCAAAACGTGTCATCAGTATGTTTTCAAAAGGTACAAAAGAAATGGCATGCGCTGTTCTTTAGATGCATGCTGTGATTTTACATGAGACTTAAGAGATGTAAAATATCTTTTTAATCTGTTTACCACATTCTTTGATAATGCCAGTCATGGCTGATATTCACATAGCTACATGGACTGCATTCTTAATGGCATGTGACGCCTAAGCTCTCCTCTTAAGTGTTTATCCACTCTCATTCTTCTGCCGGAGTGACCAGCACCTGTTTAAAATGATTCAGACACCCTTGACCATCTTACAAAATGCTGCTCAGTCAAGATCTGTTTGCACTTACACAAGTTTATCACTTCAGCTCGAGTTGCAAGCGAAATGTAACATGTTAACAACTCGGTGTAAAATCTATCTGCTGTCACTTGAACCGGCAGATCTGCCAGAATATTGTGGCCAGACACTGAGGTTTACAAAAAGTGAAAACCACACCACTGCAGGCTTGAAATAAGAAGATATTATTGGCATCTTGAGATGAAATAAATTACAGACAGGGTTTTTAAAAATAGATTTGGAAACCCTTTTTAGCTGGAGCTCACTGTCAAGCTGTGATGAAAGCAAGAATGCACAAGGCTAAAGGTTACTCGTGATTTATGTTGTCTCACTGCAGTAGCAGAAGCAGAGTTTGTTTGTATCTCAGTGGATTTTCAGCTCTTACTAGTGCTACATGCCATTTCCTTTAGATGTCGTCCAGTCAGTGCGTGCACCTCGGCTGTCACTCTGGATGCTAACTCTTGCAGTGGAAATGCTATTTCACACATTTGATCAGATTTGAAAATAGCATCCTCTCACCATGCATCAGCACGCAGCTTCTTTTTACCACAGTGTGCTCTTTCTGACCACATCGCCGGGCTATTTCTTTTGTACAATGATTAGCAAAAGTCACAAGTTGACACAAATTCACAATGAGGTTTTTGGAACAGTTGAAGGAAAACACAAAAAAGATTTTTTGCAGAGGAAGCACTGAACTCATTTCCGTGCAGAACTGACATTTTAGGGCAGGAACTAGCAATGTCCTGTGGAATCACGCCTGCAACCCTTAACCTCGTTGGTGAAATATGCGTACAGCTGCAGGGAGGAAGTTTCAGAGAGTACATGTAAGCGTTTCCTGTCAAGGTGTGCTTATGCTTCCTTAGCTTGTGTGGGGGTGTGACTGAGTTTGGTCGAAGGGTTTTCTCGGTCTAGCCTGTGATGAGAGAGAGTGGGACAATGTGTCATTGTTATTATTAAATAAAATTAGCATTCAGATGTCATACTTTAAGTTAGCGCACAGAAGATCAGATGGTTGATGGGGATATTGTGTGGCTATTTCCAGACACGACATGACTGCATTGCACTAAATCAGCTTATTTTTGTGTACCCAGCATGCTTTTAGCCTAAACATTTTCAGACTGAACGAGTGGCCTCCATGGAGACCAGAAAATACACAGGATCCCTGATTATGAATTAGGTGATGTCAATTTGTATTGAATTTAGAATCTTAATGTGGCTTTTGTTGACACGCTGGCGGCTCTCCTCTCAACCTCAATGTGGGAAGTTGTGTTGAAAGATCTCCTGCGCACTACAAAGTGATACTCATCTCTCTTAAACCCCTGCATCTCGTATGAATAAAGGGTGCTCTGCATCCTTCCTCGGGGCCACCAACAGATGCATCCTGCAGCTGCAAGCTCCTTCCTGTCTGCGCTCAGACCCTTTTGTCTGAAGACGTTGCTACAGCAAAGTTGGGACACCGGCTGAATTTAAATGGGGCTGTCCTGAATGGAGCAGTACTGATAGGCTGGCAGTAGCTTCTGGTTTCCATGGTCGTAAGCCCACTATGCTGTCTTTGAATTTAAATATTAGTGCCGCTGGTTAACTTTCACCAGCTGATCACAGCTTTGTTGGCAGATTCCTACACAAACACAGATAGCTGAATTCAAGATTATTGTTTTTGTTTGTGTGTGCATTTACTTATTTCATTGAATTCCACTTATCTTTCATCGGACCCGCACACAGTGCAGCATCAGTGCAGTGCTTCAGTGTGTGTGCAGTACTACTCTGGTTGATGTGTGGGATAAACAGCCTCTCTAATGAGTTGCCTTGATTGGCTTGCCAGTAGGATGTTTATGACTGAGGGCTATTTCTACACAGGCCTCCACCCCGGTTGCCCGCCTGGGGGCGGAGACCAGGTCTGCCCATGCTGAAATTAGTGCAGTTGAAGAGCTGCTCTTGCGTCTAGCAAGAACGTCTGTATCAAAGTGTGTGCACCGTGGTCTTGCAGCAGTGGTGACAGGCTGCAAAGTAAGAGAGCAGAGCCTACAGTGTGACCATTTCCTTGCTGAAAAGTCAAAGCAACGTATCACGTATCCTCGATTATCAGATGTTTCGCAAACAACCACATCACATATGCGATAAGATTTAGGAAGTTCTAGTGCGTGGCTGAATATAATGTGAGAATCAGTTTTCAGTGTTTTATGGCCTTCCACTAAACCACAGAGCCATGCATAACTGTGGTGGTGGGTAAAAGAAACCTACTGATTAAATGCCCTTAAAGGGACAGAGATCGAAATTAGTCTGTTTCTACCCGTTACTTTAAGAGAAGAACAAAACAAAACTCGTTAAGGTGAACGGTTTGCCTTAAAAGTGTTAAAAAGACCTCTCTTAATGACACCTTTGCTTGTTCACACTAATCTGCAGCAGGCCTGCAAAATGTGCTTCATTTTTCATCGTGTGTCGTTATTTTGGAATCAGATCCATGTGATGTCCAAACCATCAGCATTCGGAGTGCTGGCTATGTCTTTCTACTACTGTCAATTTGGCTCTTTTACTATCTCTCCCGAGGGCTTAAATGCGCAGCAACAAAGCCACCCCCCTTTCCGTCTTCGTAGCTTGTATACAGAATAGTGGGGTGGCATGATGCCACAGTATTCCTAGCTTGAATGCTCTGTAAAAAAATGGGCATATCTTACATGGATAATCCAAAACTGGCAACACTTTTACATCTGCTACATCTTGTGGTATACTTGGGCGTACAATGTTTACCACAGCTTGTTTCTGTATCATTTATGTAGCCTACACGTCGAATTTGCAAGTATAGATTGGTTCATGCCACCCTTATTCATTAAAAATAAAAGTTTCAAAGGAAAGAGAAGAAATATTGCAATTTCCTGCTAACATAAGCAAAAATTATGAGATAAAAGCAGAAGTTAAAAAGCTTTGAAAAAAATGAAAATATTTCTGTGGATCCGCTTCTGTCAAATGAATAATAAAGTTATCATTTCATGTGTTGTCCGTTGGAAAGAGTCAGCTGTGTGTTATCTTTGTGCATAGCCTGCCCATGTGAAAGAAAGCTAAGCGTTAGCCATCTGGCTGCCAGATGTATTGCTACTTCCCCTGGTCTCCTCCGTTGAGACTCCAGTCTCCTGCATGAATCTATTCCCCAACATCAGTCAGGAGACGGAGCAAAGACGAGGAGTACGTTGTCTGAAAAGTATAACTTCTGAAGTTTTGCCTGAATGCCAAGCAGCCTGGCACTTTGAACTCCCACAAGGGGTGTTTCCCTCCGACTGGGGGTGGGTGAGTGGATTCAAAGAAGGAAGATTTCTTTTTTTGGATGTGATGCCAAGTTCTCACACTCCTTTGGACCATGGCAGAAAGAAAGCAGCAAAGAAAGGGCTCTGGAAGCACAGATTGCACTTCATCTCATGCGTAAGATATTATATTTTACTGAATTGTTACGTCGTGGAGTGTTTTTTGTTACTTTTCCTGCGGTGGCCACAAAATTATGCTAACAGAGAACCTTTTGGTATGTGACGGGGACTTAAATAGATTTGTGAAGCTGCTGGAGCACAGCATTGAAAACTTGGCTTCCTCCTATTGAACTCGGGCAGGGCTTCTGACTCTTTTGCCTTCAGTCTTTTCCCGCAGCTGTTATTTGATAGAAGCATAATTACTGAAATCCTATGATTATTTGAACTCTTTGAACTACAAACCATTTATACTGTACATTAAAAAAAATCCAAACCAGGAAACACGTTGTGCTTGTGAGAAGAATCTTTCTGCTGAATCAAAAAGTCTCCGAGTACAAGGCTTGACCTACCTTCTTACCTTCAGAAGCAACAAAGAAGACAGTAGCTGTGACTCATGCGGCACTTCTCTCACCCACAGCCTCTCTGCACCTTGAGAGCCCACTCTATTCAAAACTGATGATCACACAGAGGTGCTTTGAGCTCAGCTAGAAGGCTAAGCTTCCATACGGCTGAACTGTGTGACATTCGGTAGATTTTGTGTTTGTTGGATTCATTCTCTCTGATTGTGTTTGGGGACTCAATGTATTATTCTGTTCATTTAAGTTAGGGGTAATAGGTTCCCAGCCAGCTGTGTCTTACAAGCGATGTTAATGAGCACTGATGGTGTGGCCTGCTAGGCTGTCAGAAGTTTTGTTTGTTTATCTGTAGAGCTCCCTGGAAAGCTTGGTTTTTATTCAGAGGAGAAAAGGTTTTGTTGAAACCTGGCTGGCTCTCATTGGAGACTCTGAACCCCTACCACTATGACCACGATGAAACTGTAGAGAAATGAAATTAATGGTTAAGCCTAAAAAGGCGGATTTTATGAGTTATTGGCTGAGCCTTGCTCTATGCGTCGGAAAACTACCACTGATAATATTTTTCATAATACATGATAGCTCAGCTTATTTGATCACATATCCTGAATACAATTATACTGCAGTTTTTATGTGATAAAACAATTTTTTGCTCATAAAACGAAAAAGGAATTAATTTGAGATCATATAAAGAAGTAATTCTTATTTCTATTTTTTTCATTAAGCAGATCGCTAAAATAAAAGCAGATTTTTTCTATACCCAGCTTTGAATGCTTGCCATGTAAGAATTGCAAAACTGCAGTGATAATCAGAAAAATTATAGTTCAACATGTAGATTCTTTCATTCTGATTATATGTTAAGAGCAGTGCCATCCAAACATACTGATTACCATGGCTCTGGTTAACCATATTAAAAACCTTCCAAACAGACCCTTTGAGATCATAATAGCCTTTAACAGTGTTTCCACTTCTTCTGTATTCTACAGATATGAGAATGGTACCGGTCTTCTTATTTAGCACTCACAAAGATAGCGAATCCTCTGGCGACCATGAATGTCAGTACCTAATTTCCTGAAACCCTAAATAACCTCATGGCAGCACTGTATGAAAACACAAGAGAGATACAGAGAAAGCCTTTGGGGGCCAATATAATAGACCACCATCAGTTTTAAGAATTTTTAGCCTCGTTGTTTATTGTTTATTGTTTATTAATTCAGATACATTTGAAAAATCGAATAAAGTGCATGGATTTGAGCAAATCCAGTCCTCTTTTGCCCTGTACACATATGGCCTACCTGCAAGCAAGCAAGCAAAGCCTGCTCAAGTGTAACTCGTCACACTTTTTAAATGTATGTATTTCTTTATTATTACAGGAACTTCACTGTCTGTCTGTGTGTCACATTTAATGAGATCACTGGTGGGCAATCCTCAACCGCGATGCTAGCGTAGAAAAAAATGTTTCATGATGTGAAAAATAAAAAAAATCTGCATAGTAATTCAAAATTCTATTTATGTAGCATACGCTGGTGAGTAACACCTTTTTCTAACCCATTCCTAGTCTTAGTGTGAGACTAGTACTGAATAACTTTTCACACCTTAAGTATGTTTGTAAATGATGTCACTCTCCAAATACACACTATTGTGTGTTCCGCCGCTGTGTGCGTGCGTTCGTGTGTGATTGCTTCCTGTTTCTAAGTCCACTGCGATGCCATTTACAGCAGCTTGTGGAGCATGGGTACAACTGCCAGTGCCGCACCACAGCCCGTTTCTGTTGCGTCGCCGCTTGAGAGTGTCCATGGCAACGCGATGGCTGACAGCAAGCAGTCTCTTTGCATGAGCCCCTTCCAGACAGTCAACATCCACAACAACAAGGCCAAGTCCATCATCACCAACAAAGTTGCACCTGTCGTCATCACGTAAGTCCCTCCCCGAATCTACGTCCTCACAGTCGGGTGTGAAACCTTTTTGATCGCTGAGGTGACAGCCCCCTCACCCTCCAGCCACGGTGTTTGCCCCCGTTATCATCTCTTTTGTCAACCCAGGCCAAGCAAATAGCAGCTGATAATTAAATTGGCCTCTCTGCACCATCCACACCTTGTTTTGTGTTTTGCATTGCAGATATAATTGCAGACAGGAATTTCAGATTCACGACGACATCCTCAAGACCAACTACAAAGTCGGTCGGATATCAGACACTCTGCCCGAGCACTACCTCGTGCAGGTAAGGGTGCCGTGCTCTTCTTGTAGCTGCGACAAAGAACAACACTGTCACAGCAAGCTGTGGAGTCATCTCACCATTCTTTCTTTTTCACATTTACATGTCCAAATTGCAGAGTGGTGTAGGAACATTGTCATGCGCTTTTTTATGATCAGAGGCAGCCATTAAAACGGGAATGTTGTCACCCTCCTCTCAAGGCTTTGATCTGCTCTGTCAACTGCGCTGTGGTAGTTCAAGCATGCAGTGTTTTGTCAGTGTTAACTCACAGCTCCTTTTATATGTGTAGAGAGGTCAGGAGTTTAGTCTTGAGAACATCTCCTTAAAAAGTGACTTCCTTTCTTTCTACCAGTAATGTTTGTCTGAAATGTTATGAACGCCTAATACCTGATTAAAACTTGATTTCTGGGGCTGATGCTGATATTGAAAGTAGTAAAACTACTAATCAATCTTCTTTATATATTTATATACTTGTATATTGTGCACATAGTAAGTTAGAGCTCTTTTTAAAACAGTAGATTTGATATTATTCCTCTGTTAACTCATATTGATATAACAAATTGAAATACCAACTAGAAATGGGAAAGACACGTAAATATGTATATAATGTAAATATAAGAAGAATCTGGAAAGTCCAATGGTCATGAGGGTGTCTGTATTTGTTGTTTCAGTGCGTTAAACTCTCTGGATCAGTGCAGGGAACAGGTCTACTAAAGATCTGGGCGGGAGGGCATAGATTGAACTTTCTGAGACGACACAGTAACCGCACGTTATCTTTTTGGTGTTGTTTGCAAACACAGAGGACAAAAATCTAGCTTAATCTTGCAGCGATGACACAAAGCACTTCCACATGTAAACACCGTGTCAACCACTGTAATGTTTACTTTGCTACTCTCCCGATGAAGGCTGTGCTGGAAGTTGGAACAGTTTGGCTCAGTTCAGATTTATATGTGCTCTCCTTTCCAGGGGGAGTACTTCATGGTCCAGGATGTCTACAGCAAGGCTGATGTCCTAAACACCACGGGCAGTTATGGGGCGCCCAACTTCCGCCAAGTGAAAGGATCCTACTCCCTGTATGGCATGGGTCAGCCCAGCTTGACTGGGTTCAAGCAGGTTCTCCAGAGACTCCAGGCGCAAGGACAAGAGGTCACTGCTATAACTTGTGCACAATTTCAATGTGCTCCTCTTAAGCCTTCGATAGGTTTCTCTGTAGATCCTATTTTCCTGTGCTGGTGCCAGTTTAGCTCTGCCTGGCCTCTTTCGCTCCGTGTTGTCAGTAAATATTTGAGGAGTCAAGTGCTCGGTGGAGGCTGTGGCTGGATTGCAGAACTGAGCAAACAGAAAGTTGTGGTCATGTGCGCCAGTGGAAAATGAATCTTTCTACTTAGAGCAGCTAGAAACCGGCCGCAATTAAAATGAAATTGACAAAATTATACATCGGGTTTTTAAAACTCTGTATTCATGTGCTCAGTGTCATATGACGAGAAATTGTTTCCAGCTATTTTTAAAAGTAGTGTCGTTTTAAGGAGGAGGCCTGTTTTCCCATATTTCTTCCTACAGGAGGTTATATTCATCTGTGTAAGAGAGGAGCCCGTTGTTTTCCTGCACAAGGACAATGACTTTGTGCCATATACCCCGAGGAGGAAGGAAAATCTACATGAGAACCTTCATGACCTGGAAAAAGAGGAGAGGGTGGAAAGCCTGGAGCTCACCATCAGAAAGGAGGTGAGAGACAAACTCATGCGTAATCCCTGATTTTTTTTTGTCATTTGCAACAGTACTAAAACTCTCCTTTCATCCACGCTCCACAGCTCCATGACTTCGCCAAGCTCAACGAAAACGTCTTCTACGTCTACAATGACATCGAGTTCTTTAAAGACGAGCCGCAGAAGATATCTATCACGTGCGAGGAGGACATCCATGTGACCGAAGAGGTCTACAAGAGGCCGATGTTCACTATGCCGGCCTACAGGTTGTTTACATTGTTCCTTTATTATGCCTGAGCTCCTCAGGTCACACGCACAAGTTTACACGAAGCAGCGTGTGGCTGCCTGCTGCTGAACATGCAGGGAAGGTTATAAATAGTGGTGCTTGTTTGTGCAAAGACTGGTTGCCCTGCGTTTTTTTGGAAACGAGAAGAAACGGGGGCGTAAAAACTACAGATTGAAACATCCTGTTTGCAATCAGATCTGCGGTGTCGGCTTTGCTGAGATGTTGTGAACCGCTCGCTGCGTATCCAGGCCAAGAGAATGTATTACTTCCATAGGAGAGCCCTAAAGCCTTTACTCTTAATCTTTATGTTTCGTAAACGATAGGATGTTTTATTATAAATAGATTCAAAGTGCAGGTGTTTGGGCTCATCCTGTGATTCAATCTCTCCCATCATCCTTTGCGGTTTGCCGGAAAAGGCATAGTGTCTATCTGATGAGATTAGGAAACACAACATTAGGGAGCTTGGCTGTAAAGTCTTAAGGTTATATGTTTATGTGCTCTGACCTACATAAGGGCAGTATTGACACAACATACACAGGGACGGGTTCAACTCTGGGTGACAGTGTGTTGTTTTGCAGGTACTACAGACTGCCGCTGCCCACAGAAGGAGCACCATTGGAAGAAGACTTTGACGCATTTGTTAACATACTCAGGGTAAGCAGATGTAAAAATGCCAATCACACTACAAACCCAGCTGTTACATAGTCCTTTTTTGGGCTTGTTTTTTATATTTGGATCTTGTTCTGATGCGCCATTAAAGTTATTCATGGCCAGAGCTTTGGAGAGCGCCTGGAGTTTTTCACTGAGGTAGTGAGAAAGTAACGCTAGCTTTTTTAATCCACATGTATGCCATTATCTGTCCTGTATGTGTAATCAATTATTGATAAGTCCCCCAAAAGAAGGCAGTAAGGACTCACTTCATGTCCATTCTTTGGTCATCCACTTTGTCTGGTTTCCGTCCTTCCCTTCACTCATACAGGATGTTCTTTTATTCTTGTTGTGACCTTTTTTGGAGTGGCTTGCAGCAGCCGTTCCCATTCCCTGTGGTTTGAAAGCGGATTCATTTTTTCTGTTTGGATCAGAGCTTTGTTTTAGTAAATCTTAGTCACTCACTGATATTTCCGGATATCATTGGTTTGATGGCCCCAGATGTAGAATTTTAATGGAGAGCTTCTTGGAAACGAATTTGATTTCTCTGTAAACTGACATTTTCCAGTGCAAAGTATGTATTATCTATCACGTGACAAGTGGGCATCTCGTGTCCTACGTTAAAAAATGCACCCTATCCAGGAAGTACCCTACTATTTTTGGTAGTAAGAGCAGATCTGTTGCACAACTTGGCATTTGGGACTTCTGACATTGTCTTCAATTCATGTGTGAAAATAGCTCTCATCTATGTGCATCGTTTTCCAGGAGAGCCCAAGCTTGTCTCTGGGCCCTGGTGCATCCCAGAAGCTGCCTGCTCTGCTGTTCAGTTGCCAGGTGGGCGTTGGACGCACCAACCTAGCCATGATCCTGGGCACGCTTGTCATGAATCGCCTCAGGGGTGATTCACAGCCTCCACCCCAGTAAGAAGTCTAGATCAAATAGAAAATCAATGACAAGTATTTATTAATTTTTTTTTAATTTTTTTATAAAGGCAAAATATTTGTTTTGTTTTGTCAGAGTTGAGGAGCCAGCTGCTTCAGAACCCAGACCACTGTTCCAGGTGATCCAGTCTCTGATCAACAAGCTGCCTAATGGACAGCAGGTCATGGAAGAGGTAAAGCTGATAATGTCTGTCTACATAACAATGATTTGAAAGAAAAAATATTATAATAAATTACACGTAGGTCCCAAATAAAGATTTTATGCAAAAACGAGAGGTACAAAGTATTTTATTACCCAAACAGGTATTTAAAAATAAATTGTTCATATATGTGATTCATTGTCTTTTCCTTCTTCACAGGTCGACCAGGCGATTGCCCTGTGTTCAGAAATGCACAACATAAAAGAAGCAATATATGAGAACAAGAGTAAGCTGGAGGGAATTGGTGAAGATTATCAAATTCAGGTTAGTAATGATATAGATTTTTGAAGTTTGTAACTTGGAACTTCTCTTTAAAAGCAGCAGCTTGTACTATAAATGGCTCATAAACTGCTCAGTTTATGTCCTGCTTAATAGAAGACGTGTGAGAGCACAATCAGCCTTGATAAACGTCTGTTATCAGTGAGAGCTCTCGAGCTGATAGAGGACTTGAGAAGTTGATATCATTAATTGATCTTTTTCCTGTCTTTCAAGAAATAAGCTTAATTATTAAAGCAGGTTTGGTTAAAGTGCTTTACTAGAAAAATTATAAAAACCTTGTAGAAGCTGCTACTGTGACCAGATAATCAAGCTTTTATTCCTCTCTTAGGGAAGCAGTACCAAAGACTACTTTCTCAACAGAACAATGCAGAGCTTGGAGCGATACTTCTACTTGATTGCATTCAATGCATACCTTCATGAGCAGGTAAAAAGTTTTTTCAGCATACATGTCTTCTCTGGGACCATGAAAAAGAAATTGTAAGTCGTAACTATGTGTTGTTTTTTGCAGTATCCTCTTGCCTTTGTGTCGAACTTCAGCCAGTGGATGTGCTGCCATGCTTGGCTGTACAGGTTACTGGCCTGCATGGATCTATCAGAGCTGTCCGCTCCGGCAGAGCTGGTCACTAAAGGAGCCCGAGTGCTGGTGGGAAAATCAGATTATTATATTTAACAATATCATTGTTGTTAACATTGTTGATGATGTGGAAGGATGTGCTCTTTGCTCGCATTTCATTCAGAGCCTGATTTATAGGCTATTTGTCATTGCAGATCTTTTTGTTCGTGTTCTGTAAACTTTTAACTTGAAAATGTCAAGCTGTGTCCGTTCTTTCAGTTATTGTGATTTTATAACAATGCAAATAGGTAAATGGTCATTTGTAGCACATTGGTAAATGATTAAACCTCATAAAAACACCACTAGGTTTCACAGAACATATTTACAAGAATCAGTCACAATCCATACAACATTTAGCCACAGGCTGAAGACAGAAAAGTCACCAGTGCCACTAAGGCGACACACTAACTGACCAGGTCGCTAGGTTTGTGTGGCTGCGCTGAGCAGATGAGGATTTGGGGCAATAGTGTGACATTTAATTCCTGTTTTTGCATCAGAAGCTGTTAAATAAAACGCATATTTCAGATATAGTTTTGAGACATGTTGGCAGACTGAGCTTAAAAGAAACTGATAAAATAAGAAATAATAGAAATATTGAAAAGTCTGCTTGTTTTGAGTTGCATCATTGCTTGGATATTTTTGTGTGAAGCTGAAATTCTCAGTCTATGTCCTTGGCTAGCTTTTTCTTTGTAAACATATTCCTGAACAAGTTCCCTAAATCTGTTACGATCTAATCATCATCTCCCTACATTTACCCCTTTAAACTAAACACATTTCCACATAGAAGCCACCATGCTAGCTGCTGGTATGAAAACACATTTCATGCATTCATCCAAGATCCCTCATTTGTATTTGTGATTATCTGTCTTTAAAAGCACCGTATAATACATGCTGTGAATGACTGTGTGTGTGCAGGTTGCTGATGAGTACTTGGCTCCTGACGTGCTCAGCACAGTAAAAGAGATGAAGGCGGTTAACTTCAGACGAGTGCCCAAGATGCCTGTTTATGGGGTGGCTCAGCCAACATCTGAGGTGCAGCAGATTATGTCCTACTTTAATCAAAATAAATGCAAGAAAAATGGGAGATTTTTTAATTTGATCCAGGAAGAAAGAAATGTTTTTGTAATCTTTGCTATAATTACTAAAAGACACACTTTGATATTTTAGTTGTCTTAAAATAAAATAATTTAAACATTCAGCCGACAGTTTTGTAATAGTTATCATCAGTATGCATTTATGCAGTCGGATTTATTCATAAGTACAAACAGACTCAGCAGAATGAGTCATGATTACTTCCCACTCGCCCACCTCAAGACGCTCACACTGGACTTCCAGCTTCTTGCCCTAATCGTCTTAACTTGCTGCGTGCAGGCTACTGGAGCTGTTTTGGCCCATCTGACGGATGAAAAGAGGAAGCACACCCACGTGCTGTGGGTCAACCTACAGGAAGAGCTGGTGTTAGAAGGAAATGGCCAGATTTTTGCTGTGAGGGAGCCCACGTGTCTGGACCAACACATCTCCATCCCGTCATCTGACCCAGAGCTGCTAGAGGTACAGAGAAAATTATTATTTTTTCTGTCTTTTTAAATGTTTTTCATGGCTTTTATATTAGGTTGAATAAATAAAGAATGTCCCAAGGATTTTAGTCTGTTCTTCAAAACAAGTGAAAACATTTCTGTATCCTCCTCCTTTAGAAACTGGAAACATCCCTAAAGGAGGAGATTCTGCAAGCGCAGAAGTGGCTGGAGGTGATCCTTGAGCAGGAGAAACAGATGAAGATGTTTAAAACCTGCCTGACTGTTCAGGAGATCTTCAACCAGCACAAAAGCTCTCACCAGGGCCTCGTCTGCAAACGCATCCCTCTGCCAGACTGCAGCGCACCCAGAGAGGAGGTAATGATGTGTCAGCCTGTGCGTGTAAACACGTGTGTGTACAAACACACGCGTCCTTTCAAACATGCAGTCTCAAGAGGCAGAAACAGCTTCTGGTTCATTTGATAGGTGTTTGGATTAAAGACAGCTGAGAATGATTAAGACTTTTGCTCCCTCTAGTGGTTAATAATCGTAGAACCAGATTTCAATTTGTCAAAACTGTTTATGTGTTATATTTAATATTTTTTTCATTTTTTTCATGTGATATCAATACAAATCTGCATAAATAAAGACATATTGTGGTAATATTTGTATGTTTAACCATCTGCAGGACTTTGATAAGCTACTGGAGGGCATGAAGAGCTCCTTGGCCGAGGATTCCCACTCAGCGTTTGTTTTTAACTGCTCCAATGGCAAAGGCAGGACCACAACCGCTATGGTCGTCGCCGTTCTGACTCTCTGGCACTTTAATGTGAGCTGAATATTTGAGTTGTCTGCATGTTTACTGAGAGCCACTCTGTATAAAACCACTTCAACTAATAAAAACTTGGCTTCCATCTGCAGGGTTTTCCTGAGTTTGCTGAAGATGAGATTGTGAGTGTTCCTGATGCTAAGTACACAAAAGGAGAATTTGAGGTATGTGCACTTTAAAAAACAGTATCTTCACCAGCTTGTAAACGCATAAAAA
The DNA here is from genome assembly GCF_900408965.1 of Simochromis diagramma. NCBI lineage: Eukaryota > Metazoa > Chordata > Actinopteri > Cichliformes > Cichlidae > Simochromis > Simochromis diagramma. The sequence continues at coordinate 3,870,422 of NW_024386972.1, read as the reverse complement.
CATCTTGAAGTTTCAATTTCTTTGCATAATGAACACAAGTTTACATAAACTAAAACAGAGAATTTGAGATTAGTCAGCAGCCCTTTGAATTACCTGTATTACAACAATATATCTGTTTGGAAATTAACTAATTTATTCACTCAAAACTGAGTTGTGATGAGGTGTTTGAGCTGGTATGCTGAGGCCAGTTAAAAAATACTCTACGAGTCCTGTGGTTTATTTAAATGTGACTTTGCAAACTTCAGAAGAAGATATTTTTTCCTGGAAACTCTTCCAAACTAGTCATACTCATTTCGAGTCATTTTCCAATTGTGTTGTCATGAACTGTTTTTTTTAACATTTAATATGTTAACTGTTATGAGCAGTCTCCGAGTGGTCTGACCTTGGGGTGAATTTGCTAAGATCTACTCTTACCTGATACGTGTTCTGCTGTTGTGCTGAATTTACAAGATAATCAAATCTTGACAGTCAAATGCAACACTTGAATACTTGTTTAAACACAGGTTAATGAAGCTAGAACACCTGTAGGTGAGATGTTTTTGGTTGTGCATGCTACTAATGGAATCAAAATACACTGGGAAATAACAGCTATCTATCCGGGTTTTAAGTGATGACATATGAACCCTGCGTCCGGGTCCAAACTACTCTGTGTTTATTACAGCTCTGGTTTTTAACATGTTGTAATGCTTTGTATCTTGTTCTGTTCAATCTGAACAAGTCCCTAAAAAAAGTCATGACTGTCGGCTTCTCTCAGTTTTAAAACCCTACGATGTACCATAACTACAGCTCACCCATGCATTGGTATATTAATGACTAACCATGTATTGTGGATGGATTATCTCAGTTGTTCTCCTGACTGAAGTTTGGTCCGTTTACAGCATCCTGCCATGCGATTACATTTGTCCTTAACCATCAGGAAGCCTCACGCTAACTTTTATCGAGTGAAAAAAGTTAGCTTTTATCCTCCTGCTTCACTGTGTTTATATATCACACTAACATAGCTGTGTTGCTAGCGATCATGTAGCACATCATTATATACCAGCTATCCCAACTTCAGTAACCCTACAAAAAAAGTCACTGCTGTTTAGTTTTCTGTCTTTTTCAGAAACCCCTCAGTTAGATCATGGTATATCATGTTTAGGTGGAAACTAGCGAGCTAACTTCCTGCTAACTTCTAACTCCATGAACTTTAACAGTGGATGCCTGGATGTTAAACTTAATTCTTACACCTGGTAGAGCAGCTACACTGATCCAGCTGAAAGACGAAAGAATGAAATCAGTTTGTAACTCTCAGTGATGCGGCAGTGTTCATGTGACTTTGGGACCTGAAGCGGAGTTTGGACTGGTGTTCTGACAAACCATCCTATTTGGCAAACCGTCCTACCCGTAGAATAATTTTACGACGACGTCTGAAAAATCATCCTACACGTAAAATTACCCGCTCCGAAGCAAAAAACCTTTGCTTATTTTAAACACTATTTAACTACAATACAAACAGGTAATACATACTCATTTTTTAATTTCAACTGTCATACTAAACCAGTAAAATCTGGAACACACTGCATTTAGCGTTTCGTGTATGCCAGCGTGTCCTCCAATTGGACATGAATAAAACTCATGAAAGATCCTCCTGGCATCGTCCTTGGTTTTTACTAGAGATACCACTTTTTTATGTCCAATACCGATACCGATATCATAAGTTTGGATATCTGCCGATACCGATATGAATTTGATATAGTGTATTTTATAATCAATAAAACTGTTTTTTTAAAAATATATCTTGCTGCATTTTGTATAAGTTCATACTCAAGTTTTAAAAAACAAAACACTAAAGCTATTCTGTTATACCTTCATAACTTCATAACCTTTATATTTCATAGTTCAGGAATGCTGACCAATCTAATAAACTTAATGCTCTGATGATTCAGATGATTCAGATTCAGATGATCTTCATGTTTCCCTCACACCACATATCCAAACCAATATCATGGCCCAGCAGCTTGTACGGCTGTGGCTCCAGCAAACATCAGCTGATACTAGAAAGTAATATTAAATAAATTCTAGCAACAGCTTATCAAGCTTAAACGTGCTGCTGTTGTTCATTCACTGTTTTCCTCTTTCTGGTGGAAAGTGGGCGATAAAGAAACAAGAGAGACGGGACTTGCGACAGAAAAGCCGATAAGCTGATCATTGAACAGTTTCATGATTGAAGTAGCAACAGGAGAGGGAGTGGGGAGAGAAGAAGAGAAGAAGAGGCAGCTGTGCAGCGTAAAGGCAGAATAACTTCATCTTTGTGTCTAAGGTCATGAGCTGGGTTACGCCATCTTGCAAGTTTTGTGAAAGTGCTTTTGATTGATTGATTGATTGATCATACTTTATTCATCTTGAGGGAAATTGGGTTAAGGCTGCCAGCTGTGCCCGCGCCATCTTACCCTTCCGACCATACATACATTACACAAACATCACATGGGGAAGACAGGTCAGAGGGGTATAACATGGAAAATGCACAACATGAGGAAAGATAAGGAGAAAAAAATAACTCCCTCCAGACTGAGCTCCAACAGGGAGATCAGTTTGAGAACAGAAAAAAACACCTCTGCACATAGCACATGAAAAAACTCTTAATACACCAAAGAAACACATGACAAGCAACAGGGGAGGGTAAAGGGTGAGAGACAGCCAGTGTAGACAGTGCATCCGGGCCTGCAGCATTTTGTCATAGTTACATCACATTTTTTATTTCTCCCCGATATCCGATCCAGTAATTTAGGTCAGGATCGGGCCGATACTGATACTGTATATTGGATCGGTCCATCCCTAGTTTTTACTAATCTTCTGGTTCCAGAAAAGAGTTGTCCATCTTCATCAAAAATATTTACAAATGAATTTAACCAAATATATGAGTTGTTAGTATTAACAATAAATTTCTGACCATTTAGTCTGAATTTTGAGACATATTGTCCGAGGTTTTGCCTCTGAGCCTTGTCATAGCCGGAAGGTTAGGAGTCAGCAGAAATGAACGAGTAAATCTCTTCCCATTTCTTCTCCATATGTAAATAGACATTTTCTTTTGAGCTTCAATATGTGCAGCAAACAATGCACATAACCTATTAAATAACCACATTACCTAAATAGACTTAACATACCATACAGATATTAACGAATTAGAATTTAATAGTCTTATCACTCAGCAAAAATGCACTGCAAACTTGCTAACTTTGTCGGTAACATCAAATTTGTCCAAAAACTTGACAGCAGACTTAACCAAAGCTGCAAATTCGACAGTTTTGTGCAAAAAGCAGATAAGGATTTCACTTTAAAATGAACAAACACTCACAATGGCTTAGAAAATCAAGTATCCACGTCAATAAAGTGCTAATACTTACCTATTTTCCAAATATGAAAACGGAGTAGCGTTAAATCACAGCTGGTGTTCTGACAAATCATCCTACTTTGGCAAACCGTCCTACCAGTAGGATAATTTTACGCTGGCTTTTGACAAACTGCCCTACTTTGGCAAAACGTCCTACTGAAACAAAGTCTATTTATCAAAAGAGTTGAGATAATTTTCTTTTGTCTAAACTTGTTTTTTTGTTGTTGCTAAAGCTCTAGCAGTTTCTAGTTGGGCATTGTAATGCTTTTTGTAAACATCTCCTGCCCCCATGTGGCCATTTTAATGAATCACATCACCAGTATGCCATGCTGTCTGTTCACAAAGAGGTACTGCACACTTCTCTTTAGTGTTTTCTCTGCACATGTGATTGAAATCTTTGGCCCAGCATAGCCAAAATCCGAAGCTTTTCTTTACTGGTCTGAATGGTGTCTGTGAATTGGAGCCTCTGGCTGTTTTTCGTGATTCAGAGTTGTGACAATGAATCAGTGGTTGGAACCTGCTGCCTTAGTCCATAGCATTCTAAACATGAACGCACAGAAAGAGGCGATACTCGGCAGGCGCACAATACCACATGCCAATCACAGCAGCATGTCTGCCGGAGTTTCTGGGATACACTGGTTGGTCACCACGGAAACCTTGTCTGCCTCCAGTTTAGCCTCTGAAGAAAGGTGCTGCTACGTCTGTGAGGTCCAAAGCATTACGCAACAGACGAACTGGCATGGAGTTTAATAATCCTCTCCTGGTTTGATGTCTTGCTTGGTAATCCTCTGATCCCCTCCTCAGGTCTATGAAGCACCTTAAAAAACATTTACACTCAGCAATCCTTTTTTTAACAGTTCCCCAAAGCCCCTGTAAACTGAAACAGTGACTCTTTGTTTATCTATCTGCAGGATTATGCAAAAACTACTAGGCCAGATTTCATGAAAATTAATGGAGAAGTGGAGAAAAAGAGGCAAAAGAAGATCCTAAAATATTGCATTTAAAGTTGCAGAATAAGCTCTTTAAGTGTTCCTTCTGTTTATTTTTTTTGTATTGCTTTTTATCCCCACTTTTGTTGTTTGCCTTGTGTAAAGCATTTTGTAACAATGTCTTGAAAAACTGCTATACATAAGGTATTATTCATAGGTCTTTATAGCAAGTGTGTAGGGCAAATGTTCCAAAAATGAATCCCATAAATTCCATTCCATCATTAATTCCATAAAAAAGCACTCTACACATTCAGCTCAGCACCAAAAGAAAAGGAAGAAAAGGTTAGCATTGGGTAATTACTTATAAATAAAATCTGGAAGGAATTGCATTCAGAAGATGAACCTGGTATCAAAAGGATGATACAGAGGAGACATTTCATATGCCCTAACTTGCTTGGGCACCTTACTGATAAAACCCCATGAAAGTTTATCTAAAAAGCAGCGTAACTGGTTGAGCCACCACTGGCAACAAGAACTGCTACAAGGTGTTTTTGATAATTGTCAATGAGCCTTTCACATTGCTGTGGAGGAATTTTAGTCCTCACTTCTTTGTAGAATTAATTTAATTCCACTTTGAAGGGTTTACAAGCTTAAAAAGCCTGTTTAAGGTCATCGAATCATGTTCGGCTACATAACCCAGGTGCGCTTGAGCTTTAGGCCACGAAGTGATAGCCAGACTTTGTCCTTCAGGATTTTCTGGTAGGGAGCACATTTAATGGTTCCATCAATTACAGCGAGTTGTCCAGGTCCTGAAGCAGCAATGGAGCACCAGATGATCACACCACCACCATGTTTGACTGTTGGTGTGATGTTCTTTTTTATGAAAAGCTGTGTTCGTTTTATTCCCGATGTAATGATGTGACTCAAACGTTCCAAAAAGTTGAACATTTGTTGCAGTGGTTTTCTCCTTGGAACTCTCTCATGGATGCTGTTTTTGGCCATTGTTGTTGAGCAAGTCTTAAGATGTTATTCTGGGTTCTTTTATGACCTCCTTGATGAGTCGTCGATGCGCTCTTGGAGTAGCTTTGGTAGGGCAGCTGTTCGTGGGAAGGTTCGCCACAATTCCAAATGCTGTCCAAGTGTGGATAATGACCTATCCTGGCTTTGTAACAGTTTCCAGGCTGATGTCATTGACTTCTCAGCTGTTCCCGCATGTCTTTAGATTGTGGCATGATGTGTTGCTTTGTGGGTTCGTTTAACCTACTCCACTTTATCAGACATCATCTGTCTAAGTGATTTTTTGTTTCAACAGTTCTAGCTATAATCAGTTTTCCAAAAAAATATGATTGATCACAATTAATTAATGATTTAACAAGAGATGCAGTTCTTGTTTCACACATTGCCAGGCAGGTTTAGTTAGCTTTCATTTTTAAAAAACATGAAATCGTCATTTAAACATTTCCATTTTTTATTTGCTCAGGTTATCTTTGTCTTATATTAAAATAAGTTCCATGATGAAACATGAAACATGTAATTGTGACAAAAACTGAGAAATCAGGAAGGGGTACAGCTGTTTTTTGCAGGACCGTGTGTGATAAGCCATTGTATTTATGAAATATTAAGATAACTCAAAAGACTTTCTTAATAGGAAGGTAGAATTTTGCCTTAATTAAATTTTTTAAACAAAAAAAAAAATCAACTAATTTTGAGGGATTTGATTGGAGCCACTATGGAGGCAGCCTTTAGTGATCCATCTAGACGCTAAAAAGCTATAATATTTTGTATCTTCACTATTTGAAGAGCCATTAGTTGAACCCAAACATAACTCCAAATGAATGAAACCTCTAACTCGGCAGCATCATTTCATCAGGTAAAAAGTGAGACTGTGTCAGTATTAGCTAAAAGGCTCGTCTGAATCAACATGAGCTCAATAATCATTTTAAGGTTTTTCATCTTTGCATATTTTATGTAACAGGAATTAACTTAGCGTGTTGACCTAAAAGGACAGACAAGCCTACTTTGCATTAAGCAAACAAACCATCGACCTGTAGTTAATTAAAAGGCATGTTAGTTAATATGGGACTGATAACAGGTCACCTCTTTTTGTGGTGTAAACTGGCATTCTTTGTGTATGACTCTGAATAGGACAAAAAGTTTTCTCCCTATTTTTAACTTTGTATTCATCTTGATGTCATTGTTAGTATAAAAGTCACAGAGGGGCTACAAACAAAGTTTAGTAAGATGGCTTTTAGCTGACCTGCTACACAGCGCTTTAGTTTTACATCATCCAAACATGGTGATGGAAGCATTCCATATTTCCACTAGGTCAACACACAAATCAGCATGCTGACATACATTCACAGCAACGTTTCATTTAGGTCAGGACTGACAGGCCGTGCTCTAAAAACTAAGCTGTGTGTTGCAAAAAGAGCTGTTAGTTTTCTTGCTGCTTAAAATAACAAGAAGACTAAAAGCTAGTCATAGTATTCGTTTTAATGCTTTTTCATTGCAGTGATGCAAAGTGTTGAATTTCAAACGCAAATGCAGAGTACAACACAAAAATAACGTATTAAAGCACCAATCCCAGTTTTATTTGAATGAGTTAAACAGCTTTCTACAATGTTGTTTAAAAAGAATCTAGTTGCAGTATCATGCTGATTCAATAAAAAAATAATTCTTATCTGTCTTAGGCGGGTGTGGTTTTAGCCAGTCTGGTTAAATATTTCAGTCTTATCATAACTTCAATATCTGTGTTGGAAACATACTCTAAAACAAGGCTTTTTTATTTTTTCTTCTCTCCAGATTGTAATGCAGCTGGTGCGTCTGCTCCCTGATGGCCACAGGATGAAGCGGGAGGTGGACATGGCCCTGGACACTGTCAGCGAGACCATGACTCCCATGCACTACCATCTGAGAGAGATCATCATCTGCACTTACAGACAGGTACGCCACATTACTCTGTCCTAAAGACACGGGACATCCATTTTTAGTGAAATAGATCCGAAACATTTTTCTTTCTCTTAGGAGGCTGAAACAAATCTGCAAAAATGTCGATTTGTGTGCTGTATTGATTGTCGGTGCAGTTTTGCACGTGGTCCCATAGATGGCAGCACAAACTAGTTTTTATAGCTTCACCTTAAACCCCGCAGGGATGAATGAGAAGGATCCACTGTGCAACTCGGTGAACTTCCTTTCAGGTCTTAATGGAATAGAGTGGGACCAGAAAAGGCAGGAAATGACAATATTATGAGCTCTTTATCTCTTGATGAAGAGTAATGGTCCACTTGGTGTAAGGTTGCATATCCTGTGGCTCTAATCTGCTTTCATTGCTACTTGCATTGAATGCCTTTCAAGAAAAAAAGATCCTTTAAAAACAAGAAATAAGGAGAAAAAAAAAAACAATATGAAAGGTGTTCCATGCAAAATATAAAGAAGACAGAAGCAGTTTGTAAAAGGGGTTTCAGGGTCTGTCCTCATGCTGTGCTTTAGCTATTTGTAATGCAGTCAAATCATGGTGCCTTTGTGCACTGTCAGCTGTTCCCTTCATGCTGGTTGCACTCAGTGCTGTCTCCACATTTTCAATGGGCCTCGTTGTCCGATTAAATCTGTCTTTCACGTGTATTCTCTGCCTGCTTGTCACTCTGTGGTGTCAGGCTCCACGGAAAAAAAAAAAGATTCCCTTCAGCTCACTTTATAATCGTTTGGATCAATGTAACTGTATATTTGGATTGAACTTAGTAAAAGTGCTCAATGTAATTTAATTTGCAGTTTAAATTTGTGAGGTAATAAAACTTAACATTAAAAGAAAAACAGGAATAAAAACAATGCGTTCGGCATGTTTGTTAGCTTTCACGTATAAACACAGTTGGTTTGAAAACTCTACATCATAACTGTAGCTGCTGATCATGTGGGCACACTGCTAAAAAGATGTCCCTCGGGGCAAGAAACTGCAGTCACATTTCAAACAAGGTCCTGTGTTAGCCAAACGTATTCAGAAGAAAAAACAACTGAACAAATGGCTGCAGGATTTATAGCCCTGCATTGAATACTAATACATCCTGCAGAGTAGTGGGCAACGGGGTTTTTTGGAGCAGGTAAGGGTTTATTGAAATGAACCAAAGAGAAAAGACTTCAAAACTAACTAAGTGATAGTCAGAGCTACATAAAAGAGTAAAGAGTAAATGGTATTTGCATTTCATGCACACTACATACAATAATAGCCTTTTATGTTTTGTTATGCTTTGATTAGTGTACTGGTTTTAACTTTTCTGCAGGTAGTATCGTACGGTATCATTGTCACAGGAGTAAATGATGGCCAGTCTGAAAAAAGAACCAGAATGTTGTTAATCAGATTTATCCTGTAGAGCTGCCACAGTGGACCTCAGATTGGCACTGTGTTCCTGTTCCAGCGTTTTTCCTTCTGCCTGAACCAGCAGGCCAGGTGATAAACAGTGCCAGATGTGGCTAGAACTGGCAGGCAGCAGCAGACTAAAGAGGGGGGAGAGAAGGGAGGGAGCCCCCATTCCCAAAACACACGCACACATACACTCTCTCTATCCTCACCTCCCCCTCTCTTAAAGCACCCTCCTCTCCTTTTGACAGTGGTTGGAAAATATGTCTTTGATAGAGAAAAACTATATTTACACTGGGACACAAACCATTCACCAGCTCACAGAGGGGCCTGGGAAGAGGGGTAAGGAAGGTGGGTGGAGGCTTTGGGGGGAGCAAAGGCTAAGGGGATGTCTCTTCTCAAAGGGCCTGCAAAACTGCTTCTGCTGACCAGACTTGACCCCAGGTTGCAGATGCATTCTGCAACATCAGGGTCAGCGCACTCCAGAAGTTTCCCCCTCACTTCCTCTGTCTTCTTCTTCTCTTCTTACTTATCTCGTCTCCTGCAGCCGCTGTGGCCTTGATTTTTGTTGTCCAGCTTAGTTTTTATTAGAAAATCACCTCCGGCAATTTGTGTACACTGGAGTACACTTCAGTGTTATTTGGATTTAGTGGGGCTTTTTTTTTTTAACAATTTGTTTATCACTCAAGAATTATTAATTTATATAGTCAAGATATAATTTCTGTCCACCCTCTGGCTCTGTTTGTTTGTTTGCCTATTGTGGGCTGCATCGTGGTTATGCGCCTTATCTCCGAACCCCATTTCTGCCAACGGTTATATGTCTCAAGTTCATCAGTTAGCTCTTCAATGCCATGCTTTACCTTTCAGACCCAAGACTGCAGGTTGCATAACTTTGTCTGATTTATGGGTCCAAGCAGCTTAAAAGAGTGACTTCACAGAAAATGTTATCACAGAGGATCACTAAACTCCACCCACTCCATCGAGATGGTATTAAAGGGAAAGAGGAGTGAGTGGCAGAATTGGAGATTGTCCAAAAACCCAACCCCTAATCCATATTGATTTTTTTTCCCACACAGGTGGTGAGAAAACAGAGATGCACAGAACTAGACTGAATGAGTGGCAAATCAGGCTCCTTGTGTGTTCAAAGAAAGGCCCTCACGGTTTGGACGGGGCAATGGAAAAATATTTCTAGGGAGAGGAGATTGCTGTGAGGATTTTTTTTTTGAGGTAAGGTAGTGAATGTCTTTAGGAAAGAAGAAGGGGGAGTAACTGGCTAAATACTCCAAATTCACAGAGGTTGAAGGGACCACCGCAGGCACTGACAGGAGGATTAATTTTTACTAAGAGCACAGGATTAGTAAGAAAGAAAGTGAAATAACTAGTGAGCTGAGGAATCCTGCTGTAAGGTTAAAGCAAAGATTCTTTGCTTTGGAGTTAATATTGTGCAAGTTTGAACTTCAACGTCACCTATCTCTTATACTCTTTTGGCTCAAGGGTACCACTTGACAAAAGTGGGGAGCCCACCAGAGTGAGATGCTTAAAGAACTGAGAAGAAGCTTCTATTTAGATCCAGCGCGAGGTTGTTTTTATTAATAACTTCCAGCCTGATTAATGACATATATATTATTCAGCAGCGACTGTCCACAAAATTACAGATGTGGTGACCTTATTGTGCAGACACTTATTACACAGAGTTGAGATATAGCTGTGTAAATGTGTGGAGATACACACTGAGGGAAATAACGCATGTTTGGGGAGTTTCTGAAGTTGTTTGATGAGTTATGTGCGGCTGCTGTCCTTCACTTGCTATTTAGAAGCTGATTTATTTTTAAAGGATTTCCCACGGTTGTAAATAACTGCGTATTACAATCCCTTATATGTTTAAAGTGTTGATTAAAGTCTAGCTAGCAGCTAGGCCTGCATTCATCACTGATTTTAATATAACCTCATATGTTACAGCCACTAGGGATTTAAGCTTGTCGTTTATAAACTGAAGAGAGTAGACTGATTTTCACGTATCCTTGCGAGTGGCAGCAAAGAGTTGGCTCATTGATGACTTTAATGATCTTCTTGTACGTGTCTCACTCCCTTTCAGCAGACTACACTCCCTTTGAATGATGAATCTGAGGTATTTATAGCCATACATACTATGGTGGGTAGAGTATATGCAGGTTTTTGTTCGCACCATGTGCCGTGCCAGGTGACTTCACTGATTAGTATAGAGGAAAAAGTAATGAGTACAATCACCTGCTGCAGTGCGTCATTGAGGGGAAAAAAAGCAAACAGATAAGTATTTCTAGTGAAGGATTCAGCCACCTGAATTATATTCTCAGACTTTTTATAGCTCTTATATTATTCTTATATAACTTTTGCGGCTTACTTGGATTTGTTCAAAGTTTAATTACATCTTTACTTTGTACTATACTGCCCTGCTGTGTTTTGTAGACCTCTTATTTGAATCCAAAGCCAGCAGGTTTTCCGGCATACTTGATTGTAAATGTTATTTGCAACTGGATAAGACTCTGTAATCACAGTTTCTGAACTGTGCACTTTCAGTTTTTTGCCATTTTGATAAATTAGTCATAAAGCCTTCATATTCTTTCAACTGCCAGCATCTGACTATAGAGTCTGTCTAATGTCCTTTTAAAGCCATGAGAGCACATAGGAGCTAATTATAAAGAGGATGTACAGTGAGTTAGGATTATTTGTTCTACCTCTACTCATGCACCACCTTTATCTGAACCAAAACTTGTGCTGCTGGTAGTGACGGTGTTTCTGAGGCAGACTTACTCTTTCTTACTCATGAGAAGCACGAACTTGGAATAGTTTCCCAGATTCTCCCAACAGTGTCCAGAGTTCATGTGGGAAAACAGCTCATATGACCTCCCATTAGATCAGCCCATCTACCCGAAATGCAGTTCGCAAGGATTATTGAATTGCATTAGGCTGATATCAATTGTCTTGATAAATATCAAGTATTCAGCGCAATGAAAGCGCACTGTAATATGACCATAACGTTGAAACAAAGAGCTTCTTAAAAGAAAAACATTTGTGAAAGGATTTGTTGCCAGTCTTTGCATACACTTAAAGACACGCAACCATTTACACTCACACCTGTAGCCAATTCAGAGTTACCAATTAACCTAACCCCACTAACTGCATGTTTTTGGACTGTGGGAGGAAGCCAGAGTACCTAGAGTTTTCTGGCCTGATGGTGGAATTAAACTCAGGACCTTCTTGCTATGAGATAACATTGCTAACCGCCACACCACTGTGCTGCCTTATATTAGATAACATTCCCTAAATTAACTACCACATTGGATATTACATCTATTAGGAGTAAACTGGCAGTATGTAAGATGATGCACAACATTATAGTGACTTTTTTTGTTTTTCCCACCTGTTGTTTGCATTTTGAAATTCAATATTGTATCATTATTTTGTTCTCCGATCCCTGAGCAAAATATATATCTCTTTGTATCGCCAGATGTTTTATATTTTTTCTCGTCAGCCACCTGTTTGCTTCAACTGCCATTTCACGCTGGGCAGGTAGTGTTAAGCTGTGTCGTGGGAACTGTGTGAGATGTGAAAGCAGGCAGCTCACCGTGGTATTTACATGAACCAGCACAGCTTCTGTTTTTTTGCCGGCTAACAAAAACATACGGCCAAGGGAAAGCTGCAAACAGCTGCTGGGATCGCCATAAGGGAGTTATTTCATTCTGTTACTAACTTACTGTAGCATTAAAAACTGATAAGCTAATTAGTTTCGTTGGCATACCTTATAAACACATCTTGCTATCACAGCCCAGCTTTTAACATAGTCTTTCTCTTACAAATAAAAAACTGCTCAAGCAATAAATTGCCTTGTTGCTCAGTTAAATGCCTTCTACAGTTTCACTGCGACAGGTTTGTTTAATCGCATAAGATCAATATTCCATGGGGGCTAGCCTGTTGTCGTAAATGTAAGATAGATACGGCTCTGTACTCAACATTCATGCTTTGCTAACTTTACTGTATAATAAAGGTGGTGTTAGCGTTATTTATTTTTCCTTTCTTATCTTGCAACCTCGACCAAACACTGCATCTTATCTTGTGTCTGCTCATTTCACTTGCTCTAACAGAGATTATGCTCTGCCTGAATTTACATGCTGATCAGTAACGATTATTACTGTTCAGCATGCTTTCACCCTGAATAACTGAACTACCCTCGTCTGCCCTTTGCCCCGACTGTCCCTCCAGTCTCCCTCTTAATCGGGGACAGTGCGTCAGACCTGGGCACCGCACAGATGGGTTACATCCCCTCACACACTAAACCTGTCGATGCCTCAGGCCAAAAGACCAGGAATAACTGCCTCCGAAGCCATGCAAGCGTGCTTAAGCATGCTCCCAGTAGCTGTGGTCATGGTCTGTGTGAGTTCCAGCTCAGTCCCAAATCATTTCATCAGGAAAAAGTCCACCTTTCTGGCATTTGCGCCATCTAGCTACTGGAACTGAACAAACTGGGAACGCAATTTCACTGCTGAAGTGACTTAAATGCCAACCATGTGGATTATGCAAGAAGTCGTTACTGGGTCGAGTTGCTCCGGGAATCAAACTTCAAGAATGCCCCACTGGGGAAGCCATGTTTCATACGTGAAGACAGTTGTGCAGCAAATAAATGCAATGTGAACAATTGCATACCTTCTCCCACAGAGCCGTCACAATCTTCATAGTAACAAGCATTTTATACATGCTGGCAATTGAACTCAGATGCATTTCCTAAGGTATGGACATAAAATACGTTTAAGGCATATAATTTAAAAAGGTTTGTTTAGTATGCTGGCCAGCTACACCCGGCTGCTCTGATCTCATAATGGCTCTTTGTTCCTGTAGCAGTCGTACATAAAAGTAAGTTTAAGTAGTGCTGCTGCAGACATCCTGTGGTTGCAGTATAATAGTCAGATTTGCTTAAAAAGGTTCCAAAGTGAGTGAATTACCTGTGTGCCAGCCATAATAATAGCCAATAAAAGTTACTCCTGTGCTTCCTTTTTTGACTTCTTTACAATAGCATACAATGGTTCATAGTTAATTGTATTCTAGCATTGTAGTGTCCAATGAAAGTGAACAATCAGCATGAGTTGTAAACGATGCGTATCATTCAAATGTTAATTCCTGCTCCTGATTTTTTCAGCATTCAGCGATAGGCTATTAACCCCACTGGTGAACTATAAACATTACACCGCAGTAGTAAAATTTGCTTCTAATAAGGTTGTAACCTTGCACGAAGAACAAAAAAAGAAGCCCGACAAATACAGATTATGAGTCATTGCAACAGTTATGTACTCATATTGGGCTTTGCAGTATTGCCAGCTTTTAAGGTTGTCAGAGAAAGCCTTAATAAAAGCAGGAGTTATACTGGATCATCATTTCAAGAGGAAGAGAAAAATATAAATAGACAGAACAAGCAACTAATAGCTACGCGGCATACATTTCATTTCCTTTAAAAAAGGTTGTGATGGCAATATCATAATATTTACTTGGTTGTCCTGTTTCAGTTAGCCACACGAGGGGAAGTATCTAAAATGTATATATATATATTTTTTGTAGCTTGTAGTCGTCCGAGTTTCAACAGTATTATTAAGGAGCTTAGTGTAAGTGCAGTCTTCATGAATTCTTTTCCATCAACGTTGAGGAATAGTGAGAAGAAAAAGACATGGGGGGTCACTATTTGGACTGCAACCTGTCAGTCGCGTCTCTCAGACGTGTTGAGGGGAAAATATGTGGTTGTTCCTTGTTTAACTGAAATAAATATGACCTTCCTGAAAAACAGGACACTGTCACAGATTATGGCTTCTGATCTGTGTCCCTCTGTGCATCTTAAGGGTGCTCAGGCCCAAAGAAAGTGGCTGTTTTCACATTTTAAATAGTAATATGAGGTTTTAATCCCTCTGCAGTGTGGTTAGCAAACAACGTGGTCTTTAAAGCAGCTTTGTGGCTCCCTAACAAGGAGAAAAAAAAAAACCCTCAAACATCAATTACGTCAAAATGCTTTCTGTTGCTGACTAACATCAATGTAGAAGGTCATTAGTAACTAAAAGTACAAATTTGATTAAAAGAACTCCAATTAGTTTGAAAATATTGAATGTCTGTTTAGCTAGCTCAACAACATAGCATCTTAATGCCTCACTATTGGGTTTGCATGCATAAGATATTGGGTAGCTCAGTAAATGATCAGTGTGGGAGTCACCACTTGTGTTGCCAGGCATGTGCACGTACAGAATGTACCATAATGGGTGTGGTTATTGTGGGCAGATATTCCAGTCTCTGAGTAGGCCCTGCTGATGAGCCCTGTCTCCTCCTGTGGCTTCTATAATCTCTGCTCCCCAGACGAATCATGTATTTCTGCTTGCTCTATTGTCAAAAAGATTGACCTTGCTTAATCAAAAGCCTGTTTATTTTGCATTCTTTTCTTTAGTTCTCCATCATATTAATTCTGTTTTAAGGTGTAATTTGGGGTTAAATTCTTTTTGATTGTTAACTATATAACTGTTATAGGTTCAGTGTAAATGTCAAGTAAAATAAAATCTGTATTGTGATACAATTAAAAATCCTCATGGACTGTTAAAGGCTAAATGGAAAGACTGAATACCGATATATATGTACAATATGTGGCTTGAAACTGCTTTTAACTTCTGAGTGACTGGGAAAAAAGGAGGATTAGAATCTGTAGAAACCATTAACATAAAGGCACCTTCGTCTCCTCCTCTCTCTGGCTGCGGCATGGGTTCTTTTCTGTTTTAAAAAGGAGTTTTTCATATTATGTTGATCCAGTCCTGAGACTGGAGGCCGAATGATGTATAGCTTTGATTGTTTTGCCATGGCCAAACTGGCAGAGGCTTTCTGGATGGATGCTCAGGTGTTCATAAAAAAGTGCAAGTTAAAAAAAGGTTCTGAGGCTCAAGCAGCCTAAAGGAATATAAAAGAAATGCATTCATATACTTCTCTCATTTTTACATCTACTGGAGGATGAATAAGCGTGGTTTTGAAAAAAATATACCCACTGACCACTTTGTTAAGTACACCTTTTCAGCTGATTGCTAATGCTGAATTTTTAATCAGCCAATCACAAGGCAGTAAATCAAAGCATTTAGGTTTGTACACATAGTTATGACAACCTTTTGAAGTTCAAATGCTACATTAGAATTAAGGTCATTTAGTTGATTTTGAACGTGAGATGTTTTTTTATGCTAGATAGACTTGCCTGATCTGCTGGGATTTTCCCTCAGAAACCATCTCTAAGGTTTACAGACAATAATCCGAAAATATGAGAAAACATCCAGTGACCAGCCAATAATGTCGTGCTGATACTTGAGGTTAGAGGAGAGTGGCCACACTGCTTTGAGTTAATAATAAGGTAACAATAGCTCAAATAACCAATGTATAACAACCCAGGTCTGCAGAAAAGCATCCCTAAATGCACAAGGTTATATGAAAGATATCATAAAAACTAAACCAACCAATAGGCTTAGAGCAGATCAAAGAGTTAAGTAGTTACAATGTTACAACTCAGATATCTTATAGGACATATTAATTGTTATTCTAATTAGATCAAGGTCTAACATACCAACCTGCCTTACTCATTGTAGCCTTGTGAGCATTATAACTAACATATTAGATGTAAAAACATGCTTTGTGCTCATGTTTGACTATGAAACAACCTCTAGTGAATTCTAGATGGTGGCATCTGAGAAAAGGCAAGAGCAATAGATCTTACTGGGGATGACTTTCTAATGCAGTCTCTTTTGTGTGTATGTGTGCTTATCTACACAGACACACACGCCACATTTGTTTGTGTGTATAAACAAAGAGCCTTGTTTAGTGCAGCCCTGATTGTTAGAGGACATGGTTTGGATACCCACAACATTGTGTAAATCCTGGAAAGCTGGAGCTTTGTTGCGTGTCCTCATATTGTTTCCTATGTATTTCCTGGCTCTACTTCTACTATAAAAAAAGAACATAAGACTTCTTTGTCTTAATTTCTGTTAGCATACATTTTCAGTAAGCTGTGCCAACAACTTTCAAGTTATCTTTTAAAACATTCACCTGGATGGAAAGCAGTTTTGTTAAATTGCTGTCCGCCTCTGGTTTAAAATCAGCATGTGCAGCCTGCTTGACTTTGAGATGTCTGTGCATTGAGTTGAGAAGCCGTGTGTAGGCTGCCTGTCCACTTGGACAAGTTGGAGTTTGGCTTAGGATTTGAGTGGGAGGTTTTTCTTGTAGAATCTGATGAATGGCTGTTTGTGCAAACTTGTGTGGTGCAGGCCAATATGGATTGGCCTTTTTACCCCTGCAACCCCATCAGCTGGTAATTGGCACCATATGTCAGACAGGCAGACCTCTCCATAATATGCACTTCTCAGCTTGGTCCTTACCCATATGAGTCAAGAGACAGGTCAACCTTCAGCACTGGACTCCCAAACTAGATAAGTCATGCTTTATTAAAAGTTAAAAAATACCAGTGTACATATTTTGTTTTGCTTGTTTTCTGCTGAAAATAGTCAAAACCCACAAATTTAAATGTTCCACTCATCACAAACCAGCCTTACCATCATGACTTGTAAGCAGCTGTAACCTAGAAACAAAACCCCTAAAATATATTAGGTGTTTTTATTACTGTTTGTATGATATTGAACAACTTCAATGTGTGAAGTCATTTGCCTTTAACATGCTCCGCTGGTAGAATGGCTGCTAGTAAGACTAGATTAGTTGGTCACGCTTCAAGAACTATGGATGATGAAGCATCCCAGCTACAGTCCCACAGAGGCCGATGGCTCAGTCGTCTTGGTGTGTTCAGGCCAGTAAATGGACGTTTGAAGACAACTATCAGGACGACATATCCAATAATTGCTTTTCTAATCCTCTAGTAAAAGGGAAAAATCATTTTCAAACTGCTTGATGTTTTTGTCAGGGTTAAGAGACTGTATGGCACGCTGGCCTGTGATGTGTCAGTACTGTCAGTGAGTTTTTGCCTGAGAGATTCATGGCAAGAGATGGACAGAAATTCTATCACCCTGAAAAACCCTGGCAGGCAAAATGTTAGTGGTTTGATAAATGAATAACACTAGCTACACAGTAATTGACTTGCCTGTCAGCCTGTGTTTGTGTGTAGGTGTGGCTGGAGGTGCACATTATCACTGTGATTTTAGTCTTTAAGCAAGCACAGATCCAATCATTGCTGCCTCGTGTTGTGTTTAGATTTTCAGATTGACAATTTGACCCTTCGTCGGGAACCTGGGATTGCTCAACATCTGGAACACTTTTATACCAAACCTTATGAGGCACAGTATTTCTATTTACACAACACATAGGCACAGGTCCGGCAGCATATTTCACATGTTGGTGGCGTAACTACAGCTGCAGGCTATGACGCTTATACAGGGATTATCGTGAACCTTTGTCTGAGCCTCGTCTGATGTGTTAGAATTGAAAACAGAGACAGAAAAAACGTGTCTGCTGTTGTATTAAATCACTCACAATCACATATCAGTGCACGTTTCACTTCAGACAATGCAAAAAGAAATTGCTGCATAGAGCTGAAGCTGCCTACAGCACGCACCATCTTTCTAAAGCATAAAGCTAATAAGAGAGACAAAGAATAAAACGCTGAAATCACAAATGCTGTAAAACACAGGGATTCCTTTTATGAACTGCTTAATGCTCCTTTAAAATTCAACACATTGTTAAATTGATTGATGTGCCACTTAAAGAAGAAATGTAAGACATCTGACTCAAAAATGTTAAGCAGGTGTGGTTACAGTGCATTTGCATCCACTTCAAATGTTTAAGAAGCAGAGTGTGCGCTGTTCGGCAGTCAGATTACCTGAGAAGTTTGGAGTTGTTTTGCTGAGACTTTGTGCGTGCACAGTGGTGGAGTGGCCTCATAGTGAGAAGGTTCTTTTATGGCGTATGCTCGCTTCTTGAGCCCAGGTTTCTTCCCACAGTTCAAAGACACACTGGTTAGGTAAATTGGTGATTCTGAATTGCTTGTAGGAGTGGATGTGAGAGTGTGAGGTAGTCTGTCTCGCTGTAGTAGCCCTGTTAACCCTGTGATAGACTGCTGACCCATCCAGGGTGAATGACTTACTGAATAGTGGTTTGCAGTAGATGTTTTGATAAATATTGTGGCTATGTTTGAGTCATTTTTAATGTACTGTGCCCACATCTTGCACGTACGGCATCTCCATCCTGAATAGTGTATTCCCATCTGCTTCTCTTTTGGATTTTAATTACAGGTCTTATGATTTTTCTTGTGGTGTTGGTAATTATTATTTGACATTTTTTGTCCTCTGGTATAGATTTTAAGTTTTGGGTGCTATTACAATTATTAAAAGTGTTGAGGAAATTTCCTATTATATTACACTTTTCTTTGATATACTTAAACTTTCTGCAGAGTAACACAAAACTGCAGCCCTCATTTCTTTATGTTTTGCTAGAGTAATAGGAGCCGGGTGCAGTGATTTACTGAGATATGTGCAAACACACATGGAAATAAAGCATATAAGACAAAAACAGAATTTGTACAATTTGAATAACTTTGATAGTCAAAATTACAACTAAAGAAATGGGAAGAAAAGTGTTTTTCTGACAGGCTCTACTAACAGCCTGACGATAACATTTAAAATTGGTTGTTTGGCGTGTTGTCTGTTATCACAACACTGGTTCATCCGTTGAGTTCGGTGCCCTTTTTATGCTTGAATGACTCATAGATCAGTGTTATGTGGTTCATAGTGTTATGCGTTTTTTGTTGTTGTTGTTTTTTTTTCAGGTATGTTTTGGTGACAGTGGATTTGGGTATGCATATAGTGTGTTTCACATGCTGTACATGCATCTAACATGACATAACCCAATAAATTCTTATTATCTGGGATACTAGTGCTGAAAAGACCTAGATAAGGCACTTCCAGTCAGGCAGTTAACTGTGTGTCTCCCTTGTGAGTGTTTGTGCAGTAATAACATTTTTTAAACGCTTTCCCACTTTCACATTGTCCTCGCTCAGAAGTCAGCCAACCAGCATTCCTGGACTCTCTCAACAATGGTATGTGTTTGGCCAGTCTCCCTTCTCATTCAGGGCTGAGGAGCACTCAGGACATTCATTATTGCACCTCAGCAGCTGGTTGAATTATAGCTTTAACCTCTGATAGTCCAAATGGGCTGACCAGTCACCCCCTTTGTTCTTAAAAACCAGAGATTTTGATGTAATTCTCAGTTACACCCCTTTTTTCTAATGCCATCAACTCAGGAGAAATTTTTCTACTTAACGTGCAATAGCTGGAGAATTTTAAGAAACCTGACTACCTTCTTCTCAACAAAGCGAGCAAGAAGTAGTTCTTAGATTAAAAAAAGAAAAATGCTGAGCAAAGAGTAAAGAATTGTCCCAGAAGCTAAAAATGTTATATACGCAAATCTAAAACCTTCAAGACTGACTTGTTTCCACAAAAAAGCTTTCTTTCTTTACCACAACCTTTCCAACATTGTCTTCTGATGGAATTTCTGATTGTGCTCAAGAGGCCGTTGAACCGCACACATGGCACTGCTGATGCAGACAGACAGATGGCAGCCAGCAAATTAGAGCTCAGGAGATTGTTGAGGTGTGAATTATGTAATCCTTGCAAACTGAGCTTGTGTGTGTAAGTGTGTGTGTTTGCATGAGTGAGTGATGGAGAGATACAGAGAGAGAGAGAGTCAGTTGCAGTGGTAGGTGCCAGGCTTTGGCATTGTAGTTTTTCAGGCTAAGAAAGGAAATGCTGAAAGCCCCATGGGGGTGCAGGGTGCACAGGGTAATCAGGTTCTCATGCGTTCACCTGCCCTCTGGCTGTAGTCAGTGTTAACTTAGGAATATTGAAAAAAAATGAGGTGTGCATATTCTTCGTCTTTCTTCCCCTTCCTTTGGGGGAGTTGATAAACAGACAGCACATCCATTGTTTGCCTAGGTCTGGTTTCTCTACCACTCTGCTGCAGATGCTTGGAAAACTGGGATCCAACCACAGCTGTTTGGGAATGGACAGGAAACCCCTTTCACCCCCCTTTCTGTCTGCTGCGTCATTCAGCTCTGGAATGATTGCATTATGGTGTGCACATTTCAAATTACCCAAAGTTTTAGCCCACCTACTCATATTCTCTGTACAGCTCCCTAAATGCCTTTGTTGCACACCGGGAACAGATAACCTTTTAATTCAGCTTCATTCATCAAAAACAAAGACCACTGCGAAAAAGCATCATTAAACCATACTGCACTTCTCCAAGCACTTACTTTCTCTTAACCCCCACTGACATGGTATTCAATCCAGTATGTGCCTGGATGGCAGACCTTGTCACTTTGTTTCCTGGCAGTGCTAAAGGCTTCTAAGTAATCAGAAGGAAGAAGCCAAAAAGGGAAAGCACCTTAACACTGTCTCGGCACTCTGATGAAAGCCTTTCAGCATTCACCCAGCCTGTAATTGAAAAAACAACTCAAATAATAAACTTTGAAAGAGATTGCATGTAATAGCTCAAAATCTGCCACAGAGGTCTGCCTTTGTTTGGTGTCTTTGTTTTATGTCTATCTTTAACTCCAATATTTTGTATTTTAATTTGTTCAATAATTACTGCAGGGTTTTTAGAGGATTAGTCAGAAACATAATAAACCAATTTTTTTTTTTCAAAAGAAGAATTTAATTAATACATTCATTTTTATACATTTTATGTCCAACGTTTGCCTGGCTTTCCCTCCTCGAGACAGTGAATTGGATTTGTGAAAATACTGTTTTCTTGTCTCTTGAATAACAACAGGGGAGCATCATATACTTTAGATGATTGCTAAGTACTCTAGTGTACTCTATGAAAGTAATTATCACAAGAATAGCCATGTAACTATTGTAGTTATTTAAAAAGAGTGGAGGTGAAGAGTTGGGTAAAACACAGGGGTAAACAGCTATTTTGAAAATTAGGTTGTACCTGTTGATAATTGCATGTTTTGAGCAGTTTCGCCTGATGACTTACCAACTGCCAACTGGTAATGGCACTTCAGCAGATAAAAGGGAAGAAAAAATGGAAAAACATCACTGGATATTGTATCTGTTGAGAAAGTATATCACACACAGCATGAAGCTGTCTAGGCACAAGTAATTTATGTGTCACCCAAATTGTTTAATTGCAAGGTATTTGAAGGCTATTTAAGATTGAATTTTTGGGTGTTTGGTCTGTTTCATTGTATATGATGTCATGAATGAGCAGGATAGATGCATTTCATCACAATTTAACTTCAAGAAGTTTCTATTTTTTCTATATGCATATACGGTTTATATGAATTACAATACTGCATGTTAACACAAAATCAAATGAGTCAACTCACCTCAGTGTTTTTGGTGCTGCTTTTAGCCTTCTTAGCTTGAATCTGCTGCCATTAAAATCTTACTGACAAACAGACAAAGTGAATGACCCAAACCACAAGTAAACAGAGAGTAGGTATTTTAATTTAACACAGTCCTGTGAAAAACTCAAAACACTATTACTGCTTCCATAGGAATTAAGACAGTAAGTAAGTAGCAGCCAGGTGCTTGCTAATCAAATGCACTTGAGGAAGCAGAACCCAGCACAGCACTTCTTCGGTTTGTATTGGAACAAACCACAAGATTTCTGCAAAAATGTCCTTTGAACGGATGAGACCAAAGTGGAGGTGTTTAGCTCAGCACCATGTTTGGTGAAAACCAAACACAGCATATCAGCACAATTAGCTCATACCAAACGTCAAGCGTAGTGATGGAGGGTTGATTTTGGGCTTGTTTTGTAGCCACAAGATTCGGGCAGCTTGTAGTCATTGAGTACTCTTCTGTATACCAAAATATTCTTGAGTCAACTGTGAGGCCATTTGTCCGATGGGAACTTGGATGTAACTGAGTCATACAACAGGACAGTGATCCCAAGCACAGCAGCAATTCTCTAGAAGAATGGCTGAAGAAAACAGCCCCCTCCACAACTAATAGTGCAAACCCTAGTTAGTTAATCTGTACTGTGTCCTGACATTTGTATCCCACTGAAGTTTGTTATACTGCAGGAGAGGGTTAAATGTGCATCGTTCAACACGACTATTATAATTTTTGACAGCTGGTTCTTTGTTTACCAAGCAGATAGCTGAAATCCGCGAATGCTTGAGACCCCCTCTGAAAACGCTTATAAATGCCTATTCTAACAGTTCAAAACCAAATATATCTTAAACTATCATTCTAAACACTTAAATATAATTTCAAAGTCATCTTACAACATTACCCTTAAAAATATACATCTTACAGCTATGCACGAACACTCCTATAATGGTGGAAGCTAACCTGAAAACCTTTAGGAGTTGACTGTGGTCCTGCTTCTTCTTCTTTGGCAGAAAGCCTTAGAAATCTGCTTCCTGTACATCGCTGTTGAAAACTGCTGGTATAATTTTCATGGCTTCTTGAAGACGATGTAAAAATTGGCGAAGAGACAAATTTTCCGTGAATAATTTGGAGTTACGTTCCACAGAAAAAATTGAATAGGCAAATCCGCAAATACCTAACCATGAACAGGCGGGCCTTGGCCATATATGACATATTATTTGTCAACACTTCACCAAAGCTGGACTTCTAGGACTAGAGTTACTTTAACTAAAGGCTTAAAATTGACTTATTTAATTTTAGAAGTTAAAAATTACCCTTTGGAATACTGATATGAACCCCTTATCCATTATGATAATCTGCTTTTGCTTTGCCTTCATATTAATGTCAGCCTTAATCTGCACTCACTAACCTCTATTACATTTTGTGCACGTATTTTTCTCACAAATCCTTCATTTGAGATTTGATAATTGTGGGAGTGAGGAAAAACCACTCTTCCCTGTGATCCGCAGGCTGAAACCTGACATTTAATTCCATTTGTGATTAAATTAGGGAAGCTGAACACTGTGATATGACAGCTTGCCACTTTTCGGAACAAATTATATGAAACCCACAAAGAATTGAAGATATTAAATGTCTGGCATTTAAAACCTTTGGACAGTTTTCTAGCAACATGTATCTGCTATTTTAGGCATGACACTAATTGAGACCTATTTTATTTTTAAAATGTAAAACTGCAAAAGTTCAAATTGGACTAAATTATTGTGTAGTGATGTTGTGCCCGTTGCAACAAGATTAGAAAACTGTTGGTAACTAATCTTCACAAATGTTATGCTGCTGTCGATGCAGTTTAGAGGATATACACTCTATCGGTGAAAGTGATAACTTGATGGAGTCTGTGACTAAACAATGGTGTGTCATGCAGAACTGAAGTTTGTGAGCAGGGATGATAATGAAGCTGAAAAAGTTACGCAAGAAATCACTCTGCTGTTCTTATCATGTTTTCTGTCATTGTCTTCTGTAGTTCGGTAAAATTTTGTAAATATTTCCATTAAAGATGTTCCTTCAGTGATTTGAACACTGTGCCTCCATCAAGGCAGATTTGATGGCAAGAATGCTCAATATTATACAATACAATCTAAAAATGGATGCTGTTTACAACAGTTTCTTCCACATTGGTAAAATGTCATGTCCTTTGCTCACTTACCCTAATATGCTTTTGTTTACTCTTTTTTTTTTTCTTTAGATCAAAAGTGGTAAGACAGAGAAGGAGTGTCAGCAGCTTCTCCTGAAAAGCCTGCAGTACCTGGAGCGCTACATTTACCTCATCCTCTTCAACACATACCTGCATCTAGAGAAGAAGGACTCGTGGCAGCGCTCTTTCACACTTTGGATGGAACAGGTACAAGATTTCTGCCCTGCTTTTACTGTCTCCTCGTCTATACATAAGCATTTTATATACATGAGATTGGATTCGTTTTAAGTCCATCAATGGATTAAAAGGTTTGGTGAGTGAGATGCAAGGAAAAAAAGATTTGTTTGTTTCATAGTTTCCTTCATTCAACAATCAACTGCATTTAAAAACAGTCAGAATATCAGAAGCATTAGTCTGTGAATCTGCTAATGCTAATATCCCACTAAGGAAAACAGTGGTTAGAGCACGATTAATATTGTTCTAACAGAGAACCAGTGACCTTGCGATCTTGTCATTTTTGACATCATTGCTTTGAAGACAGGGACCACTTACAGTCAGTCAGTTGTTGTCTTCCCAGCAAATTTTATGCGTCAAGATGGGGATAAAACCATAGCAGACCGATAGCAATCAGTCTGCTATCAGTCTGCGATCAGTTTGAGATTGAATGGGGTCAAGTTAGAAATTGCATGCAATCTATTTGTGATAATATAGGTGCAAACTGACTCAGATTGACTGCATTTTGTTGGCAATATGTCTGCGTTTATAAATAAATGGCAGTCATTTGGAAGACTTCTGCAATCTTTGTGAGCGTAATTGCAGTCGGACTGCAGTTTTTTGGAGAGAGGTTGGCTCCTACCAAGTGACTTGGGAAATCACCTAATGATTGAAAGTGGTCACTTAGAGGCTATGGATGCTGCATGCGTACCCCTCTTGGCAACCAGCTTTCCCTGCAACTACCTGAAATCAATTACTGAATGCAAAAAAAAAAAAGTCAATTTGATGACGAGGCAACCACTAATTTTTCCTAGTCACAAGGAGATTGCCATTCTGTTCTTAGTCTAGTATAATTGAGCCATTACTGTATTAGTCTGGCAGTGCCTTCAAACATGCAGGTTTTCAAGTCTAATATGCACCTTAGCATTGTCGGTATATAACGCAGTAACATGCAAATGACATTTATCATTAGCCTAATATAGAAAAAGCAGGAAACAGGAAATCAGTAACAGATGTTTTTTTCTGCATGCTCCATTTTTGCACATTGTAAGCTTGTTACCACAGATTCATAATAGTTTTCCTCCAGGAATTTACAAGCTGGTTCTGATTCCTTTGAGGCCTGATTCTTGACACACTCAACCTCATATTGTCTCAGCTCTGTGCTTTTGTTGTCACATTAATCGTTTAGCCAGCTGTGCCTCTACAGTAAAAGTCGAGAATTTATGTGCATTCCAAGCAAATGAGTAGTCTGTAAGTGTTACACAAAACACACACACACAGCAATTAAAATTTATTTTGCAATATGTTAAAATCACATGACAGGAAAAGCAAAAACGGACTAAGCAATTTTGCTGTGATCAGCCCACGGGTGGAGGATTTTAAATATAAAGGAACATTGTGTTTAATTTATAATTTTCCTGCATTCGGTTTTAATTAAAGATGTTAGATGTCTTATTTTTTGCCCGCCTTTTCACTAAGCTCTTCAAAAACCTGCAGCCTCCTTCCACGGAGCAGGCATCATTGTCAACGTCACAATATGTTGTGTCCTCAGGCTAAATCATGAAAGTTTAATGTCTAGAATCACCGTGTCAGAATGAAGTCGCTAAAACTTATGATCAAAAGCAATCAAACAAGCCTTGGTCATGTTTGGACACGATATGTTCGACATTGAGCTCAAAGGCTATTTCCCATTCTTCTTCATGAGGAGACAGTCTGGAGGTGGGCCCTGGAATGTTTAAAAATTGCTGAATGAAAATCTCTTCCTTCTTTGTCCTTCTTCGGGTGGATTAGACTCAAAGGAAAAACGGAGAATTCCAAAATAGACTGGAACAATCGTTGTGAAAACAATTGTCACAGAAATATGCGCGGTCAATCGGGGCATATTCTTCCTGTTATGAATAGCAAATATATGTGGTGCATCAGGGTGACTCTAATGGCCCAGTTATGCCATGAGAAAATAGAGGCATACACACTGGGGATATGGAGATACTTCTGCAAAGCTGGCAACAGACACATTAATGCCATTAAAATATCATATAAAAATGATGTTTCTGTATTTTGATGTATAGCTAACCCTGTTGGTAATCGTTGATATTCCAAAAATACCTTCCAAAGTACCTGTTGAGTTGGAAATATAATAAAAAAAACAATCATTTTGTGCTATTACTTTAAATGTCTACCATACTGAGGAAAATGCACCCTTCAGTTTATTGTATGTCCCAAAGAGCATTTTTCAGATTACAAAAAAAAGGAAAAAAATATGAAGGCTTTCAGTTATTTTTTTAATTAAACTTTACCTTGCAGTGAGATTTGAGGCATTTTGTTTACTATTTAACAGAGAGTCCTCTGGAAGGTTTTCTTTAAATTCATTCTGAAGGGGCATTCACACATGTAGCAGTGTAGTGTGTAGCTACTGCCGGTCCCAATCCTGGATAAATGGGGAGGGTTGCATCAGGAAAGACATCCCATCTAAATTCTCCAGGTGAAGGAGGACACACTGAAGGTTGGTGTCACAAAAGTGAATGCTAGGGATAACATAACTTGATCTGCTGTGGCGACCCCAAACGGGACCAGCTGACAGAAGAAGATCTTTTTTTGAGGATTTTTCTGTGCAGAGTTTGCATGTTTCACCTTGGCTTGTGGTTCTCTTTGGGTACTAGGGCTTCCTCCGCTGTCTGAAGACTGTCAGATGTATGAATGCGATGTTGAATGGTCATCTGTATCTCTGTGTTGGCTCTATGATAGACTGGTGACCTGTCCAGGGTTTACCCCACCTTGCTATACATGACAGCGGTTATAGGCTCCTGCCCTCCTGCAACCCTCAACTGGATAAGCGATGAATGGGTTGTATTTTTATTGTCTTTTAACACCCCACTGACTTCAAGTGGCAGCTTGTCCACAGAGGCTGTGAAGTCAAAAATAGTTGGGATGAGTTCCATGCAGATAATAAATGTTCTTATAAATTAATTTCAGATTAATAAAAGGATAACCCAGCGTCATCAGGATTTCTATTAAATTGACTTTTTGTCATAATTTATAACGTGGTTCAGTTTGTTAAAACACAACCTTAAAACCTAAGTGATAAGATAGCTGTGGGCCTGCCTGAGCAGAAAACCAAAAATGACTGAGCACATCTATTTAGATGAGCCAGTACAGTAAACTGTCACCTCTATGGGCAGTGGCCAGGTCTAGAAGGAAACAAGATAGGTATATCACAGCCATTTTTCAACTACACCTCTGCCATCAAATGAGCCACAGACTTTTGTTGAGGTCTGTCTGCTTTCACTAGAACATTCAAACCCCCTTTTTGACATTCTAAAATGTAAAGCATCGTCAAGATATAAAGATCAGATAAAATGAAAATTTGCGGGGCTGCATCAACAATGTAAATTTAGTACAATATATGTACTTGTTTTTCTTGTACATTTAAAAAGCCTACACATAATCATAGGATAGCTCCAGTATCTCCAAGATAATGTGAAAATCCTGGAGTACATGAAATCTCATGCTATAATGATTGATTTGTGTTGTGGAAAATAGTCATTTTTCAAAAAGACGGGCACTTTACGTACTGGGAACAGAGGAAAATACACTCAAAAAAATAATTCATTGGATGAACGTAATTTTATCTCGCCACTTATATTCCATCTAAACAAATCATGTTATATTAATCCATCTTGATTGTGTTGTGTCAACATGATATATGTGTGTAGGTTTAACATAATATTAACATTAACATTCAATTAATTTGACTTTTGTTCAATCAACATGTTTGCACCACGTTAGTCTAATTAAATTTATATAAATCCATCTTATATTGTTTAAACACTTTGGCACATCAAAAATCAGTCTTGTTACATGAACT
Organism: Simochromis diagramma; assembly: GCF_900408965.1. Classification (NCBI taxonomy): domain Eukaryota; kingdom Metazoa; phylum Chordata; class Actinopteri; order Cichliformes; family Cichlidae; genus Simochromis; species Simochromis diagramma. The sequence goes on along the minus strand of NW_024386972.1, from coordinate 3,842,118 downwards.
AGTAAAATATTTGTTTGTTACACCAACGATAATCTTGTTGAATGAATGAAATGTAACTTATGTCTGTAGTACATGTTGTATTCATATTAAGTAATGTTCAACCAAAAAAAAAATCAATGGATTTACAGCAACTTCCAATCCACCCATCTTCTTAGCTTTATCTGGGCTGCGGAAGTGATAGGGCAAGAGGGACAGGGTACATCCTGGACAGGTCGCCAGTCAGTCATACAGAGACAAACAATCATTTGCACTTTAACACCTTTGGGCAATTTAGAATAACCAGTTACCCTTACAACTGCATGACTTTTAACTGTGGAGGAAACCAGAGTACGCAGAGTCAAAGGAGCTTGCAAAGAAGAGAGAGAGAACCCACTGCAAACTTCGCCACATTGTGGATTTGAACCCAGGATCTTCTTGCTCTGAGGCAACAGCACGAACCACCATGGCATCAATCTGTCAATACAGACTTAACAAAAGTAGGAAAGCTATGCTTGATGATGCTTTATGTTGTTGTTCTTGACAAGTTAAACCATAAGAAATAGTAACAGCATACACGTGGTGTGGTTGTCTTCCTCTTGTAACCCCACTGATTTTCCTGTGGTTTGACATCTAATGTGATCTTGTGAATTTCGTGAGTCGACCCCCAAAATGAAATTGGGTGGTTGTTACATGCATAAGATCCAAACTTGTAATTTGAACTAAATAATTCCATGGTTTTATGGTGAACGTAATTAAATCATGTAGCATCTGCATGAAATTCAGCAACTTAATTTGTTCTTGTTGAGATGACATCATACAATCTAGTAAGAGCGGTTAGTTGCCTGGATCCAGCCACTCTTACTAGATTGTATGATGTCATCTCAATAAGAACAAATTAAGTTGCTGAATTTCATGCAGATGCTACATGATTTAATTACGTTCACCATAGAAACATGGAATTATTTAGTTCAAATTACAAGTTTGGATCTTATGCATGTAACAACCACCCAATTTCATTTTTTTGAGTGTATAAATAAAAGCCTGATAGTTCCACAGGGTTCTGTGCTAGGACCAGTTCTATTTATATTATACACGCTTCATTAGGCACTTTTATTAGAAGGCATAGCATACATTTTCATTGCATAGCATACATCATTCATGCCAATGATACCCAACTTTATCCAGCCGTGGAGTCATGTAACACACCAATTAGTTTAACTACAGGATGGTCTTAAAGACATAAAGACCTAGATGATCTCTAATTTCTTGCCTCTAAATTAGGATAAAACTGAGGTTACTGTACTCAGCCCAAAAAAGACTAGGAAACATGGCATCTTACCGGATGTTTACTCTGGATGGCACAACCTTTGCCTCCAGTGACACTGTGAGGAATCTTGGAGTTGTTTTTTTTTAACAGGGTATGTCCTCCAATCTACAAATTAAATAGGCAGTAGAAAGAGTTTAGCATTAACCTAGCATTTTCCTTTTTGATGAAACTTATAGTTAGGGCTGGATCAGGTGACCCACCTCACTCATCTCTTTTCACCTCTTATACATCACTCTGCCTTTAATCATTAGTTATTATTAATCTTCCACAGTGTGTCTTTTATCCTGTCTCCCTCCTCACTGTCAACTGGTAGCAACCAGCAGATGGCTGCCCCTCCCTGAGCCTGGTTCTACCAGAGGTTTCTTCCTGTTAAAAGGAAGTTTTACCTTCACACTGTGACCAAGTGGTTACTCGGCAGGGGTCGTCTCATTGTTGGTGTTTTCCTCTGTATTATTGTAAGGTCTTTACCTTACCAAATAAACCTTGACGTGACTGTTGTTGTGATCAAATTGAATTGAATTGTCACTGATATGAACAAATGGCACTTTTTCAGTTTTTATTATTTAATCCGTTTTAGATGTATTTTACTTTGTGTTGTTAACAGAAAGTGAGATTCTGTAATCACAAGTGAAAAACTACAGACTTGTGGCACGTTATTGATAATTAGCTGATAATTTGTTTGTTGCTAACTCATATCAGTGCTACATACAGTGCAGTGTTAATATGCGGATCACTCCACACTGAAACTCCTCTTAAAGAAAGTTCTCTTTGCTGCTGCGCTTTTGGGAGCTGCTACTTCACATAAATCGAGTTTCCCTGATGACCAGAACTGACAGCATAATCAATGTGACAGTTCCTTTGCTTCATGTTAACAAATTACGCCAAACGGTGGATGATTTCTCTGCATTTTCAGCACTGACATACTTCATAACTTTTTTGCATGTTTTTTCTTAGCCTTTCTCATTCTCCTACTTACATTTTATATGTATATTTACAGAAGCTGTGAGAAAGTATTATAATATGCAGATGTGGGATAACATTTGACAATGATTGTCGCAGCACCAGACATAGTTTGAGTGACAGATGATATCTGGGAAGTGCAAGTATATCATTAAAATGAATGATGTCACTCCTTGCAGGCATCTCCCTTTATCCCCCCATACATACAAAAGGCAGATATTGATTTAAACCTGTCAGACCCGGGCCTGAGCAGCATTTGGCATTAAGGTGGGAATTAGATGTCATCTTAAAGAGATCTTGAAGGACTTGAAGGCTTGAAGATATTGCAGTGATGTCAGCTACAGCTGTGACAGTAGTGACAAAGACATTCAAACGTCCAAATATCTCATTTTTTTCCTTTATCCTCTTTTTAAAGAATTATCTCAAAATATCAGTATTTCTGTCACCACCATCAGTATTGTGATGTGTTTACTAGCCTACTTGGAGCACAATCTGGCAGTAGCCCAGCCAATCGGCCCCGACCAACCTCGGGGCATAATCGTTAGCCTATCACCAGTGACCGTGGCAGGACCGTTAATGACAAACTGCAGTGCCACAGGCAGCAGTCGGGGGGTCATCACTATCGCTGGTCACGCTTTTGAAGCCATGGTTACACAACCTGTCAGCTCAGAGTGGTACATTCTGTCCTGCATCCTACATTGGCTGTATGTACGTGGGTATGTGTGTGGACTAATTTGATCTCTACAGCCACTAAAAGCAAGAGCACAGTGTTCCCAATCATTCAGGGTAGCATCCTTTGCCTTTTATATATTTAATATATTTTGCCCTTTTGCTTTTGTCATAACTATATGTTCTGAAGATGAGGATGCTTTCACAATATAATATTACAACTACCCACTATTTCCACAGTTACACTTGTAGGCAGATTTTTCAAGGTACTTGGCAGATAATTTATTCTGAGCTAGACTATCTCAGAGTTTTCTGTGACTTCATGTTAATCCAGACCGGCTCGATGATATTGAGATATAGGCATAACATTTGGTGCAGGACTCCATGTTCTTCTTCTAGCTAAAGATAGTTCTTTGTGACTCTCTGTGTCAGGATTTTCGGGTTTATTGTGATGCTGCTAAAGAAATTTGGGAGCAATCTGATGCCTCCGTGACATTTATGCATTGTGTGATGGATAAAAAACATAAACGTGCATATTTGTCAAAGTTTTTAAATAGATGTTGCTCACTGGAGAAGAGCCAGAGGTTAAATTGGCACATTGGGACAAATACTGTACTTCATTGGGCAATGGCCATGGCAGCGTATTGAGATGAGAGTGAAAACTTCAGATTAGATTTTGAAATTGAAATCTATGTTTGCTAATCAAAAGTGCGGGCCTTTACACAATAGCTCGACTTGTGTACAGTGCATACCGCAGATGCCTGCAGAAGTAGTACCCTATCAGTCACTCCAGCTGTTTTGATGTGTGGCACAGAGGCCTCCCTGTCCCCCCCTGCACCGGGCTGGTATGTGCAGCCTTTGAGATAGCCGGCTGTGGGAAAGACCTCCTCGCTGCCCTGCCCCCCACCGCTCCACAGCACCATTTGTGAGCTCTTCAATGAAACATGAAAGATATCTCACCAGCAGCTCTGCTTGCTGTCACCCAGGAAGCTTGTCGCCACACGCCAACAACTTCAAGGCCACTTTACAAACAGAGAGCACCAGAGGGAGGCATGATGCTACAGTTTAGCCTCAAATAACAAATCTGATTTAAATTGTTTGACTTTGAGTTTTTTTGTTTTGTTTTTGTACAGTGTGGAGGGGAACTTAATTTAGTTTTGTTACAGTAATGTCCCAGGAATCCATGAGAACGTTAAAGTTGTTCATTTTATTTATAGTTATAAAAGTCACTAAAAGTAAGAAGAGTTACTGTAATCCTCAAAATGATTTTTGTGTGGTAGCAAGTTGTCAGGGTATCACAACTTGTTTTCAAGCACTTTTGTGTCCAGGTGTACAGAGACTGAAAAGGATGTGATGAAAAGAAAACCGTCACAGTGTCAGTGTGCAATGTTTTCTGAGATTGAAGAAGATAAATATTACATCTGGAATATCTGGAATTACTTATTGCAGAAGGGGATCGCTATTGTTTCACACTTGCATCTATTTCTTTAATTGCTATGACACAGACACTGTTATATGACCTCAGCTTTCAGTAACCTCCAGCCCTCTGCATTGCTTAATGTTGGTGGTGTGGGGAGGGAATGGTGTGAGCAGTACAAAAGGAAGCAAAAGTGCAGCAACACAGCCTTGATTTCCCCCTTTCCCTTGTTCTCCAGTGATCGTACATCAAGCGCTTCATTCATTCAATCTGCCGTCCTTCAGCATAATTAACAAGATGCCAAATTTGATTTCAGGGCAGTACTACTTCATTTTTCTTTTATCTTGTCACACTAGATTCTACGTTGACTTGTCGTCCTGTCTTTGGGTACAAAGTTACTTTACATTACAAATTATTTGTAATATTTGTATATAGTAATATTAATGAGCCTGACTGTTTTTTGGAGATGGTAAACTAAGCATCCCTACACTTGCTTAACTCTTTAGCCAAAAAACATAATTTCTTCAAGGTATTGGGTCTACCCTGATTTACTTTTTCAGTGACTACCCACATCTTGTGGCTATAGATGATGATAGGAACGTGGTCATGTATTAACCTCTTCAGATTAGAGAGTCAGTTTTAAAAGTACCGAGTGTGTCAGAATCGGACTTTATTAAAGCGGTGCTTAGCACTGTTTCCTCACAGCAAGAGGGCCCTGGGCTCAAGTATAGTCTGGGGTCTTTTTCGGGTTTAGGTTCCATGTCTGTGTTCCACATGTCTGGGGGTTCTTTCCTGGTACTCTGGCTTTCTCCCACATTCTTAGCAACACACATGGCGTTTGGTTAATTGGTGATTCTATATCTACTGTAGGTGTGAATAGTTGTCTGTCTTTATGTGTGAGTACTGTGAAAGTTTAAAGCCTGTCCAGGGTGTACCCCTCCTCTTGCCCCATGACAGCTGGGATAAGCCTCGCCCTCCCCCACAACCCTGAACTGGATAAGCAGAAGAAAACAGACAGATGGATTTTGCTGTAAGAGTTTTGTAAGTGGATTCTTTTTTGTTTGCCACATTGAAATTCCTTCTGCTGCAACAGCTGAATTAGTCTGACTGCAGCTGGCATCCACTGTGAAGTCACACGCTTTACTGGATTTATCTTTTTTTTGTAAAACAAGAGAATAATGAAGAAAACTGGATCAACACCAACAGCTTTGACTCCACAAAGACCGTATGCAGTCACTGTCATCCCCCTAATATGCTCTTTTGGGCCTCCCTAAGTTGACGTTTTGTATTTTCTGATGTTTCATACATTACTTATTTAGACAGGCAGGCTCTGGGGTGGATGAGTCAGGCTATGCATGTTAACAGCACAAATCCACAGATTCATGTGGGCGTCAAATCGACTGACTAATGGTTCCGCTGCACTAAGTCAGTTTCTCCTATCAAAATACTCGTGCAGCTTTTGAACTGTTAGCTGTCCACGAACTCGTAGCACACAAACATTAGAGGTACATGACTGCATGAGCTAGTTATTAAAAAGCTGTATTAAGACGGGACAATAGAGGCTACGTGATCACTCATTTCCAACTTAAAGAACCAAGCCAGTGCCGACTGCACAAAAGCAGAAGTTATGTGATATGTATTTAAGGTTTGAATTTTGCATTGTAAGCAAGTAGATAATCCAGACCACACTTTGTGGTGCACGTGTTTATTTCTGCACAAAGCTGGCCGGCTAAGCTGTAATCACTGTTAGTGAAAGGGATATCTTGATACTATTATTCCTCTTCATTGTTCCCATATGTCTTCTTCAGCATTTACCTGACAGCCTACTTTTAAAAGGGTTTCCAGCAGCACGTACGTACAGGATTCCCTCGTAGCCCTGAGAATATGACCACAATTATATTGCTCATTTTTGTTTAGTATGCAAATTTGCTCCCTCAAACACTGTCCTTATTTACCCTGATGTTCAAAAAGTTTCTCTCTCTCTCTACTCCAAAATTTGCAGCTTCCTTGACTGCCTCAGGAGAAAAAGGGAGAGGTTAAATTGGCAATGCGTTTTAGGCCACGTTACTTCCACTGAGTCATTCCCTGGATGTCCTTTAGGGTTATATAGACCAGATTTAGGTTCAGCTGAGTCCTGTATCGATTTCAGTCTCAGCCTGCATAATGGAAGAGATGACTCTGAATGTTTTTGTGCCTTTCAAGGAATCCAGCACAATTTTTCTTTATTACTATATTTTTTTTTTTTTACATGTGGGAATTGAACTTCACAGTCCAGTGCATTGCACTGAGGCTTCTCCTTCAAAGTAAAATGGGCAAACTGGGGCACTCGTCATAGGGCAGTTAAAGGCTTTTGCAGGGAAGTCGGCTTTGACTGGGTTTTGTTTTTATTTGTTTATGTTGCTTACCTTTATGGCCAGATGGGGGGGTGAATTCGTGTATGTCGGTAGGCTTTTTTCGCCATCGAGTCTGTATGGCCAGACGGGAGGGTCTAGGTGAGTGTGTCCTATCAGTAAAGCAGCACGATAAATGACTCGTAACACAGAAACACTGGAGGACAGATATGGTTCTCATTCATTCAGGAAAGATTCAGACAAAGTCCACTGAGCAGCTCAGTGCAAACTTCCATTATTTCTGTGAGTTTTAAGCATGGCTGCTATTTATAGAGCCCTACCTGGAAGCCTTGTTCTGACCACTTGCATGTGAACTGTGCAATTTCATGAGTTCAGGAAGAAAATATTGACTTTGTGTCAAACTTACCAGAGCTTCATTTCGTGACTCATTTTGTAATGAGTTACAAACGAAACACGTAATACATAGCACTTCAAGCGTGGAGGAAGAACATCATTTTCTTTCTTTCTTTCTTTTTTTTGGATAGGGCTGAGATTCTGTGAATTCGTCACTCAAAGTCAGATTTTTACCGTGATGTTAACTGTAATGCCCTGAGGGAGCGTGTCCTTTAAAAACCATGTGAAATGTGGTGTGCGCCTTTGTGCCATTGTGCTTCAGCAGACCGAGGAGGCAGGAGTGTTTTTGTTTTTTTTTTGTGACATCTAGACAATCTTTTTATGCCACCACCTTTACTGCCCAGATTGGGCTCTCTGTGACTTTGTCCTCTTCCCCCAAAATGAAATTCAAGTTGGCAGTGGGGTCACGCTTTTGCAAAGGAAATGAGACCACAAGTGTTCATATTATCTAAAAATGGCCTTGAAAGAGGTAAAGTTTTTGATTTTTATGATTGTGGAAACTTTGAGATGACTGATGTGGACAGGAAGCATAAGGGGTGACTCACTGTTGTTATGATGATTTGACAAATCTCTCTATTTTTTGAGCCACCATCACTGCTTCAGCCTGACTAGAACATGCGTGGGCATACTCAGGTCTACAGGTACAAATGCTATTTGCACTTATTAAAAACATAAATACAAGCTATTTATATTGACTTCCCGATAGGGGATGATTCACCTTTTAGTTCGTCTCTGAAGTCATTTCGACTTTCAATAGTAATTCTTTTTTTTATTTTTTATTTTTTTACAAACTATTTGAAGTTTAATGCAATAAATGTGGGGCTAATTAACTATATCCGAGGAAGACTCTTAAATGAATAACTAGTTGTACTCAGTGCCACATGCAATTTTGTATATATTTACATTTTTATATTAAGCTTAAAGTAATTAAAATGATTTACATTTTAAACATCTGGAAGCTCGTTTTGGCTGCTCACTTATTTGCATGGGGTTGCCAAATGAGATGATCTGAGTATTTGAGACTGAAGAGGATGGATGATATGTTATAATATAACTCTTAAAAAGTCAATTCTGCTTCTCTAAAAGGGTACTTTCGTTACTTACAGTAGTATTGTAACTGTAAAAAATGCTGGAATTAAAGGAGCAGAGCCTGCTATGTTCTGGGAAAAATGCTTGTTCCTACATTTCCCACAATCCAAAGTCAGTAATTCTCAATAATTTCATTAAACGCTTTATTTCCTAGTAAAAGTCCTTGATGGCCTTGATGTCATCGTAATGTCATCAGGATTTTTTAAAGCTCCCTCCAGAACCAATGAGGACACTATTCAGCTGATTTTACAGGCTGATTTGGTTTCCGCTTAATTTTTTTTTTTTTATTGCTCTGATTATGCCTGAAAATAAGTACGGTCTTAATATTTTTACCCAAGTGACACAACCGAATTCTTTTTCAGCCACTTCTCCAAACCCGGAGTTGAGCCCTGGTCTTTCATTATAACAGCTGCGCATCTAGCAGCCATCAGAAACCATGCTGAAAAAGTGGAAGTCCATGTGTTTGTGTGGTCACAAAGGACAAGAAGAGAAAAAAAAATCTTGGCACGCCATATCGCCTGTTCATTAATATTTTGTGCGTTTCTGTGGTAGGTGGCTGCCAGAGCCGGAGTTTATGACATCCTCAACCAGCTGGGCTTCTCTGAGTTTGAAAACCCGAGGGACACGCCACTGGCCAGGCTGCGCTGCCGCTGGCAACAGCAAAACATTCTGTCACTTCCTTTCCGCGGGGAGTTCATCTGAGAGGGGATCACTGTGAATACGCCAAAACAGTACTGTGCTTTTCAGAATAAAAGACATTTCCAATAACATAGTTATGCCTTCTGTATTTACCCTTATTTTCTGTATATCTTCACAACACCTGTTGTTTAATGTTACTGCTTTTTTCCTTTTTTTCTCACTTGTGATGTTAACAGTTTTTAGCTTTAAATCTCAGCAAGATTCTGCTTCTGTGTTGGAAGTTGTGCCTTTACATCAGTGAATTTATTAATGTACTAATTTGTACATGTTTAGGTTATTTTTTTCTTAAAATCCCAGTAAAATTATGCTCACTTGCGACAGCTCTTTGAAACTTCAGCTGGAACTAGAGTTAAATGTTGTTATGGAGGAGGAGATCAGAAAATTCCAACAATTTATGTCACTGTGCATCTGTTCCACTTTTTCAGAAGAGTCCCTATGTACATATGGAAGCTGTCAGTATTTAAATAACTGTGCTGTTGAGTTTTCCAAACGTTATTTGATAAGAGGATTTTGAGCGTTGCAAAGATGCTAAAATATGACAGCACTTATATGTTCCTCTGTTGTACCTGATTTTTGTTTTTTTGTTTTTTTACGTTTGATTATATCTGTCATGATACAGGTACTAACATTTTTATGTGTTACATTTGACTTTGAAGCGCTCTGTGTTTTTTTTTGTTTTTAAACTTTGTTTAAAGCTGTAAAATTACTTCTGTCATGTGATGTGATTCTGCATTCTTCCTTCTTGTCAAAACATGGTCCACATACATATTACCAATAATGCAAATCCGCCTTCCTACACAGCCTCAAGCTGCTCACCTGCAGCTTGATGCAATAGAAGTCCGCAAAGCTTTAAAGCACCTTTGATGTGTACATTTGGAGGCGTTACCTTTATACCACCTTGGCTTGGGGAGCTTAAATTTATGGATGGAAACAGCATCTGCAGATATTTGGTGTGACTTGGATTTTTTTTTGTTTAAATACACTTAGTGTTTATTGATGTGGATAAATACACCGTTCCATAACTGCAGCTGATGTTCATTTCTTCAGTGGAGGGAAACAGCTGCATGATTCACTGTTTAGAACAAGAGTTTAAAGTTGCATTGTCTTTCAAACATTTACATCATTGTTTTCTCTGAATGCATGACAACACCAGATCTGTAGAGTAACTTTAACCCTGCAGGAATTCTTTAAAGTCTTGACATGTTCTTTGTTTGAGCATGTTACCGCTATATTATGATTCCTGCTTTAAAACCAGAAAGATAAGCAAAAATCAAAGGATCAAAAATTATCAATCGTTCCTCCAGATACCTGTCATTCTTGTTTGTTTCATTGTGGCATTGCATAATGAAAGTGCACCCTTCAAGTTATCAAAAACATTGCGGTGATTGAAAATGGGAAGAAATTTAAAATACACAGTTTGTGTTGGAACATCTAATACCCGTCTTTGTGATTCTTGATTAAACGCACAAATGTGCAGGTTGTATACTAAGAGATCCTGATATCTTAGCTAGGCTTTTAATTTAATTGGTTTTTTTTTCTTTTTTAACAGGCGCTCTTCACAGAGTAAATGTCTTTTATTTGCTGTATGTACCAATTATTTTCTTGTTTGGAAGCTAAAATAAATATTTCAGATAGATCTAACAGAGTTTCTGCTTTTGATATCTTTTTTTTTTTACGTGGAGAAACCTAAAACTTATCCATCTGCACCAAGGATTCGGATTTTTGTGTGTAGGAGGGTTTTACGATTTTATTTTGCACACTACTGTCCTCTGTGCCTTGTTTTATTGAAGCTTCTGAAGTCTCCTGCGATGGAGCCAAATGATTGTCTTCCCTCCTCGGTTTCCTTTCTTTTTTCCGCCTTATCTCAGCATCATCTTTTGCTGCAGATACGCACCGCTGAGAACCCTCTCGTATATCCGCGAGGCCTCTTTGTTTTGTGTCGGTGCCAACCTCGGAGAGCAGGACAGGTTATGAGCATCAAGCAGCGTACATTTACCCAAAACAGATGATTCATTGTTGGGCTGAAATCTTAACATATTCCATACACAGTAATAAAGAGCTTAGGCAGATCAAAAGACTAATCTGAGTTGCGTTTTGATGTGGACAGGTAAGGTCTTAATTAAAAAAAATATGGTCAGTCTTTCAACAATGGAGGCCTGTGTGAGGATTAAAAGCCACCAGCCGGCACATCAGTGAAGCACACTTGGCTTCGCTGGCCTGCTTTGAAAGTCTGATATCCCAGATCACTTCCCGTCTTGTAAGTGCATAGCAGGCTTATCTTCGGGACTACGGAAGTTGTTAGGACTTTATCACACCACAGCCTATCCTGAATTATTGTAAATGGAAACAAAGTGAGCCAGATTGAAAGGCTTCCTGTAGAGTTTGAGACTTTATGAGCTAATTCATCCCTCTTAGTGAGAGGGTTGGCAGGCCCTGAGGCACAGATAAATTCACCATAACACTTATTGTACACTGTTACTCTTTACCAATGGAGAAAAATTGGCAGATATGGAGAAGGTCTATTCAGTTGCAGCATGTGGCCAACTGGACTCCAGGTCAAGATAAGCCCAGGACATGAGGACCATGCTTGGATGATATAGCGGCCCCTCACCTTTGAAATTCTTTCCAAACTCATTGAGATACTCCCCAATGTGAAACTCAAGCTAGTGGTTCTGAAGGATCCAGAAATTGCAGCAGACAAAGAGTGGCATTCAGAGGTGAGCAGCAAGAGGGGATGTAATGAACTTCATGTGAAAAGCTTCCCCCTGCAGATGAGAGAGCTGCTGAGGACAGGAGGCATCATGCCGGTGTAAGGGGTTCATGGGTGCATTGCCATCCTCTTTGATTGTTCCTGTGTGTATAAAGGCCGCCTTAAAAAACACCTCAGGAACTCAAGTCTCAAACCTCTCAGGGATTTGATCAATATTAATAAGATTGTTAAGACCTTGCTCTTAAATCTTCTCTGGCAAATACGTGTCTGGGCCTTCATTTACCGTGAGCAATAATACACAATCCCTGTTAGGTTATTACACACACTACTGATCCAGGTAAAGTATCAACTGGCATGATAAAAAGTACTGACTGGATTGATAGTGAGCTTTTAAATGCTTATTCCTATTCCCATTTGATCTTTTGGGATACATCCCCATGACTAAGGCTTTCTTATTTAGAGGCAGGAGTTCAAAGCATGGGTGATTTGTTGAATTGTTGAATGAGTTTAAGCAGACTACATGGAAATAAAAGTAATATAGTGGAGCCACTGGTAACACTCGTTATAGTAAGTCTCCATTAGGTTGCAGGGCATTCAGACGTAACCAAGACGACCTGCTGAAGTTCAAACTGAGCATCAGAAAAGGGAAGAAAGGTTATTTAAGTGACTTTGAGCATGGTATGGTTATTGGTGTCAGACAGGCTTGTGTGAATCTACTGGGATTTCCCACACAGCCAGCGTTTACAGAGAATTGTCTGGAAAGGAGAAAATAGCAAACGAGCATCGTTTTTTTGGGGTGAAAATGCTTTATTGATGCTAGAGATCAGAGGGGAATGGTCAGACTGCTTCTAGCTAATAGTAAGACAACAAGTACCCCTGAATGAGGCATGTAGACGATCGTCTCTGAATGCATGTTGAACCCTGTAGTAGATGGGCTACAAGAGCAGAAGACCATACTCGGCACTACTTCTGTCAGCTAGGAACAGGAAACTACGTTAAGGCTACAATTTGCACCAGCTCTCCAAAAGTGGACAATAGACATTTCGAACGTTTTACCAGGTTGGATGAGCCTCCGTTTCTGCTGTAAAATCCAGATGGTAGACTCAGAATATAGCGTTAATAACATGAACATTTGGATCCATCCTGCCTTGAATCAATAGTTGAGGCTACTGCTAGCAGTGCGATGCTGTGTGGGGATATTTTACAGTGCAAAACTATTCGGCCCCCTTGAACTTTTCCACATTTTGTCACATTACAGCCGCAAACATAAATCAATTTTGGAATTCCATGTGAAAGACCAATACAAAGTGGTGTACACGTGAGAAGTGGAATGAAAATCATACATGATTCCAAACATTTTTTACAAATAAATAACTGAAAAGTGGGGTGTGCGTAATTATTCAGCCCCCTTTGGTCTGAGTGCAGTCAGTTGCCCATAGACATTGCCTGATGAGTGCTAATGACTAAATAGAGTGCACCTGTGTGTAATCTAATGTCAGTAAAAATACAGCAGCTCTGTGACAGCCTCAGAGGTTGTCTAAGAGAATATTGGGAGCAACAACACCATGAAGTCCAAAGAACACACCACACAGGTCAGGGATAAAGTTATTGAGAAATTTAAAGCAGGCTTAGGCTACGAAAAGATTTCCCCTAGCCTTGAATATCCCACGAAGCACTGTTCAAGTGATCATTCAGAAATGGAAGGAGTATGGCACAACTGTAAACCTACCAAGACAAGGCCGTCCTCCTAAACTCACAGGCCGAACATGGAGAGCGCTGATCAGAAATGCAGCCAAGAGGCCCATGGTGACTCTGGACGAGCTGCAGAGATCTACAGCTCAGGTGGGGGAATCTGTCCATAGGACAACTATTAGTCGTGCACTGCATAAAGTTGGCCTTTATGGAAGAGAGGCAAGAAGAAAGCCATTGTTAACAAAAAACCATAAGAAGTCCCGTTTGCAGTTTGCCACAAGCCATGTGGGGGACACAGCAAACATGTGGAAGAAGGTGCTCTGGTCAGATGAGACCAAAATGGAACTTTTTGGCCAAAATGCAAAACGCTATGTGTGGCGAAAAACTAACAGTGCACATCACTCTGAACAGACCATCCCCACTGTCAAATATGGTGGTGGCAGCATCATGCTCTGTGGGTGCTTCTCTTCAGCAGGGACAGGGAAGCTGGACACAAAACGCTGTCCATCTAATCTGACTGAGCTGGAGCTGTTTTGCAAAGAAGAATGGGCAAGAATTTCAGTCTCTAGATGTGCAAAGCTGGTAGAGACAGACCCTAAAAGACTGGCAGCTGTAATTGCAGCAAAAGGTGGTTCTACAAAGTATTGACTCAGGAGGCTGAATAATTACGCACACCCCACTTTGCAGTTATTTATTTGTAAAAAATGTTTGGAATCATGTATGATTTTCATTCCACTTCTCACGTGTACACCACTTTGTATTGGTCTGTCATGTGGAATTCCAATAAAATTGATTCATGTTTGTGGCTGTAATGTGACAAAATGTGGAAAAGTTCAAGGGCGCCGAATACTTTTGCAAGCCAGTGTATATGGGACACTGTGGTGTGAATAAGGCACGGCGGGACCACAGATCTGCATTTTGAGCCATCTTTATTCATTCTACATGCATCACACCACAACAACACTCTCAACCCTGCTTCCCCGTGATTTACCACCGCGGGCGGGATCTGCAGATGCCATGCAGGTGCGTCCGCACAGCACAACAGACCACGCCCCACCACAGACACTTTAAAACTGAAGATCAATCCCATTACCCACCTTAGTATTGTTGCTGACCATGTCTGTCCCTTTATATCAACAGTGTTCTGATGGCTGCTTTCAGCAGGATAACACATGTAAAGCTCAAAACATTTAATAATAAAACAAATAGCCAATTAGTTTCAAGATCTGAATCTAATAGAGCACCTTTGGTATGTAGTACTATGGCAGATTTGCATCATCAATGTACACCTGGCAAATTTGCAGGAACTGTGTAGAGGAATATTTCCACTAAACTGTTGAATCTACGAAGACTTAAATGAGGTCTGAAAGCAAAAGGGAATCCAATCGATACTAGCAAAATGTACCTAACAAAGTGGGTGGCAAGTGTATTTATACTGCATAGTAATCAGTCAAACTACATTGCAAAGTTAGACCTTTATTTCAAACAATACCTGAATGTTAACTTAACAATGTGTATTTAATTTATACAAAGCTTGATTAGCTGATTCAAAGCTGAAACAGAATGCTCTATTTGTTGTGATGCCAAGGAACACAAAACAGCGCTGCAGTCATAACTCATCCCATATGTCATTGTATTTTTGTCCTCTGTTTTAGGCTCAGCTGTGCAACATCAGTCAAATAAGCTTAAGCTGTTAAGCCAGTGAGTTAAAACTATGTTGGCACTTCAGGTGAACAAATAGAAGTTCACATAGCACCAGATTTAGCAGCTATTCTTCCAAGCTGTCTTCAGTTTAGTGATATGTTCTGTATGTTGGAGCATAATTCAAATGTTTGGCAACCTTTAAATGTTGTATAAGCTAGTGATTCAACACAGTGAACTTTACATTCAATCACAGAATTTCATTCAATCTTTCTATAGTCACAAATACTTTTTATGAAACCAACCCTTGGTGTCAGATCAGCAACATTCTTTTGTTGCTTTTTGCTTTATTGGATAACAGTCTTATCTATAGACTCGTGACTTAACTTAAACTTTCCCTCATGAACTTGAGATTTAAGACTTGCTCTGACAAACTTGGACTTTGTTGAAAAGATAACTCTGTTTCAGACATGAACAGGTCACAGCAATGTCACATCACTGCCACTGTCAGTGTCAGTGAGTCTCATTACACATGCAAGACTATCAGAAATGCACAGAAGGCTTCTCGGCACCTGGCAGCTGAGACTGACTCCAGCACCCCTGTGACACTAAGACTCATAAGGAGTTAAAGAGATGGATGGATGGCGTTCTAAACATGTTCTTCGGAGACCCAAGATGTAAACGAACAGTAATTGAAAGGTAGAGGTAGTATTCCGTGATATGTTTTTGATAATCTAAGGGTAGGAGGAGTAGTTTATCATTGTAGCAGATTCTTAAGTGTGTTATTTAGACTTATAAATTATGTATTTAAAAAAGGATGAAGATCCCCCGGCGTCACTCATTTTTAGTTTTTTAAAACAGTAAGAGTGGAGAGCTGATGGGGGAGTGAGAAGCCAAGAACGTTGCACACTCATACAATAGGGAATGGTCAGTCGCCACAAGCATACCCTGCTTTATCATCTATTTTAGCATAAATGGGATTGTAATAAATGAGCAAAATAAATAAGACTTAAAACAAACACCTCAGACCCTAGAAAATCAGATAAAGTGTTTAGAATTCAAATCAGCAGAAGGGTAGTTTTCTCGCACACTTCTATAGAACTGGAATTTGCAACCGCCTACTTGCCATTTAAAAGAAGCCCTAATACCTAACCTGGACCCACAGCTGGAAAGAGGAAGTGTAGTGTAATTTTTGCATTCATTTCCCACAAAACTGAATGAAAAACAATAGTTTTTGAAATACAAAGAAACAGACAGGGTTGATTTAGTTCTGTTAGAGCTGCACAGGACTCCCAGATTAATCACATCTTTTTTAAAAAAAGGTGAAGTGAAACTTGTGTTCTCATTTTTAACCATCCGAACACTTCAGACGCTGCTCTTCCCGCAAGCTGCCGGGCAGACTAGCAGCTGCTTTGCATCTCTCTGCATCTCAGAGATGAAAAGTCACATATTTTCTCAGCACGCTGGCATGGCTAGACCACATTACAGCACACATTGAGGCATCCACAATTCCACACTCTATACTGCAACTTTTCCCCTCTGCTGAAAACACAGTGTGGGAGAAGACGTTTGATTCTTTGCAGCTCCACCTGACAAAGTTAAACCAGGCACTGTAAAGAAATTATATGCGCCAGATTTTAGGCATGGTTTAGGCTTTGAAGCCCATCTATGTGAAATATGAGAGGGAAATCTGTCAGCTAATATCTTTTTTCTCTCCTTTTTTTCAGAAAAACTGACTCTTACATGTCTAATTGTACTTGAAAACTGGATTTGGAGACAAACCTATACCGAAGTTTTGATCTTACACTCCTGTTGTAAAGGACAGAGTGTTCTGTAGTAGAAAATTGTTCTGGTGTGTGGACTTAACCACAGACTGTAAGTGGAGCTATTCATTTTAGAGGGGAAAAACAAGACTTCTAATTGAATACTATGTTATATTGTGGAATGTCATTCTGGCTTTTGGAAACACATGAAAAAAATCCTCCAAACAGTATGGATGGAAAAACTGCATAAAATCTTCTCACAAGGCAGTTAATGGTTTCCATCTCTTAATGCTGCGGTTAGTTTCCATTGCTTATTAATGCACAAGTCTGGATCACAATCCAAAATCCTCTCATTGCTGCCCTGGGGGAATGACTGCTCTAAACCCACACCTGCTCTGCATTGACCATCCTGGTAGCTTAATTAGCCCAAAATTAAGGGCAGAGTACTCTTATCTGAGGCCCAGACGCAGTCGAGGAACTGGGGAGGAAAAAGAAGGTCCTGTCTAGACACTTTCCCCCCCTTTCTCAAAAAGTACCTGAAAGTCAGACTCATGTTAGCCCAGCCCCCTTCTCTTCCTTTGAGAAGGATTGCAGAGTTGTTGGTTCAGTCTCAGGCTGGTTGTCATGTCTGACTAAGTCTGGACTCCAGCAGACTGAGCCGTGGCCAACAAAATCCTGGTTGCCCGAGCAGATCCAGCATTTTAATAGGCTGTCATTCCACCGATGGAATCTGCTGCACAGTTTTCACACATCCTAAGCCTCAAATGATGGCTTTGGATTTGTTCCTTTTCTCCAAAATGGAACAATATGCTCGCAGTGACATCTGCAGGATTCGCCATGATTATTTAACTTTAAACGCAAACCACTTGAGGTCATTAAATCGGATCATGCAGTGTGTATTTTGTTGATACCAGAACATGGAAAACGTGCAGTTATATCAAATCGCTTATTATCCCTCTAGCCAATGATAGGCCTGAGTTTTCAAAAGGCACACCTGCACGTTACCCCAACATGTACTTTGACTCTACATTTAAAGGATCTTTGAAGGCAGATAAAAAACGAAGGTAGAATGTTACATATGGTAAAACCAGTTTTAATGTGCAATGTTTTCTTTATGTTAGTAAAAAGGGTACATAAGGTAATTAACGTTATTTGCCTTGGCAAATAAATAGCTTTGGTTGTATTTTATAGCTTTTGCTTGAAATAAACAAGAAACGACTGTAGCCGCGTTGAATTTCTTTTATCTCCGTTTTTTAGATTTAAATTAATTTTTCATGCCATGTTTCGACAGTTAAAGCGCCCCTTTTCATTCATGGACGTTATCCTAATGCGTTTTTTTTTTTTTTTTTTTTTTTTTTTTTGCGGACTTAGCAGTTATGACAAAGCTTCTGGTTGAGTTTGTCTTCAGAATGAGAACTTTTAGAAGTTCAGAAGTTTAAAAGTCGCGAGGCTAAATATGCGGTCGCCTAGGGCAGAGATGGCGCTCCCACTATTGGCTGGTTGTGGCTTCAAGTCGAGCAGTTGAGACTTACGCAGGCGAGCCATTGGTGCGTAATGGTGCACGACTGGACGGCAGATGTTTCACCACCGGGACACTCTGTCTCTGCACACATTATCTGAACCCTTCTGAGTTTTTTTTTTCTTCTTAGCGTAGGCGTGTGTTAACTTGGTCTCCTTGCGATTTAAAAGTTACCTAAGAAGAAAGAGAGAAAGAGGAAGGGGGAAAAAAGTGGACAACCTCTTCAAACCGTCCCGGTTTTTACCGGGGAGTTGTCGTCATCAATACCACAGATGTCCCCCCCTTTGCTCCCTGAATGGATAGGGCAGTCTTGGTCTATGCAGCTCATTGCAGGCCAAAAGATTGGAAACAACTTGTGAGTATCCGTCAGTTTGGCGTCTAGAGGGAAACGCTCAGAAATGCCCGGCTGCTTCGCTGGAGCTCAACTCTGAGGACTTTTCTCCTGCATTTGTGCTTTTCCAGGAGGGAGAACTCTACTCTCAGTTTGCAGCAAGAAGGAAAACTTAGCGCTGAAGTGGCAGCTCTCACATTATAGTCCTCGCTATGGATTGTATGTATTTATTGATGTGCTTTTCACTCAGTCAAGTATTTTTGGAGTGTATTTTCGCAGCAAAAGCGCATGGTGAGTTATCCATTCCGTTTCCCTTTATTTTTTACACATGTTTTTACGGTGCAGAGAGATGCACTGTAAAGTTTATAAAGTGGGGGGGAATAATGATAAAAATGAAGCCCTGCATCTATTGATGGGTCATACATTAAACCTGACAGCCTTGCTGTTCAATCAATGTAGGGTGTTGCTGTATTTCCACTGTGACTATCCACTGTCAGCTATATATAGTTGTTTCATACAGACAGTATTAATGCTAAGATAATTCATTATGTCATAATAAATATTATTTGTCTATATTTTGTCTTTTTTACTCAATCGTGCATGTGTAGTTTCTGTTTAAACTGCTTAGTTGTCATTTCCTTTGGAACTTGCTTTGCATAGGTCACTACTGTCATTCTCACTTGACACTGTCTGTCTCATCAGAAAAAATCTCTGGAAAGTTAAGTGAATATGGTCTTATCGTGCCATTCAGCACAGACTCCCATGGCCGGTACATTTCTCATGTGGTCTCAGCTGGAATTGGAAGTAAAGGTGCTGCTGCTCCTGTTGTTGATGCTGTCTCAGGCTTTGGCAGCAGAAGAAGGGTGGCCCGCAGTGCCTCTGAGATGCCCTCAGTCACCTCAGCATCGGCTCAGCACTTATTTTTCAATGTTACTGTGTTTGGGAAAGAACTGCACCTCCGCTTGAGGGCCAACAGGAGGCTGGTAGCCCCAGGGGCTTTTGTGGAATGGCAAGAGGACTTTAAGGAAAAGGCCAAGGAACGAATCCAAGGAGACTGTGTTTTCAGTGGAGATGTGACTGACATGCCAGATGCTTCTGTGGCTATCAGCAATTGTGATGGACTGGTAAGTACCACTACTGCAGGCGTGAAACAGTAGTATGATGCTTTCACTTCTTTGACACTGTGTCAGCCAGAATATGCTTTGACATGTATTTTTTCATATCCAGAAAGTCTCCCGGGGCACTTGTTCCACATAACATCATCACATTAGATAAAAATGGTTACATCATCTGAAATCCTTTGATGATGTTAAAAGGCTGCTGTCATCTTGCCAGCATGGATACTTAATAACATGTTTGCATTGTATTAAAGAAATGTCAGCGTTATTTACAAAATGTCTCTCACAACATCTTTACAATGCTGCCCATCTCTATATATTTTCCAAAACATCCCACCCACTAGGCTCTGTGTGGGCTAGTTTGAATGCTGTTTTTTTGTTGTTGTTATTAGACTCATTTTCCCAGGCTAGATCAGACCAATTTGGAAAATTACAGAACAAACATCTCAAAGGTTGAGCAAGTGCTCAAAAATTGATAAAGGATGAGCCTGATTGCATTTCTTTCTGCTGATGACCATCTGAGTGTTGATAACATAGACGTAACTTCATGTAGCAGGCTTTAGCCTAGCCTTTCAAAATGTCAAAATCAGTGAGCTTCAGGGATGTCTTCTTATTTTTGAATGTTGTTTTTATGCAGGGTTGACATGACAACATAACCTCTCATAAATATAACATAGAAGGTCTGATAACTGAACAGCTGAACCAACCACAGGACATTATAATGATGCCTTGGTCAAACTTTTCCAGAGTGTAGTGGAAAAAGTGTGAGTGTTTTAAACCTTTGGTAAGTTGGTAAAGTTGTTAGGCAGTTCTTAAGACTCGTATTGTATTTTTTATTTAGTGGTAGTGTAGTTTTAACATAATGTAATTACATTTTCTGTAAAATGGTTGAAAAAAAAGTTATAGTTAGTTGTTACACAGCACAGTTGGACTTTATGAGAGTAAGTGTACAGGAAGCTAGTTCAGAGGAAGCTGTAAAGACAAATTTGAATCAAGAGAGAACTAAAGAACAAGGGGTCTGTTTACTTCCTATTAAAGCCACTAATCCATCTAGCTATCCATTTTGTTAATATCCAGTACAGGTTCATGGGGTACTAGAGCTTCTCCCAGCTGTCACTGGTACACCCTATTAACAGTCACTGTAGCACAAATGACTGTAATTAACTTGAAGAGTTGAGGTGATGCTCCATAGGTAGCAGTGAATGGATCTGTACAGCATACAACATTATTTACTCCTATTTATTCCTATTCTTGTTTTTGCGCATGTAGCGGTGCCGTTGTTTTTATAGGGTAGGGTTCTTGCTCATAAAATGTTAGCATTCTACTAATGGTTTACCGCTTATTTACTGTGTAAAACAATGTAAAAAATTGATTGATCTCCTTCCAGGATTGAACTGGGGATCTTTTCCCCATTGGTCTTATTGTGCCATTTGATCTGTAAATGACTACGCTGTAGAATCCAGATTAAAAATCGCCAGATTTTATTTTTCAACCAAGTAAAAGTGCATTTTCCCTTCAATATTCCAACATATACTGTATATTTTGTTAAATATACTTTAATCTAACTTTAATATTTGTGACTTAACATGCTTTTACTCATGCAGTATACTTTTATAGGGCATAGGACATGTGGGAAATCTCTTGTTTTGTTTAATGCTTTGACTTAATTATAAACCAGCCACATGTGACAGTTTGAGATAATAAAGCTACTTTTTAACTTAGCAATTAAGTCTCCTGTGTTCCAATGACTCCTTTTAATATGTAGGCGTAGGAGCCAGGTGAGATGGTATAGGCCATCCAATTAGAACGAAAAAATTCAGCTTATATACTTGAAAGAATTACACTTACTAAAAACAGTCATAAATATTCAGAATGTCTCCTTCATCTCAGTCTTGTGCACACCTATTTCAGTGAAGTGTTGCCCAATATTACATATCTCCAAAGTGTATTAATGCCTCTTAGAGCTCGCGAGAACTACATTTAGGCGGTAATTCTCAGTGGGCATCCATGCTTTACATTGCTGTAGTTGTTTAGTTCATTAACAGTATGAAATTGTGGCTTAGTGTAGCTTTCGTGAGTGAGAGTTAATTAGCTGCAACTTATACAGGTGACAGTTAATGGTGGCTTAATATTTGAAACATGCAGTTTGAATATTTTTGTACTTTGCTAATAAAAAAATTAGGGAGTATAAATTAAAAGTGTTTAAGTAAGGCTTGGTTGAGCTTTTTTGACCACTTTGCCAGATCCTAAAAGTCAGGTCCTAAAAGGAAACAGCTACTGGACCCCATCACCAAAAAAGTTGAACAATGAAACTGGTATAAAACATTCTTAGGTTTGGCTTAATTCATAATGAAAGAGCACATTCCCAAGAGGCCTGTCTGTCTTCCGCAGCATTGTACTCCACCATTACCAATATTATGTGCCTCATTTTGCACTAACACAGTCTCTTGGTATCACCAATATAAAGCTGTGTTATACTGACAGAGCAGAGCGATGGGAGGTGAGACACTAATGGATGTTTGCAGTTGGGAAAATTAGAGTGAATTTCCAAACAAGCATGTGACATTTGAAATGGCAGGCTGACCACATTGAGGCTACCTCTGACAAAAACTGCATGCGTGGAAGTAGAGTGAAGATAAAGTCACCTGGAAGCTTTTGAAATCCTTCACAGGAGGCAGATGCATGTAATGTTTAATTTAGGATTCCTTTTGTAAATGACTACATATTGTGAAACACTGATTAAATAGTTCATCCAACCTTGAGTTGAAAGATCATTGAGGGGCAGTTCTCCTTTCAGTGATCATCTGTTAATTACAATAGCAAAGACAAAAAAAAGAGATGCATCAATTGAAAAAAACAAACAAACCCTTTATATACTGATTCAAGTCTGCAGGTGACAGCAATTAACCCTGTTTTGACTCTAAGCCATATTTCAACTCTGCTTCCAGACTTGTTTGTCAAAACAGCTGAGCTTTTTGTCTCGCACAATTCGAAGAAACAATAGAGGGGTCCTAATGTATTTAACTGGTTGCCATCACTACGCCATCACGTATTTATTATTATTAACACAGGAAAATGTGCTGAAACTAAGAAAAAAGTAGATAGAAACACTTCTCTCTTCTTTTTGAATGTAATGATAGTAAGCGGTATACAGACAATGAAATGCAGTGTTCACATAGAAATCACAAGTTATTTCTGAAAGCCAACTGTGTACTCTTCAGTGGCAACAAGTGACACACTGGCCCTATGCAGAACACTGTCCTATTCACCTAGAAACATGGTAGAAATGTCTGATTTGTTATAAAGCACAGTATAAGAGAGAGCAATCCTGGTGGTTTTTTCTAGTTTAAACCATGTTTTCTTAGCTATTTTCTAATTTTGTGTTCTGGAAGCTCCTGTTGTGCTTTTTCAGTTACATTTTGTTCTACTAGCTTTCTTAAACTAACTCCATTCTGGTAGAAACTTTTTTGTTGTTTTCTGTTTTCCAAGCTCCTCTTTGTACCCTGGGTTTAAAACTAGTAGACACAAGCATATGGTTTATGTGGTTCATTTTGAAGCCTCCAGTTTGGCATTTGGGCTGTGTTCATCTTTGCTTTTGTAAGCCAGAAGTGATTAAATTCACTAACTTGTCACCTAAGGCTAGTCAACTGACTTGGTCCACAAGGTTAATGTGATACTATTGCTGTGTCTTAAATCTTACATTTAAAACTGCACTGGACGCTCCTTGGATGGTCTATTTATAATGACAAAACAAGTTAAGTGTGGAATGCACTGCATTTGTGAGCTTTAAAAGTCCCCATCTTGGTTACAGTATGTAGTAGAAAGAGAGGAACTACCAACCAGTTTTTAGCTAAAGTTGTTCTGCAGGCATTAGACCTGCTATATTTTGTTATACGGATATTAGGCCTCAGTCACAAAGGCCTAGAGACCTGGCAACCGAGTGAAATCAAGGTGAAAATGTGTGTTTCCTGAGTGCTTTCTGGTGGTTGCTGGCAGTTGCTGTGAAATCAATCACTAAAACTGCATTCACATAGGCCTATGGATGCAAGAGCCCCCTGGTAACCACTGGTTACTAGATAAATGTGTGTATTTTGCAACTGGTTGGGGAATAGTTGATGGAGGTTGCTGGCAGTCACTAGGGTGAAACTAGTCGCAAAGAGATATGCTGTGCACCACCCAAAAATCTTCTTTTCATTACTTTGCTCACTAACAGGTTGTTTTATTAGAGGTAGTTTTATTAGAAGATGCCAACTTGTCCGCAGACTCATGCAAGCTCCTCGCCAGGCAAGAGTGAAACTCTTAAAAATGCAATTTGAAAAGACCATTTGCACTCAGAGTAAAAGTTGAATCTTTTGAAATGTGTTGAAAATGTGTTGATATTCTCCATTTCTGGTTTGTGTCACACTTTTTGCATTTTACTTGAATTGTCAAAGGCGATCTATTATTTCTCTACAGGTCAGAGAGTAAATGGAGAGTCTTTTCAAATAGGTTGACAACCTCCATGCAAACTACAGGTAGCTATTTATGATTTATAACCTTTTTTTTTTTGGTTTTGTTTTTTTCCAAATTTTTCCAAAGGTAGAAACTATATTAGAAACACCCTTCAAACATTTTACAAGTGTTGATGATGGACAGTTTGTCCACCAGAGGGCACTATACAACTTGGCTAAAAGTGTTTAGAACACCACAATAAGCTCATCTGAGCCAAGTAAGGTAGGAGGTAAATAAGTAACTTATGACAATATCTCGTAATATCTCATTTAGGTTTACTGAAAAAAAACTACACATAACAAATGTTGGGGAAATCTATTTAAGTTTTTTTTTTTATGTCTGACAGAAAAAAAATTGACTAATAGATTGGATATTTAAATCACCAAATATCAGTGTAAGTCTTAAAAATCTGCTAGCAATTGAAGCAATCACGAGGAGTCAGCAACCTCCTGTAACCGCTCACCAACTGGTCAGGAAATACACATTATTCCCTAGCAACTGGAGGTTGCCACAAAATAATAAAAGCAGATAAGAAAATTTTGTTACAGGAGTGTCCTTCACAACATAAACCATTGGGAAAGCAGTATGATATATGAGGCTCAGAATAAAAGATAACATCAAATTAACATCATTTTGTATATATTTTTAGGTAAGATTTGAGTATGCTCTTACTCTGAAGCAAATGTCTGATTCATTGTTTCAAAGGCAAATTGTTATGAGGCAGAAATTTACATTTTGACAGACTGATGTGATCAAATCACGCAGTAAATAAAAATCCTAACACTGAAATCTGCATGTGATTTAAAGATTTTTTTTTTTGTCACTTTGTGTCAGGAAAAAAACCCAAAAACAAAACAAAAACATGCTGCTGCTAATCTCCGAGATTAGATCTCCACGAACAATATTGCACTTTATCGTCGGTCACAGTGGCAGAAGTCTTAAACTCAGCCAGGAAACCAAAACTATCTGCATCACTAAAGACCACTAAGTACATGTGGGAAACTATGCTTTGTTTGTCGTTTAGGTGAACTTATCCTTTAAAAAGGCTGCTGTCAGACTGTTACCAATATAGTACATGTGTTTCCTTGCATCAGAGCCAACATAAACATGGACTTGTTCGTGCATGCAGGGATTTTCAAGATGCATTTTTGAAGTTGCACAAACAGCTTGGAGGCAAATTATTTAGTCTGATGTGTCTGCTTTACGTAGAATGAAGATCAAGTATGATGAAAGGACCCAGTCTGAAAAGGATAAGAATGCGAGTCATATGCTTAGATTGTTAAATGCGGGCCAAATCTTTAAGATGCACTCTAAGTCTTAATGTACCACCAGCACTCAATCTTCAAAAGCTTTTTGATGGACTTCAATAGAGACCAAATATTTTGTAATTTCACTTTGTATTTTACCCGTAGTTGACTACAGCCCAATTGCAGTGACTCACACACACTGTGCTAAATAATTATCTGGATGGAGATTGCAGTAATGCGGGTGTAGCCTGAATTATGGGAAGTGGATAGCACAGTTTTAGAGTGTGTGTGTGTGTGTGTTTTTTTTTAATTTTCATGACAACAAAGTGCTAAAAGGTGAGGAACTCATCAGTAGTCATCATAGTTCTTGTCTTACAATTTTTCAGCAGTTTCATTCTCTTTACTGCAGCTGCATTTCAGTGATAAACCTCTCTAGTTTTTCCTCTGCAGTGAGGCTGCTCCAAGAAAGATGACTCCTACAAACAGATTCAACTATCTGGTCTCCTACCCTGTGTTAAAATGTGCAAGATTTATGGCATTTGAATCTCATTACAATATGCAGAGTAAAGCTGCTTGTTAATCTTGAATATATTTGGTCTTGCAGATTTTTAGCTGAACTCGCAAAGATAGAAAGTTCAACATAACTTCATAAGTATTTGACAAAAACAGATCCACACTTTCAGTTTCATTTGAAGGTGTTTTGCATCTAGTGACTGCCAGAATCTGTGATGTCATCCTCTGAATGTGGCTCCTGCTAGACGGCAACAGCTGTGCGCTCCAGAAGAGCATGAGCTATTGTTGCGAAGCGATGAGTGGTGGCTATGATGATACTGTGTCCTGCTCATGTGTTGGGAATTAGCGAAGATGATGGGCTGATTGTATTACATGTGTGATAGTGACACGAGTGCCAGATCCTCCGCGGGAGGAAAAGCGCTATTTCTGTGTCCATCAGTTAAAAAGAGGGTGAGCCACCCGGCAACAGTCAGTGAGTTGGGAGTTGGCTTACTTGTGTGTGTGTGTGTATGTGTGTGTATGTTTGTGTGGTGGGTTGGGGATGGTAGGTGTGGTGGTGGTGGGGTTCGGGTGTTTTCCATCCACTGAGAATGGAAAAATGCTTGCATAAATTGTTCTATTCATGAATCTTTGCAGGGACTCTGTTCTGAGCTTTTCCCACTCCAGTATTCCAGGATTCTCTGGCGTTCCAGTACTTTGCTGGCACTGAGGTAAAGTCACTAAATTAAGAGCTCCATCAGTGGAAGCCCAACATCTCAGCCAATAACGTGATTTATTTCCACTCACTCTAATCCTTATTTGTAGCAGCTGTGTTATGTCTGCATAAACAGGTGCTCATTCAAACACACACTGGGATCCAGGACACACACAGTTACGTTTACCGCTGCTGCTACTTCTTTGTGTACCAATTTTACCTTGATGCTTATTTCTACAACTGTTCCTTCTACAAAGTTTATTCTTCTAATTCTTGAAGAAGCTGTTATTGCTACTTACCTCTCCTTCTACTCCCATTAAGAATATTTAAAATACTAATAAAAGAAGTATATTAATAGATTATGTAAATTTTTAAGGAGATTCAAATGAGTTTGCTTCTAAAATCAGCCTGTTTTTCCTTAAGTGATCCATTGCTACATTATTGTGCATGCATGTAAATATAGAGCATGTAGACTTATGGCGATTATACCCCTAATTTTCTTCATAGTTACCTTCTTGATCACATGGTATGCGTGCCCTTTCTGGCTCAGCACAGTGAGATGTGAAAGTTGATAAAAAGGAATCATGTAGTAATCCCCAGCTCCCACAACCTGTCTTATACGATTATTTCAAACCCTCGACTCTGCTGAGTCCAGCATTGCTGAGCCACGATTTAGTTGCTGGCTTACTGATCATCCCGGTTTTGCCACAAAAGCTTTTATCCAGCGTCACTGACATGGCTGTTGCTGCCAGTATATTATGAATATTGAGTCAGAAGTCCCATCTCTTCTATCCATCAACAACGCTGAGGTTATGCATCTCGCTTTGGCCTGTTCATGAAATGAACCGCCTGACCTCACGATAAAAAGAGGACTTAACTTGCCCTCAGAGACTGGGGGCAAGGATTCTAAAACCAAAATTATATAAACATTCTCTAATTACAGGTTAAGCTACAGGAATGATAGCTGGATTTTGATTTCCTTACACGTTGCAGCACAAGCATCGGCAGCCCTTGGCACTTGCTCCATTTTTAGATTGCGTTTTCCTTTCATGGACATGCCTCCATCAGATTATCTAAGTAGATAAGATTGCTGTGAATGATCCCAGAAGCATGTTGTGACACTGCCTTTGTGTGCAGCATGCATGTCTCTATTCATATGTAATGCACTGACTGAAAAACAGCCCGGGCTGTAATTTCTCTAAGTGAGGCCCAATTTTCTCTGAGGATTGTAGGGGACACGTCTCACTCGCTGGACCGGGATCCTGTTTTTGCTTATCTCTCTTTCAGTGGTTGGAACCAAAGTTCAATAAGGCGGCAGATAATTAGCATTAAATATATTAGATTATTTATTAATACACAGCCGTAACTCATTAAGACAGAAACATATATGAGTTGTGTGACCAAAGTATCTTTTCCAGTGCTATGCATTTAGTTATTAGTGTAGTCAACTAGATTTTCAATGAGAGTTTCTCTGCAACTCTGCAGCAAAAAGTCATTTTTCACTTTGACTGCTTGTTGTTGAAGACAGACTGAAATTATTGCAGTATCTGCTGATACTGTTGATAGCTGTAGAAATGTCCCACGGATGACTTTTTGATAAGAAAAAAAGTTTATTTTTATTTTGAAAGGACGATTGTTATGCTTATTTTTAGCTTCAAAAATTGGTTCCTGGACTCTACTGATATGGGTATCTGTGCTATTCTGAGCAGGTGACTCACCAAAAACAGTTACTAAGAAATTACATACAGTAAATATCCATCTTCAAATTTGCTCTAACCAATGTGTGGAATTTAGAGCACTGGTGAGCTTAAGGGTCAGCAATATTTACCTGTTTCGTGTGGTCTCTGTGACACGGCTGAATGTCTCAAGTTCAGAGTGTTTTTCATTACTTAGGCAGGCATAGCAAGCCAAACCGCACACTGAGGTCAATGCACACTTATTCATGTGGAACAGGCTTTTAAACCACTGTATCACTTGACATAGAAAAGCTGTGTTTGTGTTTTGTTTATTAGTGTTGCTGCTAAGTATACTTCTTCATTCAAGTCACGAGAAAAAAACTTTTTAGAAAAGTTCAGAAATAAATGAAAAAGGAAGTATTAGCGGCAAATATTTTAACTTAAGCAACGGGAACAGTTGAAAAACTGCTCTTTAAATGACAACTGTAGCTCATAGATGTTGTAACAAAACTTATGTCATTGCCTAGATCAGCCTTGACCATAGATTTTACAAATGTTTATGTCTGGTGTGTCTCTGTAGGCAGGTCCAGATGCTGCTTCTCTCTCTCCGAACAGACCTGACTTCACTTTTTACCCGCTGCTGAAATAAGAGACCACAGAGGAAGTACTGGAGCATGTCTTACTTGGCATTTCCTGGTCAGGGGCTGCAGAGATTCTTTCACTCCTCTTTGGCTTAACTGTCACATGTCCACCCTTAGAGTCATGGCTTTTGTATCATCTGTCTTAAGTGACTTTGTTTCTTCCTGTTTTTTTGTAGGCACACTGCTCTATTTACAGCTCTGTATTTAGATTTCTTTTTACAGCTGTAAATACACACATTCTTGCCAAAGTCTTGTTGGTGTGCCTTCTTCAGAAGGATAATGATAGGCTGGGTAGCTTTATTCTCTTCGTTAAGGGCAGAATTATGAAAAATACAGCGTGCTCACACACACACACACACACTCACACACACAGAGAGAGTACAGGCTTAATAAAAACAAGACATCAGACAGAAGCAAAGTGTCAACTTCATATTTGCTTTTCTTTGCTACCAAAAGACACAGCCGTGACTGTGGCTCAGGGGTTTGGGAAGCACATCTGTAACCGGAAGGTCGCCGGTTCGATCCCTGGGCTCTCTGTCCTGGTCGTTGTCTCCTTGGGCAAGACTGCTTACTGGTGTTGGCCAGAGGGGCCAATGGAGCGATATGGCAGCCTCGCTTCTGTCAGTCTGCCCCAGGCCAGATGAATCTGGTTCAGAATGGGGGGGGGGTATATATATACAAATAAATGGGTAGGAGAGGAAAATGTGTTCTTCAAACCTTGCCCAGCCTGGCTAATCTTTCACCCAATGCTTCCTCGATAATCTTCCACAAAATGGATTGGCTGGGTGGAGTCTCCCTCTGTAATATATGGTCAAGCTGCTCGCACAGTAACTTTACCACCTCCACAGCACACTTAGCTGCCTCCACCATGCTTGACTGATAGTGTTAAGTACTTCTTACATGTTACGTCATTCATTTGTTCTTCTCTTTGATACGAAGACGTTACGAAGAACTTGAACTCAATCGTCCGAAACACCTTCTTCCACTCTTCCACTGTCCAATGTCTGCGCTCTTTTGCTCATCTGAGATTTGGCTTTTTCTTGACATTTCTACCATGAAGTCCAGCATCCTGAAGTTGCAGCTGTCAGTTGACAACCTGTGAGGCATCTTGGTCTTAAACGACACACTCAGATGTTTGTCTTCTTATACAGTTGTGTATTAGGGCCAATTACTCTTTTGTTTTTGTCTTTGTTAGGTCCAGTTTGTTCTGCTCTCTGAAGGGAGTAGTTAACAGCATGGTAAGAGAATTAAAGTGTCCTCGCAGTTTCTCACATTGAATAGCCTTCCTTTCTAAGCCCAACAATAGGCTGATAGGTTTATAAAAAAATGTTCTTTCTTTCTGGCCATTTTGAGCCTGTAAACAAGCAAACAACGGCTTATCCTTCCAACACTAATCTAACCGTAAAGAAAGCAATACTTCCTTTTTTTTGCTCCCTTATTACTTTAACAGTTTTCAGCTGTGCAACACAATTGCAAAATTGTTTTCTATTAATCAATGAGCCTTGTTAAATAATTAACTTGGATTAGGACCCATACCCCTCTCGTCCTAAGACAGCTGGGATAGGCTCCACCCCCCCCTCTCGGAAAAGAACAGATGGATGGATGGATGGATCCATATCAGGAGATTGATATGGAAGTATCACAGTTGTTGATAATATACAAAAATGCAGATCACTCTTAAAAAAATCACCTGATTAATTTTAATTGTTTGTGAAATGGATCAAATTCTTTGTGAATTGCATTTTGTTTTTCTTTGGGGGAAAAAAGAGAAATTTGCTAGTGATATCAAAATATTTGACTGCCGGTGTACATCTCAGACTCAACAGGCCAAGCATGTTAAATTTCAAATTTCATAACAATAGGAAAAGACAGAACAAGTATGGCTTATTTGGAAGGGTTGCCAGGAGAAAGACTCCTCTGTTAAACACCATGGCAGCAATGATGCGTCTGAACACACCACGAGACTTCTAGAACCAAATAAAGGACAGATGAGTGGAGATATTTGGCCACAGTGCACAGCAAATACCTCATACTAGCTGTCAGGATGACAGTCGTTTTGCACATTGTATGGAATTGTGTGAAAACTCATTCTTTCCCCCACGACTGCATCTATACAAATCTACAAACACTACTTTCCACTGATTTTCAGGTCTTTTACTGTTTCGATTCATTCCTCGCAGGTGTGTTTAAACTGCGCTAAAAGCTCAGAATTTGCATTTGAGCTTTGAATGTTTAAAGTTTAATGTTCATTTAGCAACTAAAGAGACAAATGAAAGCCTAGGACAGTGCCACATATTGGTAGTCACAAATACATTAATTGCCACTATGTAATTTTTCAGAATTTTCCTTTGTACCTGAGTGTTTTTCGTTTCGGTTTGGTTTTAGAGTTTGCGCTGTCTACTTTCATTCTGTTTATGTGTCGGTTGTTCTTGGCCAAAGCATAGTTTTTGCAGGTTTCATTAAAGGTTTCCATAGAAAAAGCCTCTGTTCTCAACACTTGTCTTTTGGGAAGTGACAGTATACACTATTGAAGGTTTGCTACTGCTCATGAAATCATAAAATGAAATCAATTACAGAAACATTATTAAATAAAGGTTTAAAAACCTATCAGATGGTATTTTGTTATAATGAACCAACCAATATTCCCAAGAAATGCACCTTAACAAGGTAGCCAGTATGGAAACACAAACTATAGTTAAAAGACACCTTTGATTCTGTTTTCTTACTTTTATCATGACCGACAGAAGTGATGCATTCACTCTGCATATGTACTGAGTTGCAATAGGTATACAACAAACAGAAACCTGAAATGGAAACAAAAACCTGTCTTGAATTCCTTGTTGTCTACTTGCAAATTAAGCTCCTTTATTCCCTTCTCAGAGTCACATCCAGATACTATTATGCTAATAGAGAGAAATGCTATGTTTTTTTGTTTGCTTTAAACATAATATTTCCAGCACAGCAACAGACCTACTCTAGTTATACAAATAAATATCAGGTTTGCTTACCCACTGAATCAGATCTTCTTTTTTTTTCACTGACGTTCAACATTGCTCCAAGGAGAAATCCACTTTCGAAGAGACAAACACGACTGTTTTTCCAAACCTATAATTCAGTGCTGCTAAAATAAATGGTGAGTGTTGATTAAAGAGGATGATAAGTCAATATTTCCATGCTGGTGTGGACAAAGTTACTGCTCTACTATTCTTGTTGGTCTATATTTACCTTTGAATGTAAACAGCAAGGTCAGAGTTCCTCTCAGTGGGTAGCTGATGATTGGATATTGGTATTTTCTAATGCAAGCAGAACACACAAAAAAATCCAGGTTGAGACAGTTGAGTATATCACAAAGCAAACTGTAAACTTTACCACAGGCTTCGAATTCTGTGAGCATCCCAGACTGGCATCAACGCTTGTAAGAGTATCCAGCTGAAAGGATTTCTATAAACTCTTTGAAAAACTTAAAGCAGATGGAAATATAACACTGAACCGAGACATCACCACTCATCATTTAACACAGGGTGAAAGAAGACTGACATTCAATGAATCTTAAAGGGCCCCAAATTATGTCTACCTGCGTCATTCCGCTTATTGAGCACTTTACTAAATCTTCCAATTGATCAGGCACACCATAATTACTGGCTCCAGTGGAAGAATTGTACTTTCAAGGAGGAGTGGTACATTCATTTTGAGCTCTCTTTTTCCAGGCAGGCCTGATCCGGACTGATAATGGGGAGTTTTTCATTGAACCCCTTGAGAAAGGCCAACAGGATGTGGAAGTGAAGGGGCGTGTCCATGTGGTCTACCGCAGATCAGCCATAAAGCAGGAGACAGGCCAGCGAAGGGAAGACCTCCACAATGAAGGTAGGCAAGGAGAGGGAGTGTGACGTAAGTGGAAACAAAAAAAACCCCAAACCTATATGTAGGTTTGAGTGCAACAACTGTGTGCTCCGGCCAAGTAAGGACATATGAGTAAGTGCAGAACTGAATACATCACTGTATACCAGGAGCAGCAAAATTGATGTCCTGAAGGTTGGCGCATTAGTCACAGAATGGACAGAATAACAGAGGATAATGAAAGTACCTACGTCATACATAATTATAATTATAAAGAGCAAAAAACCAACATATTTTGACCTATTTATTACATGAACTTTTAATCATTTTAGTTTCTATTCATTATTGTATCTATTGTATCTGTGTAGTAATATATTATGAAACTCACTGACTGTTATTTCCTGTTACGTGAACATTATTAACGTTATTGTCCACTGACTGAAACTAAATTTGATTTTCTTAGTGTGCTACAGTGTAGTAATG
This sequence comes from Simochromis diagramma, assembly GCF_900408965.1. NCBI lineage: Eukaryota > Metazoa > Chordata > Actinopteri > Cichliformes > Cichlidae > Simochromis > Simochromis diagramma. Next base: position 3,808,878 of record NW_024386972.1, on the reverse strand, counting down.
GTATGTAACTGCCCAATAAATTAAGTTTTTCTTTCAATTAGATTCACTCTGTGGTAATTTGGTGATAAATGGTGATAAATTGTGAAAATCACTAATTTGTTGCTGTCAACACAGTGAAATTCACATAAACTGCTTCACTTTATCTTGCGCCTCCATACAGACCTATCAGCAGAGGCAGTGCTCAATACACCAGCTGGTAAAACGAGGAAAGCTGGGGTTTGGTGGTATTATTGGGGACTGGGGAATTTAAGAAAGCTAGAGTGGGAAGTGACCTTTCCTTTGCAGCCAAATGATTCAATTTCATCATGAATTCCTTCTCTATTCCTTTCTTCCTGAAAAATAGCTTCAGCATCTGGTGGGAGACTCTTACTAACCTCACAAATTTTCTGTAGCTATAAGGCTCTATGGTTTACTTCAGAGTCAAAATTAACTTAAACCAAAATTAAAATATATGCTTTTTTATTTGATGTCTGTATTCATTCTGTAATCTGTACTTTAACACACACTGTAAAAAAAAATTGTAATATAAAAGTATTTTACTGTGTATTTTACAGCTTTGTACTGTTTTTCTAGAATATCATTAAATTTACATAAATAGACTGTGGTTTTACATTTCAAATGTAAAATAACATAAAATCACTGTAAATGTAATAAAACATAATTTTCTTGTTTTTAAAATATATTTGTCTGTACATATGCATATTTAGATTGTTAAAATACATTGACAAATGTATCATAATTTCACAAATATTTGTCCGTTATTTGAAAGATTGAACTGTTAAATTCAAATGTAATACTATTGAAAAATATATAAAAAATGATTCTTATAAACTTTTTTTTTTACATCAAATAATGTTATTTAGGGCGATCGTGGCTCAAGAGTTGGCAGTTCGTCTTGTAATCGGAAGGTTGCCGGTTCGAGCCCCGGCTCGGACAGTCTCGGTCGTTGTGTCCTTGGGCAAGACACTTCACCTACCGCCTATCTACTGGTGATGGCCAGAGGGGCCAATGGCGCGATATGGCAGCCTCGCTTCTGTCAGTCTGTCCCAGGGCAGCTGTGGCTACAACTGTAGCTGCCTCCACCAGTGTGTGAATGTGAGAGTGAATGAATAGTGGAAATGTAAAGCACTTTGAGGGCCCCGAAAAGCGCTATATAAATTCAATCCATTATTATTATTATTATTTAAACCAACTGTTAACTGTATAACTGTATATTTCTGTACATTTAAGTATTATTATTCATGTTGCCACATTCATTGACCTTGTTTAAAGGTAATTTCATTGTTTAATCACATTAAAATGTTCCTAATTTAATGTTTAAAAGCAGTTGAAAAAGGCAAAATCCCATGTAAAATTAGGGCAACAAACTGTATTGTCATTACTGAAAATAACCGGATTTTTTTGAGAACTTTATTTTCTGTTATTTTCCAGTATTATTTTGGCGCCCAAGCTGCCGGAATATTACTGTTATTTTTAGGATCTTTTTTTACAGTGCATATAAAAAAAGGCAACAGAGGTTCTGGTCCAAATCCACTTCTCTTGCTCTATCTATCTATTTATATATACAGTGGGGCAAAAAAGTATTTAGTCAGCCACCGATTGTGCAAGTTCCCCCACTTAAAATGATGACAGAGGTCAGTAATTTGCACCAGAGGTACACTTCAACTGTGAGAGACAGAATGTGAAAAAAAAATCCATGAATTCACATGGTAGGATTTGTAAAGAATTTATTCGTAAATCAGGGTGGAAAATAAGTATTTGGTCACCCCAAACAAGGAAAATCTCTGGCTCTCACAGACCTGTAACGTCCTCTGTAAGAAGCTTTTCTGTCCCCCACTCGTTACCTGTATGAATGGCACCTGTTTGAACTCATCATCTGTATAAAAGACACCTGTCCACAGCCTCAAACAGTCAGACTCCAAACTCCGCCATGGCCAAGACCAAAGAGCTTTCGAAGGACACCAGGAAAAGTACTGTAGACCTGCACCAGACTGGGAAGAGTGAATCTACAATAGGCAAGCAGCTTGGTGTGAAAAAATCAACTGTGGGAGCAATCATCAGAAAATGGAAGACATACAAGACCACTGATAATCTCCCTCGATCTGGGGCTCCACGCAAGATCTCATCCCGTGGGGTCAAAATGATCATGAGAACGGTGAGCAAAGATCCCAGAACCACACGGGGGGACCTGGTGAATGACCTGCAGAGAGCTGGGACCAAAGTAACAAAGGTCACCATCAGTAACACACTACAACGGCAGGGAATCAAATCCCGCAGTGCCAGACGTGTTCCGCTGCTGAAGCCAGTGCATGTCCAGGCCCGTCTGAAGTTTGCCAGAGAGCACATGGATGATACAGCAGAGGATTGGGAGAATGTCATGTGGTCAGATGAAACCAAAGTAGAACTTTTTGGTATAAACTCAACTCGTCGTGTTTGGAGGACGAAGAATACTGAGTTGCATCCCAAGAACACCATACCTACTGTGAAGCATGGGGGTGGAAACATCATGCTATGGGGCTGTTTTTCTGCCAAGGGGACAGGACGACTGATCCGTGTTAAGGACAGAATGAATGGGGCCATGTATCGTGAGATTTTGAGCCAGAACCTCCTTCCATCAGTGAGAACTTTGAAGATGAAACGAGGCTGGGTCTTCCAACATGACAATGATCCAAAACACACCGCCCGGGCAACAAAGGAGTGGCTCCGTAAGAAGCATTTGAAAGTCCTGGAGTGGCCTAGCCAGTCTCCAGACCTCAACCCCATAGAAAATCTGTGGCGGGAGTTGAAAGTCCGTGTTGCTCGGCGACAGCCCCAAAATATCACTGCTCTCGAGAAGATGTGCATGGAGGAATGGGCCAAAATACCAGCTACTGTGTGTGCAAACCTGGTAAAGACCTATAGTAAACGTTTGACCTCTGTTATTGCCAACAAAGGTTATGTTACAAAGTATTGAGTTGTATTTTTGTTATTGACCAAATACTTATTTTCCACCCTGATTTACGAATAAATTCTTTACAAATCCTACCATGTGGATTCATGGATTTTTTTTTCACATTCTGTCTCTCACAGTTGAAGTGTACCTCTGGTGCAAATTACTGACCTCTGTCATCATTTTAGGTGGGGGAACTTGCACAATCGGTGGCTGACTAAATACTTTTTTGCCCCACTGTATATGCATTAAACCCACACACAGGCATAACACTGGAAAACAATGGGAGGATAAGTGGACACTGTGACAAAAGAAAGACAGCAGTATTTATACACAGACACAGACACATGATCATGACATAAAAAGCTGTCTCTAAGCTCACACTAAAAGTACTTTTTTTTTTTTTTTTTTTTTTTTTTTTTACTTCTGACAGGGGGGCTCATTTTACCTCTCTCAGGTACAATTTTTAGAGAAATTCCCGTCATTACTCTGCCTCCTGATGTAGCTTCCTGTTCAAGGCTATCAATAGCTCTCATGGGGGAAAAGGCTCTATGAGATTCCTATTTTAGTTTCAAAATTGAGTCTTATTTCTGATCATTTCCTGCCTAGTAGCAGATTTAATTTCTTAGTGAAAACAATCAAAACACACTAGGTTTTACAACTAGCCAATAGGTGTATAAAGGTGTAACCAACTCCTAGCAGTAGTAAATTGAAGTGCAAAAAAATAAAAGGTCTGTTAAATGCTATCTTATTGCCGTCTACCTTTCAATTTAATTCAATTATTTTAATTCAAGTTAATCAGCTACATCTGGTGGATATGAATTATCATGCTTGATGCATCTATTGTTAATTTATTTAATTCTTTATCTTAAATTTAGAATAAATTGTGTCTCCAAGAGATTTGCCTGGAGACAGCTGTTAAAATAGGCCTTGCAGAGCAGCATACTGATTGTTTGTCATATGCATTGTTCTCCTATGAATACCTTTCCTGCTATGTTAAATTATATGCAATGTCTGCATTTGCACCTGAAAGGCTTGAGATATCACCAGTTAAGGTGTGAAATTACAAAATGTGGACTCTTGCAAAATAATCAAATTGATATTTTGAAAGACCTTGCTATGATTTTACGTGGTCAAATTTTTCAACATAGTGTTTGTTTGATTTTCGGTGTAGCTATCATGCTTTAAAAGCCTGTATATGTTTGTGAAATCTGACAAAATGATAAGACATGATTAATGTTTACAAAAGATCTGCCGATGAAAATAATTCATGCATATAGAAATATCTGAAATATTTGTGCAGCTTTGGCATTTTTGGCAGCTTCAGCACCGGAACATTTCCTCTGAATATTATCTTTGTGTTCATTGCCTCTGTGGTGGTGAAATCCATGTTCACATTGTTTATGTTTACCAATTAGTATTACAGTTCTAACAATGTCAGCCACAGAAAGATATCATCCTGTACACACACACTCATTTTCGTATCTTAGTGAGGACATCTAATTTACATAATGCTTTCCCGCTTGTGTTAACCATCAAAAATGAATGCCTAATCCTAATCATAACCTAATTGTAACCCTGGCACTAAAACCACATTTTGAGTCTCAAAAATACCATATATACTGGTGGGGATGAGCGTTTTGTCAAGTGACTGTTGGTCCCCACAAGTTTAGTGCCAATCACAAAGATGTCTTAACATGCACACCCACACACACACACATACACACGCACCTATCTATCTATGAGATGCGAATGACCAACAGTTTAAACTACAGATGTGCTAGAAAAATGTAGAGCCCTTACCCCTGTCAATAATCCCAAAGGACTCCATCTGATCATCGCTTAGAGTCAAAGAAAAGCATTTGCTTTATGTCACTTTGACACCATCTGTTCATTGGCTTTCATTAACTGCTCATCCTTGTCATATTTTGCAGTGGCAGACATTGGGATTGCAGACCTCCCCAAAGCTCTGGATCTTGTTGAACATAAACTTTCTGAGTCTGAGCGCAAGAGGAGGCATGCGAAGAAAGATGACTACAACATCGAGGTGCTGCTGGCTGTTGATGACTCGGTGGTCCGTTTCCACGGCAAGGAGCATGTCCAGAATTACGTTCTCACACTCATGAACATAGTAAGTGTTATTATAAAGAATTTTAAGGCTGCAGCATTGACTAATATGCATAACATTTGGACTGAGAATTCCATAAAATTCAATTCAGATACATATTTATGAATCAAAATACATATCAATAATTTGTGAAAAGTATAGTTTAATTTTACACTTTAAACTGAGACAAAAATTGTAATAAAATTTACAGTTACAGTTGTAAAACAAACACTGTACTGTACAGACCACTGTAGTAAGAAATTTGGCAGATTGTTATTTTAAATCTGTAGTCATTAATATTTCATAGCGTAGATGTTTGGGAACCATGTGCATGCATGGAAAGCGTATGGGAAGAGTAGCAGCAGGATCCCAAATACAGAGGACAAATAAATCAAGAATACTGACTAGTAAAGAGAATGATTAAATAAGTCAGCATGAAAAGGTGGAACTGGGTTGGAGGTAGGTTCCAAACCAGCTTGCTGGGGCAGAAACACAGATGTTCTGAGCTGATATACCGAGATTGGGTTTAAGCTTGACTTCTTGGCCTGCGCTGGAACACAGAGTGTCTATGTGTTAGGTCATTTGTAACTAATTTGTAAGGATACTGTTGTTGGCTAGGTCTAGTGCAGTCACTCAGACAATATAAACAACAAAATAACATTAAGAACCTTAAAATAAATTATAATTTTGCCATTTTTGTTCAAAAATGATTCCAAAACAGATTTTTTTTAAAAAATAAATGCCAAATAGCCATATAAAGAGGCATAGTTGTTAAAAGCATGACAATAGAAATATCAAATTTCTTGAGATTAAATTATGCTAAGTCTGCAATAATTTCCCCATGTCCTCTTTGATATCAGAACTCGCCACACTGTTCTCCATCACCCCCACTCTCTTGCTGTTCATGGATTACTAATAAGAAAAGAGGAGGGAGGGAGAAACTCTCAGCTCATTCATTATGGGTTCCACCAGCTCCTACCACCATAATCTACTTATTGGGCCCAAATCCCTCAAGTCAGATTTTCACAGGGTGCTGGTTTCACTCTGTAACAGTTACCATTTGGACCCTGCATGGTGGTCTGATTAGCTGTGCTAGACCAATTAGAAAGTTGACTGGGAGCTGTACAGGGCAGTCATGGAAACCAGCGCCAGACGTCCACTTATACTGCCAAACTCTGCTTACATGGAATGATGTGTTTATTTAATTAGGATATTATATTCACATTCTGTTCCCAAATGTCTTCTTCAGAAAGAAATGTTTGACTTTTAATGACCTTAGGTGATTATACTGTGAAGTGGCTGCAAATGCACTCTGTAATTCCCTCTGTAATTATCAGTCCTTGGTGTCTAGTACTCTCTGATTAGCACTTAAGGGTATTTCACATCACAGACAGGAGTAGTGAAATTTAGGAAGTCCTTAAAGCTAAAATTGACTGAACCTTAAACTGAAATCAAGTCAAGGTCTTAAATGTAGTATCCATATACTCCATCTCCCACTGAGTAAAATTTGATGAGAGAAATGTGCAAGAAAACAGCAGTTTAAACAAACGAAGGTCAAAACTCTTTGCTTCCAATGGTAAGCCACAAGCTTGCTGTGTCTGAAAGAGCTCACTAAAATCCCTCTGAATCCCTGGTCCATGGCTGCAGAATGTGTAGTACCACCTGGAGAAACTCTCCCTAAGGGATTGATTACTGGACATCCTGTCTGCACAAAGCCAAGTTTGACTGCTGAGGTGCCTGCTACACAATGGCCGGGTTGTTTAACCATGAACCAGGTTTTGTTCATGTTGATGTGATGCTATACACAAGCCAGGGACACCTAGTGCATTTAACCAACAGCTGCTACTCTCATTTTTGGCCATAAGAGTCCTGTCAGTCCTCTTTGTGCTCCTCATGGCTTTGTAATTATCCCCGTGGCAGAAAAAAACCCTTTTGCATAGATATGAGTAAAAAGATATAAATAAATGAAAACCATCTTTGGTGTTTACAAATGTCATAACTTCATGCCAGTACTTTATTAAGTCCTCAGTTTGATCTACTATAAACACATATACAGTACAATATATAGGTCAGTACAGACCAGTCTCAGTTCTGTTGTAATGAATCCAAGAGAATTTGGGGTCATTCAGGGGTTCTTTACTGCATTTATTGACCTGTATGCACTTCTGTGAATAGAATATTTGCTTAAATTCTTGGGTGTAACCCTGTGTCCCTGAACAAATTTGGACTTGGAGGATATCCTTTCTGTGTTGACGGAGCTTTTGTTGTGCATGGTCATAATTTTTACCTGCTCAAAGCTTACTGACACATACTTGTTGGGTTTTTTTTTTTTCTTAGCAAAGGAGTGGCACTCTGTTGTTCTGTTTGCAGTATCTGGAAAGTGGAAAGTTCTACTTGTAGTGTGGACATCAGTGCTCATGGTAATTAAGACACTCTAAAGCTGAATGTAGAAAGGAAACTTCTCCATAAAAAACACACAAAAAAAGCTGATGCTTTGGCAGTGAAAGCTTTTATCAGTTCTTTTTCATCTAATTGCTTCCTACGTTTCCTGTTCATCCTGTGTTGGGTAGCTGGTTCTTGTAGCTTTCTATGCTCATATACTGTTCTATTTTAGAGGGTTGCTGCTGTTGCATCAGTTAAATCGTTGGACTTCACCTCAGGGCTCTTGCAAGCTTCAGTGTCCAGTGAAACCAATCATTGATGGCCTTTTGTAGATCAGCGCTGTATGACATTAGGAGGTAGGAACAGGGTAAGGCATTGTTAGTAAAATGGCAAATGGACTGCAAATTATATGACACTTTTCTAATTAAGAAAATAAAGAATTAACACAATTCTCAGTCATTTGTTAGTTACCTTTAATTTGACAATATCTTTAAAATCTTGGGTTTCAATGTATTTTAGCTACTACACTGATTGCACAATTTTAGGCATATTTAAAGAAAAGCATCCAGAAACAAACCCACTGAACTGATAACATGTTACTGTATGGTGATGTGGGCAATGGAAAAAGCTGAAATTCATTTTTAGAGAGTAAAGGCCAAATGGAGAAGTAAAATTTGTCCTTATACTTCTGCCAAAGGCTCACATGTGCTTTTGAAGATAAATTAAATGAGTTGTGGTGGTCAATGTGATGCTACAAATATTTAACTTGGAATAAAAATACTTTCCCAGAAATCCAATTTCTTCCTGGAAATGTTAAGCTACAGCTTGTTGTTATCTTGGGTTAACAAAGAAAATAAATTAAATGCTTAAGGATATCTTACAGTATCTTCAATACATTGTGGATTGGATTACTCTGCATTTTAAAGTATTATGTACCACAGTGCATGACGTATCAACACTGCTTCCCAGTGCAAGCTCCAACTGATACAATGCATTACAACAAGTTAAGGCTGTGGCTTTTTAACGTGTTGTAATGCATTGTGTCTGGTGTTATTTAATACAAATAACCCTCTAAAATAATCAGTGGTCATTGCTGGCCTTGTTGGGTTTTTATTTGCACTATTTTTAAGCTCTTTAAAGCTTTTTAAAACCTTATGTAACTACAAGTCATGGCCTCACGGTTTGCCAGACACCAAATATCTCAGTGCTTCAGAAAAGAATCACTGTGAACTAAGTAAGAGTCAGTGTGGCCATACGGTCAGGAATAGGATTGGTTAGAATAGGATCAGGTGATCTCTTGACTGAATTTTGGTCCTTTTTCAAAGACTGTTCTCTGCCACATGGTTGCATTTCTCTGACCCTCAGAACTGTAAGTATTCTTATTTTAGGTGTTCCTCAGTCAGCTTTAAATAGAAACTAACAAGCTAACTTCCTGATAACTTCTAACTCTCCTAAACTTTATAAATCCGCTTTTTTCACAGATGCCTGAATGTCAGACTTTATTGTAACCCCTGGGAGAGCAGCCACACTGAACATTTTCTTGGAGATGAAAGAATTTGAGCCGTTTTTAACTCTCAGTGATGCCGCAGTGTTTGTTTGAGTTTGGGAACCAAAGAGGAGTCTGGACCCAGAAATGCCTAATGACGTCAGACTTAAGAGGTGGATAGCTCTAGACTCTCCATGACCCTGAACTGGATAAGCTAAAAAAGTACATGGGTTGAACTGTTCCAGACCATGTGAGGTAATACAAAGGAAAGGCATTTCAATGCTTCCTTTATTACCTTCTTTACGATACACAGGCCCATCCTTTATAAAGGTAAAGCAAATAATGCCACCTCATAATCCACAGTGACGCACTATTCATGCCAAAACTTGTAGATAAATTTGGGAACTTCAGTGACAGGCTGTTAAATCCACTGCTGAACTATTATTATTATGCTGCGGTGACGAAATCTGCTTCTCATGAAGTTGTGTTATGGGAAGAAGTCAACAAGGCCATATCTAGAAATGTATACATAAATCTCTCTCAATTAATTCAGTTTGCATTAGTTATTTACAGATGGACGTAAAAAAAAAAAACATTTTTCGGGTATCTGTACTTTATTTTACTTTTAACCTTTTATTGTACTTTTCTGACAAATTTTTACTTCCTAAAATTTAACACAAATGTACTTTTTACTTCTTATGTTTTCTTAATAAACTAATTTTTTAGCTTTAAAAGTACAGGTGCTAATGAGTTGTGGTCACGCTACTTTAGCTTCTATAGTTAATGCAACAGAAGAGCAGCAGGCACAAAAGCAGTGAAGTGGCAGGTAATCTCAAATGCAACATTTCTAATAGCTCGACAAATATCAGCAAATAGACAACGTTTTTCTGTGCAGTTTGTCACACAATGTGTCTGTTAGCTAACAGTTCAGCTGCTGGATTTCTAAGGGAGAGGAAAGAACTCAGAGACAGAGAAAAATGTATAAAAGTCAGGAAGGACACAAGTAGAAGAAGAGAGATTATTTTTAAAGGTAAGGACTTCTCAGTCATTTGATAAACTGGACGTTTTAAAGCTTACATGCAATCTCGTCATTCAGTTGTATATGAAGTTAGGTTTTTTAAATATTGTGAATTATCCTGCACAACCAATTGAAATAGAAAAATTTTCAGTTATGCAAAGGTTGCATAAACAACCTGAAAGCAACACTGGTTAGTTTGCAGTACTGTGAAGTTTACAGTGGTGCATTAATTTGGACCGGTGGAGCAGCTGTGATGTTCATGGTCAATGTTAGAGGAACAGACATCAAATTAAATTTAAGCCAATGATGTGGATTAGATTCAGTCACTTAATTCCACCTTTATACTATTTTTATATTGTCCAGGTATTGGAAATCAGCTAATGTATTATAGCTTATTGTAACATCTGCTTACATCTGGTTGAATTCAGTTGGCTGAATCTAAGAGCAACAATACAGATGAGCTCATCTGTGCTGTTACCCAACTACTACGTTGGCAGATATAGACATATTTTTTAAATTCTCATGTGTGTTTCTATGCATTCTACATAACAGGTGTTCAAGATAATCTGATAATTACAATTTGAGTTTTAGTTCAATTGTTTCCATTTCTTTGTATTTATATTATTCCATTATGATATTAATATGACATAAAGTTCAATTTGCTTTTTCAATTTTACTTGAATAAACAAGGTTAATCAGTACTTCAACACACACAAGTACAAATCTGTACTTCTTCTTATCCAATGAATGTGTGTACTTTTGCCACCTCTTGCTATGTCCATTGCTGTATTGCCAGGCTTTAGAGTTATCATATATAAAAGCAGAAGATAGACTGGGTTAATATGAGCAGGCAGGATGACAAACTAATGACATTATCACAAGCATTTCATTTTACTGTATAGACTATATTTCTTCCAATTTAAAATTACAGCCTTGGTAATGAATTGGTATTTTTCATGCTTCTGTTTTCACAGGCTCTTTTTCGCATGACTTGCATTAAACAACAAAGTTAAAAACATGCTGGATGAAGTAGCTTGTCCATCTCTGTGACACTGTCTTTTCAACATAGTAGACCCAGATCAATAACGTATCCAATCACATTTTTACGGAACCTGGTGTAAGTGGATTCTCTGCGTGCCACACTTCTTTATAAATTCTGTTTTGCACCTTTCCTTGACCTTGTCGCATTTTCTATTCAGATCGAGGAATAGCGATTAGGAAAAGTTTTTAGGAGATAACTTTTTTGGTTTATTGGACTACAGCAGAGGTAGGTAGATGGGGGACAGGTGAGGTGGGTGTGGCAGACTAGGGACTCAGAAGAGAATGGAAGTCTGAGGACATCTGGTGGGGGGATGGGGAGATACAGTGAAGCATGGACAGTAAACAGGGCTCAGAGTAAATCACTGATCAAGCCAATTAATACTTTCAGCTTTTAACTTTTAGTAAACCTATTAGACTATTTTGTATTGATGTTTTGGTACTCTCTAAAAAAATAAGATGTTCTTTAATTTAAGTGCCTCTGTCAGTGCGCCCCAGGGTGGCTGTGGCTACAATGTAGCTTGCCATCACCAGTGTATGAATGTGTGTGTGAATGGGTGGATGATTGGACATGTAAAGTAAATACTGCTGTATTAAGTGAAAGAAATTTGAGAGGAAGACTCTTTGGGTTTAAATGATAAGAATTACATGTGTAAATACAGAAATTTTTTGGGTAGCTCACTGCCCACTCAGTTGTGTAATTATAAAACAAAAAGTTCTATTAATTTACAGAAAATCTGAAATTTCTATAGTAGTGAAAAAGCTATTTCATTGTTCATCTATTAGTACACTGGTGTGGTAATTCTGGATGTATTCATTAGGAAAAGCTATAAAACTATGAAAATGAAGACACGTATTGTTAAGTTCTTAAGCCTTATATCTTATGCCTAGCTGTTGGAGATCATGCTAAACCTCGAATTTCCAGTTGACACTTTAAACAAACAGTTGATAAAAACAAAAGAGAAAATAGTCTCATTCAAGCCCACACAGCGCCTTGATTCTCAAGTGCAAATGACACCATCAGGGGCTATACTTACACTCAGTGTTATTACAGTGGTGTGACAACCACATGCTGCACTCATATAATTACTATTAGTGGCCTGCAGTAAGGCAGTTAAAGTGTGGCACTGTTGACAGAAAAACAAATGAGAATTTGTCAGATATTGTTCACTATTTTGGAATATTTGCTTTGTAACTACCTCTTGTTGATTAATAAAGCTAGACCATGTGTAGAGCTGTCATGGGCTAAACAAAGAGGTACCTAACAACAGCAACAGAAACATTGGAAACCATATGAAAACAGTTGCAGGAGGGTTAGAGACAGATGAATGAAAAAAAAGTTCAATTAAGTCGTGTAGGGAGACGGGAAGTTGATGCGGTTTCATCTTTTCAATACAGTTTATCAAATAATCTCACAGACCTTCTCAGAGAAGTTGCATATAAAACATTTAGTATCAATACTTGGAAGGAAAAGGTTTGTACCTCCCAAAGAAGAGAGCCTACTTCGAGAAGGAAATCAAAATATATCTTAGATACTCTTCTTCGATGGTTTCATAAGGTAGCAATTTAGAATATTATAACTCCTATTAATGGTGATTACTGAATGCACTTGTTATGATATCCTCTCATTTTGCACTGAGAAAATAGACGTGCATTTTGTGATTTTGGTCAAATCGGTTCAAAGTTTTAGGAGTATAAGAGTGCTCATTCTCAGGAAAATCTTACGTGAGGGAAGTGAAGCTACGTTATGCAAGCTTGTAACATAAAATACAAAATTTAATATGAGCCTGTGTCAACCACATGCTTTAAAAATCCAGTTTTAGACAGCTTTTTCCCTGAAGTCACATGGAGAAATATGAAGCCAAATTGCTTATTTTTTGATTGCAATCCAAAACTTAAATGAATCATGTATGGAAAAATAAATACCCTGTTGTTTTGCTCTGAACTTAATTTATCCACCACAAAGCAAAGCAGATGGTTGACTTTATGAGGCCCGGAATGAGTGCTGACATGTAGCGACCATCTGATGAAAATAAAACACACTCGAGTGGAAATTGGACTTGGGTTTGAATGGGATCCTAGCTTGGTCCTGGGTTATGCATCTACATACCACAGCATTCTTACGAAGCCAAATAGCAGTCCACATATTTCTGGGTCAGGCTCCTTTGCCATTGCATAACAGCACTAGTTTCACTAAATAGTTGCCAGTCTTAATAACATATTTCATCATGATTCCAAGATTGTCGTAAGAGATTAAAAAATGGTTTGAGGACTCGCTGCTAGGCCCTGCACCTCAGACATAAAAAGGAGAACTGGTTGGATCAAGAGTTTTAGTGCAATTCAGTGGTTTAAAACAACTGTTTTCTTCTTGGTTTGTAAGATTTTAGATAGAGCAGGATGATTTCAAGGGAGGGGGGAAGTTTTTCACTTAATATTGATTTACTGATTAAACTTTATTATTTCCTAAAGGATTACTACAAACATTAATCTTCTCCTAAATGTTTTCCTAGCAGCCTGGAAAGGAGCAGTGGAGGCTGTTTCTATCAAAGTTATATTGTTTACCTGGCTTTAATTAAACTCAGCGGAAAGCATCAGTTTATGCATTTAAATAGTGTCACTTCACTTCCTTTCTTGACAGTTGTGACTCTGATTTGCATACTTAGAGCAGCCATAATTAAGTAATTAGTAATGCAGAGCAGTGAAGTTTCCCTCGGAAATTCCTGAAGCTAGAGCGAAAACTCTATTGTTCTGTAATGGTCAGTCGAAGGTCCTTTTCACATAACTTTTAGCTTTTAGACTCGAGTGTAATTTTATTCCTGCAGACTGTTTTTGTATTAAAGTTCTGGATTAAAAACCACCATGTTCATGATTGTATTAATGGCCTTTGGGTGCTCAACTTGATATCACAAGTCACTTTCATCAAAAGCACTCTATGCCCTTTGTCATTCAGATCACTGACACATGCTGTTAATTTCCTTTCAGGTTGATGAAATCTACCATGATGAATCTTTGGGGACGAACATCAACATTGTCCTTGTCCGCATGATAATGGTGGGGTACCGGCAGGTGAGCCATGCCACACAATTTGTGCCTGTGCAAGCAGTATTTCAAATGAGCTTTTAAGGTTTTTATACCACAGGGCTGGTGTAAAAGGCATATTCTCATTGTCTGAGCTGTCTGTGAATACACCTGTGATTTCAGCCTTTGTAATACTGCCTACAGGAAGCAAGATTTTTAACTGTGTTCAATTTTATTTGGAATAAAAACAAGAAGGGCTGAACTCACCACCATGACTCAAGAGAAAATAAGAGAAAGGCAGCAAACATTTTTACAATTTTCAGTGAAAAAAACATGTTTTACTGAATGCAGGCTCAAGTATTGTTATGGCCTGAAACCGTATTCAGTAGCACTCGACCTTATACCCAAAACTGGGAGGTAGAAGAGCAGGTGCTAAGAGAAGTTAATCCACTGATGCCTAAAATATCAGTCCTTTGTACAGATACAGTATGAGAGTGGTGTTATCTTTCTAAGTCCAAGCAGTGAGGTGAATAAGGATTTTTCCCATAATGTCAAACAAATAATTTAAATCTGAGTCAGGTGGTACGTTCACAGTAGAGGCACCAAAGTAACAAGCTAACTTTAAGATGATATGGAAAGCTGAGTTTCATGCCTTGTGGCTTGGTTTCTACTTGGAAAAAGAATTGTTTTGGGCCATTACTGTATATTCGACACAATAAAAAATTGAGATGGGTAAAGTGTAGGTTTGTCAAGAAGATATCATTTATGAGGATAAAAGAAAACACCACTACATGTAGCACAGCTTCCTTATTTTACACCAATTTTTTAATTTTTTTTTGTGCACACTACAAAAAAACAGATTTTTAGTGCAGAGTATTCTAACAATAGACTGGTTAAAACTAGAATGGCTCTAAGCGAGTGGATCCTTCCCCAAAGCCAGTGCCTTTATGCTGCAGTTTAAAAGAAAGGATCTGTTTGGTATCATATGATCTGATTTCTCTGAATAAGCTGATACTTCAACCAAGGAGAGAGCTAGGGCTTGTAAACATTTCTCTTTGTCTGTTTTAGATTATGCATTTGAAACTACCCGGTTGTATTTTGAAAAGCTTAGTGGATAGATGAAGCTTGGGGAAAAGAAGAACCTGTTACATTTCAATGCAGATCCAAATTATTTTAAATTGTTTTCTTTACAACTGTTAAATAGAGCAAGGGCATGGTTGAAATAAGCTCTGACTGCTCTTCTACTTTCTACTACCTGTTAACTTGCTTATTAACTTATTTATAGCGACCGTGAATCTCTCCCAGCAATAATGATTGGTAATTCTGATTGAGTACATAATTTAAGTGAAGTTAAATTATGAAACACACATAAAAAATGAGAGTTCATAGCTTTACTGCTCCACTAAACCGACTTGAAGTGTAGAATTGAATAATTGATTATACCCTATGTGGTCACGGGAGGAAAGTTCTTTTCATCAGATTTTTTTTTAATCCTACTTGTTTCTCTTCAACTTTCCTTTGGAGAGAAAAGAAAAAACCAGTTTTAGAAAAACAATCTTCTCAAGTATTTGAGTGACAGGAGAATCAGGAAGAGCAGTGAAGATGAAAAACAGTTGAGATTTATATATGCAGTAATTTATAAACTAAGCAAAGTTTTGTTTTGGAGCTTACAGCTGCTTTTTTGTTTCTTCTAGCTAACAACTTCTTAGGAAAAAAAGACGCACAGTGAGAAAAAGAGAAAAATATCAGTTTAAGATCATAAATTGGGGTCAGGCTGAGATGAAAGAAAGGCTGTTTCTCAGATGCTGAGTTTAACAAAACGTGTACGAAAATAGTCGGTGTGATATTAGCATTTAATTGAGCTCAGTTGTCTGGTTAAAATAGATGTTTTTTGTATTTCTTTTGGGCAATACAGAACTAATTGCCTGATTATAAGAAAAGGTAACCTTAAGAAGCCCCCATTAAAACACTAAAGTTGATGCAAAAACATATTAAAGCCCAGTACCGGCACATACCATACATATGTAATAAATAGTGAGGAAATAAATGAGTACATATTATATTAACATGATTGATGAAAGAAAGCGACGAATGAATATTGTACAAAAGCTCAGTCACTTTCACTTTTGCTCAGGCTTTCTTTAGTGTAATGAATGATTTAAATGTACTTCCACCATGTGGTAAATACTCATGTAGCATATTAATAACATCGAATAAACAAGCAAAAAAAAAGCAAACTGGTCAATGCTAGCTGGCCAAATGATCTTCCATATCTTCAGTTTATAGAGTTGTACATCAGTATGTGTTTGTGTTTCTGTTCACCTCTCGCCACTTAATGCCAGTCTTGGCATATTTGCTCGTTATCAGCTGAACACATTATAATGAGGTATGAAATATCGTATATTATACACGTGGGGGCAGATGCTAGTGAGTCATTTGCTTTACGCACGTATCCATCTGTCCACAAGTGTCATATTACCTGCATGTCTGACTGATGCTGCTTGGAAACTGGGCATTTTTATTCAGCTTCTGTCTGTTTGTCAGAGCAGAGAGATGCTGTTTACCCAACACCAATTAGATGAGGTCCAACATGCTCTGTGTGTCACCGGCCCTGCTTGCAGCACCCACTCAGAAAATAAAGACAAAGTTTGGCCAGTTCCTCCTGGGTGCCTTCATTTCTCCTGGCCTCACATCGTGTGTGTCGGTGTGTGTAATAGTAGTAGGGTTATCAGTCTCCAGAGCAGTTCATCCAGAGCTGAGTCTTATTGGGAAATTTTCTGTATATTTGTGACACGAAATACAAACCACAATGCATTTATACTCCTTTACAGAAAAACCCCCAAAACAAAACACTGGGGACACTGGCAAAAACAGAAACAGTGTTTTTTTTACTGTGTCGGGCTGTCAGATCAGCCTCATTGGAGGGAAGGAACACCAAAGCCATCATTTGATGTTCTCATGATAATAATGGAGAAAATTGTTCAGTCAAGATTTTCACTCGGGTTATATTTGTTGGCCAACAAATGCAGGAACATATGATTCACAATATATATTTTTTAATGATCTAACCAGCGAGTGACCTCTCATGCCACATGGATGTGGGCAGTTTGACTCACAATAGAAAGGAGCCAGATGAGCTCATACTAGGTTTATCTAAATATCTTGATAGCATTTTTGACACGATGGTGTCAAGAAAGACAAATAAAATTACAACAATACAAAGAGTAACATCAGTGGCAACACTATTTTTAAATTGTCTAAACAACTGAAAAAAATACAGTAACATAATAATTTGTTACATTACTGTCTGTCTGTTTGTGACTGCTGGTAGACGTAGCAGGTTGAATTATAAAATGTACAGAGCTTTACTTTCTGCTCAGATTCAGCCAAATGCTGCAACCTCATCAAGTAGTGCAAATGGATAATGATTCAAAGCATACTGCAAAAGCAACTGAAGGGTTTCTGGAGGTAAAGAAAGTGATAGTCTTCAATAGTCAAGTCAATCTGCCTGATCTCAACCCAACAGAGCATGCTTTTCTAAATGCAGTGAATGCAGAGAGACCCAGAAACAAAGCTGGCAGCAGTAAAGAGACTTCAGGCAGTGATTGGCTACAAAGGTCTTGCTGAAGGTCTTTGGTCACATATTGTTTGTATGATGTACAATTCATACTGGTGGTGTACAAGGTAAAAATACTAAAATTGTGTTTTGGTTCATTTAAAGGTATATAGGTCTTTTTAAAAGTATATAGTTAGTGCAACACAGCTTGAATAGTGCTGTGTTTCTAGTGACATATTTCATAGCCTATCAAATAGAGTTGGTGGTATAGCCTGCTACTATTTCTGTCTAGTCGCTGGTAGACTTTTCTCAGCTACTGATCTCTTGAAATTTCTCATAAGTTGTTCAGTGTTGCAGACTCAGCTACTTCAGCTGCTAGTGAGCAGACGGGCTGTGTACCTGCCTGTGTGCTTGTGTTGTCTCAAGTTGTGTATCAACTAGAGGTTTGTTAGCCACTACAGCTCACGTTACAAGTTACAAACCTATTAATTGTTTCATAATCACTGGCAATTTAGCAAAAAGTAAAATTAATACCTGTAATCCTAAAGGTTCCCCTGTTTTTCTAACCAACATGTCCCTTTTTGTCCTCAAATGCACAAAAAATATAACTTATTTTCAGCTATTTTCTTTGACAGTTTTTCAAATGACAGTACATCTACTGCACTGATGTAAAGGTAAAAGGGTGATGAGTCTTCTTTCACCTTAGAAAGAACCTTAACCGTTGTTAAGGCGAACGGCAGGGTTACCCTCCTATTTATTTTTACAGTCTGCTAACGTTTTTTTCTTGGTCCTGTTCATTCTGCAGTCTATAAGCCTGATCGAACGTGGCAACCCATCTCGCAGCCTGGAGCAGGTGTGCCGATGGGCCAACACGCAGCAGCGCCGCGACCCTGACCATGCCGAGTACCATGATCACGCCATCTTCCTCACAAGGCAAGATTTTGGTCCCGCAGGTATGCAAGGTACTGTATTTTTCTCGATCGAGGCCTGTGCAGACTGAGTGCTGATATCTGCTTCCATTCACAAAGGGGTTGGCTTCAAGTCTTGCCCAGGTAAGGTTGATGGAAATATAAAAGTGGGGGCTGCAGCTGAGGTCTTGAACCCAATTCCGGAAATGGCAACCTCATGAGAAAATAACTGCTGAGTTGTTTCCAAAACCTTGCTGACTTGACATTGATGCCACCCTGGAAAAATGAAAAATTGAGATACTGAAGAAGGTTTTTGGCATGTAGAGAAAAAACAGAACATGTTTGTTAGTTTGCCAGTTATATAAACTAATTGTTCTTTTTTTTAATCAGTGACTGTTGGAAAGTTCAGTTTGAACTTTTCTGTACTTTCAGTAGATTATTGTCAATCCAAATATTACTGTACATGTATGCAGTCATTTTGCAGCAAATTTGTGCTATACATGTTGTTCTCCTAGTTTTATGCCTCACCATTTGTTTCTTCTTTTCAGTCCTTCAAAACAAAATTTGAAGTGAACAGCCAAACCTGCAGAAAACACTGGGTCCCGAATGAACAAACCTCTGTGCTTGCATGCACTCGATATCTTGCACTGACCTGTGTATATTTTTAACTTTTATAGAGCACGTGTCATGTTTCGAGGACAGCCTGGGGCTACCTGGTTTGCTTGTCACACCTCTAGGTGTTACCATAGCTGCAGTTCTGTTGTGTTCATAACAAACCTAGTTTCTATGATACCTTGAGCTAGGTTGGGCTGAACCCTGTGCTGCATCTCAAGGTCACAAGCAGACCTCACACATTCTTGTGAAAGTTTAGCGGTGAGATGGTAGATTTTGTGTCCAAACAAGTAATGGGCTGTTGGGTAAATAGAGTAAGTTAATGGAGCAACAGGAGATGCAGAAAGTTGTCTTAAATGGTGTCATTAGGTGATATTGAGTTTGCCACGTTTTAAAAATGTTACCGATTAAATCCTCTGAAAGTGTTTTTGATCTGGTCTCCTTGGCACCAAAAGATTTAACATGATGTTCCCAAGATGTTCAGTGTTTGAGTTTATCAACCAGATGGCGGACACCACCTCTCTCCTCAATCTTCACATCAGCCATAGAGAAACACTTTTTTTTTTTATTACTGTAGTAATTGCTGCACCTTTTTGCTTCAGTGTGCATAGCTCCAAATGGCCTTTCATGGGAATGTAATCAGCATTCTCCTGAATTCCTTTTATCTGCCTTTCAGATAAAGAGTCATGCTCCACATCTGCTTTCATGTTTTGCAACTTCACTTTCAGTGTTAATATGTCCATTTTGTTTTCATTCATGAATAGAGCCTTTAGTCATTCTCTTCATAAAGGCATCGTCATCATGCTGTAGCTAAAGCTCACTCTGCTGTGACTGAAATAACCCACTGCAGACATTCAAATAACTTGACATGTACACATGGCTTTATCACCAGCTGTCTGCCTGCTGCATTTTCTGCTTTTTTACCTGCATGCCAAAAAAAACAGTCTTCTGATGGTCAGAAAGCATGGAAATTATCTGAAAGCTGTGGCAAAAAAGAAGGCCAGAATGGGCGTGCTTCTGATCCAAGCTGATTCGCACTAAGCTGAATTGCTGCACACCTCTTGATCGAGTTATGTTTAATGTCTGTGCTTTGCTTAAAAGTTTGTCGTCCTCGTGAGCTGTGTGAAATGTTGTGGTACCAACCAGGTGTCTGCTGGGTAATAATGATGGCAGGCTTCTGAAACTGCTTTGGGAGTTTCTTTATGTTTGATATGCAAGCTGTGTAGAGCTACTGCTGCTATTGAGGGATTTGCTAGAAGTATTTTACCTCGGTTCGTTCACCTTAAATGAATGAAAGTGCCACTGTGTGAATGTAGCCTACTCTGATAAATCGCAATGTAAACACACAGATATGTGGGGCTTTTTTTTCATTGAAAGAAGCTGAGCAATCACCATCACTCTCTTTATAACTCACACACACTCAAGAGCCAGTGTGACAGCCAGCTGCTCACCAAAAAGAGATTAAAACCTTCACAATGAATGCAATTACTCCATATTTAGAAATCCTTTTTCCACTTCGTTGCACTGCATGAGAATGTCACCACTTTCATTCTTGATTATCAGGGCTGTGTGGTCTTTTGTGTCGCTCAGGGTATGCTCCAGTGACGGGGATGTGCCACCCACTGAGGAGCTGCACTCTGAACCATGAGGATGGCTTCTCCTCTGCCTTTGTGGTTGCTCATGAAACCGGCCATGTGTGAGTAATGGCATCATGATGAATGCCCAGCAGGGCCACTCACAACATCTTTCTGTGTGCATTTAAGTTAATAGTTTTTGTGTGATTGTAGTTTGTGAACATAAACAGTGATCCGTTGTTGTGAAAAAGCATTTAATCTGATCTCCAGCTGCGTTTTACACATAGATATGAAAGCAGTATTTTTTTTAACATTATGCTTTCTGTGCCTTTTGTGTAGACACAAAACATGAATGAATTTTTTTTGTGCTTAAACTAACCTGTGCTTAAGCATGATATACTTTAACCATTATGCTATCAATACATCTACTCCTGCTGTCAAGGTCAATGGTTGCTAAGGTAGCAAGAGGCTAAAAGTTACTGTAGCAACAGGCTGGTGTATTCAATAAATGTATGGAGCTGCTTATTAACAGTTATAGTGCTATACAAAAGTCTTTAGTAACCCAAATATGTTGGAGGGAAAAAGGAAAATAGGTGCACTGACTTATTGAAACACGTGAAAAAACGCAGACTCATGGAAAGTTAGTACAGCTTTAATGAGCTTTAAGATTAGTATTTGGCATTACCACCTTTATTGTTCAAAACAGACTCTTTTAGACAAACTCTTGTAAGAACACAGTGAATACATTTTTTTCTGTGTCCATAATTCCATAAATTTTAGATAGAGACTCCCCAACACCACAGATTAAAATGCCAAACCACGACAGATCCTCCACTGTCTTTCACAGATGGTTCTTGACACTTGACACTCACCAATGAGATTGTCACATGACATTTTGGAATGGGGATATTTATATTTTTTAACTTGAGCGTTTATTTGAGTGTTTCTCAGTTCAATAAATCTCTATTCATCTAAAGGGTATAACAAAAAAGGGTGAAGAAAACAAGCTTTTTTGCTTGATTTAATGAATAAAAATAACTGCAAGCAAACTAGTGACAAAGATACTTGGGCAGGTTGTCATATTATAGAACTATAGAAAATAGAGATGCACCAGGTGGAAGCTGTGGCTGAATATAGTATTCAAGAAATAGGAATGTAATATCTAAACGGTCTGTGCTCATTTGAGCCTCACATCTAATTGAATTAAATGTACAGTCGAGGCATGCAGTATGCTCACCACTTTTATGTGATAGACAAATCATACTATGACTTGTGAAGGCAAAACGGGATAAATGCTTGTGGTACATTTAAGTTAAGCACCAAAGACAAATGGTCAGGCACGACATTCTCATAATAAATCAGATAAAATACTGCAACTAATTATTTCTGCATTTGTGCGATTGAAATGAATTCGAAATGTGTGTGCAGTGACACCGTTTGAAAGATTTGGCCGAAATAATTTTGGAGTGAATATCCATATATGTTCTGGCAATTATTTCATGGTTTAGGATTCTTCCCATCCATCACACCACTGGGACAGGTCCTGTCCTCATCTATTTGCTGGATTTCTTCCTATTTCTGAGAAAAACGACTTTCTGTTCCTCTGTTGCCACTTCTTCTTTAGTCTTCCACTTGTCCAGTTTCTTCAGATTTTTTAAGGACCCACTGCACACCATGCTGAAATATGCCAAGTTTTCAGTTAATAGTTCTTTGGGAACCTCTTGGTGCAAAAAATCCAGAAACTTTATGCCTGTCACACTGTGTCACTTTTGGCATTTTTGTAGATTCAGCTAAAAAAACAAAAAGGGGGAAAAATCATGTATTTTTGTGACTGGCTGCTAGTAACAAAGTGCCCAAGGACACAAGGTTTTTTCATATTTGATTTATTCGTAGGTCAGTGTCATGTGGCTTAACAAAAAAATAGACGAGCAAAAAACAAAAAAGGTCCTTAATGTGAATTAGGGGAGCGAACTGCATTCACAGCATTTATAACTGTGTCAGTGACTGAAAAACTTAATAAAACGGGGGAACACAGATGCTATAATAATAATGTGCAATGCTTTTTAAAATAATTTTAATAGTTTGAGTGCCAGGATCTTTTTTTAAATTTATTTATAATTTATTTATTTTTTAAATTTAAAACCAGACCAGACAGTTTAGATTGTCACATGATATATTTTCAGCAGATGGACTGACTCTGTCAAAAATCTCCTGAAACCCTCTCCACAGCTGACTCATCAACCAACAGGATATACAGGACTCTGCATGCAACAACACATGACAAGAAAGCTCAGGATGAAAGTCTTCTTTGCTTTTTCATAACCTACCCATTAGAAAACATGTTAAAACCGAGCAATATATACATCATATATTTTACACTGTTAGTGTTTGATATTAAAATGTGATTGTTTTACTCAATTATTCATCATGACTCAGAATGTCAAGTTGTTTTTTAAAAAATTCAAACAATTTAGACGAGAATGGTTTGAATATATTTTGCCTGTTTGTCTTATCGAAAATGATTGATTGAAGTTTTATATTCTGCTTCAGTAAGTGGTTGAGGCGTGAGGCACGAGCCTATGAATGCAGAACTATTCTGCAACAGACATAGTCAGAGGTAGTTGGATTGGTGTCATTGCACCCTGCAGAGTTTTTAATTGCACCAGTTAATTGCAGGTGCAATTATCGTTGCTTTGCAAAACAACACCTGTAGAAAGTCAAACCCACTTGATTTCTTTTTTCTCTTTTGTTTTTCTTTGTATTTTCCTGCCAGAAGCAGTCAGATCTGAGCAGCATTTCGTCTGAAATACATTTATTTTTTGCATATGGGGCATGGATTTATTACACGGCAAAGCCTTTTATCAGATATGTTTAAAAACAACCTCTTGTTTTGAGTCCAAGTTTGCCTCTTTTTTAGTTTGACCTTAGTTAGTTTTTGTCATTTTACAGCATCGTTGTTTTTCTGCGATTCAAACGCCTGCTGACCTCACAGCAGTCATCATGGGATAAGATCACACCTAATCATCTGCGACCTGTTTGTGTCTTCATGGCTGTGTGGGCTTATTTGTGGCCTCCTCAATCCAAACACATGAGAGCTAGCTGAAATGAAAGCTACACGTTTCCAGTAGGTGTGAATATGAGTTTGCGCTCTGTAAAAGACTGGCAACCTCTCCACTATATTCTCTTCCTTATGGCCAGTGCACACAGGGACCAGCTTAAGCTTTTTGTGACTCTTTAATGAAGGTAATAGAAGTTAAATGAAATAATATATTATATATCAAAATATTGTTGTCACTGACAGCAGTAATATTGCCATGATAGGTATTATTTTCAAACCCCTTAAAGGCAGTATTTCAGTTATTTGTTGGGAGCAAGACACAACTGATGTATTCTTAATTAACAGCTGAAGACTGTTCCTGCGGTTTTGTCCACTTGTCTTAAACTACGTGTGGATATCCTGCTGTGATGCTGCATGTTCAGTGTTTGAATAACTCATGAAAAAGAAGAAAAGAAGGCAATTATTTTGTTGGCATTCAAATACAGTGTCCACAAAGCTTCACCAACTTGATAGTTAATTTAGAGCTTACCTCCCCTGTTAATCGAGCTTCTGTACTTTCTTACTGGAGGTTGGTGTTCCTGGAGCGCAGCTTTAATGAGGCTTGCAATTACTCTATATCAAATAAACAACAGTAAAAAAATTTAACATTTAAAAAGCACAGCTTCCATAAAAATGTCTAAGGGAATCATAAGTCCGATGCTGATAACCACCTGCACATGCACTCTCCTCTAATCTCACTTGTCCAGCATTTAGCCTGCTTTGACCATGCCTGTTTTTGTGAAGCATTATCTGTCCGGTTTCTATCAGTTAAGCCACTAACTTATCGCTCAAAGAAATATTTCAACATTTTAGAAAATTGTTTTTCTTTGTTGCATAATGTTAAAAGACAACATTTTGATTGTTTTTATGATAAATTTTTATCTACCACTGGCAGCCACCCCCATAACTTTATACAATAATCAAAGCATATAAACAATATGGCTGTTTTATAGTTTCCAGGCAGCAGAGCTTCTAGGAGATTATTGGTTAGAGATTCTGGTGCAATAAAATAGCAAAGTGACATTTTTACACTTGCATGATTTAACTCTTACATACTGTTCACATTTTAATTCTTCACAGTATTGTCCCAGTCAGCTTTGCTGGGTCAAGAATTCTCTCATAAAAAGTGTTTGTTCCACATTTTGAACTGCAAATCTATTCAGACGTATAAATATTCCATCTGACATTAATAAACAGATGATTAATGAATTCATTTACAGCAGGGAGACCATATTTTTTTTGATTTTACAGCATTTGTTTTAGTTGGGAAAACATCTACTATCACAAAATATCATGTCCTGTTTTACCCAAAACATAAAAACATAAAATAAACCTAACTATAACCTCTATGGGGACCTATGCAGTAGTTGTGGGAATACAGACAGTGTCAAGGTTCCCCTTGAAGTATTCTACCAAACAAAATAAAACATCAAAAATCACAGGGAAAAAAAAGAAAAAAACCCACACGGAGACAGAGACAACACAGTATCGAGATTTCCTAAAACCACAAAAGTTTCTTAAGCAGACACACAGTGATAGATCTAAAATCCATCTGAATGGATACAGTTCATGTCAAATTTAACCCATAATATTGTCAATTCACAAAAACTTGTATGTTATGACATTTTTAATATTTTCATTTTAGGAAAAGTCATCAATTTTTAGGATAAAATAGTAAGATGTATTTAACGCTATCAAATGTCAACAGTATGTAACAGTTTAATAAGTGCTGTAGCATTAGTGTGATAGTAGTGACTCAGTAATGTGTGTGTAGGCTGATTTTTTTTCTACCTTTGGAAAAGAGCCTGTTGCTCTTGCCATTCTCCATGCAAATCTATATTGGCTTTCTGCTACCTGTACCTTCATAATTAGCATATAGACAAAGAATAATTAAAGAGTACTTGAAGTTATTTTTTAAATGGTTTAATTTGTAGACGTTAATGTTTTATAAATTGATGTTTCTGTGTTTGTTCTTCATCTATACCGACAGCTGTTATCCGGACTGCTTCAAATGTCACACGTGTATTGCTGGGGAACCTGCTGTGACTTAGATAAAATCGAACAAGCTTGTAACTTTGAAAAGAACTAAAAGAATTATGATAGCTGACAGTTTCCAAATTTCAATCAGTGTTCAGAAAGTGCAGAGGTGCAGTATACAACTCTGCTTACTACTACGCAATCCTGTTGTATTCGTAGTGCAAAACAACAGAAAGAATTCAGAAAATATTGTTTGTTGTGACTTTATCTCTTGCTGTGATCACAATCTATGCTCTTCTGTGCTTTTGTCCTTCAGGTTGGGTATGGAGCATGATGGCCAAGGGAATCATTGTGCTGATGAGACCAGCATGGGTAGCATCATGGCACCACTTGTTCAAGCAGCTTTTCACCGCTATCACTGGTCACGTTGCAGCAAGCAGGAGCTCAACAGATACATCCAGTATGTTTGCTATTTGCACAGCTGTTGTGTAAATTAATTTGTTCCTTCTCTTTTCATATGTGGTCTGCTCCTGACCTCGCATTGCATATAACATTTATGTCCTTATTATTCTTATTGCTTC
This sequence comes from Simochromis diagramma, assembly GCF_900408965.1. Lineage (NCBI taxonomy): Eukaryota > Metazoa > Chordata > Actinopteri > Cichliformes > Cichlidae > Simochromis > Simochromis diagramma. The sequence goes on along the minus strand of NW_024386972.1, from coordinate 3,782,595 downwards.
CTCAGCTCCTATGACTGCTTGCTGGATGATCCCTTTGAACATAAGTGGCCCAAGCTTCCTGAGCTCCCTGGAATAAATTATTCAATGGATGAACAGTGCCGCTTTGATTTTGGTGTTGGTTATAAAATGTGCACTGCTGTAAGTAAGCTTTGTGGCCCCAATATATATATATTTATTCATTTGAATTATTTATTTATTCTACCATATAATAACCACATAATTAAAATAATTAGAATAGTCAACAATTTTTAATCAGTATTTTTTAATGCTGCAAAGGAGTAAGTTCTGTTTTTTAACAGGGAAAAACTGTGTTTGCTTATCTATGTTTCCAAAAAGAATTAGTGCTCAGATTTGCTGTTTAATTGCTCATTTAGTTTCGAACCTACGACCCCTGCAAGCAGCTGTGGTGCAGCCACCCTGACAACCAGTACTTTTGTAAAACTAAAAAAGGTCCTCCTGTGGATGGAACAGAGTGTGCACCAGGAAAGGTAGGAAATGTCTCTGAATCATCTGTAATTTTATTTTTTCTTTACAATAATTGCTAAGTGGAACTCTCTAAAAATAGGAAGCGGAAATAAAGTTTCTGAGCAATATTTTCAGAGAAGCCAAATGTCCTCAGTTTGGACTTGTTGACCTTTCTTTTCTTCTTCCTTTCCCCCTGTCTCTCATTTTTAATGGACACTGATTTTCAGTGGTGCTTCAAGGGTCATTGCATCTGGCGAACCAGCCAGGAGCCTCAGGGCCATGATGGAAGTTGGAGTTCTTGGTCAAAGTTTGGCTCTTGCTCCAGAACATGTGGAGGTGGAATTCGCTCCCGCAGCAGACTGTGCAACAATCCTCCGTGAGTGCTACAGCAACAAGGAAGCTGAATCTATGTCGCAAAACTAAGAAAAAAACAGAAAATAAAACAGCTATACAGATAGTGAAAAAATAGTATTTGATCACACAGTATCATCAGTATCAGTATTCATCTAAAAGATGTTAATGTACTATATAAGTGTAAATGAAGAGCTTCAGGGACGTTTTTTTAATCCAGTCCTGGGTTTGTTAAGCTTGACTTAGATTTGGTTTCATTAATTTATTTATAAAACTATAAAAACCTCATACTGCGTTTATACTATTAATGAAGAGAAAGGTCAAAGTGAGGTGTTATGATGGTGTAATAGAATTAAATGTGATTTCATTGTATTTTAACAGTGTAACTTTAACAACAACAGCTGTTTACAGGAAAGAAGAAATATTATAATGTAAGTAATTTTAAGTAGTACAGAAGTTAAGTGGTGCATTTTACAGGAAAGGAGACACAAAAGATAATGAAAATGATTTTAAGGAGGATGTAAGTCATTTTAACTAGAGTAAAAAACTTACAATAATTATGATTGCATCTCTAATACTACGCGTTGTTTGTTGAAGTTAAATTTTGAATTCTCAGCTTTCACATTCTGGCCATTACCGTTTTAGGATTTTCTTTGTTTGTTTGTTTGTTTTTAATCAGAAACAAATAAAGAAATTACACATACTCAATGCTAATGCAGTATCAGCTTGTAAAAGACAAGGCAGCCAAACCCTAAAACAGGCTCTTGTGCCCTATTTTATTGTATATTTTATTTAATGACTTACAGAATGAACAAAGCTTGTACGCAACATGTTATATTAAAAAAATCTAACTTTCGGTAAATCAAACTAGTGTTTGCTGAGACCATAGAGCATATCTAACATACAGTAGCAGTCACTGCCACCTTATTTCTTTTTGCAGCCAGAGCTCTTTGCCCCCAGCTGGTTATTAGAAATAATGTATTTACTCATTACCCAACAGAAACACTGATTTTTCCAGCTGAGGTTAGCCAACATAATCAGTGACTGCATTCCATTTAGGTTTTCATTTTACTGAGATCTCAGAATCAGAAACAAAATCATTATTGTCATTAAAGCAATGAAACTTTTAACAGTGAAATTGAGGTGCAATTTTTTCAGTGGACAGATTTGATCTGATCTGCAATGTGTTTTAATTTTAGATAAGATTTAAGTGTGCAGATTCTTTTGTTGATGTTCTTTCGTTAACTGTAATAAAGACACATTCCTAACCAACTTTAAGGCTAAAATCAGATGACCTGTTCAAAATTTTACTTTCTTTTTTTCTAATACTCAACTGGTAGAAAAGTTTCACTCAGTGCTTTAATCAGAGCTTGTAAATGTCAGTAAAGCAGACTGATTTCTTGCATGAACTGCACAACAACATACCGTGACAAATAGTATGTAGGCCATAATGTAGTCTGCTGATATATGGGATTGATTAGCACAGCAGACAGTTTGATTTTCCATTGCAGGAAAGGTACTGGTGTAAATCGTGACATTATTTACAGCATGATGTTTCAGTTAGAGATTTCTGACATTGTTGTCCCCTTAGATATAGTTCTGGCTCATTGGGGCTCATTGAATGAATTGGAGGTGTTCTTACTAGGGGTGCAACGATACACAAAATTCACGGTTCGGTTCGGTTCGATACTTTGGTGTCACGGTTCGATATTTTTTCGATACAAAAAAAATGTTCATGCCTTTTTAATTTGTCATTTATTAAAATTATAAATATATATTTTAACTCAAAAGTACAGTTTTTAAATTTAATGTTGCTGAAACAAAAGTAATTAAAAAAATTAATATATCTCAGGGCTCTCAAAATTTCAAAATCCCTGGTAGCCCTTCGGGCAGGGACTCTTCAGTTTTTGGTAGCCCAAAATAAATGTAAGTAGCCCGAATAAAAAAGAGAGCAATTTTTTGATTGATGTTTTGTTTCCTGTTTTGTTTCCTTTACAATATTATACATTAAAGTATAATATTGTAAAGGAAACAAAACATTAATCAAAAAATTGTTGAAAAACAAATTACAACATTGTATAAAAATTACAATCATCAACTCAAATACTTGGTTCTAATTGAACAGAAATTTCTATGAACATGTAAGAACTGTGTAGGACATGAATCAGTCTGTGTCAGATCCTGAATTTGAAATTTCCACTGAAGTCACGGGTAAGAGACAAGTGGAACCAAGATCTAGGCCATTTGCTTTTTGAAGTTTGCAAAGACTGCTAAATCGTGCCAGTGGTAGTTCACTCTTTGCAACATAGTACGCTGTTCTAAACAGATTTTTCAGGTTTATTTTTAGTATGTTATTTGCAATTGGTGTTTGTTCTGGGAAAGATATTGCAGACTGAGCAATAATGCATTTCTTGCATTTCTCATGGGTTCTAATGGGGGCCTTTCTTAAAATGACTTGTCCCAGTAACAAAGGCGCTTGTCGACTCAGAAATCGAGAGAAAACCAACAACACACCCGGCAGAACATTATGTTATTTACACGGGTGCACATAAGTGGTCCGCATGTGCGCATTCGCTGTCAAAATAAAAGACGCGCACCAGATAAGAAGTTGCAACGCGCGTTTGCGTCCATATAAAAAGCACTGTTTTTGTCCGCTAGAGTGGGATTTTCACGGCACATTCCGCACCACATCTCTGTGTGTTCATCATTTGTTTGAAGCCAGCTCACCTCCTGCAACCACTTTTCCGAGAATACGTGCTTCTTTTGTGGTTCGGACTCCTTCTGACATTTCTTTGGAGGTAGAGGAACACCAAAGTAATTGCTTAAAGGAGCTTCTTCAACATCTTTAAGAGTTTTAAACAAATGTCTGTCCTCCTCCAGAAAATCTTATGTATGCAAACACGTGTTGCAACTTCATATCTTTTGCGCGTTTTTTTTTTGTTTGTTTTTTTTGACAGCGAATGCGCACCTGCGGACCACTTATGTGCAGCCCCGGTTATATAGCTCGTCATATTGCAGCCACAGAAATTCTTTTGTCCATGAAACCATAAAGCTGCACTTTCTTTTTGCCTTATAGTCTGATTTGTCATAACTTTTCCGTTTTGTGGTAAGCTTTTCTTTGGCTGTCACTTCTTCACCCTGACCTGTCTTATTTGGCTCAGCAGAACTAAAATATATATCCTGCTGCTTTTACAGACACACACACATAACGGTCAGCGATTCTCTGCGCGATCAACCTCTCATATGTTTAAGCTTGCTGCGGGAGATTTCACTTGTCATGTTTGCATAGTAAGCTAACGATTGATAAGACGATGTCAGAGGAATTGGTGCGCAAATTATCATCACTCACCAATCAGTACTGTCGCTCTCTATACACAGTTGTGCGATTGCAAAGTGAAAGCAAAAAACAAGTGCAAATTCAAACGCGATTTCAATATGTCACATATTAACAGTGGCTCACCGATGCCAATGACATAATTACCCAGCTACATTTCCGAAAGAATGCAAAAGCATTGACATATATTTTTCCTTCCTACAATAGCCCGACAGGCAGGGCAGAGATAGATTTTGGTAGCCCAACTGGGGTTGCAAAATCGCTAGCCCGACGTCCCGGGGCTAGCGATTTTGCAAGCCCTGTATCTGATTGAGGAATCACTCATCTTTGGAAAAGAGAGTTTATTACAGAGAAATGGCTCTTTCCAAAATAAAAGCTATACTATACGCTTCTTCTGGGCTATATTCTCAGCAGCATATTGTAGCGGGTCAGGGCTGTTCGGGGTTCTGTTTGTACAGTTATGTTTTGTTTATGTTGCCATAGTGACTGGTGACGCCCTCTCGCTGCGACGGTGTGTCCTTCCGGGGTCAGAGGGCGCCCTGTGTGTTGTTGTTGTTGTTGTTGCTGTGCGGTTGCCGCGCTGAGCAGTTAGCTAGCGGCAGTGTTCTTCTGCAGATGTCAATAAACGGCTGTGCTCCCTGGCTAGCTCACGGGAAGCAAGACCTCCGTCTCCTCGTTGTCTGAGCTCGCCACATTGGTGTCAGAAGTGGGATGATGGTGGCACCCCATGTTCTGACCCGAGTGACTTTTCCCCCGCCGGTCGTGACCGGCCGGTGCGCCAAAAGAAGGCACCTGGACATTTGCAAAGTGAAAGCAAAAAACGCTAGCCCCGGGACGTCGGGCTAGCGATTTTGCAAGCCCTGTGTTACAGGCATGGCCCTTTAAGGATGAAGCCTGATGGGAAATGTATTCGGGATATGTGTAGCGGGACTGCCTGGTGTGTGTGTGTGTGTGAAGAGAGAGCGCGGAGAAGGGGGAAAAGTAACGGTTAGCTACAGAAGAGACGAAAAGAAAATAAATAAAAGGAATATAATAACTCCCTCGACAGCCAGAGTTGTGTCGGCGATGCTCGCTGTGAGTAAACTGTTTCAGCCCACTGTACGCGGTGTTCGTGCCTTAGAGAAGAAATAAAGTTCGGTGAAGCAGTTTCCTACGCCTCCTTCGATCTTTTTGCTAGCGGAGTTGACCTGTATAGTAAGCTGTTGCCGGCTACGAGTCAGTTACGGAACCTTCAAGTAACTGCCAGAGGTTTCCTTACTACGGTTCGGAGCCGCGGATCTGGCGCGGTAACACCTGTATCTGATTGAGGAATCACTCATCTTTGGAAAAGAGAGTTTATTACAGAGAAATGGCTCTTTCCAAAATAAAAGCTATACTATACGCTTCTTCTGGGCTATATTCTCAGCAGCATATTGTAGCGGGTCAGGGCTGTTCGGGGTTCTGTTTGTACAGTTATGTTTTGTTTATGTTGCCATAGTGACGGGTGACGCCCTCTCGCTGCGACGGTGTGTCCTTCCGGGGTCAGAGGGCGCCCTGTGTGGTGTTGTTGTTGTTGTTGCTGTGCGGTTGCCTCGCTGAGCAGTTAGCTAGCGGCAGTGTTCTTCTGCAGATGTCAATAAACGGCTGTGCTCCCTGGCTAGCTAACGGGAAGCAAGACCAAACGACACCTCTGTCTCCTCGTTGTCTGAGCTCGCCACATTGGTGTCAGAAGTGGGATGATGGTGGCACCCCATGTTCTGACCCGAGTGACTTTTCCCCCGCCAGTCGTGACCGGCCGGTGCGCCAAAAGAAGGCACCTGGACATTTGCAGGACTTTGTGTGGGGTAATGGGGTCGTCGGGGACGACTGACCCCTTAGGTGGGGGCTATGTAGCGGGTCAGGGCTGTTCGGGGTTCTGTTTGTACAGTTATGTTTTGTTTATGTTGCCATAGTGACGGGTGACGCCCTCTCGCTGCAACGGTGTGTCCTTCCGGGGTCAGAGGGCGCCCTGTGTGTTGTTGTTGTTGTTGTTGCTGTGTGGTTGCCGCGCTAAGCAGTTAGCTAGCGGCAGTGTTCTTCTGCAGATGTCAATAAACGGCTGTGCTTCCTGGCTAGCTCACGGGAAGCAAGACCAAACGATACCTCCGTCTCCTCCTTGTCTGAGCTCGCCACAATATTAAACATATCAGGTCCCCATAAGGAGAATCATGTGCTAACGGCTGTCTAAATGACTTGGGTAAAGTTTGTAGCATGCATGCTTGTTGTTTTTGTCTGCTTCCACTTGTCTTTGCACTAGGATGATGTCGGCGTAAATGTGCAGTCATATTCGTTGTGTTCCCACTAGTGCTGTCAGCGTTAATCTCGTTGAAATGACGTTAAAGCCACAACACAGCAAATCTCCGTTAACGAGCTACCCCTGGGTGGGGCTAGACAGCCAACACCTTAACGAGCTAACTGTGCTAACACACTAGTTCCCACCCATGTAATTGAGCATTGCGTGGCACATCCAACATACTGTTTTACTTTAGTCCATGACGCGCTTACCTTCAGGGTCATACCTCACATGAAAACCAAAATAATTCCAAACGCCAGATCTGAATGAGGGTGGGGGAGGTTCAATTTGCCATGTTGCAAGGAGAGCTTAACTTCTGTCTCGCTAGCTTGCCCTGCGCTCTTCCTTCTGATGATGCTGTCTGTGTTGAACACTCAGTGGATCTGCGCTTGACAGTGCAGCCTAGGCGGAGTAGTCGAATGCAGATTCACTGAGCGCTCAACACAGACAGCATGTCAGAAGGAAAGTTGATAAAATAAATTACAAATTTTGTATTGTTCGATACATATGCGTACTGAACCGAAAGCACTGTATCGAACGGTTCAATATCGATACAAGTATCGTTGCACCCCTAGTTCTTACAGGTGTTCTGACATCAGTAACTCAAACCTCTGGCAAATTAAACTTTTACAATAAAAGACAATAACTGTACAAATAGCACTGAAATGTTAATGGTTAGTTGTATGCAAACATCTGGATACCCTTGAGAAAATAATATCTTGTTAACTTAAGATGTGAAAATCTGTCTTTCATTAAAAGTCAGTGCACTATTACTTATTATGTTTAGATGAAATAAAAATAAATTAATTTTGTGGACCTGGCTGAGGATTTGTAAGTCAATCCCACTGATGTGCGACAGCCAATTGCACTGGAAACTGGAAAGTTTCCTGCAGTCCTTCCAGAAAGTCAAACAGAAAAGTGATTTTTAGCATGTTGTGTGTTCAGAACAACATGGTACAGCATCATTGGCTTCTTATTGTGTTTTTTTGAGCAGTTCCTGAGCAATTTGTGGTGGGGTGTGCATGCTATAGGAAGCTATATGAATTATTATTATAACATTTTGTAGTTGTGTGCTGTGATATCAGCGACAGAGCATGTTATGCTAAGTAGTCACCTTTTGGGTTCCTAAACGTTTGTGCCTGGAACATTTTTAATTTTTTTTTTAAATGTTTTAAAGATTTCAACACGTTTCTTTTTAATGTTTCTTGGCTAAAGTGATTTTATTTGTATTGTTTGACTTGAAAAAAACAAACAAAAGCAAAGTGTCTATTCTAGGTCAAAAATTTGCATACAGCTTTGGTGTATTACAATTTCGATTACAGAATTCAAACATATTCTTTAGGCTTTTTTAAATATCCATATTCTTTTTTAAAGCTAGGAGGATGGATCAGGTTTCAAATATTTAATAGTAATACACTTACAACTGATTTTAGCCTAAGGAGCTTGGACAGAAAAGCGTCTGGAATTCTTTAAGTTGCTTGAAGATGTTTCCTCTCACATAAGAAGCTTCTTCAGTTACAGACTAATTTTAGTCTTGTTCAATTACAGCCCAAAAAATGACATTTGAATCTTTGGGAACATTATGAAGGAAGTTTGCTCAACAGCATCATGTTTTTGTCCTTGATCAGACCTGCCTACGGTGGTAGAGATTGCCCCGGGTCTGCGTTTGACTACCAGATGTGCAACACAGAGGAGTGTGCAGGCCCTTACGAGGACTTCCGTGCTCAGCAGTGCGTCCAGAGAAGCAACAAATACCATAAAAACATCAAGCACACCTGGCTGCCTTATGAGCACCCAGATGGTAAGAGCTGGCTCTCCGCTTCATTGGTGAGCTTGAAAGTTTTCTGCACAGCAGCAAGAGGACAGATGGTAGTTGCATTAGCAGCTTTTCACAGGAACATTAAGAGTCATGGAGGTGTTATCAGACTGTCAGAGCTTGCGGATGTCTTTATCACATTTGATAATCAGGGTGTGTATGAATGTGTTTTCATGTGCTTTCAGAGGCCCGTAAATGTGAGCTGAGCTGTCAGTCAAAGGAAACGGGAGAGGTGGTATCTATGAACCAGGTGATGCATGATGGGACAAGATGCAGCTACTTAGACCCATTCAGTGTTTGCGCTCGAGGAGAGTGCCTGGTAAGCGTTTGCTCAAAAACATAAACTTTGACATATTTAAGACATAATGAGATAATCAGGCACGTCTTGTGGTTTTTACTACAACACACAAAAAAGTCAGTGACCTTAAGTCTTCAGACTTTGCATTTATATTATTTTGCACTGGGAACGTCGGTCATCCAAGATACAATTAGCAGTAAGCTGTTTACATTTTAAATTAAATGGAATAGATTTTGTCTTAGGGTTTGAAATTCATAATTGGCAATGTTTTGAGAGTATTTTGCCTTTTTTAACAATAGTTTCTAAAGTACACTATCAATTTTAAAATAAAGAAATTAAAAGCTATATATAAGAGCAATTTTATTCTGTTTTCACACCTCAAAATAAATCCTATGTTTTATTAATGCACTATCTATGCATTGCTTTACACCAATAGAATAGAATCTACTAAAGGTCACAACAGTGTGACCTTTAGTAGATTCTATTTTAATGATGGCAATGTTGTTTAAAATTATATATAGATATTTAATTACTGAAGTGTAAGTGAATTGAATAGAATACATCACCTTTTGCCCCTTGACATGGTTTTTATTTTGTCTCCATTTTCACCTTAGGCCCAGTGTGGCAGCGTTGTAGAGAAGACAATCAGTGTTTTGGTTACTCTTTTGTTATGTGTAGACATGTTTCCAATATGCAGTATATTCTATAAGGCACCGTCCAAATCAGACATGTGCTTTGTCCTTCCATGGCATCATTCTCCCAGCAAAACAATCTGCGTCTCTGTAAAAGTCAGTCACAGTGTTCCACTGATGTGATTGACTGGCTGTGCCTTTTCTCCTTACAGCATGTAGGCTGTGACAAGGAAGTTGGGTCTTACAAGCAAGAGGATAAATGTGGAGTTTGTGAAGGAGACAACTCTCACTGCCGCACTGTGAAGCTGACACTCACCAAGACCCCTAAAAAGAACGGTAACTATCAACTGCAGGGGCAGGACAGCGGTGAAATGGATGTTAAACCCTTAGCTAAGAACGAATTTAATGACTAGTTCTTCTATATTTTAGCCACAGTCTACCTATGTACCAGCCTTTATCATCAATCAAAACCCTGTCTTATTATCTTGATTTAGAAATAATTGGCTTCTTTAGAGCCCCCCCAAAAAAATATAACTTGTTTAAAGCGCCGGGCTAAACTGTGCTCTTTCTTTTTGCCTTGTTAGGAATGCTGAAAATGTTTGACATCCCAATAGGGGCCCGCCACATAGTCATTGAGGAGAACGAGACCTCCCCTCATATAATTGGTGAGTGCGTCCCACATTTTTGTCATGTGTGGAAACATCTGATGCTTTTGACTGAAAATAATAGGGCTGGTTTGTGAACAGAATTAGAAGTCAAGGGGTTTGTAAACCAGATTGCAACATATTTTCTTAATAAGAAAGAGATTTCAGAGTCAGCTCACAGAAAGTATCTGAGGTTTCTTTGATGGAAGTAAAATTTACAGAATAGTGATTAAGTGAATAAGGGGGGAATTATTAGGAATAATATGACCTAATAGCATCTTATAGAAACTTTATAGGGACTTTATAGGTTTTGCAGACAACTTCACGATCTATAGTGAGAGCGGTGTGCAGGTGGATGAGCCTAGAGAGGTGGAAGTATGTGCTGGACAAGAGTAACAATGAAACTGCAAGGAACAGATGTAGTGAAGGTGGATACGTTTAAATATGTGGGTTTAACCATACAGTGCAATGGACAGTACACAAGAGGTGGAAAAAAGAGCGTAGGGTGGGTGGACTGGGTGGAAATGAGTGTCAGGCGTGATGTGTGAGAATAGGAGAATTTCCACTGGGAGTGACTTGGAGAGATGGGATTAGAAATAAGTGCAACAAAGGAACAGCTCAGGTTGAGTGGTTGGAGGTGAAGTTAAAGAGGCAAGGCTGAGATGGTATGGACATGTGCAGAGGAAGGGTGTGAATATATGGAGCTGTCACACAGGAGTAAAAGAGCAAAGAGCACAAAGAAGATTCATGGATGCAGTAAAAGAAGATATGCAACGTGCTGATGTGTCAGAAGAGAATGCTACGATGAGATGGAGGAAGATGATCTGGCGTAGCGACCCCTAAAAGAAGAAGGACTTTATTTTTGTTTGTGCAAGTTTAATAACACTTATGCATCAGGAACTACAAAATGTTATAATAATAATTCATATAGCTTCCTATAGCATGCACACCCCACCACAAATTGCTCAGGAACTGCTCAGAAAACACAATAAGAAGCCAGTGATGCTGTACCAGCCTCAGACTCTTTGGATTCTCTGACTAGTCAAGCATCTGCTTCCTGGTACCAGACACAACAGGACACCCCATAGTTCATGTGCTGGTGATCTTGTGACTCAGATATGTTTTGGTGGCACAAGTGTAATGAGAGCATAGTTAGGGAGTTGGTTTTACTGTTGTTTCCCCATTTGTAAATATCCTGCTTCTGTTTTGCCCTCTGCTTCTGTAGCCTACCACATGAAATAGCATGTTTATCCATTTTTAGGGACTATGTTTAGTGAACCTCAGGAGGAGTTTGAGATGTTTCTCTTTAAAGTTTTTTTTTTTTTTTTTACATTTTTATAAACAATGTTTTGACATCGACTGCCTTAGAGATTAAAGATCTTGACTCCACATTTTTGAAAGAGCAAACTTCAAACTTTGAAGAGCAAATTTTGGAGTTTTAAAAGCCCATTTGATGTTTCGAAATGTACATTTTAAAATTAAATATGACATTAAAGAGAATGGCAGGAGACTCAGCTCTACTGACATTAATATATGTTAAGAGGAGGATCAGACACTACATTATAGATAAACTTTGGCAGGAAAAAGTGTATTTCTTATAGTGAAATATAAAGTGCAATTAGCACAGCTGACAGGTCACATCGTAGGTGCAACTCCAGTGATGTGATCTGTCAGCTGATGGTTTTTTTATGCCTTACTTCAAAGCGAATGACTTTCAAATTGCTTGCGTGCAGTTTACAGTGTGAAGCTGTATGTGAAAAAGGAGGACACTCTGAAATGTCTTCAGTTATGGAGACAAAATAACAGAGTGATCTTTTTTTTTTATCCTAGTATGAGCCTTGGGATGACTGATGAGTCAGGTTCAAACAGCTTTCAGCCAAGAAAACCATCTTCCTTTTTGGGCCACTCGTCTCTCCTCTGACAAAACAAAACACAAGTTGGAAGAACTGGTGTCAGAAAGCCACAATGGCATATTGACACATTCTCTGCTTAGAGCAAACTTTCTGTGATGGGAATGGGTTAATCCCAACTTTGAATTTGTACATCCCTTCCCTTGGACTTCCCTCTGCCTCCATAAAATATCTGTTTCTTCATTACTGACAGCTGTGAAGAATCAAGTAACTGGAAACTTCATACTGAATGAAAAAAGTGAAGATGCCAAATCAAAGACCTTCATTGAAAATGGTTTACAGTGGGAGTATTCCATTGAGGGTGAGAGGGAGACATTGAAAACAACTGGCCCTCTGCATGAAGGGATCATAGTCCTGGTGAGTGTATCAAGTAAATTTTCCGAGCTTCAGTTTGTCCTTCCAAATTTCTGTTTATTCTAATAACGTTTGTTCACTTTGCTGCAGATCATTCCTCAGGAAGAAGATGCAAAAGTTAGCTTAACATATAAGTACATCATACATGAGGACCTGCTACCACTTATTACCAACAATAATGTTCTTCTTGCCGAATTGGACACATATGAGTGGGCACTGAAAAGCTGGTCTCAGTGCTCCAAACCCTGTGGGGGAGGTCAGTGAATGTACTGAAGCTGCGGGTTTTTTGCGTAGGCTCAAACAAAAGTAAAGATAAATCTGGGCAACTTTTTTTTCTGCTTTCAGTTAAACTACAGAAATTAATGAGTTAAAGAAATAAAACGACTCACAACAGTTCAAGGTTTTAATAGCTTACTATATACCATAATTATATAACAATAATAAACCCGTTCCACCTGAGTTTTATTTCTTATATTTTTGCATTTAATTTGCTTCTGATGTTCCAACTTAAAACACACAATTGTGAATGAATTAATTATGAATTATGAATTATCTGTTTTTGAGGGGAGACATGAAAAAATAACAGAAATATAAGGCCAAGCATTTATTGTCTATGCAGACGATTAGTTCAGTCTTTGGCCTTTTAATTTAGACCACTTTGATTGAAGTTGACTGAAGTCTTTGTTTCTTTAGCTGCTTTTCTTTCTTAGGGAACAAAGCTGGATGCATTGATTTCCTCGTGCTGTGATCTCTTTTGGTCTGCCTGACCCTTGCTTTAGATAAAGTGATCCAGTTTCTTCAAAGTGGCGTAGACTGTCATGCAGTGCTCTCTTAGAAAACTTTGCATCAAGCCTAGATTTGACTGTGAGAAAGCCCCACCTTACTTAGATTGAGACTTTAGTTTCTGAGGCTTTTACTTAGCTCTGATTTCATGTTTCCTCCCACCAAAATGTCTCTTAATAAGCAGGTTTTTAAGCTTAAAACTTGATATTTCTAAAAAGCAAACTGCTGCTAGAGGGTTTACTTTTGATGCACTGATCAAACACGCCTAAGTGTTATCTAAATGCACTGATGGGATGATATAGTTACCAACAAAGGGTCAAGAATCATTCAACTTCACATTTTTTGATTATTTTAAGCTTTGACAGATTTTCTGTGTAGTCTCAGACATTTCGACCCTACTATATATTTGTGTTTTTGCCTCTGTGCATCCATACAGGCAATTTTAAATCAAGCGATCAAGATGTGATTGAAGTGGAGATATTCAGCTTTAATTCAATAATAACTGTTTATTATTACCACTAGTTTTATACACAGTCCCCTATTTTCACAGGCTCTAAGCTAATTGTACAACTGACTGATAAGAAGCGTCATGGCCAGATGAAGCCTGTTTCCGTGTTCTGGATCTGGAGTTGATTCTGAGTGTTGAACTTGTTGAACTTCTTTAGCTGCTGAAACTCTTAATATGAGGTCCAAAGAGACATTGATGCAAGTAAAGGAGGTCATCATTAGATTGGAAAACTAAAATGAACCCCTCAGACAGAGAGCAAAAACTTTGGGATTGTCTAAATCGAGACTCTAGTCTTTACAAGAATGAATGCACTAGCCAGCTCAGCATCACCAAAAGGCTTGAAAGACTGCAGAAAACAACAAAAATGCATGATTGCAGAATTATTTCTCTGCAGGAGAAGAACTAAGAGCACCTTACCTACCTTAAGGAGGTATCATTGTGAAAGACTACAATCAAGAAATCAATGCAGACGGTTTACAACAAGCTGCAAACTACTGGCTACACATTTAAGAACAAGAACGTCAAATTAGATTTGTTACAAGTTGAATTTCTTTGTCCAATTACTTTTGAATCTCTAAAAATTTGGGACTCTATATAAAATTATTTTTTACAAAGTTATGGAGGTCACATGGTATATGATCTATAGTCTTGCTGGTACATTCCTTATGTAATTTTATATCCATTAGGCATACAGTACACCAAATATGGATGCAGGAGGAAGAGTGACAGTCGTTTGGTGCATCGTAACTTTTGTGAAACCAGCAAAAAGCCCAAACCCATCCGAAAACGCTGCAACACCCAAGACTGCAGCCAGCCCACGTGAGTGACTTTAAACTACAGCACTGCAGCTCTATCAGCATGAGCACTTTTAAAATTCCTTTCATGCCGTATGTCCACTCTGACATGACTTTTACCATTTTAGTGAGGATGTAAAAACTAGTGTAGAAAGGTTATTTAATTTTGGAATGAGAGGGATAGTTTTATTCAAACACAATGCTCTCTTGATAGGTGGGTGGTAGAAGAGTGGAGTCCTTGCAGTAAGACCTGTGGAAAACTCGGGTACCAAACCAGGGTGGTGCAGTGCATGCAGGAGCTTCACAATGGTACCAACAAAGTGGTCCACAGCAAACACTGCACTGATGAACGTCCAGAGATAAGGAGAGCCTGCAACCATACTGTATGTCCTGCCCAGTGGAGGACAGGGGCATGGTCTCAGGTGAGACAGGATCTTCTTCTTCTTCTTCTTCTTCTTCTCCTCAGTGTTCTCGATGGAAGCTGATGAAAATAAAACATATTTGTGTGTGTGTTTGTGTGCGTTGGGTGTGTCGCAGTGCTCAGTGACCTGTGGCGAAGGCATTCAGCAGAGGCAGGTGGTATGCAAGACCAGTGACAACACCATTGGAGAATGCGAGGGCGAGAAACCGGAAACAATCCTCATTTGCAAATTGGGACCATGTTCAGGTGAGATGCACATGCATGTACGTGCTAATAGAGGAGAGATTTGGCCACCTTGCTACTAGTCTCACATACACCATTAAAAGGACACTGCTTCTGCTTCTGACTTGTGACAAGTAAATGCATTATGAGTCTTGCACATGTTATCATAATCCTTGCAGTAGATTTTAGAGAAGTGTAGTGTAACACAAGATTTGCCTCGTGAACATGAGCAGAAATCTTCCAAAAACAACTTTGTCTCACTAATGGTTACAAGATTGCTGCATAAGACCCTTGAGACCCACATAGGCAAACACTTTTTTTCAGGACTGAATACATTTTCTGTTAATGCTCTTTGTATTAAATATCCTGTGCACACAAAGACACTTCTTTAAGACCTTAAATATTTCTGCACCAGTGCCCTTCCTCAGCCTTTCTCATTTTGCTTCCTCTTCAAAGAGCTGAGTGCCTCCAGTTCTTTCAGTTCTTTTCTTTTTCCTTGCATTGGTAGTAAGTGGAAAATTATGTGCTTTGAAAATACACAAAGGAACACAAAGAATTCCAGTTTGCACTCCGTGTCCTGTGAACAACAAAGTTCTGTTTTCCTGTAAAAGAAACAGATTCCCAGAAGCTTTTTCTGTCATGGCTTCTTTTTAACCCCAGTTTTGTTTTGTTTTTTGCTGTTACACTCTTCAGGACATCCAGGGTCTTCTCTCGACGAACAAACAATGGAAAACTCTACAATAAAAGACGAAGCTGTCTATCTAAGAGTTCCAGAAAACCCTGTCCAAAAAATCTCTTCAAGTAAGCTACAATGCAATTTTTTTCTGAAATCAATATAAACAGAGTAGAAGTAGAAATGTTCATTTCACCGCAGTTTTTAGTGATGTTCTCTGTCCTGTTATTACTAGATGAGCCATGTCTGGGGGATAAATCGATTTTCTGCCAAATGGAAGTCCTTTCCCGGTATTGTTCCATCCCTGGATATTATAAGCTTTGCTGTGAGTCTTGTGACAAGAAAGAAAGCCTTACTACCCATGTTCCTGACTTTCACACCCCAGTAGCCTTAGCTGAACCTGACATCTCAGCTCTTTCTCATCCTGCTTCTTCCAAGCCACCTCATGTCACCACAACACAGACCCCGCCAAAAACCACTAAAGCCATCACTCGACGGCGTCTTTTCACTACTCTGGTGCCAACTACAGCTGCCACTTCTCAAACTTCACCACAGACAAATGCTGCTCCGCCCCAGCATCCCACCAGCGAATCCTTTCTCACTGCTGGAAAGAGAGATTCAGATGCTGGGCCAGTTCTACCTCCGGGGCCGCCACGGCCTACAGCAGACTCAAGTGGAGGTGCCTCTAAAGAGCACAGCCCAAACAGCACTTTAGGCCCAGCTGCTGCAAGATCAAGAAGGGACACTTTAGGATCAGAGAGGGACTCCAGTCACAGAAACTTGTCGGCTCAGAAATGA
Source organism: Simochromis diagramma (assembly GCF_900408965.1). Lineage (NCBI taxonomy): Eukaryota > Metazoa > Chordata > Actinopteri > Cichliformes > Cichlidae > Simochromis > Simochromis diagramma. Next base: position 3,766,281 of record NW_024386972.1, on the reverse strand, counting down.
ACAGTGAACAATGTTGTGAATGTGCTGTTCGGTGAAATGGCCTCAAACATCAGCACACCCTTTGCAGTATGTGATTTACTCAAAGTTTTTCTTTTTTTTTTATTATTATTATTATTATTATTTTTCTGTCCATGATAGTGAACTTAGACCAGCCCAGTGGTGGTTACCTCATCAAAACTTCAGAGCGATCTGGTGCACGGCGTCGCTCGGCCGTGTGTGCTTCAAATATGAAATGGAAAAAAAAAAGTTTAAACAAAGGTGCTGTAAACTAAAATGACTTCAAAATGTGATGACTGCATTGCTACATTCATGTTTTTATCTGTGTACAGTTGTGCAAGCCTGTTGTTTTTTCAAGTGCATTAGAACTACTATTAAACTCGTGAACATAAGGAGGTCATAGACTATGGTTTTGGAGGTGCACGTGCCAGCTATGGGGTCTGGAGTGTGCCACCAGAATAATTATAAACCTTATACTGTATTTATAATATAGAGCTACATTTTTTAAAGACAAAAAAAATCCTTATCCCTGTGTAGTGTCATTGTCTCTGCCAGATGCCATTTTATGACAGCTTTACCCACATATGAAATGCAAGAAGTAGCTACAGGACTGGCAGGTTAGCTGTTATGTTGTACATAATAGTTATTGGTCTAAACTCAAAAAGCCCTGGCAAAAAAAGTCTTATGTATTAACCTGGCGTATTCTATCAAATACCATGCTAATTCCATTTATTTATACAGTATCCATCCATATTCTTCCACTCTTCTAAGTTCGGGTTGCAGAAGAAGTAGTTTAATCACAAACCTCCCTGGCCCCCTACTCGAGCTCATTTGGAGTCCCAGATGATAACCCATCCTGATAGGGCTCCTTCTTGAAATTGACAGCTCCCTTTATCCCCATTGTTGCCACAACAGGTGCCAACCGACTTGCAGCCACAGCTCTGTAAAGCCACCTTGGCAAAGGAGATGTGGAACAGTCTGTTTGGACTAAAGTCCCCTGCCTCCTTTGAATGTTGTCAAAGTTTGAGTGGGAAAGGAAGATGTCATATATTAGGGCCTCTAGCAGATATTCTGAGCGCACCCTCACTAAACATCTTGGCATGCCGGGCCTGTGAAGCATCCTCCCTTGCCACAGGATCCAACTCACCACTAGGTGATGATCAGTTGACACCTCAGCTCCTCTTTTCACCTGAATGCCCAATACCTGCTGTCGCAGTTCCTACAATGTAATTACAAAATCAATCATCTGCCTGCGTGTTTAGGTAATTTAGCCATTGATTTCTAGTAAAGATTCTTTCCGTGCTATGTTTCTCACTTATAATATCAGTGCAGAAAGACATCAAGAGGTTGAGTTAACAGGCATGGCATAGATTTTGCTTCATTGCTTTACTGTTGTGACTAAGTTACTAGCTAAAGGCCTAGTCAAACGTTGCAGGGAAATACAACTAAGCATCTACTGAACCTTTTTTTTTACTTTAAAAAACGTATTTTCTGTCGGTACAGAGAGTATGAGTGTCAATTTAGCTCCATTAATAACAAAAGAGCAATAGCTTGATAAATGTGCATATATAAGATATGCTAATTAGCCATGTGGTCATGTTGCTTACCCTCGATCTGTTATGAGCTGCTAATCTCTGCTCAACCAGTCTGGTAAAAACCGCATTCAGGTCATTCAGGTAAAGAGTGAATTGGAATTAAAATACTTGACATGATCTAAAAGCAAATGAACTTAAATGATTAAAAACAAGTATATAAAGATAGAAGCTAAATTCAGAGAGTCATTACACCAAATTATTATTTAAACAACTGTCAGATTATCGGATGTTCTTACATTTCTAGCTGTTTTTCCTCCTAGCTTGATGTTTGTTTGTTTTTTTAACAAATTGAATATGCTTATTAAATATACATCCAAGACAATGGTATAATCGTATTACCTTACTAACTGATCACAATCAAGCACTCTTGAATTCTACAGTTATCCTGGAGGTACCCTCCAAACCTCATGCCATCACTCCTGGCAGGGAGCTCAGTGGCTTCTCTATCCCTGGTGCTCTTTTTTGATGTCCGACATACCGCTGATTATCCTCACTGACAGGAAAAATCATGACCGTTTGCAAGCCATCCCCACTGTAGCATGCCCGCTGTCTGTTTTTGTGGACGTCAGTCAATTAATGCTTTAAAATGCTTTTCAGAATATAACGCATTATGATATATATTTTTTTGTAACTGATGTTTTTCAGATAATAATGTATATAGTGTAAATTTCAAGTTATGAAAAGTTGTGTTGCAATTGCAAAATACAGGCCATGCTGTCTACACACTGTGGTTGGGCGTACTGTTACACCAGTCCTGCATTGCGGTTCATAACGTCATTATTTTTATTGTATAATTCTTGTATATACGTACCTAAATGAAAGCTTTAATGTTAATATTTATTGAATTTTTAAGTGGTATGGTGAACAAAGTAAAACACATTTGAAAGATGTTGCTTTTGCTCTTTCCTCTGCTCATATCCATTTACTGCAGTTATATTTTACTTTGATCTTTTTTACTCCCCTGAGTGGTGCGCATTCATCATGACCAAGTGTGTTTCAATCAAACACATCCAGTTCACACATTCATTCTGTCTGATCTAACTCTTAGAAATAAATCACAGGCACTGAAACACATTCAAGCACTTTATTAACTACGTCCAGTCATATACAGGGTGTATCAAGAGACAAGTGATGCCTCTTAATCAAATCTTAATGAGGTTTGAGTGGCACAATGTAACAATAATTGCCAGTCTTCTTCTGCCAGGCTGGTACTGATCTCTGCCAGCTCTGCTGTGTAAAAATAAGACGCTGCATTTCCTATCTCCTTAAAACTGTATCATTTCGCCGAGTAACCAGGCATTCACTGTCCCCCCCATCTTCTTCTGTGAGCAATGACAAGGTGGTACTGTGGTGTGGGTGTCACACAGACCAAGTGACTGAGTCAGCCAAGGCTGAGACGTCTGCGGAGGTGTCTGGTGAAATCCAGCTGCACCCGAGGCAAAGCCTGATTGACAATAGACTTTGGCAGCCAGCCCTGAGAATAAAGTGACATTTATTAGACGCCTGAATGGTATTTGTTGACTGTCAGTCAACAACAAAAAGAGAGAGGGAGGTGCAGGTAGGTGGTCTGCTGCTGTACAATAATTATGCATTGTTCATATGTAGATATTGTTCGCTTTTGAATAATATTAACACAGAGTCCACTTATTTTCCCAAGCCTTGAACCACATCTCATGGCCTTTTATTGCTGTTCTTAGCTCATGAGGGAAGAGCACTCTCGGTCAGCTCTAAAACACCATGAGATGCAGTTGATAAAGCAAACACTGAGATTTTGACTTGTACACAGTGCATTACATTTACTGACAGGATTTAAAAAGGAAAACCTGAGAAATGCAATAAGAAAAATCTTCTCATTTAGTTCACTTTTACAGAAACAGAGGAAATGTGTACATTGTTTTTGTTCATGAGTTGTTTAACATATACAGTGTGAAATGGCCAGTTTGTATACGTGTAATGTATAATAGAACCCTGCATTATTTTGCATGTGCAGATTTACATTTATTAATTAATGAATTTACCTTTACGTCCATATTAAGAAGCCACGTGAAGCGACTTTTCGTTGAATCTTCATCCAGGGCCTGTATGATGATGCAGGTTGGTCCATGCTCAGCTCTGTACTCACGCAAAAAAATGTGTTTTAGTTTTCAAATTTCTTTTAGCCTCGCCTGTCTTTATTTTAATTATCAGTAATCATACAATGCATGTGGTTCTTTAGCCTTTTCATGCCGTTGGCCAGGGAATTCAAATTTCTTTTATAAGCTATTAAAGGTGCATAAATGCTAAAAAAGAAAAAGAAAAAGAAAAAAAAAGGCATTTTTAGCCTGTTGCTAGGTGGTTTGATTGGCAATAGTATGATAAAATATGATATATATAACAACCTTCAGGGGCCTAAGATGTATCTATGTGCATAGTTTGGTTTGGAGGAGTTGGTTGACCTCAGACAGAAATGTATTTTAATGTATTAAACTAAGATTTACCTTGCTCTTCCCACCAACTTTGACCCATCTGTTGATCATTTAAGATTACATAATAAAATATCTCAGCAATTGGAATAAAACTTGCTACAAATAGCCACGATCTCCTCCAAATGAAATTCACTGGTGACTCCTACATTTTATAATTAGCACCATCATTAGGCAAACTTTAAATTCTGTTCACTACTTAATACATAATGATGTATGCTCTAATGCAGGGGTGTCAAACTCAAATACACAGTGGGCCAAAATTCAAAACTGGAACAAAGTCGCGGGCTAACATTAATATTTATTGAAAAAAAAAATCTTCCTCCAGATATAAGAATGAATCTTTTCTTATGGACTCAAACAAGTTTTGCTGAAAAACTGAATATGGAACAACCAAAGCTTAATACTAAACAATATATATATATATTAGCTGTATAATAGCAGTAGGCCAGCTCTAATAGTAATTGGGTATGGCTTCGTGGGCCAAATGTAATTAGGCTGCGGGCCAAATTTGGCCCGCGGGCCAGAGTTTGACACCTATGCTCTAATGACTTTCCCAGTTAACCCAAGCTATTATTTTTGTGGAACATGTTATACCTACTAAACATCACTCTATCAATGATCACTGTAGACAAGTAATCATGCTTGTATTAATATTTAGTTTGGCATCACTGCCACATAGCTTCCCTAAAACGCATCCCAGCAGCATTTAATATATAATTGGCTATGAAAATTAACTTTAGCTCTCCTCATATTTTTTTCTCCACTGAAATTAGCTGAGGTTGTATGGAAAAATTAAAACATCAGAGCGCATCAAGACAATTTTTCCCCCATTTGTGTTATTTTATCTCCCTTCGTGGATGACTAAGATTAACTCAGACTCTTTATATAAGAAAAAGTTCAATTAAGCTGTTGAGTATCATTTTAGATATGACAATGAATGATTAGTGCCTCGTCTGCAGACGTACCTTACAAAGCCTGCCTGAGGGGGTAATGACTCCAGCTGAACTGCTGCTCCTCCAATATAAACGCTGGACCTTTGTTTGCAGGTGTGTCTGACACTCAGGAAATCCCTCTTTCCAATCACATTTCCTGCTGTCCCAGTTGAAACTTCGTGGATGACAATTGTTTGTAGACCAATACGTTTTAGAACCTACAACACACGAAACCAACAGCATTTGCTTTTCGTTTGCAAAACCTGTGTATAGATTTTTTGTAGCAGTCGGAAAATGCATTTGTTGATGTGAATATGCAGCATGACAACTATAGGTTGGTTATAAAGACTAATTTGCAGACAGGACATGTTGGAAAATTTTGAATATAGCTTAAATAGTATTTGTGTATGTTTAAACTCTGGTATTTTTATAGCTTAAAGTTTTGCAGTTGATCCAGTTTCCAAGTTGTTGAAAGGTGAGTTGCTCACTTTGATTTGCTGTATGCTTGGGTTCCACTGGTGTATTTCTTCAACTCTGACAAACAGGATGTTATAGAGCTCATCCACACTGGCGTCCAACACTGCCTCCAGCCTAAAGACTTTCCTGCCCCCTGGAATCACTTTGCTACAGATCGTATCGCCATTACTCTAAAGAGGAAAAAAACACAGGTTCGTGATGCACTGTTTACTTAACGCAAGATTTTTTCAGAGTGCGGTGACCTTTGATGAACTTTGATGAAAGTGCTTTAATGGCATTTTTATTAATTAGATGTTACCTCAGCAACCTCCAACTTCCATCCTTCTTTCTCCTCCAAAACAGAGAGAGCCTTCCTCATTGCTTCTTGTCCATGTTGTACGTACAGCTGATCTTCTTTTGCTGGCACAGGTTTTATATCTTTTGGCTTGGCCTCTGCAAAAGACCGCTGTTTGTAATATTTTGGCAAACGCAATCTAAAACATTTAATGAAAATAACACAGTTATATTTTACCATTATGATTTAAACCAGTTTGCTGTCTCTCGTGGTTCTCGATTTGTCCCCACTGCTGCAGGTGCGTGATCTCCTGACCTATCACTGCCATGGCAGTGCGTTGAAGTCCTGCATGATTGAATGAAAAATAAAACAGCTTAGGAGACTTACTGAGAATGCATTGTTTGCATGAATAGGAATAAAAAGGAGAAAGTCCTTCTGTAGGTTGTGGAAGGTTTACCTGCTATGTTCTTTATATGTGGGTAGGAAATTCCACAGCAGAGCTTTACAACAGCAGGCAGCATGTCTGTCTTTGGCAGTGACAGCAAAGTAAAGTGTGTCTCTGATCTTTATATGGTCTGCGAAGGACACTCCAGTGAGATAAGGGCCAGAGAAGAAGATAGGACCTGTTCTGAATTCTGTCCTGAAGGCCACATTTGAGACTGTTAACTAAGACAAGGGTTTGGGTGTGATACAGAGAGGAAATTCTCTGAAAGAAAAACCCCACACAGGACAACCCAATTATTTAATGTATCCAACACTTAATCTTAAATATGTTGAGGCAAGATTTTGGAAATTGGAAAGCAGTCCTATTTAGATTTGCAATGACAAAAGCAGTGCATGATCAAAACTGTCACATTTAGAGAACACTGGTTAAATGCATAAGCCTAAATAAGAATAAAATAAGCTTAACCTCCTAGGACCTGGCGTCCACATATGTGGACATCACATTTTGGGTTATTTAGATCAAAATACTCAATTTTGCTCTACAAGGGCCTGATATCCACTTACGAGGACATCATACTGCCACTGATCTATCGAAATTTTAAACAAATATCCTCATATGTGGCTCTCATTTTTCTTAGAAACAAAAATCAGGTTAAAAAAAAATCTGGTAATTCTTTGTTTTTACATTAATCAGGTCCCAATCAGCCCAAATATCAAAGAGAAATTAAAAATGCATGCCGTGGAAGAGTTTGGGTCTTAGGAAGTTAAATGAGGCATTTTAAATAGGACTCATGGTTTATTAAACTTCTTTTTCAGTCATCTTGAAATTGCATATATGCATGATGCATTTTTAATAACCTTTCAGATAATTGGATAATAAATTGGATAATAAAAAGATTATTTAAAAGAATCCCTCAAAATACTCAGAATGAAGTGAACTCTTAGAATCAATTCATCTTTGATGAATAATTAGCCACTCTTTTACCTGTAAGTGAATAAAGGTAGCCTTAGTGAGTTATTTTATTAAAACAAACAAAAAATCTATATAACTTAACAGTAAAAACAGTTTAACCATATATATAATATACACTGCTCTTTCTTATTGAACTCAAAACAGCCCTGACCCATCGAGCCATGGACTCTACTAGACCCCTGAAGATGTGCAGTGGTATCTGGCAAAACACATACTTTAAGTCCTGTAAGTTGTGAGGTGAAGCCTCTGTGTTTCCATTTATTTGTCTAGCACATCCCACAGATGGTCAACTGAATTGAAAGTTGGAAAATTTGGAGGCGAAGTTAACACCTCAAACTTGTTGCTGTGATCCTCAAACCATTCCTGAACCGTTTTTGCTTTGTGACAGATTGCATTATCCTGCTGAAAGAGGCCACAGCCATCAGGGTATACCATTTCTACGAAAGGGTGTACATTATCTGCAACAATGCTTACACATGTCAAAGTAACATCCACACATATGGCAGGACCCGAGGTTTCCCCTCATCATCTTGCAATCTTCTGTCTGTTGGATCAGACCATATGGGCCAGCCTTCACTCCTGGGAGGGCAAAGACTGTGAACACCCCACAAGAGCTGTAGTTTTGCAAATGCTCACTCAGTCAGCTAAACATCACAGTTTGGCCTTTGTCACACTCGCTCAAATCCCTACACTTTCCCATTTTTCCTGCTTTTAACACATCGACTTTTAAGAAACTTTGAAGATATCCCACACACTAACAGGTGCCATCATGAAGAGATAACAAGATTAAACTGTCAGCAGTCATGATGTCATATTTTATTTATTGAGAAAAAGACTTCTATTATGGAGAATAAATAGTGTGCTGACAGCTTAAACTCGAGTTAACAATAAATGCTTTTCTACAAGCTGCACAAACTGATTTTGTGTTATTTCAACATCACAAAAACAAATCCCACAATAATATTTAGTAGCATAAAGATGATGAAATTTTAAATGAAAAGCCCCAGGTATCAATCTGTTTTCTATGACACATCTGGGAAATTTAAAAAATGCTTTAGTAATTTAGTAGAAATCAGGACAAGTACCAAAAAGCGATTCTCAGTGCAAGCCCTTTATAATAATTGGCAAGACCTGCTATTGCACGATACTTGAGAGGACGTAGAAATTTCAGTTCATTTAGTTGGAGCCGTGAAATGTGACCCTGAAAGACAAAGATTAGATCTCTGTTGTAAGGACAGATTAAAGATTAAAAATAAGATTATAAGATTTTACATAAGATAATGCATCTGAAGGCCTCTGCTGTCACTGTGGAAATTCTGCCCTATAAAGTAAGATGAAATGTAATTAGATGTCATAGAGACTGAAAAGTGAGATCGTACATGTCGTGTCAGGCACCGCTTGATTTTTTTTGTTTTTGTTCATTTACAGGTTCATTCGTTCCTGAACACATTCTCTTAGAAAAGAGAAATAAAGGCCAATTCCCTATCAGTCTGCACTATGAATACATAACAACTGACTTGTTATGTAAAATTTTGTTTTTGTTTTTTTCTGTGCAAGAGACAAAACACAAGTTAATCTCTTGAAAGAGTGTCTACTTGTTTGTATTTATATAAATGTTGGGGGGTTTTTTTTGCACAGCCATATCTGGACTATGGCTCATGCACAAGAACATAATACAGTATGTTTCTAATTTTGTTGAGTTCTATTCAGTGCATGCATGTATGCATTAACAACAATGAAGAATACACAAATAATAGGTTTCTTCAGTCTACCCTGCTGTTTTCTTCATTCTTCTTGTATGGCTAATAGCTTGCAACCAAGGTGCGATACCTTCACACAAACATGATTTGTGACTGAGGGTCTTCTCAGTCTCTTCTGTAGTCCATTCATTTGGCTATCCATAACGTCTTCTGAGAAAATGTGGCTTTTGCCAGTAGTTAGGTAGCATGTTTTTGTGAATTACTGAAAGAGCTCTCATTTTAACTTTAATTTATAATGTTGTACTTAGTTGTCAGTCTTTTAGAACCAGACCTAGAAAATTGTCTAATTTTGACACAACTTCTAAAAGTGGATTAAAAAAATAGAAATGGCATAAAATACTGTTTTGTAAGGAAAGTAATGAAAATGGAAAGAACTGCAGACCATTATTACCCTCCCCAGATCTGTTATGTTCACTGGTTCATCAGTCCAATTCAGTCTCTTAATAAATCAGGTTGAAGTCTTCCAAATAATCTCTTCTTATTGGGATTAAGTTGGCTCATGCAGTTAAAGTGACGCAAGCCCTTGGGGATAATTGGCAAGGAGTATAGCTATGGGATGCTTGAGAGGTGGTTTAAGTTTTAATGGACCAGAGAGAATGTAAAAAAAAAAAAAATCGAAGCTCACTTTGGCCAGAGCACTAAAATGTGTCCCTGAAACACAAGGATTATAGCTGCCTGGTAAGGACAAATGTCACGCTGATAAACCACAAGTGGTCCAATCAACAAAGATGATTTGAACATAATGGTATGCAAGAGGAGGTCACAAAAGTAGGGCAGCTTTTATCAACTTAATCCTCTCTCAACTTAACTAATGGTGCTGTTGATGGTTTTTGAATCCACAACTAGAACAACAATGGTGTTCATGACAGAGATGGGAGGAAAAATCTGCTCTCCAAAAAGATCTCCAACGCTATCCGTGTCCACGAGATGGCGAGACCACTCCCTATGACATAAATTTCATCATCAGACAGTGACCCCAAAGGTTGGCGTGGAAGTTCCTGTGCCTGCCAGTTTTCTGTGACCACTAATCACCACGACTAGTCCACAAATAATTTACATTACAATACATATTTTTAAGTGCAAAATGCAATTAACCATAACTATGCATGAGCACATGCAGTGGACTTGGCTTAAGTGATATGCAATATGAGATTATTTCATTTCATCATCATCATCACCATCATCGTTTATTTGTATAGCACTTTAAGAACACACCGGGCAGACCAAAGTGCTGAACAACACAGATCAAAACTACTAGCAAAATTAAAAATACAATAAAATTATTAAAAATACAATAAAATTAATAAGAAAGATGTCAGTTTCCTACAGAGTTAAAAGCAAATGCATTTGGAAAAAAGTAAATTAAAGAATGCAATGCTTCACTTTCATTTGTTCTTCTGGGCTTTATTATTCTACATCTGGAACTTGTGTTAAAATCTGACAAGCTTTAGATGATTTTAATGCAGAAGTACAGAAAATTGCCAATTCTGGATCAAGACTATAGACAGGTCTTTTTTTGAATGTTTTTTTTTTTTTAATGGTGAACACTGTATGTTTAAATTCAGTGGAAACTTATTTTATTTCATCACTCAGCCTTTCATTGACTCATTGATTTTTTTTTTCAATCAATTCATCTTCACCAGCACCTATTTCACTGGGAGTTGTTGTATAGTAACCATGTATATCAACATTGCATGTCTTAGTACATTTTTACATATTTTGAAAGAGCATCAATGATATCATCTCCTAACCATTGCAGTTATCTTGTCTGTGTATTTGGTTTGAATTATTTTATGCATCATTAAAACACTGGGTCATAGTAGATGCCAGAAAATGTTGTCTCTGTGCATTGATTTTATTATGTTTAATTAGTTTTAATTCCAGCAATTCACTCAAAGCCTCAAAACTGCCTTTATTTTCAGGGATTTTCATATTCTTTCTTCTAAGTTGTCTCTTTGGGATGTGGGAACTTCATAATCTCATATTAGAGGGGGGCTCCATCTGTCTCTCATCTTATGATATGAGTTACACTGGTGAGGTCTCTGTGGATTCTGTGTGGATGTGTGTGAGTGAATTGCTTTCATATCTGTAAAATATTTGGCAGAAGGCCCAGTGCCTCCCTCTCTTCTCAATGCTGCCTTGCAGTGTTGCTGATAGAGCACTGGTAAACAGCTGCCTCTTATCGCTCCAAGCCAACAGGTGTCCTTGTGAGAAGGATTCATGACGTAAATGCTGAACTTCTCCCGCTGACCAGGCCAGCAACCTCAAACTGCAGTCACACCACCAGGGAAGAAACGTAAGGTATGTGGTTGTAAATTGCATGGATGACCTCTGAAAACATCCAAAAACTTTGTTTTCAAGATTGGCCTTCATCACAATTTGTGTGCTATGCCAGAAAACTATGTCATTCAGATACTTTTTGACCATGAAGCGATGCTCAAAGGTCTCTTTTGGCACAGTTTATTATTTTACACAAGTATTTTCATGATAGATACATAAATGGTCAGTCTGCACATAAGACCTGTACTTACCAACCAGCCAGTACTTTCAATCCTCAGGTCAAAGGGTTTTTTTTTGTTAGTTTTTTCTATTTTTTGTCTTGTCATGCATATTGAGTAATATAAAGAAAAACAAAGGTAAATTTTAGAAAACAGAACATTATGGCACAAAAGCAGAAGCTTGATAAGAACAAAAACGAGACTCACCAGTGGTAACTATGGCAACATATTGGTATGGCTTTATAGCAGCGATTTATGCATACATTAGTTGCACTGTTTATTTTGAAGCCTTTGTTCCACTTTCCTAGCTCTCGAATTTTAATACAATAAAAGGAAGCTGAAGTTAGATTTTCTGAGTGTCTTCTTACATTCATGTGTTCCATTTTTTGATCCCATTAGAATTGCTTTGAAATAATTTTGAAGCCACTGTTCTGCGTGGTTATGGCTGGTCTGTTTCAGTCAGGATACATCCACAAAGAGACACATCTCCTTTTCATGAAACTCATATACAGTTAGGTTTTTTTCTCTTTCATTTTTCCATTGTGCATCACTGCAGAAGATTTTGAAAATATTAGGCTGCGAACGAAGTGCGACTTCCAGCTTTAATAAGGGGTTTAACAAAGGTTTTAAATGTACTTTTTAGGAATTACAAATGTTTTTATACACTGTCTTCCATTTTTAGAGGCCCCGAAACATTTGGACAAACTGATAATTTTAAACAGAAAAATTGTTCCTAATATTTATAACAAATTTAAGAGGAAAATACTTTGAAATACTTTGAAATCAGTGACTAAAATGTGGAACAAATGAACATCACCAAATACTGCGGTTCCTCCCTTGAGATACTCTGTTCAGTTTTGTCTTCAGTAACTGAAAACCAGCTTACATGGGTTGAAATTAGATAAACCGACTGTTCCACTCAAGAATAAATCATATTCTATATAACATACCATTTCATTTACCTTGAGGAACATTTGGTTCGCTTTTGCAGTGTTTCCATTTGCACTGGGGAATGAGTGTATTCCACTACAGAATACATGCCCCAAAATGTATTTTGTAACATATTCCATTATGTTACTCAATGAGAGTAACGTATTCTGAATACTTTGGATTACTTAATATGCTATCATACTTTTTACAACTACATGAAAGTACTATTGCTGTGTGATTTATTACTTTTACTGAAGGTTATTCGCCATAGCAATACCAACTAGATTTTTAAATCTTAATATAAAATGAGTAACAGTAGGGTGGACATTAGGTAAGGCTGCACTTTTTGCAGCGATCTCATATAGAAAACTATTCCGTGCGTATATAAAACAGGTCCGCGGCTCCGAACTGTAAAGGCATAAAACCCTAAAGGGACCTCTGGCTAATATATCGGGTTCGTGTCGGGCTTGTAGCCGAAAACTAGCTTTACTTTGTCTGGGTCAACTTTGCTAGCGAGAGACAGAGAGAGGCGTTGAAAGGCTGCTCCAAAGGAACTTGTTGTTTCGGAGGAAAACACGAACACAATGTACAGTCGAGTCTTAATAGCGTACTTACAACTGGGCTCGTCAGGCACTCTTCTTGGCTGCAGTGGTTATTATTATATTTACATGCTTCCAGCATAGAGCTGCCACCCAGGCAAAAGAAAAATAGAAGAAAAAGTTTATTGTTCTAACAATATACTTTTCACGTTTGAACAACATAATATCACATTATTACAATATACATAATTATCACGTTCGTACAATATAAATATTATATTGTATATTGTATTATATAAGATACCACTTTAGCAATTTTTAAGCAATAAGTGTGATTGTACAGGATTTTGTTAGAGCCTTTTTTTTTCCTGCCAAAAAGAGAATGCAAATATCCCAGCTGTTATTTTTGAATTTTAACATGCACTTAATCTCCAGCCTACTGCTGTCAATCATATGTAGCAAAAGATCAATATGGCTAAAAATTCAGCCAGGGACTTGGCCCCAGGAATGGCATTAAGGATTTTTAGTCAGGTTTAGACTGAAATATAACTCAATGACTATAGGGCAGGTTACTGAAAAATTTACAGTAATATAGATGTTGACTGAACTGACTTCTCCCTTTCAGCTGGCCAGCTTTTTTACTTACTCTGTAAAAAAAAATCTACAAATTGTTTTGGGAATTTATAATAAAAATATTATAAATGATCTTTTAATCTACTTGTGAATTTGTTGAACCTTATTTTAATGTGGCACTCGGTTTGGAGCAGAAAGTGACCATCCTCTGGAGCATAGTCAGAGACTCTGTAGAGATGAGCAATGTAATAAATCACTTTGACAGAGCATGCAAAAGTGTCCTTGAGTCTGTGTTTAGCAATAGTAGAAATTCTCATCATGCTACATAATTTAAAGTGTTGATGCAGATTTATGTCACTGCTCCAGCTTAGGTGTGGTACTGTTAGGGGGCTGGGTCTGTGTTGAGATTATTTTGTGTTTATGTTTTCTTATGTTATATTGGACTAATGCTAAATTCTTGGGTTGTTATTATTAATTGGGGTCTAGTTGAGTTTTAGTCTAGTTTATGTTTAATCTATTTCTCCTTGTTCATAAGTCTTCTCCTGTCCTCTGTGTAGTCTGTCTGTTGCGTCTCCAGTATCTGTTCTCGTGTCTCTCCTTGTGTCTCCCCAGTCTGTCGTCTTATTCGTGTCTACATGTTCCATGTTGTCAAGCTTGTGTTGTCTTGTCAAAGTCCCATTATGAAGAGTCTAGTGTTTCTATGTTCAGTGTGTTTAGTTTTACTTCCCTGTGGTGTCAGGTTCATTTGTATCAGCGGTGTTTCTCCAGGTGTTTCCACTTCCCTCATTACCCTCCTGTGTATTTAAGTCCTCTGTCTCCTTCTGTTCAGTGTTGCTTTATCTGTCCAAGTTGCTTCATGTGACATTAGGTCTCAGGATTTTCTTAGCTGCTGTTCAGGTTCATGTTTAGATTACTTCACGCTAAAGTTTTACATGTACCTGTTCAGTTTCATGTTCTCGTTTTTATGTTTAGTTTAGCTGTCCCCAGTTTAGTTTAGTTTTGGTTATGCCCCTGTTCGCCTTGTCTTGTTTTCTTTTCTTGTATTCAGCCTAATAAATGGCTCGGTTTGTGTTACACTTAGTTTTTCTTTCTTCCGTGTCCACTTTGCAAACACACCGGCCGCCCGGCCGTAACAGGTAGGTTAAAAATTGGTCTTTTTAACCTACTAAGTACTGAAACTGCAGGGGGGTTTTGCTTTGTTTTTTGTTTTTATTTGAACTATTTGACCATCAAATTGTCACTACTTATTAATCAAGAGTTTTTAATCACTGTGACTTTACACTGAGCTGCAAACTGCTCTGGTGTGTTTGCAAAACACAATTATTTTTCTTCTGCCCCTTGGCTGCCTCCAAAAATTAATTTCTGAACGAAGGCAGTCCTGATGGAATCCAGTGTTAGTTCGTAACAGATGTGAGTTATTGCTGTTATTGAAGACCAAACTCTCACTTCAGGCGTACAGGGACCAAAAAACCTGTAATGTGCCCTATGCCTCCTACTCTTGAATCATCCTCACAAAGGTGACTTCTTGAAGTCTATACATCATATGGTTGAGCTAATTCTCACCTACCCCAGAGCATCCTTGAGAGGGTAAAGAGCTTTTCCAGTTTAACACAATCATGAAGGAAGTAACACTTTCATTCCTGAATCACAGTTTTGACAAACAGGCAGGCTAAACTCCAATAACTATGATCTCCCTAAGGTTGGAACACACTGTCTGCTCCTTATTGTTGAATATATAAATAGACATACACTCATCAGCCACTTTGTTAGGTTGGTCCACACTGGTCAGATAAGGTGTTAGTAATGCCATTGTCTTCGAGGATTAAATTAAAGGTTAAATCACATGTCGGAGTGACTTAATTACACAAATTGATCTTTGAAGTAATTCTGGAAGCAATATGAAACCTAAATTGAAAAAACATTTAATCTGTTAGCTGCATAAACTACAAAAAAAAAAAAAAAAAAAAAAAAAGGCTTTGCAGGTGGGGGATCTATTTTCTTCTTTTCTTAACTTTTTGTTGTTGTTTTTTTCCCTGTGCTGTTACAGTTAGGTTTATAACAGATGAAAAACAAAATTAAGGCAACAGGGAGTACTTTGTTGGTTGCTAATGGTTTCAGAAAACATCATGAAAGATTTTATAATGGGCTTCATTACACACAAAAACTTGTAAACATGACAAAATGCAGGCATTCACCACACAGCGTCAATAATGCCTTAGGGGGCAATATTCTTGCGCATGTAGTGTTTGGTAGACACAAAGAAGAGAGAAAGCAGCGGCACTGAGCTGCAATGGTGAATGTGAAAACTCTGACTTCTTAGAGCTTCTGAAATTTACTTTCTTCAAAGTCCTTGGTTGAAAAGGAAAAGCATGGCATCTATGTTAGTTTTAAAAGAAGAGATATAGAAGAAAGGTTGGTTCAGGACAGAAAATCTTATATAGCATAAACTGTTAAAAGTATTCACTATCATATCTATATGTCATAATTTTTGTTGACCAGTTTATGACTCGATTGCCTTTTTTTTTTTTTTGCTGCAAAAAAATAAAATAAAAACAGTTGATAGTTTTGTATATCACTTAAATGTATTGGCCTACACATTAACGGATAATTTAAAAGGAATGCAGTACATTATGTAGCGTAATGTATATTAAGGGCTAAAATTATAATAATAATGACTTAGTCATAGGAGTAGTTGTAAAAGATCTTTGCACATTAATGCAGCAATAAATATTTTGGTATATATAAAATTACAGGCACACTTACCAAATAGGTACTTTTATTTTTCATAAATGAACTGATTTATTCATGAGCTGTTGCTTGTTTATTACTTCATCTGTTAAGCAGAACCTGACTCTGGCTTGATTTTCATTGTTTGTTTCTCTAACAGTCTTCATCGTTCTGCTCTTGATTCTCTTCCATGCTGCAGTAGAAATATATACAGTAAGATACTAAAATAAGACTGAAGCTTTTAGTATAAGTTAAAACTCACATTATTTTGTCTGGCCACTCCTATATGTTTATATGTTTTATATATAAAATCAGGATAGCTAGGGTAAGCTCTTTGACTTTTTTCAAAAAGAAGAAGATAATTTCTGCTATATCTCCATTTATCGAGGTTTGCCACCCTGCCAAAAGTAAACATAATTGTTATTCTTTACACAGACATTTCCTTTTTTATTGCTTTATTTGAAAAGTAAAATAGGAAAAACTGATCAAATCTTCAGATTACTAAATTTATATATATATTATTTATTAAATGTTGCTTCAATCAGTTTCTAACCATGATACCTTTGAAAGCTAATAAGCAATTATGTAACAGTATCCACAATTATTACACCGCACAATCACATCTACAGTATATAATCCTATTGATTAACAAATGAAAATAAAGATAAGCTAACTGGGTTTAGGCTACATTTATCATAGCACAGAAATAATACAATATAGCTAGTTTCTAGGAAGATTATTGAGCTCTATGCATTATCCCCCTCCTGAAGTGAAGGAACCTGAACACTTTCGGCCTCTGAATGGACTGCCAGGACTTCTGCATCACCAATCCGCTCTGCAAAGAACACTCAAGTCAGATTCATGCTAAGAGAGTAATTTTCCACATACTACAGATCCACATATCAAAAAAAGTGGAAACTCATTATGTTACACAGCTGTTTTCTGAATTTATTGGTTCTGACTCACAGCAGATTTTAAATTTGCTCTTATTTGAGCTGCTCAACATTAATATGAATAATTGGATCCCTTCTAAAATGCATTACGTATTTCCGCAAATGCCTTTCCGTTGTAACATTTTATCAGAAGTATCTGCTTTAAATAGGGCATTAATTTTTAACTTTCACAAAAAGGAATCATTTAAAGAAGCCTAAGTAAATCAAGACAAAATCACTGGAGGAAAAGGAGCATTTATAAGAAGAGGCTGGCTGAGGATGTCAGTCCAAAAAACTCATGCCAGCAAAAGAAGCTCAGAGAAGAGCTGCCATTCAAGCCAAGAACAGACATAAACAGTGTGGCTTAGGGTGGCTTTGTAAAATGTAAAGGCCAAACTGTATATTAAATATACTCCGAAAGACAAGAAAAACTAAACTGTGCAAAACTTTACATGTTAAAATCAATTTTTAAAAATACATACGTAACAGAGAAAGTCAAGCATAATCAAATTACCTGGTTTTTCATCAATGGCAGTTTGATTGACTTGGTGTGAACTGTGGAAGTGAATAAACAAGATTAAAACACATTTAGCTTGAAACATTTCTGTGCCAAAAAAGAGCAAAATCTGACACTTCACTCTAACCTCCTCCTGTGTGGTTTTCCCCATGGCTGCTCAAATGATGCCGCATACACAGACGGTGACGCTCCTGGATGAAACGCCTGTAGCTGCTGGAAGTTCCGCTGGTTACGGACAGAGAGGTCGACACCGTCCAGAGCTTGTCTGATCATCCCCATCACCAGATCTTTTTCTGCAGTTGATCAACAGTACAACAAGAGTAAAAGCAAAATTTAAATATTTACCGTAAAAGTGAATTAAGGTAATTCTATAACCATTATTTTTGTGCTGTCTCCTGCCCCACCCTGAGCCTGGTTCTGTCTGAGGTTTCTTCCTGTTTAAAGGGAGTTTTCTCCTTCCCATTGTGGCCAAGTGCTTACTCACAGGAGGTCGTCTAATTGTTGGGGTTTTCTCTTCATTATTGTATGGTCCTTACCATATAATATAAAATTCCTTGGGGCAATTATTGTTCTGATGTATTCTGATGTATCAAAAAAAGTAAATTGAATCGAAGAAAAACAATGTATGTACCTTTAAGCACCAGGTGGTTCTGTGTTACAATCTTTTTCAACAGCATTTGAAAGGTTTTTAAAGCTGATCATCAGACTGGATCATGTGACTCTAAACCATCCCTTTGCTATGCTGCAATAGCCCTAGTCCACCAGAGAGGCTTCCAAATGTACACTGAGCATTTCTTCCCAACTAACTTTCCCTCCACTACTGTATTTAAACATTAGTAATTATTCATCCCTGGCTCTCCTACAGTGTGTCTGTCGTCCTGTCTCTCTCTGCTCTCTTTCCCCTCACCCCCCACCGGTCACAGTGGATGGCAGCCCCTCCCTTGATCTCGTTCTGTCAGAAGTATATTCCTGTTAAAACAAGCTTTTTGCCCCTCTCATCAAGTAAATGCTCATAGAGGGTCATGTGATTATTGGAATTATTGGAGTACAGCAGTTTGTGAAATATTCAGACCAGCCCATCTGGCACCAACAACCATACCATGTTCAATGTCAAATAAATTGCCCAACTCTGATGATGAGATATTGGCATTACTA
The DNA here is from genome assembly GCF_900408965.1 of Simochromis diagramma. Classification (NCBI taxonomy): domain Eukaryota; kingdom Metazoa; phylum Chordata; class Actinopteri; order Cichliformes; family Cichlidae; genus Simochromis; species Simochromis diagramma. The sequence goes on along the minus strand of NW_024386972.1, from coordinate 3,747,493 downwards.
AGCAGTTAAAAGAGCAACCTAAAAAAGTGGCCAGTGTGCATAGAAAAAATCCAAAGTGACAAATTAATTGCTAAAAAAGTAGGAGGGGGATGCAGTGCCAGACTCTTGAAAGTGCATGTATTAGGAAATGGTTTAAAGAACGCTTATTTATAACTGGAAATGGTAGTGTGCATATCTCCGCTGTGTATGTGGAATGAGGATTTTTACCTCTTTGGCCTGAAAGAAGAAGCCACTGCTGCACTGTGGAGAGAGAGTCTGTCTGCAGGATCTGACAAAGTACCTCCAAAACCTGACAAGAAAGCGACAGACCGTCACAACAGTAGCTCAGAGATCACATGAAGTTTTATTGAGCTTATTAGTGAACTTCTCAAGAAACTTGGTGACAGTGTTTTGCCAGAGGATATTTTTCAGATATCTAATTAAGTGGAACTTTGACCAAAAGCTGTACCCTCTGTGATGTTGGATCTTGCCTTTTTAACCCTTTTTGTTTGTTTGTTTGTTTGTTTGTTTGTTTTAACCCTAAAACACCTCATATTATACAGTACAACTCAGGATCAGTTAACCAGTATTTTACCATAAGTTCTTGATCATGGAAGGGTTGAGGATGGCTCATGCGCTGGTATTGAGATTTGCGCAGGTAGGACTTGGAGGATGGAGGAATAAGTCTGCCAGTCTGAGCTGAATATTGAGTCTTTCGTCGGACAAACTTTTCCTCTGGTTGTTCCTGCAGTACATGGATACATTTTTCCAGTATGAAATCTTCTTGAGTTAGAAAGAAACTGAAGAACTCTACAAAATTAACTTAAATTAGAAAATATGTAAAAAAAAAAAAAAAAGAAAAACGTGAAGGTATTAATAAGTATACTGTCCATATACTGTCACATCCAATCTCTAAATTCCCTTTACCATCAGGCACTGGATAGCCATAATCAAACAAAGGATTTTTTACTGTGTGTCAAGTACTGTAAAAATACATGAGAATTCAATTATTAATACCTCTCTTTTGTCCTTTTGTGTTTGGGAAGGTAGACTGATTTTTGCAGCCATTTCTTTGAGTTCATCTCTCCAGGCATCTGACAATAGTGCTGTGAAAAAAGAAACAATTACAAAACGATTAAAGCCATTACTCAAAATTGGCTTCTTTGGGGGCCATTAGAAAAGATATAAAGACATTTAGGTGTCATATATGTTAGTACACATACCTGATTTAGTTTTGTCTCCGCAGACTCCATAAAGATTTTGAGCAAGCTGAAAAGCTGGCTCTGCTGCTTTCCTGTTTATGTGGCTCTTGAGAAGTGGGTGAGGAAATAACGACGACGTGACACACCAATCATCTCTTACCATGCAAATTGGTCTGCCTGTGAATCCTGTGGGAATGAGAAATGCTCAGCATTCACCCTGCTCACAGAAAAGTGCTTTAGAGGCACAAATCCATCGAAGCAGTACAATTTAAAAAAAAAACTGGAGCCAGCAGAATCCCTGCTGAGAATAAACGTGACGAGTTCATGGGAACCTCAGGGATGTAACCTTCTTTTCTACCAGTAGTGCAGTAAATGTATCTATTCATGTTACATATTAGCATTCCAGGTGCCCAAACAGCTGCTTGAAATATTTCATATAGAGCAGGTTGTGAAAGAAGGAAGACTTCAAGAATGAAGACCTTGTTAATGGCTTTAGCTCATATATTAACTTTAATTAGCTCTGACAGGTAATCACCTCGAGTCAGAATTAATTAGTACGCAAACAGATTGTTATTCAGTGTGTCCCAGGTAGATTAGATAATAGCCTCTAAATTAATGCAGCAAAGAGACTTTGCAGTCTCAAGTTGAAAAGCATTTGGTAATGACAAAGGGAAAATGCTAATTGAGGACAGCAGGATAAGATGTTAACACAACATCATCACATTTAAAGGTTTGTAGGAGATACACTCTAAAAACGCTGATGTACTATAGCTAACTTGCAAGACATAAAAAATATCATTTGGTATAGTTTTGTTTGTTTTAATCATATTACATTTGTATTTATGATGCAACTAAATTTTACTTATGAACACGAGCTTATGAAAGAGCCTCACAAACCACTACACATTTCTAACATGTCGTGGGAGAAGTTTGCCTTCAGCACTTTCTGCCAGGCTTTCTAACACATGGTAGACACGGGAAAGGGTTTTACTGAATCTAAATTTGGATGTGTTTTTTTTTCTTTTCCCCAAACCTAACAACCTGGATCAAAGTGGAAAAAGATGAAAATAATAAGCCAGCACTGACTTTAGTTAACAAATACAAACTCCAGTCTCCTGGGTGAAAATATCTTTGAGCAATTATTCCAGCACAGTCTCCTACCTTCATAGACTTTATTACTCCTTACTTTAACTGAATTTCAGTGATGGATGGATACTTTCTTGGACACACTTAATTTGATTTGGTTAAACAGTTAAACAGTTATTTGCTATGATTTCTTCAGTAAGTTGTTTACTTCTTGTTTGCATAAACAGTGCAAAGAGAGACTGGACTAATTCACATGAGGTCCCTTGTGTACATTTATACACTAAGTTATCCTATATTAAAATTTTGATGTAGTCCCTAAACACAAATAATACTGACATGGGAAAAAAATCTCAATTTGACATTGTTACATCAAAAACTTGTATATTCCATATTTGTTAAATTATTTTATTATTATTGTGATTGTCTTTCACAGTCACGCCCAACCCATCCTCTCTTGCAGTGGTGGGTGTGGCTTAGAAAATCCCAGACAGGCACCCCTGTGTTCCATCCATCCTGTTGGATGCTGCTGTAAGACATACCCACAGACCAGCCTGACCCACTCTTCCCCACCTGACATAACCACTTACCTGCCAGCCTGTCTGACCCACTCTCACCCCACTTGCCAAAGTCACTTACCTTCATAGAGCATTAAAGCGAAGCTCTTAGGAAAGGAGACGAGCCAATTCTGTTTTATAGAGACTTACCTCAACAGCCCTGGCCAAGGAAAAAGAGACACAACTATTTGATAAATGCTGAAGTCATTTACCTGGGCCTGTGTTTGGTTCCTGCTGAACAACTGCTAATAGATTCAAAGACTCCATGTTTTACTGAAGTACCTTGTTGTCATTTTTATTTGAGAATACTTAGCATGAATACTTAATATTTAATTACAATTAAATGATTTTATCATAAGGTGTTTAACTGTTTTAAGTCCATAAATACTAAATCACCTGCAATTTAGTCTGTTGGCAGGTGATTGCAAGGCAACAACATAAATACAACATAATATGAGACATACATAAGAACCTTCAAGAACCTGAGCTGCATCAGGCCCAGTTTTAGCTGAGATTTTTGTGTGTTACAGTTAGATCATTTGAATCAAGATGGGAGCTAGAGTATTGTCTTATGTTTACTTCTTAAAGATGCTTCTTATTTATAGCACCTCAAACACACATGTAAAAAAACATATCTTGGGCTTTATTTAAAAATAATACATTTAATAAAATAAATAGATATCTTCCGCTTGCCCAGATGTTTGCTCACCTTGAATATGCCTCATCCTGTGTGGATGAGGGTTGTGCCGGGAGAAGAATGAGTGGTGACTCAAGGCACCAAAACATGGACTGCTTTTTGTAAGCGTATTGGTAAATTCAGGAGTGAATGGGAAATGGTTAATCTGAGTGAATTTCCCTTCAGCTGTCATCCCCCTCGATTCCAGGCTGTGTGCTCTCGACATGTCTGGGCTGAAAGCTTTGTCTCAGTCTGTATGAATGAAGGAAAAGTTGTTAAGTCCTATTTTGAAATAAGGTGACAGAATGTCAAAACCCCAGCATTCAAAACTACTTTGATTGCAAAGTTATGAACATACATGCTAAACATAAATAAATAAATAAACAAAAATCAAGAACTAAGACCATTAGAACCCAAACTTTCCTTTGAAACCCACCTCCCACGCCCTTAAATGTATAACATGAAAATAATTACAACTTTAGCCAGAAAATTGCTCAGAAGAAGCACCCTACCTCTGAAAACAGGCACCAGCTTACAGCCTAAGGTCTGCAGTGCTATGTGTTGTTTTTGTTGCCAAGAAACCTAAACTAAACAAAGGTGTCTGAGCACTGCGACACTGAGCCACTTCATTCAGACACCGTTTTCATATGCAAAGCAGAATATATTCATGCTATTCTGCAGTGATTTATGAAAATCTCAAAGAAAAAAAAGAAAAAAAAAGCACCGCTTTGTTTTTACCACAAAATTGAATTTACTTTCCTATCTTTGACTGTTTTAATGTGGTCTTGCTGTATTGTTCTAGCAAAAAAACTATTCGCTTTAGATTCAGATTGCGACGTATACAACCTTCTCAACACTCGTAAATAAAGAACTGCAAGCCAAGGGTCATGTGACCAGATTGTAGGCGCAGCAGGAAATCTGACTGCAGGACTATTACTAAAACTAAAACTCTTAGTTTTGCAAATTGAACAATAGCAACTTGTTACATGACAGTTACATTAAAGATCCAACATGAAAGACAAACCACTTGCATTTCTTTAAGTTAAATTATCTTTCACTTCTCTAATAATATTTTATTAGCAGTTCTACTGCACAGTTCTCCCCTGCAGGCAAATCTGTTGCATCTAATAAGACGAGCATCAGATTCGTTTACAGTAGCTAGAGAGGCATCCCATGGGCACTGCTTATTGCCAATATTAGACAGATATGAGAGTTTTCAGCAATCAGTCCCTCCTAAAATCTTGCATTTTTGTTTTATTTCTTAGAAAATAAAACTCATTCTCAGCCAGTGCGGTCTATTAGTGCTGAACATCTTGCATAGCCATAAATAATTAGCAGCCTTCTTTTAAATCCACAGTCTCTTGTATATATGACACGTCTTTTAGAGGTAGAAGTAAGGTAGAGTGAACCTCAAGGCAATACACAATGTGCACAATGCTTATTATTCCTTCCTCTTGTTGTTTGTAGGTGAGGTCATAGCTCTGTGTGCTTTGCTTTGTATTAGCTTAATTTAAACTACTTAGGTGAATATATTTTCAGGTCTTGAGAATGATCCATCAATCGAGTAGTCATTTTGCAGCCTCACTTTTCAATAAACAGTTGAAGAAATGTGATATAACCCAATCCATATCTCAACTGTCAGCGCTTCACTGAACACAGACAATGTGTAGGGGTATTCAGAAGCATTAGTGATTCATACCACTGCAAGAACTTTAAGAGAAATACAGCAACCTTTTATTCTCGCCAGGTTACACAGGGCAGCATTTCAACAAAGGCAGTTGAAAATATGTCTAAGCTTCTTCCTGGACTCAGGGTCAACCACATGATCCAGAAGCAGGGTCAAAGTGCTGTTTGATGTCTTTTTCAAGATTGAGTTAGATAAAATAGAATAGGAAGGATACAGAGAGTGTAGGACGTTTTCACAGTAAAGCAGGTGTGAACCTTGATCAAGCGATCCTCATTTATTTAGAATATAAGGCGAAAGACAAATAGTGAATGAGTATGCTTTTCATACACAATGGAAATGTTTTTATATTGACCATATTTATTTATATTACCACTTATATCCTAGCAGTATTTACCAGCAAGTATAGCGTGGGTGGTCACCAGTTGACAGCAGAAATGGCCTGCACGCGTGCATACAGACATATTGATTCTCTGGAGCGTTTAATGATATTATGTGTTGCAGATGAGAAAATCATTTGCAATTTTAGATTGACTTACTGTTAAAATGCAGAAACATTCGTCTTTCAGATGGGTGTGTTCATGTTCATGTTACAAACCTAATTCATGTTACGGGAATGTTACCGATCTATATTGTGTTGTGTTATGATGAATGATTTATTTTTGGTTCCTATCACTGTTGCTTTAGTATAAGCTGCATTTTACTGCCAGATTAAGTTAAAGTGCTTTGAACTTAATCTGGCAATAAAAATTTTTAGACTACCTGTTATAAAAACAAGAAAACACAAGGTTTTTTTTTAGAAAGCATTCATGAGAATTGTTTAAAACCGAAAACTATTCTTAGTTATCAGACAAATAAGAAAACAAATTTACTTTTTTATGCACAAATTTGAGCTGGCCCACTGAATTTCTGTGAGAAGTCAGAAATTAATCGAGCATAACATTCAACCACTAAAACATTTTTTTTATGTTGAGGAATGCCAGTAAAAATGCAAGTAAATAACTGTAATTTGGCACAGCTTGAACATACAGTTGCAGTAACTATTATAGAAACATTAAAAAATTAATTTATTAATTAATTTAAAAATTATATGGCCAACTTATGGCTGAGTATAACAAAAATGTAATCCCAAATAAAATGTCCACCACTGCAACAAATCACTCAGCACAATGCGGCACATCACTGCTGACTAATGTATAGGTTTTGTGTTTGCTTTCCGTCAGATAGAGATGAGTTCTATGGGTTAATCTCCTGTCTGGTTGGTGGATGGAACTTAATAAAAACTAGATATCCCTCTCTGAAGGGTAAGGGCATTCATCATCACAGGCCTCCAATACTTGATGAGACATCTTTTTTTTTATGTAAGTCTGTCCTTGAAATAGTTGAACGAGGGTGTACACCGAACTAGGACTCAAAAATCTAATCAGAAATCTCATTTCTATCGGTGGGTAAAAAGAGTTTATGGTTAACTTCGTGGCGTGAATCCCCAACTGCATGCCTGCATGCTTTGGCTGCCATAAAGAAATATTGCGTAGAGTAATTTAAATAAGCACGTAGTACAAAAATGCTAATGTTAAAGAGTTAAGCTGACATAGGGTGATATACAGCATGTCAAAGTTAATGACACTCTATTAATAACTGACAGTACATTTCACCTAAAACCACCAACCTCATTATGACATTAGATGAAATACATTGGATTGCATAAGCCATTAGGACCTATCGTCCAGGAACTATGAAAGTCTGGTGAAACTTTTAGTGTAGTCGATGTGGAAAAATGTGGCTGATATTCTAGAATTCTAGAAAAAAAAAATTAACACGAGGTCTTGCAGAGTAATCTAAAATAAAATTCCTGGTGACAGTGTGATTATTAAGATTATTAGTTGTAAAAAGACACGGCTGGTGACACATCAAAGATGCAGCAGTTCCTGCCTGCAGTTTTTCACTAACAAGACTAATGAGTAAAGTTAACAGTGACAAGGATGGAACTTAATGGAAGTTTTCCATTTAAATAAAGCCTGCAGACGAGCGGTGAGCGGTAGCTAACATTCTTTAATCAAAACACACAAAGAACAGACAACCTAGCTTGATGAAGTCCCTGCATGACCGCGGGACAGACGGTCAGCAGAGTCTCCCTGAGCCTAGCATGGCTCTCAGTTAAATACCTTCTCCAGGAACAAAAGGCAGTAATAATAATAATGGATTGGATTTATAAAGCGCTTTACAATACCACTATTCATTCACTCTCACACACTGGTGGAGGCAGCTACAGTTGTAGCCACAGCTGCCCTGGGGTAGACTGACAGAAGCGAGGCTGCCATATCGCGCCATCGGCCCCTCTGGCCAACACCAGTAGGCAAGTAGGGTAAAGTATCTTGCCCAAGGACACAACGACCAGGACAGAGAGCCCAGGGATCGAACCGGCGACTTTCCGGTTACAGATGCGATTCCCAACCCCCTGAGCCACGGTCGCCCGGCTGTTTCACACCTTAAGGTTCACACTCCCTTGCTACCTACCAGAGTCCTCAAAGAGACAAAAGATCCTTCCTGTGGAGCTGTCTGCTTCCCCCAACTTCCTTACTAGACCCCTACCATTTGTCTTACTGTATGAGTGTGAGACATGTTAAAATCCAGTGGCACCAAGGTATCATACAATAAAAGAATGTGATTAACCATGACAGTGAGTGAACTACCCTTGTCAGATCTTAGCACAATAGCTCACAGGATGAGCATAAAAGGATGTACAGCTGACAAGTCTGCACCGACTGTGTGATGAAAGGGAGAAAATTTCAAAAGCAATGAAATTTGAAAGTGTAATGTAAAAAACGACGTGATGAGAATTTAGATAAGATGCAGTGTTTTCAGGTTTCATGCATTTAATAAGCTGTCTAATCAATTCTACTCATTTTTCCAGAAAATGTAATTTATTTATTTTTTATTTAATGAACAGAACAGAAACTCAGAGAGTTCCTTGATCATCAAAGTAGCAAAAGCCCGCTGAGCTAGTTCCTGCAAACGTTGTTGTAGGAAGTTTGCAATGCCAAACAAAAAACTTTAAAGGTCTTCACCCTGGAAATAAGACAAATAAGACAGGACGCAACAGGCAACCAGTGTCCGATAAATACCCTGTTCACAGTGAAGCTTTTAAGTAAAGCTAATCTAAGAATGTGTTAGTAGTATGAATTCTGTGTGTGTCAGTCTACAAAAATAACAAAAGTACTGAGTGGTGTTCCCTGAGGAGACTAAGCTTACTAGTGAAACTAAAAATGGTGTTAGATGAAACAAATAAGAACCAAAAAATTTCATTTCAGTTCATTTAAAGCTAATTTAATAAGAGAAACGTGTGAGCAGATCAGAGTAATGCCAGAGAAAAAGTCATCAAGTGATTAGATGACATTGTCTTGAAACCACAAAGATCTGTAAAAAAGAAAATTCCATCCATCCATCAACAAAATCCATCTAGAATTTCAGGGATATTTCAATGTGGACAAAAGTATTGCATTAAAGTATACTAGTTTCCTGGCAGCTGATTGTGTTTTAGTTTTTAAAAAAAATTCTTTACATTACAATTCCCTATTTCTTTTTCAGCACCAAAAAAGTCAGATCAGATTTCCAGGTTTTACTGAGAATGATCCAGTAGAAGAGTGAAGGATGGTATTTATCTTTGAAGTGGATCATTTAAACTGAGGGGGGTTGGGGGCAATCAGAGAAAGCTGTGCAGGGGATGCAGGCAAGCAAGACGACAGAAGAGTTGTACCAAGGTTGATCTAACCACAAGAGATTCAAAATAGCTAAGTTTTTTTTTTAAATGAAAAAACTTTAACCACACTTAAATTACGAACCGAATTTCAAATAAAATGTTGTGAAGCTGTGTAAAATACGAATTAAATGAATGGAATAAATTGCAAATCTCATAAAGCCACATTTGAATTACAATGAAACATAGAAAACATATCAAATCTTATCCAATCAGAGATTTGAAAGTTTATTTAAGTAAAGCAAAAAGTAAAAAAAAAAATTAAAAAAAACACACTAGCATCCCCACAACAACAGTGTGGACTTTTGCTGCAATTCCCAGCTCCTCAGCAGGAAACAGAGGCAGCCAAGAAAGCATAAAAAAAAAGACACAAGTGGCTGAGCTGGACAGTGAGTTATGACAATGTTGGCTCAAGGAAGGTGGGAAAGGCTGGTTACGGTCAATCACAGAAGTACAGCCCCAGAATTTAGATTTTCTTGGCATGTGGTCTTAGCATGTTTAGAAAATCTGTCAACAATGGCGAGTATGATTGGTTAGTGTCACAGGGGGGCAAACCGCTGACAGAACAATGAGCACTATGTGACCACGGTAGATCAAGGTTGGGAAAAGGCGTAACAGGCATGCAGGATTAATATAACAACTTTTGCACAAAATCAATAAGGAATGTTTGCTTTCACTTACCTGCCTCTATTCCATTTCATCGCTTTTACCTTCTCACATTGTTTAATTCATCACTCTGGTCGACTAGTTTTCTTGCCTATCATCTGAGAGTCAATCGGTCTATGTTCTCTGTGCTGTTCTGTCACTTTGGATTTTAGTGTCTCATTCTCCGACTACCTCACCGACAGACCACAGTGTCTCCAACTACCTCACCGACAGACCACAGTTTCTCCGACTACCTCACCGACAGACCACAGTACGTCAGGCTGAAGGACATCACGTCTGACACTGTGGTCAGCAGCACAGGAGCACCACAGGGAACTGTGCTGTCCCCTCTTCTCTTCACCCTGTACACCTCTGACTTCTGCTACAACTCTGAATTATGCCATATTCAGAAGTTTGCAGATGACACGGCCATCATGGGGTGTATCTGGGATGATCAGGAAGAGGAGTACAGAAGTCTGGTGAGGAACTTTGTCGCATGGAGTCACACAAACCACCTGCAACTCAACACCTCAAAGACTAAGGAACTGGTTGTGGACTTCGGGAGGTCCAGAGAAGGTCCACTGCCGGTTCAGATAGAGGGGGAGGAGGTGGAGGTGGTCAACAAGTACAAGTACCTCGGGCTGTGGGTGGACAATAAACTGGACTGGTCATGCAACACAGAGCACCTGTATAAAAAAGCCCAAAGCCGACTGTACTTCCTCAGGAGGCTGAGGTCTTTTAACATCTGCAGGAAGCTCCTGAGGATGTTTTACCAGTCGGTGGTTGCTGGAGTACTTTTCTATGCTGTGGTGTGCTGGGGGAGCAGCACAGCAGGACTCATCCAGGCTGGAGAAACTGATCAGGAAGGCTAGCTCTGTGGTCGGCATGAAGCTGGACACTCTGGTGACAGTGGCAGAGAAAAGGACATTAAAGAAACTGATGGACATTATGAACAATGCTGGGCATCCTCTGCACACGGCCATTAACAACCAGAAGAGTCTGTTCAGTGACAGGTTGCTTCTCCCCAAGACAAGAACTAACAGACTTAAAAACTCCTTTGTCCCACACGCCATCAAACTGTTTAACTCCTCTCTGGAGGGGAGAGGGAGGGGAAACAGGAGGACAAAGGAGGGGGGAACAACTAAGCTGTAGTGCCTCTTCACCTCACTGTACAATACCTTGTGCAATACTTTTTGTAAATAGTCAACAGTGCAATAGACCTCAATACTTGAAATGTGCAATTCACTTGTATTTTATTTTTATTCCTATTTATTCTATTTATCCCCTTTGTATATTTTATTTATATTTGTCTCTGTATTTATATATGTGTGTGTATGTGTGTGTGTGTGTGTGTGTGTATATATATATATAATATTCTCTAACTCTGTAACTTCTGTCGGTGCTGTGCTTTTTTGGAAATCGAATTTCCCAGAGGAACACACCCGAGGGATTAATAAAGTTCTATCTTATCTTATCTTATCTTATCTCATTCCTGTGAACCGCCTCCCAATCTGGTTGCTTAGAGTTTTCTACCCGTTTCATCACCACCCCATGTTTTACTTCCTACTGCTGTCGGGATTCTCTATTCTGCTTCATCAGTGTCTAGTTGCCAAATAATTTATTGTAATAAATTTAGTTCAGTTCTTTTAAACAATCTCTTCTTACTGTGTTTATATTTTTCTGTGGCATTATTGGATGGTGGAGATTATAAAAGGCAGAGTTACACTATGCTGTGAAGTTTGTGAAGCCCTGCCCTTACTTTAAACACCCAGGGACAGTAGATGGGCAAGAAAGGAACTCTGTAAAATCAAAAGCACAGATTGCAAACAGACAGCTCTGTCAGTGGTCTTTGAAAGTCTTTGATTCCTAGAGACCAGTCATCTTGATAACCCTTACATATTTTCTGCATTTTTGAACTTTGTGTTCAAGGTTGTAAAAAAGATTGTTATTAAAGATAAACGTGTACTTCTAGGAAATGCGTGTAAAGCATGAGGTATTTTTCACCATCACAACAAAACAAGACAAATGTAATATTTGTATGCATTGAACACTTGAACCAAGACCCTGATCTCAAGGCTGTTTCTTTACAAATTAAAGAAGGAGCTCAGGTAAGGCATTTTTATATCTGCCAGTCATAGCCACCTATGTGATTGTTATGTAAAACAAATACATGCTTGTAGCTGTAATATTTGTAGCACTGGGTTAGCATAAACCCCAGAAAGCTTACTAACATCTAAAAAATTTATAATCCACTGCTCGTCCTTTTGAACAAGCCCTGTTTCTTACTCACACGTAGTAAAACACAGGTTTTTTTGTTGTGCTGAATGTAGAGGAGCACCTGCACTGTATTTTTAGTTTAGTCTTTGCCACATGTACCCAACGCTTTCATTTTAGCCTTCACCATTACTCCACCGTGCATGGATGTGTTTTTTTTTAATCAGACTATTTATTGGTGCTTGCATCTCTGCTTTTCTATGAATAAAACAAAATCATTACCATCTGGGGATTTAAATTATGCCGGGCTTATATTTTGTCAGTTTTATCTTGTAAACAGCACGACTACATGGATGACTAGTGTGGAAGCAGTTTTTTTCCCCCAACACCACCAGCAACAACACCATTTTTGATTAGCGTCATTATTGTTCGCTTGCTAGTTGTCCAGTATTTTTTAATAAAAATAAATGACATTGTCATCAGTGCATATAATTAGCATGTTGGCATGCTGAAAAAAATAATAACAATCTAAGATGATGATGATCATTAGAACCACCGGATTCAAGTACTATTTTACGTCATATACCATAGGCCTCTAAATGTACCATCCAAATTTATTTTCACCAACTGGCCTAACCCCACGAATGTATAAGGTATTTCTAATATTTCATGTTGTGCAGACCACTATAACACAGCTCAGCAAGTGAAAACAAGAATAAAAACTCATATTCTTCCTTACACTGAGACTTGAAAATTGCCACGTAGTGCAATTTTAAATGATGAGCAGGCTCATCAAAACTCAGCAGTGATGGCTGATGAATGCAGCTCTGAAATTACAGGAGCAGTTATGGGGCAGTTTAATTGGATGAAAGCAAAAAGAGTAGATGCGCTTTTTACACAGCGTGGGGTGGAGTCAGCGGATGACAACAAAATACATTTGGTTTGAAATCCAGACTTAACGCACAATCTGCTGTAACTTAATGGGTTTAATTGAAAATCACAAACAATCTTGTACATTGTCATTCAAATCTCTTTTTATATGACTTTACAGTGAAAAGTCAGGCTGTAACAATCATTTTAGTATTGAAGCAAATTGTGGATCTCAAATCATGCTGCAGATTCTTTTTCCTTTTGACTAAAGACAAAATAAAGTCCTCCTAGCAGCAGTTACACTATTTCCAAAAACACTGAATCACATGTAAAATCATTCAAATCCATATTGAACTGAAAATAGCCCAATAGCATATAAAATGTTAAACCCAAGAAATTATTATTATTTAAATATATACTCATGATATAGATATATTAGGAAAGTTGCGATGGGTGCATGCTTACTACTGTATTACATGGCCTCTTATTTCAAGAATACTCCCATTTGGTAACTGGGGAGAGAAATTGCTGTAATTATGAAGTAAAAATGTTTTTCCATTCTTGCTTGATATATGACTCATTCACAGTTTGGAGATGCCTTGTTCCTCTTTCACTTTATAAGGCGACTATTATGGTTGACGTGTCTGTTAGTTATGGCAGTTTTGTACCAGACTTCTTCTTCTTTCAGCTGTTCCCACAGCAGATAATCTGCCTCCATCTCACCCTTGGATCCTCTTCTGTCGCACCAGCCCTCAGCATGTCCTCCTTCACAACATCCATGAATCTTCTCTGTGGCCTTCCTTTTTCTCTCCAGCCTGTCAGTTTCATATTCAACATCCTTTGAACACTAAACCCCTTTATCCTCCTCTGCACATGTCCAAATCATCTAAATGTTGCCTGTCCTTTCTGGTCACAAAAAAACTAAAAATGAACTTTAGTTTTGCTACCCCCAGCTTTGCCTCCTGTCTTTCTATTAGTGCCACCATACATCAGGTCTCATTATTATCTTGTAAACCTTCCCTTTCACTCTTGCTGCTATATGTCTGTCACAAATCGCCCCTGACAGTCATCTCCATCCACTCCACCCTGCCTTCACTCTCTTCTTTACTACTCTTGTACACTTGGATGGTTAACCACAGGTATTTAAACTCATCCACCTCCTTGCTACCTGGTTGCATCTTCACCTTCACAAACACATTTTGTTTTGCTTCTCCTGGCTTCATTCCCTTTCTCAACAGAGCATGCAGTACCTCCAACTCGCCTGGCTCTCTTTCACCTCCTCCCTAAACTCAGTACTGCTCACAATGCTTTCTGCAAGCATCATAGTCCATAGACACTCGTGCCCTTGATGTTCGCAGACAGTATTGTGGTCTGTGAGCTAGATTGCTGTTTTATGTCCAAAAGGTTGTCTTGCTGAAATAAGCCTCACCTTCCATGAAAAGATGTTAGCTAGATAGCAGCACATATTGCTCCCACATCTGTATTTATTTTTCGCTATTAATGGGACATTCTGGGATGTACAAGTGTCATCCGCACTGATGCACCCTAACTTACTGGCTCAGGAAGTGTCTAATGACAGTCCTGCTCCCTTTTTAGCCTGGAGGAAGCATGAATTTTAAATTTTGATCCATTAGAATGTCTTATCACTTCCCCTCAGTTAATCTTGAGTAGAGATTACAATTGTGAATGCAGTGGTAAACTGTGTTTACAGACAACGCTCCTCAGAAGTGTGCTTTAGGAGATACTGTTGTTTCCACTCAGCTATGTCTGTCTCCTATGCACTGCTGTCTGAAGAGCTCACTGATAACAGCTATTCAACAATGTTTTTGTCTCTTTTCCTTGCTTCCAGAGATTTTTTGTAACTGTCCATTATTTTTAATGGCTTTATGTAACGTAAGTAATATATGCTGGTCTTCTTTGCAGCCTTATGGCTGCTATTTTCTCAGGCAGTCTTTGTGAGTGGTGAGACGTATTTACTTTTAAAAGACTCCAGAAGCAACAAATGGTTTGCTCCATCCCCAAACGCCTTTACTATGTTGTGAAGAAAAACACATGCATGTGATGCAAGACCGTGTTAAAGTTTTTTGAAATCTTTTTCTGACATCAAATTTCCAAAGCAATACAGTTTTTCTCTATGAATGTGTTGGCTTTGAACTATTTTCAAGCAAATATGGGGTTTCACTGAATTGCAAATGACTGTACTAGTTTGCTTCATGGAGTTGCCAAAATGGTTTGAAAAATGTCCAGTTAATTTTCTTAATTAGCACCCTGCATGGAGTGTTAACTAAAAAGAGAAAGTTATAGACGGGTTAATTGTTTTAAACTGCGTGTATTTATAGTTTAACAGGACTAAACGATCTAATCTGAGGATAGAGGCATTCAGAGAGCCTATGGTACAACTTCGTCCATTGGCCTGTCACTTTGTCCTCTGACCAGGGCGGGCGCACACACTCACCCGTACGCACACACGGAGCACATATCTGCAGCAGCAGCAACAGCATCGGGGTCTGGTGGATGAACGAGGCGAGGCAGCAACACTCAGATGCGCACCTGTAGGTTAAAAAAGCAGCTTTCTGCTGAGAGCTCCCGCTGATTGATTTCTTTATTTTACTTTCCCCGTGCAGCCAAGTTCGTCTCAAGGTTGAGGACACAGTTCAGGATGGCCGCAGCTTCGACAAATTCGGGGCAGGGCTCCACTAAAATAACTCCTGAAGTGCTGCAGGAGATGCTCCAGTACTACAACCTGAGCCGTCGGGACTTTATCAACGCCTACAACATCCAGCCGCTCGTCTACATCCCCGAGTTACCGTACAGCGCCAAAACCACCTTCGTGATCATGTATGTGGTTATTTTCGTCTTGGCTCTCGCTGGAAATAGTTTGGTCATCTACATAATTGTGAAGAAACGGACGATACAGACGGCGACAGATATTTTTATTTGCTCTCTGGCGGTCAGCGACCTGCTCATCACTTTCTTCTGCATACCGTTTACTTTGCTGCAGAACATCTCCTCTGAATGGTTCGGCGGTGAGTTATGAACTTATATTAAGCCACCAACTTTTTAACAGTACGTCAGGCACGAGGATCGTTTTCTCGATAAGAATAAGATTTAAATATTAAATCGCGAGACTGCTGCTGTGAGGGGATACAATGTGCCATTAGGTTACACCTCGGATTATCCATGACTTTAACTAAGCGCACAAGCTGAATAATAATGATACATGCTGCACCTCAGAAAGATGTCCCTTTCTTACAATAAGCCACAGTACAGCTTCAAGAATGCAATAAATGAAATCTAGTACAGCAGCACATTAAAAAAACAGAAATGTGCACATTTCAGGCACCAGAGAGAGTCAGAACAGGGTGGGAAAAACATCCTCGGAGGAATGAACTTTTAAAGAGATTCTTGGAACCCCACCATGAGCTAATGCCTTTAAATGGCAGATAAAGACCTCCTGTCTCTTAAAGGCTAAAAAAAACCCAAAAACCCCAGATGGTTATGAGTCAGAAACCTGAAGGGAGTCACAGCGGGAAGCAAGTGAAGCACCGCTGGCTCCAGACTGCCAGTTGGTCATATTTAGTCCCCCAAACCATGCACTGAAGTATTTGTGGATAAGTGGCTGTCGATGTGGACATTTAAATAATTAAATTAACACACTTACATTGTATAATGTTTTATGTTTTATTCTAAAATTACAGACTGTTTTCTTGTTATGTCCACTTCTGTTACAGCATAGATAATGAAAGCTCATGCTCATATCAACATTTATTTAATGCAATGGATACTGAATATAATGAATACTGGATAATGGATATAACTAGAACAATTTGTTGTTGTTGTTGTTTTTTTATTTTTAAAAGGGGTGATTCTATAGAGTCTTTAAAGTGCTGTCTCCTCACAGTGTGATAGGGTGTTATTTCAATGTCTTATAGTATCTTAAGGCTTGTACATAACTGTATTAACTCTCAGTGATATGAAGCATTAAATCTACAACCTCTAAAAACACTATATGAATCATTACCTCTTGGGCTTGATGTTAAAATTCAGCATGTGGTTACTAAGTGGGAGCTGATATATTAAACTGTTTTTAACACTGACCTGCAGAAATATTGTTAAAAGCTGACAAACAACCTATCATAGCAAGAACATAGCTTGAGCAAGAACAGGTCTGAGCTTGTCATTTTAATAAATAGTCATCATAATTTGTAAAATGTTTCTTCTGCATGCTGCATTATATTCATTATTATATTTTTATTTTTTTTACTTGCAGGGGTTCTGGTTTGCAAGACTGTTCCATTCATACAGACTACAGCCATAGTGACAGGCATCCTAACAATGACCTGCATTGCTATTGAGAGATACCAGGGTATTGTATTCCCACTGAAAATGAGGAGGCAGTATTCGTCCAGAAGAGCATACAAGATGCTAGGTATTGATTGTTTACCAGAGTGGCATGTTGTACTTATGCATCCTCTGTTATGTGAGAAATATCGCAGCAATGCTGATTCATAGATAGAAATACATGGGGTTTTACATGTGCGTGTTACCTACACTGCAAAGCTCAGAATTCTGCATGCCAAATTGACAAGACACTTATCAGAGATTCAAATAAAGCAAGTGTTACTCTCGAGCAAACATGCATGTGAAATCTTTTTAGTTACACTCTTCTCAGATTCAGCCAGATGCTGAAAAATTGATCAAACAGCACTTTGTAGCGCAAATGGATAATGATCCAAAGTACACTGCAAAAACTGCAAAACTAAAGGCAGAAAGAAGCACAAACAAGCAGCAACTGAAGATGGCTACAGCAAAGTCCCAGCAGAGCATCTTAAGGAAGGAAATGCAGGATTTGGTGATGTCCATGGGTTATTGCTGTAAAACGTATATTATTAGCATAGTTTCTAGGGGAAATAAATTCCCACAAGTCTTCAGTGTTGAAGGTTAAGTATTGCCTGCCATTATTTTGTTCTTAATTGGTTATTCTAAATTGGTCACAGATCTGTAAGTGGGGTTAAGTAACAACCCCCCCCCCCCCCCCCCCACCCACCCTCTTTTAGAAATACTCCTTTTAAATTTAAACCATGTCTAAAAAAGTCAATACATCATGCCATACAATGTCTGGTGTTATGGGTTGGGCTTTGCATTATTGCAATAAAGAAGAAAGAAAAATGCAGGTATCTCGCAGAGATTGCACACGATTGACAGATTATGAATTACGTAAGAGAGGTATTTAATTATAGGGCTACTGCGACTGCAGTTTGTCACTAAAAAGTTGCTCTCCTTGAAATGCCTTAGCAGACACAGTATTAAAGTTATAGGTTTTCTATTTTATGGTATTAAATACTTGTTTGTTTCTTGCAGGACTTGTATGGATTGCCTCAGTGATAGTGGGCTCACCAATGCTGTTTGTGCAACAGTTAAAGGTAAGTGCCCTTCAAAAAACACATAAGATTGCCTTTTTTAGCTTGAAGAAGGTTCACATTCCTGGTAATCCCTCTGAACACAACAGATGAAAAGACATGTTGGCTTTATCTTAACTTTCCACCTGAATCAGGCTCTAAATTCACTCACAGCAGAGCCACAAATGTTGTGAATAGATGCTTTTTAATTGAGATTTAATTAAAATTTTAAACTACCCTAATTTTAATCTTGTGTTTGGGGTTTGGTTTTATTAAAGCTGTAAAAGTAATCATTTTTAGTTGGTGGGATGGCATAACATGATTATACCATATGCTATGCCCTCTCAGGGAAGCCTACTACTATCAGATGGCCTCCTTGGCACACCAAACCTGTCAGAAAAAAATGCATGAGTGTGAATCAAATGTAGTAAAGCATTGGATAAAAACCACCCTGTCAGTCAGACCTACTTCAGCTGTCTTGACCGTTCTTCCATGACTAAAAGCTTTTCTTTTTCCATATCTCAGGTGAAGTACGACTTCTTGTACGATCACTACCATGTGTGTTGTCAGGAGAGCTGGAGCTCGGTGACTCACAGGCAGGCGTACACCACTTTCATCATGGTGGCCCTTTTCCTGCTCCCTTTGGCAGCCATGCTATTTCTCTACACATGCATTGGCATAGAGTTGTGGATCCGCAAGAGGGTGGGTGATGCCTCAGTCCTCAGCACCATGAACCACAGGGAGATCAGTAAGATATCAAGGTGGGTTAGACAAGTCTGATGGAGATATTTAACCGCCATATTTATTTGTAGATGACATTTCGTTTCAGTTTGGTCTTGTTTGCATTCCAATTAACAGAACTGAACTGTCAATAGTTGAGGGTGGAAGGTCAAGAATGGGGGCACTGTTGTTGCATTATTGCCCTTGCTGCATGGTCTAGTCATCTTTACAAAAAGAAATGAACCTGCTCTTCAAAAAAAAAAAAAAATTTTAAACATTTAAACTTTTATTTTATTTTTAATTTTTCTGGTTAAATCAACAGTTAAGCAAAAAAAGAAGAAGAAAAAGAACACCTGTATTTAAAAAATAAGGAGATTAGGTGACATCTACTTGCATGCCATGTTAGTAGTTAATTTTACGCTATTAATATCAGTGCAAGACTGACAGAAATCCAAAGAAATTACAGTTAGATTCAAGGGAAGGACAGAACATTATCTTTACTGACTGAAACTAACATTAACAGGTGGTTTGCAAGAAGATGCAACACCTGCTCTCCGCTGTACTCCACTCTACTCTCCTGGACATAAACTATTAGTCATTTGAGCAATGTTGTTGCTCTTGTGGAGAGAACATGTGAAGGGCAGAGACTGAAATGGGTATATGTTTATACATTTAGGGCCAGGAGAATCGTTAGGGCACTGCACTTAAGATACTTTTGCCACCTGGTAGCATAGTTTGGACCTGCAATATGTGATACTGGCCGAGTTCATTTCATTAAAGATTTATTGTATTGTGAAAAAGAAAGTTTTCATAGGACTCTAAGTAAAACTTTAAAGCTTCCATCAGAATTAAGAGATCGAGCAGCAGCCAAGTACTGCTAATCAAATACACTTGATTAACTGACTATCAGCTACGTTCGAGCACCTTATAAAAGTTGAGGTTTTGGCAGTTTGGTGTTCTAAAGTATTTAGGTGTGTCAACACAGTGCCGATTTCTTTACAGCAAATGAAACCCGAGGTCAGACTGTGCAATGCTCAGGGAAACTAGAAAAGATCAAGGAGCTACATCTCAGTTAGCATGTTAAATGTTAATGTTCATGACAGTAGAATTAGAAAGAGATTGGATAAATATGGCTTGGTAGAAGCGTTGCCAGGAGAAAAACTCATCTTTCTAAAAATAAGTTAGGTTAGTGTTTCCAAGGTTTCATCTAAAGAAAGCACAAATTTCTAAATAATGTCCTTTGCACAGAGGAGAAAGCACAGATGTTTGGCTGTAATGCACAACACCACATTTGGCAAAAAGCAAACAGAGCGTATCAGAACAAACACATCATATCAACTTTCAAAAACAGTGATGGAGGGTTGATTTGGACTTTTTTTTACAGCTACAGGATCAGAAAACCTTACAGACATCAAGTCAACCATGAAATCCTCTGTATACCAAAGTATTCTAGAGTCAAATTTGAGAGCTAAAGCTTGGCCAAAACTGGGTCATACAACAGCACGATGATCCCGAGCACAGAAGCAAATCTCCAACAGTTTTGCTGAGAATAGAAATTACTCAAGGTGTCGCAAATGCACAAAGTTCAGACCTCTACCTTACTGGAATGCTGTGGTGGGACCTTAAGAGAGCTGTGCAGGAACAAATATCCAAAATCCTCAATGAACTCAAACAACGTTGTAAAGAAGAATAGGCTAGAATTTCTCCACAAAGATGTGAGAGTTCAGAAAACAGCTTCTTCGAGATACTGCTGCTAAAGGTGATTATGCAAGCTACAGAATCATGAGGTGTGCTTAGTTTTACACATGACTGCATGCAGATTCAAGTAAAAACACTCTTCTTCATGTGACATAGAAAGAAAGGGAGCCTAAGAAGATTTACATTTGAGAACAGGGAGCTTGCTCTAAGCAAACTTTTAAGCACGTCTTTTGAAGAAATTCACACAAATACAGACTCACTTCCACAGTGACTCACTGTTGCATCTCTCTGGTACATTCCAATGCAAGAAGAGTGCCATGATTAATGTTCCTGGTCACACCTGCTTTTTCCCTGCAATAAGACATGTGTTACATTTGTGTAGTTTACATTTTTTTATATAACGATTTTGATTTTTTGATTTTTTGTTTAACCTTCTACAGGAAAAAGAAAAGGGCTGTGAAAATGATGATCACCATTGTTCTGCTATTCACAATTTGCTGGGCACCCTTCCACACAGTCCACATGCTGTTTGAATACTGTAAGCATTGCCTGGTGCATTAAGGGGTCTGTGGTTTCAGGAGTAAATAAAAAAAGATCTTGCTTAAGTGCACATTTCCATTTATTAAAAGCCTCAATCCTCTTTATGTGTAATTATCCTGTCCTCCAGATGACCTGGAGAACAAATACGACGGAGTCACACTCAACATGATCATCGCCACTGTTCAGGCCATCGGGTTCTTCAACAGCTTCAACAATCCCATCGTCTACGCCTTCATGAACGAGAACTTCAAGAAGAGTTGCTTTTCCACCCTCTCCCACTGCGTTCGAAAGCCTACCCAGCAGAGTGGCGCTGTGGCGGCCCCTAGACTGAGTGTGCAGTTCATCAAACCCCAAAGTAGAGAAGCCTTCCTGGAGCCAGACGAAGGCAATAGCCTGGAGCCGCACTCAGCAGAGAAGGGCCCTTCGACGTCATCACACGGAGAGAGCTCCCTGGAAATAATGGGAGAGAAAATCTCCACCATTCAAACGGAGCTCCCTGCAAACAGCTCCTCTCAAGTAAAATGAGAAGGAACTGTCCCGGATCTGAGGTGTTTTAACTGCTTACCTTGGATTGCCACGCTTGCTGTCAATTATTTTCACTTGGGGCCAGCAGCTGCAAGGCCATCAAATGTGATTTCAGGTTTCACTGATGTGGCTGAAAGATGCAAAAGTCCAACAGCTTGATAATTTACCTCTGCAGAGCAAGGAGTTAGGGAATGTATTCCCATGCTGGTCAGGAGCGCAGAAGAAAGATTGTTAATGAATATCACAAAGAGACACTTTAACTATAAACTGAGTATAGGGTGATCAGACCCTACTGAGAAATCATTTCCGCTTGTCTCTAAAATCTGGAGGACATTCAGCAGTTCTTCGTGAAAGCATAATGATGCATGAGTGTTCAATGTCACCCCAAATGATCTGAAATTGTATTACGGCACAGCAGGAACTGTTTGGAAATGAAAATGTAGAGGACGTTGCAGAGCTATGCTTTTAGAAGAGATGCCTAATCTTTCACCGACAGCTAAATTCGCATTAAGTTGGCATTTGCATTCAAGTCAGCAAAAACACCTCGTTTCAGGTTAATTCAGTTGAAAACCTTTAAGATCAGAGATTAACCTCTTTCCATGAGTCACCATCCTTTAGATACAAATTTTTATTATATCACAGAATGTGTGTAAGCCTATTTTGGACTATTTAATCATAAGCTGAGCAGGTGAAATCATAAGAAAGTAAATATAGCCACTGTACAGTTTAATAAGATTAAAGCTCACAATACATGAAGGGATGAATACTAATTTTCAAACCTCTTCGCACTGTCGGCTGTCTTAATACACTGCTTTGCAAGGTTGCTGCTGCATACAAAAATAATCTTCGTCTGAGCTCACAACAACGGGTGCATCAATCAGAACACACAAACATGGCAAACCCAACACATGCACAACACATTATGTCAGCATTTGAAGTTGTACATCCTTATGTCTTAATAACTGGAAGAAATCTGCACAACGTGTTAAACACAGATCTGCCCCTCTTTGTAGAAACCAGCATCCTACAGGAACAAAGTCACAGAAACACAGCAGGAAAGGGTTCAGTGGGCTTTGCTTTGATGCTTTTACAGAATGAATCACCGTTTACACAACTGTTCTAACTGTGGAACAGTCAGACTGGGCTGTATCCCCAGTTCAGTCTCTCACTGGCCATTGTTTACACCATGATCCATTATAATTGCCCTAATCTAAAAGGTTCTCTCTTCTGTTGTCCACCACGTCTCCCTCTGTGAGCCGTTTTAAATCTTCTATCTTATCCAGCCACTACTAAACAGAATTCTGCTTTCAGGAATATAGATGAAAATATGAACAATAGCACCTGAATAAGCCTGCAAAGTGTATTTTAACAAAACATACAGTTATATTTAATTTCCTAAATGGCTGTCCATATGACAACATCAATGAAAATTAGAATGGAAGTGGGTGGTCATAAATTTAAGGCTTTCTTAATGACTCAAAGTGCTTTGGACTATAAGCCAAATCTACTCCATTTATAAGTGATGCAGACAGAGTAAAACATTTAGAGGGTAAAACATACTCCACATTTATTCACAATGTAATGTGTGAAGGCTGTAGTCGCTGATGTTTTTTGTGCAAAAAGCAATGCAAACGCGAACACAAAGAAAGTGATCAGTGGTTGTTCTGTTGACCGTCTGAAGAGTTTTAGAAATGCATATTGAATGCTGAACAATGAATGTAAACAAAATGAGGTGTTATCATGACAGAAAGTCTGTGTGCCTTTTATTTTATTTTATCACCGACTGTGGAAGAATGAGATGTTCAAAAGAGTGAAACAGCCTAAACCTGCTGGATATACTCGAGCGAGTAAGCGAGTTGTGACTGTGGACTTCTTATAAAAACACAAACAGAAGAGTTTGTAAAGACGGTCTGTGTAATATTTTTGCGACTCTGATGTCTTTAGTGTTAAAGTTTAAGTACCTGTTCATTTTGGTGTTAAACTTTCTGTCTTGGAGCTCATCAATTGTGCTTAAGGGAAAATACACACACATATATATATATATATATATATATATATATATATATATATATATATATTAGGGGTGCAACGATACACAAAATTCACGGTTCGGTTCGATACTTTGGTGTCACGGTTCGATATTTTTTCGATACAAAAAAAATGTTCATGCCTTTTTAATTTGTCATTTATTAAAATTATAAATATATATTTTAACTCAAAAGTACAGTTTTTAAATTTAACGTTGCTGAAACAAAAGTAATTAAAAAAATAAATATATCTCAGGGCTCTCAAAGTTTCAAAATCCCTGGTAGCCCTTCGGGCAGGGACTCTTCAGTTTTTGGTAGCCCAAAATAAATGTAAGTAGCCCGAATAAAAAAGAGAGCAATTTTTTGATTGATGTTTTGTTTCCTGTTTTGTTTCCTTTACAATATTATACATTAAAGTATAATATTGTAAAGGAAACAAAACATTAATCAAAAAATTGTTGAAAAACAAATTACAACATTGTATAAAAATTACAATCATCAACTCAAATACTTGGTTCTAATTGAACAGAAATTTCTATGAACATGTAAGAACTGTGTAGGACATGAATCAGTCTGTGTCAGATCCTGAATTTGAAATTTCCACTGAAGTCATGGGTAAGAGGCAAGTGGAACCAAGATCTAGGCCATTTGCTTTTTGAAGTTTGCAAAGACTGCTAAATTTTGCCAGTGGTAGTTCACTCTTTGCAACATAGTACGCTGTTCTAAACAGATTTTTCAGGTTTATTTTTAGTATGTTATTTGCAATTGGTGTTTGTTCTGGGAAAGATATTGCAGACTGAGCAATAATGCATTTCTTGCATTTCTCATGGGTTCTAATGGGGCCTTTCTTAAAATTTCTGGTGCCAGTAACAAAGGCGCTTGTCGACTCAGAAATCGAGAGAAAACCAACAACACACCCGGCAGAACATTATGTTATTTACACGGGTGCACATAAGTGGTCCGCATGAGCGCATTCGCTGTCAAAATAAAAGACCCGCACCAGATAAGAAGTTGCAACGCGCGTTTGCGTCCATATAAAAAGCACTGTTTTTGTCCGCTAGAGTGGGATTTTCACGGCACATTCCGCACCACATCTCTGTGCGTTCATCATTTGTTTGAAGCCAGCTCACCTCCTGCAACCACTTTTCCGAGAATACGTGCTTCTTTTGTGGTTCGGACTCCTTCTGACATTTCTTTGGAGGTAGAGGAACACCAAAGTAATTGCTTAAAGGAGCTTCTTCGACATCTTTAAGAGTTTTAAACAAATGTCTGTCCTCCTCCAGAAAATCTTATGTATGCAAACACGTGTTGCAACTTCATATCTTGTGCCCGTTTTTTTTTTTTTTTTTTTTTTTTTGACAGCGAATGCGCACCTGCGGACCACTTATGTGCAGCCCCGGTAGCTCGTCATATTGCAGCCACAGAAATTCTTTTGTCCATGAAACCATAAAGCTGCACTTTCTTTTTGCCTTATAGTCTGATTTGTCATAACTTCTCCGTTTTGTGGTAAGCTTTTCTTTGGCTGTCACTTCTTCACCCTGACCTCTCTTATTTGGCTCAGCAGAACTAAAATATATATCCTGCTGCTTTTACACACACACACATAACGGTCAGCGATTCTCTGCGTGATCAACCTCTCATATGTTTAAGCTTGCTGCGGGAGATTTCACTTGTCATGTTTGCATAGTAAGCTAACGATTGATAAGAAGATGTCAGAGGAATTGGTGCGCAAATTATCATCACTCACCAATCAGTACTGTGGCTCTCTATACACAGTTCGTGCGATTGCAAAGTGAAAGCAAAAAACAAGTGCAAATTCAAACGCGATTTCAATATGTCACATATTGACAGTGGCTCACCGATGCCAATGACATAATTACCCAGCTACATTTCCGAAAGAATGCAAAAGCATTGACATATATTTTTCCTTCCTACAATAGCCCGACGGGCAGGGCAGAGATAGATTTTGGTAGCCCGACTGGGGTTGCAAAATCGCTAGCCCGACGCCCCGGGGCTAGCGATTTTGCAAGCCCTATATCTGATTGAGGAATCACTCATCTTTGGAAAAGAGAGTTTATTACAGAGAAATGGCTCTTTCCAAAATAAAAGCTATACTATACGCTTCTTCTGGGCTATATTCTCATCAGCATATTGTAGCGGGTCAGGGCTGTTCGGGGTTCTGTTTGTACAGTTATGTTTTGTTTATGTTGCCATAGTGACGGGTGACGCCCTCTCGCTGCGACGGTGTGTCCTTCCGGGGTCAGAGGGCGCCCTGTGTGTTGTTGTTGTTGTTGTTGCTGAGCAGTTAGCTAGCGGCAGTGTTCTTCTGCAGATGTCAATAAACGGCTGTGCTCCCTGGCTAGCTCACGGGAAGCAAGACCAAACGACACCTCCGTCTCCTCGTTGTCTGAGCTCGCCACATTGGTGTCAGAAGTGGGATGATGGTGGCACCCCATGTTCTGACCCGAGTGACTTTTCCCCCGCCGGTCGTGACCGGCCGGTGCGCCAAAAGAAGGCACCTGGACATTTGCAAGACTTTGTGTGGGGCAATGGGGTCGTCGGGGACGACTGACCCCTTAGGTGGGGGCTATGTAGCGGGTCAGGGCTGTTCGGGGTTCTGTTTGTACAGTTATGTTTTGTTTATGTTGCCATAGTGACGGGTGACGCCCTCTCGCTGCGACGGTGTGTCCTTCCGGGGTCAGAGGGCGCCCTGTGTGTTGTTGTTGTTGTTGTTGCTGTGCGGTTGCCGCGCTAGCGGCAGTGTTCTTCTGCAGATGTCAATAAACGGCTGTGCTTCCTGGCTAGCTCACGGGAAGCAAGACCAAACGATACCTCCGTCTCCTCCTTGTCTGAGCTCGCCACAATATTAAACATATCAGGTCCCCATAAGGAGAATCATGTGCTAACGGCTGTCTAAATGACTCGGGTAAAGTTTGTAGCATGCATGCTTGTTGTTTTTGTCTGCTTCCACTTGTCTTTGCACTAGGATGATGTCGGCGTAAATGTGCAGTCATATTCGTTGTGTTCCCACTAGTGCTGTCAACGTTAATCTCGTTGAAATGACGTTAACGCCACAACACAGCAAATCTCCGTTAACGAGCTACCCCTGGGTGGGGCTAGACAGCCAACACCTTAACGAGCTAACTGCGCTAACACACTAGTTCTCACCCATGTAATTGAGCATTGCGTGGCACATCCAACATACTGTTTTACTTTAGTCCATGACGCGCTTACCTTCAGGGTCATACGTCACATGAAAACCAAAATAATTCCAAACGCCAGATCTGAATGAGGGTGGGGGAGGTTCAATTTGCCATGTTGCAAGGAGAGCTTAACTTCTGTCTCGCTAGCTTGCCCTGCGCTCTTCCTTCTGACGATGCTGTCTGTGTTGAACACTCAGTGGATCTGCGCTCGACAGTGCAGCCTAGGCGGAGTAGTCGAACGCAGATTCACTGAGCGCTCAACACAGACAGCATGTCAGAAGGAAAGTTGATAAAATAAATTACAAATTTTGTATTGTTCGATACATATGCGTACCGAACCGAAAGCACTGTATCGAACGGTTCAATATCGATACGAGTATCGTTGCACCCCTAATATACATATATATATTTCTAGGTTATCTATATTTGGCCTAGATTTGCTTTGCACGTTTTTAAGTATTTCATTCCAAAGCCTTAAATAATCCCTGTCAGCGCAGAAGATAATGGTACTGTATATAGACAGGGTCTGCAACGAGACCAGGTTTAGTCTTTAGTGCAGCCCCGGGTAGGGGAGGAGCTTAGCTTCTCTTAAACCATGGCTGTTACCGGTACTTACCGGTGTACTGTTGTGAAACTGTGGAAGCTTTAAAAATATTATCAATATGCTACTTTTAGCATGCATTTTGAGTTTTCATGAATCATGCTAAAATTTGCAATAGAGTGGACTACTGTAAATAAGCAGCATCTCTCCGCCTCAGTGGTACTGAACAATCAGACAGCCTTCTTATCTCATTGCTGACAACATGTTGGATATAAAACTGCCCGTTTCTACTATCTAACACACACAACCTTTACATGACAGGATGCGCACAATCCACGATCCTAAACACAAGTTTCATGCTACATATGAGCGTGCTCACCAGAATCAAATCAGGGTTTCAGAAAAGTTTTAATAGGAGCTCAAGTTGTGTTTATTCCTTGCAGCCACTTGCAAACGTGTCAGCTGTAGTTGCATCTGTGAAACTGGAGACGCTTATTAAACTCTGAGGAAAGACTCCTACAGCAGCATACAGCAACACATGATTTCAGCTCCTTTTAATCTTTTATCAAACTCAGATTACATGAATTATTGGTGAATCCCATTGATAGCCGCCTAAAGGTGCATAGCATGTGCCTTTTGTGTTCTCTGAGCATGAAGTTCAGGCTTTGCATCAGTTTTAGTATTTTTCTGATTTTTGACTGATTGTGATTGCCCGGATTATCAAATGTAATTGGATGATGCTTCGTGTGTGCTTAAAGCTATGTTTAGTTTAAACAGCTGGGCCCTAATGATGCTTTAGGCGGTCTGGATAATTTTGATGTGTTCTGCAGCCTTTTTCAATCATTTCAGCTGTTGAAACAGCACTGTCTTTGTGTCATGGGACCTCTTGATTTACAAATTTACACAGCACTGAGCAATGCTCTGATTGATAAAAGAGTAAATCAGGAGAAAGCCCCTGCTGTTTTTCTTTGGAGAGTCACAGGCAGAAATATGCTGTTCATTTTCAGTAGTATTTCCACTTTATATCTTATTATCCTGTAGTTTATGGCTTTGAAGTAAAAGGCTATAAATGTCTGTCAAGTCTTAGCTCTTGGAGCGAAAGCTCACATAAGCAGTAGTATTTTATGCTCTTGATGTAGTAAAATATTCCTCTCTATGGTTACTAAAGCGCTCTGTGGTAAGTAGTCTGTGCTGGTAACAATAGATTGGCTTTACTTTTTACAACTGTGCAGGATTTAAAGATTTCATTGACAATCAACCCATTGTTCATTTAAAAGACCGTGACTGGACTGAAGGATGTTACCAGACGAAGCTTAAAGGAGTGAACGGGAATTACAGGAAACAGGTGTGTGTCATAAAGTTTGACTGGCAAAATGCTAGAAAGAGACAAAAGGAGGATAGACACAGGCTGTCAAAGAGCATCCGGTCAGTGTGGTGCTTCACTCTTTGTGAGAGCAGATGTGAATCCTTTTCATGCTGTGTGCGACATGTTATCACTTAAGCATGAGCAGGCTATATTTGTGTTCGAGAAGACCGGATCGATTACTGCTTATTTCATGAATTATTTCTTGTGCATTAAAGAGCTCTTTCTGTAAATTCCAGGTCTCTGGATATTTTTTTAGAGTCAGAATTCCCTTTGACAGCAAAACTCACTTTTGATACAGTACTGCAATATAGTCTTGTGCCACTTCATCTTTTCCAGTTTTTGTTTCCAAAGAGTCTGAGCAATTTCAAATGTTAAAATTTAAAGTGGTCTTGAGCAATCCGGTCTTTAAGTCTGACGTCACTAGCCGTGTCTGGGCCTAAACTCCGCTGCAGGTCCATATATCAAACAATCATTGTGGCATTACTGAGAGTTGAAAAACTGTCTAAAGTCTTTCATCTTTAATAAAATGATCAGCGTTCTGCTCTACCAGGTGTAACAATTGAGTTTAACATCCAGCCATCCGTGAAAACGGAATTTAACGGAGTTAGAAGTTAGCAGGAAGTTAGCTCTCTAGCTTCCATCTAAATACAATATAGCATGTCCTGACTGCGGGGTTTTGGAAACAAATTAAAACGTACAGCTCTGTTATCACTTCCAACATAAATGAAGACAGAAAACTAAACAGCAGTGACGTTTGTAGGGTTACTGAAGTTTGGCTAGCTGGTATATAATGATGTGCTACGTGACCGCTAGCGACACAGCTATGTTAGCTATAAACAAGCTAACTTTTTTTCCACTTGATAAAAGTTAACGTGAGGGTTCTCGGTAGTCAGGAACAAATGTAATCGCATGGCAGGATGCTGTAAACGGACCAGACTTCAGCCAGGAGAACAATTGAGATAACCCATCCACAATACGAGGTTAGTCATTCATATACTGCTGCATGGGCTGGGCTGTAGTTACATCGTAAGGTTTTAAAAACCGAGCTTAAATAAATGATTAGTGGTAATAAAAGCCGAGGGAGGTCAACAGTGATCACTGACTGTTTTAGGAGCTTTTTGAGATTAAATAGAAGAAAATACAAAACATTAAACATGTTAACAACACAAAAGCCATATTAAACGCAGACTACTTTAGGCCCGGAAGTAGGATTCGTCACGTCATCACTTAAAGACCGGATAGTTCGAAAGGTTTTTCGAAGGGCTTTTAAACGTTTTAGGACACTGGCTCCCTTTTGACTCTTTTATAGTCCAGTCCATGAAGCTGAACATTTCTGGAGGAATGCTTATTGTTTGTTGAACCAGTTAACACTTACCTATGAATCATTCAAGCATACATAAGGCTCTATAGTCAAGGCTTGAACCATGGTTATAATTACACACAGCAGACAACTTAGCAAAAAAAAAAAACAACATTTTAAATTGCATCGTTAGGCACTTGATTATAAACAGCTTAGATAGATAGAAACAGCTTATACATAGATTTAGAAGCAAAATAAGTAATTTTCATAGCAGTGTATTAAGTTTTATGCTTAAGTCCCACCCTTTTCAGTGCTAAATTTAGACAGTTTGAATAATACTGGAGAGAACAGGCTGGGTATCAAAGTGTAACTACTTTGTTTTCACCTGTTGCTTGAAGAAAGGAAACACCTTCTACTTGTGATCTCAATAGAAAGAAAAGCAATGTTAAAAAATGTGTTGTGTTACTGTGAATATCTAAGCAAAAGAATATGAACAGTGAGACAGTTTAAACCTTATTGTGATGTTTCAGTTTTTTCCTCCCTTTCTACTCAAAAGAACAGAATTTCTCTTCCAGAGTAGTTATGTGCTTAAGGACACACGCACAGGGGCAAACATTTCTGAAAGAGGTTATTAATGGGACTCATCAGAATTCAGCTCAACCTGATATCTTGCTGTAGCACCTGTAATGCTAAGCAAACTAACAGATGCCTTGCAGCAATATGAAATACGCAAGTGCTTAGTTATATTTGAAGAGTCAAAAAGAATATGCCACCTAAAATCAGTCTGTTAAATATCAAATTTTTCCCCCATATAGACAATAAATTCTGTTATTATTAGTTCTCAATTATTCTATTCATGGAAGCCATTAAGGATTCCAGTGTTAACCCAAAGTCACAGCAGGGGAGGGGAGAGGGCGTAATTGGTCATCGGAGATAAAACAATAAAAGATTTCGCCTGCAAGCTCCAGGGATCTTCTGAAGTTCACAGCTGAGCTTCCAATAAATCAGAGAACGTGACTGGCATACACTGTTATGGGCAAGAAAAAGGTTAAACACAAACCTTTGGTTGTTGCATTCAGATTAAAAGAACTTTCACTGGCGAAGGCTGCCACAACCAATGACAAGTTAAAAGGATAAAACAAGCCAGCTGGGCCCCAAAATGCATTTTGACCATACTACTGTATTTTCCATTATAGCACTCCAAAAGCCTTTTATTTCCTGATAGCACAGAGACAGGAATGATTCTTTTAACTACTGAGCACACAAGTACTTACCGGTGTACTGGACTGAACTTTGATCTGATCATCTCTATATTTGATGTCAAACCTCTTTCTACCAACAACATGAGTAGAATTCAAGGCTTTTCCTTGAAAAACAAATTTAACTACATGGGGAAAAGCACAAAGATAACTCATTAGCCATTACACATTAGTTTCAGCGAATGCAACTGCACTCAAATTCTTAATTTAGAAATATAAGGAGGCCATTTAAAAGCTTTTTAACCATGAGCTTTTAGGCTATACAGTCATATGAGTGCTTATTTGCAGCTACTTCAAGTAACAGACATTCAAATGAAAGAAACTGGGGATCAGCCAAGCTACAGCTGCCATCAGAGCAGCTTGAGTGAATTAATCAGTTAAAGGTAAACTAATAAGAAGGTGCCAATTTAGCTCACTTGTTCAGCAGGTGACCGTATGCGTTAGGTTATCTGGTGAGTCTCAGTGGGCTATAGCTTTAAGTGTGAATGGTGCAAAGTGGAACTTCTTTTTACCTCTCCTCATATATAATCCTTCCACTGGATGGCTGGACTCTGCACTAGATACAATGAAAAAACACTAATAAGGACTCTAAAAAGACACAGTTGTAAATTGAGGCTACTCAAATAAATAAAAAAAAAAATAGCACACTAAATTGGATGGTATGACCCTAAAACACTGCTGTAGAAATCACTGTAAATACCAAAGAACATGGCTTTGAGTAATTTATTTATTACATTATTTACATTATTATAAGAACAGGTTTCTTACAAGATGTAAAAAGATCAACTTCTGAACTGAAACTGAACTTCTCTTGAACTGAATGTTGAAGAAAAAATAAACCCAATAAAAATGTCAAACAACCAAATATGAGCTTTGCGATGTGGGAGAAGCTGCAACGCTAAGATGCAAGCAGTTCATATATTATGCAAAACTAAGTACCAGCACAGAAGAAATCCATTCTGTTTCATAATTAAGAGGTAATCTTTCTCATGTTAGCGAGACACCTGTTTATAACAATGTTTTTCACAGTGTGATCAGTGCAGGAACACAAGATTATGACCTTAAAGTGTTTACATTTTTGCTTTTTTTGCTGTTACCCAAAATTTAACTTAAATAAGTAATTCTATCTGGAGCGCTGCTAGCCTTTTAAAATGAAATTCAGTCTTCTCACAGTTTATCAACCAACAAAAATACACAATCCCATTTTCTGTTAAATCCCCAAACAGAAAATGATGTGACACATTGGCAGGCACTTCTGTACTAGTTGAAGATAATATTTGTCAGCTATGAAAAAGAACCTTGAAATATCCCTGCTGTTTTGTCCTTTGATGCTATGTGATCAAAGGTAAATGGAAGTCTGGATTGTCAAAGAGGAGAGGCCTTTTGATTGGAGAGGGATCTCTGTCAGCCTTGTGAAGCAGTTTAAATAGTCCTGTTCCAATATTCATTGGAATCCCCATGATGATACACTCAGACACACCTGAAACAGGAACACAGGGGGATGTTAACAGGCCAGTCAAGCCACGAAAATCAATTTCATTATGCAGATGAAACAGCAGCTTACCACAAACTGAGTCCTTCTGTCCAAAATAGGCAGCATCAAAGAGATGATCGGCTGTCTTCTCAAAAGAAGCCAGCATGAGGACACTCTCCTTCATTTTTGCTAAACCAAACCTGGTGATTCCCAGGATCTCACCCTTAAAGGATAGAAGATGGTTACATTAGTTCCCCTACAAGGAGATGAAAGGATATTAATTCATGTAATGTATGTAGATCAGCGGTTCTTACCTTATAGGACATGAGATCTGCAAGAAGCATGACGTGACGTCGGTCAATGCTCATTCCGTGGTTCACCATGGTGTACTGAATCTCGTTTATGATTGTGGATCTAGCAGCCTCAATGCCCAAGGTCTTCTCGACCTATCAAGTGCACAGAAAAGCTTGTTTAAAAAACAAACACATTTTAAAAAGCCCTGGTGCAGACTCCCCACAGCCAATTGAAAGTGTTCTCAGTTCCTTCAGCTGGCATAATTTATGCGATTGTTTTCCTTCTTTCTTTTTTTTTTATTTTTTTTTATTTTATTTTTTTTTACAGTTGACATTTTAAAACGTGTCCGTTACTTCATGCACTTTGAGCCAACAGGTTCATCAAAGAAATTCATTTATTTATTTTAAACGCACAAGAGTGGATGTATTAGAAAACTTAGTGCTCCATTTGAGTGATGGAGATATCAAAAACTGCCAGCCTACAAGGACGGCTGAATACTGAGTGTAGCAGCAGCAACAACTTCAGGCTCTCTTAGAGTCCTTTTGTCTCACAGCCTGTGTGTCATGGACCAGGCTTTGTGTTGTTAGATAAAAGCATTAATGCAAAGTAGTGAGAGCTGATCTAGGCTGAAACGCATTTAAACTAGCTTTGCTTAACTTAATTAATTTATTAATTAATTTATTTAACTTGTATCATATAACAAGAAAACTTGATGAGCCTCGAACACATATTTCTACTCATTTCTAACCAAACGATAACACTTAGGGACAATATTAGACACAAATATGATGACAATTTAATTAAAAGTGAATGAAAAACTGTGCAAATGTTTTTGCCCATCAATGACAGCAAAAATGTTAATGCTTCAGTTTTGCAGGTTTTTTCTTTTTAAATCTTCAGCTTGGATTTTCAGAGTGATCCTACTCTCATCATGGGAATGAATAGCCTGTTAATTTTGGGCTTCTAATAATTTTTTTCACTTGCTATTTTTCCAGGGTAAATAAGTGTTCAAGACACATCTTTAATAACTTTAAAAACAAAAGGAATTGGGCACACAAACACCCATTTCTGAGCATTTAACCATTCCAACAACAAGAAAATCAAAGAGTGCTGTAACAGCTGACAGGTGGCAGCTAACCCTGGTGGCATAATGGTTGGGTCTGTAATTTCTAAACTGTGCTTAAACGTAGGGTCTGTGCAGAAAACCAACCAATTTCAATCAACTCTACCAATTCTCCCAAGAGTGGGCAGATATTCAGCCAAAATTGTGGTCAAGATGCAATTTGCTAAAGCCATCAGCTCAGATAGTAGAGCAGATCAGCTACTGATTGGAAGGTTGGCACTTCGATCCTTGGCTTTCCCAGTCTGCATGACAAATATCCTTGGGCAAGATACTAACCCCAAGTTGCCCCCTGATGTGTTCATCGGAGTGTGAATGTTCATTAGTTTGCACTTTAGAAGTTTAGAAGTGCTTGTATGAGCTGGTGTGAATGAAGCATGTTGTATAGAGCGCTTTGAGTACTCCGGGAGAGTAGAAAAGCGCTATATAAGAATCGGTCCATTTTACAAGCCTGTGTATATATTTGAGCCTGTATGTATACTTTTGAGCCTCCTGTGTGCATAAAAGAAAATTCACCATAAAACCTCTGCACCCCATTCTTCTTTTTTTATATCAATAAAAATGTATGATGTACAAACATTTGACACTGGGGGGAAAAAAAAAAAGACTCATACCTCATAAGTATTGTTTGAAGTGGTCCTACTTCCGTTCACGCCATGTGTCGCCATAACCGCTCTCAGGTTGTCCCCCTCCACCAGGAGTTTGTATTTACTCTTGCTGCTCTGTTCGTCAATATGAATGACAGCTCGGGCAACCTCCGGTATGCCTTGAACCACCACCTTTCAAGTGAGTAAGTGCAAACAGTTAAGACAAGAAAATACACAGGACTCCATGTTATCCCTGCTTTGAGTGCACTTTAAGCATTAAACAGTTCAGAACATGTACTGAAAAGTATTTTCTGTCATACATTCACAGTGACATATTAAATCTTTACCAAAAAATTCAATTATATATATATATTTTTTAAACCGAGGAGTTTATTGAGCCTTCAGGTAAAAACAAACAAAGAAACAAAACAACACAATAACAACATCAACAATAAAGTTAAATGCATATATTGGTTTTATGGGTTAATTTATTTCTCAAAAACATAATGGGGGGGGGGGGGGGGTCACAGTTAGAGTTAATAAATAATCACACTGATGATGTAGGGGCCTCAAAAACCCAAGACATGATATGAAATATGATACACTTTATGTTAAAGGTTTAATATGGTTATCAGTTTCACAGCAGCCTTCCCCACCTGCTGCTCAGACTATCTGTTTACAAGGGTAAGATAACGATAAGAAAGTCAGCTCAAAGGGAAGGAGGAAGGCAGAGAAAATAAAGTTGATTTTTGCTCTTAAATAAAGGATGAACTAAAGGTTTCCACCAAGGCCAAGAACACAATAAATATACTTTAATGGAGTAACGCTGCATGACTTAGTGCTTAAACCAGAGTGAAAGAATAAAAGTAAAGCAGTGAAAATGAGCACAACAGGTCCACTGTAAAACACTTAAATATTTTATTGAACAGAGCAATTAAACTACTGCTCAATTTACTATGAAAGGCAATTCAGTGTAATTTATAAAGCTCTGTATCACAAAGGAACAAATTTGCCATCCAGTGTTCAGCTGCTCCACATCCATACAGTATTCTCAGACATCGGCAGAAATCACAGTGCAGCATTTGTGCTTTCTAAACATGAATTTTCCATAGGTAAGAAGCCCTGACCAGCCTTGACCTTGAATTCAATTTGCACACAGAAAGCATGTGTGCACAAAAGAAAACAACCATTGCACACGTGACAGTCTCACCTTGGGAAGTTCTGCTTTTAGTGACTGCAGCACATAGTACATGGAGCTTTTGCTGTTCTCTCGAGGAGACACGCACACCACCGCCTCCCCGTGTACAGCGATGTCTGCCGGTTTGACTCGCAGTTTAGACATGCAGATGGAGTAACGCACCGTTTCTGCATTTACCTGGGAAGAGACGAGAAATCAAAGGCACAGCTTGTTTTCTTTTCCACGCCGCACAAAACGCACTTCTCTTTAACCTGCAGGCACTCATGAGTCAGAGCACTGTGCTGTAGCTGCTACTATTAAAGAAATGCAGTGTTATCATATTTTAGTAGGTAGAGAAAACAAAGAATTCAGTGTTCCAATGGTTTAAGCTATGCAGACTTATCTGTAACTGCACATAAAGCAAAAAGTGAGAGTATAAAAACATATGTTTTGATTTTCCCTTATTCTAAAGCAGTTCAACCAAAACCCCAACATGTACTGAAAATATGCAGGATGAATTACATCCTGAAATCAACCTTGAAGGTATAAAAATGAACATTATTTCTTCTTCAAATATAATTGAGAAGCTAAAAATAGTAGAAATGAGGACACAACGAAGTCTAAGCAGCGCTGGACAGTCCGTTTTAACAGTATCCCCGAGTTCCCAGGCCTCATACTTACTTTTACAAGCACAACGGTATCCCAGCTTACGTAAAATGACAATTAAAACTATAGATTAATATCCCAAGTGCACTAATTCAGAACTAATCTAGAGGTGTGAAAGGAGGGGGAAGTGTCTGAGATGTTCACACAAAGTGGGAGTAAAAGTAATAAAGCTGTGGTACCTCCAGTCGCAGCAGTCTTATTCTCTCCAGTGACAGCTTCACCAAGATGAAACAGTCATCTGGAAGGAAAACCTCTTCTATGTACTCAGAAATCTGTAAAGGACAAAATGAGAACCTACCTTATTACAGCTGTGTACAGCTTGTTCTTTTCTTTTTTTAAAAACAACACCTCTACTTGAACCATTGACATCCCTTAGTAATGATTTCAAAGCTTTGATTTGTAAATAAAAGGGAGGGAAATCTGATTGGTTCAGGTTACCTCTCCTAGAAGAGTCTTCTCAATTCTCCCCTTCACCAGCCTGGCAAAGTCAGCATCATCTTCCACATCCAAATGAGCCGTGATTATAGGAGTGCTGAGTGGATTTTCAATAGATTATTCAAAACAAATTAGGGATGTATTCACTACTGTGACACAAAACACCATGGGCAAGCATAGCTCACTCTGCTAACTGCTCTAATTCTGTGTGCAAGCCATGGATTGAAGCAAGTGATCAAATATATTCTCACAATAAAAGTGGAATAGGCAGCTTTAGAGCTGCAAAATCCAGCACTGACGTCTGACAGTAAATGTCAAACAGAAGAATTGCTTCCATTCAGGAAGGCGGAGGTCTTGAAATCGTTCTTACTCCATCTTGCAGCAGTAATTTTCAGCGATGTTACAAAGATATCAAGACAAAGCCCATGGCCAACTTTGAATTGTGAGGTATATTTGTCTTTTTGTCCTTGGCGCAAATGACAGAGGGAATATAATGAGACATCTCTATAATTGAATATCATACCTGATGTTCTTGGAGGCGTTGATGATTTCTTTGATGCGAGGCACTCCTAGAGTGATATTCATTGATGCAACACCGGCAAAGTGAAAGGTTTTTAGTGTCATTTGAGTACCCGGCTCTCCAATGCTCTGGGCACAAAGGGCCCCAACTGCTGATCCTGGCTCCATCTGAGCTCTATCGAGAAACGAAAAGAAAAAATATATATATATTACAAGACAGAGTCTCTAAGCTGAATCAGCTTTCATCAAACTGACAAGTAAAATTGGAGTTGCATTTAAACTAATGTCATTTTAGCAGCTCTCAGAAAAGATGAATGATCATTTGGGAAACAAAGTCAACCACTTAAAAAAATAAAACGAAATCTTAACCCCAGGCTGACTCTAAAAACAGAAATCACAAAAAAACATGGTTAACACAGCACGCTATTTCAAGCTCCAGCAGAGTTTAGCGCAGTGCTGTCACAGGAACAATGATGGCCAGTCACTCTGCACGGTTTCTGATGGCATAAAGCCTTCTGACTTTTTCTCTAGTGCAACCATTATAGTTTGGTTTTGAGTGAATATTTCTGGCACCTCCACATCCTTAACAAACTTCCAATAAACCTTTCAGTAAACTTCTAAGTGTTTGTTGCATTGCCTTTTCATTTTCTTAAAATAGATGAGTTGTTCATTCCTCCCCAGCTTCAACTACTTTAAAGCTTTTTGAAGCACAATCAGAATTGATTACAAATTTCCTCTCAATTGTTCTCTATATTTTGGGCTGCGTATGTAGTAACAGTGACTTTTTTATGATTAAAAACCAAAGATCAACCATTTTTGGCTCTGTGGTTACCTAATGGAAGGATGGACGGACAGATGGAGCCAAGAAACAAAAATAACAAGCCTCAAACTTGGATATGAGTCTTGTACCTCATGTATTTGTCTCTGCAGGTTTCAAGAAACTTCTCCAGCTGGGTAGGAGTTACACGATCCAGCTGATAAAGAACCTTTGGCTGTAAATACAAGACAGAAAGAAGACCAATTATTTTTCAAATGCTGTGAGGCTGAAGTTTGTTAAGCCTTGCGTGACACCTACCTCACTAGTCCCATTGTCATTGATGCCGTACTTGTCTCTAGTCTTCTTGATCCTTTCTGAAATGCTCTTAATGAATTTCTTTATCTCCTAAAGTAGAGAGAAGAGAATAAATTCCACCTCCAAACTCAAACATATCCTCAACAACAAATGCTGCTGTCATGCAGCTGTTAGAAATCACAAACTGTTAAGGAGTGGAGAACTCAAGCGCCCAGTACAACACACTGACAAGTCTTTTTTTAAACATCAGCAACACTAATGAGCAATCAGATGTTGGAAAATCAGTACAGAACAACATCAGGCGCTGTTTTATTATACAACAGCATCAGCAGGATTATTCCATTAATGATTTCCAATTCTCACTGACACGCCATTCAAAATTCACCGCATGCTTGATAACTGTACCTCCAGGTACTTCTCTGCGCCTGTGTCAGTTAATTCCTTCATAAAAGGGAAAAGAGTCATGTTTGTTACCATCAGAAAACCCATTAACTGCATGCAGCTGGCTTTGGGCTTGGATGACAGCATGTCTCTGTATTTGATTAAAAATTATTATTATTCATTTGTGCTTCTCTTTTTAGTTGTAATACTGTCGGTAACACCATCGCGTGTCCGCTTGTTTCTGTTCCACATAAACCTTTCACTATAAAGCTCAAGATCCTGTTGAGACTTTTCAAAATAAACTGAATCACGTGAAAGAGCAGATTATTTACGGATGAGAAGTAAAAAAAGAGCCGCCAGGTGCTAAAAAATAGACCTTAGACTCAAACGTTCGAACAGGCTTTTCCCCGCAGCGCGCCGTGTAATAAATACTCACAAAGAAAACGGCGGCCGTTACAACTTATGTCTAAAAATGTATAGTTTCATGCATCGGTTAAAACACTCGACTCCAGCAACATGACGCCCAGCTGGAAACACTTCCCGCAAGTCGAGCTGCCCGAGATTCACAGAATTTACAGAAAATGTTACATTTTTGTGATTTATATCGTTATCAGGACGATAGAATTCTTATATCGGGATATGAGATTTTGGTCATATCGCACAGCCCTACTCACAAAGGCACTAAATGAATTATTCGGCTAGTCCACAACAAATTAATTATGCATTCTCGTTCGGTATCATTTGGTAAAAACTACTTTTCAGCTTTTTCTGGAGAATACTTAATTTTTTAAAGACTCAGGCTGTTAAATATTAAGGCTCCCTCTCACTTCCAACAGTGAATGATTTAATAATTGATCAACATATTGATTCATTTTGTCTTATAGGGTTACACCTGGCTGCAGAACGAGGAACAGAGCATTTTAAATGATTTGGCACGCCTGACTCATTCCAACCGTCCGACTCCTCTAAGTACAGACTACAAAGGACATGTATTATCAGTCTTCCGTTTCGACCATAGATCTGATGTGTGCTACATTTTACTAAAAAAAAGAAAAAAAGAACAAAGACCAAACAAAACAAAAATAAATAAATAAAAACATACTCTTAGCCTCTCATACCCTAAATAAAAAACAGTTTGTTGTTGCTTATTTTGAATTTTTATCTCAGTGTATTTGATATTGTGGCCTCTAAGCGTTGTGCTATATCATATCAATCCACCATAATACCAGCATAAATTCTTATGTTTATTCATTTAAAACTGTCATATCACGATATTAGTGCTATAGCAAGGCCATTTGCCTAGTGCACAACCTCAGGCATGTCTGCAAATAACAGTTATGTGTCAGCCTCTGATAATAACTTGGTACCTAAAAAGGGAGCTTTTTCAAGAAACTCCAACTAAGCATAATACTTTGTAAAATACGCAAGTAACCTGTTCTCGCTAAAGGTGGAAACAATTTTGTTCCATCACCTGACGAAAAACACAGACTACAAGCTAGTGATATGTTACCCAAATAACTAAATCAGGTGGTGCAAAAGCCAAGGATGGATGGAGGTTACTGCTGCAGTTACATGGCAGAAAAGTGGTAAGTAGTCATGATTTACAATTCCCAAGAAAAACACTACCTAGCTACTTTAGTGCTTATTTTAACATCTAATATAACCACTAAGCTTACTGTGAATCAGTTTCAATTGAAACTCTATTCATAATAAGCTACGCTATAATAAGCATAATAAGCTATGCCATAATTTCCTAATTAAAAAAAAAAATCTATAAAACATTGTTAACCAAATACTGTGATGGGTTTACCTCCAAGAAGCTGTCTCTACAGCATAAGAAGTCAGCTCTTTTCATGATAGCGTCTGCAGTGAGGACCAGCTCGTTTTGACTCAATGCAGGCTCGTCTGGACACGTGTAGACCGCCTGGGAGGAACAGAGAAGATCAGAAGCACTCACTCACAGTTCAGCTGTAAATAGCTCATGATGGTTGATGTTAATAGCAGCTGAAAATGCTTCAAAGTGAACATGAAGAAAATGTACTATATACTTTCTGTCCCAGTTTAAGGGTCAGTGCTTTGAGCATATAATATGTAAAAGACAGCCACTCTAATTATTTTTTCATATTAATTCAAGCTCCTTTAAAAAATTGTCTACAGACTGCACAGCCCTTGGCAATGAGCGGATCAAATCAGAACACCTTTCCAGTAACAGATTCATATTAAATGTATTAAACTCATTAAATTATCGTAATTATTTTAAACATTACTGACAAAAAGCTGTATTTGTTCTCTGCTGGTTATCCTAGTTAAAAAGACCTCGTTTAAGAGATATGGAGCCTCTAATGCTGCAAGCTTGTGATTTCTACTTGGATCTTAGAATGTGATTTCAGAAAAACAACAACGCTTTTAACCTCAATGACAAGCAGCAGATTGTGTACACATGAGACATGACCTGACGGTGAATAGAGCAATTAATCGTTAATCCTACAGGTCAGTTCAAAGATTCTCTGCCCGCTAAACTGCCTCCCACAGAATAAACTGATTTGAGTCATTTTAAACACTTACAAGGTCAGAAATGATGAAAAATATGTCAGTAAGAAATTAGTTGGCTGCAATTTCAACTATTCAGCTGTTTGTTTTTTGCCTCTCCAGCTCAAAAGCAGACTGTTTACAGTAGCAGGAAAAGAAAACCGCAACATTTTAATATTCAAATAGTTTCAGTACTGCTGAACAAAACGAGTACTCCAAACCATAAAATGTGCCTTTTTTAATTAAACTATGTTTGTTTTTTAAACACAGCTTTTTTGTGTGTATATTTGACAAAGTACACATTAAAGATGGACGTAGCCAATGTACATCCACTGCTTTGTGGAATCATTTTAAAGTCTCAGAGTTTACACTATGGCCGATATTACGTTGGGCTCTTGTACCCTGGAGTTGCCATGTTTAGTGGGTGGAGTCTCAGCTAATCCGCTGAATTCAAGTGGTCAGTTGAGCCTTTAGTTTGTGTAACACCCAATTGCCCACAAGGTGGTAACAAATTACCTGCACAGTCAAGGTTTGGAGAGCAGAGATCAGACTAGTGCCATTTGACCACAGCCCATCTGTTACCTTTACATAGTTTGCGCTTTATCTCAGTGCAAGATGTTTTTTCATTACTTGAAGGACTTTGATGAACATTTTCGGTCATAGTATTTGGGTTTGCATTTCACTTTTGTCTGTAGAGTAGCCTATAACATCAAAGTACCTGGCTTTTTAAACAGATAACTCGTAATTAGTAAGATGTTTTTCTGTGGTAACCTGTGGGTGCATTACTGCCACCTTCTGGAATAAGTAACACATCATACCAGTCACCAGGTCCAAGAAGGAGTTGCAGAAACCATTAGATTTTTCAGAAACTTCATGTCTGCTTTAATATTAAAATATCATGGTCATTGCTACAATAAAGCAATGATATTAACCACTGACAGCTGTAGGAAGGAACAAGCAATTGTTTTTAAAAGTTTAAATGGTTGAAGAGTCAAACTAATCTTTATCAAGTTGAATACAATGAACAGAAAAGGCTGATTCTAAATGGATGATGTCCTTTACGCAACCCTAGAAAATGTACTTTTAAGCTAAAATAATGACTGTGGGGGGGCTGAAAGTTGTCAAATGTACTATGTCTACATTATTGACTACAATAAAACAATAAGGTCCCAAAAAGTTGATTCTGTTCATCTGGACGTAGCGTTTTTGGTAGGAGAAACATTTTGTTACTCATCTAAAGGTAAAGATGAACAGAATCAACTTTTTGGGATTTCCTTAACTGGGCATGAGCATGCGTCAAGGCAAAACAATTAAAGGTTACATTACATAAATCGTATCACTGCTTATATAAACGCATGAAATCATCAACACATATCAAATTGAGATTCTAAAGGCCGGGACGTGCTTACTCCGTTTTTACCCCATTAATTCCTGCACTTTATTTTTTAGCTTTACCATCAGCTAGGAAGATAAATGAGAAGGACTCTTGTTTATCCAGAGTAAGTGGCTTCTCACGGCTTTTTCATCTTAAAATTACTCCTTGAAATAAACCAACTGAAATAAGGAGATCTTTTAAAAGGCAAACTATAACTATAAACAATTTATGAAAGTTCAACTATATGAAAATGGCCGACAAATATTAAATTAAAATGTGACTGCAACAGAAACAAAGAGTAAGGGTTATTTTAAGGCTGAAGAAATTAACTTCTACTCTGGTTCGCACATATTTTAGTGCATTTGGTGTGTTTCATACTAAAAATGAGGAAGACTAGAAACACTGCTTGTCAAGCTGTCAATTTCTGATTAACTCACCCGAATGTTGTCCAGGACTCTCTTAAACTCCAGTGGCTCATCCTTCCCTTCCATTGCAGCGGGGTCCAGGCCATCACCACCATAAATGAACTGGATGATGTCGCCTGTTGAACTGCGTACTGTGAGGTCATACTGTGAGCACAAGTCCTCCAGAGACTTCACCAGACGCCTCTATTAAAATACAGAGAAACGACACAAAATAATAATGACACTGACACATGCGATGGAACTGCAAATTGCATCAACACTGCACTATGAGTGTGTAACCACAGTCTACGTAAATGAATAAGAAACCCTAATTAGCTATGATGAAAGTGCGCCAGATATGATTATATAATAATATTACATACTATGAAATCTTAATATTTAATGTGCAAAGTTAGACTGATTTAAAAAATAAATTAAATTATGGGAATGAGGCTTTTTTAACATGACGTACTGTAAGGAGAATGTGGGATGACATTTTTCCTTTTTTCACAATTTTATATGATCTCATGGATTAATAAATAAAACACTGAAACAGGCAATATTACTTTGTGCAATAGAAAATTTGCTGGGGGGAAAAAAAAAAAAAAATCAATAAAAACTTAAAATATAACACGCAAAAAAATGCTAGCATCCTGGGGACAAAGTAAAGACCTGCAGTGATTCAGTGTCAGCAGTAGTCGTCAGAAGTGAATTGTGTGAAAAGGCTCAAAAGAAATGGGTCCAAAAAGCTTTACCTGCATGTACCCAGTCTCTGCAGTTTTCACCGCAGTGTCCACCAGACCCTCTCGACCAGCCATGGTGTGGAAGAAGAACTCTGTGGGCGTCAAACCAGAATAGAAGCTGTCGGCCACAAACCCTTTAGCAGCAGGCAGCTGTAGAGAAATCATCAGTGAGCTATTAACAGAGCTTTGAGTACTCTAAGAAACTGTTATCCAGTTGCACTGTTATTTTCTCAGAAAAAAAAGAAGCAAAGAGACTAAACATAATGAGACTAGAATTGATGAAAGCTTTTGGAGTATTGGATGCAGGGGTAGCACAATGAAATAATACTACGAAATAATCAAAGTGTGTCAGAGCCTTGGATGCAACACATCAGGTCTACAGTCAAACACCAAAGTTTGTAGCGTATAATCTCCAGTTACAAGAACAAGCCTCAACAATTAACTGATTAATAAATCACAAAAAAACAGATCCAGAACTACAACATGAATGGCACTTAAGGAATACATAGTAACACAATTACAACAAATAAATAAGGTCTTACTTTTGAGTGTTTTTCAAAGTGAGGCAGGGAGCGATTCTCAAACCCATTAGGTACCCGAGAGCCGCTTATGGCCTGCTGGCCCACACAGGCAATCATCTGAGATATATTAATGAAGGATCCTGCGTTACACAG
Organism: Simochromis diagramma; assembly: GCF_900408965.1. Classification (NCBI taxonomy): domain Eukaryota; kingdom Metazoa; phylum Chordata; class Actinopteri; order Cichliformes; family Cichlidae; genus Simochromis; species Simochromis diagramma. The sequence goes on along the minus strand of NW_024386972.1, from coordinate 3,702,798 downwards.
CGGGGACAGATGAAAAAGTGAGACACACTAAACAATTTAGCACTTAACAGGTTGGCAAGCCCTGAAAAATCTATCAACTAGAAACACTGTAGTTTAACGGTCTCTTTATTAACAGCTTATCAAGCCTACTGAGTTTTGTCATGCAAACAAGAAATATAGCAATCTTACATCCACAGTGTTATAAAATGTTAAATGTAACTAATGCTACTAAAGTTAGTTCAAACATTAAAGATTAGGGCTGTAACTGTGCTGTGACAGGGCTGTAACACACTTTATTTGAAGACAGTGTGTCATTATTTCCATGGCTGTGTCTGCAATACCCAATATATTGGACTTTGTTTGAAATCATATAGTAAGAAAAGAAAAACCAAAACACTCAACAAGAGCCAGCGGTGGACAAAAGTGTCCTTGAGCCTCGTATTTATGCTCAATGCGAGCTTCACTTTGTGATTTTTTGTAGCTGATTTGTGAAGAGAGAACACTCGCAGATTCTGGCTGTGCAGTGAGGCCAATTAAAACTGTCATTTAAAATGCAGTGTCTGTTAGCATATCACACGTTTAATAAAACTCCTGTGTCTGCCCACCTTTCAACGCCATCCTCGCTAGAATGTTGTAGCTAACGGACAACACTGCCAGCATATTCCTGGATTTTATGGTGTATAAGTATGTTAACATAAATTGTCTTCTGACAGTAACAATCAGGCTCAGAGTGCATATGAATGGAGGAAATTTTACTTCTTTATTGCCTTTGAGTTAAGATTATGTTTTCTTGTTCTGGCAGCAATGATTATGAATTTTCAATCATAATATACACATAACTGTATAACTTCTATAATAGCTTTTTGTCCTTTGAGTCCTTGAGTGTCGTTGTAAGTCTGTTAGTGCTAATAAGCCTGACAAAAATGTGACTGTTGTGGTATTATCTGATTATGTAACCAGGCTCTTTTGGTTCCTGTCTTACAGTTTTTCTGTCAAGTCCTTCACTGTTTACCATTACAAAGAGCTAAAAAAAACATCCATCCATGTAAATATTGTATTGACAACAAGAAGAAGCCACTTTGTGTCTCAGAGCTCTTCAAAACATTTTTTTCCAGCTGCACGTAGACACGGCAACACCTTCATCGACCATTTATATGAAGATTTTACAATTTGTTTTGTTTGCTTTCCAGTTAGCTTACCTTTGGACCCGCAGAGAGCCATAATTAGAGGGCTGTTGCTCTTGTCCAGCTCCCTTAGACAGGCACTACCAGCTCGGTCTCTGATGACAGACAGCTCTTTCAAGATGAGAGCCTTTTAACAAACACACACAAAATGATCTTGAAAGATGGCACACCAACATCTATCCTTTTTTGGTCTTCTCTTATACACAAAATAAAAAATTTAATATCACACTTCCTTTTCTTCAATACCTTAAATAAAATCTTGTGAAACTTTCTGAGCCTATAAATATGAACAGAACAAATCACAGCATTCAACATTACTTTTTAATCTTCCACAGACAAACTGGATGATTTCGTGCTGTACTCTCCAAAAACTAGCCCAGCCCAAACACATTGCTCTTTCTCAGCCTATGAAAACCCCGATGATTGGACGGATCATCATTGGAAATGGCCCCTCTGCGATATGATGACTATCTGTCAGTGAAGATCTTATTTAAGGTCAGTTGTTGCCAATGTGCAGCCTACCGTCAAGTCGATTTCAGAGCTTGAACAATTTTGGAAGTATTTGTGCCTTTTATCGAACAAAAGGTGCAGAGAAACAGGAAATATTGGAAAGACAAGAGATACAGAAATTAGATCGTAAAAAAGTCAATTTGTTGAGAAACTGAAGGAAAGTTTTGGGTTTTACTGGCAGCGCTTATAATTAATAACATGCGAGAAAATAATGAAATCACCACATTTGGATGATGTTCATTCAGCTTTCTTCTCAGGTTTTTAGCTAATAAATAACAGATATGACAAAAAAAGACATTGGTTTAATAACCTCAAACAACTTATAATTTAGATATATCAATTAATGGTGTGTTAATTTCCAATTAAGCAGAGGAAGAAAAAAGGAATAGGAATTCATAAAAAAACAAAAGACATCAGATCAGGTACTTTGTTGCTCCTCCCTGGGCTTTTATAATGACCTTAACCGTTTGAGTTAAGGCCTTAAACTGATTCCAACTTTCTCGAACACAAGCGGTCAGTTCAAGCTTTGCAGGATGGAGCCTTGTCATGGACTCGTTTTTTTGTTTTTGGTAGTTTCCACATCAGCTGGATTGAGAGCCAGACTGCTTGTTCGCCATGTCACTCTGTTAATTTGCCAGTGCGGAAGAAAAACTTTAATACTCTTTGTTCCTTGGCAACATGAATTGCACTGAAAATAGCATCTTTGTCACCAAACCTACTTTCTATCTATTATCCATCAGTGGAATGAGAGAAGACATATTTCTGTGTGCATCTGGGCCTTTACTACTGAGGTAATGATTGCCATCCTCTTTGGTATATTACCTGTAATGTAAACCCATAACATAAATGAATTGAATAATTTGCTTCTTTTCTTTGCACACCCACAGACCACTTTGTTAGTTACATCTGTCCATCTTCTCATTAATGTAAATGTCTAATTAGCCAATCATATGCACTCCATACTGTACAGTAATGCCACTGTTTTGCACATGTCTCACTCTGTATATTTTATTTTATTTATTTTATATATTTTATTTATTGTTTACTCTATTTAATTTGTAAAATATGTGTACACACACACACACACCGTAGAAAATATTTAGTATACACCCAGAAATGCATATACTATTATATATTGTACAATATTTATTAGTTTCAGATGTAGCCATTCTTGTATTTTGCTTGTTTACATTATTGTATTTTGCACAACTCTGTTGCTTGTGAAGCTCGCACACAAGAATTTCACTCACATGCCATCATTGGCAGGGAATCGTGATGCATTTAGGCATGTAGAAATGGTCAAGATGATCTGCTGAAGCTGCATCAGAATGGAGAAGAAAAGCAATTTAAAACATCCAGTGAGCTCCAGTTCTCTAGCTGAAAATGACTCTGTCAGGACAGAGGATGGCCAGGCTGCTTCAAGCTAATAGGAAGGCAAAATAAACTTTACATTACAACCAATGAAGGCAGAACAGCATCTCTGAATGCACAAACCTTGAACCAGATTGACTATAGCTGCAGGGGACAACACCAGGTGCCACTCATGTCAGCTAAGAACATGAAACTGAGCCTACAGTTCACACAAATACTGACCAAACCACAGCTGTAACACTTGATTAATTCTTCTGTTCTTCTACAACAGGTCTACTTCCAACAGCACATGCTCGCTTTTGGAAGATTGAGTTAAAGACTTATTATTATGCTAACAGAAGTCTTCATTCTCAGACTGCAGGCTTACTGGTGGCTCCTAGAGTTTCTAAAAGCAGAGTGGCAGGCAGACCCTTCTGCTGTGGATAAATCTCTAGGTTCAGGAGACACACACCCTCTCTACTTTTAAGATTAGGACTCAAAACTTTCCTTTTTTGATAAAGCTTATACTTAAAGCTGGATCAGGTGAACCTGAACCATCCGTCGATTACACGGCTATCAGCCCAAACTGCTGCTGCCGAGCATTTCTTCTTCACTGAACTCTTCACTCCCCAGGTGTTTACACACCACTGCAGCATGTAACAAAATGTTTGTTTTGTCCCATCTCCCTTAGCTCTTATGTTTCTTTACCTCCTAACTCTTTACCTTGCCATATAAAGTGCCTTGAGCCAGCTGTTGTTGTAAATCGACACTATGTAAATAAACCTGGATTGAATAGAACTGAATGACTCACAACTGGTGTGGTGTTCAAGAAGTAGTGGGAAGGTATCAATTAAATGAAAAAGCTTTCGTCTCGTGCGGTGATGAAATGTTTCAGCAATGATGCCGATTGTCCATGCCTACCTCCAGGGTTTCTTCTGCTGTGCAGCCTGGCTGCTGCTGCAACTTGCCCGTGTCCAAAGCTTCGATGTATTCGTCACACTTCTTGTAGCCATCATCCAACAGGTCCTGCTTAGCCTTCAGCAGACCCTGGCCTGGTGTAACATCCCCGATTCCAATAGAGAAACCCCTGTTTGCTGAAAGTTGAGGTTAAAAAAATAATTCTGCATTACTTCAGGCTAACCCTTCTGTGTAATCGTTTATTGTTCTTAAAGGGTTTTGAATTTTCTAATATAAACCAAGACACTAGAAGATATCTTGGCATATATCAGACCTAAGAAATAAGTAGTAAATTCCTTGTAGACCACCTACAGAGATACACAGGAGCAAGTCTTGCCAAGCGAGACATGGCGTTGGCAGCCTCCAGCTGTCCCCAGTCCCTCAGCAGGATATAGAAAATGTTATTCTTCGAGCCAGATCCCAAGGTGCTCTTATCCATGCTACCACACATCAGCTCACTGTTGTGAATCACCACAACTGGGGATATGACACAAGAATAGGACAAACAGCGATGCTATTAAATCCAGAATAGAAACACCAGGTGAATAAAACATCGCACCCTGTTCCCCTCGAGACACCTGACACCTATCTGACAGGACATTCTCAAACCTCAAAGGAATTTCAGGAACATGCTTACCGCTTCTTGTTTTTGCTACATTTTCTGGAATCACACTAAAATCTGATGAACTCTCCTAGCGACGGGCAGTTACTCAATTTTATTTTTTGCTCATATGTTACTGCTCATACAGGCTTCATTAAACGTTTCTAGGTAGTTGCTGACAAACAAATGTAATCCATTAAATGTATTTAATTTCAATCACAATCAAACTTTAAAGCCTCCTCCTGAAACGTCATCGCTATAAAGACGTGTTTGTAATGTGAGATGTAGTCAAACAAAAGCTTTACACTTGGTTTCATTAGGTGGACGTCTTTACTTAAGAAACTCACACGAATCATTGTGACAAAGGTCCTCTCCCTTGCCGCAGTACTGTTTGCCCTTGGTGCGTAGGTTGGCATTGACTGGACATTCCTTACTTGGCTTCAGGATTAGGCTGAAGATTTGCTTTCCTGTCCACAGAGCCATGGGCTGACAGACACAGAATAGATTATTAGTGCTGGGTCACAAATATAGACTTATGTAACCAGCTCAGCAGTGTGGAGTACCTTTATTATGGCCGGGTGAGGGAGAGAGATCCTGACTCTTTCATCTTTACCCACAAGGATTGACGCTACTATTTGGCAGGCTTTTGATCTGTCAAAGAAGGTGTCCTTCAGCGTCAAGAGGTAAGCACCTAGGCAGTACAAACACATTGTTAATTCACGGGAAATTAAAAAACAGGTGCCTTTCAAATATTGCAAAGCTGCACACCCATCTGGTAGAGAATGGATTTTTTTTTAAATACCTCCCGATTTTTTAACTACTTTCTTAATATTTCCATACATTATACATCTATGTATGATGCTTTTGAGAACCGGGACACTCGTATCATACAAAAACATCTACAGTTGGCTACCACACATCACTGCACTGACCTGTCAGGAAGTCCTGAATAGCAGCAATCAGGGGCTCGCCATTTCTTGGAGTGACAAGATTAGCTTTGGTCTGAAAGAAACGATAATGAGTTGTCTAACTGCAGTTTCCTGTAGACAGCTTTTCATGTGTTCAAAAACCACATCTGTCTGTGTGCAGTTTGTTTAAACACCATGTAGTATAATGACACATACCCCCATGAGGATAAGAGCCTCAGCTTTAGCTTCTTCAGTTTGAGGTAGATGGAGATTCATTTCGTCCCCGTCAAAGTCAGCGTTGTATGGCGTGCACACACACTCGTTAAACCGAAATGTCCTGTGAGGTTTGACCCTGGCCTGTGTGTGAGTTTGAAACGTGCCAAAAACTATGTCATTCAAAAGGATCCAACTAAAATATTTCTCATTAGTCAAGATTTTTTTTTAAAGTAGAGAGAAAGCTAAAATGCGAACCATGTTCAGGAACCATGTTTTCAGTGTGTAACAGGTAATTATTAAATTTAAAAAAGTGCAAATAGATTATTTTGACTGCAACTGTATTCTACTTTAAACATTTCTAGATGTGCGTGCATTGACTTGACTTAGCACTGGGTTTAAAAGAACCTTTGCAAGTAAAAAGTAAGAAATAACGTCAAGTAAACTATACGCAAAACTACGATCTTTGTAGATAAAACACGAGGAGTCCTAAAACCTAGTTAAGATGTTTTGTGTGTGTTTGCACACCAGCAAAAGAATCGTATGAAACATTTTCAATCTTGTTTTCTTTATCATTTTCATTAGAAAAACAATACGTTAATAATTCTCTGTGTGGCTGTGAAAATTATGGTTACAATACCAGTTTAACAAGAATTTAGGGCAAAAAAAACCATCTTACAATGTGAGCCATGATGCTGAGTTTGTGCAGAGAAGGCTGTCGATTGAAGAGGACGATGTCTCCATCTATTAGGTGCCTCTCCACCAAATCACCAATCCTCAGTTCCTGGGCAATCTTTTCACGGTTTCCATATTTTAAAAACCTGACAAACAAAAAACAGTAGATACGCACTTGTTTTTCACCAAGAATTATTTTATCAACTAAAAAAGATTAATTAATTAAAAAAACTAAACAAAAAAGGGAAATAAAAGGAAATTCAACAACAATTCACAAGAAAACCTCTCAGCTGCAGTCATTAAATGAAAGTTTTCTACTCAGATTACATTTATGCCTCAGTTCTTCAAAGGATATGATAACAAAGTTTGGAAGATACAGATCTTGAATTCTGACAAGCAGCTTGTCAGCCGAAACTTTACATGCAGGATCTGCTCTTTCTAGTTAAACAGCCCACAGGCAGCGATACCGAAACACTTTGCTCCTTTTTCAGACATTCTCACATCATATCAAGTTTTAATCACATGGTCATAAATTAGATTATTACTGGTTTTCCATTTTGTCAGTGTATAAACATTTGGGAAGTGGTACTTTTAAACCATTTAAATTCCATGTGTGCCCACTAAAGATTATCATCACATAAAATAAATAGAATAATGAACTTGAGCTGTATAGACTAATAAAAAAAAAGGATATTTTAAATATTAAAGCAGAGAGAATACAACAGAGTATGGTGTAAAATAAATACAAAGTCCTAAGCCTCACCTTTTTATCTGAGTGTGTCTGTTCTGTATGAAGTTGGCTCCAGGGTGAACATCAGGACCATTACGGACCAGTTTCCTCATTAGCTCCAGATTGGCTTTGTTTACCTTGAGATAAGCCAAATTCAGATACAGTATTACACTCACAAGGATTAAAATCAAAAATGGGTATTTAGTGTTATTTCTGCTAATCATGGGGGAAGATTTACCCTCTCTGGGTATGTCAGGATTTTGGCCACATGCACAGGGACAGCCACCTCATCGATCCTCAGGTTTGGGTCTGGAGAAATGACAGTTCTGCCAGAGAAGTCCACTCTTTTGCCAGAGAGGTTTCCTCTGAATCGGCCTGAGTCGCCATTAGAGTAGACAAAATCAGTCATTTAGATACTTAAACTCTTCATTTGTCAGTGTGATGTACAAGCAACATAAAAGCAAACATCTGCCAAGTGCCAAAAAAAGTAAAAATTTAATTAAATGTTGCTAAAGTAGCCAAAATTTTATTACACACTATACCTTGCTTTCCCTTGAGCCTCTGCACAAAGCCCCTAGTCCACTTTTTAGGTGCCATATTGAGGGGGATACCAGAAAGTTCACTATTAATGTAAAGGGCACACTGCAGCTGGAGGAAGTCCCAGTCCTCCATGATCATCTGGGTTTTTGCTCCTGTCATACGATGCTGCAAGAGAAGAGTTTGTTAAGTGGGACATCTCCAATTAAACAATACATTTGATAACTCTATTACAGACAGACTTTTTATTTTTAAAGGATTGATGATTTGAAGATGAATCTTAATTGCCCCTGCTGTTAACCTGTACAGGTGAAAGATACCTTTTTAATGACATCGTTAAGGAAGATTATCTCTGTTAGCTTCATAGTGAGGTCGTCTTCATTGGTGCCAGACTTGAGGTCGCTGACAACAGACGGTCGGATGCAAAGAGGAGGCACAAGGAGACGTGTGATGATAAGGTCTGCGGGTTTCCCTGCTTCGGGGTTCATCAGCAGCAGAGGGATGTCCTCTTCAGAAATCCTCCTGAACAGGTTCAGCACCACCAGAGGATTCAGGTTTTCCTGAAAAGGGAATTAGAAATGAGTTCAAAGAATACATCGATTTTTCTAATAAATAAATAAATAAATACATAGAAAGAAATTTTAAAAATCCCTTACATCTAAAATAATTGCTTTTAATATTTTTCTAAATTATCCATAAACCATACAGTGACTGTAAGCCACAGCCATGTCGATATATTAGGCCTACTTTTTGGTCCATTTTTAAAATAAGACCCATGTGTTGCCATATGACGAAATTAGTAGTAAAAAAAACTTCACCTGTGCTCTGGTCAGCAGTGGCTCAACCAGTTTGTTGTGTTCAATGGCAATATCAAAGGACTGCAAGAAATCTGACACAAAAGCATCCACCACTTTCTTGGTCGTCTTATACTTCTCATGGATGATCTTAAGTAGGCCACACTTTTTGACTGGTCCTAAAGAGTAAACACACACACACACACACACATTGATTTAGCAATCAAGTCAGGGTGGCTTTTAAAAAGAACCAGTTATGAAATGGAAAGGTCTCTTCTCACCATTGAAAGCAGAACAATTTAGACAGACTGTCCTTTTGCGGCATTTATCAGAGATTTTCTTCTTCAGCCCACGTTTCTGGAGGTAGGCCAGGTTAGGCCGTTTCAAGTAATCCATGAACTGCAGCTTCTCTTCTTTCGTCAGCATTATCCTTGAACATGTCTTACAAATCATCTGGATACACAACCCATCAGAAAGAGGGGACTGAATTATCGTTTCTCACAAGTCTAAAATTATGAAATGCATTGCATATCATTTCACCTTTAACATTTGGCAATACAACAAATGATAACTCAAGAAATAAAGAATCTCTTTATTTCTCGCCTATTTATGGCACTCTAGTGACACCTAAAGGAGAAATACTATTTTAAAACGTGCCTTGCCATTCCTTAAACATGTACTCTTGGAACAATGAAAGGTTTGTAAGATATTTTAGTCACTACAACAAGAAAACACTGGATTTACCTGTAAGATTCCTATCGTGGCTTTGAAATAACCAACATGAAAACAGGGCAGCTCAAGATCCAGGTAGCCATAATGTCCTAAACAATCAGCCAGATTCTTCCCACATGTCAGGCACGGTCTGTCTTTCTCACTGGTGCCCTGCAGGAAGCACGACATCGGAGAAATAAGGCTGAAATATGAGGATTAACTCAATGGGTAATTCAAGACTGTTTTTGATGCACCAATGCAAATCTACCAAACACCCATATAAGAGCTCAGTGGTGTAAAAATCAAGCATGTGGACTTCCCCACTGTGACAACCCCCTGTGAATAAAGGAGCAGCCAAAAGAAGCTTTAGTGTGCAAATGTTAAAATATTTGAAGTTAAATGTTTAAATGTGTCATAATAAAGAGTGAAAGCTCTTAAAACAATACCATTATGTTCTTATTTATTCATAAAGTAACTTTCCTTTATTTAATTTTAGAAAAATAGAGACAAACTATATAAATACAAGTGTATACACACGTGTACACAAAGAAAATGTCTCTCTCATATGCATGCCTTTATACCACAGCTTCCATTAAGCCTTGAGCCTAAATCTCAAAATGTATATTTAAAAAAGTATATCTTCTAACTATATCTTATGCCCTGTATTTCTGTATTTATGCATTTCTCAGGTGTTTTCTTGAGTCATTGCAAACAGAAGTAAAAAGTCTTCCATGTCATACCATACGGTGGTCCAACACTCCATAGGCCAGTGGAGTGTGTTTGGTGTCCTGGCTGTAGAGATTTTTACTGACCACCTGGATGTGGGCCTGCTGCCGCATCTGCTCAGCAGATTTCATGCCGAAGCAGATGTGGCTTCTGTAAACAATGACATAAAATAAAGCAAAAACAAATTAAAGAGTTTAATACCTCCAGTTGGTAACAAGAAAAAACATAAGCAGGACTGCTTGAGCTCTGGTCCAGCTTTGGTCAGAAGTTTATAACTAATGTCATAGTCATAGTAATCTTGAACTTTAAATGATTTCTTTGAACTGTTCTTTTTCCAGGTCATAATGATTATACAGGACGCATATTTAATGGATTTAAATGTAGGCCTCCTCCTTTATTACTCCATCCATTTTGTACATTGTCAAAAAGTGGATGAAACTAGTAGCAAAAAGTTCTAGAACATGATGCTGCCATTATTATGCTTGACAGCTGGTACCATGTTCGTAGGTTTGAAAGCCTCACCTGTCCTTATCCAAACACACCTCTTGTCATTCTAATCAAACTTTTCTCCTTAAAGTATTTGGCTCGTTCGTGTCCTGATCACAGCTGTATTGTTGTTGGAACCACTTTTTCTAGCATATCACAGGCAAAGCTTACAAGAAAACCTATAAAATCCCATCTTGAACTTACTGAACTATTGGGTGACGCATGCTTACAGGGTGACACTAGCGTTTACGTGACACTTAGTTGCCAATATGCAGATTCAATGAAGCATATTTACTCATTAATCACACTTTTTAAATGCGTCCATAGAGGCTTTCAACTCTATTCCACAATTACGTTATGTAAGTACGACTAAATTATCCGGCAATTCAGAACTATTCTTATATTAACTACCTAAACAACTTGTGTGGATAACCGGCGAGCTAACCAGGCTAACAGGAGTCCTCTCTCGGTCATACTCACATTTTTTTGGCCACATCTGTCTCTCTGAACTGCTCCTTCACCATTTTGGCTGCTTCTACTACATTAATAATATTACACGAAAATAAATTGTTATGTTGTCCTCATTGCAGGATGCTAAGCTACAGAAATAGCCAGCATATTGTCATGTTGTGAATATGCTAGCAGTCAGCAGCATGCATGGGAGCCACCGCGCAGTGCTGCCTTCAGGGTCTATTTGAAATTTAACAACACGAACTCTGATTGTTTTAGCCCTTACAAATTTAAAAACAAAACTATAGGAAACTTACAAAAAGATGCTTTCACCGAATAATACTGGATATATTTAATTGTTTAAATATATAGACATAAAAATCCACTTTTTTCTTTCTAAGCTTCTTAGAATATAGACATAAAAATACGCATAGTATCTCCTTCTTAAAGAAATGTGGCGATCATATGCTGAGTTAATTTCAATTAACAAAGGCTAATTTTATAATATTCATATTGTGGGTTTTTGTTATTAAAATTTACATTCGATTGTCTCCTCAGCCTAGTCCTACAAAGCTTGTTTTTAATTGCCTATTTATTAAAAATAATAATAATAATAATCTGAGTATATAAAAGCCATTGAAGGCATCGTAAGCATACACCCAACAACAGGCGGAAAGAGAAGTCACGGAAGTACGGATACAGCTAGTATGACCTGTATGCTGACACCTAGCGGCTAACAGGAGTACTACTTCCAGGGGGATTTGTGGTGAATTTAGCTCATCTTCAAAAAAGTAATTAAATTAAATTAAAAAAAACACTATTTCTTTAAAAAATAAACCTCTCCTTAAATTAGAACTATGGCTTTTTGAATGGTTGCTTATATGATGAAAGGGAAATAAAATAAATGAAGAGAAGTATATTAATGGACTCCAGATGACTGTTCAGAAAATTAATGTACTCTTAAATCTTTTTAAATATAACAACATAGGGATTCTCATATAAATCCATCAATTCAACACACACACATAAACACACACACACACACACACACACACACACATATATATATATATATTTATATATATGGATGGATTTGCATGACAACTTTTCTCAAATATTTCCTCAGTGAAAATGCATCGATCTATGCTCTTATATCATATAATGTATGTTTAACAATTCAGCCTCTAGATGGCACCAAATGCTTTTCCAGCCGCTGGAAACAGTGTGAGGGAGGCAGCTCGGGCTAAATAAACCTGCTGTTGTACCTGTGTGCTTTGATGCGTTGGCATTGAGGCACTGATGGCGACTGATGACTTCCTGATGAAAATTTCCTCCCACAACATGCTTGTGTTGATTAATTGTTCTGTCAGCTTATAACCACTGACAGCGAAAATTGCCCAACTGAATCTGATTTGCAATTTTCTAATTCTGCTGACATGTGAATCTAAGAAGGCCTCTAATTGAACCTCTAACACAGTGTTTAACAAGGTCTGCCCTTTTTCAATCTGCCTTTCGTGACAACAGCTTCCTGAAAAGGTTGGTCTCTAAAAGGATAGTCCACTACTTAAAACATATACATATACGTACACAGCATGAGAAATGATCCAGATAAACACTTGAGGGACTTCTGCTAACAACGCCTTCAGCTTAAGGGGTAACACAGTAATCGCTCTTTAAAGTGCCCCTTGAGCATCTATGTGTACAAAACTGTGTATGAAATAGAGTACGGTTGGTTAATCGTCCAATCATGAGCAGAAGCACAACCTCACAAACGCAGCACTCCCCATGGAGGAGTTGAATATCTCAGACTACTCAGATCCGAGGTCTGCTCAGGGAAACCATCTCTCAGGAGGGAGGATCCAGGGATTTGTTTACTGTCACTGTGCTAAATTGTGATAGATTTAGTTTCAGAGAAAGGCTTTTAGATGAATTATGCAACTTTTTCCCTTGTATATGCTGAAGCTCTAGGGTATGTAATGACCAGATAATGCACTTTACCAATTTCCACAAAATCTGCAGGATTGATGTATACCAAAGTTGAGAGAGTCCCTAGATTATTATGTATTTTATTAAGACTGAAAATGGTGAAAAGTCTAACACAATGAATTGACATTATTAGTATTCAGTACTCACAGCAACAGTCGTCTCGAGGCATTTTGTACTGTAAAGTAAACCTCATACAATATTAAAGAGAGTGCTCCAATGAATAGGCAGCTGTCTTTGAGCAAGCACTCGGGGATGGTGGAAAGGAAGAACTCCCTTCTAACAGGACGAGACCAACAAAAAGGTGGGGGCAGCCATCTAACGCAAGCAGTTAGGAGGTGAGGGTAAAGAGGAGCGAAAAAAAGGAAACGATACAGAGACCAAGGACAAAAATCCTAATATGGTGAATACACTATATTATTCAATTACATCAAAGCTAGACAGATGTGGTTAATCTTTACATTTAAGAAGCTGATACAAAGCAATTTAATGTATTTTTATTTGATGATCTAAATCTTACTATTATGCAAAATTACCTAAATTATTTATATGTGTAAATAGAAAGCACTCATAAGCCCCCCAATAATACTAATTCTTGAGCGCCACATGTGCCATTTACATTATTCTAAACGTATTTGTAGATCAATGTAGCCACCAACTTTGTGTAATTAACATGAGTAATTACTGTGCTTAATTTACAGAGCCACCCAAGGTTCATAATCAGGCTACAAAACATTGACCCAAGACAATTGATTGATCCCTTCCTCCTTTAAAACCATGCCCCTGCTAATGACTAAGTAATGAGGAGATAGTGTATGGCTAGGGTGGCTAATACAGCTTTCACTCTCCATATCCAGACTGGCTGGTGCCCCTCCCTCCACCCTATCCCCTGTACTCCATCTCCTCCTCCTCACCATGTTTTCTGCAACGGTGTCATCTCTTCGCTCAGAGGCCCCTCTTCCTCTTTCCGCGCGTGTGTCTGCACGCGTGTTGTGTGTACTGCTCGGTAATCAGCCACACAGACTCGCCTTTGGTGGCTGGAGACTGATTCAATATTCCACTGGGTAATTTATGCAGAACTAATTCTCTACAGGAATGGAAGGGCTTGGAGGAAGGCTGAAAGAGAGAGGGAAAGAAATGCAGGGAGGAAGAAATCTGTGGTGAAATAATTATCCTCGGTGTCACTGTAGCAACATTCTGTGAAGTTGATGTCAATAAAATATTGAGCTACCCAATCCATTTCAATTTCACCTCAAAAAGATGCTGCAGAGGGCCACGCGGCCGCGGGAATAAGGAGAGCGCATGCACATCGACACACACACGCGAGCATATTTCTGTTAAACTCACAGCAATGTGGCGACTGGCGACGTGTGCTGCTTACAGACCGGCTGGGAAGCACATCATTGCCTGTAGTCATTTAACTTGTCAAAACAGCAGGGCTCCGTGTCTACTCATATTTGGATTTAGTGGCTTTGAATTACTGAAAATAAAGTGAAAGAGGATGATGTGAAAAATGAAATGAGGGGAGAGAGCTTCCCAGGAGGGCCATTGGGAGAAGAGTATAGATTATGGTCATTTGTGACTGACGGGTTTGTAATAAGAGCCAGGTGTCAGAGTGCATTTCTGTATACGTCTGTGTATGTACCAAGGGTGGGGATGGGGACAGGCTTCATTGTATTCTTCTCACAACTCTCATTGATCAGCACAGCACACACAGAGCTGCATATCATTACATTTGAAAGACAGTAATGCTTGATCTACAAGCTCTGGTTGACCATACGTCAGTATGAATCAACACATACTGTAGTTTGTGACACTTAGTATAGGCTATTACAGTGTACAGAACTCTATGTGAGATTGAGCTGATAATGTAATGGCAGGGTGGTCCAGGAATACCATAAAAAAGACATTTTGGACAGCCATTCTAAGTTCAAAGACATACAATCATCTTTCCTCAGGTAAGTAGTGAACTCTAGAGCTGAAAACTGAAACCAAGGTCTATGTGCCACATGTGCAGTTCCCCTACTGGCCACTTGAGGCTACATCTAAAACTGAGTAAATCCCCATAGACTCCAATGCTAAAATGCCCAATTTTGCAGCACTAAAAATCATGTTTACAGCCTGACAGAAAAATTGGGTTTAGCCTCTATGGACGGTTACCGCCTTTAAACCAACTCTACAGGGTGTGATTTTATTAAGTCATCGATGTGGGTAATGCAGTTAGGGCGTTACGGCTTAGATTGACAGACAGTGTAAATGATGGATGTTGCTGCCTTGATGTCATCCACTGGTTTCTGGAATCCTTTTATTTGAATCCACTGTCATCATCTTGGCTTCAAAAAACTAGATGTGATTAGGAGGCGCAGGTGTGACTGTGAAATCACTTGCTCGTTTGATGATTGACGGCCAGTGAAGCACAAGTCAGTAGCCAAAAAGCATGCCAGAGATGCTCGTCCTTTTTTAAATACAGTATGATCAAAATTTCAGCTAAAATTCAGTATTAAGGCTCTGCTGTATTGACTTAATTTTTCTGACCAGGAAGCTACAGCCATGTTATACAGTCTATGGTACGTATAAAACAATGTAAAGGCTGCTGGAGCCGATGTGTGTCTGGTAGTCTTCACTTCTGCTAATCTGGAGCTGCTGGTGACTTGGTTAACATGGTTAACAGTCTGCATGCTGCGAGGCAACAGTGGTAACGATCGCTCCATGCCAAGGCTTCTCTGCGTGGAGTTTGCATGTTCTCCCCATGTCTGTGTGGGTTCTGTGTGGGAACTTTAGCTTCACAGTCCAAAGACATGCATCAGGTTAGAATAACTGGTGATTCTGAATTGCCCATGCATGTAAATGTGAGTGTCTACCCCAGCTCTCATCTTATGGTAGCTGCAGGCCCCATCCCCATTGCAACACTGCAATAAGGGTAGGCAGAAGAGAATGGATGGATGGATGGATGGATTTGTATCTGCCTGCTGAAAACAGTATCTTATAGCCAGCTAGCATGATTGTGACTCCTTATGACTGATGTAAAGAGTTGTTGCCTAGCACTACATGTAATAATATAACAATAGTTTAGAACTACCTAGACCACAAGTGGCTCAAGCCAAGAGTCTTGTCTTATTCCCAGTGCTGATTTGGGAATGAGACCACGTTGTGCCAACGCTAAAATGACTAACACTGAAATGTATTCCCTTCCAGCCAGAGCAATGGAATATAACCTTCTATATTTGTCCTATTTCTGTAAATGGCACGATAGCAAACAGGTAAACATGACTAATAATGTGACATTCTGATTCAGTTGTCATCACATATTAGTCAAGCCATCAGCTGCATAACAGTTTAAAGATGTTAGGACTATTCAACCCTGAGTGCATGGTGGATTGCTGAAACATCAAAGAATATGACGCAAGTAAACAATGATTAAAATTAAACGCAAAATACTTTAATGATTGTACAATTTGTTTTCAATTTCATGATATTACCAGCTACTTTTTTCGTGGCATTCTTTGTGTGCACACAGAGGTCACAAAGACCCCCCAAAATGAGACCATCACTCACTATAATGACTTTACACATGACACTGCAATTACTGATGTTCCCATCGATACATGCGCCAAGTCTGAAGTAGATCAGATGAGCCATTGTTGATATAGGTGAGAAGAGACATAGCCACACATGCAGTGGTTTCATGAGATACAATAGCGTGGTGTCACAGCCATGCTAGCATGAGCAATGGTGCATGCTTTCACAATCAGTGATGTTAACGTAGCAGTTATGTTGCTAAGTTCATGTCACTTTACCAAAATTATTGCAAGGGTGCAAAGCAGCGCCCTCACTCTTCAAGCTTGAACTTACAGAGTTACTTAGTAATACAGTGTGTGCGTTCATTTCAGTTGCAAATGTGCATCACTGGGTATTAATAAAAGGTAAAAATGTAGCAGAATTTGCTCTAACTGCCACACGCTGAAGAATAATGTTACTTTCTCTCGTCCTCTCGGTGGACATGTCTGCACTGCTCCCAGACATCTCATTATTTTGCATCTTCGTCACTCTTATTAAAGCCATATATCTTAACTTGAGGCCAGTGCCCATCGATGTAGCGGAATACATACATGCCAAAACATCTGCATGTGTGAAACTGCGCTCTGTCCTGCACTCAGGAGGGCCATGTGCAAAATGAATAATTTATCCAAATGAATTATAATAGCTGCATCTCCCTGCCAAGGCTTTTGTCTGAGTGAGATTCCTGCTCACATTTCAGTTCATACAGTTGGTCTTGCATAAACTAGATACTTCTCTAGACAGATTTGCATAGAAACACCCTACACTGTGGCGAAAAGGGAGCAATTAGGATTCATGGCGGCACCTCCCCTCTGGATGCTCTGCTGCCATGTGAGACAGCAGCAGCTGATTGAAATGGAGGAGCGTGGCCTTGTTCATGCGCCTCTGTCTTCCTTCTATCTTTCTGTCCTCCTTGAGGGAAGTAGGGCCGACTCCAGCCTCCAGCACAGATCCGGTCTTCCTCCTCTCTCCCTCCATCAAACCTTTCATTGTCCAAAGCACAGATTAGCAGTTGCTCAGGGCTGGCTGTAAGTTAAAAAAAAAAAGAAGAAGAAGAGGAAAAAAAGCCTGAGGCTGGGAACCTCGCAAGGAGTGGGTTAACAACATCATCAAACATGGTGTGATTAGTAGTTAACGAATGCAGAGGGTCACATTGTGCAGTTGTTTGAAACAGGTGATGGAGTCCTTGCTGTTGGTGTCTGGCTCCTCGGAGCATGTGGGAGGTGTTTGACATAAACAAGGCTTCCAGCTCGCAGAACCAGGAACAGATGGTACTGGAAAATGAGGCACCTCTCTGAAGCATTGAAACCTCCTCCAACGACCCTCCACACACTTCTCCCTTACTCTCTTACTCCTGAATGCACAGTGTATTTTTTCCTCTGTAAATGATCTGTGCTCGCCGAGATTCCTTAAAAGCTGTCGCTGCTCTGTATATAAGTGTATTTTTTTCCTAATGATAATGAAACTCGTGCAAAAAGCTGCTGGGAGATGGGAATGTCTGGCATCTTATCTTCATAACACCAGGTGCTTTGGGTCATCTGCCGGTATGAGTTTTTGTTCACCTGGATGGAGCCAGCAGATGGCAGGGTTGGGTTCGGGCATCTCCAGGGAAGGACGGCAGAAAGGCGAGGAAAAAAGACACTTTTCTTCACTGGCACTCGCTAGATGTGTTGCTTTGATCCACCACGTAGAAGTGGCCACATATTGTAAGAGCGGGAGTATGGAAGCATTTCAGTGTATATCTGTCTGATTTGTTTAGGTCACAGCTGTGGTGAAGGTTGTTGAAGTCACAGTAAAAAAATGAAGCTATTCATGTACTTGCCCAAGTATATCTGGGGCATATAGAGTCGTTTCAGCAGCAGCACAACACAAGAGATGGAGGCTTTGCAGGGGATTCTTAGGGTTACTCTCAATTTGTCATTAATGAAAAAGAGACACACACATAATGGACTATAGATAATGGGTATATACAAAGTCCTCTAACACACTGTAATAAATATATTATGGAAAATTTAAATTAAAAAATCTGATCATTTTATTCATTATTCTGTGAGTGAAGTCAGTGCAGTCTAGGTTGCTAAGTTCATGTAAAATAGTTTATTTTTTGTACTCCTCATAGCCATAATACTAATAGTAATATGTGCACATGGATTCCTTAACGTGTCTTCAGTCAGTATGTCTGTTTGTTATTTACTTGCAACAATTATTATCTAAGATAACCTTGCTGACCACTTCATTAGGTACACCTTCCTAGTACCAGGTTTGACCCCCTTTTGCCTTTAAAACTGCCTTAACTGTTCATGGCATAGATTCATGGCAAGAATAATAATCAGCAATAACAACTATAGTCAGGGAGGCTGTGGTATTTAAACAAAACAAAAATCCCCCATGTTAATACAACCCCTCACCAGCTTGAAATGTTGATACAAGTCAGGATGGATCCATGGTTTCATGTTGTTTATATAAATTCTGACACTATGTGATTTATCGCAGATTAAGACTCATCAGACAATGCAATATTTTTCCAGTCATCTACTGCCTGCTTTTGGAAGTGTGGCCTCAGTTTCCTGTTCAGGACCGTTACCCTGTGTGGTCTTCTGCTGCTGAGGCCCATTTGCTTCAAGGTCCAGCATGTTGTGCTGTCAGAAATGCCTTTCTGTATACCTTGGTTGTAAAAAAAAAAAAAAAAGTCACTTCTTCTTATTAGCTCCAAGCAGACTGGCTATTCTCCTCTGACCTCTGGCATGAAAGTGGTTCCCAGTTGTGTGGGAAAATCCCAATAAATCAGCAGTTTTTGAAATACTCAGACCAGCCCATCTGGCACCAAAAACCATGCCATATTCAAAGATACTGCATAGATTACCTTTCTTCCCCATTCTGATGCTCAGTTTGAATTTCAGCAGGTTATCTTTACTTTTTTACATGCCTAAATGCGTGCGATTAGCTGATTAGGTGTTTATTATGCTGTATCTATATGCAAGAACAAACATGTCAAGAACCTGATGTATTCATTTGGTTCTTTATTTCACTGTCTCAATCATATATGAGCTTAATTGACAGATATGAATCTTTTGCAAAACAAAGACAATAAAAACTGGTTGATTAGCAACAAGGAACCCATATAAAGAGTCTAATATCAATAAAGCAGTTTGTTATGTACAGTATTCATTATGCATTTCAATATTTAGCTCAGACTGCAATGTTTGATCTGCACACCTTGAAGTCCTCAAGAAAATGGAACGCTGTGAAAATGATATTTGGTAATGGTGTCTTGCTGTATAATTCAATATGGGACTGCATGACACTCACTGTAATGGTTTCACGTTTATATTATGCAAATAAGGTACAGTAGCAGTTTAAGGAGTCAAAGATACAAAGTGGTTCACAGTTTCTTGTATAATTGCTTGAATAGCTGTGTGCAATAAATTAAGTGGCTCCACAGTGTAGCAGTCTACGCATTCACCTAACAAGTTAAAGATCCCTGGGTCGATCCCGGGAGGAAAAACAAATGCGTTTGTGGTTGCATCAAGAAGGGCATCCAGCGTAAAAAAAAGAAAAAAAAAATCTGCCAAATCAAACATGTGGTGCTACCTGCTGTGGCAACCCCTTGTGAATACGGGAGCAGCTGAAAGTAGCTTTGTGTGCAATAAATGAGCAACTACTGGAAGCTCATTTGAGTGAACTAGTAGTTATGGTACACCAAAAACGAGCTGTGCTTGTGAGAGTAAAACATTTTGGTTATAAAAATGTATTTTCCTCAATCTTGGGGGAATAAAGGTTTCAAAAATGTATGAAAATTGTTACTTTTGCTGTGTAAAAATATGAAGTGACTGCAGCTTTCTTTATGGCCTGCCCTGTGGTTGGCTTCATTCAGCAGAATATGGTTTGTGTTTCATTCCAGTCGTGTTTGCCCCCCCCCACCCCCCAGAGCTCCTGTCTCCTGCAGCAATCTGTCTGAAAAATGCATACATAACATCCTGTGAAAATAGCTTTCTGCAGGGACTCCACGAAAAAGCTGCGCTGCATCAAATGTTACTGTCATTCTCCGCTGGGTCGAGTCGATGGCAAAACATTTGCATACTTCACAATCTGAGAGATCAGAGTTGTGTGAAAGTGTATGCGTGAATCCGCATGTGTTTATTAATGCGCACAGCTCTAACCTACAGTATAATCTCGTTTTTTTTTATTGCACGGGGCATTTGAAAATGTCCACTAATAACAACCAGTTTCCACAACCCTCCCCCCCCCAAAAAATCCTCATAATAACTGTTATTAACATTTCTGGTTGTATTATCCATATTACGTAGCTGCTAGGTTTTAAAAAATCCATCTCTTTGTATCACTGTCATTGCAGATAATGACGAGGCAGATACCTCTAATACCTTTGTAAACAACTCAAAACTACCACCGTGCCGGAATACTACAATATAAAAGATTCTGTAATTTAAAACGTTTAACAACATCTGCAGTGGCATGCACGTCCAAATCTATTGATCGTATCAAGCCTGCACATTTTTTGGCTTGATTAATTAGAAGCTTGATAACACATACCCTTGTCGAGATTAATTAAATCATTTTCCGTAATCCCAACATTGAAAAAACAACAATAACACCACTTAAATCTGTATGCCACTGGCCAAAAACACAATTAAGGCAGGGAGGAGGGCTGTTTCTTTACAAACTCTTCTCCCTTGTGGACCAGTAGTGGGGAGATTTGATTCTCTGGCTGTGATTACCCAGCCCTCAGCTATGAGATAGATAACTATGAATCAATTGTGTTCAAGGGGATTCTCACTGGAGCGCTGCAGTAGTTAAAGATGAGAGGGAGTCTACTAAAAAAGCAGCCGGCCTTGGTTAAACAGACAATCAGGTAGTTTCATTGACTGCGTGCAGCATTTTAAATATTCATGCGTGAGGCAGGGGTACTCAAGCAAATGCTCTTTTGCTTCAGTATCTGCCGTGATTAAATGAGCAGTCGCTACGACCGGATGGGAAATGTTTAGTCTTGTTCTGTGTCATCCAATCAGGACTTAATAGGTGTCCAAGATAATACTAATCACGCCAGGCGGCTCCTCATTACAGGTTTGCGTAATGCCTTTGAGAGAACTCCCAGCCATGTTGCTGCTATGTTATAAACCGGAGAGCAGCATATAACATCATGTCTACATGAGCGACTGTGAAAAGGTGTGTCTGTTGCTGTGGGGTAACCATGCAGCGCAAAGTCACACCACGGATGCGCTTTTGGGTTCAAAACTAGCATTTCTTTTTCTTTTTTGGGGGAGGGTGACACTATATTTCTGACTACCTCTTGACTCATCTTTACTCTTGCTTTCTGCCCAGCCGTGCCTGGCCTTGATTTTTTTTCTTCTGTCTTGGAATGGATATATTTGGCCGGAGGAGACCTGGATCCCATCCTCTCTGCCACCACCACTCCACCTCCCTGAGTGAAGTTCTTTTCTTTGACACATTCAATACCACCAACACTATTGACCTGACATATTGATGCGAAGGGGCTTGGCTGCTAAGAGGCATCTGGCCGCAGCATATTGAGCATGCAGTTGGCTGAAAAGAGAGGACTCACACTGCAGTCCAGGAGAGAAAGATTACCACACACACGCGCGCGCACACACAAAATTTAAAACAAAAACAGCAAAACAGATTAATTTCAAAATGAAAGCAATTCAAAAATGTAACACTTGTGACTACTAACAACAGGTGGCACTAGTTCACCAGTCATCAAGTTCATATCAGCCCTTCAAGCTGACACACTGAGCAGCATCAGTGTGTTATGATGACACATGAATGAAAACATGGACTGCTACACTAGGAGCAGTGAGAAATTGCATATTTTTCCCCCTTGCTGACGTACAGAGGCTGACACTGAAATGAGCCATACCACCTCCCAACACACACACACACACACACACACGGACACACACATATGCACCCAATCCCATCTCCCGTGGAGCTTTCTCCCTCCCCCATCCCCTTGAGGAATAAGAGGGGATTATGTCAAAGCAATTCAATTGTATGAGTGGAGGTAATGAACTCTTTCTTTTATCTATTCATTTCTGTATTTAAGTATTGTTTGCACCTCTTATCTGTAGATATTAATTAGAAATGTGAGGGGAAGATGTTTTTGATGACAAAATAATTGGCAGGAATTTCAGATCAAGAAGCTTTTTTTTTTCCTGAAAAGAATATATATTGATACAACTCTACCGTTCTTCCATTTCCATTAAAAGTGTGCCTTGAAAGTAGAGACACAATCTCAGTGAACTACTCTCGATGTGCATACACTTTACCCAGATATTTCCCACTTTGACAACAAGAGAGCTACTCCTTGTTTAGAGTCATCCTTTTCTGTATTTAGGTCAGTGGTCTCCAGTCCATTTCATGTTCTGTTTCCTCTACAGTGCTGAAATTGCCCAGCAGGCAGGTGCCATTAGAGCAGTTTGTTTGCAAGGTAAGCAGCTATGAGAGGTGACAGCAGTTGAATTACTAATGCACTTTGGCTGTCATTTCTCTCTGAAAGCCCCTGCAGGGAGGGACTGATTAAATTGATATTCAACCTTCTGCATGTTGTGTGCCCAGGCTTCATTAGCATTGGGTTTAGATGACACAGAGAGAGGGCTGGCATTAGTGATGTAGGAAGCAGTTAGACACTGTTCTGTAACTAATTTTCCAATTACAATGGGTGCCTACAATGTAGCATATTAATGATTCAAAGCACATTATTAACAGAGCATGTATGTTTAAAAATCAAGGGAGAACATGTTAGATTGCAATTCACTCTGTGGTGGTTCACGGGAAGCGCCTACACACGAGCCCCGTGCTGCCTGTGATAAATAGACAGATCCATTATTATTCCGCATAGATGAAGGGAAAACCAAAACTAAGGCCTTGTTGACCAGAAAAGTACCAAAGAAACTGCCTAAATAGTGAATAACACAAGGTAAGCTATCAGTGGTGTTAAACAAGAAAACAGTTACACGGTTTAGAGACGTGTGTACTGCTCTCTTGACAAAAACCAGAGATTCTGTGTTAATGTCACAAAAAATCCACTTCAGGCGAAACCTTCTTGTTTTAATGGCAATATGATTGAAGGGAACCAGTCGTCCCTTCTGGTCCTTCTAGTCACAAGTTTGTCACTTGTGCCAAAGAGCCCGTGTCCCTTCCTGGCATTTCTGGCAGTAATTGTTTAGACTTCCAGTGTAGACTAGTTGTTAATTATTCATCAAGACTGATTTTCTTGGTGGTTGCACAGCACACTACTGCATTGTTGCCTTGTGGTAAGAGGGTTCTGCATTCAAACCTGCTGCTAACCTCATCACCCTATGCCTGTGTGGGTTTTCTCCAGGTGCTCCCACATCCAGCCACAGTCCACTGTGGGAGACATTTTTGGAAGGTTAATCAGGGATTCTGAACTGGCAGAAAAGGTGAACGTGAGGATGGATATTTTTCTGTCTCTTTCTGATGGCCCTTCAACAGAGTGTTAACCTGTCTGAGGTGTCAGCTGGAGTAGCCATTATAGTATCCCGTGATCCTCTGACGGATGGACAGCTGATGGATGGATGGAAAACACTGTATTCTTCGATCTTAAGAGGATATTTTTCAGATAAGGGTAAAATCAACTCAACTGTGCCCTTGATGTTTACAAGTTTGTGAACTGAAGTTCAGTTACCTATAGTTAAACTTATAAGCTTAGTGCTGTGTCACATAATTTGGCATAATGTCCATGAGAAGAAACTTCATGTGTGCCATTTGCAGATTATTTGTGAAGTTCTTACAGTAGCCTTTCTCACAAAAAGCTAGATATTAAAAAAATAATAATAATAATAAATTAAAATTTAATTTTGTCAAATCTGTCATCACAAATTAAATGGTTTAACATCAAACACTGGCATCATGTTAAGGTGCCAAAGGTGAAACAGCATTGCTACAAATCCACTAAAGGTTTGCCACTAACATCTAAAAATGTATCTAAAAACAGCACCTTGCACAAAATGTGCCTTAAATTGCAGAAGATTATTAACAAATAAACAATAAAAGGTGAATCAAATCGACCATTACGGCAAGGCTGGGATGGTCCATTTGTTAAAGTAAATCCGTTGGGCATCTTTCTTCGCCTTTAGACAATAATTCTGATGGCATAAGAGCCAAACGGGACAGGCAAGAAACTGTGTTGCTATCTCAAATTGTATAACTCAGTAATTTGGAATAAAGGATAAATAATAAAAAAATTTCCTATCACACATGTTTTTTCATTGCTCAGTCCTTAAAATATTGTGGATGCATTGACTGATGGGTTTACTGAACCTGACTGTATTGTTACTCTTTGGTCAATGTACACCTTGTCCTCTAACTTGAACCTTGCCACGTACAGCAATACGCTGCAGTGCAGTGGGAAACCTATTGCTCGCTGACCTCTCTTTAACCTGAGTAGTTGTTTTACTGGCCGCACACTGAGACAAGCTGTCTATCAAGTGTGCACTCAGAGAGGACAAATGCAGCCTGACCCACCCAGCTTTCAGGGGTGGACGGAGCACAGGTAAGACTGATGTTGTTTACAGAAGATTTACTGTACTGTTTATCCAGTTTTCTGGCAGCACAGATACAGATTAAAGGATTTATGAAGAAATAGAAGCAAAAAAAAAAAAGTACATGTCGAGAGTGTTCATTTGCATCTTATGATATGTATGGCTTACACTCTGTTTACTCTGTTGATGTATGTTTTGCTGTGTAGCATATAAACAAATCTTTAAAAAAAATCTTAAGTGCTTCCTCCAGCATTAGCGTGTTAACATCAGAGAACGGTGGTGAAAGCTGCAGTTAGCACTGAGCAAATATTTAAAGTCAGTGCTAAAGACATCATCACCACTGCAAATAAATGAATTGAATTCTGCTTATAGCCCAGCCCCCCTTTACCTAAATGGATATTTGATCCCTGGGGAACATCTAGTGCTTTGCAATCTGTGCTGACTTCCTGGTGGCGCTTCCTCATCGCTGTGAGAAGCAAACACTGACTTTGAAGTCTGTGAAGCTGATGATAAATATGCTAATGTGTCTGGAGGTGACTCGACGTAGCAGATAGAGCTATGAGGGGAAAGTGCCACCCCTCGTTTAATATATGGAGAGCGGCAAAGACAGGCGGAGGATGGAGGATGATGCTACTGATAAGGTGTAACAAGGATAAACAGTTGAAGTGAAACAGGACTTAAATCGTTGTTTTGTCTGATGAAACCATGAATCTAAGAATTTAAGACTGTTGAGCCCATGCCCTGCTGAACATGAAGCAAAGATTAATAAATAAATACATTAAAGAAATTATGTATCTGTTTGAGCTAAATTTGACCCCATGATATGGACTTCCTCAGGTTACTTTAAAGGTGTAATGTCCAATGGGGCAGCCAGGACAACATAGGGGGCCAAGAAGGCAGGAAGGTGGGAGGGACCTCGCCAAAATGTCTATTAAACAGTACCTTAGCACCCGTTTTTGGCACCCTTAACTTTTCTTATACAGTATGCAGTTTCCCTATTAAATGTATCTTTGCTGCAAATATTT
Organism: Simochromis diagramma; assembly: GCF_900408965.1. NCBI lineage: Eukaryota > Metazoa > Chordata > Actinopteri > Cichliformes > Cichlidae > Simochromis > Simochromis diagramma. The sequence continues at coordinate 3,676,881 of NW_024386972.1, read as the reverse complement.
ACTTATCCATTTTACACCCCATTGACTAATATAGGTATCTATTCTGAAAGCTTTTTATGGTGGAGTGGTATGCCTAGAAATATATTACTTGTACTTCCTGAACTTGCTCCCTCTCATTTTAACAAAATGCCTGCAAACCTGATGACGTCAAATATGCAAGTATTTATTGGCGTGTCTTATAGAGTAAATTATGTTTAGCCAAAAGAGGAAAGACAGAAGAGAGCAGAAGAAGAATAGGGCCTGGACTTGGGCTTGAGCAGTGTTGTTAATGACGCTGCTGAGCACACTGCCTGAAAGGTGAAGTTCTGATGGGTGGGTAGCTGCTGGTGTTTTTGTAAAACATCCATTTGATGTCTAGAAGCTACTCCTCCAGAAGCAGCTGTTGAATGAGGAGATCTACAAATGAGTGTTTGTTCGGCACCGTGACCACGCAGTCAGTCTGTGAGGACTCCCCAACCCCGGGATTATCACAGAGTTGTTACACCTGTTTTTCTGATAGTAAGAAATACCAAAATTGCAAAGCGCTAAATTATAATTGTAGGGATGCGATATTAAGCATCAGCGATGTCACAAAAGTGTCATGAAGAAGTTATTTACAAAAGAAGTTATTTAAAAGCACATGTGAACTAGAGTGAAAAGGGCATATATTTCAAAACAAAAACTTTCACTTCAACCCGAGGCTTAAAAAAGTACATGTGCTGGTTAATGGAATTCTGCAATTCACACATTTTATGCCTCTGGGGTGTTTTTTTTTTCTATTCTGTGTGCTCTTACCACTGTTTACATCTCTGAGAGAGACCTTCTACTTGGCAAATACATGCAAACTGTCTCCTTATGTCTGTAGTGCAGAGCACGCCAAGCTGCTGTCTTTCAGCCTGAACACAGATTTGATACCCTCAAGGTGACAGCACCAGATCTGTTGCAAGTGTCAAAAGCAGCATCAGGGTTGTCAGAAAGCATCTCTGCACATGACTCAGATCTCTGAGCAGCTCAGACATATTTAGGATACAGGAAAACAGGTAAACACTCCAAATTCTGGGCACATTTCTCAATAAACTGTTTGGTGATGATAAAATAAGTAGCTGTTTTTAGTGTAAAATCTGCCTGCCTTCATCCGTTCTGCAGAGGGATCTCATCCCCTATCAGCTTGGGTATCTCAAGGTGGCGTTTGATAGTAATCCCTCAAGAACAGCTACTACTTTAAGTGTGTGTGGACAAGCTGTAGGTGTCACTGTCGACGTGGCTTTGAGCTTTACCAGCCATGGCTGTTGGGAGTCCAGAGCACCACCCAGCCCCCTTTGTAGGAGACATCGTAAGTCAGATGTTCAGAATGCATGGGGCATTGTCTGCCTGGATGTTCGATGGGCTGGCAGCAAAAGGTGACATCTGGTGACTAATGTGCTCAGATGTGAATGCTGCTCCCTCAGTTCTCTGGGCAGCAGCTGCTCTGCAAAGGCATAAATGAGACAGGGGGAGCGAGAGAGAGACAGCCAGGGAGAGATAGGAGAAGAGGGGGTGGTCGCTGGGCCAAGGTGGGGGGTAGGGCTCTGGGTTTAAGGAGCATGTGTTTTTTTTTTTCATGTGAGATGGTGTGCATGTTCACCACGCCAGCCGTCTGACTCTGAAGGGTGTGTTTTGGGGGGGTTGGGTATGTCATGGGAAAATCAATGACTTTCTGTCTGATTTTCGAGGAGGTGAAACACGGCAACCTCCCCCTCGCTCCCCACTGCCTCACCACGTCCGCCGCTCCACAAAGAGACCACACAGATCAAAAAGTGCTTGTTTTGATTTGCTTTGTGTTTCCTGCAACCAAGTGGCTCTTAGTCACTGTGTCAGTGGCTAGTTGAGTCACAGCTTCTCCACAAATACCGACTGAGTACATGTTTGAGGCTTAGCTTGTTAAAAAGAGGTAAAGGATGTGATGTGGTTGTTGAAAAGGTGACACCGCTCAAATGGCTTTAAAAAGGGCTTTTTTTCCCTCTTAACTTGCCTCTAGTGGTATCTAACCATGTGGATCGGATAGGTTTTGTTCGTTTCAGCTCCATCTGTCAGCTATCTTTTGCCAACTCACATAAACTGAGATAAAAGTGAATTTGATTTGCTTTATTTAACATTTTCATCATTGTGGTACTTCAGTTTTATCTTTTTGCCAAGAGGTAAGCCATTTTCACTGCAGTCAGAACTTTTGTAGACATCACTGGATGGAGATACTTTTTACAACTCAAAATAGCCTTTGAGCAGACATTTCCCTGTGATGATGTTTTAGTTAACTAAATTAATACACTACTAGCAAGTGTTCGGCCTCCAGCATAAGCTATCGTTGTCTTACCTAAATCAAGCAGTGTGTTTCTGAAGCTGTTGCAACTATTTTACTGTTGTGCACTACACAGCTTTAAAAACAGTTATTCATGCAAGTACTTGCTAAGTATAAATCAAGCGGTAGTTATACTTGAAAAAGTGCAATTGTCAACCAGAAAGGATAATATTCATTCAGTTTCTGGCTTGTGTTGCACTTTTCTCAGTTTCACTGCTGCTCGGACAGAAAGTTGGAGACTGTGATGGGCAACTATGTCAATCACAAGGCGATATTAACCAGTAATCAGTTGGGTAATACATACCTAGTGAGTGGTGGTTTCCACTCACTAGTTAACCATCATTTTGTGTCTTTAGGAATTGATTTTACAGGTGCTGCCATCAGCCTCAAGTAACCACGCATCAATCAACCAAGGAACATAAATTATTCCCCTCAGTTGCAGGATGATAAGGGACCAGCCTAGGCCTCTATCTCAGGGGTCTTATTCACTTAACACTATATTGTTACTCATCCAAAATGTGTTTGCAAAACCTTAAAGGCTGGTAATTGTTTGATTAAGTTTGGCACAAAGACTGAAAACAGGTGGTAACATTTAGTTTGACTTTGCCCAATTGAAAAAGAAAAGGTTTCTAAAACTGGCTGTTCCAGCTTGTTAAAATCTACTCTTTTTGGTTTTACCATGGTTATGCTCTAGTTATGCTCCCTATTTCCAGTTTTTATGCTAATGAAGATAACTTTCTAGCTCTAGCATCCATAATAAAAAGTGGAAACCGTAAAATAATCCATTACCACAGGTTTTACTGCTACTGAAGAAATCCTACCACCAAAAACTACTGACAGTGAGTTTTGTAGATCATCCAGAGTGACTAATACTGTGTGTGATAGCACAATGCTGTATGATTTGGCCACTGAAAATTAAAATTGAATCAACAGTAAGTTTGTGGTCAAATAAAGGCAGCACATTTTCAGTCATTTGAATGAACTGCACATTAAAATAATAGCTCTTATGTGACAAAATGCTTTGAAGTGGCATAGCACATTTAAAACAAGATGCTAATGAAACATCACCACTACCATCATGGTGTCCATCCAACATTTCCCATTAGCCACTTGGATATAAAGTGAAAATCTACTGTACGACTTCATCCTTCTGTCTTTGAAATATCTGCATATGATTGACAGCTGAATGATTCCCAGTCCTGTGTTTAAACATGCATGTTTGCCATGACCCTCACCATGTTAGCCCGTGTGTTTCTTCAGCGCAGAGGTCCATTGATCTCTGGGCTCCTTCACTTTTCTAAGCTTGAAATTGCCCCTCAGCTCTGGAATGCCAAAGAGCAGGTTTAAAACACCGAAGACAGAATAAGCTATGATAGAGAAGAAAAACAGAATCAAAAGAATTTTAAAAAAAAATACAACAGAAGTTTGATTTTTGAGATACAGTTAGTTAATCGGTGCTAAATGTTTGATAGTGATGCGCACATTTACATCGTTTCTGTGTCATAATCTCGCCAAAATGATTTGTATCATTCTCAGGAAGGGATCACACGAAACTGGTTGTGGATCAACACCCTTTAACATGTGGTCATTTGTGGCATTCATATGGACATGCTGCTTCTTAGAAGACACTTGAGCCCCACTTAAAAGGCGTCACGGGCTGCTTTTGATTAGAGAGGCGGTGGGCTGCTTTGGATTTGATGAACAAGAAGTGCATATGTATTCCACAAAGAATGTTAATAAAACACATTCCTCCCAGTTTCTCATGGAAACCAGCTTGGATTTAGGGATAAGAAGGTGGAGAGAAATGGGGTCCTGCATACCACTCCTCAAAAACAAAAAAAATCAAAAAAAACAAGATGCAGGAGGGAGTGAGTCCTCTGAGAAAAAGGAAAGGAAAATGCTGTGCAACGAGAGCACACTGAGAGGTTGGATGAAAGCATCAAATATTGCAGACAAATGAAAAGATGATAACTTTCTTGCAATTAATACATCTTTAAAAAGTAGAAGAAAGAGGATTGTGTTAGACACTTTGCTGTCAGCTCTCGTCTCTGAGGTGTTTTTCTGTTATTGATGATTAGCTGTCCTTCCGTCTCAGCCACTTTGTAGAGATGGGTCAGCTCTTAATTTGATTCCGCATAATGTGTTTAGCCATGAATGTCCAGTCCAGACCTTTGTGCCTGCTGCGGCGATATTTATCCTAATCATAACAACTGGAAGTGAAGGCAGGCTCCGTCAAATTATCCATCAAAAGCCGATACAAATTCACGTTGGATAAAAGGTGCTTTTGAGAAGAGCCAAAACATACAGGCTACGAGTCACTGCGCATAAAACAATTAAAAGTAATGTGAAGCTGCATTAGAATGGCTATCTTGCTGCTCAGAACCTTTTATAATCAGAGACTTTGATGACAGTAACTAGTCTTATATTTTTTGCACATCACACATCATATGCGAGACCTCCTTCATGCATGGGGGCTGCAGCAATCTTGTTAATTAGAAAAAAATGGATAATTCCAACTTACATAAGAGAGACTCTTTTAGCTCATTAAATATTAGTCATGCAATTAAAGTTCTGCCTATGAGCCAAATTTCTATTTCACTCTCACACATACATACACATCATGTTTCTATATGTGCAAACATTCAATATGCTGGTACATCAGTATTTCAGATAAATAGAACTGTATATGCAAAACTACTTATTATGACAATTTAATAGAATATTGTTTTTGTGTTTGCATGAGCGGGTTTATGTAGTGCAAAAATTACAGCTATTTTTTATTCATGCCATACGACACAGTATATATACAATTACTATGCACTGTATTTCTGCTAGTCCTACTGCATATATTTGCCATCATCTTGAATAATGGCAACAGAATTTGCATTAAGCTGCTGTGCATTCATTTTATTTATCACCAAAGAAGTGTGTTTTCGTTACAGGCAATCACAAAGGCTCCTGGACGATGCAAATGAGACTCATTGCCAATGAATAATGCTATTGGTTTGAAAAAGGCTCAACATCAACCAGCGACACTATACCTATGTTTACATAGTGCCTAATATTTCGATTAGTATTGGTTTAAAAGCTCAAACACAATACAGTTTTTCCATATTAATCCCTCTTGAGAAACAGGTACAAACTGAATGAAATCAGTTCCAGAGGAGAGCATCAATATTTTTCATATATAAATTAAAAGCAAGGACTGCTTGTCCAGTGAAATCTAAAAATAATTCAGTAAAAAGGACTAGATGTTACACGCCCTGATAATGCATTGCTTTAATATAATATAATATACATAATATATATAATATAATAAATCTCAAAAAGCATTCTGCTTAAACAAGTTTCTCCTCTTTGCATTCATCCTGTAAATTTCTGCCATAGTGTGTCGACAGTTGGCTATTGTCTCTGGAAGTAGACTTGAGGCATTGGAGCTTCTGTCATGGACATGTGATTACATGAAAACACGTAGTTAGGTTCTGATATCCCTCATTGGTTTCTGAAGTCCTATTTTGAACCCTTATTAAGATGAACATTTCTGTACCCACCATCTTGATTGCAGAAAACATGTGAATTGAAGGGCTGATCTGACAGTGACACTTTATGTCGTTAGCCAATGGGCTTGCAGGGTCATACCAGATAAAATTGTCATTTTTTTTTTTTATAGTATGACCAAGATTTTCAAACTAGACTTAATTTTTGATTCAATATAACCTGAAATGAGAAATCAAGTCTATAAACTCAAATAGCAGGAAAATATTCACATTGCAGCCAGAGATGGGCAGTAACGCGTTACTGTAATCTGATTACTTTTTTCAAGTAACGAGTAAGGTAAGGGATTACTATTGCAAAAACGGTAATTAGATTACCGCTGCGTTACTGCGTTACTAAAACCGTGATTTTTTTGCGAGAATGTCTCATGACAATGACGTAAGCAAGTGCCACGTTCCTGACAACATCTGTGTGCAGATCAACAATGGATAATATATCGAGTGCGGAGATAGTATGAGCGTGCAGCGTTTAAAGTGTGGAAGTACTGACCTTACTTTAAGTTTGATTCCATAAAAAGTGACAAAAACATTAGCGTCCATTAGCATTGTGCGTGGGAAGAAAACTTCTTTTTACAGCGAAAAAAACCCCTAAACTTCCAAGCAAGCACCGGGAGTGCGCTACGACGTAATGGGAAATTTACAGAGAAACTCGCGGATTCTTCAACTGACCGCTGCGGCACACCTGCACCAGGGTAAACCTCCGAAAATAGAGCAAAAGGACCGCTAGTCTTTGACTTTATTTATTTTCTGCTGTGTTTTACTTGCATCTATTTGAAAGAGTGAGTGTAAACACACACAAAAAATTATTTTATGTGCTGGAATGTGCAGAAAATAGGTTTAAATATTAAACAAATTTCTTCCAGTCAGAGACTGTTGCATATAATTAAATTTTTGCTTGATGCATAAAGTTAAAAGATTAAAACTAATAAAACAAGTTTTAAAAAGGGACTTTTCCATTTGATTACATTTTGATTGATTACACATGATGGATTATGCAGAAAAAGTAGAATTGGGCTGAAAGATCTGTTGCTTTATCACCTATTCAGGTTGTAAATTGTGTTTTTAAAAAGTAACTAAGTAACTAAGTAATTAATTACTTTTGAAAATAAGTAATCAGTAAATTAATGGGATTACTTTTTTGGGGAAGTAATCAGTAATTAGTTACTGATTACTTTTTTCAAGTAACTTGACCAACACTGATTGCAGCACAGTAGACAACATGCCACTGGAACTGCTTTCAGTGCTTGCTGCTAGCATTAGCATGAAACAAGCCCTCTGTCAATTCTCATCATACCAGGTAAGTTTTCTTACCTCTTATAAAGAGACATAACAGGTAAGAAACCAATTTGACAGAAATGTGCGATGGAGGTAAATAAATGCAGAAATTTTTAATAACTCCTTTAACATGTTAGCAAGGAAAGTCTTGATGATGGAGCAAGGACTTTAACTCCTTCTGAGTCTAGTTTAACATTAATAAAACAAGCAAGTTAAACGGGTGCAGGTTTCTCCAGCACAATCAGTTTAGCATCAACTATGCTTTATAGCATAGTTGCTACTGCATTCACCTTGTGTTTCTCTGTCTATTATAATAGCTTCGTAACTAAAATCTGGTCCTGAAGACACCAGCTGTAGCACAAGTGCTACAAAGGTAGGTCCAAACACTTTGGAGCTCGAGAGTTGGCCAGATGAACTCTTGCCGGTAGAGCTAAATTTTGCACTGGTACTTGTTTTATATTTATTAATAAGTATTAACACTGTAAAATAAATGTAAATTAAATGTAAATGTGATTACAAGTCTATGTCTGTGGGTGGATTATGTCAACATATTGGCAAGATGCCAGCATGCTTTTCACAAAAGTATAGTTACCATTAAAAAAACAGACAGACCTGGATGATGGGTGTTCTTGGAGAACTCGCTAAAGTGGTCCCATTACTAGATGATGTGTAGTTTTCTTTCCATTTCACTGATATTTATGCTAAATATATAGCCATGCCATTATGTACAGCTTTAGTACTTAAATGCATAACTCATAAGGTCATTTGTGTGGCGTGTCCTGATCGTAATTTTATTTACCAGAGCCACTGCAATGCCGTATTGATTGCCAAACCATTAGCATTATACAACCATCAATAGTGAAAAGTAGTGCTTCTGCCCTCTGCTTTATTCTACCATGTGGTAGCAGCTATAAATGGCCATGTTATTGAAAATTCCCTTTTCCTTTCAGTGCAGAGGGGAGAAGAGGCCAGCCAGATCTCTATTAGCAGAGTGGGATTTTCTCCCATGTGTCACGGTGAGTGTAATTGCAATGTCACACTTCAAGGACTTCATGTGGGTGGACGGGTGGTCTACCACAAGAGAGAGGACTGTAGTCAAAATACCAATTAATGAAGGCCAGAGAAATATGACCTGGAGCGCTTCAGGTCTGTACCTACCAATGACTGAGGCTGTCGATTGAAATTGTATCCCATCAGACCTTGGTTGTGGGTCAGTGCTCAGTGTCAGTGCTGGCAGATTACACTTTCCTTTGCTGGATCCTGACTCATGGCCTTGAGCACACATCCAGCAGTTTATCCCATACTTATTTCCTGATGATGAATGCAAAACTTTAGAGAAAAAATAAACTCTAGCTCTTCAGAAATTCTTTGTAATATTATTATACAAACCGCCAAGTCAAGCTGTACCTTGACATTTTTTTTTACTGGGATATGGGAGTCCTCTCCTGCCATTTCAAATCAAGTTCTGTGCAGAGGGGCAATAACCACTTATACTGAGCTCGCTGAATGAGCTTGTCTGTGGTTTCTTTGATTCTTGTAATGGTCAGTTGTGGCATATTATTACTGCTATAGCCCTGGGCTGCAAACTGTGGCTACTGTTAGACTATCTGACCACACATGTGAACCCAAAGGCGTGGCACATCCAAGCCATGTTAAGATACAACTACAACACACTGCTGCCAAAATTAATTACCATAGCAGGCTGTGACCTTGCCGAGCTCCGGTACCATTTGGAGATAACTTCCCATTTGCATGTGGCGCCAAGTGAACCTCAGATATTCAGCTCGCTGTACACAAACTGACTGGAAGCACCCTGTAGAGTGAACAGACAGGGAGGCCCACTGCGTGGATTCACTTCAGCACTTTACAACATTGATTGTCACATTTGTCCTGTGTATACCCACAGTGTGGTAGCTATGCAGGCAAACAAGGGTTGTGACTAACTAATAAGACATCCAAATATCCAGCTCAAAAATGATATATTTGTCACAGACAGAAGCAGAGCTGAAAGGAAGAATGAAAAAGCTTCACAATATGGCCAGAAAGGTAATTCTTCTCCATGGTTGCTTGGTGTGTAAATCGGTGTTATCTAAATTACAGACTGCAAACTGATTAGCTCATTGTTCTCTGCTTCTAGTCAGTGTTTCCCTGAAGAAACATTGGGGCTGTTATTTTTTAAAACTCATCATACAAAATGCTTTATTTTTCTATCAATACAATATAGAAAATCTTTAACCACAACAAAGGAATTTAAAGTTTTGGAGCTTTTCTCTCTTCAGTGTCTCTTCCCTCTCTCCGCCTTTTTTGTCCTGCAGTCAAAGCAGACAAGACATTAGACCTAGACTTTATTAATCCCATATGGGGGAATTTACCTGTTACAGCAGTACAAGGGTAACAAGAAAAAGTTCAAAGACAAAGTCTCAGAAAAAAAAAGTAAAACAAAATAGTGTACAAAAAAAAAAAAAAATTTCTATTTTTTAGAAATGGTTGCTATGCACTCATAGATTTCACATATGCACATAAAGCGCAATGGAAGAAGTCCACGGGACTGTCCAACACAGAGCTGGCCCTTTCTACCAGTCTGTTAAGCCGTTTCCTGTGTCTCTCCATGCTGCCACCTAAAAGAAAAATCTATTAATGCAGTTTTAAAGTGACTCTTAGCGAGTGGAAATTTCCTCCTGTTTTTAGTATTTTCCTGTGGTTCCGCTCTGAAATGTTTGGCGTGCAGGACACCGCGATTTTATTACCTGGTGGTTAAAACTGCGTCACAAAATAAATAAATAAATAAATGTAAAACCCACGAGTCAAATCCTTATAGCACAGCAAGAGTCACTTTTACATTACAGTTTTTTTTATAGACCAGAAGAGTGATACACATGAAATAGCTTTTCTAACCGGTGTTATTCAATGTTCAGAAATGGGCAGCTTTTACATTCAACAGTCATGGGTGTGACTTACAGTGGAACCAAGGGAAAAATACTTTCGGTGACAAAAAGTCTGGATTTTGTTTCTGACAGCTGGGTCCCATTTTGATATGAAATCAGAGCCTCCTCGGAGTGCACTGTGAGGACTCGCACTGCCCACTTATCAAAACACAGCAGGGAAATCACTTAAGTCTCCTTGCTGCCCACGAGTCCAGCAACCACATGTAAAATAGAAAATACAGAAGTGGCGGGAGGTGATGAAGTGATAGAGTTGCAACTTACAAAAGCAACTAAAATGAAATGGCAAAAGGAAATAGCTGGCAAAACGGGAGGCAGTATTTTCATTTACGTGCAGAGTGAAACACAACCTTTACAGAAACATTCTGAATTAGTGTTTACATTGGAAAGATGAGCCAAACAAACATTTCAGCCATCACTCTGCTTCCTTAATACTGCACAGGGAGCTTTATTTATATAGCACGATAATAATCATGTGCAAATACACTAAACGCATGTCCCTTGAGATTAATAAATTTATTTTGCGAAAAGCCAACCACACATTTCCCGAGCAAACAAGGTTACATATTCCATGATGTTCCAGATTTCTTTACACAGATTTACAAATCCAGGTCATGGCTGCGACTCACAAGAATGCACCATCTAATGATTACGTCTAATTAAATTAAATGTCACTTAGCCTTTCCGCACTCTGCGTGGCAGCAAGATCTGACAATAGGAACTATAGAAATTTTAAAAAGCCTTCAAGATGCTGCGGAAAAGCGGATTTCAATTCATTGTAGAAAAAATTAAAGAAACCTATTTCTGCTTTGAAAGACGGTGAAAATTTTAAAGCACAACAGTCTGACCTCAGGTGATCCTCTGTAGAGACCGAGATACTCAGATATATAAATGATGCATGCAACTGTACACAACACTGGAAGGTCCCTGAATTAAAATAACTCCCAGGAGTGTTTGAGAGAAACCAGCGGGGACTTTTCTTTGGAAAGCAGTGATGAAGATTGCGGTATCCATGATTGGATGATTCACTGAAGCCAGTGACAGTCTAACTGTGTGGGAGGAGACCTGGCGCTATCTTTACCCTTCTCTACACCTCTGCCCATGTCTCACGCTTCTCTATTTATGGAGCACTGCAGTGTGTATGGTAGTTCAGCACTGGACTGGAGCCCACATGGAACCTTTTTAAATCCGTACAGCCTGCACCTTTTCTGCACAAAGGCACCGGGAATGATAGGGCTAGGCAGAAACAGGTATGGCCTTTTACACCCAACGGCCCACTGGCGGCAAATTACGACAAATACTTAACCCGCATGTACGACATACATTCAGATGTGCATACAGAGTGTAAGATGTCACAAGACTCTTTGTTTCCTTTGCCTAACGGAAAAGCCATGCAGCCGAGAGACAAATTGCTGCGTGGCATTTGCACTACAGTGAAGGATGAAAGTGCACCGAGCAAGGCAAACAAGCATCCCATTACAACCGCCACTTAGCAACAAACACATCTATTACAGCAGCTGAGCAAAGCTGGAGGTGAGCCTGCACGCACCTCCAACAAGCTGCTATCCAGGGCAATGAGATTCAGGATGCATCATGCTGGGAATTTCAACAAGAATGAGAAAAAAGAAAACAAATAGCCCTCCCACTTTCTCTCCCCACTAAGGAATCAAGGGCCATAGCCAGTGTTTACATACTCGAAGAAAGAGCCTCTTCATCAGATGATGTTTTATGATTTTTTTTTGCGGCCCTGCTGAGACTCAGAGCAGTCCCTTTTCCACCATCATTTTTTACTACAGACATGGGCATGACATCACTTCCACCGAGAAGGGCTGCTCAAGTCATTGCTTCCACTGTATCACAGTGATTAATGGAGATCTTAATACACTGACCTAGACTTCTGCTTTTCTCTTTGTGTACAACTGGAGCTCGGATAGTTTTCACTCCCTCATTTCTACCCGCAGGTTCATCCCTGGCGTTTCACTTCACACGCTGATGTGTGACATACCAGTTCTCATAGAAAACACATAATTTCCTCAATTTTTTAAACACGCTAATTACTGCAGTTCAAATTTTGACTGCTGTTGTCATGGTAATTGCCTTTCGGGGATTATGGCGCCACTTAAACTCAAGTGACTTAGAGTGAGAGAAAATGAGAGCAAGTTAGGGGGAAGATTGTGACGGAGATCCACACCGCTCCATTGTGTGCCAGCATATTTCATGTTTCATCTTGTTTCACGGCGTGTACTATTGGCAGTTTACCTTGACTCAAAATGATCTGACCATGGTGCTGCCTCGCGTCAATGCCAGAAAATGAATTTGACGTGGGTGAGTGGGGATAAGTGTTCCTTCAGCACCGAGCCGAGTGCCAAGAGGTCCCAGAGCAGAGACCTGCAACCCACCATTTATCCACCGCATTAAATGGACGTGTTGAGTTCAAGGAGGGGTCAGGGAAATATAAGGGACAACATATGTCAAACAGTACAAATTGGAAGAGAAAAGTAGGATCATAAAAAGCCTTTTATCATTTGGCAAACAGGGATCCAGGCAAAAGGAAAAAAGACAAAAGCATCGTGGATTGAAGTACTTGATCATCATTATAGAACAACAAGCGCCACCTCTGGCAGTTGGCAGAGGCATAATGCTGAAATGAGGATGGTTTAGCTTCTCCAGAGTCTTGAGGTGAGGAGTGAGTGTGTGCGCCTGTGTGAGTGTGTGTGTGCTCGCTGTAGCTGTTCCAGCGTCCTCAGGATGTCCTTGTGTCGTGTCAAGTGTCCTGCTGGACCTCAAGCATGACTGGCTTTCTGCTGTTCACTGTTGTTATTTAGACGCTTCATCATAATATTTGTGCTATTAACACCTTAACTTTCTTTCTCAGCAAGTTTCACTTTTGTACAGCATGTGCTCATTTATACATAAGATGACATGTGCAGTGCAGAAATAAAACTCAAAACAAAGGTGACAATAATAATAACAGATGTATGATGCACACGACGCACACAGATTAAAGGCGAGTTTAAAACGAAAGAATTAGTGCACTGAAATAATCATAATACTAAAACAAGCTCTGAGTCTTCTGCCCTCACCACAATACAGCTGAGATAAATGTACATTTGATTGTCATAGTCAGAGCACCAGTATGCCTTTTAGATATATCTGAACGATTACCATATTCTCATTTTATTATGTGGCAATTCATTTTGTGCTTTTATTATCATACTTATAATTATTTATAATTGTTATCAGTATAGTAATTTGATTTTTATTTATAAATATTGTTACGATTACCAATACGAATTAACAATTTTTCTCTTAAAATACAGCCTGTGCATATGTTAGCTTGTAGGGATTTAGGTTTTAGTAAAGTCTAAAGAGCCATTGTCCCGACCTATTTTGCACCCCTCTCTCACATTCTTTTCAAATTTGCTGGTTTTCTTTGATTAAAGTCCGTGGTTAAATACATTTTCTGTCTTCCGTATCTTATAGTAGACAGATGACATATTGCTGCACTTATAGTCTTACTTATAGTCTAACTGTCATATTATTAAAAAGATTAAACTATTAATGGTACAGACCATATCATTAATATTTTATTCTTTATAGCAGGACTTTTAAGGTCATTTCCTGTGTCACATTAGCACACGTTAAGCCAAATGACCAACTTGAAAGAAAGAAAAAAGTTTCAGTTCTTAATCCTGTAGACTTCCAGATCTTCCTTTATTAGTTTAATTTATTTTAGCCAAATATTACAAGCGCTGTTTACATGACTAAGCCGTTACACACAAAGAGATCTGTCCTCTTTATGAGTGTTGTAAAAATCAAAAACAGAAAACTTAAAGTTGAACTCTGAGCCTTCCTCGTGTTAGTAATAGCTGTGTCATTGCCAAACATGTATACACCACACATGCTAAAGCAGTGTTTCAGCCACCATTTGTTTAGTCATGGACAAACAAATGGCTGTACTGGCAGCTTGTTGGATTGAATGGGATTTATTTCATTGCGTTTGAAAGGTATTGTCAAGAAGGTATTTACAAATCAATTCTATACACAGAGGCTCAACTCCATGACAATCCACACACACAGCACTCTAATACAGTTTTATGGCTGGCGCAACTTCTGCAAAATCCTTGCAATCCTTTCATGGCAGATGCTATAGTGATGTAACTATATGGTCTTTGAAGTTATGTTGATGTCATAAATAATTTGGTTTGTGCCCCGTGTGCAGCATGGAGTAACTTAAAGGACTGTGTGCATTTCTAAATCCTAAAGTAATCATCAGATTTGGAAAATTGCTACAAAGTACTTATAAACACATAACAGGGGAAAATAGAAAAAACTGCCAAGCGTTGAAACTAAAAATTATAGAATTTACTGCATCATTAACATGCTGTTTTTAGGCTTTGGCACTGCAGGCAACAACATGTTTGTTATTGCACAAGTCAATTTTGTGATTTGGGGGCTATTTTGCTCCTCCTTTAGCATGCCTTCTTTTACACTACTGGAATGAAAAATACACAAAATCCAAAACACACATCTCAGGATTTATTTACAGTGATGTTAATTTAATGAGATATTGCCTTCTTTGCATATTTGCACATATTTGAGAAAACTAGATTGTAGTTAGTAGTTGTCCTAATGTAAGTAATCACCTGGGGAACCTTTCATGGGAATATCTGATAATTTTCCTACTGGTAAGCTGGATTTTCCAGTACAATGTATCTAATTTAAAGTACAGACATAAAGGCTGTGTGAAGGTAAATATCTTGCAAAATGTGAGAGCTTGTAGAAAACAATATGGGACATATTTTTCCTTCTTCTTTCCAGCTTTATTCTTTACCATATTCTAAACATTTTAACATTTTATTAATGTATATTCAAAATCTATATTAAACCTTGACAGTTCACATTACTTTCTAATACTCTCTTATTTGTGATAACTTTAATAAAAACAGAATTAAAAAAGAAAAGACACAAAACATTTGATTGAGAAACTGTGTGAATATTAGCACATATTTGCACCGCATACACCCCACTGAAACACAGAATTCCAGATAATTTGTAATGCAAAAGTAGGATCTCAGTGCAAATTATCTACTGGTGAAAGTTTTGTAGCTACAATTTTTTTTACCCTGCTGACCTGAACATCCAGACAGTATAGACACATTTGCATAGAATTTATTCTTTAAAAAGTATCGCAAGTGAATATAATGACAGTTTAAGCTGAAAGTATAATGAAAGAGTTAAAACTGTTATTTTCTAATAGGCTGGCCGTACCGTATGTCTATAGTACTTTTCCTTTACTTAATTGCTTTTTTTAGTTTTTACATATTTGCCGTGTCATGTTGTAAGTAAAATAATAATAAGTGCAAAGTGACATATAAATTTTGTCTTTCACTCGTTGTGGATGTCATTAACAGAAGTGGGGGGGAAAGGCTTTGTATAATCAGTGAGTATTGATCAGACCCTAAAGTGTCACGGAGCTCTTGTTCAAAAACCAAATAAACTTATAAATGACTAGTTCCACAGAAAATTCCAGAAAGTTCAACACATTAAGAAGCACCTCTAAATCTCATTAAATTTGCTTCTTATTCTGATCTCTATTTCTAAATAAATGCATAATACTGTATTATAATAATTGTCATAAATGCCAACAAGACAGTAAGCTTGATTATTTTACCTATGACACAAAAACTGGCAGTACTGTAGAGTATACAGACTCACACCTATACAGGCTACTTATATTCATATACACCTGGAGCAACGACCACATCGTGTATTATTTTCTTACCGAATTAAGATATTGCTGACAAGTTCGTTTGTATGTAATCTCTGTCAAAACGGAATAATCACTACAGCCACTTTATCGAGATATGAAATTCTGCAAACGCATTCAGCCTTCATGAACGTTTTGACAATGTGTTAGAAATAGAGGCCAAGAGGAGTGTCAGCCCTCACAACTGCCTAAGCTATCTTTCTCCCCATGTTTTTCAGATTAATTCAAAGCATCCCACTGCCTGGGAAATGACAACACTGCGGAGACAGCCTGAAGTTACACTTTGATGGACACAGTGGTCTATCTCTGCCGTTGACTTCAGTGGTGAAATTGTGACCCCCTGGTCATTCTGGCGGGGCCTTATCAGTGCCAGCCAAATGCGGGGAGCCTGATGGAAGAGCTAAGGAGATGATTTTTAGACAGTCTAGCACACTAATGGTTCACATTGTGGAAGCAGAATACATCGTGGAAGTGGGATGGGCGATGCACCTAATTTAATCAGGCCAAAAGTGAAAATACAATATTGTCGTTGTTGTTTTCTACTCAATGAACTAAAAAGGAGCAATTCATTAGCATTAGTTTTAGTGTTAGAAAACAGGATTTCAGGCCTACCACAAAGATAAATGTCAGCTTAAAGTTTATATAGTGCAGTGTAACCTTTTATCCTACAGAGCACAGAAAATCCACTGGTTGCAACCTTTAGAAGCAGAAGATCCTTGGCCCATCCTAACTGCTTGAATCAGTGGCAGAAAATCCATATCCTCTTAAAGAGGAGAAGTCACATCAGATAATAGATATATGAAATCCATCTTGTTTCTGAACTCTGTCCTTTGTAGGAAACAGATCAATGAAAACCCTTCCCTTGAATCATCCATAACACAAAAACACAAAATGAGGTTAACAAAAAGTAAAGTGTACAAGTGCTCAGTAGCTAATTATTTATGGGAATAAATGTAATAGAATCAAAAGTAAATAAACAGCTAAATGCAAACCCCCTATATTGATCATATATGACCACTCCAGTGTTTTTAAAACTCGTGTTAATTTATCCAGGAGGTAATTAGCAAATAGCTGTATACAACTGCATGACCATTGTGTGTCTATAGGGCAGATTGGATATCGGAACTAAATAACATTTTCTACATACATACCTTGAGATTGCTCAGTAGTAATTCTACATCTTTTCGGCTTTTAGTAGATTTATGAATATGCAAATCTTCCACCTACCCTTCTGCTGCACATGGGCAGCTTGAGCATACCTTCTCACCTTACACACTGTTAAACAACCCAACATGAAACAAAGGCAAAGTTGCAATAAATCTGCCAAACGTGTACAAACCAATTTTTAAATGAGGGGTGCCAACATATCTGTGTAACAGAATAGTCAGGTGCTCTCTTTAAGGGTCGCCCCAGCAGATGATCTTCTTCCAGCTCACCATATCCCCATCATCCTCCTCTGTCACACCAACACCCTGCATGTCCTCTTTCACTACATCCACGTATCTTATCTGTGGTCTTCCTCTTCTCCTCCTGCCTGGCAGCTCCATATTAAACATCCTTTGTCCAATATGTCTGCTCTCCCTCCTCTGCACACGTTCAAACGATCTCAGCCTTGCCTCTCAAATTCTCAACCGCTCAATGTGAGCTGTCCCTCTGATGGACTCATTTTTAATCCTGTCCTTATTCATTAGTCCCAAAAACATCTTATCAGCTTCAGCTCTGCCACCTCCAGCTCGACCTCCTGTGTCTTTGTATTAGTCCCACCATCTCTAAACCATACATCATAGCAGGTCTCACTACCATCTTCTTTCACAAATCACCCCTGACACTTATCTCTGCCTACTCCACCCTGCCTGCACTCTCCTCCTCACCTCTCTTGTGCACTGTCTGTTGCTTTGATTGGTTAACCCCAGATACTTAAACTAATTTGCCTTCACTACCTCTGCTTGCTGCGTCTTCACGGTTACACCTGTCTACCCCTCATTCAAATGTATTCTGTCCTGCGTCTACTGACTTTCATTCCTCTTCTCTCCAGAGCATACCTCCACCTCTCCAAGTTCACTTCCACCTGCTATACCCTCCTTTCACTACAGATCACAGTGTCAGCGATGAACATCATAGTCTCCTCCATGACCTCATCTGTCAACCTGTCTGAAAGTGCAACACAGTGACGTAAAGGTCACAGGTCACAAGATCAAAGGTCACATTTTAACACATTTTGCAGACTTTTTGCATTTCCAAGATATATGAAAGTCTACATAAAGTGTTATATTTTGGCCTGAAGTAGTTACTCTTAAAAGTCTCATAAACCACAAGCCTGACTAATCTCATAATAAACTGGCATGAAACCCACAACTTTGAGTATTTTCCATTTTAAAGTATCAGAAGCTCCTCAATATCCAATATCAGTGTGACAACATTTAAATACCCATCTATTAAAACTGTGCTACATGTTGCATAGGCAGCACGAATTATTTGGATATTCATTTCCCTCCTTGCCCTTATGAAATCATTACAAAACACTTCACCCTGTTATACAGTGCAATATCTTTTACCAATATACTCTTTTGCCATTATGAGTTCAGGATGGTGCAGTACACTGTAATAGGACACTAACGTGCAACTTAAAAACACAGCAACATAGTTTGTATCTCCATAACTGCTACACGGCTGCATTAGTCCTGACAGTTTAATATTTACAGACTAGTTCAAATTCTGTGAGCTTTTTTTACTTTTTATTTGCTTGTTTTCTTGAACTTTGAATTTCATTTTTACTCTTTTATAACTGTGGTAAATCTTTTTCTCTAAAACACAGTATGTAACATGTGTGGAGGCTATAACTGCATTTTTCTGCTCTTTTTGCGCTCTTTACATGATAATAAAGCTGCCCCCAACCTTGATGTTGAATTAAAAAATGGAAATACTGAAGTGATTTACACTCTGCACTCATAAAGTGTGTCTGTGTGTGTGTTGAGAGAGAGCGAGGACAGGGATCTGTAAGCACATTTCAATAACATCCATGCATTGGAATAAAACCTGTACTGTTGTGATAACAGGTCATTTTTTGTGTGTTTTTTTGACTTAGATTGGACATAAAATTCAATTATGATGATTCAAACGTTACCTGTTACTGATGCTCATCTATTTTAAAACACTTGACATTAAGTATGGTGGTGACTTTGAATTATTCCAGCATTTATGCAAATTTGTAACTGTACCATGTGGGCATATAGGAGAGTTTCATTTTTCAGCATGATAAGAGAATGGCTTGTTGCTCTCTCTTTCAGCCTGTCAGGTGCCAGGTTTACGTAGCCTGTTGCCCAGCAACCTCTGCCAAACAGACATGTGGCTAAGAGAAGCTGCAAAGCAGCAGAACTAGATGGTGTCATGGGCTTGTTTGTACAAGTGTGTGTCTGCGTGTGTGCAAGTATGAATAGGTACTACTGCTGCCCTCCATGGGGCTTAACAAGCTGCTGCACCTTTTGAATTTTTAACCTCGCATTATCTAATAAGGCATTGAACATCATAGCCTCTTGTTAGGCAAAGTTTAATTAAACTATTTTTGGAATAAATTGAATCAGGGTTACTCATACCAACATAAGGTCAGATTCTTGGCATTTTTTGTCTTGGGGATTTCTCTATGAGACAGTGGACCAATCAAAGTACATTTAAGTGTACTTGATGTGATTTAGAATTGCCCTGCCTTTAATCAGGAAGAAACAAACAGAATGTATACTTATGTTGCATGACATTTCAAGTGCACTGTCAAAGAAAGTACAAGCCAAAGCCTGTAAAGGACTGACACTCTCTATTCTTTATTAAGAATTACAGAATTACATAACAGACAGTGCTGTGCAAGTTACTTAAAATATTCTTTACATGTTGCTAAATGAAGTAGTTTTCATAGACAATAGCTGTTATTTATTTTCAGGCTGGCTCAGGGGAAAAAAAAGCCTTTAAACAGCCCTAAAGTTTCCATACCTATCCATTACATCTTCTCTTGTTAGGGCTTGTGAAAATGAGACAAGTCTGTGGTTTAAAAGTTCTTTACTAATTTACTGTCTGACTCAGATTTGGCAGATTTTAAAAATGATAATGCACTGCAACAGTATCGGACATGTTGTCTTTTTTGTTACACACCAAAACCTGTTGGTCATTACCCATGATGCAAGGTGGCGTGCAACAGTCAGCAGAGACTCTGACGTTTTATGATAGTAGCAGCACATGAAGCATTCTGTTTTCTGTTTTTTGTCGTTTTGTTTTTTCAATCAGATAATACAGTTATCAGATTTCACAAACCTGCATTTAGAAATAGAAGAGGTCCTCCACAATGTCTGTAAAATTTCCCATCATCAGCCACAATTACGAACCAGTCTTATACCAAAGGAGGCGCGTAATGACGTAACCACCTCTATTGTTTACAAAAAACACGGTGATGCAATATATAGCCAGGGTTTTTCCAGCATATAAGAGATGCCGGGAAAATCACTAAGACTATGATAGAAACATTTTTTATCTAATGTACAAAAAGTAACTGGAAAAAGTGTACAGAAAAAAGTGTTTGTAAGGTAAAGTAACACACACACTATGCTTATGGGAATAGTCACTCCAAAAAGGTTCATTTTGACCCAGGATTAACTGTGCTTGGTTACAAGTTTACTGCAAAAGTAATTGATGATAACTGTACAAATCATGATATATAGTTCCTGAGGCTACTGACAATGACTATTCCAAACACATACATTCACTTAAGAGACATTAGCACTGATGAATGAATGAATCCCTCAAATGTTTTCATGAAAGCACGCAAGAAGCTTTGGCGCTAAATTTAACTTCAACTTAGGAAGTGTGAAGATCCCATAAAACACAGAGTTGCCATTCTGCTGCTGTGTCCACAAGTACATAAAAGGAAAGAGGTGCTGCCCTCTCCAAGAGCAGATGGATGCTCTGAATGTTTGCTGAGAAACAAAAATGCTAAAAAACAGAAAATGGGACTTATTTGGTAAGATGTGCCAGTCCTACTGTTTATAGGTGTTTCTGGTTTATCCTGCTTATATGTTGCACCAGCACCTAATTACCAATCACCTCTGTGTATGTGTGTGTGTGACCACTTCCTTCTCTTGTGTTCCTTAGCTTCACATGTTTTCTATTTTGGATTCATGTTTTGTTAGACTTTATAGAGTAGCTTGAAAAAAAAAAAAAAAAGAAGCTGTGTTTTGTGTCCTCTCTCAGCTACTCCACACGTTTTGGTGATACATCACCATTAGCACATCCTCTTTATTTAACACATAACTGTTATATTTTCCATTTCAAATCTTCTCTTGCGGTTTCCTTGTGCATTTTTCTTGTTCTGGTAATTAACTGGCCAAACATTTATGCAAATACCCAGCAGCAGACGTTTGTAGAAAAGGTCTGAAACATCAGAGGAAAAAGGAAGCTGTTAGTGTCAGTTCCCTGAAAAACAACAACAGCTTCTTTGTGCACTCAATAACACTGGGGGGAGATCTCCATTATAGAAGAAGCAGAACCATAGCTTCTCGGGACACTGTGATGCAATAAAGCAGCACAATATGTTGAATTTCCCGTGCTTTTGCTTTAATGGAAAAGCTCTGCTACATATATTGCTTTGTCACCTACAAGAAAGACCTATTGCAAGTTCACAAGTTCACAAATGGCGTTCTGGTGCGACACTATGAAAAATGAAAAATCACTAACTGACAGTGGATGCAAGCAGGTTGAGAATAAGGTAGGCATTCTGAGAAACACTTAATCCGTCACATCTTGGCAAATCTATATCAGTGTAAGCATATCCAGGGTTGTATTTTACCTTTTGAATCATGCTGTAGATCGGCACCATCTCAGTACAGGTATGTCGATAATGTAGACGCACATTATCATAAGAGAGAATCACTAAGCTCTTTTGATGAAAAATAACTGGAGAGATTCAACCTGACCTTAAAAAACATGTGACATTTCCCAGTCGAGGAGCTGAAACCCATCCGCTATGATAAGGAGAGCATCTTACTTAAATGTCACAGGGCTGGACAGACTGGCTCTGATATTGTTGAGAAACTGCCATCATGGTGAGATACTGGTGTGTATGAAACTACAGTGCAATTTGCTCTGGTATCTCATTAAACCTTGTAATGTCTTGCTAATAATTAAACGCCTGCACTTAGCAGAAAATGATTCAGCAGGGTATATCACAAGCATGGGATTCCAACAAACACAGTATGCTTAGACTATAATTGACTTTTCACTCTGCCCTGGAGTTATAGAAGAATAATGGGGCTGGAAATAGCTAGTTAACCTCCTGTCAGGTAATACATAAAAGGAAAACAAAAAAGTCTCCATAGCACTGAAATACACCTAAACTGTCTCCTCTGAGAGAAACAGAGAGATGTCAAGGTGGGAGTTGTTATACTAAGTGATTTTATTAAGTGGAACACCCGCTGTGAGCTCAGTCAGCCACGCAGGGATTGTTTGACACAAATTATACATAATTCCTACTGCATGACAAAACATCTATATCCCACACATATAGTATGGATCAATTGCATAGCACCGTGGCATTAAAGAACATAAAACACATAAACTGAACTAAATCCATCAGGTATTAGTTTTAGTTTATTAGTTTTAGTTTATTAGGGTTTTGGTGTATGTTTATTTTTCAATACTTTGAAAAAGTATCTTACTTACTTTGCTAAGAGGAGTACGCAGTGTAGTAATATTACTCCTCACTGGTTATTCTCACGCTGTGGTGACTCAAGATTTAGAGCAGCTGAACCCCAAGTACGAACATCGAAAATGTGTCTATGGATGCCACTTGTAGATTTAAAAGTGCGCGGAGTGCTAGGTGAGAGCAAAAGAAGCACTATATGAAGTGAAGTCCATTTACCGTGGACAAAACTAGGAGAGGGTAGAACACAGAGAACACAAAAATCACAAATTTCATTGTGTTCTTTGATTAGTTAAATGAGTTAGCCACTATAACAATAGCTGGGCAGCACAGTGGTGCATCGGTCACCTCGCAGCAAGAAGGTTCTAGAGTTCAACTCGTCCAAAGACATGCTTGTCAGGTTAACTGGTATAAAGTGGCTGTTGGAATGATGGTAAATGGTTATCTGTCTTCCTGTGTTACCCTGTTAAAAATGGCAGGGTCTGCCAGCATGAGAGAGTCGAGCCAAGGATAAACAGTGAAATTATAAAATTATTGATTCAAACAGTCATAAAGTGTTGTTAAATGACGATTGTTAAATGTTTACCTAAATGTATGCGTCAAAAGGTTAAAGGGTAATCCCTTGAACTGCTCAATGGTGTGAGGCAACAACTGCCATTGGACCACCGGAACAACATGTTATACATTTAGTTAAACCATATAATTGAAGATTAACACCCCTGAAATGTATACAGTGGTTGTAATTATCTGTTAAATAGCATTTTTTTAAAATTACTGTGAAGTTGGAAAGTTTTTAAATTTTTGAAAATTCCAGAAATTACATTTTCCTCTTGCCTCCACCAGCAGGGGGCCTACAAGAGCACTTGAAATGTAACCTAAGACTGGTAGATAAAAATATTATTTTATAATATTTGTACACATGATATATGAATCATACAAGCGATGATGAAATATTTTCTAGAAACCTAACTTGTTACTTGTTTAATCTTTTTCACTATCATAGATGGAGTAACGTGCACACTGTAAGTGATGATTGCAACAAGTATGTCTCAAAGAAGCATTTATCCCGCTGCGGATGAAAAGAAAAAAACACAAAGGAAATAAAAAACTGCAAAATAAAGGTATGTGTCCGTGAATAATCATTTATCAGTTATTTATCATTAGGATTCACTAATCATGACATTAGTTAAACAGAAGCATCAGACAAGCCTTCAGTTCAGTCAAGGTTTCGCGAGATTAAATGATGTGTGGAAACAGGGGGGAAAAGTGGATGGTAACCTACTAGTAGCTGTTACTGTTAGTTTTCATATATTTAATACTGTCTGCTTTTACATTTACATCATTTTGTTAAAAGGTCATATTTAGGCCTAACTTGATTTTAAAATGCATTGGCTGCTGATTTCTTTCTTTCCAGCACACTAATAAGCCATGATAGTGGTTGTGTTAGATGTGAAATGCACAAATGTTTAAGTAAAAGTAAAGTTATTACTGGCAATGTAAAGGAGGGTGGTTAGCGGGTCCCCAAATCAAATTCTGTTTAAGACCCTGTAAACCCTCGGGCCGTCTCTGTCTACTGTTCTAGTTACGAGTTGCCCAGATGATGAGAGATTTCACAATCCAAATCTGTTTTATTTGATAATGTTAAAGGACAAAAAGGAAAAAACTACAGTCCTTATTAATCAAACCATTAATAGCTTCTCATTCTTATTATTATGATTTTCAAATATCATTTGAAGGATTAGTTAAGTCAGACAACACAAGTTTGAAAACATTTATTTAAACAGCGGTAGCAAGCTTCTGAGTTAATCATTCCCAATGACTCTACAGAAACTGAGGCGTAATGAGTAAATATCCCCCCAACCTACAGGTGGATGCCGGGTGGTGGAGGGGTCGGAACAGCAGGCAGTAAAGCAAGGCAGCACGAGCAGCTGCGCTGGAATGTCAGATAGAGTGGTGGGAAATGGTTTAAATAGGCTGCCAGAGCGTTTGGTATATATGAGGAGAGCGAGTTTGTCAATTGGCAGGAAAATCTTTGGACTAAACAGGAACCCTTCTGGCACTTTTCTCTGTTAAATATCATTGTAAACTGAATATATGTAGGTTTATATATTTTGTGCTGCTAAACAAATCCTACAAACCGAATAAATAACTTTTCTTTATGCATCTGGTTATCAAAATTGTTTATTTAATATAGGTGAATTTCTTTATTTTTGCTATTTTATGAACTAAAACATCCATAAAATGACAAACTATAGAATTATTTATTGCTACTGTCTTATTGTAATGCTTTTAATAACCCCTATGTAGGTGCAATGATTGCACTGCACTGTCTCACAGTGTTATATTTGCTGCACGTCACTGGTGCAGTGATCATGTTATTCCTCTCAGTATAGTAGCAAAGGAAACATGTTGTCAACCCCCTTGCCTGCACTGTCTGCCTCTGTCTATCCCACTTCTTCATTGCCCATGGCCTGGGGGAACAGTTGGCTTTCTGAATACTCTTCCCCCTTTGTGAGCACACATTGATTGGCCCTCTGCTCCCCCAAAGCAGAGCAGCATGGGGTGCCAGCAGCCAGCTTTCTGCTGGTGCTGCTCAAAAAAAGTCTAAGGGAAAAAATGAGGGGAGGAAATTGTCAGGAGGCTTCACCACAACCTGTCTAGGTATGTCTCTTCTCTTCCTGTCTGCCTCTCCTGTTGTAATGAGAATCAATGGGGTTTAACACATTTCCCTCATGCCTTTTTGTCAAATCGAGTGCAATTGTCTCCTCTGTTTGCAGAGCCATGTCCTCTCGCTCCTAATTGCCCTGCTGTTTCCTTCCATCCTTTGCATTCCTATTTGTTGAGCAGACTCTACAGTTTAACAGTCTGCAGTGCTGTCATCAGGTCACACAGAGCCCCAAAGAACCCCAGTAACACACACGAGGATGCCTATGATAAGGGCTCAGAAATATCAAAGTAGCGAATCTGTCATCCACAGCAGTCATTTTTAAGATGATCTAAAGGAAGCGACATGAAATATGCAGGAACAGTTGTCGAACACTAGCGTTTGTATGATTCCAAGGCTATCCTTTCTCTCCATATTTTCGGACATACCGCTGAGCAGCACAAGCTCATGGTCCACAGTGGAGTAAAGTGTGCACTGAGAGCACATTTTGACTGGAAGACAGCCAGTGGTTGGTCTGTTGCGGAGGATGTGGGCTGGTCTCTGGAGCCCGGTGGTTGTTCATTCATAAACCAGGTGGGAACTGTAAATGAGAACACAGACATCTCCCTGCCCACGCTTTCAAAGATCATATTGTACTGTTTTTATGTAAGGAGCAGCAGGACGTGCAGGAGTCCAACATCAGCAACGTGTTTTGTACTTCATTTGAAAGGTTCAGCAGCATATACGTCTTACCTATAAGGTTTATAAAAGAAGATGTCAGTGGGGAAATTAAAAAATATTTAAGCCATTTAAATCGGGTCTTTAAAATTTATCTAGCTTTTCAAAGTTAAATTAAAATATGGCAGGATTTTCCTCCACCTATCAGTCATTTAGCTATCTTTATGGCAGCCATATGACAGAAGACCTCGAGTCTTTCTCTGACAAATAATGGCTGAAATAAAATTTTACATGAAAAAAAAAAAATGAAATTCAAACAAACAAAATCTAATTTCTCTTGCCTCCAAAACCATTTGTTTGTATGCAAAACCCTGTGTGTGATCGGCGCTCGACTGCGGTGACAACACTGGAAAAAAACACAGTGTGTTCGTATTACAAATGTGAGACAAGCCCGTCTGTTGTCACCACTGTTGACATTATTTACCAAGGCGACAATATTTCCCCCAATATTAACAAGTTATTTCACTACAATTGTGACAGTTTGCAGACAGGTTCAGCATGAACATTATGCAGCTCTATGAATTCATGCATTTGAAATATTTTGAATATTTTTATATATTTCATTGACAACAACTCATTTATTTAAAAACATGTTGAAAATTCATCATGTGAGAATATGATTTGCATGAGACATTTCCTTACACAGTCTGACCAACAGAAATGTACAGATATATGTAATTAAGCTAAGATATAGCTAAGATATATTTAGTATTTAGTATTAGATGAAGAATCAGTAGATAGATAGATAGATAGATAGATAGATAGATAGATAGATAGATAGATAGATAGATAGATAGATAGATAGATAGATAGATAGATAGATAGATAGAACTGATGTATTTTTATGGTATAAAAATGTTGATTCACGTATATTTAACTCAGCAGAATTTTACATGATCTCCACTTCTGCTGTCCTTAGTGCCTCCTTGCGAGTTCAAGCTTTATACACCGCTGACAAGAGAATGAAACCAGAGTCAACACAATGGGATACAGAAGCTTCATTCAGAAAAATCCAGCAATCAAACCTGTGTGTGTCTCGCTGTGGTGTGACACTGTTAACTGCTGGACCAGCACGCCCCTGCCAGTAAAGCATATCGAGTAAATCTGATGTCACACAGAGTCTGCACTCAAGCCAGATGATGCTGCACCACTGAGCATCACTTTGCATATGATTTTATAAGCATTCGCAGACAGACTGTGCTTGACTAGGTCTCCTTGAACCAGTTGTGATGAGGAAAATTCCCCTCTAATTGGATCAATGCTTCTGTCTTGCACTGGCGTTCATCGGACCATCTCTCGGGAGGTGTTACAACATTGAGATCACAGGTCTGTGTGGTCGATTCCTTTTAAAAAAAAAATCCCAATCATTTACCAGAGTAAAGATTTAATATCACGATAGCCAAATATTAATCTACAAAACCACTGAGAATTATAAATAATGAAGTCAGAAATTCAGGGTGAAATGTGAATCACGCTCCACATTCTGATGGAGCATGAATCTGCTGGATTTGGTAGCTCACGTACTTGAAAAAAAGGTAATCACTGCATACTTGTAGTTCTTTCAGCTGGGTGTGACTCACTTAACAGAATTAGCCTCATTAAAAAGTAGCAATTTAAGAATTCAGCAGGGAGGCTCCAAAATGCACTGAATATTACCTGAAAATAATGATCTAAAGTATTAGAACATTTTCAAATGACATTTTAGATTTTCAAAAAGTAGCATTTTGATGATTAGAAGTCAACAAGTATAAAAGAATATAACAGCTGAGCACTAAAGTAGCTTAAAAACCATTATCTGGCTGGGCTGGATTTAATCAAACCAAACTGCTAGTGATTTGCTTTGCTTTTTGTCTGCTTGCCAAACAGTTGTTTGTTACACACAATCATTTAATAAAGTTGTTTCTTGCATACTAAAGATTTTTGCTGTTTATTGTGCACCTTGCAACAATCACGCATTGAACACTAGAGGGCTTTATTGCAATTAACATCTCAGTAAAATTGATGGAGCTTTGGTATCCTGCAATCAAAACTTTGATCCTGTTTCCTGAAGTAACTGCTGCTAATCAGCTGTCTACGATCTCCCTTAAAGGGATGTATTCATCCCTGGCTAATTCACAGTTGGCTTACAAGCTTGGGACAGACTGAAATCAATGCTTCCTGTCACCTTTTAGCAGGACACATGGCGCCTATTGTTACGCCCATCCCTCCCTCTAACTTAGACAGCTGGGGTAGACAGCCTGTCCAGATAGATGAAATGTTGCCTTTCTGTTGTGTGATGACTTGTAATTATAATACAAGTGCGAGCTTAAGAAAACTCGTGTCTGACCATGATCGCAGGTGAAGAGTCACTCACAGCAAGCAGGGCGCTGTATTTCTAACTTTTGACATGGCTGCTTCCAAACAGGCCACAGTGAGGAGCAGCAGGTCAATGTGTGTTTGTTTGCGTGTGTGGTGGCCGAGTCTGGATGCTGCTTGGCACAGTCATGGCTCCTTGACGTCAGCTCTCAGCCCAGCCTGCTGCTGCTGCTGATGCCGCTGCTGCTCTCAAACATGTCTTTGTTATTCAGAGCTTTCCATCAGAGAGCGGCGACCTGCAAAACATGGAGGGTGGCGTCAGCGCCGGAAAGGATCGCTGTGTGACAGCGCGCGTGTGCGCTAATGCGCTCGTCGTAGACCGTGCACGTTCTTACTGCTATTTATTAGATCATTAAATAGGCACTAAACCCATTATTAATTATGTTTAGATGTTTAGCTTATAATAATGCAGCCGATAAACTGACAGATTATGCTACAGAGAGAATTATTATTGTCCTTGCATGGTTATTTTATTTATTTCACTGCCACTGTTATTATTATTATTATTATTATTATTATTATTATTATTATTATTATTATTAGCATCAGTGGCCAAGTACTTGCGGAAGTAGTTGCTGTCATGTTTAAAAACATATATTTTCGTCTATTCTGATCAGTCTAAACCTAATTTATTAGAGGCCGTTAGAGTTAATACTTCCTTAGAAACTGTCATAAATAGCATTTATTAAATCAGTATCGAAATCCAAACCAAAATACCCAGCAATGACGCTTTAACAGCCTCATTATTGAATCTAAATGTACCTTCCTGTTTAAACATCCCCAAATCATAACTACACAATGCGGTAGACCCGGTCAGAGCCACAATCAGAGCGGGTCGCTCCAGCACATCCAGATACCATATGGCCGCTGTGCTGAGCGACAGTCCGACTCCGCTCCCGGCTCTCTCCTGATGGCTTCTCCGCGTGTATAATCCGCGACACATTTTGTCAGCAGCCACCGAGCATGGGTCCCTTTGGTAATAGAATAGCCAATGTAATTTGACACTTCAACTTACTGTGCTCTCTCCGAGTCTATTCAGTTACTCACCCACTGACGCCGAGCCCATTCTCAGTGGCCGCGAGGGGGGAAGATATTTAAAAAAAGCAAGAGTCGAAAATTACCGAGGACTTTCTGCGCTTAATAACCCGGTGAGTAGCTGCAAACTTAACGTTGCTTGTTCCCGGTGTCGCGCTGCGAGGCTCTTGTCTCGGAAAAGGTTTTGTTTCCACTTTGGCTCAGATTGTTTCTCAACAATAGAGTGACCACTTGAACTGGCACCGAGCGGCACGTCGGAGCCTGTAATAATAAACCGCAGCTTTTTATTTACTATCACGCCGCTTCGTGGCGTCGGGACTGAACCGGCGGGCTGTTAATAAGCAGGTTGTGCATTTCGTTAGTAACAGATGCCGCGTTGATCTCCAACGCGCTGGGGCTTGGAGGCTACACTGTAGCAGGCTGTATGGATCTCGCTCGCAGAATGAACCGTGTCTGGGTGCGCGTGTGTGCGTAATTTCATGATGTGGGGTTTGCTTTACCTTCAGCTTCTTGATGCGCACAAAGCACATGGTCTGTCTAAAATGGGTTTTTGGGTGATACGTGCAAGCTGTAGAATAACTGGACGTGGTAATAACGGTCACAGCACTGTTCGGGATTTTTCAATGAATGTCACATAAAATCATAATTTCCGAACTTTGATATCAACAGCACATGTATACTATTAAATGATAATGGAAAAAAAGCAAGCATGTCTGTGACAGCCTGCAGTTATCTTGTTGCTGTAGGTCATTAGCGCTTCATAGAGGTTTAACAAGTTGACTCCCAAAATTCCAGCTGTCTGAATATATGGAACCGGTTGGGGTTGGGGGGGCGGGGGCTCTCTCATCTAGAACTAGGTTGCCTTTCACTTGCAGTACATCTGTCCAGGAAGCAAAAAAGCATGGCCAAGTGGAAAAAAAGTAAGCTTGACTCTGCTCCTGTTCTACTTCCTAACCATTGTGACTGAGAGAGAGAGAGGAGAGCGAGTGAGAGTTTCTGTCATCTGTAATTTTCTTTTCTGTTACAAAATGCAAGTTTTGGAGCATCAAGCAAGCAAACATATCTGTGCAGATGTTTCTCGTCCCCCTGTTAAGATGCACAGGAGAGCTCTTCCTGCTTTTGTGTTATGCTGTTGAAAAGTTTATTCGGCTCATATCTACTTTTAGCTGCTGCAGCATCCAAGTTTGTCCTGCGAGCAGAGTGTTTTGCACCGAGCCACATATGGGGGTCATGACAAACCTCCGTGGGGACTGCAGTTATTAAGCACCCTCGCTTGCTTATTTACATGTTTGCCATGTAATTTCAAGGGTCTTGTTGAGTTTCTTCACTTTGCTGTTTTCGGAATTTGAGATAACAGCTGAATGAAAGATTTGAGTTGATGTCAAAGAAGGAGGCTATCATTGGCTGATTCACAAGCACTTGATGGCACATAAACACTGAATGACTGCCTGTATTTGGGAAAATTAAAACTTTCAATTATTGGAACAATTTTGGTGTTGTCAGACAGAGGAGGTCCTGTCCCCTCCTTCCCCATCACCCCACCTCTGTGGGGCC
This sequence comes from Simochromis diagramma, assembly GCF_900408965.1. Taxonomy (NCBI): domain Eukaryota; kingdom Metazoa; phylum Chordata; class Actinopteri; order Cichliformes; family Cichlidae; genus Simochromis; species Simochromis diagramma. The sequence continues at coordinate 3,646,021 of NW_024386972.1, read as the reverse complement.
CCAGGTTGGGCTCCTGAATAACCACAGACCCCACCAGGCTGACCTTCTTCTATTCAAGTTGAGGATGTTGAAACACCAGCCGTCAAACAAAAGACACATTGAAACAGAGATCTGCAACCCAGCACGTGTGTCTGAGTGCTGAAGTAGACCATTTATTAACTCTCAGTTTCTTGCTGACCAATGGAAACTGTCGACACAACAAACTAAAGTCGTGAAAAGGACAAGTTTCTGCAGATACACGTATTAGTGAACAAAATCTAAAAATAAAGAGAAGTTAAATATATATATTTTTAAATTAAATCATACATAAAGCATCTTCTACACACTTTAGCAAATCTTTTCTTTTTGTCCAGACTCCAGGCTGGCTTAGGTTTGCATGTGGCACCGTAAGGCTGACAATGGCAACACGTTGTCAGCGCAGGGTGGAGGGTTCTGCTCTTGCTGTCCCACCCGCCCGACGGGCTGAGAGTAAAGGCGGAAGCTGGAAATGACTGTGCCACATGGGAAATTATTCAACTCTCAGATCAGAGAGGACACACAAGAGGCCTCATTACCTCCAGCAGCACTGCTGGTCAGCCTGTGAGAAGACCGAGAGCTGGTGTGTCTTAACTAGCTGATCTCACTTACTACAATCCTGTGTATCATATGCTTCTTTCGTCTGAAAGAAATCCAACGCATGACACATGACGCGTGACACAGAAATACACCCAAAAACTTTAGGAATAAACACTGTTTTCAGAAAGGAAATATGACCACTTTGATCTGTAATACAACAGTAAAAGAAAACCAGTTCCAAAGGTTTGCAGTCTAAGCCTCTTTTAACCAACATTATGTACTTAAATAGCTGGTAAATAGGCCTGTTAGCTTGTGTATAATATCATAATGTTATTGATTCAGCTTGGGAATTCCACTTGCAGTGAGCGGCTCCTGTGTATGGCGAGCTCTCTGAAGCACTCTAACAGAAAAAAGGTGAACGAGTAAGCAACCGAAAGCTCTTCCTCCACGGTCAGAGCCTGTGGGAGGTTTGTGTAGGTTTCGCTCAAGGTCCTTTTTGTGTTGTCTTTACTCAAGAGAATAAACTCTTGGGATGAATCACCCTGCTGGTATGGCTATTTTCAAATGGTAAGGAGAGTCGAGGGGTAGAAAGTATGTCACTTGGTAGATATAGCAGTTTAATCATGAGGTTTACCTTTGTGTCAAACAGCACTTAATAGTCCTGTTATGTTAGTTGTGAGTAATTACAACCTTGTGCAGTGTTGCTGTGACTTTGAGATTGTAACTCGTGCTGGAAAGTAACTAAATGCATTACTCAAGCTACTTCGAGTCCTCTGCAGATATAAATTTTACATACAAAACTGATGAAAAGCAACACATTGTTACAAATGAAGCCCTTATTGGTCCTCTTGGCTTATTGTGACTAAGTGGAAGCGCCAAAAATGCAACAGGTAACATTTCACACATGGTGACCTCTAACATTTAAATTCATTTTACGATTACTTAGTATGATCAGCGAATGTGGTGAGGAAGAAATCCATTTTCTCACTTAAAATAAACAGAATTAACTGTATGGGAAGTTGTTAAGAACTTCAGGGATCTGCTGTAGCAATCACATGGTGAGAGTGGGGAAAAAGAATGTCCTTTTTCAACAAGACGATACACACAGCAAAAACAGACTTGGGGGAGGGAGCAACTGGTTGGTTGTTGATAAATAATCAATCAAAATAAACAAAATAGTCTATGTAAGACATGATGCTTCAGATTGGAGTCACATTAAAGGATCTTGACCCTCAGGTTGAGACACGTTAATCACAGGGCAGCATAAAGGCTTGAAACTGACTTCCACCTTAGCCAGCTACAACACAGAAAACATATTTTACCTATAGTATCTTTTTTACACATCTTGTACTGTTTCGGTAAAGGGAACTGAATGCAGCTGATCTGAATAACAAAATAACCATTTGCACTACATCATACCAGCGTATTCTTCTTCCATATGTTATTCTGCATTCCTCGTGTGTATGTGATGATTCGCGACGCTCCACCTCTGTGACACGGAGCTGCAGTAACATGTGTACCGCGCAGATATTCACTGAGGGGTTTTATGGTGGATAGAATGCTCTGACTGTACCTGTCAGCTTGACTGTTGACTGTTAATATGAAGCTTCTATTTTCAAAACACAGCTCAGGGAAAGGGAATCTGTGTGTGTGTGTGTGTGTGTGTGTGTGTGTGCGTACTTGCTTTGTGCAGGAGGGAGATACAGAGCATAGCGAGGGATGGGAGAGGTGCTGGGAGTGACGCCAGACCGCACATCATTTAATCATGTTAGCGTGTGCAACCACTTTGTGCATATTTTCGGTTGCATTGGTGATAGGAGTTGTTATTGTACAAACTGTACTCACACCGAGAGAGAGCGAGAGATGGCTTGACAGGAGGGAAGACAGAGATGACAGTTTGATGCAGGAGAGGCAAAATAAATAGCTCTTTGGATTTTTTAGATTTGTGAAATTTCAGTTTTATGGCAGAAAGCGATAACACAGCCCGAGTCTGATTTTCAGTTGCTGCTGCAACTATTAACATCGCTTGAGAAATCCAAAGTCACCACGTTTGAGAGCATTTAAATGTGAGCCGGTGAAAGGATGACCATTGTGCATATTAGCATTGGATTTCAGCATGCTCTTTGGGCTTAATCCCACTGTTGACTTGCCTGCTAAGTACTGAGTGTGTTATTTTTGCTCTTTTTAAAGAGCCCCTCTACATAATCTCACCTAATCTAATCTATCCCCTTTTATAATAGACTCGGAACGATGTGACTTTATAGAAAAAGCTTTAGTGTAGATCCATACCAAACAGACCAGTGTGCTGCTTGCTTCCCCAACCCCTCTGGCAAAGCTCTTGTGAAAATGCATGTGACCTCTGTGCCCCTTGTTAGTCTGAACAATAGGCTTGCCTCCTCTTACAGCTGCAGCCATGCTGGAGGGGAAGTTTGCCAGAACAGAAGACACACACCGTCTGATTAATAGGTTTAAAGACAGCAGGTTTAGCTTCATAGAAGGCACAACATCATTAAAAATATAGATTACATTCAAGTTTTGTTTAGTTGTTTGTGCTTGTTGGTAGGCATGGGAAGCAAATGTGAAATTAAAATACATTTTTTAAATCTAAAACAAATCAAATCAAATCAAATCAAATCAAACAGATGAAAGGGTTAATCGATTAACTGATTTTCTACTTATTTATTTTTGTTAAAAGTTATACAAATACTTTCTGCAGAGTAAGTTAAATATTCAGACAACCAAATGGACAAAACAATCTCCTTAAAGATGTCAGTCAAATCTTTTTCTAAGAATTCCCAGCATTATAACTGTTAATTGATTATGAAAACAATTCCTTCCTTTATTGCTCATAATTAAAGTGCAATTAAAATCTACTAATTCTTTGTTTGCATGTTTGTTGTTGTCAGCAGGGTTTTAGAATTTCAGTGGACAAATTAGAGCACAAACTGAAAAATAGCTGTGCAAAAAGCAAAAGAAAAAAAAAAAGAATACAATCTGTGAGTCTTAACACACACAGGATGTAATTGGAGCTTTGTGGGGTCCCCACCAGTCGCAGGCTCATGCATGTTAAATGTGACATGCTGTGAAAAACAGACGCGGATGATGACAGTGCATTGTCGCAGTGTTAAGTGTAAATGAAAGGCTCTGGATCTTGGAAAACATCCAGTTCTACAAAGTCTCAGCCTTTATAAATTTAAACAAGGTCCAACCGAGGATCCCGTCAAATCTTCCAAGTGATGCATAGCAGGCATATTCCCCTCTTAAATGTGAGCAAAGACCGAGAAACTAGCTCTCAAAATTTGAAAATGTCTCAAGAGGTGTAATCTCACTATCAAGAAATGGGCACCGGGAAGGCTCCCGAGAGGGCTCTGCTGAAGCATCAGTGTCTAGTGTGCGCTCCAGAGGATTTTTTTTTTCTTTTTTCGGGGAGACAGAGAGATCTACATCTCTGATGAGTAATGAAGGTGATTCTGAGCAAGTGGTGGAATTACATTCAACAGAGCCCACGGGGGTCCATATCTTATTGTTCTGTGACAGGGAAAATTAACTGGGATTTACTAATACACAGGGAACGTCCTTCCCCCATTCTCTCCTGCGCTCAAAGAAAAGGTCTGAGGGTAATCTCTTTCCCAAGCACCCCCACCCCCACGCCCCCTCCCTTCCCAAACACAAATGTCAGATCTTTTCAAGTTTGCTATCGAGATGTAAAACATAAGTAGATAAAATCCCTGACATGTTGCCCCATCTCTCATTCATCTGTTGCCGTATGTTGACACAAAAGACGCGTTCTGCTTAAGTGTTGTTTTGCATTTCACCTGTTCTCCTTTGCATAGTCACTGCGGCAAAGCGTGCAGGTGACCCAAAGTAGATAGGGCTCCATGGCTTTTATTCTCATGGGATCTTTGAGTATTTGTGACAGTTTCACGCTTATAAATTGTCATCGTCGGTACTGCTTGTGTGCAGTTTGATTAAATCTGATTGATGCTGGCATAAGACAACAACCCAACAACAGACTAAATATAAAATTTGCATTAATATATTTTGATTGGTGGGTTATAATGCATGCTTTTCCACTTCATTTAAAGCACCCAGACAAGAATAGACATAAATCTTTGCAAGCCTTTTGCCTGCTGTGCATGTTAAGAGCACTTGTGTACTCACTGTGAGGTTACCTTTGTAAAATTAGCATGTATGAAAATCCTGCCCTTGCTTCAAAATATACAAGATACTGGATATATTATTACAGATGAACAGGTAGAACTTGACTTCAATAGTATTATCACAAATCAGCCAGACAAGACCCCAAATTTATAAGCATGACAAGGTAACAAAAATACATGTGCACACACAGAGAAGCAGTGCAAAACCATCAGCAGCCTTCATAAAATCTGAACATGGCAGATCACAGCAGTTATAGCCAGATGTGTACTCTGAGTAAGCAGCCAGGCTTGCTTTTTAGGGATTTTTCATATTTGTGCAGTTTTTGGCAAGAAAATAAATTAATAAAAAAAAAAAAAAATGTTGATCTTCTCTTTGCTCCTATTTAAGTCCTTTTTTTGCCCTGTTTGCAAATCCATCTCACCAAAGACTCAAAAGCTGATTTATTTATTCATTTATCGTTTTTTTCTTCTTGATAATTTAACGTTTGAATCTTTAAAATTGGCACAAATGGAAAAAAACAGCTTGCACAAACTGCCGAGGTCCAAGGTGACATCTTCAGATTGCTTGCTTTGTGCAACCAACAGTCCAAAACCAAAACACATTCAGTTTTCAATTATAGAAAACAGAAAAAGTCATCACACTACAGAAGCTCTTTACAGCTGCTGATCAACTGTTTAATTGAATAATCCTTTAAGCATCTGTTTACCGGAGCTACAATTCTCTCGCTGCGTTTTTAATCCATAATGATTTTTGTTTCTTTTGTGACCCAATCATACTTTATTTTCTCCTCCCTGCTCAAACAAAGTCTTTACTGATGATGAAGTGTGGACAGCCGTGACACCACACCCACAGCCTGTGTGTCAGCTTACACTGTACCCTCATGCTAACGCCGTGTCTGTGTGCGGTCGGTTACCCAGGTGCAAGGCATGCATCACAGACCGGAGCTGATACACTGACGTGACAGCTGTCGGCAGAGAAAGAAGATCACGAGAGAGGTCTCGGTGCTGGATAGGGTGGAATATGTTAACCCTTAACATGCGACTGGTGCATTATAGGTCACCAAAAGGCACGCCTTCTGTTCTGAGTTTGCCTTATTTGTACACAATTTTCAGTTGATTGGGATTTAAGCTCTGTAACTTCCCATCTCATAATCCTCAAATCTCAGACCTCTCTTCAGTGTTAATATGAGGCAGACAAATGTTGTCAGTAGTGTAAACAGGCACTGCAGAAAGCTAAAGTCTGACATTTCCGTGGTGCAGATTTGCTCCAAAGTAAGCAAATATTTACCAAAACACCAGGGTCAGGTGTAGCCCTCAGCTAATTTGGCATAGCTGTGAGAGTACACCTGGTTTGCATCACTCAAAGCATGATGTAGCACAAATCCAAAATTTCTATACGTTTACATTACTATTACTTTTATCTGCAGCACACAGACATTTCATCATATCTGACCATCTAGCATTTTATGTAAATTACAGGCAAAGATCCTAGAGAGCTTTAAATAACTCTAGTGTAAACATGTCCTCCATGTTTCTTTACGTTCCTTCATCCTTTGGCTTTTGCAAATGAACCGCGACCGCAGACAATAGATTTCTTTCACACTAATAGTAATCAGTGATATCCTAACAGCCACCACTGCTGATGATGAATGCTAATTAATTGGGCAGTGTTCCTGAATGTAAACATGCAGTGCGACACATATGCAGAAACACTTCACACTCCTATTTATAGGTGCCGATTGCATAAGCTCTTTTGCAACAACAGGGTGTTCTCACTTTGTCAGTATCAAACCGAGAAAAACTGTAACTGACCAGATTATTTTTACACGCGCGCACACGTATATTGCACTTCTTCCTGGCATTACCGTGTGTGGCCCAATGGGTCCCACGGCTTACAAAAATGTTGACAGTGGACGCTATTTTTGACCATCTGCTCCGAAACGAGGGCATGTTTGAGTCACAGACGCTGTGGTGCGAGGCTGTGCCCGTGATGTGCCTGGCATGTGGAGAGAGTCAGGGAGGGAGGGAGGGAGGGATAGAGAGAGATGGCTCACCCGAGGGCCCAGCATCCTCCGTGTCACTGTGGAAGTGCACAGTGTGCGGCTGGTTTCACTAATGTGTATTACATTAGCATGGAGGGTGATGGAAGGGGGGAGGCTGTCGAGGGGTGCCAGGGAGTGGTTGATCCTTCACATCTTGGAGGAAGAACAAGAGAGGAGATATCCTTGCGCTTGACTCATGGCGTAAACATCGTCAGTGAGATGAAATAGTGCGAGGTCAGAAAAGTGTCTGCGTCTCATCTCTTTTTCTTGTGTGCGTCTGCGTTATCTGTGAGGCAGGAATGCGAAACCAAATCTGGGGTGTTCTCGGGATGGGTGGGAGTCACAGCGGGATTCTTTCAGAGAATTACCCCTGTGTGTCACCACCTCTCACAAAGTTTACGACTTCTTTCTTTGGAGAGTAGTCGGGCCGTTAAACTACTTTGTAAAGTGCTATTTGTTTTTGCATCCCTTTAAAACTGCCTTTATTTCTTTAGCTCTTCGACAGCATTTGTGCATATCGACAAATGTTTATCCTCTCTGATGTGGAGATTTCTACCTTTCTAGACGTCTTTAAGACTAAGTAATCACGCGCTGTCTTGCTGTCTCTCAGCATCAGCCATTCTCTTGATTAAGTGATTTAATTATTTAGTCCATAAAATGCCAGAGAAGTATCTGTCCCAGTTGTCAGAGAGCTTCTGATGGCATCTGTAAGTTCTAAACTGAATGATGTTTTAACTCAGAAATAAAGTTTAACCTGCTTAGAGGGGAAGTATTTCAAGCTGACTTTTAACAGTTAAGCAATTATCCAAGAAATGGCTTAATGACAATAATTTTTTAATTTGGGATGCACAGATATATTGGCCAGTATCAGTGTTTTTCCGAGGTGTCACATTAGATTTGTGCTGGCTAAATGTTCAAAGACTTTTAAGCAGTTCAGCGAGAGCTAAAGAAGTGAGCCAGAGTATTATTTTAACCATCAGCATGAGTGTAACACCACGCCTCCTGAACTCTGTTTAAACGCACTGATCCCTAAACAGGAAGTTAAGAGTTACCGCTTTTACGTTAACTCTGAGGTTTTGCTTGAGGTCAAACACCACAACGTGGCTTTGCTGTAACAAGGACCACCTGAGTTCACCGTTAAATCCTCAGCACTTTGTGGCTTTGCTGCTCTTGATTTTATTTTTCTGGCACCAGCTGATGTCAAGGAGCAAATTGAAAAAGCAAATTACTGCGGGCTGCGTATCCTTCGTCGTCTTTGTGTGCACTTCCTTCGGAGGAGGGAGGTGGAGAAGATCATGTGAGCTGTAATTATATTTATGTTGGGCCCCATTCAATCTGTCACAGTAAATTTTGCCCGACTTGTCATATTGTAAATCATTACAGCGGATTAAATGCTGGTTATGAACTCAAAAGGCCGGGAAAGGATTCTTTTTATTTATTTTTTTGTCCTTGTGATCGCTGTATTTGTTTGTTTGTGACAAGCTAGTTGTGCCTGATATTGGCGGTACAGTGTTTTCTACATGTGTTCAATAAATTTTAATTGGGTGCAGAATGGGTAATGTCACCGATGTTTGCTTTGAAGAAAATCCCTTTCAAAAGGGCAGGCAGCCTTCCAAAAGTGAAAGAATACCTCTGAAAGGCTTCGTGTTTCACAAGCCGTCCTGCGCATTTTGTTTTCTCATTTGTCTGGGATCAAAGACGGCGATGAGCACCGATGGAAAGTTTGACTCTTTTTCTGGGAAGGGGCTTCTTTCAGGAAAGTGCGAGAGAAAAGTGTGTGTGTGTCAATCAGCTGCTGAGTGCCAAAGCAGGAGAGACTGATGAAAGAGTAATTGGTTTTGCATGTTTCACATACACTCTGCGTCCAAACTACGATAGTGATGGACTGTACTCTTGCCTATGGCAGGACTTAGCTGCCACAGTGAGATTCATAAATATCCTCATGATTAGCAGGGCTCCTCACTCATTAGTAAGTGATACGAATCGTTACTCTCAAGTCACTAAAAAGATTAGTTCAGAATGAATAAACTTTTCATGCTGCTTGCACTTCGGCTGCTCTCAGACAACAATAGTATTGTTAGGTTTCATTTTACTCGTCCCTCATGAATTTTCAGCAGTTAAATCAACTTACAGCAGCGAGTTGTCATACATGCGTTCTGCCACTCTTGAGCACAAAGACTGGATGCAAGCCTCACATGTCGGAGCAGTTGCTTCATTTGTCTAGAAAATCACTTGTTTGGAGAAGCCCTGAATGTTGCATCCCTTGATTTGTATGCGAATAACATCTACCCAAATAAAGCTTTGGAAATTTCCCTAATGTTCACTGCAGCAAAATCACATTTCAGCCTTATTTATGCTGCTGTCTATACCTGAAGACATAATTTCATACCTAATTTTTTATAGACTCTCTTAACCTGCTATATATTATGGATTTGAGCTTGCCAGTACTTCTAAGAAGGAAACTATGAATTATTTGTGTCATTACTTTTGCTGCTGATAGTTTGAAATGTTTTGCATAATAAACAGCCGAGACAACAAGTGAAAAATTAATGAGCAATATTGTTCAAAGATACAGTTTATGATGCGTGTGATGTGATGCTTGCTGATGACCAAAAAAGAAAAGAAAGAAAAGAAACTCTATTGTTTTTGGAATGACTGTCAACCATCAATTTTCATAACGTCATTGTTCGACTACGGAGTATTTATTTTCATTAATCTCCACAGTTTGTATTGTCATGTTAATTTACTCGACAAGTCTCACTACAGTGTGCGATTTTAAGAACAATGAGGATGAAAGCCAAGAAGGCAAGGCTCATATCAGCCGAGGAGGATATTGGAGAAGAGTAGTCTACACTTTGCCGAACTCCCAAAGCTTCTTTTTTAATATTTAGCTCCTGTCAGTTAAAATCAAAAAGTTTCTCACTTTCTCTAAAGCTCGCACAGAAAGAGAGAGAGCGAGAGGGGGAAGCTGCTTCACGGGTGAAAGCCCTCACACATGAATATTTAATGGTTGCATTTTAACCAGAGTCATAAAATCCAAGAGGATGTGGCTGAAAAGAGAGCAGTGAGGAGTGTGCAAAGTAGGCTACATTGTTTCTTTATAGTCTGAGCTGGATGCCTGAAAGTCATGTAACTCTTCTCAGGCTGCAATAGTGAATCAAATATGTGGATTGTGTCGGGCTAATTTAAGGCCTGGGCCACGTTTAGCAACGTGTTGCGGCCTGTTTTTGCAGGGTAAGCAGCTTGTTGTACAGGAGGATGAAGAAATCTTGGACCTTAAGGGGCTAAATTGAAAACGTTTCATTTTGACACTTCCTCAATGCACTCAGGAAAATGAATTTCATATACTTAATCCATTTGGCCAGTTGACCAAATTGTGAGGAAACATCTATTCAATACGCATCAGTTTTAGCTTAATGGAGCTGGAGCCAAAAAAAAGAAGAAGAGGAGATGAGGGTATCTGTGTGTATTTAATATGCAACCTCTCCTTCTTCCTCTACTTCTAGTCTTGTCATGCATTTTTAAAATTCTGTTCAGCCCTCCGCTGAGCCAGACTTGCAGCCGACAGACACTGAGCTGATTGTTAAGTTTGATAAAGCTCTGCGTTTGTGTGTAGCTGGGGTTATTTTTGTGTACGTAAGCTTTACTTCACAGAGGTAATCATTTGTCATCCAATATTGAATCAAGTTAAATGGACTCATAAATTGCAATCACTTAACTCAGCCCAACTATTATGTTTAATATTGCTTTGTGGGAAAAGGTCAGCCGGCAGTGGATCAGGTTCCAGCAACACAGATAATTCAGCTGCCTTTTATGAGTCTTTTAAAGCTCCGGAAGGAGAAAAAAAATCAGCACCCAGGAAAAAACTGACTGTACACTACTTAACAGCGGGAGCGCAGGATACGCAGCAGCTCCTGTTTATGTTTTCTATCCTTGAATATCCTTAATGCTGTGTTTAAAGTGTGTGTGGCTGGCAGGTTGCAGATAAAACACAGTGGATGCCCTTAAGGGAAACATAATAAAAGGCTTTCCCCTCTGAAAGGTCCAAAGTGCAGTTGTCCACTCTGCACAGCAACAATGGAGCGCTTGTGCAAACGGAGCCATCAGTGGCACTGGCAAGCTTGGCAAACCAGCTTATCAGGAGGCAGTGCACTGAGTAGTGGGGGGGGGGGGGGGGATAGAGTATGTGTTTTTGTGTGTGTGCGTGTTACTTTGTTTTGTCCAGAAGCACTGACCTCTTAATTAATTCATGGCTCCTCTTGTTTTTCTTGCATGTGTTTGTGTGCATACACGTTTATGTATTCGATCATGTGGAGCATGCTAACGGCTAACCAATACCGTTAAGGGAATACTACACCAAGAATCTTACCGAATAACACAGTGAGTGCCGAAAACTACCTGGTTTTAGCAATCGTGCCACCATCATGTGATATCATAAATCAGTGTGGCTAGTGGCATTTGCATCTCCTAGACCAGAAGGTGATGAATTCAGTGAAAATTTTGTTTCCTTGAACCCGTGTCCACAGCACAAGTAGCACTGCTTCACTGAAAATGTGCCATATTTGCAGGGTATCTGCTGATCAGCAGGTTGTTGTTCCGAGCCGTGCCTCCTTCAGTCTATATGTTGAAGTATTTTCAGCCAAGACACTGAACCCCGAGTTGCCCCCAAGGAATTTACTGGAGTGTTTATGTATTTTTAAAAAAGGCACTTGTAGTAAGTAAGCTCTTTGAGTGCTCAAATTGAGTATAAAAGTATATAAGTACCAGCCCATTTACCATTTATTACAAATTATTGTATAACTGGATTTGGCTGGAAAGGCTTAAATCTTCTTTGAGGAAGCCGAAGAATTCAAGTAAGAAATCTGCAGAGAGCTAATCTCGCATAAATGTTAACATGATGTTAAATCTTAGATCAACAATATTAGAGTTTACCACACGAGCAAGAAGCTGGGCTGGTGCATCAGCAGAGTAATTGGGAAAGAATCTGAGGTTAAATGAAATGCTTTACTAATCAGACAGAGTTTTGATCATTGATATTTGAAGTCTTAAATATTGTTGTCCTAACAAATAGTTTAAAAAAATTCAACTTAAGGCGTAATGAGAAGTGTTGCTTAATTGATTGGGTCTTATTAGCCAGCTGGTAGTCACACAAGTGTGAATGAACCAATGATTGTGATGCACGGATCAAGCGCCTGATGACAATCAGGGAATCCCAGCACTGATTTACCGTCCAATAGCAGGCTTAAAAGGTAGCTCTGAAAAGTCTGGAGTTACAGTTTCCATGCTTTAAAGTCCCCGAGCATGGAGAGAGAGATGCGGAAAATTTTAGTCAACCACCCATTTAACCCTGGAATATTACTGAGCAGATGTTAAATGGCTGTCATCGGTCAGGTCAGCCGGATAAGCACTGGTGAGCACTATCAACGTGTCAATATTTACATTACTTTACCAATTGCAGTAATATTTTTGCACCACTGTGTCCGTTTTTCGGCATCAAAACTGCATGCATGTAACCACATGAATTCTCCTCCTCTCTCACACAGGTACAATTTCAAGAAGTGCAGTTTGTTGGTGGCAGATTTTTTTCTTTTGCTTTCTCAGAGCTGTTTGAGTTGTTGGAGGAATGCATCGTGTGCTTAGTTTACTCACTTGCCAGATAGTCTGTAGTGCTTTCACTGCATTTCCTTTGGGACACAACACTTGGGGGGGAAAAAAAGGAAGTCTCAAGGTGCCTGTGTTCGGCTTTAGATGTGACTCTGGGTTGGTAAATATTTAGAGAGCAAACATTTTGATACCAGCAGGGATTATAGTTGGGGGAAACATGCTTTTCTAAGAATGGAAATGTCAGCATATTGCAAGGTATCATGCTACAATTTTTATTTTAATGCCTGTCTCTAAAAAGTAGCAATTTAGCAACTCAAATCCCACTGAGGAAACCAGATTGCTTTTCTAAGTCCGGCTTATTTTGATGTAGCTCGCCCACTGAAGCTCATTCTCTTTGTTCGAAAGCATCCAATTCATCAGCAGGGATTGTTGCCGCCTACCAACAACCAACATATTTGTTCTGCTGCTTCACCTTGTTGGCTTTGCAGAGAGAAGGTGCCAAAGGTGGATGTTAAACATGTCAAGTGCTATCTGCTTCATTTACTTGGTCACTGAATATTCATGTGCCTTTATACTGGTGTCAGCCTTCAGCCAGCCGTGCAGACAACCAGCAGCCGTCTCTACAGTCATCAGACAAGCACCATCCCCGTGTCGTCCGAGAGATCCTCTTTAACGTTATCTTTTTTTTGTTTTTTGGACTTTTTTTTATCGTTGGAAAATAAGGTGGTGATTGTGCCCGGAGCTGACAACCATTTCCTGTTCCAATTTGTGTGGCATGCGAGCAGAGCTGTGCTGCTTTTCGCTTTGAGGTGCTTGGGGACGAGTCAGAGTGGGCACCCCACGAAGACGACGAGGGAGAAGGAGGGAGGGAGGGAGGAGAGCGAGTATAACCCTGTGTACTGCAGTCATGCCCATTTACTCTCCCTGACACCTCCAGGGACACGCTCTGACCTCTGCGGGGATCTCGCCCCCTCTTTACTCTCACTCATGCGTTTCCCCTCCGCTCTGGGGAAATCGCACCAAATTCCTTGTGCATTACAAGAGCTTTCGGGAGGCCCCAGTTGACGCTTGGCCTCGTCTAGACTGCCGTGACTGTTGTTCGGCAGCGCTGCCGAGCCGCGGTGCAGGGTCAGACTCTTTGCATGGCAGCAGAGATTGCAGAGGTTGTCTCATTAAATATATGCTTCCTGGTAAGATGAAAAGCTCATGCTCTTTGTTGGTTCTTAAGATGAAAGGCCCCCCTCTACAGGCTGTACTCAGACAGAGCTCGATAATGTAAACACGGTCTGTGCTGTAGATTACTCATTTGCATGGTGTTGCAGTGAGCTTTGATCAGTGATGGATTGCAGCTAAGTCTGTTTGTTAGTTAAATGGTTACATTGCACTAAGTTATAGAGGTTTATAACTTAAAAGTCTTGTTTGGAGCTTATTCTGAAGTACCAGCATTTGAGATGCAGCTGATTTTGATAGGGAAAGTTTAGTTTGCATCATGCGTGTTCAGCTGTTTAGTGATCATAGAAAAATAAGAAAAATAACAATTTTGTGGGTATGATTTGAGTTTAAAGAATACTTCCTGCAGGAATACTCGAGGAAAGGAAAGAATAAGTACGCTATATTTGAGTAGGAAGACTCAGTTATTTGAGAGAGAAGAGCCTGTGCGCTTTACGTTGGCTGCAGCAGAGGGAATTTCATCTCCTGTCATCTCCCTGTTGATTAGTATTGATTGGTGAGGCTGAATTGGCCTCTTGAGTGGAAGTTGCATCAAATAATCCCTCATTCGACTTTCCCAAATCCATTGTGAGGGCTGGCGAATGATTTCATCAGAGGTTTTCTGAGCGTGAGGCACTGAGCTGAAACATTTCCTGCGGGCGACAGAAAAAGGCAGTTGTTTTAGCCTCCACTGTTTTACCTCTTAATGAAAGTATGGGAAAGCTGACCTACTGAATAAACTGCGACAAACAAAGCCGAGGGGGACCTGAACGTTACCCCTGCCCCATTACGCTGTGGTGCTTTTTTTTTTTTTTTTTGAAATCACTTGCACCTGTGGTTTGTATAGACATGAATCTTTTTCCCCCAGACAAAAACGAGGAATTCTCTGCAGCTTGGAAGGATCCCCCTGCTGTGCACGGATGACACGGTCTGCTGTGTTGCTGCCACTGCCGCTGCTGCCGGTTGGCTTTCGATGGGGGCAGCTTGAGTGCAATAATGAAATGGAAAAGTTCCAGAGCAGTGAACGCTTGTACGCAGAAGGTAATTGGAGATTGCCACTGAAGAACTCCGCACGATATGCTTTCGATTCAACTTCACAGAAGGGCAGACCACAAAGTTTGATTATGTTTGCTGTTAACCAAACGCCTGCTGCAGTACAGAGAAATGGGATCTTGTTCAGACAGAGAGCGAGGTAGGAAAGGGAGAAGGAAGCAGCTTTGGCTGAATACACATATTTGTTTTTCCACCCATTTTTTTTCGACATGATTTTGTTTTGATTGAATCTCAAGTTTTCAGTGTTGACAAAAACCAGAAGGTTGTGCAGATACGAGTCAAACCGATAGGCAGACGGGCTCTTAATATAACAAATGACTCAGGGCCCATTTGTGTGGCACTGCAAGCAAGTGTTGGAGGTTCACGGCCTTGTTTAATTAAAGTAAAACCTGAGATTGGTGGTCCTTCAGCCACTTTAAGTCTGATTTGACACTAGAGAATCAGAGCGTGTTCAATGGAAAGCAGATGAATGATTGATAAGAGAAGCAAAGCTGCTTCAAATGCTGCTCTGAGGACATTAATAATGAAGGGCACTTTGAGTGCCTTCAGTGGCATATGGGAGACAAGAGATTTCATTACCTTCCCCATTTAGCACAACTGTTTTTGTATAGCTTTTGTTTGCTTTATAATTGTGTTATTATTTTATCAACTTTATGCTTAGAAATGCTGATAATTTAGACACAACCTCATAAAATCATGTTTGTCTTAACTGGTGCCCACAAACCATGGTTTGATTTAACTTATTTATCATTTTATTCCCTGTTAAAACATATTTTCTAAATAAAAATGCTGGCTCCAAATTAATATGTAAATCTACTATAACCTTATGTCCCTTTCCATGTGCCCTGTTTTTATATCTTTTCAAGTTGTCAAAATAGTTCCCTGAGGTGGAGAAGTTTTTCTATTAATATAGAAAACAACAACAACAACAGATTGCAGTGGAAACAGGCTTAGATAATTAATAAAATATTTAAAAATGTGGAAGATGTGTACATTTTAAACATTGATGTGAGGTTTCTCCACACTGGACAGATGGAAAATTGCAACAGATGTTAGCGGACCACCAAAAAGTCTGTGCTGTTCCTGAAATGAATACAGTAAAAAAAAAAAAAATAAATTACATATTTCCACTGGTTTCCACATGGTTTCAAGGTGTGACAGATGCTCTTATACCTTTGTCATAAAGTTGAGCCCTTCTCTTCTGCAGACATTTCATGGCATCCGATTGGAAAGGCTTTGGGTGGTTTAATTCTAAAGCACCCAAAGACTTATATTTGCATCAAAGTCTTGGTTGGAAATGTCTATTTTTTCACATTTTCTTGTGAAAATTTCCTGTTAAGTTGGATAAAAATATGCACTGCGTTTGGATAGAAACTGTTGACACCTTCCCGTGAAGATTTTTGTTTTTTTTTAGCTCACGCCCAATTTTTAAGCAGTGACTGGCTCATTTCAATAGACAAGGCTGTGCTCACAGTGCTGCTTAAAGTTTGACTGCTCACTTTTGACTTATGAGTGCCAGAGGTGCCAGAACACATAAAAGATGTTGGAAGCGGAAAAAGGAAGATGAGATGTTTTTTGGCAGTGTTTTTACTCTGTGAAACTGCTTCTCCTGTCTGCACTGTAGATCCTGCTGCTCTGTGTGTCTTTGTCAGGCTTCATGTCATCCTGCCATTGTTCAGGCCAGAAATCAGCACATACTTCCATTGTTCTACACTCAAATCTGGAGCTATACACCCTATTCTGCCCCACATTTCTGAACCTCATATTTGTTAAATATACTGCCTCGTCTTAGTCGCGGTAACCGTTCTCTACAGCTTCTGCCACCTCTCTTTGTGGTCTGCAGCTTATATAGCATCCTTAAATGTGAGAAATTGTAGACTCTTATTTAATTTAGGCTCAAAGCACCGCAGCGACAAAAGCATTAGCCTGAGTATTGCCCATGAGTGGAGGCACAAGTGTGTCCTCTCTCCCAATCCAAACCTAAAACCAGCTCTCGACAGTAAAGGAAGACATGCCTCAAAGTGCATCAAAGTAGTCCCCCATCCCTACCGTCTAAACAAAGCAACTTGTTGACATGGTCCCAGGCACAAGCTTGGTCGTTTGTCAAGAAGTGGAGGATAGCCGTAGCTCGTGGGAAAGGACTCTGCCTGAAAAGACGGCCTGACATTTGTTTTCGAAACAGCCAATGTCTGGCTTCACGTTAAAGGGCACCCAGGACTTTGGTGTGTTCAATGGTTTTTCTGTTCTGCGGGGGTGTTGATGCAGGCCAACTTCTTATGTTATTCTATGCGCTGCTTTCATGTGGTTTTTACTTTGTAAGGCACCTAGCTTAACACTTTTACTTTGCCGCTCCATCCACCGGCTGTGTGGCAGCACAGCACGGCTCCTTGAAGGGCTGCAGAAAGTAACCTTTATTTGAGAGGGGGGAAAAAAAATCATTTTTCTCTGTACGGCTTTATGCCACTAACGTTTCTTGGCCCCAGCAACGTTTTCTTTTTACGCCGTAGTCTAGGAGCATTCTCACGTAGGGAGAAATAAATGATTGTGTTTGCCTTAAATACTGCGGAGCTGTAGTCGATTCTCCACCGGAAGAAAAGTGCAATGTAATACAAGCTGTATTTGTTCAGCAGTGATGAATGAGAAGTTATTTAAGCTGCAGGCTTGAGAAGTGAAAGTGACTGGTTATCAATTTTCTGCAAAGAAATATTATGAAACTTTTCCAGCTGAATGATCAGACAGCAGTCTGCGATGAGCATTAATAAACGTCTGTGTTATTGCTGGAAGAGCACACCAAAATGTTCCAACAAGCAAACCCAAAACAATTAGCTAAAAGACAGTAAAACTATTAAAGAACTGAGATAAACTGCTGGACTTTTGCTGGATGAGCATGTGGCATATCCAAAGAACATTCACTGGCTTTCCTCGTATAATTGTTTGAGGTCTTTAAATCATCTGTTAATTGAATACTTACTTTGTCCTTGATGGATGCTGAGTATGGGAAAAATCATATGGCTCTGGTATATATAATAGACCGCCTGGTTCTGATGTTTTGCTACAATAATCTGGCAGACAGTTCGTTCTGCTGTTTGACATGAAGAGACCACAGATGAGAATCACCTGTCTGTGGTAAGCCCCGAGAAGCAGAACCCATCTCCTCTCAAGGCGGTTTGTCACAGCAGCTATTAAGACTAATAGCTGGAGCCTGTGATAAGCACAGTTAGCTGAATTCATGACCCGAGTGGCCTGAGCAGCGCTATCATTTCCACTTGTGTGTTTTTCTGCTGATGCGTTTAATTTTTATCCTGTCCGGTGCTATGACACGAGGGGAAACGAGAGTAAGAGAGCGAAATAGAAATGGAGGGACGGGGCCTTGGGTGAAATATTGATCGATACAATCCGGGGTGAAGGCGTTGCAACAAGGAGGAGGGATTATTTGGGTCGTATTACTCGAACAGTACTCTGTGTGGTGTTGATTGTGTAAGATTCGAATCAGAGCAAACTGACATAAAAAGTACAGATTATATCTAAGATATTTATGAATCATCCAAAGAGTTAAACGGGTGACTTTTTTTAAAGGGTCATTCTGTCAGAAAATACAATGGAGGCAAAACTAGTTTAGGCTGTGATAGTCAGAGCATCAAAATAGATAATTGGGCCTGTTTTCCACTGATTTTTGTTTTATGAAAGTGAAAAAACAGATAGGTGCACATAGCATCTCAGGTCCCACACCCCAGTATCCCACTCTCACAGACTTTTTGCCTCTGTAATAGCATCACAACCTGCAGCCACAAGAGCTTTGGGGATTGACCAGGGATTAAAAATGTAGCTATGGGTTGTAATGAGCAGCTTGCACAGATAGCCTATCGGGTTATTTTCTGCGTGGGTTGTGGTTTTATTGAACTAATCTTTTAGGGTAATATGGCTCACTCTGTGCTCTGTTCTTACCTTTTTGATGCTTTTCTTTAAACATAGCGCCCAGTAAACACCAGCCAAATATTCAACAAGCATCAGATGCCGCACCCCACAACCCCGACCCCCGCCCTGCCGCCACATGGCATGCCTGGTATTAGCCGATTTCCTGGAGATCACTGAAGGATGCTGCTGGAGCACTTGTGCTCCTCTTTCTCGCTCTCATTTGCTCTGTGTAGAGTGGCCCGCTTAATGCATTGTAATGGTTGACCATTATTTACGCTGGGGATAAACAAAGAGAAGCAAGGAATTGATGGAGTAATCCACTCTCGCAGTCATTAGGCATTGAGATGGAGGAGCTGGTGGAAGCAGCCTCCTCCTTATGCCTCTCGAGTCGAGCAGCTAATGGAAATGGGACTCATTAAGACACCTTATACTCCGACGCACCCAAGATCATGAGGAATTGCTAATTGATTGTCGTTAGCGTTCTCGCAATGAGACGCTCTGCCTGTTTTCTCATTTGTTATGAACGGCTTTGTTTTCTTCCTCCCGTCTCCTTCACTTCATTATTGATGTTGCTGTTTTTCCTTCTCTTTCTCTTAGCCCGTTTCGCCTCGAGAGGCCTTTGCAACCGAGTCATCGTAACACTGTTAGACCTGGTTAACTGCAACAATCAGAAGCCCACATGTGCAATTCTGTATCAAATCTGTAATATTTTCAATAATTGGAAGATAGCAGTGCCTTACAAAAAAATCAATATTCAAGGACTTCTAATGGTTGGCTGTGTATGAAACATACATGCTAGTGCAAAAAGTCGGATGTAGAAAATGTGCTTTGGCCAGCACGGTCATGGTTGAATAACATGAAGGCAGGTCTACTTGTGATGCTTTGCTTATTGGTTCTGGAAATTCCTTCCCTTTTCCTCTGAAACCAGCAGATTGTGTTCATCTTACCCTTTAATCATTTTTCCCTCCCAATAGTAATGTGCTCTCTTTTTCCTCCCTGGATTCCTCTGTGTATATGCCCCCCGCCCCCTCACACATTGCTTTTTCCTTATTATGAGACGGAGGAAGCAAAGATGAGGGAACGAGATGAAGAATGAGGGCTAAAAATGCAAATACAGGTTCTTTCTTGTCACACATAAGGGCTTGTCACATCCACCTCTAATTTGCTGCTGGCTAAAGGATCTCCTTCTTTTTCTCTGCCTTGCTTGTCTTTATCACATTATGAAGTCTTTCACCTCTGGTAAACCCTTCACAGGCTGGTGAAACAGTAAGAACAGCCAGGTGACCAAGGAAGAATCTATGGCTGCAGGGCACGCAGTTTGCTTTGCAGATGAAGCAGGACAAGGTAAAGGAGGCAGGAGGGGCATTGTTTTTATGTCGCTGGTCAGACGGTGCAGCATTTCTTTGCTTTAGCGCTCTGCCAGCAGTCTACAACTCCAGCTCTATCTCCCTTGTGGGAGTTGCTACCACCTTCTCACTCTGATACAGAAAGACTGGAAACAAAGGAAGAAAAACACAAGCACCCTCTTGGGCTGCTCTCGCCTTTGAAACAAGATATAGTATAGAGAGAGGAGTAGGAGGAAAAACAGTATTGAAGCCATCAATTCATGCAGGACTCATGAGCATCGTCTCACTCTTTGGAAATAGAAAAACAGTCTGTTAAAGTGACAATCGGCTTTCATAAACGGGTCTTTTCTTGATTCGGGCACCACTTCTGATGCACTGAGTGAAATAACCATTTACACCTTCAGTAAACACACAGTAAAGACCACATTTGATCAAACACGTGCCATTGTCTACTTTGCAACCGTTTAACTTTTCCTTGTGACCCACTTGTTCATAGTTTCTCTGTGAGAGGAGCGCTCATTGCTGAACACTTTGGAAGTGCTTTGTTTTAGTGACTGAGATTGAGACTGTTGCCTTTCCCTGATCTCAGCAGACATTTAATTGACTGAATCAAGGTTCTTAAGCGATAGACATTACAATCCCTTATAATAAACCTCTAAATTAACCTTTAAATTATTCTCATTTGGAAGATCAGCTTTTTTTTGGAGGGGGGGTGACTTCAATTGTTTCACTTGTTCAGGTGATCTAGCAATACAGACAATTGATGCTAGAGGGCAAACACATTGGGAAGTTATGCACAGCAGGAAGTAAATTACCTGAATTTGCATAAATAAGACACATAATTGGTAGTTGCTGTGATCCTGATCTGGTAGCACGCAGTATATATACAACTGCACCTTTTTGCACAAGGGTGTGTGTTGTGGGTACACGTGTGTGTGTGTGTGTGAGAGAGAGAGAGAGAGGTTCCATGTAATTGCAGCAATGGTGGTTAAGTAGGCACCAGCATTTGTGCTAATCAGCAGAGAGTGAAGATCGGGGAGCTCACTGAGCAGGCGTCTCATGCCCTGTAAATGTATCATGGTAAAAACCATTATCTCTAAACCTGTAATCATCTCTACGGCATTCATTCAGTGCATCAACATGCTTCATGTTGATGGCTTTTCACCTCTAAAAAATGGTGTGACTCTTTGTGCCTTCACTCTGTATGGATGTCCTCTGAGGGAAGCATTATGTGTGTTGGGATAGTGTCCAATTAATCCTCCATTAGGCACTTAGCTACAGTGTGTACTGTATCTACAATATAACCTGTAGGATAAATTGACAGATTAAATTCATTCTTGAGAAGAGCTTTATGTTGTTTATACAGTATTTTCTAACTTACACTGAGTACAATGATTCAAAATGTATTAACTCAAAACATTTATAATTTACTAATTTACACAGAGTTCTCTGTGTAACACCTAGAACAGCCTCAGTTATATTAGCGATGAGAGATACACCAGACTGTTCCTAGTTGTTGAAACCTGGAAGCTAATTTCTTAACATATTTGGGTGGACTGCTTTATCCATGCAAGACATTGTTTTGCTAGTTTAGGAAGGTAGCTGTTAGTTAACGATAGATGGGTAATAGCCAACTTAGAGTCAGATTTGCTCTCCAAAACTAAGCATATTTTCAACCGCATTCCCATCCCTGCAAGTATTTTGACACTTAATAATTGTCTCTGTTCTTCAGTGTGTAGTCATGGTTCCAAAATGAAAGCTAAACCAGCATCATGAGCTTTACCTCCACGTACATTTAAGGTACTTACAGAAGATTGTCTGAACATCCTGTTCAAGGACATCAAGGAACACTTTATGGACTAGAATAAAAGGAAATAAGCACAAAAGAAATCTCAATCAGGGGGAAGAAAAACAACTTTTAATGGTCAAACTCTTGATCCTAAGGTTTCAAGCTCACTTCTTTTCTTACAAAAGCAAACTGAGTTCACGCTCAAGAAGTTGCATCCTTGGGTTCATAATACTGTCACTGAGGGCAATAATTTGATGTTAACTATGAAATAAACTGGACTGAATTTAATATAACAAAAACAAAACAGGCTATGCTAATAACAGTCTGTGTATGTGTCTGTCATTGAAAAAAAAAATCACAGATGCATTTAATTCTTTTATTGTAATCAGGAAAAGTGTCAACAATTCTGGAGAGATGACGCTAGGGTGTCAGCCATTTTTGCGGGTGTTTGGTTGGCCAGCTCAACTGGATAAAACTGGATAAACCATTAAATCTTCTGATTACTGTAACGCAGATGTTAGCTAATTCTAGTGAAAAAATCAGTAGCCACCACACATAGATGTTAATAAGCAACTTGGTTTGTTGCTAAGGTTGTAATTTGTGAAGCAGCATCAGTTTTCATGGAGTTTGGTTTCTGTTTTCTCCGTAATAATAATTTGCTCACACCGAGGCTGCTGGCTTGTGTCTGGCTCTGAGCTCTGGCTAGCTTTAGCTTTAGCTTTAATTACTTAGCTTCTGTAAAATGGGCATTTTCCTCTGGGTGAGGGCAATTTAAGTACCAGCTTAGGTTTTGCTGTTATGTTTTCATGGTGCTTCCCCTGCAAACATGGGTAAACTTTGTGTCTTCATGCACACTGAAGAGCTTCCTTGGTAATGCTATATTAGCATGTGGCTGTGAGTATGCATATGACTATTTGCCAGCAACACCGTGAGCATGTTGTTATTCATGAAGTGGACCACAAATAACTGGACATATGTGAGGCAAATAAAGCTGGAAATTGTTTCTGGTCTCTACAACTACGTGTCATTAATTAGTGACCGTGTGTTTTTGTTTGTTTTGGTTTTTTGTTCTAAAATCCATAAAACTGCCTTTTAAATATTATTTGAATTGTAGTATTTGCACTAAAATTTGCTATCAGATCTATTTACAGAAATAGTCATTTAAACCAATCAATTTATAACTGAATTAGTCTTAATTTGTTACCCTACTGTGGTTTATATGAAAGAATTATATTGACTTTTAACCTTAATTCCACAAAAAATAACATAATTATGCTATTACACGACAGCTGGCAGAAACCTCAATTAATTAGTCTCTAATTACAATATTGGTGTATACATAAACAAACTCACTGTGCTGCAAAGTGAGGCGATTGCCTCTGTGTTTCCCGTGCTTCATTTTTTATAGTTTTTATTAGCTTCGATTCTGAAAATCGTTGCAAACAAGTAGTCTGTTACTGTCTGTTTCTCCTTTGACTTGAAGTGCCTTTTTTAGAAAGCTTGTGAAAAGAGGAGATGCATATCTTGATTGATCTTGCATGTCTTGACTATATCAACAACAGGAAGTGGTCTAAAGCAGGAATGGTGATTCATGTGCCAAGGTAACACTAAGTAGAAGTAAGGGAGGTGAATGGGAGTTCAAACGTTTCAAAGCTGGTATTTATTAAGAATATAGTTGATTAAAACTGTTTTTATCTCCTTTTTAAGAATTTTAGTTTCCAGTCACTGTACATATTTGTCAGAAGGGAAGTGATTAAAAAAAGGGAAACAGGTGCTAAATATACTGTGGATTTTAAAGAAGGCTCACCCATGGCATAATTAATTACACTCAGCATATTCATCACTTTTAATGCTAAAGCAACTCTCCGTGTTTATGTTTTTGAGCTGCTTATCATTTTCACTAATTGTTTTATTAAGACCTAAAAATCTCTTTAATCCTTTTCCTCCTCCATTTGTTCGCATGCTTTCATATCCATATGCATTTAAATCCGGCTGTAGTTACCAGTTAAAATGCAAATGCAGCTCACTGGGAATAATGGCCCCGGAGAACTGGCTGGATAGACGGACACCCTATGGCTCTCGAGAGCTTTCCCCACAGCGCTGAGAGCAGAGCCAGGTGAGTGCTTCTCTCCAGGTGTCCCTCTCATGCCATTGTCGAGGCTTAGCGGGTGGCACCGAGAGCCCACCGCCCTTCTGGCTCGCCAGCGGGTTTCATGGCCATTTTGCACTGAATGACTGTTCATTGACGCAGCCAGTAAAACCCGCTGCTGACTTGGGAGGAATAAGTTTGTCCAGCTCCAGTGGCTTCAGCAACAGTGGGGATTTTGACTCCATGAGGACCCAATTAAACCTGGGAGGCCCTCTCTGAAGGAATAATAACAATGATAAATGCACCTCTGTGGCCAGCTTAAAAAGCAGCAGGGAGAAATGTTTTATTGTGCTGGCCTGTCTTGACACAATTTACTCCAGGCTTCTGGCTTTTGCAGCATCAGGACGAAAACCTCACCTTGTGATTTTTTCCCCCTTTCCCTTGGAGAAGCCTAATGTCATCCTGAAACATTGTGATGACTCGGCTTTGTGTACCATCAAACCATCCTCGTGTGCCCTTTGAAGTGACTTTACTTACTCAATGCTGAAAGTACAAATTATTTGTTTTTAAGTTGCAAGTCGGTTCAAGGACACGTTTGGGGGTATTTGTTAGAATAAAAGCAAACATTTTTAAGTTACTGATATTAATTTGACCTCGAAAATATTCATCAACTCTGACGAAAAAATCTCTGAATTCCTCTGGATACGCCATCTCATTTGAGAATATCTTCTGTTTTTCACATTTTGAGTAATCTTATTATGCTCTTTATTCGTGTTTACCCATCTTAGAAAAGACATTTAGTCATCACGTATTTTCCTCTGTCAGGTGGTAATTTTGAGAAAAACTCCTTTAATTAGATAACAGGCTTCTGTATTTGCACTTTGCCAGCAGTTTATCAATTACTGCTTGTGGTTTCATACTGCCAGTCAGTCTTTGTCTGGGTGCTCGAGCCTCCTCCTCACCACGCTGCAGAGCCGTGTTATTGTACTTAAACAAATCAATTCTCTTGCAGTTGAGCTTTTTTTCCCTCCATCCCCTGTCATTATGAACTGTTTGCAGTGCAGAGCACATTGATTTTTCACAGCCCTGGAAAAGCTGTTGATGAATAGCACAGGGGTATCTGGGGAGAATCTGGCTTTAAAAAGGAGGCACCCAGCGTCAAACCCTCCTCCTCCTCCTCCTCTCTCCCGACCCATTGAGCCCCCAGCGCTCCTCCACTTTCTCTTTTCAGAGAGCGGCACTTCCAACAGGGGAGAAATGCCGCCTGAAAAATCTTCCAATCATAAAAAAAGGATTAAAAAAGTGCGAGACACAAGGGACCACCCTCTCTCGCTGAATGCTAAAACACACTTTGTGGTTAGACAGTTTTTAGATTTTGGGTATTAGCCTTGTCCTGTCAACCAAAGCATGAGCTCACTAAAAACCTGCCTGGGAACAGAAATGGCTAGTATGCTACGTGTCACCTGATGAGAAAACGCCATTAAATTTGTTCTTTTCTTCTATAACTCATTCAGCTCCTTGGAATTTTATACTTCAACATTTTAAGAGTGACAAAAACTTATTTTTTCTTTGGACCTGACTGAGCCTCATCTCTCTGAACAAACTGAGAAACTACTACCTTAAGAGATGACTATTTACAAGTACTACCTTGATGTGGCCCTTCATTTAAAGCAGGGAACTTAAGTTGCACTCTGCACCCTCTCATGGCCCTCTCTCAAGATCTGAATGACAGGCTTAAACATCTACAATTTGTCTTCGCATTTGAGGGTTTGTGGGACAACAAACTGCTGAGGTCATCCGTTTGTCTGAGCACTGACATCAGTGTTTGCTGAATCCCAGTAGTCGGACACCTTATCATGATGAATTCACAAAGGGAACTAAAGCTTCTAAACTTAATTGTGCGAACAAACAAAAGACGTGATTCTGAACTGTGTGGACCCTACATGATAAGCAGTATGTTTATATATATTTTGGTTTAAAATTAGCTGCTGGTTACTTTCTTCCCTAACTGATTTATATGTTTTGTACTTCACCAGTCACCCTTAAAGAAAATATGGTCATTTTTTTAAGGGTCTGCATATCACTGGGTATATGCAGGAGTTCTGCCTGCCAGACTGGGTGCCAAGCTATAGTAAAGGACCGTCCTAATAGGCTTATCTGTCAATTGGGAGTGAATTGTGAATGCGCCACGGCAGTGAACTTACCGTGTGGTGGATGTTTATGATGCCATGCTGGTCGTGTGAAGTGTCGGCTGCTCTTTTGATTTGTCCTTTGTGGGCACGGGAGCGTGAAGGAGCTTATCCGTGCTGGGAAGAAGTGTATCACGTTAAGCGAGGCGCAGATGGAAGCCACTCAAAGCCCATAGGAATCTGTGAGAAGTGAAATCACTGAATGAGATTGAGTTTCAGGAGAATAATGCAAATGTAATAATTCAGTGTTCGGAGATTGGTAAATAATACTGCGACGACTGATGTATTTTCTTTCTCTGATTTTTCTCAGGGGCAGAAGAATTGAGACACTGGAGTGTTTCTCCTCCTGGTGTGTGAATGGGTGGGGGGGTCCTTAGTGGTGAAGAGTCAAGGATTGAAAATAACACAGGTGAGTAATTTATTTTTCTGAAACATATATGGCGGAGGTTTACATAGCCAAGCTCAGATTTAAATCTGCGCCACAGCAGGAAGTGTGAGCGCTCTGCAAAGAGCTCGCTGCTGCATGTTATCATTACACAAATGCACTCGTTAAAGTTGTTCCCAGCCTTCTTTTTAGGCTGCATTTGTTTGCCACTTGAAGTTTTAAATTAACCTTGTACATCCTGATGGTGTGCTTACAGTTACCATTTAAATATTTTGGAAAACACTGACTTTTAAACTTTGTTAGGGGCTTTATGGTTATGTAAGAGATCCCTGGAGGAGGCACAAATCAAGCCTCAGGGGCTCACAAGTGTACTCCTAGTGCTGGTCTTAAACAGGGAGGGTTGCGTCAGGGAGGGCATCTGGTGTAAAATCCACTTCACATCCTGGGATATAAGGGAGCAGGTGAAAGCTCCCATTTTGGAAAAATGTGTTGCAAAAATGAAGCTTGCTTACACAGAGTTAGCAAGGTCAGAGAATGTCAATATCTCTTTTTTGATGTGGTGTTCAGGAAACAGGAGTAAACACTGCAACAGATAGAACATAAAATAGAACATCTGGGAGAGGTGTTCCTGACTGACTCGCATTATTATTGTATGATTTCATTTACTTTGTTTCCTATAAACATAGGTGATAAAAATGTACACCTCGTGAAGTTTGAAAGCCGAGCGCACAACTATATGTGTCCACATTATTTTTAAAATCCTAAAATTCAGCGGTCTTTGCTGGGAACTCCCTATTTAGCTCAGATGCTGCTTTGTGTGAAAATATGTATCAAAGCAGGAATCAAACAAATCTCGTTACTGGAAACCGATATCTGCCTCCCTTGTCACTACAGTGATATAAAGACCACGGCTTTGTTTGCACTGGCATGCGCTGTCCTCCGCTGTACTCGAGGGTCTTTAGTAAACATGTGATGGCAGCAGTTTGTGTGTGGCCAACATCAGCTCTCCTCTCACAGAACATGTTGATTTCATCAGGAGCTCCTGGGAGGCTCTGTGTAACAAAGTGCTTATGTTCCATATGCAGTCCGAGCACAGGCGCGCACACACACACGCAGAAGGTCACAACTATCCTCTTCATCGACGAGCCACCAGCTCATCCTTATGCAATATGGAGCTCAGTGTACATCCCGCTGAAGGGGGAGAATTATGTTGTGGAAAGCGAATGTAATTGGTTTGTCCACTGTGTTATACAATGCAGCTATGGATTAGGAATTGGGGCATCCAGGACACACACGCACACACTGAATAGATAAGAGTAGTTAATCTTGATTAGAGCAGTGTGAATGCTGAGAAATACGGTGCTGTGACAAGCATCTGCCTGCCACACAGCTGAGTGGGATAAACCAAAGTGATTATTGTGGAAATGTCAGACGAGGTAGACGGTGATAGCAAGTGAAACGAAGGGGGATGTGACATGAACGGGGACATGACATGAGTGCCTCAAAGTCAGTTCGCTCTCATTTTCAGTGACAGACTTTTCCCCTCTCACAGTGCCTTTGTGGAGCGATGGAGTGGAGGGGGGTTGATGATATGGCTACAGCCATGAGAAATAGCAACAGTCTCAAACAGAGGAGTGTAAATAGTGGCTGATAGCCACATAAATCAGCTGGGAGTAAATCTTGTTGGGTTGCAGCTAGTAGTTTTTACAGCATAACTCCTTATTTACTAAATCAAAGTTGTTTTACAGCCATTTCTTTAGTCTGTAGACCATCACAAAAAAGTAAAAGCTTAAGGGGATATATTCAGATTTCTTGTCTGAAAACAGTATCAAACCAAACCTTATTCAGTGAGGAGGAGCTGGTGCTTCTGTCTGGCAATTTTTGCTGCATAAACCAGTGTAAAAATTCTTGGCTGGGTGCATTCTGTTTTACTAATTGATTAATCGACTAGGTCTTTCTCTACAAAGCAGACTAGGCACCTGCTTTCATTTCACCGGGTTGATATCTAAAGGTTGCCAGGTTGGTCTTTTTCTCTGTACTGCCAGTGTAAGCTCTAATGAGTAATTGCTTTCCTCTGCGAAATCCGAAGGTGCAGACATTCTGTTAACTTCGCTAAAGGAAAAAGGGGGAGGGGGAAAAAAATCTCCTTCCTGTCAGTGGTCTGTCTTTCTCTCTGTTCTTGTTAGATCTGGAACTGATAAGTGAGAGGCCTCTGGTAACTGAACAGGAAGGATAGAGGGCCTGGCCTCAGAGCCCCTGCCTCTGCACACATGTCCACCTCCTCCTGCTCAGGCAAACAAAGGGAGCAGAGCCTGCCACTTAACTTCAGGTTTGAAAACATTCAAGCCTATTAGAAGGATAATCATCACTTATTCGAGTGAACTCTTATCCTGAAGAGATTTTTGTTGACTATAACAACAGAGAGGCATTTTGATAAAACAGGCCGTGGCCAAATTAATGCTTTGCAACCATTTCACATCCAGGCCAAATCACAACTCCCTTGTTCCCCTGGCTGGTGTTAAGTCAAGTGGAAGTACTGTATTAACCAGTCACGTGGCAGAGCGGTCAGGATTTATTGTTCATCCCAAATACCCACAGGTCTGAATGAGTAGCTGTTAAACTGATTAGTGTGATGAGGCTGTTGTAGCCTATATACCCTACATGCTAAAAGCTAGCTAGTATAAAGTAGAATCTACATTTCTACTAGTGTTTGCTATGTTAAAACAAAAACAACAAAAAATACAGAGATTGTCTTTGAATGCAGGGTTATACACAACAGATTTCCCAAAGTCAGCGCGAGTTAAAATGGCCCAGAAATGAAGATCATGTGTAATCTTTTTTTGATGATAATCTTTTAGGGAAAAGCACCAAGCTTAATTAGAAAGAAAACATAGGAGTATAGTGGAAAACGTGAATAAGCGCTTGTTATAGTACAATTTAAACTGTCCGTCACTGTCTGCTTGGTTACAACAATCTAAGTTCGATGTAAACGGTGCACTACCTTGCTTTATGGGGCCATTTTGCTGTCTGTAATTGCATTTTATTCCTCTAGATAACAGAAGCAAACTTACATGATGTGACATGACAAGATATTTCCAGTGCAGTAACCATGGAGAGTGAATATTTGCCGTACTTATCTAAACCATCAGTACCAAGAGTTTAGTGCAAAACTATTTTGCTCTCTGCAGAATTCAAGAGACAGGTCCCCTTAATGAAATTCTGTTTCAACGCAAGCTTCTCTGAATAAAATCCCAGTTCTCTAAAAATCTTACTCTGCTTATTACCAGCAGTGGGATTGGAATGTCCAAAAGCAGTCGGGGGAATGCTGGATCGTATTTGACTGGTTTATAATGACACGACTTGTGTGAAAGCGGCTACAACAAACATTACTTGATCTCGCTGAGAAACCTTGTGGAATTATTTGAACAACATTTGTTGTCGGTGAACAGTTATCCAAGGATTTTGCACTTAAAGCTTTGTGTCAAGATGACTGTTGACTCAAAGGTGCATTGTTCAGATGAGTGCATAGATTATTTTCCTGTACGGTACCGGCTGAGTAACTTGGCATGACAAGATAGCACTCGAGGTTTCATTCTTGCAGTGTGCTTAAGATCTCTCTATCATCTTATCTTTTGGACTTTGAATTTGAATGCTCATTTGAATTTTTTTGTTGTGTTCTTTTTTAGTTAAAATGAAGGTTGGAAATGTTGGACAAATCCCTTTTTCAGGCTGAGACTGCGGTGGGGTGGTATTCCCAGGAGAAATTGTAAGATAGCATGCCAGTGTGACAGCTGACTTATTAGCCCATTAGTCATTGGAGAGAAAAAGAGGTGGATGAGCACAGCATCCGTCAAGAAAGCATCTCTTCTTTCCAGATAGCCTCCCCCAACGGCCGCCCAGGAATCTTGTAAGTGTCTCCCACTGATGTAGGAGCTGGAGTGCCGGGGTCAGATAGTACGGCCAGATCTCTCCATCCCGGCGCTCTCTGTTGCTGCAGATGACCTAGCTGCCTGTCCTAGGAACAGACCAGCGTAACAGAGGCAGAGCTCAGTGTACTGTACTAAAAATAGATGTAGCTTCATATCCCCTTTCTCAGAGACACATGCAAATGTAGATGTGTCAGCTTATACGTGCATGTATCCTCAGAGGTGGTCACAACCACTGGTAGCATGTCAGTGACTGTCTGACCGTGTGTGATTGACAGGTCGACTGTGGCGGTACAAAGTATCTGTGTACTCGGGACAGATGTTCTCCACAGCTTGCTTGAGTCAACGTACATCAGGAGGAAGCTGTTAACCAACACTTGGCTTTGAGACGCACCTCCCCACTGCTCTGTGACCCTGCCGAATCGTCCTCTACATCTCATCTGTCTTTGTATAAGCTATCAACCCGACTCTGCTCAAACAAAGAAAAGCAGATAATATTAAACAAATGAAGTAGTGCTTGCTTCCACTGCTGCAAAATTGAAGCTGATATCCCTTTGACATGCCATCCACGGAGAACTTGTCAATTTCCTGCTCATGATGAATAGCCTGAATAAGCCACGCTTCACGAGCCAACAAATTAATTAATGACATGCTGTAATATGTTTAAGAACACTTGGCATTGACATGTTGCTGGCTTGTGAATGGTCTGCCTCGAAATAGGACCACATTAACCTTTCTATAGCCTCACGCTACTGTATTATTGAATTCCTCTTTGTTAGAAAGCTTTACTAGGGCCTCATCAAATTAGTACATTTTTGTTGTAAAATATGACCAAGACCCAACAAGCTAAAGCTCCACACAGCTTAACTGTTCCATTTATAAAGTGTCTGTGTAAAGCTAATGAAATGATTATACTGGCACCACTGCAGGGCCTTGAATTAGCACATCAGCTGATCTGACTGCCATTCAGATTACCCGTTTTAAAAATCTATTCACAGCAAGATGACAAATATGAGCCCTGAACCTATGTGCTGTAGTTAAAATTCATCAAGTTACATCAAGTGGCCGTAATTCATGCAATATTTGAAACGGTCATCGGAAAACAAAGTAATAGTGTGATAGAGGTTGTAGTGCGATCGTAGTGATGCCCCTCAGTAATTTGATAATAAGGTACGGATATATTTGTCGACTTTACAGAGCAGTTCAGAGTTTCATTGCACTGTATAGGCCCCAGTCACACAGGTCTAGAGACCAGTCTGTGCATCTGGAAATCACTGGTATCTGTGCTAAATCGACCGCTAAAGCCCTAATTGCGTGGGCCTAGAGATTGCTCAGTGCCCCGCTGATAGCAAGGGAAAAGTGTGTATTCTGTTACTAGTTGATTAGTCATTGCTGGAGGTTGCAGGCAGTCACTGGCGTAAATTTGTTGCAGAGAGGTATACGACGCTGCAATAAATACCACTTTGCAGTTGTTTTTGGTTGCTAGCTGGTTGCCGCGGTCACCATTAGTTTGCATGGGAAGATTGCGATCTGTTTGCATAACACTGGAAAACTGCTCGCCAAGCTGTAGTAGATCTGTGAAGAGTGCAATGTAAACTGGTAAAGGCGAGCATTGTACTTCAGAATTAAAGTTGCACCTTAAGCAATGTGTCGGTTGCAGTGGTAAGAAAAATCTTGTACTTTAAAGACAAAATTCTCCATTTCGAGTTCTGGTTTCTTTATAGCTCGGAGACTAAATGGTGATTGCTTGCAGACAAGTCAGTCTTTTAGGTGAACTATGGGCAACTGCAGCAATCTGCTAGCAACCGCTCACAATCACAAGCAGGTTTTGGGTGCATCATAGTCAAATAATTTCACCTGTTTACTGCGAGCTACCCCCAGTAACCACCAACCAGATAGGAAATACACATTTTTCCCAGTCCCTAATGACTATGTGACCGACACCTTAGTTGTCTGATTCACGCTCTCATTTCCACTCATCCTCACAGTTGACCTTTTGCTGTTGCAAGGAGCTGTTCACCTAAAAACAGACTGTCTTCAAATGTCTTCAAATGTCTGGATAGTCAAATAAACCAACAGAAGATGGTGAAGACCAAAAACAGAGCTAACATGGATTTTGATCTTGCACTTATCAGGTGGCCACAAACAGCTCTGAATGAATAATGATGTTGCTCCTTAACACCTGCGTTTGTACATAGAAAAGGAAAAGTTTTTAACCTTTAAACGTGAACATAATCCATAAAAGTGCAAAAAGTGGCCAGAAAAATGAGCTACAGATTTAAAGGAATAGTGTCCTCTTGTCTGGAGAAAGACTCAATCCAGGAGACTCTCATGGATGTGTTATAGAAAGATCTAGAGGCAACTGTCTAAGCTTAGCATAACAACTGAAAAGAATGCAAAACGCCTAGCGTGCCTCTTTAGAAGTTGAAAATACATCTACTAATACCTCTAAAAAGTTAATTGTTATTTATGTGATCCAATGAAATGCTTCAGAGGTGTGGTTAGACACACATTTCTTGTTTACTACTTAGCAACTGGTTCTCTGCTGGCACTAGTCTTATGTTGGATGGGCCATAAATAGTAATGATCTAGAGCTGATATCTTAATATTTATAGATTTACGACAAACACAACTTTGTCACACTAAAGTGTGAAATGCCTTAAAGTAGCTTCATACTTGATACGTTTCATACTTCAAATGTATAATGTACCATCTGGCATGACTGAGTGTTATACAGCGAAGTCCGATCTTTTTGACAACTTGTGAATTTACGTCTGACAGGCTGATTGTCATCAATTTCAGACTTGTTTGGTAATTTTGGGATCAAAGGCTATGATAAGGATGATGATACTGATGCTAATCCCACTAAAGGGGATGATTGAGTCATCAAGGCAAAACAGCTGTCTTATGTGCCGCCTCTCCCCCTGGCTGCTGATGACGATAGCAGAGTGTAAGTGAGTGCAATTGACAGTGGAGTTTGAGCTTCCTCAGGGAGGAGGGAGGAAAGACTGAATCTGAGCAGAGGGAAGCAGGCAGCAAGGGTGGCCATGAAACATTCATGCACCTGGGGACTCTTTGCATAAGGAGAGCAAGCTGAGCCACTAATGAAGTAAAGAGCAGAGGACTTTCAATGGCTCTGTTTGTCCTTTTATAAGATTAGCGTTAGTGTGGCTTCTTATATAAACTGCATTAAAAGCTGATATACTGACACGTTGGTACTGCCTTGTAAAAACATTATTTTTGGAGTAATTAAATCATGGTTAGCTGCAAGATTAGTAACACCACAGGTGTGTGGCTGGTTATAGCTGAACGCCGGACAGACAACGGTGCCCCAAATGTGGACATCCACAGTTGCGCCAGTTGTACATTTGTCCCTCCTAAACTCATCCTGCTCAAAGTCTGCGAGCTAACACAGGGACAGAAAAGGCAAGAGAGGAGCAAGATGAAGAGGGAAAAAAAGAAGTAATATTTAGACAGCTGTAATGCCGTGTATCACTGTCAGTGGAAGGGGGGCAGAAGAAGTGGAGAGATATTTTGGTGTCCTCAGCAAGGCCTCAGACAAACTCCCGCTACAGTATTGATGTCACTGCGCCCTCTTGACAGCAGACTGTAAATCAAAAGTCACAGTTATCTATAGATTTACAAACACCTGCTATATCTTCACAGTATGTATCCAAACTGCATAAACTGAGAAAACCTGTTCAAACATGTTTAGATGGTAGTACACTGGCGGGACCTATCTAAGAGCTCACTGTTAGTGTTTCAGTACAGTAACAGCGGTTGTGTGAGACATCTGGTCACATGTCTGCAGTCCTGTGCTAGACTGCCTTGTGCCTTGAGGTGGTGGATGGCAGCTGACTGCTCTGATTCACTGGGAACTAGACTTGTGCGCTGTACGCCTCACAATGGCTTGACTCATAGGGAGTCGACGCTCAGTTGCGCGGAGTCCATCTCATGGTCATTTTACTGGAAGTTTCTGTTTGACTCCTTTGTTGCTGTTGTGTTCGGATGGAGACAACAGTCTTCTCTGTGACTGTATTTGTTTTTTTTCTGCACGGTTTTATCTTTCCTACAAGTGGGAATGGATAGTTTTCCTGCAATTCCGATCCTCAGTCGATACCTAGTCACACCCTTGTCCTTCGTGGGTTGCGAAGCGGTCATCGGCTCATTAGCAGCTTCTTTTCACCTGACATGTTCCCACATTAGCATCCCACCAGCATCACCCTTTGAACGTCTTCAACCCGTCTGGTTTCCCAACAAACCCTGCCACTGACTCTAAGGTTATGGTTAATTTTGCTTGTGCAGCTGTGATTTTAACACAACCCTAAAGTGTTTTATTCAAATTCGAGGCTTACTTTACTCACTGTAGTCTTCCCCTAAAAGATAGGTGTTGCTATTCAGAACGAAAGAAATATCCCCCTTTGATTTGCTGGAATTTGAATACAAGACAGGAAACCAAACATTTGTAGAGATTTTTCCACATTTTTCTGTAGAACACCTTTTCCAGCTGATGTAGAAGTCTCCCTCTGTGCCATAGTAAAATCCCTCCGCTCCTGCATTCATGTATCACCTAACTGCCTTTAGAGGCCTCTTCACACACCTGGACAGAAATAGTGAATGGTGCATGATAAGCCAAAATAACACCAAAACGCACCAACCAGCGGTAGTCAAGACGTCATTTCTGTGAGAGAGGACACCCTCATTTCCAGGGTGTAAAATGCTGATGGGCATGCTAGGTATTCTACCAAGAACTGCCATGCTCACATTTTAAGCTGTCACTATTTGTTGCACTGCTTATTTCCAGAGCTTTCCAGAGTTTTTGTAGCCCTGCTTCCTTTTAGAAACAGTGTTTTTATGTGCTAGCCACTTGATTTGTGCTTCATTTTGCCTGGTGACAGCGTGCAGAAACATAACATTAAATCTCTACCCGCGGTCACTCTCCTTCCCCTATCACATAATAACATGTGCAACACCCGCACAGCAGCCACTAATTGCTGCTGGATATTAAGAGCAGGGTCTCTTAAGACACTGACCTTGCTTTAGCCAATCATAACAGAGTGTGTTACCAGGTTGAGCTCTGATCAGAGTCCCCGCAGCTCGAACAGGAGGAATTAATTATTCAGACTGGCTGCTTGCACCTTTTGCTGGACACAGCATTTAATGACATTATAATGGCATCCATGTGAGATGTTACTGCTGATGTGAGAGTATCAAAGCGGGAAGTGCACAAAAGACCAGCCAGAAAGCTCCCTGAGTGCCAACAACCAACTTTGACAGGCCGAAGGATGTAATGAATCTTCCACATCCTCTTTCAATGTTAATCTAATTTATTTGCTTCTAATGATGACATGCAGTTAATTAAGAGATAAGGTAAGAGGCTAGATACTTTGTTCAAAATACTCAAAAACCCTGAGTTTCATAACGATCCACGGCTGGGTTTACAGTGACCTCTAACAAGACAGGGCAGGACTTAAATGACTTAAAAAATGTTTTGATGTCAGCTAGAAAAAAGAGGAAACTGTTTTTTAGCTCCAGTAACATCTTAATCATGCGCAACTCAATTTTAACTGCAAAAAAAGTCACATGGCTATTTGTTACGTTAAAGGGTGCTACGTTTCCCGCTCGTCTTACCTCTCTTTATATAAACAGATGCACTAATGTATTAATGTATCAGAGGCATGTAGCCAAAGAGAAACTGTCAAGCAGTGCAGCTCTCACAGCGCTTGTGTGTATATGCTGTAAATAGTGCTGAGCAACAGCAAGGTTACCGACTCTAAATGCATTTGCATTATGCTAATGTAATGAGAACAGGGAGCCAATGGAGGCTGACTGCACTGGATCGCTACGGGGACACGAACGCAAGAGTCATCACGCAAATTATCAGGGTGGCTGATCGCTCAAAAACAAAAGTTTAACGGGAGATAAGCAGCCAAACCGGACCGCTTCTTTTGGTGCGAGGCCAGATTCAGATGCCGAGTTCTGCTTTGATATTTCTCTCTAACCCAATGTTCTTATCACGGCCCTCAAGCAAACATGCAAACAATCTGGCCTGTGTGTTTCCAGTCACATGGGCCCGAAGTGCTGGAGAGTCAGCATGTCTGTCCTGGTATTTCCTGAGGCTTCGTAAACATACATACACACAAGCGTTCTCTCTCTCTCTTTTTCTCTGTCACACACAGAGTCACGCTATTTAAACAGTCAACAATAATACAGTATAATGATCGTGCGTATTTGTATAGAAGGCAAAGGGCAGAAGCAAAGTAAAGTCAGTTCCCACAAAGAACGGCGATGAGAAAACAAGGAGGAACAAATTAGGAGTTAATTTGCATATTAACAAATCAATAAATCAAGTCTCTGTGCGACTCTGTAAGTCTCATACATATTGGAGATGTGGTTGTCGTAGGTGGAATAACTGCGAATCTGTTTCCAACTTGTGGTTACTCTAACCTTAAAATAGTC
Source organism: Simochromis diagramma (assembly GCF_900408965.1). Taxonomy (NCBI): domain Eukaryota; kingdom Metazoa; phylum Chordata; class Actinopteri; order Cichliformes; family Cichlidae; genus Simochromis; species Simochromis diagramma. The sequence continues at coordinate 3,609,300 of NW_024386972.1, read as the reverse complement.
GAGAAAAACAGAAGGAAGTTCAACTTTACTTTGCACTTCTCCTTTTTAATGCTCTGACATTAATCAACAAAGAAATAAAAGCCTTAAAATTGTGCGCCTGAAAGTTTCAGCGTGGCCACTTTAATCTATATTTTTTACGCATTTAAATAACTGAAAAGTTTTGGGGGGTTTTTTGTTAGTGATTGCACTATCATCGCCGAAGCCGTTAATGGATGTTGTTTGTGTGCGTGTATGATTATTGGACTGGTCGTTGCTAGAGGATGCCCATGCATTAAATCATTATTGGATTTAAACAGCTGAAATGTGCGTGTGTGTGTGTGTGCGTGCACACTCGTTCATCTAATTGATTTAGAGTGTTAAAGTGCAGGGTTCGGTGAATACTCTAATCAAAACTGCAGAGGCTGCTGCTAAATGGTGAAGAATGATTTAATACAGCCTGCACTTTTTTAGTCGGGGATTCTTCTGTTTGTTTGTTTTTAGCGTCACAGTCAAATGTAACTGCATGTGTTGATTTTCTTATCTAAAGCTGTCGAGTTAGAAGAGAATAGAATCAATTGAAATCATGAGCCCTCAGCCTTCATTTCAACCTTTGGATTCATGTGAGTGCTGTCAGTATCTCAAGCTACTAATCTCCCTTTTTTGCCCATTTAGTTGCCATCTAACACAATTTCATGGTGTTGATACAGAATCTAAAAATTCAATAGCTGAACATGTATGCTCGGATTATAATTTGGAGTCTCTTTGGGGGATGTAGGTCAACTGAAAGACTCTATTTCCTCAAATATTGTAATCCCCATTTGTTCTGCTTTTTCACCAGAAACACAGCTTTGAGGTCTTTGTCTGACTACAATGCACTGGGCAGGACAGTGGGTCGTAATGCTCTTGTCTTGAATTTTCCACTCGTATGCCAGTTTGCTGTTTATTGTTATTATGAAATCACTTTTTAAAGCTTTACCTGTTTTATTTTCTTTGTGCCTGACATGCTGGGAAAAAAACATCCTCGGTCTTTTACTTTCAGCTTGAACTTTTCCTCCAGGAGGCGACCAGTCGGCTCGGCTGCAGAGCAAGAACCCGAAGAAGGTCAAGTTTATGGTTTAAGTGGGGAAGAGGGTCAGCAGGATATACCCATTTAACCTTTCTGGAGACCAGCAAAGCACAGAGAAAGGAAGTCATTCATTTAGTCTCCAGTGATAAAGCCTGGATGAATAGTTAACTCTGTTTGCCTTCTCATTGATAAAAGGAAAAAAAAAATGTATTTCACCATCCCTTTTCCCAAATGGTTCCCCCCCATTCGCCGTATTAACGGCCACGCTCAGCCAAACTAATTTTGTGCCTGTTCCTCCGGGCTTGAGGAATAGTTTTGTGAAACCATGCATGAACAGGAAAAATTGATTTGTTTTTATATCATTTCAGCATAATAGCTTTCTGCAGTGATTCAGTGACAAAACCTGATCTACCTTTCAGAAGAAAAAGAGGAAAGGATTATTTCACTCGCTGGCATGTTCATATTCCATCCCTGTGTTGTCTAAACCTGATAACGAGTATGGCACAAGACAAGGCTGTCCATTGTGGAAAGAGCTTTTTCCACAAAAGTCATTATGCGGGATCAATGCTCCCAGGAGAAACGGCAGACTCGAACGCCACACACAGCCGTGGAGGATTGCGTCAAAATATCTTAACAGCCCCGAGGCCTCTTCTTGGTGGGCCAAAGTACAAATCACATACGTGCAGTTTTACTCAGCTCGCCTAATTCATCTAATGTGTGTCACGCCTTCATGAAAAATGACTGAAAAAACATCTTCCACGATGGGTGACAAATTAAAGGAAAGCCCCATATAGCATGTCTTAGTGAGAAGCTGCTTGCCAGAAGAGTTTCATGCACCTTGGCATTTAGTTTCCACATCTCCGGAACTGTACTAGAGGGAAGAAATGCCATTCTTCCTAAAGGTATTCCCTAAATGGGCGTTTTGAATATGGTGTGGAGAGCACTAAAATCTCCCATGACTACCCAGGCCTAAGAATATGATTCACATAATTTCCATAATCACCAAACCATTCAGCGACCCCCCTCAATGCCGCCATTGTTACGCTGAAGAAATCGCTCAGGATAGAAATGTTTCATCGCAGGATAAAGGTGATCGCTCAGAACAACTTTGTATTGATTTGCAGTGACCCTTTTCTCTAAAGGAACAAGTGGACCCAAACCATCGCCAGCAAAAAGCCCCCGGAGCATAACGGAGCCACCTGATCCCCTCACACAGGGGGTCAAGGGTTCAGGTTTTTCTTGCCTGTATTTTTGCACTTGCTACTAGTAGCTATGCAGATGCTCTTGATTTTACTTGCCCAGTTTTTGAGTTCATCACGGGGAGTTGGATTTAAAATGCATGCACAAGGCATTAAAAGATTTATGTGGATAATCTACAGGCCTGTCCCTATAAGTAGATATAGGAATAATATGATAAGAGTACAATAAAAGAATTAATGGCAGCAACTTGTGCCTAGAGAATACAGCCAAACAGTCTAAAAGTTATACAAGTCCAGCTAGTCTCTTTTAAAATCTTTATAAAGTCTAGCTTTCTTTATGGTGTCTTTTTTTCTCTATATATTCTTCAGCTATTGCCTGCAATATAAAACTGTTTTCTTGATGCAACATGATATTTTTGCTCCAGTCCACCGCAATGAACTTGAAGACTTAGTAGAAGTAAAATAGCCAAGGGAAAACAGCTTACATCGATATGCATAAGCAAAATTCTCCAGAATGCATATATTAAAGCCTAAAAAATGCAAACAAAACCATCTCAGTGTGACTGTAACTCTGGAAATAAACCTCATGGTTTGTCTAAATCAGAATGCTGAAATCAGGCTGGGTTCTCTCCACAGGCAGTATGGACAGGAGGAACAGTGAAGGCAAGTTATTTTAATGTATGGGTGGAGTTTAGAGATGGTTAATGTGCACCTATTCTCTAAATGAAGAAATCTATTTTTGTCATTTGCGAGAACTAACCCATCGAAAAAGGGAAGCTTTATAACACAAAACCAAGGCACGTGTAACCTAGCGTCCTCTAGTTGTTAAATCATGGCGACCTGTCTGTCTTTTTCATCCGCCTGCAGTCTGTCTGGGGCTGCGGGTACATGACAGCTGCATGTGTATGTATGGACAGCTCATTTACCCTCTCAGTCTCCTCTGTCTCATGTTGACTGTTTGTACCCGCAGGTCAAATGAGGTCTCATTTAAAAGATACACTCAGAAGTATTTCCTGGTTTTGGAAGACTAGAGCTCGATCCTCTGAAAAGTCTTCGCCATGTGTCTGCATGAATGCACGGTACATGGAGCTGTGTGGTGGTGGTGAATCTGCTCGGAGGGGGTTGTAGAGGCGAGTCGAGGGGATCAGGAGAGGCAGTGGGGGGGGGGTTCTGTAAATAGCCCACCCTGCATTAAGAACTGGCATGCAGGGGCTGCGCTCTGTGTAGCCTGACCTCACCAAGCAAGCCGCCACTCACATTTCCTCACAGCGCGGGAGGCTGTGGAAGCCAGCGTCGACTGTTTCTTCAGTTTATCCAGGTCAGCTCTGAACTACTCTCACTAGTAAAGCACTGGCGCTCGTGACCCCACAGGCCCCCCTCGCTGCCAGCCAGTGTCAAAATAACACAAGCAGCTCGGCGGAGGGCCTCGGCTGCTCTGCCTGCTTGTTATGAAATCACGCTGCCCTTATTTGGGTGTCTAAAAGTCTACTTGCGGTTAAAATTTCAGATCAAAACAAAGTGTCGGCTCGATTTGATTTCTGTCTTTCTCCACATTAAGCTGTTAAAAAAAGAGTTTGCCTGACAGCATATGTTCAGTGGATATGTGTGTGTGTGTGTGCTTGGAAGTAGGTCATTGATTTGGAACTTGGACACTGATTATGTGCTGTCCTAGAAATGGGCTATAATCGGTGTCTCTCATACCAAAACAGCTTTTCATAAGTGGCAGTTATTTCAAGGTCAGGAAATAGTATGCATCACATTGTTGCACATGCACACAGATTTTATTTATCTCTTTCTCGGTTTCACCAGATTGTTGTTTCTAGAGTCTGTTCAGTGTTGTGAGACTGCTCATTTTTAAAGCAAAAGAGAAGAAAGATTGCGTTTATCTTTCTTTTTAGGGATGAGAATGTGCCAAATTTTCCGGCATGCCCCGTTCTGTCCTTGATGACGACGATGATGTAGTCGCTTCGAATGCCGTTTGAGCCAATAATGTAAATATTCTTGGTGTTTGAACAAGCCAGAACACGATCTGATCTGTCTTTGACGCTAAGTCTCCGGCACACTTACACAGGGGAGTTTTTTAACATGACCGTGTTGGAGTACATCAAAGCTGGGAATTAACTGTCAGCTAGCATCATCACAACTCCCTCTATATATCTCCCCTCATAGCTTAAAGCAAGTGCTGTATTAGTTTCTGCCATGGATTTTCCTCAAGCACCCCCAGGATTAAGCCTTGATATTGTTTTGCAAATTTAACTTCAACTGAAGTTAACTGAGCTTAATAGTGGTTGTAGGAAGTGAGTAGCGCATTGGTGCTTATGGATCGAGAATAAAAAAAAACGTTGCTTGTATGAATGGAAAGGCCGCATGACAAAATGTTTTACTGTGTTGTTGCATAGTTAAGCGAGCATCTTTTCATGATAATACCAGGAAGAACTCGAAAGAACAAATCTATATTTGCATGTTATCCCGGGTTTGCATGAGAGCAGCGTTGCGATCGCTCCTCCTCCTCCTCCCCTCCACGTGTCCCACATGAAAGATCCTCATGTTCGCAGAATGTGCCTGTTTAAATGAGCCCTCACCGTGTTTGCATTTGTTTAGGCAGAGAGGCAGCAACCAACAAGCAGGCACAGACAAAATCCTATCAAAAAATGACATCAGCTGCAACAGCTGCAGGCTGTAGCACTTGGAGGAGAGGAGGGAGAGAGAAAGAGGAGAAAGAGGAGAACAATTGACCAGAAGCGACACGGGAAAGAGAGGTGACCTGATTGCTCAGCTGGCCAAGAGCACGGGAAGGAAGCAGCAGGAAAGGCTGGTCCCCTCAGTCTGGCCTTACTCTGTGCTGCTTCTGGTGGGTCCCTCTATGGCCTTCCTCTCCTCCCTTTTCCCCTCTGCACCCCCACCCCCTAACCTCCTTCCCGCACTGCTGCCTGTCACGGCTCACTACATCGGAACAAAATGATCAGCTCTCACCTCCTCATGAACACGGGTCATCATGGTAGCCACGCAAAGGCTGGGGCCTTTGTATTAGATAGGGATCACTGATATGTGGGAGGAGGAGCTGCTTCAGAAGACTGGAGAAGTCAATATTGTATTATTATTTTTTGTTTGTTTTTCTTTTTTACAGCACACATATGCAAGGGTGTTTAATTTTTATTATTTTATTTATTAGCAATGGCCTTGAGGTTGCCAATTTTGTTGCGCTATTAATTTCATCTTGCCGCTCTCGAGGAATTATTAGATGTGTGCGCGTTTATGATTCCTCTCTCTACAAGGAGGCACATCAAGTACCTCTTTCACAATTCCTGTAGCTCGTAATGTAATTAATTCTAATCGCAATGATCATAATAGCTTTTCAGATCAAATACCCAGGAGCAGTCCTAACAAAATCATCCATCCCTCTGAAAAACAAACACCCAAACTCTCTCTCTGTCTCTCTTGCTCTCTCTCTCGCACGCTGTCTTTCTCCCTCCCTCTGTGTTTGGCTTTGGCTCCGAGAGAAGAGCAGTCAGTTGGTTTTTTGGGGGGGTGGTGGTGGGACACACACACACACAGCAGAAAACAGAAGGACCTGCACATTTGCATACCTTTTTAGCATGTGGCTGAGGGAGCCTTTATTAAATTCAACCCCCCTGTAGGGTGGGTCCTAAACTGTGAAGGGGGGAGGGGTACAAGAGCTCACAGGGAGGGAAAAAGGAGGGGGGGTGGGTCTCATCCTAGAGACGGGAGGCAACATCTGAGCCAGCAGACAAATAATGTTTCCAGTCACGAGAACAAGGTGGCAGCAGCGGCCAAGCATTTTCTTCCTGAATAGTGTCCTCCCCCCACTCAGTGTGGGTAAGGGTGCGATGCTCACTCATTGTCTTAAACCCCAAATTAGCAATGCTGAAATGACTACTTAATTAATCAATTAACTAAAGAATTAATCTAAGACGAGCGTGATCATCAGTTAATTGTTACGGTCTAAGAATAAAGCTCCTTAAACTTACAAATTTGCCAAATGTTATGAAGATGTTAAACTGCTTCAGTCATTTTCAACAACTTTTTACAAGCAATTCTTTTTTTAAAATTTAAAAATCAAGACTTTTATCATTGCTTTTAACAGTCACTGTTATAATTGCTCATGAATAATCTAACCATGAACATGTTGCTATTAGCTACACTCATGTAGTCCTATAAGCGCGTAACAGATGTGAATAAGCGTCTTAACATGGCTTAATAACATTTACTGGGGCTTGCATATTAGCATGTGCACATTGTATAATGAGTTGAAAATCATATGCATTTTAAATCTACTATTAAACTTAAACATAATATATGTTTGTTTTAAAAAAGTAAGACAAACTGCCCCATTATAGTCACCTACAGCAACTATTTGTGTTTATTAAAAATCCCAGGCATTGCATGGCTCCTTGTTACATCCACCTGAAGAAAAGCCCTATTAACAAGCGATAGGGCACAGAGGTTTTGTGTATACCTGTGTGCGAGTATGTAATGTATCTAAGACAAAGTGGGGCAAGCCCACAACACGCTGCAAGTATCTGTTCAAGCAAGCTGAGGCATTTTGCGGTTCTGCTTTTCCCAGAGAGGAGGCTGAGATAATGAGCCAACATAGTGGAGTAAAGTGAGGTTTTCCCCCACCGTGGACAGAGGGATGAGCTGTTAGCACTCTGCGCTAGTTAGCCTGTTAGACTCCATTTATAAACAACTCAGCAATGGCATGGTGACAAAACATTGACAGTTATCACAGATATTTGTGCACCTCTTACTTACTAGCAACAGTTGTGTTCTAGGGCAATTTTCATAATTAGCTTGTACTTAAGAGAGCAGGAGTGGGAATGACTGTACAATCTGTGGTGACGCTTTAAAATATCATTACATCATACTTTTTTCATAGAGTTTACTGAAAGTAATATAAGAATAATAATAACAGTAGAACTGGTTTACAATTCAATTCAATTCAGTTTTATTTATACACCGCCAAATTACAACAACAGTCGCCTCAAGGTGTTTTATATTGTAAGGTAAAGACACTACAATTATAAATACATTTACAGAGGTCAAAGCACAGAGGTGAAGAAGAAAAAATAATGGAAACTTGTGGAAAAGAGAAATTAACAGTACAGGGAATTATTTTTATTCATATTTGTATTTTTATTCTGTACTTCTACATAAATTCTTTCAAATCTGAGTTTTATATGTTTATGTTCTGTTTCAGGCTTGCAGGTCTAAACAATGAAGCGTAACAGACATGAAACCAATAAAGAAATATACAGCGTGTTTGGTTAATCATCTGATTCATCTTTAGAAAGTGTTTTTTTTATTATTTCTTACAGATGAGTTAGTGCACCAACATCTACAATATTATTCAAGGTCACAAAATCAACCCAAATTCACAGTTTCTGAAATATCCAGATGTCTTACCTCCTTGCAAGTAGCTTAATACCACAGAATCAGCTAAACTACAACGCAATCACCTGGAAACATCAAGTATATTTGCATGTTTAGTGTTTTCTGTTGGAAATCGAGCGGAGGCTTTTCAGAGCTCGCTGGTGGTGAAAAGGTAAATGCATATAATCAATAAGCTCGCCTAACCTTCTGCTGAATTTGCAAAATAGTGTAGCAATGAGCTGTAACATCATTCTCATTCGCAAAGCAGCAAGAAACCACGATGGAGATACATAAGTTGCATGTAACTAGGGATTGCAAATAACAAAATTTATATAGTTTCTTTGACTTTAATAGTAGGAATATAAAAACGTTTGATTTATTGATTTATTTTTTAAGAATTTATGATTACATGTGGCCATCAGCGCTATTCACAACACTCACCAAAAATACTACACTCACACTTTGCTGCTTTTGTAAGCCCCACCTTAACATTTGGCACACGCAAAGAGGGGGGGATGGGAGAAGGAGTATGAAGTGAAGAAATATCACAGATGTTAGTCTGCATGAACTCCTTCCCCTTTGCAGCCTTCCTGCTCAATCTGGCCTCTTTAGCCTCTCTTTTTTTCCTCGTGCTCCCTCCACCAAAGACAAATGACTTCTCCTAACCTAATTTCAGTTGCAGCATGCAAAGGTCTGCCTCGACGCCTGCAGGTCAACAGAGCTCAAGTAGACACTGTGCAGATTCGAGCAAAGAACCGGATGCTAACTGGGCGAATTCTCATTGATAAGTTGTTGTTTTTTTAATTATTTTTTTTCATGTAAACGACTTAGATTTTCTCACTTTAGCTTGTATTTTTGTCTTTGTGTGCACTTGTTTATTCATGCACGAGAAAGCGCTTTTCACCACATGCTGCAGGGGCCAGTTGTCTGTTTGAAGAGTGCAATGGAAACAGCAGGGTTAGTGTTTCAACCAGTGCTACAGCCACACTGTGTGTGTGGGTTGTGACTGCGACTGGGGTCACAGTTGTGTGACATGCCAAACCCAGGCTGGTGCTGGTGGTGGCTCTAGCAACGATACTGCTGTCATTCACCCGACCACTCAGTGGGTCAACTTTCACTGCCATTCAAAGTTTAATCTTGCTTATGATAAATTTAGTTAAAGCGAGGCCCTAATCACAGCCCATTTAGATTCTTTGGGCTGATAAAGAACAGGAAGTGGTGGATTGTCTTTGATTATCTTGCCTCTCTCTATTTCCCTGGAGACATGTTGCGGCTTCAAGCCTGACAGAGTCTTTGCCATAACTAGGACAGACCTTTGATTGGTTTCTGATGTGTGGACAGCAGTTGTGTCTCGAGGGTCCAAAGCAATTTATCCAGAGGATATTAAATGACCTAATGGCCATATTATTTGCAAAGAACTAACCCAGAGGAATATCCAGGTGTTTTTAAGGTGCTGAGAGGTCTGCCCTTTGACTAGCATGCAATTGACTGCACCGCGAAAGCTCAGATTCATGCATGCAGCTGTATATTTTCATTTTCTGTCTCAATTTCAACAAAACATACCAAAATGGTTTCTGAAGCCAACATAAAAGAGTAGATGAGCTTTGATTCTCTCCGATTTTGTCCGAGGGATGTAAGAGAAGCCTGAGAAGCATCGGCGTAAAAGCTGTGTTGCATTGATACTGGCCTTGTTCGGCTTTCTTTCTTTCTTTCTTTTCCCCGACAGGAACTGGCTAATTTCCTGAACTTGATATACCATTTGGTCAGCACAGAGAGAAACATCTGAGAGAATGGATATCAGAGAATTCTCCACGTTAAAAAGCTTAATGAGTGTTCAAATCTTTGGGTCAAGGCTTTTTAACGTTTTACAGGTGGTGAAGGAACTTGGGAGGCACCTTAAAAGGAAAAGCAAGGAGTCAGGAAATGAAAGTGGAGGAACTGTTTTTTTGGGGGTTTTTTTTAGTTCATCAGATTCCCCATATGCTCAGCCAGACTTATTTGGGCCGTTTATGTTAGTGGAAGGCATTGGATCACCTGCAGACCCTTCAGTTTGTAGTTTTCAGTGGCTACTTCAAAGAAGCATATGCCTATCTTGACTCAATCTCCATTCATGGAGAGTGACAGTATCTGTTTCTCCAGCTTTTCTAGAACTCAGTGTCAAAGGTCACACCTTTAGCTGGAGGTCATCTCTCTGGTCAGCTGCTGATTTGCAACATGACCCTCTCTCCTGATGCCTTAAACCCCTCCCCCATCTCCTCCTCCTCCCTTTCTCTTCCAGATGACCGTACAAAGTGGCTAACACATGTAACTTCCCCAATTGATTTAAATGAACCCTTGACCACACGGTGATCTGCGTGCACCAACTGCTTCACCAGTCTCAGACTTCTGGTCATCGGCGTCCAGGGTATGGTTTCTTTAAACAGATCTAGTTACTTTTGTTTCGCTTTCAAACAGCAATACCACTGCAATTTAAAAAAAGGAATAATTTCCAGACAAAGCAGTTGTCTGCCTCTGTACAGCTCAAGCATTAAACTTGTGCAGAGTATTACTTGAGCCTATTGATTGGAGTCCTCTGCCTTAGAGAGGGCGGTGTGCAGAATCAATGCTTTATTTTCTCTTAGGCTAGCCTTCCTCGTGCTCCTTTTTTTGCCAGTGAAAATGAGAGGTAAACAAGGGAGAAACCATTTACCTCCACTGCATTCACTCTTTTCTGTTGACTTTTGTGACTCATCTGGACAAATTCAGCTTTGTTTCCCGTCATCTCTTCAGCCCACATTGTTTTGTACCCCTTATCTCAATCACATACACCAGCATGAATCGACCTTTTTACAGTGGTGGGTGGGTGATATCATTCTTGTTTGTGCTATGGTACTTCTGTGAGATTGTGTGTGTGTCTCGTAATCCATCCTGGGGAATGTACAGTATAGTGTTTGCTTGTCCTAAGTTGTCTAAGGTTGTCTATTACTCTGAAGATAAGGTTTTTATTTCCGTTATTTATACAAAGAAGGTCTGTAACACAGCGATTTTCTGTAGGGATGATAAACCTGAGTGCTTGAAACTGCAGGCATCATGAGATTCCTTGATATGTCAAATGGCAAATCAAATGACACTTTCTTGTTAGAGTCTGTCTAGACTTTTTTGCCCACAAAGCAACTTCTGTGCTGAAAATTTAGTTGGAGACTAAGATGTGTTTTTCCAGTAGCCTTGAGTCTCTTGCTTCAAGGATCAGGAGTGGGCCACAGAGGTCTGTGTTTTTAAACTCCATACCTTGTTATTCTTCAGTGCCTCTGCTCCAGTGAGCTGGTGACATTGTTTTCCTGTGTTGTCTCTATATCCATCCACCCAATATTAACCTCATATGTCCTAAATGCATCGAAAAAATTACTTCAGATTTGTTACTAACCTGTACTTGGACCCAAGGATGAGCTGCTCATATTTTTTTCTGGCCAGAGGTCAAGGTCACTGGGACCTCAGCGCTGTCTGAGTCTTGTGAAAGCAATATCTCAGGACGCACCCGGAGAAAATCCGATTGCAGCACAAACGTTCACTTAGAATTTAACAACAGGCCACAAAAATGAAATGCCTGATTGGTTCAAATTGTCAGCTGATGACATTTGATATCCAAAAGGTTAAAGGTCAGCCTCACTGTGAAGTCGTAGTGCTGTACAAAAACAATTTTCTGGCCATCATCTATCACGGTAACTCGTGATATGTATCCGTATCTGCACTGACATGGACTGCATGTCTGAACTGCAACTTAAGTGGCTTGGACTGGACTATAGTACCATTCAAAAGTGCTAACCCATTCAAATATGCACATGTGCACAGCAGATTATTTATTTTCGTTTTCTCTCTTGTAATCTTAACCTCAGTTCAAGTTGAAATATCAAATCCAAGTAAGGCTGCTGTCTGCTAGTATGCATCACTCTCAAGTCCTCAAAAAGACTAAATGCTTACTTTTAATTCTAGTTGCTATACTGTAAAACTCCTCCATTGTGCTCATCTGAGGTGCAGCTGCTGTCGGACATGAAGTCCGACAGAGGACAGAGAAACACAAAAGGTGGTCAGCGAACAGGAACATGGCTGGTGACAGGCTGCCTGCATGTGGGGTGGTTTCGCTAACGAGAAGCCATTGTGCCCTCGGTGAAGGTTAACTCTCTGATTCAGGGAGGCAGGAAGTGTTAGCTGCCTCCCCTGCACTTTTCCCATCCGCAGCCTCTGCCAAGCCTCAGCAGAACAATCCAGCCCCTGTGACTGAGAGGCAGGGAGGGAAACAGAGGGAGAGTCAAAGACAGAAAAAGGGAGGACTAAGGGGAGGGGGGGGCACTAGAGGTCCAAATCTGCAGGGTAACATCAGGCTCCTACGTTATGCAAGTGTTCCCTTTTTGTCTGCCTCACCCAGGGTTTTGATACGGATTGCACGAAGAATGATGGTAATGCCGAGCATTCACTCTGTCCCCTCTTCACCAAAACAGCCTCCATTTATGGTTACTCAGACATATTTTCCCTCACAATTGGAGCTGAAAAGTGGCCAGCTGTAGCCAGGTTCCAGTAGGTTTACGCTCTGCCCACACACACACACACACAAACAGGCAGGCACACACATACACACGCCCATAAGCACACACACACCGTGAAATGGATATAACTAAATGCACTCAGAGACAAACATTCACATAGAAAATAGATATCTCAAAACGTCCACACACAAACACACTCACTGAGAAAATAGATATCTCAAACTATGCACACAAACACACACAGACTCATAAGTCACACAACCTCATACGGAATCAACAATCGCATCTTTGTTAAATTATCCAGGAAATTGTTTGCAGTGCTTTGATAACACAGGTGTTTATATGGTAATAGCTTCTGGAGGCTGGATAAGAATGAAACAATAAAGTCATTAGGGTGTTACAAGAAGAAATGAAACCAGGTTTCTTCACACACTGCAATGCATCACCTAAACACACACGCACACGCACATAGTCTCAACAAGAAGAGGCTGAACACTTACACCCAGATTCATTAAAGAAAAAAAGCTTTTGTCAGCCACCTTAATGACCCTTGATGTGTGTGAACCTCTGCCAAGTTGTCCATGGAAGGGCCATTTATCTCTGCTGGTGTGGTTATACAAAAGACAAAAGAATATCGAATACACACAGGATAAAATGGATCATTCATAGTAATGACACCTGTTTATCTCACCTGAGCTGTTAAAGGCTTTCATCTCAAGTGTGGTGGTCCACAATGTACGTAAGTAATCACTGATATGAGGTGATCCCCCCTCCCAGTTCAGATTTGTTATTGACATCAGGCTTATTTCCCATCTGTCAACATTTCATATCCTCAGTGATCTGCTGGAATTCGCTCCATCCTCACAGGTAGCGTCCTTTGCTGACTTCTCTCTGTGTTCTGACGTTGTGTGGGATGTCATATACACATCTGTAGGCGTTTATCAGCTCTGCTGCATGTTTATGTTCTGTTGCACCCTGACATAGCGCAGCTTTCCCCTTCACCATAAACTTTGAAGACGATGTTTCTGTTCTTTAAAGCTGCCTGAATGGAAAGCTTTACATTAACGATGAGGAAAATCACTGCTGTGCTTATTTTGCTCATAGTGACAACTCACAATTATAATTAGAATCCATTGTTTCACACAAATACATTTTATCTATGTGTTTTACCCCTCCAGTAGAACAACAGATTCCAAAATTGATTTTCTAGCGTGCCTTTTATTTTATTTAGTTAGAGTTAAGTTGCTCCCCTTCTCCGTCTCATGTTTTCTTCCTCCAGCCACATTGCAGCTGTGGTGCTCTTTGATATCATTTAGCTGTATGAGTCTCTGGTCACATGAACCAAGAGACTCCAGCAGCACCATCTTGGACTGCAGCTGGCATTCCAAGATGTTCTATCCTGAACATCCATTGCAAGCTGGAGGGCCATTCAAATTAAAGGTGGAGAACAGGTCCATACGCCGCTGTCACCAGATGCCTTCAAACACCTTTACCAAGTCTTACTGTGGGAAGAGGATATAGAGGTGGTACTATCATTCTGTTATTTATTCTTTAAGCAGTTGGTTATTAAGGTCTTTGCAGAGGCTCCTTATAAAAATATTATTTCACAGTTAATTTAGGAAATCTGTATGTGCCTACTTTAGCATCCATGTGTGTGCATATATGCACAAGCACATACCCCCCACCTCTCACAATTTCAAACTAAATCTAAACAAGAAATATATGAAATAAGAGCCTTTAAGTCCTCAACAGATGAGAAGAAAATGGCAAGTAAATGAAACATATGTTACCAGACAACATATTCCCCCTCCACTCGGGATGTGCTAGCTGCCTCCCACCCAAGCTAATACGACAAGATGCGTATTTATCGCCCCACAGAACCCCCAGAAAGTAACCATATGGAGAGGCACTTAAATGTTTAGTTGTGCGATCGTGCCTTTGTGGAAATTAGTAATTGTACTAGTCTGCGTAGATTTCTTCAGCTGCCACTGTTCTGGACAAGTGGAACTGTCTTTATAGCTGTGAACAATCATAGATGCGTTTTGTCTGCTGCGAAGAGCATTGCAGGGTGACAGGCAGGCAGTGTGTGAACAAAGATGTGTATCCACAAAGGTGCCCTCTCCCCATCTGATCCCGACACATTTCCCCTACAAAAAGCAAGGGGTTGTGCACAGCGTGCAGATGCTGCTAGCCTGCCTATGTTGGTAAATAATGAATAGGTCACACCTGGTGGTCTCTTAGAGGTTCAGTGCAGCCTCTGTCCCTCTCTGGTGGTGGTTTGGGAATATGTGTGCACCTCTGAGTGTGCGCGGAGGTCTAGCATTAATCAAAATTCTCCTGCAGTCTTCATATTTGTTGTGCTTTCTTTAACCTTTAGCAACACTGTGTCCTCTCGTGTCATCTCTCTAAAGTGCTTGAACAGTGCTTGTGCTTTTTATCATGTGGCGGTGTGTGTATGTGTGCGAAGCAATGGCATTGAGAGCCAGTAAGAAGCATTAGCCGAGCCCCTGCGTTGGGCAGGGCCTCGTAAGGATGTGTTCAGCACTACCACAAGGTGACAAATGACTAACTTAGATCTCCACAGGGAGCTAAGAGACTGCACTTAAAAGTGTCCAGCAATCCGGTGTCCATCACAAGCATAAATGATTTCTGAAGAGTCTTTTTTTTTCCTCTTCTTTTTGCCTTGGGACCACAAATGACTAAAAGCTAATTCATTATTTGCGATCACTTCAAAACATAAAGCCTCCCACATAAAAGATTTCTCAAATACCCAGTTGAGATGTAATGCATCATCAGTCATGCTAGCAATCTCGCTCTATCAAAAAGGCTTGTCTCATTAAAAATACATGCGGTGTATTGAGCTGAAGTGTACCAATCATGCAAGCTTTCCATGAAAACTCCTTGTGCTGGTTTACAATCAGCAGGTAATGAGCAGCTAGGGGCTGAAGTGGATTTTCTACATTTTTCAGCATCCGTGGTGAAAATTTGGCTGCAAGAAGGGATTGCTGTTATTATCAAGCAGTCTATTTGGGTTAATAGTTTAATGCTAGGGCCGTAAGATTTTTAAAGATAGTGCACAAGTTCCAAAACAAGAAAACGTTTTAGAAGTTATGATGATTATTAATGGATTTGTTAATTGATTTTAGCATTTTTTCCAAATGCGCTTGTCTTTGTTCAGTGTTTGAATTGCTGTCGCTGACTATCAGCAAAGCACCTCAATACTGTTAATAGAGATTTTGTATAAGTGGCTCATTTATTCAACAAGAAACTCTTCCGGAAGTGTTCGATACGAGCGGTTCTGCCTCGCCTATCAGCAGCGCAGGTTGTGTGTGGCAGAGATAACGTACGGCCATTGCGTCACAGGGACGGCGCGATTGGAGGCGGATTCGGGAGTCAAACAGCGTCTTATCTCCTGTATATCAATCACAGTGCACTGTGGCTCCCGCACACACAGGAGTGCCAGAGCTTACTGCTTTGTTTGTTGTAGCAACAAAACTGCTCTGAAGTGGTATTGTGGTGCCCTTGTTTTGGGGTTTTTTTTAATATTTTTTCATAAAGGTTACTTGCTGTGTTGTCAGGGAAGCAGGAGAACAGAGTCCCCAGACTGTAGGTTCACAAAGCTCCGCAACAGCAAGAATAGAAATCATAGGATTTCTATTGACAGCAGCACTTCCAGTCAATAGTCTTTACAGGGTTTTGTGTTAACACAAACACCACGCGAAGCACCACAGCACACTCTATGAAACGCGCTCCACTCTGCAAGATAAACTGTTGTCATCAAGGAATTAGAGTAACTATCTGCTTTGTGTGTTTTCCCTGCGAGCAAACAACACAGCAAATCAAAAGAATGTTTACAGGGGCTGCAGAGGAGAAGAAGTGGAAGTGAAGAACAACGCCATGTTTCCTGTCTAGTGATTTGTAAAACTCTTGAATTAATTTTGGCCCGGAAAGCTGGCTCAGCTTACAGGGAGTTTTCCCTATAAACAGTGGAACGGAGATTCCTGCCCCTCAAGTTCTTTCCATTCTTTCCACGCTCTCTTTGTGTGTGTGTGTGTGTTTGCACATGTTCACAAAACTAACACTAATTTACAAGCATGCCCGTTATTCCCGATTTGGATTTTGCATTGTCTGAAAATTAGTTATGCTTGTTGAGTTTTTGCTACTGTTTTCAGCAGTAACATTAATGCAGGAAGTGCTTAGTTAAAGGACTATTCCTAATTATTACAACTTGGGTGTATTTCCACAGCTGTGTCTGTTGTGATGACTATGGTAACAGTATCTTCAAAAACTGTGAGAGGTTTTAAACCAGCACCGTTTCTGCAGCAAGGTCTGAAAAACCAGCTGCATCATGAAACAAGTTTAAAAAAAAAATCCTAATTACTTTATTTAGAGATACGAGAAAACAGGTGTTGCATATGATGTTGTATCTTAATTAAAAATATCTGAAGAAAACTGACTTTTTTAAAAGTAGTTCAGCTACGAGAGCTGCACCAGCCATCACCCAACTGGTATCTATCAGTCCAACAATCAAGAACTGGGGATAAATTTGCTGTGTTGTGTGTTAAGAGCAACATCCCCTGCACCCACCATCTCCTTCTAATTCTAAATATCCCATTAGGGTAAAAGACCTAAATGTAGAAATCAGATGAAATAGACGCCTGGTAGCCTCTAAAAGGTCAGACCTTAATATTAAGTTTTAGGAGGTCTGTATATATTAGAATGGAATATAAAATAACGAGTATAATAAGCAACACAATACCTAACATGTCTGAATAATTTAGGCCTGAAACCCAGATTTAATTCTTTCTTTTGCTCCAATTAGTTCTCCACACTCTGGCCCAGTTCAGCTATGGTTCCCCTGCTGCTCTGCCAGCAACTCGCCCAGTTCCCCACGCGTCCTGTCATACACTCTTCCCCACTCTGCCATGGCTCAACAGCCCATCCGTGACCTGCCCAACCCTGCACTGATTATATATATTTATCTATCAATCACATCTAGCTAGATCGGTCTCATTTTATAGCAGCCATCACACAAAATGTGTGTAAACAATACGTGTTGCTAGGCAAGCAGGCACATCAAACGTTGATGGATGTCTAAATGATTCTCTCTGTGGTTCTAGGTATAAGTGGTTATAATGTTTTGGGGTTTTTTCTTTTTATTCCACACACCCCAATATTCACTGTGTGCGAATTATGAATAAAACCTTTTGGGAAAAGTCATAAAAAATGAAATGAGAGGCTTTTATTTTAACAGTGTTACATGAGCACTAAAATGCCAAGGGCTCAAAATGACCCTGTTCTAGTGTTAACTAGCAATGTGCTGGTCTGCTGCCTAGCTTGAGCACTGGCGCTATTTTTTTAGCTTGTGATCTTTACCCAAAGAGATAAGGAAACTTCCACACTGCTTTCTTTTTCTTCTTCTATCGTTTTATGGTGCTGAATATCAATCATACATCGCCAGATCTCTGATCGGTACAGTTGCTAGTCATGCATAGTCAGAATCTAGCATGGTGCCTGTTTACAACTCTCAGTGCCACCTCAACTAAACAAACTGGAATGAGGCACCACCTTGTGGCACTATTTAGCAGTTGTGAATTCTCAAAATAAAGTGACAAAGTTGAGAGATCATTTAAGAAAGCTACTGTAGATGTCAGCAGGTATTGGTTTCTGGGAAATTTATGATATGATTGTTAACAGAGCTGTTGGTTAAAACATGGAAATAAGTTCCAGATTTTGTGAAACTTGAAGAATCATGTAAAAAGTTTCAAAACAGCCTAAACTGCTTAAAGTCAGCTAAAATCAACAGGGTATCAAATACCTGCGAGAGGCAATTCTTCTACTTTTCATTTGCCTGCCTCTCTAGTACTTTTTTTTTCACTTTGTGTGATCAAGATACAAATTTATTTGCCTGTGGCGCTCCTCTGTTCTTTGATGTTTCTTCTTACTACGCTCGTGTCCACCGAGGCCAGAAAGAAAAACAACTTTTCCAAGTTTAGCTGTCGAACATCAAATCGTGAACATCGGTATTGACTCGCGTCCCACCAGGCCAATTTAATCTGTGATTCAGCTCGCACAGTTTAGCCAGCAGAAGGAATCGCGTTATTAAGCCCCCTTAATGAAACAGTCAGGATGGACTCTCCATATCTTTGTGCACTAAAAAAAGCTCTTCTAAATGGAAAACACATTGTCTTCATTATTTGCAAGTGTACAATGAAGGCAGTTGCCATGACTACAGCCATCGGAGGCTGAAGCCTGGTTTGAGGCCAGAGGGGCTACAGGAACAAAGTGGCTCCTAATGGAGAGATTGTACAAATGACTCTCTGAAAGGGTTATATATCGCTGGCATTTTCATGTTGGCCAACACAGTCGCGGCGCAACAAATGATCGGTTTCAGATCATATCCTCGTGTCAGTGCTGGTTCTGTTTAATGAAACAAGATAAATCTCGCCAAGTTATTTGCTATTCCCGCCGAACAGTCTGCTAAATATTCTTAGAAATGCATCTCTAAATGGCTGTCCTATGTTGTTTTCCAACGTAGCGGCTTTTTAAAGAGCCTCGCGGAAACTTCCAGTGTACACCAATCAAAATGCAGATTGTCTACACAGTGGGGTGTCCACCCAGGAGAATTAGAGCTGAATACTAAGCAGGAGAAAGCTCTCAGTTTTGACTGCTGTTTATGCTTTGGAGACAGGAAGAGGGAGGTAAAACGAGAGCGAGAGAAACGGCATCGCTTAATTTCTTTTCTCGTCTTGAATGTAGGTTAAATTACCTTTAAATCTCACACAGAATTGCACATTGCAGGTAAATGAGTCACTTGGCAGCTGATAAGTAGCTGCAAAGACATGCTGGGAATCAGAGACAAGGCGCCTTTTTGCTGGAAGAAAGAGACATTTTGCTAATAATAGAGGAAATGGTCGTATGGGACCTCTCTGCTCTCCGATTCATGT
Organism: Simochromis diagramma; assembly: GCF_900408965.1. NCBI lineage: Eukaryota > Metazoa > Chordata > Actinopteri > Cichliformes > Cichlidae > Simochromis > Simochromis diagramma. Next base: position 3,590,198 of record NW_024386972.1, on the reverse strand, counting down.
CAGATAATAATTGGTTTACCTGATACGATGCCCTGTGTTTGGTCGGTGATGGGGCGGCGGCGAAACAAATTACTAGGGGGTTGACCTTTTGTAGCGCCGTGCTGACCCCAGGCAGGGAGGCTGCATGACAGGAACACTAACACACCACAGTGCCACATAAACCAGTCTGGATATTACATACAGGGGTGTCGGTTTAGTTATTATACTGTCTGCGACATTTATATACCATTGTATCACCCTAGCAAATTACACTGCAAATTGCACACATATGTGTTTTATGAAATGTTAATTGCTTTAATGCATTGGCCTTTTTATTTCAGCTACATACTCTGCCTTATACGTGAGCATACATATACATCATTTCTGAATAAAATGTAGATAAAATAGTCTAAATAACATTTTTCAGCCTTAAATGGTGAGAACACATTTTACACACAGGCTATGCAAAGCTCTAACACAATCTACCAATCACAGGGCAGCGTGCATATAGCCCAAGGCTAGTTCAGTGTCCCACAGATGTGACAGATAGTGTTTATGTTGATTACCATCTTTTATTTACAGAGATAAAACAAATTTTGAGTTGTTTGGAAGTCGTTTATCCACTAGAGTACCTTACCCTATTAGCTCTGTCGCAGCACATGTAGCACAGTAGCATCTCTAAGGAAGCTGTTTCAACCAGTTTAAAAAAAAGAGAGAAAAGAAAAGCAATTGCCATCCATAAGTCAAAATTTCAGGCCAGTAATTTGAAATTCGGAGTTGCATATATCTAAATTTTTACTTAAAAGCTAACTAAGTTTTCAATTTCGCAGGAAATGCAGATATCCTCTGCAATTTTAAGGCTTTTTTAATGGCAATATATAACTTTTAACACTAAATTAAGAACAAATAATTTGGCGCGGTATAAATAGATTTAGTTATATCCTATTTATTGATATATTTAATAAATGTAATTTGCTAAATAAATTATAAAATTTAAAAAAAAATAGTATTAACTTATAAATTAACATTAAATGTAATGTAATAACATATCAAAGCAGTTTATCATGTGTAGCTGTCTTGAGTGTTTCGCTGAGTTTTCTCGTGTTTTTCGTTTTGTTCCATTATTTTCCAGTGGCAGAAACACACTTCCATACATCACAGTTAGGCAGATGGTGGTGAGGATTGTGTGTGTGTTTATTTAGATGCTAGGTTAGCTCTAACACACAGTATGTACAGTATATGTATGCATACATGTAAGTGAAACCTGCAGGCATATGGATAACAGCATTTTTATATTGACTTTGGCCCCAGAAAGTCAGTGTCAGTTGGGATCTAATAAAATTTGCCAAAAGAGCACTTTCTGCTGCCTGTAAAGCTTATTGTGTGAGCCAATTGTTAAAAAAAAAAGAAAAGGGAAAAAAAAGATGAGTGAATTAGCATTTTTGTCAACTCAGCCACTCGTCAATGGGATTATAACTGCAGGATAGTAAGTGATTTTACTGAGTAAATTGGACTGGAACTATAAAAGTTAAGGGCAGACAAAGAAAAAGGATCTGTCTGAATCTAAATTACGCTTGTGGTTATCGACTCCTAGGTGCCATTCAAAGGAACTTTGACTAGATGCAACATCAGATTTGTGATTGTCGACATAAAAAAAAAGCAATTGAGTTGCACTTTCAAGTTCCTTTTTCTTTAAGTCTCTCTTGTAAATGCACGAGGGTTCTGCACAGTGGCGGCAGCTCGCTGTGTCGTGTTTGTGCAAGGTTTATTTTACCCTTGCGAACAGGTTGTTCGCACGTTTGAAAGGAGCTCTGTTTGTGCTGTGGCTGGCCTTAAAGCTTGTTTCATGTCTTTGTTTATCTGAGAAGAGAAGAGTTCTCAACTCTCAAGGCTTGTTTGTCCTTCCTGGGCTCAGACACTCAGCAGTCGTAGATCTAGTAGGACTGTTTTCTTTCGGTGTTCTCTACGGAGTTTTCATTAATGTGATGAAAGAGATCCGGAGCTTTCGAGGGCCCGGCGTGACGTCCGGAATATCCATTTTTCTGTAGATCAAGACTAGATATACTCCCAATTTAAATTCAAATCCTGGGGAATTGTCTGTGGTCTGCAAGGCACGTCACTGTCTCAAAAAAGGCGCCGCTCGATATTATAACGCAATTTGTATGTTAAAAAGGAGGCCCCTGTTGTTTAGATGTGTTTGGAAGTGTGAGTGTGTTTGTGTATGTGTGTATGCGTGCGTGAATATCGACGTGTCACTGACAGGGACGGCTTCTCCGGCCATTGTGTCAGGGAAGGGAGGCTGCTTGCTTTCAATCCATTATTGACTAATCTCATTAGCCGAGGATCCTAACGCTGAATGAGCGGCAGAAACGGACTCATTGAGATGCGACAATCACGTGCGCACACACAAACACATTCGGCTGCAAGCTCACACGCACACATATTGAAGCGCGCTGCCACAGAGAAAAGGAGTGACTTGTAATTATAGACAGCAGTTTGGAAAGAAGTTTTTATTGCCCGTAATTAGTCATTTTAATTAAGTGACTGCCTATCTGGGATTTCTACTGGAGCAGCTAATTATATGTTCAGCACTTTTTACTTGTGCCCGGACATATGTGCGTGTGCCCTCTGTCGCCTTTGTCCCGTGGCTGCCTGTAATGTTTGGTCCGCCACTCGTGGATCGCACTCACCTGTGCGCCTGAAAAAAACACATCTGCTTTGCATGTGAGATCGCACCGCCAACATCGTAAACTTTGCTGTCATGGAAAAAGGAGATGCAAAGTGTGGGCGCGATTTGCAAAGTCTTAATAGGAGCTGCAGCGCCACGTAGCTTCGTGTCTCCGTGTTTGTTGCTGGCCAGGTGACTGGGCCACACACCTCTGCAGTATCAGCCAGCAGAGAGAGAGCAGACCACTGCAGAGGGAGATTCATGACCCAGCCAGCCTGTAATTGCTGATGGTTCAGCAGTTTTCAGGGGCTGAAACAGGAGGATACAGAATTTCTCAGCTTTTTCCACTTCTTGCAGCACTCATTTCCTCAGCCTTTCTGATCCAGTGCTTCTCTCTTTCTCCCTCCTCAATGTGCTGCCGCCTCTCAGACCTTCCCACTCTGTCTTTTTGTGCATGTTTGTCTTTAGCTATGTGCGTGTCTCTGTGTGTTTCCCGCACACTTCTGGAAATGCTACTGCAGGCAGCTTTGTTTATGTTCACCTGTCAAGCTACCTCAACTTCTCTGATGGATGATGTGGAGCTTGTTGTTTGCCAACAGCTAGAGACAAGTTGTTGCTAAATTATACCCCCAAACAACATGCCTGTCTACAAAACTAAGGTGAACTGCTGCTGGGAAATTGATTAATTGACTGGACTTTCAATCAAAACTGTATTCATTGTTGCCATAATTCCCAAATGTGATGTTTTGCTCTCAGTTCATAACAAATTCATTTTAAATGATCAGCAGTTGCACCTGTATGTTTAAATGTGATATGGATATATTATGATATTGCCCAATCTTTATAAAGTGATATCTGCATTTGAATATGCAGACGAATGTTGGCAAACTCTTCTGTTACCAGAAGCCTTTCATTTGTAGTCCTTTTGTGATACAAGTTAAGTTGATCAGTTTGTTTGAACAGTCTTTGGTTGCATGAAGGTAAGCGTCTGTGTAGAGAGCAACTTGCCAAAATGCACTCTCAGAATCACTGCCTCTCATTTAGCTTTTTATTAGCTTTTTTCAAATGTATCTGGATTCATAAACAATGACCGGAACAGGAACTCTTAGCCTGGATATCCGCCGGCTACACTGGAAGCGCCGAGAAATTGGCTGTTGTCCCCAGAGGCTAAGTCAGCAGAGAAGCTTATGGGTTTCCAGACCGACCACTGACCCTATTTATAAAGAGTTTATATGCAGGCATAAGCTTTAAGCACTTCGGTAGGTCCTCACATTTTAAAGTTTGTTAATTGGTTGCTTTTTTTTCTTTTGTTAGGGGTGTATATGTAGATGATGTTTATGCATATAAAGTGTATATGTCCGTATGGAAGAGATTTTAAAAGCTAATTTTATGTTTTATATCCATTTAATGTCTCATAAGACTGTGATTTATTTACGAAACGGGCTCCTTTTGCATTTTTCCCTCATAAAAACGTAATTTTAAGAATTATGTATGAATAAGTAAACATTGTGTTGTATGAACAAGGGGCCACTTTCACAAGTATAAGAGCTATATATGAAACATAAACATTTTACTTCAGAGGCGGTGGGAAATTCCTAATAACTTATTTCTTTTTTCACATGGGTGTGTTAAAGGATAGACTGTTATCGCTCCATATGACAGCATATTTCCATAAGCTGGAACTCTGCCACCCTCTCCTACAGTAACATTCAATATTAATTTGATACTATTTTTAGCTAGCAGTAGGATTATATAAAATGAGACCATACTGTTGTGCAAGCATCTGATCTGCATCGCTGAGACTCCTTGCATGCGATACGGTTTGCCTTTGGTGTTTTTATGCTGTAGTGACTCCCTAAAGAGGGCCACACACAATAGGGAAATAATATACACTGAGTGAAATGATCCAAGGATGCCTGGATAAAGAAAGAAAGATGAATAAATGAATAAATGTCTTCAGTGCTTGATCGAAGACTCCACTAAGTCTTTTTCTCCCTGGAGAATCTCCTTTTTCTCCCTGACACATTGGAATTCTTCACAGCTGCACGTGAAATGAGAGGCTTCCCGATTCATTTACACAAAGGCAATCAAAACATAACAGCCCACGATATCTGGCAAATTAGTGCAGCGCAAGCAGTGTGGTGTGGGCTCCAGAAGAGGCCGAGGAGGGGAGGCAGAGGTCTGCGTGTTGCATGGGATTCATCACATGCTCGCGTGTGTCCCCCCACGGTTCCATAAGGAAGATTTGTGACACGGATTTACTGCAGCCTGTGCTGTCTAACCTCTAAATCAGCCCCCTCCTACACGTCAGACCCATACTCCCTTTTTACATGCAGAGACACTCGGACTCACACGCACTCTGCGTGGTCACGGAGGGGGCGGGTAGGACGTCGAAGGTGCAGGGGGCGAAAGGGAAAGGAAGAGAGGTCGAACTGCCCTAGTCAAAAAGCCTCCTCTCTGCAGATCAAGCATCCGCCTGTCTGGTAATGTGTTGTCATTGACCAATTAGGAAATCCAGATCAAACGGGCGCAGGGAATGGCCTCTCACTGGCCCTCTCTAAGCACTCTGCTCTTTTTAATTGAGCACATTTGTGGAATGAGAGGCTTCTCTCCGGAGGGACCGATGGCTGTAGATACTAGCAAGCTGTTAACACGGGATCAGTCCGCCCAGCAAGGTTGTCAAACAATCTGCAAATATTAAAAAAGAATATATTTCTATGAGCCATGCCAGCTAGATCACTCCAATTCAGGTCTGTGGACTGGAGGAGAAAATGTTTGGGGGGTTTTTTCTGGAAAAATGGAACAAAAAAGATGAAGTAACATCTCAGATGGCTTTTAGTGTTCAAAAAAACAAAACAGAAAATGGTTGTGAAGGGAATCGTTGCTTTATTGATTTGTAAGATGAAGGTTGTGGCATTCCTTCTTTCAGATGTTGACTGTATTTTTTATTTAACTATGAAACTTTCTCTAAAAATGTAACATCTAAAATAACTGGTCACAGGGTCACATTTGCTGTTTTCCTACGTATATTTTTTCATTCAGGTTTTGGACTTTTGATTAAATAAATCAGGATTTTTAAGACATATTCTCAAGCCGATATTCCTGCTGATGAAATTTCCAAATGGAGATGTTAGCGAGGTCATTATAAGGTCTGGCAGTTTGATGGTATGTCTTCACAGACTCCTTTGGTGAAACAGAGAAAGCTCATGTTGCCGCTGTCCATCAGTGTCTAGGCAGGTTGAGCTCATGCACTATTTAAAATCCCTCACTCTCTGTTTCTTTCTGTTTCTCTCCTCCCATTCACTCAAAGTCACAAAAGGCCAAAGGTCACTGGCACAATGGAGACAAGGAGGTCCTCCATCCCCCTGCCCACACCAACAACTCCTTCAAACACACACACGCCAGCTAACAAACACCCACAACTGCCTCTAACTTATCACAGCTACTCTCACGTAGTGTATGCTTGTAAAGCAGCGAACACACAAACACGCACACCCCTCCTGTTCCGCTCTCAGCCTTCTTTGAATTCCTTCCCATGTATCTTGCAGCTCGCCTGTCACTCCTCCCCCCAGCGCTATCAGTCTCTCTCTCCCAGACCTCATAATGGCTCCTCTTGGGTAGCGGCTGCGTCTGCGGCTCCCGCTATTTCAAAGTTTTAGCTGGCCGGATTAAGCATGGTATGTGGAAAATGAACAGCCACTCACAGGAGGGACACATGAGCTGAATGCATAATAAACCAGGAGACTGGCAGGAAAAAAAAAACTGAGAAAGGAAGGCGGGGGGGCTCAGAAGTTGTCTGAGGCAGTGTCGGCACCTTCGTGGCAACAATATCACTCACAGAAATGGAAATAAAATGCCTCTTTGACTTTTCCTCTATGCTCGCAATCAAAGGCAATTTTTAAGACAAAGTGTTCCAAGGGGTGGTAGTGATGGCTCTCTTTTGTGAGACTCTGAATTTACCTCATATCTCAACAATGGCTGCAGGTTTACACTTTGGCTCACTGGTTTCATCATCACCATCATCATCATCGTCACATGCCTCCGAAATTCCAGGAGGATTGTGAAGGAGAAAGGAGCTTGGCAGCGAGCAGTGAGGCTGATGGAGCACCACAGGCACAGGGAGACAGAGCGGGGCTAGCTGCCTAGCCGTTTCACCTCGCGCTGCTCTGCATTTGGTGGGGGCTCGCACAGTCATGTGGCTCATCTGTGCTGCCTCTAGCGCCACGGGGGAATTGACCCTCCCCCTTGTCTGCTATTAGCGTAAGGGTGGAAGGAAATTAAAAGAGTAGCTCTTTGGAAGAGGCAGTGCACAGCAAACAAGAGAAGGAGAAGGAGAAACAATGATGCTACTCGTGTTTGCAGGTTCTCCTCTAGTTTTTGCCAGCTCCATGAGGGAGGCAGGCTAGCGGATGGATGGTGGCTTGGCAGTGAAGAGAGACTGGCTCCCGTTTGCCTTTGTCCTTTCTCTCTCTCTCTCTCTCCTTTTTTTTTTATCGTAGTCAGAGATCAGCCTCTGAGACTTGGTGAAATGTTACACTTGGTTAGAGAGGAGATATTGCTAAGGCCCCTCTATGATCCCAACCCTCTGTTTTCTTCTTCTGCTTCTGCTGGTGGCCATGAAGGGTGGGTGGGGGGTGTCTCTGCCACCCCGGCCTCCTGCCTCCAATACCATGCTCCCTTTGCTTTTCTAATCATGCTGCAGATGTGCCTGATGGCTGAACAATCTCTGTGTACTGAACGTGGGGCTCCCGCAGGAATCCAGGAGGCTTGCTTATGTGAGCTGTCATGAAAAAAAAAAAAGTGAGAGGGCAAAAAGGGAGGGAGAGAGTGAATGTGGATCTGCGTGAAAGACAGAGCGAGGGAGTGGAGTGAGTTAGAGGGAGAATGGGAGATGGAGAAAGACAGAGGGAAAGAGGGAGAGATCAGTGAACAGCGACCAACACAGCAGGGCTCCTTTGGATTGAGTGTGTGCGCGCGCGCACGCACGAGAGCGAGTGGCACAACTGCGAGCCCGCCCTCGCTCACGGTTGCCTCTGGAGCTGCAGACCAAACCACATTAAATAAAAGAAATCCATTCCCAAGCCTGTTAAGGAGCCATGTGGGGAGGTGTGAGCGTGTGTGTGCACTCGAGTGGCTGCGTGTCCATATGTGTGTGTGCAGCAGAGACATGGGGGAAGGGAGGAGGAGGTGCTGGAGAAGGGCTGAGGGGAGGGGAGGTAGAGCAGGGAGGTGGGACAGGCAGGAGGCAGCTCATATTATCCTCCGTGCCAGCTCTGGATGGAGCCTGCCGGGGATTATGGCACATTCTGTAAGGCAACAATGGAAGAAGCACTGTTACGTACACATTTCCATCCTCTCTGCTTTTTCCTCCGTCGAACAAACACAGCTTTGTCCTCGCTGCCTGCCTGGCCACTTACCAGGCAGACACCTGGAGTCCTAGAGGTGCCCTCTCTAAACTGAACGCCCATCCCTCAGTGCAAAAAAAACAAAAACGGTCTTCTCTACAATGTTGAGATAATTAAAGGAGAGCTTTCACGCCGGCCTCAGCCGACAGTCGGAAGAAAACAAGACATATCTCGGAATCAAAGCTCATTAAAATCATGAGGGTGAAGAGATGCTTCCTCCCCCTCCTCCTCCTCTTCTTCTTCCTTCTCTCCTCCTACTCCCTCATCTTTATCACCCTTAAGCAAGTGCTGCAAACAGCAGACCCCTAGTCAATGATGGTGCAGATTAGTCCTTTATTGCCTAATTCACCTACAACAGATGACTCATGGAGACTTGGATCACCTTGAGTCTTGACATGTTCCCATAAGGTATGAGAATGATGCTGATTTCTTCACTGAGGCCACCTTGTTCAGATTTAATAGTGTCAGCAGTGCTTAGCTTAGTAGCTTTCGATTAGCGAGGTGTGTGTGCGTGCATGTGTTTTGGTGTGTGTCGAGGAGAGGGGGGTGTTTCACACTGCTCTGCGGAGGTGTAACACCCTGCCTGTAGTGTTGTTGTAAAGCACATTACGAGTGACTGAGGGTGTTGTTATGGTATCATGATGCCGGCCCAGCACTCAAGGGAAGGTGAGAAGATCTGTGTGCTTGTGTGTGTGTGCGCGCGTGTGGTCGGGATGGTAGCCAGCGTGGTTTGCTGTCTTTCTACACCTGTAGCCGCACTCACTCTCTCACCTTTTCATGTCGACGAATACTTTGAGCGCCTCGGGAGATGCGCTTTAGAAAAATGTCTCCATTCAAATGTGGTACATGAGTCAGGAGGGCACGAAGGAAACGCTCTCAGGCGATTGTATAGATTTTAAGCAAACTTCCACATGAGCTAAAATTATTACCCCGCCTGTGTGTTATCAGCATCCATCATAGTTTAGTGACTGATGTGCCAGTTCAGCTTTGATTCACTGCTCTTGCATTATATGTGCTGTTTTCTCTGTGAAGTAAAACGCTCTAATCCATATCATAGGTATGCACACTTTATTACCTTCAAATATCTTTTCTGAATTGATGGCCTGTCGACTTGTCTGACATCTTATTTCTTGCCCTATCGCACTTTGTAGTTGCATTGTCACTGTGCTTCCAGATCTCAGCAATTACTTTGGAGAGCACAATATTATCACGAGCAATGGCCAAAACTACGGAAATAAGAAATGTAATAAACTGGAAATATCCTTTAACAAGACTGCTCGCTCCCAGAGTGGCCTGACTGTTTTGGTTCACAAGCCATTTATATGAATAAATTAAATCTGTTTACCACTTCCCTGCGCCTCAACAGCTCAGTTGAGAGACTGTGTAAAGCGGCGCGGGTTCGTGATCCATTTGTTCTGCTGTGATGGCGGGATAAAGCTAATCATTGTCTACTTTTCTCCCTCTCCGACTGTTTTTATCCTGCAGAGCGGAGACGCGCAGCTCGTCTACGTTACATTAACAAGCTAGAAACTCTCTTTGAAGGTTTTTGGGTGTCTGAAATAATGTTTAGATTCCAAACTGTGCGATTGTGACAGTTCAAAAAGCAATTCCCTCTTACTTACTGCAGATAATGTTGCGCTTTAGTGTCTTCATTCAACATTGTTTAGCGTCACCCTCTTCCAGCCCTTCCTGTGGCACAGTTTTGTCATCAAATTAAATCCGCAGCCCTTTTCAAGGTACGCTTACGTAACATGATCACGTAATGAGACAAACATGGACCCCGTCTGACAGGAGACGGTCCTCTCTCCGCGGGGTGCCGTGCGAAAACAAAGCTTTAAAGTAGTGTTACAGGGGGAAGAAAAACATTGTTTTACCCTAGAGGTGGGCTGATAGCACTGTGAAAAGCCCATCTGAAGAGGTAGGCCTCATCTGTCACTGGGCAATGGAGGAGGCAGCCATGCAGAAGCCCCCTGATTATAAAGAGATAATTTCATCCAATCCTCCGGTGGTGCTCCATCGCCTTGCCGCCATACTCCACTGCCTTTCATATTTGTTCCCAGCCTGCATCTCCTCACCCGTTTCGTTTTATTACAGCTCCCACTCAATACATATATTTTAGCTCCCCCTTGAATAGGAGAGGGAAGCGGGTCTCCCTGCTCTCGTCCCACTCTCCGACTCCCCCCACACCCACGAGTCTTTTGTTGTGCAGGAATCCACAGCTCAACTTGTTGTGTAACGCCTGCTGTGCAATTTGCAGTAAATTAAGCTCAAGTAAGGCACATATCTGCAGCGATTTCCCCTCACACGCTCAGAAGCGTCAGGCAGGATTGCCGGAGTTACTATCTGAATCAAGGCAAATAACGTCACGTAAAGGTAGCAGCACAGAGAAAATAATAAGCGATAGCATCTGTAAGATAGATGAGAGCTTGTAAATAGAGGCGGGCTCATAATTGCCACTGCTGTCATATCTCCATAGCATCATGGGTTTAATCTGTAAATTGGCTCTTGTTAGTCATCAAAGATATAACAAAGGACTAGTGTTTAATTAGAACAAGTGAATATCTGGAAATTAAATTACACCTCAACACTGCCATGCCATTTAAAAAAAAAAAAGTCATTATCTTAGGAAGAAAATGCATGTAAATGTGTGCACACGTAGGCTTTACGGCGATTCCTGCACCGTGTGTTTAACCGGTTAAAAAACGGAGGAGGTGAATGGCAGCCCAACCTTTCTTTCCCCTCATTTTAACTCACTGTTGGAGGTAAGAGAGATGACAGGGGGAGAGCTCGAGTGAGAGAGCGAGAGCAAGGGGAAGGGCAGGAGGGAAGAGAAAGAGAGAGAGTCGGAGGGAGCAGGTCGACTCGCTCATCAATAACCACAAGGTCAGACAGGCAGTGCCGGGCTGAGTGGGCCCTGTTAGGAAGCAGCAGCTGAGGATTTGTAGAGCTTGTAAAGGCTTAAAGCAACACTGCTCCGCCTTCTTTGTGCCACAAGCCAGGCCTTTGAAGGGCCAGGGAGACACCTGCTGGTGGCTGAGGAGCACAGTGGTCTGGGGACACCCTTGCCAAGGATCAGCTCACTATCAGCTGGCAGAAGGAGGTGACTGGGGGGAGTATTATAGCAGCAAACACCTGATGGATGTATAAAACATGTGTCTCTAAGGAAGCTGTTGTTTGACAGGAGTATCCGTGACCACATGTTATAAAATGTGAACGTTATTTGATTAAGCTGTAGATACCTGAAAGCCACTTAAACCCATGCCCAATCGTTTTTTTATGCTAAATTCCTCAAATCATTATCAGAACTCAGCCACGCCCACTTCAAATGTTTCAACTGAGGATTCAGTAAGTCTGTGAGACATCAGACATGTCAACAAACAAAACACTTTCCATCTGCAAAGAGGAGTGGAAAAAATACTCGGACATCTCCCCCCCCTCTTTATGAGCTTTCTAATTTATGGAGAGGAATGCACTAGTGTGCCCTTCTCTCCTCTCAAGTACAGGCATGAGCAGCTCCAATAGGTAGCATAAAAGCTCTTTAGCTGTCTAGTGGAGTAGATTACTGGCCCTGCCGTTAAATCCAGCTAGAGACCCCTAAGTGAGCATTATCAGTATGGTGCAGCATGCTGCCTCCTCTCTCTCCCGCTCTCCTTTTTTTTTTTCCTCCCCTCGCTCCCTCATCTCTCAGGTACTTTGTACGGCGAAATTTCTCACTGTGTGATGGTAATGGAGAAGGATGGCGTGGAGAGGGAGGGGTCTGAAAGAGCGTTTGAGTGAGAGATGATGCACCGCAGGACGAGATGCCCCTGCAGTAGCGAGAAGGAAAGATTGAGACAGGATGAGATAAAGGGGGAGTGAGGCGGAGGAGAAGATGGAGGTTACACTTTTCACCACCCATAAACGCGCTTATTAATTCACTAAACCTTCCACTTCAAGCTGCAGGTCACTACGAGTTATGGCCGACAGCCTTGTGTAATATTTATTTGACACTGAATGCAACATTAAATCAAACCCCCTAGAGGCGAAATTGATAACCTTTAATGTAGCCGGTGATACTTTTTAACTTGTGATAATAGTATGTAGCATGTCAGCTCACAGCCTCATTGTTTGCCTTCCATAAAATATTATTCTCTCTGCTAAAAGAAGAAGGTTTTCTATAAGCTGCTACTCCAAAATCAATAGTGCGCTGTAAGGGGTTTTGTTAGAGGAACTCTTATGTAGCTGGAGCGAGAAGGGAGGAGAAAGGGGAGTAAAATGTAGAGCAAGTCTGGGCCCAGGGTACAGATAATTGTTAACCAAAGATTACATAATGGCTAAGTAATGTAAACAGAGAACCACATGCCAAGTTAATGTTCTCACAGGCCAGGATGGAAGGGTTTCGTGCAGTTTTCTGAGGTAATGCTGACAGACTGAGGTGCTACGACTCAGTGTGTGTGTGTGTGTGTGTGTCCCTCTACCTCTGTTCATTTTCACCCCAAGGTGCTTTAAACACAGTCAGACATCCTGTCTACGTCCAGTGTGTCATTTCCAAAGGTGTATGGCACCGTTCGGGGCAACCGCCAGAGCTTGTTAAGGGTGTCACAGGAGCTGAGAGGAATGTCATCCTTTGGGCTCTCTGAGGTGCTTGTCACCTGCCAAATCAATATCTCCCTGCTCAGCTCACAGCACCCAGCACACACACACACACACAAACACACTATAACAGCAATATCCTGGTGGTGATGGAATTGGCAGCTTCACTTGGAAGAGGTGAGCCTTAACATTTGTCTGTGTTTGTGTTACAGAAGTCTCCAGTTTAATGGCTGGCAGGTAGAGGCCAAAGAGGGACAATCAACATGAACTCGATTCCGTCGATGGACAGACACATACAGCAGACCAATGACCGTCTGCAGTGTATCAAACAGGTGAGGAGGTGTTGAAGGTTTTGGCTCTCAGGCATTAATATTATATTTCAATTAAAAAACGAAATAAATAAACTGTGATGATGACAACGACAGCGATTAGCATCATCACAAGTTGATATTTAATAACTTTTTCCAATAATTAAGCATCATTATTAATGTATTTGTTATTTTCTTAAATATAAAATGACAGATTTTAAATTATATACTGTAGGCTGTAACTTCATTTACGCATATGTGTGCTTGTGCTATATTTGTTAATGGTTAGTAAATCATCCAGTCGTTTTGTAAATGACTCAGTTCTCATTACCAGGGCCTCGATTACAACCATTTAGTCCAGCGGTTGTAAAACTCTTAATTGTCGCACTAATGAAAATCTCACCCTGCACTCACACACACACAATTTTTACTGACTGCTAACAGTAAAAAAAGGATCCAAGTTGAATGTGAGCAAAATAAAGATCAACACAATAGCATCAGCAAACTCTTGTTTGTTTACTAAAAAAAAATCACAGCGGTGCCATGCCCCTGCAGTTTGAGAGCTTCTTATTCAGTCTGGTGTGTCAGAGACATACACATCTGTGCAATACTGTGACCTATTCCTTGATTTTGTGACAGGGCCCCTTTTTTTCTGTCTTTTTAAATGTGGGTTAATAAAGGGAAGGGGTGCATTGGAATCCAACATTTTTACTCCGTAGACCCAAAAAACTGCTAGTGAATATGAAAGTCTATGGTGGGTGAAACAGCACACAAGCAGCAGCCTCCAGGTTCACATTCATGTGATTTACAGCACATCTGTTTATATGCTTTTAAAAACAAGTGTTATACACATCTGTGAAAACTTTATAAACACACTGCACGCTATATTATAAACATTAGCTGCGGTTTTACAGATGAATTACATAAATGGTTTACAAAAGAATTATTAGCCAATAAGTAAACCTCCTGATTATCATGTTGTGGTCTGTTAACAGTAAAGTAGCTTTTTTAATTTGCCATTTATTAACACTGATTATGAAGTTTTATAGTTCATTTAAAGCCTTCAGGCTAAAGCATGTTCAGTAAGTTAGTAAGGTACTGGACTTTTTGCTGCTACCGGTGGAAAAACACAAGCAGGGAAAAAAAACCCTCACCAGCCCTGTTCACCTTTCCAAGTACACACATGTAGTGAGTCACATCCACGGTGAGACTGCCTCTCTATCTTCCTGTTTGGCCACAGTTAAGTGACTAATCTGTTCAGCTCCTATTATCGGGACTCTGGTGTGACTCAGGTTACCGACTGGGGTCAAAGAGCAGAGGCTCCCCTCCCTCCCCCCGTCATCGCCCTGCTTTCTGCCTCCACCGCTGCTGACTCCCAGCGTGTCCTTTTGTTCTCCTCTCAGCACCATTTACTGCAGGACAAATCTTCGGCAGAATTAGGCAGGCATACTTGTGTAACCCCAGGCTACAGGGATCTTCCTTTGATCTCTTCTCTTAACTGCTGGTCCATTTTGTTTCTGGGCTCTGTGCTGCCGAAGTCCACCTCCTTGAAAAGTGCATCAGAAAGCCTTCCGGGGGACAATGTATGAGGGCTTGCACTTAAATGCAAATGTGGACGTGGTAAACTGCTTTATCCCAGCTATCCAAAAATAAGGCAAGGTGAGGCGGATAGAGAGACAAGGCAAGCATTTGGGGAGTAAAAAGAGCAAAGCTTCTCTATGTGTAGAAACAAGCCTTTTGTTCTTAAGTAATAAGGTGCAGAGAAAAGGAGAGGTAAACACTCTCTGTCTTCAGTCTGGTTACCTTCTTCACAGCAGGCTATTAAATAATTCAATTTCCCCTCCTTTACTTGTAAGAGGAGAGAAAATTGATTCTATTAAAGCGCTGTATTACTAATAGCAGGTGAATTGGTCTGTAAAGGAAGTTGACAGAACTTGAAAGGGAACCTGTGTTTGTCTGAGAGTAGTTTACACAATCCCAAATGCTGTGGGGTTAAATGTATTGACCCCTCAAGTCAAAAATTTAAACAAATACATCCCAATGTTAGCACCCAGGAAAGCAGCACATGGGTAAACATGCCAATTAGAGAGATCCATGGCGTACAAGGAGGCCTTCAGTCCAACTAATAAATGGTTAAGCGCTGGGTCATTTCAAACCAACCAGTAAGAGCCAGCACCCTGCTAATAGAGGCAGCTTTGTGCCGCAGACAATCAGGGTTTGGAAGGCCCGCATAATAAATACCATTTATGTCCTGCCAATTAGACTAGCAGCGAGCCCATTCAGCCAACCGTCTATTCTCCTCCCCGCACACAAAGATGATCATCAGGGGAGATCAGAACAATTAACTCACTATCTTCTCCCCCTGCTCCCCATTGTCCAATATCCAAGCTATTAAAATAATTAAGGAAATATTGTAAACCAATCCAGCTGTTTGCTTTAATTGAAAGTGTGCACATGCTGAAATTTGGCATCTCGAAGGCAGTACCGACTTGGAGCAGGAATATAAATGAAGCCTCCTCCATTGTGTTGTTGTTTTCTGGGAGATGTGACATGTCTCTCTGAGTACTCCCAGCCAGTGCAGCGGACAGGGGAACAAATTGATTTTGTTGCTCAAATGATAAATTACTGCTGAGCGCGATGATAAAGTGGAGGAAATTGGAATCCGTCAACCTGATTGAATCACGGGTTGAAAGTTAAATCAGAAAATCATTACTGTGGTAATTTTTAAATTACTGTCTTGTTGTAAAATTGCAATAATATGATTTTTAAACAAACTCGACCAAACACTTGGGGGATTTTTTTGTTTCTTTCGTTCTTTTTTTTGCCACATTGCGCTAAATCTGACTTTAAAATGAGTGACTTTGTTTTGGTTTCAGGTTATGCAGTTAATGGGAAAGATAAGGGACTAATTAATAGGTTGGCAGACAGAAATTTGCTCAGCAAGACTGAATATTTGTTTTGGTTATTATTTATTAAGGAGAATTTAAGAAAACAGCTTCCAGATGTGAGAATTTGCCTGTTTCGGGTCTTGTGGTTACAAAGACAAAATGCTTGAGATGTTGGTACAATATAACCCTAGAATATAAATATATATATCTGTATTTATTCGAAAGTGATACAGAAAAACAAATGTTCGCCTGTTTAACCTCCAAACAGACAAGTATGCTTAAAAAGTGATTTATAAAAACAGTTATCTGATTTTTCCCCCAACACGTTTTTTCTCAGAGCCTGTTTGTTTTCCTCCTGCATCTCAGAACTGCACCATTGCGAGCACTTTGGGGAAGATGGCTTGCCTGATAATGTTGGTATCTATTTCAGAGACAGTATTTTCCTCTCACGGTGGGGAAGCCAGTTTTCTGTCAGACTCTCCTTTCGCTGATACATACAGGGGTTCGCCAGAAACTATGAACCATCCTCTCGCCGCAGGAACACTTCCTCACATTCTTAGCGGCGATATTTCAAGACAAACTGGAGGACTGTCCTCTTTGCACCGCTCCTACACTGCTTGTGCAGCTGTTTCTGTCTGCCGCTGTGTTCTTTCCAGTGTTAATTGTCTCCATTAACGTGTTTTCAGTGCTCTGGGGGTGTCGATGAATGTAGAGCAACAACAGCAGCAAACTAAGAACTGTGATTCTGAATGGAAAGAGTCTTTGCCCGATCACTTCTGATACATAAATGAAGTTATATCCAGATCCAGTTGTGTCAGAAGAAAAAAGCTATGTTCTCAGGACTCTGCAAGTGCCGTCTCTCTTTGTTTCCCTTGAACTGAACCGAGCATTAACAAGAGTGTACGTGTTGGAGGATCATTCTTACCCAGGGGACGGGGATAGGAGAGTGTGAGAGGGTCTCTTGGCCACTAGTTTAGGTTTGATTGGTGGGTTTTGGCCAGAGAAAGGGGAACATCTGTGGCGTGGTAGTGCCAAGCTCTCCGTGTGACAGCCACACTGGTGGGACCAATTGTTCTGAGTGCAAAGAACAGTAATCACTTCAAGCCCAAGTGGTGGTGTGTATTTTTTTTTTCTTCCCTCTACATATTCTCCCTCCCTCCCCCTTTTCTCCCTTTTTCCATCCTTGGTGCACTGATTGCGTGTGTTGTCTAGCTTCCAGACTCATCTAAATTTAGCATCTGGGGATGTGTGTGCTTCTCCAGGAGACTTTTTATCCACCAGTAGAATTTGAATGCTCTGCTACCCCACCACATCTCCTTTTAGTCTCCCCCAACAAAGACATATCACAAGAGTGGGGAACGGTCTTGGACAGAGTATGAAATAAACAAGACTGGTTTCATCCACTGCTTGTCAAACACCAGCTTTGTAAATTGATATGAAAGCAGCCTTATCAAATCCTAACCTCTGCTGCCCCCTAAAGAGCAAGCAAGAAAAAAGCACTGCACAGCAGTGACTGTACCCCTGTCACTTCCTCTTCTTCTTCTCTCTCTGACAGTGAAATCAAAGCACGCCGACGTATTAGGAAGGCAGCCATTCACTTTAAGCTGACAAACCGCTCTATTTACCTTTGATGCCATGGAGTGGGAGTCCATTTGTTCCTGTTTTGTACAAGTGCACTACAAAAGCTTGTGTGCATAATCTTTCCAAAGGCAACAGATTACAGCAGAGTGGTGGTGGTGGTGCATCTGCTCTGCTATGTATAAAGTGATTTGTATTGTGGTTCGAAAGCTTTTAGAGGAGAAATGACCAACAGTAAGGTTGATACAGAGACCCAGAGAGGTCCTTTTTCAGTTTTCTGTGCTGCTCTACAGCAATACAGACAATACAGGTTAGTGCTGGCTGCAGGAGGGGAACGAATGCCATAAAAGGGTGTCCGTAGGTCAAGGAGTTTGTTGTCAGATAAAGTCAGAGAACAGCCAAGGGTTGGCTACTGAAATAAGGGCTTCCTCGTGGATTCATGCAGCCATACAAGGAAGATTTATTGCAACAGAAACCTGAGATAGTAGCTGAGTGGAACTGGGACATACTATCAGCCTAGAGCGGTAATATTTTAACCCATTTAAAATAATTAATCCAAAGCATCATAAGCAAAATTTCAGAACATTTGGTCATAAAAATGCTGTTCTCATTTGCTCAACTCCGAGAGCTCATAATTAAAAGTTAAATATTAAGAGCTGGTTAGATTTTTTTTTTTCAGAGCAGGTGGGAAAACATGTAACTGCACACATTTTAGACGAGCAAATGCTTTTATTGAATTCTAATAAGATAATACATTTTATTAATGACTAAATGAACATAGAGGACAGGACAAATTAATTACAATTTTTTATTGTCATGCTTCTATTTCAAGCATAACATCTTATTTGTTTTATTGTTTTGTTTAATGCTTATTACTTACAGCAGTTACCTGTTATCTGTCCCATTTTCTTAAAGTATTGGAATATTACTGGAATCACATTGATTTCCATCTTTCTCCTCTTCTGCATAGCACCTACAAAATCCAGCAAATTTCCAAACAGCAGCCACAGAGCTGCTGGACTGGTGTGGTGACCCCAGAGCCTTCCAGCGCCCCTTCGAGCAAAGCCTGATGGGATGCCTAACGGTAAGTCACCAGTCGTGAGCACCTTCCATAATCTCATGTTCAGAGTTTCAAGAATGAGCCGCTTGAACAACTGCTGCACTCTTTCCATAACCTCCTCAGGGATGCAAGAATACTCGTGTTTAGCCTGGTGATCATCCGTGAGGTCACTGAAAATGTAAAATGTGTTTAACCTTGTAGAAACTGCTCCCATTTAGCCACCTTTCTGTTGCTTTAGTTCCAGCCTTTGATATAAAATCCACAAGGTCAAAAACATTCTCAAACCACAAAGCAATCAGCTCTCAATCTTCTCAGTCTTCTGTGTCTTTACCAAATGCCTATGGATTTTTGATTGATTGAATAATTACTGTCCTATGACATCTGAAATTAAGGCTTCTGGAGAAAACATTTAGCCCAAAGTAGTCAGGGTTTGTATATTTTCAACTAAATTTAATCAGACACAGCCAATATGTCAAGAGCTAAGTTCTTAACCCTGACTGAATATCGTTTATACTAGTGAGTTTAATGTTCACTTAATAAAATGCTCCACTGGGAATAATAGCTTAATCTTGAATTGGAAGTTAGCAATTAATTTTTTGAACAACTACATAGTCGTTTATTGCTATGACCCTTAGCCAGTTAGCAAGTGTAGCTCTATATGATAATGGTAAACTGACATAGTAGACTAATTTCTCTTGAAAAATTGTCCATTTAGCTATATGTGGTGTTTATTTGTTTTTGTTTTGTTTTGCATTACATATAGAATTTGAAAGATAAACTTAACACACTGCTTACACAGCCTGTTTACTTTGTAATATGCGGCACTTATCTATGCTAGCTTAGATGTGTGAGGAACAACTACCAGAGCTAACGCTATATATACATATATATATGAACCATATGAGGCAAATGCGTAGGCAGATTTGTGCTATGTGAAATTTCACTTGAAAGTTTTTGTTTTTATCACATTTTGCCACCATTAAAACCAGTATAATTATAGCTGTCCATGCCACGTTTTAACCAACATTCACCATTGACTATTACAAAAACCTTTAATGCTCAGAGCTGATGCACTGACTCCATATTTAGCTAATCAAGTACCAAGAGAAAGAACAGCCAAAAGAACAGTGAATAGACAGTGGGTGTGTCAATCACCTGTCACAGTGGGCCTGACTGTGCTTTAACATGCTGCCTCCAGCATTACATAACAGACACACCTGTTAGGTGTAATTTGTATCCCCATCAAGCGAGCTCGGCTGCAGCAGGTGAAGAAGCCCGAGAGGTTTGTGCTTGTGGACCTCAGCGAAACTACTGTGACACGTCCTTCCATTCAAGCGATTGTGTTCCTGCTTTAATGTGCAGCAGCAGGTGCCTTCTCCTCCATTTCGCCACTTCAATTTGTTTCCCGCCGTGAAAATCTCAAAGCCTTTCCTTTTAGTTTATAGGTTGTGTAAACCTTGGTGTGAACCACACTGGGAGGAAGCACAGAGAATCTGATGTGATTGTGAAATTACCTGGTCACAGACTTTAATGGTAAACACTTTACAGTTTTGCCTGCATGCTTGCACTTAAACACTGGTGATAACATTTGTAGAAATTTGCTGCTGTACCAGTGAGAAAAAACAACCCAGGAAATTACAGGACTTTTAAAAAAAAAATAAACGACTTAATAAGGTAATACAGTATTCAAAACAGGAGATGGGTACTCAAAACTAGTCTTTTAATTCATCTCAATGTAAGAGTTAATAAGGCTTTTTATGTTTAATTATGACTGTTGGATGTTGAATTGCTTTTTCTTGAAAAAAAAAAAAACCCAAATCAATTAAGCTATCATGTTATAACTCTAAAATCGTATTTTTAATGACAATATATAGCATTCATGTATAACGCAGTATTGATTTTTTAAGCTTGTTTCAAGTTGATTAATCTCCAAAATATTTAAGAGGGGAAAAAACAAGCAAATTTAACAAAAAGATTCATTTTATCGAGCTTGAAACTACAGAAAAATGTACAGCTGAGTAGCAATTCCCTGCTTTCAAGCCTTGCAGTGCCTGCTTAGATGATTGCCTTATGGTAGACAGTTCACCACAACTCCTCTGACTGTGTACAATTAAAGTCCTGAAATTAGAACTGTAACTTCTTACACTAAAAATACCATTTAAATGTCCCTCGCAAGTTTAGATTCTAATTAGGCAGCCTGTACTCTATATTTCTTCTTCTTAATGGGGGATTCCCATAAATAAAGGCCAGATATACATAATCTGTTTTGGTGTCACGTCCAGACTATACTTACAGAAGATAATGATACGGTCCCAGCAGCAGTGCTACCTCAGGGCTTGTACTGAAGTTTGGCGTGTGACAGCGGGATCGCTGCTATGAAAAGACAGGCAGCGAGGGGAATCTAGTGGGGCCCGTTGGTCCACACAGACCTTAGTATGTCCTAAAGGTCTAAACGATTTGAGTGGCTCTTTTTGAGCTGATAATGATGACAGCAAATCAAAGCAACATGTGGGATGTAAGGGTGATTTACACGGCCTCCTGTGGCATGTTGATGCTTCCCCTTAATGTTTCCTCTCAGTGGGCATCTCTGGACTGGAGGCAGTATTTTTTTCCTCATCTTGCTGTCCACTTACTCATATGGAACTGATAAACTTGTAATGAGGTTGTCCTTTAACAGTCAGATTGTGGGAAAAGTCGTCATGTGGTGGATTTAACTACCCAGCACAGATCTGTATTGAGTAGATACGGATGCAGTCGTACAGCTTTGCGAGTGTCTGTCATTAGTTTGCAGGATTTTCAAGATTCAATTGTGGAAATTTTAGGAGAAGGAGCGAAAGAACTGAGCAGATTATGATGGCGATCTGCAATATTTATCATGAAAACAAAGCTTGTTGCCATCAGCTGCTGCACTGGAGTGAGTAAAAGGAGGCGTGTGCATGAGGCCGTGATGCTCTCTCTGTATGTGGATGTCAAAGCAAATGGCGCTGCAGATGGTAAATCAAAAATGTAAACATTTTCTGTTTGGAAAATAAGCACATTAGAATGTTTGTGTGGGCTTGGAACAAGTGAGGAAATTTCTCATAGTTGCCCCCACTGTTATTCAGCTGGCCTTTTTAGGAACTCCCTGCTAGAGACAAAGGGAAATATTGAGTTTATGCAAATTTCCCAAAATCTGCTCTTAAAATGTTGTTTGTGAGCTGGAAATATAATGAAACAGCCTGCAGAAACACCTTTCTGCAGTAATGTCCCTATTCAGCACTGTGTGCTGACCTCTGCTCTCTTCTGTTGACCTATATGTAGGTGTAAGCTATCATAATGCTTAGAAAGTGAAGTTTTCTGAGAAATAAAAGAGGTTTAGACTTGGTGTCGTTCAGCTTTTTCTTCAGAGAAAACATACCTCAGGCCATACTGACTCTGTGCTGCATGCTGTTGTTGTTTTCAGGTGGTTAGCCGCGTAGCAGCGCAGCAGGGTTTTGACTTGGACCTGGGCTATCGGCTCCTGGCTGTGTGCGCTGCCAACAGGGACAAGTTCACTCCAAAATCAGCAGGTAAGACCGGAGTTTTCTCAACCGCCGTCTCAGGCCATCTGGCCATGCTGGCCCGCTCAAGTTTATTTCTGCATTCTTTGCCGCTTTTCCTCCACTTATTGCTTCTAGACTAGATCCCCTCACAGATGTATGGGCACTGATCTTTTTAAATTCATTCCTTTAACTCTTGACTATTTATGACTTTTAAGATTAAACAAGACCAACAGTTCAATATTCAATATAAAGAGCAATCCAAGAAAATCCCTTCATAGCTTTAGTCCAGGTTCAACTGAAAATTACCCTTTAATATCTACTTGACCTGTTTTCTTTGAACTTGTTCACAACATTGGGAACTACAACTCAATTTGTTACCTTTTCTGGGGTTTTAGATAAAGTGCGTACAGCAGAATATTCCATTTGTCACATGCGACAAGAACTACTGTATCAGTGATGACGAGTTCCTGTTTTCATACGCCTCTATCATCTCGGTCCTGTGATGGATTATTGGAGCAGATGCAGACTGCTAAATGTTGTTATCGAGCTGGCAAAAGCATGCTGAAGCACAATGAGAATGAAGACGCATAGGCTGTCAGCAGCTCAGAGGAGATAACAGAAATATTTTTGTGCTGTTTTACAGTTTGTGATTTGTGGTTTCCACCTGTCTTGGGTTACGGGGAAAGCTGGGTCGTGCATTTGCTTCTGTGTGCTCGGCCGCTACACTGAGCCCTCTTAAGTGTGCCAGGACATGAAAGTCAGAGGCACATATTGTTTGAATTTTCACTCATGTTTGCCTTTTTTCTATTATAAGAGGCTTCAAATCATGCAATGTCACTATTATGTCGGCATGGGTGGGGAATCCTTCCCTGCCTGCAGTTAACTCACATCGCCAAATGTTCTAATTCTACTTAATGCTAAATCAAATCTCAGGGCCTACTTTATGGGCTTAGATAAAATTGCCAATTGATTCTCTGTCTGAATAATTTCCTGCAACAGTAGTCATTTGGAAAGCGGCAAGTTCTCGAGTCTAGGCAGCATCCCAAAGTACATTTCATGGACAATTATGTACCTGTAAATGCATGAATATTTCCAGAGGAGAGGCCTGCAGAGAGGTAGAGAGAGCAGTGGAAACCAATGCAGAGGCATTCTCCTGCAAAGCTCCCAGGTCCTTTAGAGAGGAGGCCTGAGTCAAGGAGGGTGTTAAAGTGGAGAGAATACCCTCTCTGGCAGCCAGGGGAGATAGCTCTTAAAAGACACTCCCACGGGGCCCCAGGGAGGACCTGCTCCCCGACATCCTGCAGCGGTGTTGCTGAGCGACAAACGAAGGGAGTAAGTCACATGACGGGGGCCAGAATGGCAACAGGAGGGTCAGCCATACAAGACCAAAGACAGACAAGTTAGTGTATGCAGAGGAGACTTTGGGAAGCCTTGAACAGCTGAGAACAAATCTGAAAAGATTTTATGTGTTGAGAGGATATGAGGAAGAGCTGAAATGAATATAGTCTCCTGTGTTTTTGCAGAATTGTGTCCCTGGAGGTGAATGTTCATTTTGTACTGAGGGTGCTTTATAAATTCTCTGCACTGTTTTTTTTTAATATATATACAAAACAACCTGTCTACACCAAGCCCCGAGAGCTTTCAAGGAATATCCTGTAACTGCTGGCCTGCTCAGTCTCATCATGCATTTTGTAATCTGCTCTGAAATGTCTCCGTTAAAAGTGGGCGAAAAACACGATTTTTGGTGGTTACGAGCTGGGCTGTTTGCCTCAGAAAACATCAGGTCAGCGGATGAGTGCTAATAAGTAAATCAGATTTGGCATCCCATTTTAACCAGACCTAACTTGTCTTGGCTCTGACGCACGGCGCGGTCAAGCTATTACATTTCTGTTATGTCATCTAAAATTCCTCTCCTGAACATGTTCGAAAATTGAGCGGAAGGGGAGGCTGAGCTGATTTCAGCAGTAGGAAATCAATGTTCACAGTCAGCTTACAGCTGAAATAGGTTGTAGCTTTGACAAATTGATTAATCATGAAATGCCTCCAACAATTTAAGGCATTAGTTTGTTCTTTTTTTTCCATCTTAGGAAAAAAAAGAGCTTAGGAAGGCAAAGCGCTAAAGAAATAGACCTTTATCTTCATGACACCTGAGCAAAACTTAGCTATAATATCCTATTGATTTCAAAATGTAGCTGTATAAGAAGTTTAGACGATGTTTGTTAGATATTGTAAAACTATCCAGCAGACTGGAATTGGAAAACCCATCATGCAGTGTGATTTTTGCGAGTTGATCTCTGTAATGGATGGACTCAGGGGGGTTGTCCGGTTGTAGTTCTTTTCCCTTTGTGGCCCACAGTGTTGGAACAGATCTGGGGGAGGGGCGTCTGTCTGCTAGTAGTGACCTCTTTGTCAATGGGATTAGCCTGCTCTATTAATCTGTGATTACTCGGACTGTCTTACTGCAGGGCAAAGCGATGCACGTGGAGCTCTGAGGACTTCAAAGCAAAGACATCACTTGCTCAGTCTGCAAAAACTCATCAGGGCCTCACCTCTCCCCTTCTCCATCCACAGGGTACATTACAAGCCCCGTTAGGCCTGTTTCATCAGCGTCACCGGCGGTTCATTCCGGTTCGAGAGCCTCTGCAAAATGCTTAATGACGATTTTTCCTGCAAGAGAGACAGAGTGGCACATTCCCAATCGTTTGCGCTTCAGCAAACTTTGGGAATTCCTCAGCTCTAAAGAGTGAAAGGAGGTTCCAGCTGAAGTTTTTCAGCCCCTGAAGCCTTTCATTCTCTCATGTAACAAACGCCTGGTGAACTAGCTATTCAGCAGATAATTAGTTGGGCTTGTTACACTCATTTTTACACCTTTTTGCCAGGCTGTTTTTCAAGTACGATCAGTAGACATTGCTGGTTTTAGTTATTAGTGTCAGCTAGATATAGAAAAAAATATCCAAGCAATTTTTGCTTTTGTTTCATCGTGTTTAAAATCAAAAGGTGGTTTCCCAGTTTTTTTAATCTGTTCAAGCATAAACAAGCAGGAGACAGTGTAGGAGGGGTGTTGGGTTTGTTTGCTAAAGACAAGGAAATGTGGCCACGTGGGTAACACTGTAGAAAAGTCAAAGCTCTGTTTACATTTTCTATCACAATTTGTAAGTCAAGTCAGTTTTATAGGAAATAATGTAAACTTGGCTTGAAAAAGCAAAAACCTTCAAGTCAAATGAGTTCAAAAGTTTGCAAGTCTTGCCCCCCAAAGCTGTGTTGCAAGAGTTAAATGAAAAGCGGAGGATAATACTGATGCAAGGAATGTAACTTATTTCAAGTGAACTTTGTTTTTTAAATGGAAATTCCCCTGAATGGGATATTCTTTTCAAAGAACAAAGATGAAGATAGACAAAGCTAAGGTTAAAATGAACATGTCTAAGACTTTTATTCTAAGTACTGACTTGGTTGAATTCCTTTGTATTCTTGGGTGCATGTGTAAATTTCCTTTAAAACTGTCGTTTCAAGTGCTGATCATTCAGCGGCTTATGCCTTCCAGTTAAGTGGTGCTTAAGATGAGGTCAGATATGTTGTTGGTGAGCTGTGGAAAGGTCTCAGTTTCTACACATAATAGAAAAGTTGAATATACACATGCCTTTCTGCAGGGCTATAATTTCTACTCTTGGAGCTTTCCACACCAAAATATTTTTTTCTGTCTCCTTTCGCTCAACGGGTTTCAACATATAGTTTAGCTGTGGCTTTTCCTAAATGGAGATTAACACAGAAGGCTAAAAACATTGTTGGTGACCTTGTATGACTCAGAGGTTAATGGGTTAAATGAATCCAACCAAGCAACCAACAATCTATCCAATTAAGATCACTGGTTGGCAGCACGGTGGCACGGTGGTTAGCACTATTGCCGCACAGCAAGAAGGTCCTGAGTTCAATTCCACCACAACAGGCCGTGGTCTTTCTGTGTGGAGTTTGCATCTTCTCCCTGTGTTTGCGTGGGTTCCCTCCGGGTACTCTGGCTTCCTCCCACCGTCCAAAGACATGCAGTTTGTGGGGATAGGTTAATTGATTAATCCAAATTGCACACGAATGGTTGTCTGTCCCTGTGACAGACTGGCGACCTGTCCAGGGTGTACCCCGCCTCTTGCTCTATGACAGCTGGGATAGGCTCCAGAAAAAATAGACCCTGAAAAAGGATAAGCGAATGGATGGATGGTTAATCAAACTGAGATGTCAATTCAAGAAACAATTGGTGGCTTTATTTCAGGGTCTTGGTGGAGCTAAAAAGCTGCTTAAATGAGCTTCTGCAAAAAATAAAAAATGTTTTTCATTATTACAAATATGAATAATATCTTGATAATAAATATGATTTCAAATAATTCAATTCAATTCAACTTTATTTATCTTGCGCCAAATCACAACAAAAGTCGCCTCAGGGCGCTTCATAGGTACAGAGAAAAACCCAACAATCATATGACCCCCTATGAGCAAGCACTTTGGCGAGAGTGGGAAGGAAAAACTCCCTTTTAACAGGAAGAAACCTCCGGCAGAACCAGGCTCAGGGAGGGGCGGGGCCATCTGCTGCGACCGGTTGGGGTGAGAGAAGCAAAACAGGATAAAGACATGCTGTGGAAGAGAGACAGAGGTTAATAACAGATATGATTCAATGCAGAGAGGTCTATTAACACATACTGAGTAAAAAAGGTGACTGGAAAGGAAAAACTCAATGCATCATGGGAATCCCCGGCAGCCTACGTCTATTGCAGCATAACTAAGGGAGGATTCAGGGTCACCTGGTCCAGCCCTAACTATATGTTTTAGCAAAAAGGAAAGTTTTAAATAACACTTGTATACTTTAATTTTTCTTAAAAGAAATCTGATTCTGCCGTTGAAATGACAGGAGCCTGCTAATACTTGCTGAATAGTTGCTTGACGATACATGCACTGTCAGTGGCACGAGTTTTCAAACAATAACAATTGTTAGAAGCATGTTTCATGAATGAAGTTGTGCTGCGTCCTTTTTCATTTGGAAGTCAGATCTTGGCACTGGTGGTGATTTCGTACCCAGGGTAACAGTGTGCCAGTAATAGAAGTTGGAAAATGGGCTTTGTTTTTCTCTCTATCAAGGTAGAGCCATCACTACCATTACCTGAGGGACCCGTGTGCTACAAAGCTGGACTAATGGGTTAGCAAGCTATGGCGACCTTAAAGTCAGAGTTTTCTGTGCCAGAAAAGTGGCTCTTTCTCTCCTTTTTTTTTTTTACCTGGCTAACTTATGCTGAGCGCAGCCTGTCTAGGCTGGAAGAACCACATTTTTACTAATTGTATTATTTTCAGCACGTTATAAGTGCAATGGAGTCACTAGAACTATAGATTTTCTGCAGAGGGAATACATTTTAAATGCGCAACTTGATTAACCCGTACCTTAGTGAAAGTAAAGAATGATGCTCAGCACTGGAGTTTGTTTGTGTTCACTTGGTGACATAGAAAATGTATAGATGTTGTTTACACTTGGTTCTAATCTGCTGCTAAGTCTACTTCACACTGCTGAAATTACAGGCACTAGAACGCATATTAAATAACTCAATTTAATCAATAAGTTAAATTTCACTTTGATCTGATGACAATCTAAAGAGTTCCACATCTCCTTAAGTAGCCTATGAGACAATAACCGTTTCTAATGTTTAAATACGTGAAGAAATCTGTCCAGTCGAAAGTTTCAGAGCTCTAATGTGCAGCCTTCACAGTAGAAATGAACAGCAGCACAGAGAGTGCACTCAGCGTTAAAATAACTATATTAACTGAAATTAAAATGTTTATTTTACTGCTCTGTGCACTAAATTCCATGATTAACGACTTTCTGCTGCGTTTATCTCATATTATTTGCATCAGCATTGCGTTTTACTGTTACATTTTTTAATGATTTGGAGGACACAGCACTCATAGGCATTATTCTGTGCAGAAGAAGAGTCACATGATGCATGACATACCCCTTTTTTATGTAAGCGTGCACAGATCCTGAAGCAGGTAGCACTGATAAACACTATTGTGATACCTAGTCTTAAACCCATTATTGTTATCATTCTCAAGCAAGCTAACATAAACATAAAGAAAGCCAAATACAGATTCGGGGAACCACATTAGGGGAACTTTTGGGTAAAATAAGGGAGATGGATGTGAAAACAGACTTTGGCTCCAGTTATTGTGGTATTTTAAAGACATGAGTTTTAAAGGCCCGGTTACAGAATCACTAAATCCACACTGTATCCACTTTGGACAATCTGTGTGGGGGGTTTTTGTACTTTGTAATCACTTAGACGTGAAAGTCTTCCAGCCAACCGTGATTGATGTGTTAACTTGCAGCAGGGGTGCTGGGCTGTAAGTCACCCGCCGTGCACTTAGCTGATAGTAAATACCAGGAGAGCAAATACAGACAGGAGAGACTAGAGATAAGAGCTGTTGAGCTTGTCTGTCCTTCCTCCTTTGTAGTTGTTGCAGTTATTATGTCTGTGGCAGCAGGAGGTGTAGCATCTTCAGCTATGCCCCATATGGCTCAGTAATTTACTGTACAAGAAAACTGGT
This sequence comes from Simochromis diagramma, assembly GCF_900408965.1. NCBI lineage: Eukaryota > Metazoa > Chordata > Actinopteri > Cichliformes > Cichlidae > Simochromis > Simochromis diagramma. Next base: position 3,561,643 of record NW_024386972.1, on the reverse strand, counting down.
TGTTTGCATACTAAAATTGATTTACATTGTACCTTATGTCTCTAATTAAATGCTTATTGCAATTTTTTTTTAGCAAGAGATCAGTTTCATTAATTTGACACCCGATTTGACTCGCTTGTGGTGAGTGCAAGTACTTTTATTAGCGGATGACAATGGAAGCCCCTGCGCTGCCTCAGGTGGCTTGTGTACTCACAGTTTACATGTTTTATAAGTGTGTAATTATTTATCCAAAAGCTTACCCGGGCTCATGTGTGCTGAAAGACAAATGTGGTCTAATTGGCCCCTCCCTCGCTGATACCAACCCTCTGCGCATCAGGAAGCCACAGCGCCCAGCCTCCTCCCCCCCTCCTCTTCCATGCCCCTTAATTACAATGACTAGTTTGATGGATTAAGTCGACTGTATTGCAAAGAGAAGGTTCGAGGGCTGAAACCGCAGATTCGTGTACCTGCCTGAACCGTTTCTGACGGGGCCCGCAGTGTTTCTCCACTGCAACAAATGTTGCTTTAAATGAATTGATTGAGGCTTCTTTTACTCGTTGCTCTGGACTCAGGCCAAGATACAGGCTGTCTAGCACATTAGGCACCACCCCCCTTTGCAAGTTTGAAATGTGAGCTGCCTGCATTTTTTTCCCCTCTCCTCTCCTCTCCTCTCCTCCCCTCCCTCTCTCTCTCTCTCCCTCTCTCTCTCCCTCTCCCTTCTGGCGAAGTGGCTGTGGCTGCTTCTGTGTGATGTGTGTATTGGGAGAGCAAGCAATGGATCACTAGACAGAAAAAGAAGATACATCAATAACAGCTGCATACATCCGAGGTGAGGAGATAAGCATTTGGTTCTCTCTCTCCCTCTCTGCCTGTCCTCCCACCCTCTCTCTCAAGCTCTCTGTCCCCCCCCCCCACCCACCCACCACCACCACCATCACCCCTTCCCCACCCCCTTCTCAGTCTTTTAACCCTTTCCTGCAGCAGAAGCCGGTTCCTAATTTTGGTGATTTTTTTTTTTTTTTTTTTGTCACGATGCGTACCTGCATTCTCCTCTGACCACAAACGCGTGTCCTGCTCTCCTTCTTGTTGCTGTTAGTGCTGTGTGAAGTTGCTGTTTTTCTTTTTTCTTTTTTTAACAGCTTATCCCTGTTTTTCCTCTCATTGTCTCTGGGGTATTTGTTGCTTGAGTGCAAAGAAGCCGGTGGCAAGTGCAGCAGGAGCCCATTAGCAGTGACTCCATCTGTGATTGGTTTTGCCTGCGAAACAGAGAGAGCAGCCATGAATAATTGATGTGTATTGTGCAGTCAGTCACTGGACACGCAGGGAGAGAAGAGAGGAAAACAGAAGCTGCTGCCCTCAGACACCGAGGGAAACAAGGGGGGAAAGAAGGAGGGAAGGGGAGGAGAGGGGTTCGGAGAGAGGAAGAATGTTATAGAGAAGAGAGAAAGGTGGGAGGGATGGAGAGAAACACAGAGCAAGAGCTTTAAAATAGCCCCTCAGTAGTGCAAAGATTAGGCTGTCTTTGTTCTGCTGTTGCAGATTTGTGCTCAGAAGTGTTTCTAGACACATGAGTTCCCTTTTTTTCTGTTCAATGAAGAGTGAGAAATAAGCAGGGACATTGCTGGAGTTAGTCTGGTAGAAATGTGGGTGGCATTTTAGACATGGAGAGGGGACTGAGGAAGAGTCTTTGCCACAGCGAAGAGGACCGGGCTGCAAAGCTGTGAGCTGTCAAAAGGAGGAGACAACAGATAAAGACTGCTGTGTTTGTAGAGGGTGTACTCAGTGACAAGAGGGAAGGTGGATCTGCTGCCACTGCTGTTGCTGCTGCTGCTACTCACAGGAACTTCACATTATTTCACCCCTAGGGGGGCAGATAGAAGGCTGACTCCTGCATTGGTGGGTGCAAGCAGGCACCCTGCCATGTCTTAAACTAACGGAATGGGCTTTGACAGTATGACGAGTGCCTCGCAGCGCCCCGCGTGATAGAGTTGCAACAGCTGACTGCTGCATTTGACCCACTTACAGCTCACACAGAGGGGGTCAAAATGGCCTTGATTATCTCTCTCTGAGTTGCTCTGACCTACTTGAGGCAGCGTTTTTCCACGAGACTCTTGGCAGTTTATCACACCCACTCCCCTCAGTGCCACACAGTGCAACCAGCCAGGCTCACTGCTGAGGCACACGAAGGAATTCACTGGGTTCAGTTCACTGTTCTGTCACGGTCCAAGAGTTTAAACGGGAGCAACAGGTTTCAGTTTGAAAATCTGACTGCAGCGACTCAAGTGAGATACCAGTAAAAGCACTATTGTGGGTATCGCAGATTTCCCATTATCCAGTATCAGGCACTGAAGGGTTCTTGGTGTTATTATTGTAGGATCATAACTTACAATATAAAGCATGAGACAGCTGTTGTGATTTAAATTAATAAAATAATACAATCTAATATAAAATTACATATCTATTAATGCGGTGATTAAGTGGTGTCCTGTACTATATTTATTTTCTGCGTCACCTGTCAAACCCAACGCCGCGTATTTAGCACAAACTGCAAAATGAAGTTTTTGTTACGATTAAGAGTCAGGTGTAATTATTTTCTCCCACTGACCCCAATTGAACGCTTCGGTCTCCGAATTTCGGTTGTGTATTGTTGGCTTTCTCTCCACTGAGAGGGTTTTTGTTTAGCAGTACAGCAAAGTCAGTCAGTCAGTACAGCATTTGGGCAATTATTCAAGTAATTCTTTGCTAAAAATGTGTCTTTGGGACAATTACCAACATGGTAAGACAAAAACTAGGCATCCACACTTCCAACTGTTCATAACTGTTGCTTTGTCGCCTTCAATGAATCTCTTGTTCTTTGTATTGAACATGTTTGGGGGGGGGGGTTCACACCAAGTTGTGAAATTGCACAACTTGACTTTTTTCTTTGAAGTTTTTCGAGTTCCAAATCAAAATAACAGCACGCTGCAGCATGCCGATTGCTGATGCCATTTGTATACTCGTGGAAAGTGCAGGCCCCTTTGTTCCTTTACTTTAATCAAAGAAAATGCACTGTAGGTAATTATAGGCTGTAGTGTGTTTACACTTCTCGTTATATTGTGAAACCTCAAATGGGACTTTGATCGCATTTGATATTGAATCTTCCAAATAACAGATGTTAAACTGTGACTGAAGACAGAATGAGGAAAAGAGTCTCAAGTTTTGTAGTGGTTTATACAGTTTGTGATATTATAAGTGCTGCTGAAGGAAAACACTGGGCCTCTTGTGAAAATAATTAGACTTTTTTTTTGTACTGTTTTATAAAACCAAAGCTTATTTCGTGGTGTGATCCGCACCTGAAAATATAGATAATCTTAGTTTTAAATTTGCATGTAGTTGCCAGGTGTTACTGTGGGTGGATTCTCCTCCTCATGTCAAAGCGGGACACGAGGGCCTCCGCCTACTTGCTGTTCTTTATCTGACAGAACAAACAAGACCAACTGAGAGCAGACTGCAGCAGCTAATTTTATCTTAATTTTTGATTAGTTCCCCCGAGTAATCATACATTTGGTCCTTTTTTAGGGAGTTGTGCGAAGGTGGAAAGCACTTCATCTTCATGTACTGAAGAAATTAGGGAAATGTCTTATTCAGGTGGGAATGACATGACGTAACAGTAAGAAATGTCCATAATTTTCCTTACAGTAGTATTTTCAGTCATAGCTGATTCTCAGGTAGTCAGTGGCGTACAAGATATATTTTACCATCTGGTCAGTGACGTGTGTTTTTGTTTGAAAAGGGGAGCAATTCACAATCAAATGTGTGTCATATAATGAATATTTTGTGAAGTAAATTGTAAAATTTGAACCCTACAGAAACCAGCTGCTGCAGGAGATGTCAGTCTGACTCAGGTACTTGCCATATATTAAAGTGGTGCACAGAAACCCATTGGCTCAGTCCAAGCAAACATACTCATGTTGTAGCTGCTGTTGTGTTGTCTGTCTGAGTTTTACAGTATGAAGCATGTCGCACATGTATTGCCATCTTGCTTGTGTCACAGTTCATGTTTATGTTCTCGGCTTTTTGTCCAAACCATAATCAGCTGTTCCTGAAGTCATTATACCTCTCCATACCCACTTTTGTAAACAAGTTAGTAAGACTTGGGTAAGCTGCGCGTACCTCAGACTTATGCAATGAAACTTTATCGATCGGAAACAAGCATACTGACGTTTTATATATAGATAATAGTAAAATGGATATGAGTAGAGGACGTGAAAATAGTAATACAAAATACACTTTGTGAAATAAATGGACTGTATAGAATAGGATAGATGAAAAAAGATGATAAAATTGTTGCAGGAATCTAGTTTAAAATTCCATACTATCAGTCAATTGTACAATACTGGTCTTGAACTACCCGTCATTTCTTTATATTTTGTTTCCAAGGAGTCAGACTTTCTTGTAAGTGATTTTAAAAGGTTTTTTAAAGTAGTTTTACAGGCTTTCTGAAGGTCTTTTGATTTTTCATTTGGACTTTTTATTGTTCTGTCATTCCTTTTCAGTCCAATCCCTGTACCTGACTATTTTCAAAGGAATGTTTTTTCTTTGGTAAAACACACCACTGGCCTAACTGTTCAAACATGAAAAAAACACCTAACTCAATGCTTGTGTCTAAAAATAACAGTCAACTAAAAAAAAGCAGTTTTGAACTGTATTTTAAGCACTTTCTTACTATCAGCCTGTCACAGAACATGTAATTTGTTGCCATTTCTTTAGTTGAATGTAAAGAAAACTGTTTGATAGACATAAAGAAGTATTTTGGCATCAACAAGCTGATTCCTAAAGACCTATTACCCAAAAACTTGACATGGTGTGCAGTGCGTCCTTAAAAAGTTTGAGGAAACTGGATAAATGAAGGGCAAAGGAAGAAGTGGCACGGCTACAAATCTGCAGCAGGTGAACAGTATCTGAAAGTCATGTCCTTAAGAAATAGGGAAAAATCCAGCAAAGACCAGACACAGAACCTGAGAGATGCATCTGGCACTTCAGTTGATCCATCTACAGTTCACCAAAATCTCATCAGAAATAGTCTTTGTGGAAGGGTAGCTACCAAGAGGTCATTCTTAAGGAAAGGAGGCCAAATTACATAAGAACTGGACTGAAAATCAATGGCAACAGGTTTTATGTAATAATGAATCCAGATTTGAAATTTTTGGTTCAAATTTTCCTCGATATGTACTGAGGAGGTCTAAGGAGGGGTAAAAAGTGAGTGCCTAGAGCCATATGTAAAGCATGGTAGATGCTCTGTCATGTTTGGGGCTGCATTTCAGTCAGTGGTTTTGGAGCTCTTGTCAAAACTGATGCAGAAAAGTAGCATCAGATTTTTTATATACTGTAAAATATCATATAGAAAGTGTCTGATTGGCTTCATTTTTCAGCATCACAATGATCCCACACACACTATTAATGTATTAAACCTGCGATCATCTTCTCAGAGAATGCAACAAAAGATAGTCCACATCCATAGAAGCGCTACAGGATTATCCTTCAGAAAGCCTGGAAAACTAGAACTTGACCTTGAACTTTTTTTATTGTCATTGTACAGTTGCCTGCACAGCGAAATTAGATAACAAGACCACAAAGGTGCAAAAAAAACTCCACTATGTATAAGTTACAGGAAACATTGTGGGGGTGTATACAAGGGCATCATAATATAATATAATAAATAAAGGTGGAAGGGCCATGGTCATTAAAGATAGGGATGGCAATTGCACATCTGCCAAGATATTGGACAAGACACAGTCAGTAGCAATAGCAGCAACATAGCCAATCAATAGCAGCGACAGAATGACTGTATGGGAGAAGTCTGCTCACACTCTTAATTAACATTAAGAGTTCTGACAGCCCACTGTCAGAACGCCAGAAGCTGTCAGAAGACTTCCCAGAGAAATTATAAGGAAGCTTGCATAAGAGGCTGTGTTAAAGAATAAAGGTGGCCATACCAAGTATTGACTTACAAGCTTGTTAGAATTGCCCTGTGTACTCTATTTCCATGTATATGTAAATGTGTCAGTAAATCACAGGACCCATTTTGCATTTTCCTAGCAAAATATAAAGAAATAAGGGGTGGCTCAAGACAGCACTGTATAATATTTTAAAAAATCGTCAAAGACCAAGAAGCACTCGGTGTCAGAATAATGTCGGCTTGGATCAGGTTTGAGTTTCATTGTTTCCGTTTGGCTTGAATGTTTATCACGAGGGGGCTTTTTATTCAAATCCTGATCTGTTGCACATATGGAAGTCTCTAATGAGCCTAGAGGGGTGCCAAGACCAGACCCAGGTTCCACTAGTGTCAGCTTCTACTGTATTTATAAAGAAGCTTTGACCCCAGGCCTACTGTGTAAAGGTCACAGGTGAATCAGCCACCAGCGAATGCAGTCGCGACACTGCCGGCCATGCCCAGCACCCTGAGGTGGGCACAACTCCAGGCACATCTGCTCCATTGCTAATTAGTATCATTGTAGACAAGGGCTTAAGGCTGGGCCTTTGTTAATAGCAGCCTGTTGCTTGGGGAAACAGTCTGGCCCCTGTAAGCTGCTTCTCTGCAGGTCTGCTCAACTGATAATCTGGTTGGAGAACTCTACAGTTAGATCAACACTCTGTTGGTATATTGGCCATTTTTGGTCAGTGAAATGCATTTCATCGAATAAAGAGGATTTCCATCATTTGCTGGATCTTACTTGTTTTCAAATTGTAATTACTTTAACTAGAAGTAATATAAACATATTTGCTGTTTTACTTTTCTTTCTTCTGCATATTTCCTTTGATTTCCACCACTTTCGGTATAGTTAGCATGTCTTGAGACTTCAGTTTAATTAACTTATTCACACAGCACAATACAATAGAATAAAATTACAGCATTGTAACTGTGTGATAATCCAGTCCTGATTATTCGTTTCTGGCTAAGCAGCCATGCAATGCAAGTGTGACTTTAACAAAAAGTTGATTTTTATAGCACAAGATTAATTTTAAAAAAAATGTCCACGTTTTTAGTTGTGACAGATCTTAAGAACAGTTTTTCAAAAAAGCTAAAAACTTGACCTCAGGCACTTTGAGACACAGTTGCCAGACCTTAACTCCCACATTAAGACATAAAGATGTAGGTTTGGAAGGAGTTTTGCTGCCAATCAGCTTAATGTATATTTTAACAGACTAAACACTGACGCTGGGGAGATGTTTGGCTTTAATGCATAGAGTACTAATCCTCAGCAGGGGGTGCAATGCTAGATTTCCACCTTCATGCTTAAAAGAGACACTGAATGGCGTGCCCTGTTTTAAATGGAAGAGATTTGTTGCATGTGCCAAAGGAGATTATCTTTTAAAACACTGCCCTGCTTAGGCAAGGGTTGGTTTCTGTGTTACCATGACCAAGAAATGACAGTCCCACTGATGAGATCTGCATTAATCATCTGGAGATTGTGGCATATATTGTATCTTGTTCCAGTTGGCATCCAGTTAGTCCTAAATCATAATCCTATCTGAAAATCCTTATCTGAAATCTGAGAGCACTGCTATTATTTTGAAGATACATGTTTTAAATTTCCTGCATTTTCTATATAGATAGATACATTTGCATGTCAAAGAGGTTAGCTGGATATTTTATTATAAACTCTTTTTTTTTTTTTAAATGTACTACAGCACCATTGGTGCGACATTAAGGAACACAGGATGTTAAAACAGCAACCTCCTTGTCTTCCTGCCTCCACATGGCCACATATGCTTGTGGCCTCAGTAAAACCTTTTTGGCGGGAGTCCAAGCGTCCCCCCCTCTTCACTTCGCCGGATGGACATGGCACGACATTGTGGCCATGTGGCCAGCAGGAGGCTGTATTTAAGCCAGGGCAGCTCTGAAATGGGCCATAAAACCTAGCCAGCAAGTCTGGCTCCCCGTGAGGCAACGGGCCTAAGTACTCATTGACAAGACTCCAATATTACCGAGAGGGAGAGTGGCAGAGGGAATAATGTAAGAAAAAAAAGATGAGGTACAGACAGGAGGCAGTTGTCTGGCCTACACAGACATGCTGTTTTATAGCTGTTAGCACTAATACTTTCAATCCACATCAAAGCTGATCTTGCATTGCTAACACTAACTTTCATCTTTCAATGAAAGATGCATAGCAGTCATGTGAAATCGCCCCTTTGATGCCGTGTAGCAGCCATGATACCAACATGTGCCTACTTTATACATCATCCCCACCTCATCGGGTTTATGAAAACCCTCAAATATGTTGCATAGCCACCCAAATTTAAAATCTCAAACTAGTTTGACAGCCCCCATTTCGAGTTTGCCTCTAATGTCAACAGTTTAAGGGAGTGAAATGTGCACCATGTGTTTAAGGTGTTTCACCTGTGAGCTTCTACCTAATTATCCAGACATGGATGAACAAGTAGCAATCTTCTGGCCTGTCGTGGGGTGACAGGTCCGTAACCTGTTATACACTCGCCTTGCTGGTGAAAAAGCCTGCATGACGAACATGTCGCTTCCATTTCATTATCAAATTGGCATCAATGAATAATTCGTGGCATCTGTGTGAAGACAAAGAGAGACCTGATGCCTGCCAGGTTGGCATCCGTGGCTCTTTGGTTACTGTGTGCATGTCAGGCAGAGCGGGAGATGATTTACGATGCAGCTTGCAGTTTACGCAGGAGAGCTCAGCGGTGACTGGGCCTTCATAAGCGACGCCATAGCAACTACTTATTCATGTAGTTTTCCATACATATGTTGAAGAAAATCCCAGAGTTTTATAGTTCTGGGAAACCTACATGAGGCACATAAGTGAGGGATTCTTTGGCTAAAACTAAACGTGGTTGTTTTGCATGGCTTCTTAGGTGCTTTCAGTAACCAGGGATACCGGGGCTCCCTAGACTCTGTCTTCTTTTAATTGACTTTGGCCTGCAGGAGGCTTGTGTCCATTCAATCCTTTCTGGGCAGAGGAGGGAGGGTGGGCGGAATCGAATGTGAATAGAGCACTCTCAGAAACCAAAGAGTGCAGCCCACTAGAGCTGCTCTTGTTAGTTTGCTCATGGTCTTTGTTCTCCTTTCAGCCCTTCTGGCTAAACGTCTTCAAACAAGCCATTTAGGGGTCGTGATTCTCTACGACAGGTTTGCTGCGAAAATTGGACTTCACTCCTATGGCTAATAAGGGAATAAGCGAGGAAGTACTGTCGATAATGTGACTCTGACGTGATGACAGGATATGTGCTGTGCGTTTGTGGGGAAGTTAGTGATCAAACCATGTGGGACAATGCCAGGTGGGACTCCAGGGTTGACAAGGGAGCAGGTGTCTATTACATACAGAGCAGAGGGAGGGGGAGGCAGAGAACGGGTGCGGATGAGGATCATAGAAACTCTTGGCATCTGCGTTACCTGCTGCCTCCCTTGCAGTGCCCTGCCAATAATGGAAGGAAAAGGAGGGAGGTAGAAAATGAAAAGGAGTAGAGGAAACTATTCTTGAGGCAGCAGCAAGTGTAGGGGTGACCTTTGTAATAGCAGCTATTCATGTGTTTAAGATTATATTCTCCCTTGTAGCACATGGTCCTTAATCATTATGGTGCTCAATTTTTTTATTTTTTAACAATTTCTTAAAAGCACTAATATACACTGTGTAATGACATACAGTGTTAATGTCTGTAGCATACATGAAGTCTGCATGGAAGTTTTTGCCATCCAGTAGCAACTGCAAAAAAAGATGTATTTTGTTCTTATTAATTTAATATTATTATTCATCACGGTATTTGTTTTTGCATACTTTGACTTACTTTGTAATATGAGTGACAGTTGGTAAGTTGGTACTGTCTGGCGGGCAGAAGCTTTGCGTTGGGGATGATTTTACTGGATGAATGATATTGACACAGGAACATCTGCCGAGTTTATTTCCAGATTTTGTAAATTGATTGGTCTGTGTTGTATTTATAGATGAGTCCATGGTATGTTGGGCATGGGTACTGCCCCACTGTAGCCACTGTGGTGGCTACAGTGGGGCAGCTGTGCAAGTGGAAAGATGACGTTTCAATGTCTGAATCCTCCAGTCTGCATGTCAGTGTGTCCTTGAGTAAGATGCTGGACTCCAAATTGCTTCTGATGCATAGAATAATGTGCTGTATACACGTGTGTGAATGGGAAAATGCCTTGTGGTGTAAAAGGACTGCACGTGGTGAATATGGCTAGAAATGTACTGTGTAAAATCAATACGGTTTACTAAACTGAGATTAGAAGGTAATGCTGGCTAGCTTGGTTAGCAGCAAGCTAACTCACTAAATAACCGACCTTTATTGGTTTAACTGTGTTAGAATATTTTGTTTAATTACCTTGTTAGTGCAGAAAGAAAGTAGACCTTAAAAATAAGCTAATGTTCCAAAAGCAAATAACTTTACACACAACCTTACAATTGAAATTTTAATTGAGATCTCTCTAGCACTGATAGTCACATGTTAAGGTACTACAGTGCAGCCACTTGGCCTACATAACAGTATATGGTAGTCACTGTCATTTTTTAACACATGCCTATATAGCTGCCTTGTTGCCTACAGCAAACTGATACATGAAACTCTTAGAAATGAGCAAAATTTTAAGAATCTTTTAGCAGCACAAAATAAATTCTATCAACCTCCATACAGATATCTCGAAAGATGAACATCTAAATTTGCAGTCAAATGACAAAAATATTAATGTTGCAATCTGGGTTAACTGACCTTTTATTAAAAGCTCTTTGTTTTCGGGAGAGCACGGCAGAGCCCAAATCAGAGTGTTTAATCAGCACAGTTTATCTCTCTGCCTCGTGTCTGCATGGGCCATGGATGGAAGGTTGGGGGAGCATTAGGCTATCATTGGATAGAGCATTGAACAACTGTCAGGGATGCAGTCCATGTCATTTGTCATGTCTCCCTGGGGCTTTATGACAGCAAGTGAAGCTGGAAGCTGCAGACCCAATCACTGAACCACCCATCTAGTCCCAGCAGATGCGTTTACCACCCTTCGCCATGGTTGACCATCAGGCTGGGCAGCTGAGCACCAGAATATCAATACGGCTCAGACTCAGCCGGGCCCCTGGGACCATCTACGAGGCAAACAGGATAGCCTTGTCTCCTTATGGAAGGCAGAGACTCATTGCCGCCAGGGAGACCAATGTAAACATGGCAGAAGGATGCTCTCTAGCACAAAATGCCAGTTTGATTCACTCCAGAATGGTCTTTGAGATTTGGAAGTGCAACACCTGAGACAATTATCTCCAGATTTGGCTCTTCTCAGAGAGGGAGACAGATGAGTCTATTGAAGGGCCGTCTGTGGGAGGAGTGGAGAGGAGAAACAGTAATCCTTTTGTGTTCCTCATCTGCACTGTCCTGAGCCGTGTTTGGGTGTAGGACGAGTAGGAGGGAGCGACTGAAGAGAAACGAGTTGGCTGTTCCTCCTCCCGTCATCTGAAACCTGAAGTTTATCCTCTGAGTCAATGACAGGGCTTCTCCTTTAAACCGGTTGGTGCTTAGTGGAGGTGGTAATTTTGTGCAGAGATAAGCCCTTTATCTAATGATGGGGTAGAATAATTCTTTAAGTGGCAACACTTGTGATTCCTTCTCTCTCTCTCTCTCTTTTTTTTTCCTGTTTCTCTCAGATAGCCGATGTATTGTCATCTTTCTGCTATGTTCCACACGGTTGTTGTTTATGTCCTGCGGCTGTTGATGTCGGCCTCGGCGTGAAACAGGGACGCTGTCTGCTTACCCAGACGGCCCCACAGTGGCACAGCTATGGGATAAATTGTGGAGACATGTTTATCAACATAGAAGAAGTGCAAGTTACCCCTTGTTGGAAGAGAATAATGGGACCTAATTGAGCTGTAACATGCTGGCTGGTCGCCAGGCCCTTGAATTGAAAACTCTCTCCATCAGAAGGGGGTCTGAGGAGAGGGAGGGTGCTGTTAAAAACACTGCAGGACGTACTAACATAGATGTGAAACCCGTAAACCTATTAGCCACACTTGGATCCGGTTTTTATCAAATTAAAAGTAACTCAGGAATCTGCGCCTTTACCTTTGAGCGTGATGCTTTTAGCAGAAAGTGCACCTGAGCGGCCTTTTCCGTCAACTAAAGCACAGCCGTGGTAAAGTCAGATCAATTCTCTGGAGGAACAGCACAGCCTGTCTCCTGGCACCTGCCTTGCCAAGAAGAGGAGGGGGAGGAGGAGGAGAGAAAAAGAGAGGGAGCGTGAGCGGGTGGGAAAGAGGAAAAACCCAGCTGCCTCTGTGCCTGAGCCCCGTGCTGCTTTTAAAGGAGTGGGAGGGAGAGGAGAGGGAGAAGCAAGGAGACTGCTGGCACCATCTGTACATGTCTTTTGTATTCCAGCCCTCATCTTTACACAGAGTGAGGCTGGTGTGCTCAGTGTTCAAATGAAAGGATAGGAGGTGCCTTTTGGGGTGCAGTGCTCTGAGAGGAGAAGGTGTGTGTTTGTGTGTCGAAGCAGAAACTCAGTTTTGTCCTCGGAAAATTCGCCACACTCAGAGGACATCTTGTGTCCTATTTATTTTACGCCTGTGTGTGTGTGTGTTATTATAAGCTCGTGCTGTTTCTTTCCTTGTCTGAGTGTGCTGGTAAGCTTGTATGGTTTGCAAGCAGCCATGTGTGGTCAGATGTCTGGGTTGCCATGTTTGTGATGGGAGTCAGAAGCTTTTGTTTGTTCCTCCTTCCTATCAGCCCCATTAGACTGATGTCTCCTCTCTCGCTGATTCATTCAGCCTTCTGTATTTTCTTTATTTTTAATCTCGGTTGTTTCTCCCTTGTGCGTCTGCATCTGTATGTGTGTGTGTGTGTGTAATATGTGGCAGCCCACCCTTGCATGTGGCAGCAGGGTGCATCTGCCTGCGAGGACAGCGCGCACTGTCTGCTGTCATATTGACGTGGCTTTTTTGCGCGAACCGCAGCTGAAATCACCAAGCACTCTGATTCACCCACCCACCCCTCCCGCTCCTTACTCAGCCTAGAAGTGCTGTGAATCATAAGAGGAGGTGGCTGCCCTGCTCTTTGATTGAATCCACATTCCCTTTCTCCTCAGACAGCCACAGAGAGAGGCTAGAAGGAGGCAGAGGAAGTGAGAGGGAGAGAAAAGGGAAAAGTGAGTCTTTTGTAGTTGGCACAGTACAAACACATGCACTGCAGATGAAAAGCATATGATTCGATCAAACGCACTCTGTGGTAGCTACCTAACCAAGTGGTAGGTAGGTGGGAAGAAGGGAAGGACTGGAATTCATTTGCAGGCCCAGAGTGAACCCTAGTGGCCATGAGCTACAGTGGCATGCAGGATTTAGGTCGATCCTTTATATTGCAGCTTAAAGGTACAGGCTTTGGGCTCTTAAAATGTTCCAACATTTCTTAGAACAAACACAATCATGATTTAGAAAATTCTGTCCACGGGTAGACTTTTCAAACTAAATAAAACTGAACAAAAAGTAACAGGATAAAAATATTTTAAATAGCAGAGCCTGTGCATGTGGGTCGCACATGGCTATTTATGCAATGACATTTAGGTGTGGTTATGTGAGTATTAGTGTAAATATAAGCACAGTTGATATAAATCAATGGCCCCAGTGTGCACTTGTGTGAGGTATGAATATAAGCTGTTTAGTGCATTTCCCCCAAACACTCCTGTTTTCCCTCACATGAAATATGCTTATTCACTAACTACAAGTGCCAGAAAATAAACCGCCCTAATTTTGAAATAAATAATTTATTTAGTAAATAAATAAATCATAACAACCTGTAAACATATCACTCTTGAGCAAACATTGTTTTTCACATCTCATGAATGATAGGATGTCTTTGTGTTTAATGTTGTTGCACTGTTACATACTGTTTGCTTGTTCCATTTTGCAGGTACCTTGCACAGAATATAGCTCCACAGTTGTGCCATAGGGTACAATGCATATTTATTTTTGTGCACTTTTTTCCAGTCAGGCCATTGCTTTTTGGATTTTTAACATGAACTTTTGCTCAGAAGTTTTTTGCTTTTTTTGTTCTTAAGTGCTTGCAATAGTAGGATGGTACCTCTGTAGTTATTTCTAACAGGTCTCCAATAGTACTTATGTACTCTGCTCTCTTTCCAGCCCTCCTCTCCTCGTGGTGTGAGGAGCTTGGACGCCTCCTCCTCCTCCGTCACCAGAAGAACAGGCAGAACGAGCCTCCAGGAAAAGTGCCCATGCAGCCCCCCATGAGTTCCATGAAGCCCAGCCTCTCACATGGGTCAGTGTTCACTGCTGTGCTTTTTGGCTTGTGTGTGAGATGTGTTTGTGTGTGTTGGGTATGCGAACAGACAGACTGGGCCCTTGGGGAAAGCCCTTCCTCTCTGTGTGAGGCCCGTTGTTCCTTATGGATCAGTGGCTAGACAAACTGCCAGACAAACTGCATATAGCACAGTCAATAGTGGCAAACAGTAACTCAACCATTTGCCTTTCAAGAAGAAGAAGAAGAAGACGCATTCATATTTTTTTAAGCTTAACCACATAACTTGCCTTTTCCTGTCTTTCAGCAGTTACAAACATACTTACTAGAACTATACTGTAAATACTTGTGCTGCTTGGCAAACCATTTTGTTTTGCTTAAGTGAAATGTGTTTTCTGTTCCCTGCAGAGATGGGTCTTTTCCCTATGACTCAGTTCCCTGGCAGCAAAACACCAACCAGCCTCCCGGTTCAGTGTCTGTGGTGACCACCGTGTGGGGTGTGACCAACACTTCCCAGAGCCAGGTGAGATCCCCTTTTTGCTTGAGAGTAAAAATGTGCCTGTTCCAAGTCTTTATATTTAATAGCTGTAATAATACCACCTGCAGATTTGTGTATTTGGCAGTGGTATTCTGAATTGAACCTCATCTGAAATCAGTGAAACATTTACATGTGTTTTTCCCTCTATTCCTAATGTGTAACAGGTGTTGGGGAATCCCATGGCCAACAGCAACAATCCCATGAACCCTGGTGGTAACCCTATGGCCTCGGGTATGTCTGGTAACACTCCAGGTATGAACTCTCCTCAGTTCCCCGGTCCGCAGCAGCAGTTCCCCAACAAAGGCAACTCAAACCCGGCCTATATGCAGCAGGGGATGTACGGTCGACCCAACTACCCTGGAGGAGGAGGCTTTGGTGGCAAGTAAGTAACCAGTAGATGGATTGCTGATGGTCACTGGAGTGATTAAAAATGCTTAAAGAACTAATTCAGACAATTACTTTAATTAATTCTCTTCTCTAGAACTTCTTTAATATCTTTTTGCTTATTCTTATAGTTACCCTGGAGGGCCGAATCCTGGACCCGGTGGAATGGGCATCCCTCCGCACTCCCGTCCTCCCTCTGACTTCACCCAGCCTGCCGCTGCTGCCGCCGCAGCTGCAGTTGCTGCTGCTGCCGCCACCGCAACTGCCACTGCAACAGCAACTGTAGCTGCCCTGCAGGAAACCCAGAATAAGGACATGAACCAATATGGACCGGTAGGATGACGCACAAACTGATAGCACAAACTGTTGCATTTTGTGCACGTGTGAGACTACTTAGAATTCATCAACTTTGACTTTTGGCTCTATCCCTTTAATGCTAACAATAGCAAGCTGGAGTACCACATTTATTTGCAACAGAAGCAAACAAACTGTTTCTCAGATGTTGATACCATTTTGTTTCTTTCTGGTGGAGTTTTTTTGTTTGTTTGCTTGTTATCTATAAAAATTTTTTGATTCAACAGAAACTGCGTAATATTGACAGTCAAGTCTGAGGTGGTTGATCAAATTCTTTTTGTCTTTCAGATGAGTTCCTCTTTCCAGATGGGGCCAAATCAGGCATACAACAGTCAGTTCATGAACCAGCCAGGACCCCGCGGCCCTCCATCCCTTCCTGGAAACATGGGCACAGGCATGAATGCATCCAACATGAGCGGGCCTCCAATGGGAATGAACCAACCCAGGGGCCAAGGCATGGGGCCTTTTGGGGCACACGGTCAAAGGATGCCTCAGCAAGGCTATGCAGGTCCTCGGGCTCAGGGCATGGGTATGCAAGGCATAAAAAGACCGTACCCAGGGGAGGTGAGTGGATTCAACAGTGTCACCTTAAATATGTAGCTCCGTTGCTATATGCTGAATGTATGTCCCGGTCACTGATTCCACAGCCAAACTATGGTGGGCAGCAGTATGGACCAAACAACCAGTTCCCTAACCAGCAGGGCCAATATCCCACACCAAATGCCTCCAGGCCGCTGCCATCCCCCAACTACCCTGGCCCGAGGATGCCAGGACAGCAGCTGCAAGGCCAATACCCACCACCCAGTGGTGCCATAGGCCAGTACTATAAGGTGCAGTGTTAAAGCTATTCAATAAAAATGTGATGGTGTATTTCATATTGTATATGCAGTTTTATCAAAGTCTCACTGACATTTTTTTTTAGCTAATAATGGTGTAAATTTGACAAATTATTTGTTTAATTAAAATCACAGCAAGAGCCACCTTTCAATGGCCAAACAAATAACTTCTCTGGGAGTGGATATCAGTACAACCAGGGAAATATGAATGGGGTAAGTCTACTTTGGTACCAGTTTATTAAAATTTAAAATTACATTATACTTGAATGTACTCTTTAGTGATTTAAGTAGTTGATTTACAACTCAATTTGTGTTTTATATAGCCTCCAAGGCCAGTTGGGAACTACCCTCACTCGCCTGTGCCAGGGAACCCTACTCCTCCAATGACACCAGGAAGTAACATCCCTCCGTACCTGTCGCCAAACCAGGATGTGAAGCCACCCTTCCCTCCTGACATTAAACCAAATATCACCGCACTCCCTCCCCCACCAGGTCAGTAATTAATCAATGAACAGTACGTTCAAGCGTTTTAAACTTTTTTTTAAGTCTGTGATTTAAGGTTGGTTCTTATCTCCAAAAACAGCAAGCCACAACGAGGAACTGCGTCTGACGTTCCCAGTGCGGGATGGAGTAGTCCTAGAGCCCTTCAGGCTAGAACATAACCTGGCTGTCAGCAACCACGTCTTCCATTTACGGCCCTCTGTACACCAGACACTCATGTGGAGGTAACGCATATTTATGTACTACTGCTTTTTTCCCCCATCCACTTTAACAGTTATATGGGTCTTTTAGGCTGTAAATATTCTCTTATTGATTTTCATTACTAGCCAAGAACATTAGATTAAAAAAAACAACAACAACCCTTTTCCCAGGAACGTGACAAGTAAGGATCATTAAGGCATTAATTTTCAGAATTTTCTGGAGTATTGCAATTTCCTTCATCACTATCTTAAGTAAAAGTCAATTCAAGTCAAGAGTCCTGATATGAGGATTTCTCCTGCTGCCAAGCTGAGATTATATCCTAAGTTTAGTGTCCAATTTATGTTATATATTACCTCAAAAAATTTCCCTGTTAATTTGTGAGAATGAATTGCTGTTATTCTAACTCATGTATCGCATACAGTAACCCTCCATAACCGTTACCGCTTTATATTTTATCTGTGCAGGTCGGACCTGGAGCTGCAGTTTAAGTGCTACCACCACGAAGACCGTCAGATGAACACGAACTGGCCGGCATCTGTCCAAGTCAGCGTCAACGCCACGCCGCTCACAATCGAGCGGGGAGACAACAAGACCTCCCACAAACCCCTGCACTTGAAACATGTATGCCAGCCTGGAAGGAACACGATCCAGATCACAGTCACTGCCTGCTGCTGTGTGAGTACACACATTTCCAGAGCTAATGAAAAAAATAAACAGGTTCATACAAATCCACTCAAGTCAAATGGAAAATGTTTCCCATCAGATGATATTTAATGCTAAAAGCAAGAAAATAACAAAAGGGATCTGTCATGTCTCCTTTTTTTTACACAACTGATCAAACAGTAAAGAATGGATAAAACAGATACACCTTAGAATGTCTTTGATAGTCACTTAGATGTTTTCTTCCCCCCAGTCGCACTTGTTTGTGCTACAACTGGTCCATCGGCCCTCAGTTCGCTCTGTCCTCCAAGGCTTACTGAAGAAGAGGCTTCTGCCTGCAGAGCACTGCATCACCAAAGGTATTCACATTCATTTTGCACCCTTATGTCCTCATTGCTCTGTACTTGTTTACTCACTGTGTTTCTTCTCCTGCCTCACAGTAAAGAGGAACTTCAGTAGCGTGGCAGCGTCGTCGGGCAATACCACATTAAACGGGGAGGATGGCGTGGAGCAGACAGCCATCAAGGTTTCGCTCAAATGTCCAATCACCTTCCGGCGAATACAGCTTCCAGCAAGAGGGCATGACTGCAAACATGTTCAGGTAAGACTTCAAGGATACACCATCACAGTAACAGTGACAAACAAATAGAAATATACATTCAAAAAATCTATTTTCTTGTTCTTGCAGTGTTTTGATTTGGAATCATATTTACAACTGAACTGTGAGCGGGGAACATGGCGATGTCCTGTATGCAAGTATGTCTAAGGAGTTAAAATGCTAAGGAGTACATGCACTTGCCTTATTTAGATGACTTTTTCTTAAATACTATTTCTCTTTTTTCCTCAGTAAAACTGCGTTGTTAGAAGGACTCGAGGTGGACCAGTACATGTGGGGAATCCTGAATGCTATTCAAAAGTAAGCAGAAATAGGAACATCAGTGCAATCTTATATGCATATGTATTTTTCTTTTAACTTAACTATTTGATTTCATCTACATTTTATCAGCTCTGAGTTTGAGGAAGTGACAATTGACCCGACGTGTAGTTGGCGGCCGGTGGCTATAAAATCAGAAATTCACATAAAAGAAGATCCAGATGGACCGCTGGCAAAGAGGTTTAAGACAATGAGTCCCAGCCAGATGATCATGCCTAATGTGATGGAGATGATAGCTCAGCTTGGCCCCGGACCCTCACCATACCCATCGCTTCCTTCTGGGCAAGGAGGCAATAACAGCGAATACGGAAGCCAAGGTAGCTCAAACACGTACAGAAAGTACAGTAGCACCCAGAATTATGCAAACAAAGCAGAGCAACAACAAAAAATTTTAAACATATTCTGTCTGTGTCTAGGCAACAGTTACCAGAGCCATGGGAACTTTGATTTCCCTCACGGGACCCCTGGTGGTACGTCGATGAATGACTTCATGCATGGTCCCCAGCTGTCTCACCCACCTGACATGCCCAACAACCTGATGGCACAAGACAAGCCACTGTCCCACAATATGCCTGACACAGTGAGTTTACCAACAATTCCTAATATACTGACTCTGTCATATTTTGTATTTTGTTACATAATGTATACTTTTTGCTTTACTTTGTATATAGACTAACTATAAAAGTGGGAAAATACTGGCAGCAACCAGTTAGCATAGCTTAGCATAAAAAACAGTTACTGGCTACAGCTAAATTAAATATGCAACTTGAGTCAGAATAACTAAACTTACCAATAATTGGCTCCACTTCCATATAACTTACATATTAATAAAGTTAGCCAAGCTAGCTGAGCTAGCCAAATTATGGCTTTAGCTTTATATTTAAAGTGTTTGTTGGAGGTTGTTAACAGTCACAAAATGAAACAGGTTGAAAGACGTATATGGCTATTCTGAATTATTCCCCCTCTCTTTCTCTACAGATACCTCATTCTGTTGGCAATGACCAACCGCATGGTCCACTGCAGCAGAGTTTACACGCGTCTCCACACCCTGGGAGCCAATCAGGGCAGCAGCTACACCACAGCGGGCCTCCTCAGCCCTCACGACAAGCTCCACCTCCTCAACAACAGCAGCAACAACAGCAACAACAACAGCAGCCCGGCCCCAACAACCACCCTCACAGCGACCTGGCCTTCAACCCCTCCAGCAGTTTGGACAGCCAAGCAGGGTCAGACATGCCTGAGCCGTCCTTAGACGTAAGTCCTCTGAAACAATCAGAATCTTCACATCTGTAATCTGACATATTTAACAGTTGATGCAAGGAGATTCCTTGAATACTTACATAGCAAATTTTTGTTGTCCTTCCTTCTACCATACAGCTTCTTCCAGAGCTCGCTAACCCAGATGAACTGTTGTCCTACCTGGATCCCCCAGACCTCCCCAGCAATAGCAACGATGACCTTCTATCGCTCTTTGAAAACAACTGAGGCGATTCAGAAACATATAATCACTGACTGCTGCAGTTTCCCTGAGATCCCAAGGCGGTCACTCAGTACTTGATAAACACAAAGATGCACTCCCTTTCTCTTCTTCCTCTTGTACAACTTTCATTCGCCAGCACAGATTGACTGAAAGAGGTTACAACTCAAAGACACGGCAAGGGTTTTCCCTGCCCTCTCACCCAGAGGTGATAACTTTGAACTGTGCAGCTATACTCAGTTGATTTTTTTTTTTTTTTAAATGTCACACACATGTGTATGTGTGCTTATTAGGAACGCGTTGTAGCATTTTTTTTATTCGTGTTTTGTTTCCTTTTCCGAAGAAAAAGGAATTCACTGTAAAGAAAACAGAAAAATAACTGAAAAAACCTGCGCTATCTGGCCAGTGCGTTTTATCTTATTCCAATCTGAGAGGCCACAGCTTCCTGGTGTCGCAGCTCCATTCCCTGACTGGTCTGGTTAGTCGCACTTTTTTGTCCACCACACATCATTTAAAAGCACAAGAGATTCTGACAACGCAAAAACACAAAAATCAGCCTTTCCAAAAAGAAACAAAAAATAAGATCAACGTGTCCATCTTTGACAAAATGTTTTTTCTAAAACAAATTTTAGCTCCTCTGCCAAGATTTTAAAAAATATTTTTGGGACTGATCAGCATCCACTTTGTCTACGATTGTGCTATTTTTTTAAACACATAGATGCCCCTCCTTTTTGGTTTCGACAGCAGAAAATGAAAAGAAATTGCCCCAATTACACCAAACAACATTCATAACAGAGTAGCATATCTGTCCATCTACATATTGTAAAGTTATTGTCCCCTGTACAAAGAAGGGATTTCATTGGAAACGTAAGGTACAACGTGCGAGGTTTGGGTTCCTGTGACACTCCTGCTTTGTCGCTTCCTGCTACAACTCCTTCCATCAGCTCTGCATGAGCCATCGTGTTTCTCTTGTCAGCAGTTTTGCTGAATTACATCTCTCTTCCCGGTTAAATGATGTTGTTTAAGTAATCTACAAAGTGCATGTGTGCCAAGCCCTTGTCTAGTGCTGTTCCAAGTGGTGATAACAAAAGATAGTGTGGTTTTTATCAGTTGCTGTTTCCACAGACCTTGTTTGTTTGCTTGTTTTATGATTTTCTGTCAGGTTTAGTATGATTTTATTTAACACTAACATTGAAGGGATGATGTTGATGTCAGCAGTACATTTATCATGTATTTGCTGCATATACTGTGTTATGTTTATTATGTTTTTTTTATTGTTGCTGCACAATTAAACTATACATAAACCTTTTGGGAAACTGCTCAACATCACCAAAGTTAGAGGGATGAGAATGGAAATGTTTGTGCTTGCTTGGTCCTGTAAAGACTGAAAGTGTGTGAGTGTGTGTGTGTCAGCGTGATTGGATGTAATATTGGTTTTAAAGATAAAGGAGAGGACAGTTTATCCATCACTGCTGTTCAAGAAGTGGTTTTCAAAGCAGTATTGGTGCAGATTTCTTTCTTTTTGCCACATTTGTTTTCATTTTAATGTTAAAAAAAGAGTGCTGTTCTGTATGCAAATGTATTATTTTTTAAGAAATGCTATTGTACTGTAAATATCATTGTGAATATTTTTGTATCATCTTGATAATGTTTGTCCTTCGATCATTAGTCGTCCAACTTAACCACATATGCTCCCAAACCAGCATACAGCTGTCTCGTCTCCACGCCTGGGCGTAGCCAGCCCAAGCATTTCATAAGCTATCGCAGGTCATCGTCGTTTCCCCCGAGTCGCTTTCCCACCTGTTCATGTCCTAATATTCGTTGTCCCCTTCCTTGCATCAGCTCAAAGTGCTTGTGTATCATCGTTTCAGTTTTCAGACGTTGCACTCAGTTCGAAGCAATATTTTCCCTCATGCTACGATGTATTGATTCAAAATGATCAATGTTGTCTGCTCATGAATTTATGTTGACCTTTGTCAGTGATGCTGAACAGTAATGGGTTTCGAATTATGTGGTGTCAGCTGGCTTTCAGTGTAATTAGTGAGCTATGTGAATATCATAATTGTTGCTAATTGTCAGTGGTATTTTAAAGATATATCACAACCATATTTTAAAGAAATTCATGATATTGTTTATATTTTTGTTATAGAAAAAATGTGGCTTTTTTAAAAAAGCATGAGACCATATACATTTTTATCCCCCTTTGTTCTTGGTAAATTATTTTGTACTGGTTTTCTTATTAATCTGTAAGGCTAGAAATCCAATTTCTTTCAATTGTAGCATTGTGCTGAATCGACCATCCTGATTTCATGTACGCATTATTTTTAAATGTTATAAAAGGAATTTGTTTTTTCCTATTCAGAGCCCTAACTTGTTTCATATTTTAGTCACAAGGAAACATCAAATCAAAAGTCTGTGCTTTCAACAGTTCACTGGTGTGTTTTCATTCTTCGCGATCTGAATTGAAACTTTTAAACAATCCCACGGAAGTCTTTATCATTTCAGTCTTTTTCTTCTTCTTTTCAAATTGGTGAAAAAGGCAGCACCCCTAATTTGTAGTTGCACAATCACAATAAAGGGACATTTCTCTGGGGGGGGGGGATGTTGTTTTAAAAGAAAAAAACAGTTGAAAAAAGAAAACGAGTTAATAAAAAAATTAAAAATTAAAAAAAAAAAAAAAAGAAAGGAAGGGCACGTTCGCTAGTTTGACCTGGAAAGGATTTTAAGACCAGGTCAAACATCCCAAGGATGCCTGTATATATGTAAATTAATATAGAGACATGTGAACAGAAATGTATTCATTTTCCCTGGGAATGTGCATTGTTTCTTCAGAATAATAAAAAGCTTGCAACCCCTCTACTGGAAGTGGCTGAATATGGAAAATGAAACTTGTTAGTTAGTGTCTGTGGGTATCGCTCAGCATTTTGTTCCCACTCTGTATTATACTTTCACCTCTTTTGTTACGGGAACTGGGACAGCAATGTTTTACATGTAATATTTAGCCTAAGTGTTCTAGTCTGTCACCTGCATACTCTGAGGTGCTAAAGCTAAAAACTTAAAAAACAAATACATTTAAAAAATTAAAAAATACATAAAGCAAAACAAACAATAAAAAAAAAAAACGGTTACAAAGAAAACTGCTCGGAGATGAGGGAGAAGCACGGTGGGAGGGACGGGTCCAGAAGATTGTAACCAATCCATAGTTTGTACAATTTTTGATATCATGAACAGTTGGAAAAATTATACAACCTAAGGTGATTCATGCAATGTGGCCATTGTCTCTCTGTTTGTACATTGTATGTACAATCATTTCATATTCTAAACTGGTGAGAAAATAAAGGAACTAATTGTGATTTTTAGTCTTGCAGAACTGTATGTAGTTAGATGATGTGACAACCTAATATTTATCTAATAAATATGTATTCAGATGATACCTGTATGTCACTGTGATTTTGTCTTTTGTGCACTTGTGATGCAGTCTGCGAGACCTGTCTGACTCGTGTGCTGTTTACAAAAGCACGAGGTGTAAATTATGGATTTTTACTCAGATTTTCATTGAGTTGGCTCAAGGTCGCCTTGCCATTGAGTGAAAAGTTGACAAACTAATAATTACTGACACATCAAAGTAAGGCTCTCATGAATTGCAATCGCCAACTGAACATTTTTTGAGAATCAGTCAACAAAGTAACGGAATTTTTTTTAGAAAATATCATTATTGAACACTCTGCTACAGTCCTTTTTTTTAAAAAGTACTGTACATTTTATTATTCTTACAAGATTGAAAAAGGAAAGTGAGAAGTTCAATTTCCAGTTCTACTGTATGTTGATACCAATTAGATGCCTTGTCATAGTTCTCCAGTGTGCAACTTCAGACCATACAGGTTTCAGTTTTTCAGACACAACTATTGGTTCAGTAGCTAATGTTGATTTGAATGTTATGCAACCATGCATAGGTCGATAGAAGTCACTCCCTAAACAATTATGATTCATAAGCTGTCAAAACTGGTTTTATCTAAACATACAACCAGTGACTGAATGTTCAAGAAATATACCAGGTGGGAAAAAGACCGTTGGCGTTAATGTGTAATTCCAGTCTCTTTTTACTGTGAATGTAACTAAATAATAACATTAACACACTACAAGCTAACATTTAGCATTTAAAAACTTCATTTAAAATGAAAAAGTCTTGAGGAGTTTATGTTTTATGTTTATGTTGCGTGCATAAACGGTTGTTCTGTCCTGTATGTAAACATGATAGCTCAAAAAGTTTAGAATTAATTATGTACAGAGGGTGTACACAGGGGGCAAGTTAACAATCCATTAAAATCCATAAAAAAAAATTAAAGTTGACGAGAAAAAAACAAATAAAAAAAAAACAACCTTACAACTTTATAATTTTAACTAAACTATAATTCTTCTGAGGATGGTGTGTAATATCAACACAGATCAGGTATAACATTGAGACCGCTAAAAAGGAGATGTGAATAACACTCATTATCTTTTCATCATGGCACCTGTCAGTAGATGGGATCTATTAAAGAACAAGTTGATGTGTTGGATGCAGGAAAAATGGGCAAGCGCAAGTATTTGAGTGAGTTTGAAAAGGTCCAGATTGTGATGAGAGGACTGGGTGAGAGCATCTCCTATAGTGCAGCTGTTTTGGGGTGTTCTTGATTTTCAGTCACGAAAGGGTCACGTACATGTGCTACCTATCTAAGCAGTGTTGCGGACAATACAAACCCTTCATGATTCCCAGACGGCTGTGGCCTCTTTCAGCAGGATAACCCGCCCTTGCCACAAAGCAAAAATAGTTCAGGAATGGTTTGAGGAACACAACAACGAGGCTGCCTCCTAGACGTCAATCCAGCTGAACATCATTGGGATGTGCTGGACAAACAAGTCCAATTCATGGAAGCCACACCTCACAACTTAGAGGACTTAAAGGATCTTGGTGCAAAGCACACCTTCAGGGGTGTAGTGGAGTACATGTCTTGACAGCTCAGGGCTGTTTTGGTAGCAAAACGGAGATCAACACAATATTAGGCAGGTGGCCATAATGTTACACCCAATCAGTGTATGTTTGTATTAGGGGTGCAACAATACTCGTATCGATATTGAACCGTTCGATACAGTGCTTTCGGTTCGGTACGCATATATATCAAACAATACAAAATGTTTTATTTATTTTTATCAACTTTTCTTCTGACGATGCTGTCTGTGTTGAGCGCTCAGTGGATCTGCGTTCGACTACTCCGCCTAGGCTGCACTGTCGAGTGCAGATCCACTGAGCACAGCGCAAGCTAGCAAGACAGAAGCTAAGCTCGTTGCAACATGGCAACTGCCTTAACGCTACCCGAAAATGAACCTCCCCCACCCTCATTCAGATCTGGCGTTTGGCCAGTGTTGCCAACTTAGCGAGTTTGTCACTATATTTAGCGAGTTTTCACACCCCCTTAGCGACTTTTTTTCTAAAAAGCGACTAGCGACAAATCTGGCGACTTTTTCTGGTGTTATTGGAGACTTATTTATGACGAGTTTTTGACATGAAAGCGGGTATCGCTTTTACTCTCAACAAGCAGCGGGTGCTGCCGTGGGCACCTCGCCCGTTCCAAAGCGCTCACGGGCGGAGGATAGTCCTCCCCCAGCTGCTATCAGGGCAGAAGATGTTCACACCCAGTCGTCCAAACTGCAAATGAATCGCGCATGAGCAAAGCTGCTGCTCCTGCACTGATTGTAACGCAGTCAGTTCTTCTTTTACTGTTATGCTGTTATGTGGATCACGAGGTTTAAAACTACTTATAAACACATACACACACACACAAAGTAACTCCACCAGAGTGCCTATTTCGGGTCACAAAGGAGCAGGGTTGGAATTGTGACATTTAAAAAAACAATAATTGCTAAAATAAATGTAATCTGTAGTTCTAAATAAATTCTAAATGCATTTAGGACGTTTCTCTCTCCAACAACGTAGGTTACAATTATATTAGCATGACCAATTATGCAAATGATGACGTCATTTAGCAACTTCTAGCGACTTTTAATAGTGATTTTCCTTACTGAGGAGTTGGCAACACTGTTTGGAACTATCTTGGTTTTTATGTGAAGTATGACCCTGAAGGTAAGCGCGTCATGGACAAAAGTAAAACAGTATGTCGGATGTGCCACACAATGCTCAATTGGTGGGAACTAGTGCGCTAGCGCAGTTAGCTTGTTAACGTGTTGACGCCGTCCAGCCCCACGCACGGGGCGATCCGCGGTAACTCGTTAACGGAGATTTGCGGCGTTATGGCGTTAATGTCATTTTAACGAGATTAACGCTGACAGCACTAGCGGGAACACAACAAATATGACTGCACATTTACACCGACATCATCCTAGTGCAAAGACAAGTGGAAGCAGACAAAAACAACAAGCACGCATGCTACAAACTTTACCCGAGTCATTTAGACAGCCGTTAGCACATGATTCTCCTTATGGGGACCTGATATGTTTAATATGCTGCTGAGAATATAGCCCAGAATAAGCGTATAGTATAGCTTTTATTTTGGAAAGAGCCATTCCTCTGTAATAAACTCTCTTTTCCAAAGATGAGTGATTTCTCGATCAGATATATATATATATATATTTTTGTTGTTGTTGTTGTTGTTTCAGCAACATTAAATTTAAAAACTGTACTTTTGAGTTAAAATATATATTTATAATTTTAATAAATGATAAATTAAAAAGGCATGCACATTTTTTTGTATCGAAAAAATATCGAACCGTGACACCAAAGTATCGAACCAAACCGTGAATTTTGTGTATCGTTGCACCCCTAGTTTGTATGTATGTATCAGTTTGCTAGTGTAATCAAGGTCAAAACAGGTACAGTTCAAACAGATATCAGGGATTTTGGAAAGCTGTATCCGTCTTTAGATTACAAACAGAATGCTGTCTTAGAGCAGCCACATACGGTCTCCAAGAGCAAGTGGATAATCGCTGGAAAACACCCGCTGATCGTCTGAGAGGAGCAACTGACCAGCCAACAGGAGCAGCTACTTGTGGGGAAAATACACTTGAAGAACCACATTATGACAATTTACAACAAAATAATCTACAACATGTCTGATTTTTCATTCATTTTTTTATGTTTCATCAGTAAAAGAAATGGTGTGAGAAAACAGCAGCGTTATTAAGTGTTAAGAAAAATTCAACTGCCCACATAGTCTGTCCTTTATTAACATCGATTAGAAAACCTTGGTAAAAGTAACTTTAACAACATTATATTGCACAAGAAAGCAAACTTTAAATGCTTCTGATATTTGTGTAGCCCTAAATCTTGTGCAGTGGAATAACAGATACTTTTTTTAGCTGTGAATGTTTAGATCTGAGTGTCTTTCTGCAGCTCAATAACACTGGGATTTTAAAGAAACAGCAGAACTGAACATTGTATTTTTGGTGGAACATTACTAGTGGAATATTCCATTCTGACAACTCCCTTGAGCAATGGCACAGTCTGACAGGCATAAAATAGTATTTTTGGCCCAATGAGGGGATTCCCAAAGAACTGTTAGCAAAAAGGTTGATGCATATCGGCATGGTGTGTAATGTGTAATTAAAATGTTTTAGGAATCTACAAAAACAGAGGACAGAATAAGAAGAAGTGCCAAGGCCTAAAAAAATATCTACAGCGGATGAATAGTATCTGAAAGACGGGTCCTTAAGAAATGGAGAGAACAAAATCAGCAGTGACCTGACACCAGACCTGAGAGATGCACATAGTCTACTGAAGAGCCATCGATCAGTCATTGCCTGATCTCTCCAAAAACCAGACCTCAATATTATTGAGAAAGAGCAGAACAAAAGGAAAAGAAGAGCCTTGGATGTCCTTCAAGAACTATTAATGAAGACCAGCTAAAGAAATTAACAGAAAACAATAACATTTTACTGAAACGCAACAAACAGGTTTTAAAGTAACTTAAAGTCTCTAATGAGCTAATGTTTAAAGTATATGTTCTGGATAATTCTAGCCATGGTCACGTGGCTTTTTGACACAGCAGCCATTTTGACACAACACAGTAGTAAAACAGGTGTTCTAAGGGACGTTAATTAAGCCTCTCAACATCATTTGAGTAGACTATCCGGTTCTCTAAGCAAACGTCCCACTTCGTATTTGTAAGCTGGCTCTGGGTGGTTGCTGACATACTTGAAGGCAGTAGCTGCACAACATGACTTTTATTAGGATGCTGCATTTACCAAACAGGAAGAAATTCTGTTCTGTGGTGTTTACGGCCGCACGTTTGTGCAGCAGCTGCCTACCAGCTGCGTGCAAAAACCCGGTGGTTTACTTTGATATTGCTGCTGACAACGAACCGCTCGGCAGAATTAGCTTTGAGGTGAGTAGGTTTAAAAAAAAAAAAACTTTGAAAATATGCGTTAAATCGCTGTGAGCAGTTTTCTTTTTATTTTGCAGCTTAATTCAGACGTAGTGCCAAAAACGGCAGGTAACTACTGTTTTCATCATTTGTTTGTTTGTTTGTTTGTTTTAATCACAAATCACAGCAAAATATCAAGAAAGTGCTGTTATCAGAGCTGAGGAATGGATGAGATGTTTTGTTTTTGTTGGCTTCATAATTGTTTGGTCTGTAAAGCAGCTGTCACAAATCCATTCAGGAGGACCTAAACTAACAGTAACAAGTCACTGTTCAAACATGAAAAATTACCGAAAGCTTTGTGTGTGTGTGTTTCGTCACCCGTGAGAAGGAAAAAAAATTACATTTAGTCTATCCTGCAGAAAACTTCCGAGCGCTCTGTACAGGAGAACATGGCTTTGGCTACAAGGGATCCGTTTTCTTCAGGGTGATCCCTCAGTTTATATGTCAGGTAGGTTTGTTTTGTTTTGGGGTAATTAATTTTCCCCCAATGGACTGTTGTGATATTACTACAGTGATGCGTTTTGTTTTTTAGGGTGGAGATATTATTTACAACTTTGGAGGTGGTGATAAGTCTATCTATGGAAAGAATTTTCCCGATGAGAACTTCAAGCTGAAGCACACTGGACCAGGTAATTATCCCCCTCTGCCCACTGTTGCAAGTGAAAATGAAAACAATGCGGTGCTACTTATTGGTTTTCAGAAATTTCCAACTCTATAGTGCAAGTCACTTTGTCAGATTCAAATTTAACTTGGGCCATTTGTGTGATTTTCTCACTCAAATACTTGAAAGCATGTCAATATATAAGAAATGTCCATAACTCAAAGTCAAACAGATGGAGCCAACAGATTATGTGCATTTTCATTTAAATTGTAGGAATGTCCTGAGTTTCTTGCACATTTTTTTTGTAAGGATTACACACATGTTAGTCCTTCACTGTAACATTCACTGTCAATCTTTTTTCTTTTTTTTTTAAACCAGTTTGCATTTTGAAAACTATTCACATAATATTGTTCCATTCTTTGTTTTTGTCTTGAGATTTCAAGGTCATGTTTATTTTTGTTTGTCATGCTTCAGTTTACCTCATTGTTCAAAGTTACTGCCTAGTGAAATCTATAAAGAAGCCTTCTCTGCACAAGAACTTTTGCTCCCATCACTCTGGGAGGTCCCCACAAAGTTTGCCACCAGATGGCAACATTTTAACACTTTTTTTTCTAACATTGATACTTGAGTGTGCTAAATAATATAAGCTGTTGTGTGCACCTGTGCCACAAGTGGAAATACTTAGTATATTCAAGGGTCCTTATTTTAATCTAACTGGATATGAGTTTGTTAAATTTTAAGGTATCCTGTCCATGGCCAATGCCGGACCGAACACCAATGGATCCCAGTTCTTTATCTGCACCACTAAAACAGATTGGTACGTACTGACAAACGGAAACATATTTATAACAGCTGATACCAGTGAAGCTGTGTATTTCATCCAAACTGGCTTTAATTCATATCACAGTGATATTCAGTAATGGCTTGAAGCCATTAATTGTAAGCAGTTTCTTTTTCTTTTAGGTTGGATGGCAAGTATGTTGTCTTTGGAAAAGTAAAGGAGGGAATGGATGTGGTCAAGAAAATGGAGTCTTTTGGTTCCAAGATTGGGTACACTTCAAAGAAGATCACGATCACGGACTGTGGAGAGCTCAAGTAGATTTAATGTGGATATGGTCATTGTGTAATCTCATTTCCTGGTGAATTTCAATAAAATGACCAAAGTGAAAGAGGTTGGCCTAGAGTGCTTCCTCTTTTGCTGAGTGTAGATAAATGTCGCATTTTATGTTGTATTATTAGCATTTTTCTGTTTCAATGCCATTTTATGGGTTTTTCACATGGAAAGCTGCATTCCTAGCCTTTCATTTTCAGTGTGATGTAGCGCTGGTACAAGTACTGTGGAAAGATTGGGGTAAAATGTAATTTTTGCCAGTGGGAGACTACTTCCAGCTGCAAATTAAAATTTGCATGGGCATAAAACTGAATGCACCCGCAGTCCAATCAGTTTGTGAGGTGTTCAGCTACATGGTCCTCAGTTTGAGAACAGGGTGGGATGCACATTCTGGGGGGGTTTACATCAGGAAAGGGCATCTGGTGTTTTAATAATAAAAAAAAAAAAAAGCCTGCAATATCAGATATTGGCACTATGGCATCAACTGAGAGAAGCTTTTTATCTCTCTGCTTATAAAAGGCCCTGCTTTATCACACTTTTGTACTTGGTAATATTCTGGTGGCTGCTCTTTGAAAGTTTTTTTAAAAAAAAAAAAAAAAAAAAAAAGCAAGAGAGAGACTGCATCTGCCCTATTCCACAGCCCCGCATTGCTGCAGGTTGCGAAACAACCTATAAACCAAAATCTAGCTTTTACAAACTCACTGTCCAAAGCTTTGCTGCTCCCCAGCTCTACTGCTGATATCGTCGAATGTTTGCAGTTTCATGCACATGGCCAGAGGTCCGTGAATTAGCTAAAGACCTCTACTCTGACATTTGTGTGTATATTCTGCTTATAGCATGATGCATGTATAACATTTGGTTACATTACAGTGACAGCAACACACTCATTCCAAACAGTTTATTTTTTATGATTGGGGTTTTAATAATAAAATAATAGACTTTTTATCCTGGTGATGGGTGGGGATTGTTTATGGTTAAGTCATTATACAAAAAAATAAAACAATTGACATGCAAAACTGATTAAATACTGTCTGCTTCACTTTACGAACTGATTGTCTCCAGTTTCAAATTTTAAAGTTTCACGTGGTGTAGATGTTTTAGATTTTGAATTTTAAAAACGTTGTTTTTGATTGGGCTGTAGCAATAGCGCATCTTGAATGATTCATTTTCATTTTAGACGAACTCGATATGGTGATCAGATGAACCATACAGACTACACAAACCTTTCTTTTACGTATGACATTATTGAAATGAGCAGCACGCAGCATAACACTACTACAACAATAATAATAACAACAATAATAATAATTTGAGTGCATAAAAAATCTCGCGTAATCTCGCGAGAAACGTAGCAGAGCTTCCGGTTGCGTAGTCAACTTCCTCATCTCGCGCATGTAAGCGTGATTGTAGGTCACTGTTGGTCCACCTGCGTTGAGTTATTGCATCACAGTGAGTTTATAAAGATGTTGCTTCTGTCAAACAGGATAAAGTTTTGCTCTTTAGCGTTTACAGCCGCGCGTCTGTACAGCAGCGGCCCAGCAGCAGCGAACAAAAACCCGCTGGTGTACTTTGACATTGCCGCTGACAAAGAGCCTCTTGGCAGAGTTACCTTCGAGGTGAGTAGGTTAAAAATAAGTGTTGACACTGCTTGTATTAGTTTGCATGTTAATGTTTCAGTTCGATGTCCTCACACAGTCGCTGATTTACTCTCCCCAGATTTAAAAATTCCAAAAAAAAAAAAAAAATGCCTTCAGGCTGCTTCTTTTTTTTTTTTTTGCAGCTCAATGCAGAAGTCGTGCCCAAAACTGCAGGTAACTGATGTTCTCTTCCTCCTTAAACACCAAACAAGCTGGAACGAGTATCTGATCTACTCAGACTTAAAGAAAAGATGATGGTGTGCCTGAACTTAACTAAGTTTAACTTGACTCACCAAATGTGTGTGTGAATCGACAGGTTGTCACTTTGATTATGTTAGAACAGTTTTTTTGACTTTCTGCCAAAGCTTGCCTATTTGGTTTGTAAATCAGAAGAATAACAATGTGTTGTCACAACAGAAGATAAAAGATTGTTATTCACTTTTTTTATGTTAAACCTGAAAAACAGGAGATTGCCACATTTGAACTAGAACCACATATTTAAAAGGTGAGACTCATGATCATCAAAAAGGCTGCAAATTTTATTCTGTTCTGTTGATAACTGAGCAGTTTGTGGCATTCTTACACTGTTACAGGCGCACTTTTTCATCTTTTAGGAAGATTTCATCAGAAATATTTCAGGGTTGCTAATAAATATCGAAAAGACTAAGAAAAAATAACTCTGCTGTTTAGGATTTTGCTTGTGCTTTATTCTAACGTAACTGTTCTGTCTACCGTGTGCATTCAAACATAAGAAGGCAGACACTGACATGAAGGCTCTCTTGCAGAAAACTTCCGAGCGCTGTGCACAGGAGAGCATGGCTTTGGTTATAAGGGTTCAATTTTCCACAGAGTGATCCCTCAGTTCATGTGCCAGGTAGGCTTTAATGTTTCTCTCCTCTTGTTTTCCTGTGTCCTATGAGGGTCCAATTACAGTCACACGTTTTGTGTTTTCAGGGTGGAGACTTCACGAACCACAACGGAACTGGAGGGAAATCGATCTACGGAAGGACGTTTCCCGACGAGAACTTCCAACTGAAGCACACTGGGCCAGGCAAGTATTTACATCATTTCAGTTTTTCCTTGGGAACCAAAAGGACGATGGGGTTGTACAAAACCAAATACACTCTTACAGGTTATAATACATTGCATCTAATATAATGCATACACAGCACAATGTGATATACTACACATGATGGTACAATCTCAGGCTACAGTGTTTGTGACTGGTGTTTTGCTGGTAGTAAATGGAGTAAATTGTAATTTTCCAGAGCAAAAATGAGATGGGCCATGACCAGATTAAATATGCATGCATCTCAAGTTAAATTTAGCAATTCTGTAAATATTATGGGTACTGTGATTGTTTTTTGTTTTTTTTTTGTTTTTGTTTTTTTTGTATCAATTTACTGGAAAATTACCCAATGCTGTCCTCCATTGTAATGTGGTATAGTCACATTTCTGCCACCAGGTGGCAACATTTTAAATGGTGGATTTTCTAACGGTGATATTTGAGTGTGCTATATAATATAATATGTTGTGTAGATGTGTGGCTTAAGTGAAAATACGTACTTTAATGAATGAATTTGTTCAATTGTAAGGTATCTTGTCTATGGCCAATGCTGGACCAAACACCAATGGATCCCAGTTCTTCATCTGCACAGCTAAAACACAATGGTACGTACTGATAAACATCATAAAATGTAGGAGATGAAGCTAGTGAAGTTCTTTTTCATCAGTCTGTGCCTCCACCTAATAAAATGTGAGTCGGTCAGATTCCTTAGGTGCTTCATGGATCATGTCATTATCCAGGGCAGCTATATTAAAATAAGCGTCTTCTTCATTTAGGCTGGATGGCAAGCATGTTGTCTTTGGCAGCGTGAAGGAGGGAATGGATGTAGTCAAGAGAGCGGAGTCTTACGGTTCACGGACTGGGCGAACCTCCAAGAAGATCACTATCACAGACTGTGGACAGCTCGACTAGACTCCGTGTGGACGTGTTCATAGTCTCATCTCCTGCTGTAATTTCAATAAATGCAAGAGTGAAAGAGGGTCTTTCTTCAGTCAGCGAACAGGGTGCTATCTCTGTTTGCTGACAGTAGATCATTTCAGAACATTTTTTGTTTAGGTTTTTGTGTTGATATGTTGTATTACTTCAGGTAATGGCCAACACACGTGTTTGCTTTAAATGTGAACTTGATGGATCAAAAATAATGAATGATCCTAATATGTGACAAAGCTTGTGAATTTAGCAATATAAACTTGAACTAATTTTGCAAAAAAGGGGCATACATTTGCAAAAACAAAACCCTTTTCTAAACATGTGATTTTTAACAAAGGTGTAAAAAAAATTTAAAATTTCCTTAAAAATGAAATTTTGCACGTCAGCAAACTGGCTGAAATAAAACTATTTGTAGTAGTAGTGCCTACCTTTTATTGGAGATGTTGGAAAAATATTCTTTCTGAACTATCCTGAGGAGAAGTTCAGAAGCAGGTACAATTTGTATATGTAGAAAAAATACAATGAGGTACAAAGAGAGGAGCTATGGTATTGTATGAAGAAATAAAGAGTGGCAGAAAGTGTATGTGGGCAACAAAATGACTGAGATGTGATAGGAATGACAGATGAGTTTAACATGAAGTTAGGATTAACTTCACTTCACTCTACATTGATCTCTTGTATATAGTGTAATGGACAGGCTGACAGATGTTAGACATGAGTTTCAGTGGACTGATGTTCACAGAATGTGGAAATTTAGAGTTGTTAGGCAGGAGGAAAAGAGGAAGAACACACAGGCTTGGTGTGACAAAAGAGGATGCGATGGATGGATGGAGGCAGATCATTTTAATTTTTTAATTATAAGATTACCTGTGATTGTATTTGATGATACTGAAGCCATATATCAGTAAGTTATTCTCTGTAGTCCCCCCTCATGATATGATGTGCTTACATCCTTACTTGAGATGTAGAGATGAGATCAGAAACCGATCACGTGTAAATCAATTTTAATGCAAATATTTCAATAGAGAAGCATCCATCTCATGGGTTATACAAATGAAGGCACATTAAATTTAACACAGTTTACAAGTTAAAGGGTATTTCTGTTCCATACTCATTTATTAGCAAGTCCAGTGAAAAATACCCTGAAAAGCACCACTCACATGCAACCCTTCACTTATCACCGTTTGTTACATTCACTTTTTTTTACTGTCACATGTTATATACTACATTATGACCATAAGCACTTTGGCGAGTCTTTTAGCACTGGGTGCCAAAATACAGTTGCTGTAAGTTACTATTAGAAAAATTTCTACACTGCATATTTAAAACTTTGGAGCCACAAACTACCTGACGAGTGTTTTCCCCATAAACTGTAGCACGTAGTATAAAAGAACTTAATGTTAGTTGACTAATATATTCCTTCACAAAGAGTAATATTCAACAAAATAGTATGGCTTAAAACATATATTAGAAAAATGATGTACCCACCAATACTAATAATACAGAGGACAAGGCAGATATACATTATTACTGCATAACCGTCTTGGCAGACTTGCATATTTTATACAAAAACATTTAAGTTATTTCTGAAATATACACACATGTAAAAGAACCTCTATATGAAAGCTGTTCCAAGAAGTTGCTCACAAGTGAAGAAAGTAAAGTTTCTTAATTCACAGTTGGCTCAAAGTTCAGACTTCAAATGAATATTCACATAATGAAAACCGAGTAGCTTACAAGAACCCAGCAAACACAAAGTACTCATCTCCACTGATACTACTGAAACCAGAGTCAGAGGGTATTTCATGAAAGCGTGAGATGCATTACTGCACTATAGATGATGTAGCTTTAGTAACTAAAATATAGCTGTCGTAGCTATGTGTGTTTCATGAAGCTTTGGAGCAGTGTGTTAGGCAAACTGAATGCGTTATTGCACTCGGCGGCAGTAGTAGCCAAGGACTTTGCATTTTTCACACAGGTGTTGCGGATGCTCTTTACTCTGGTCAGACACATCCAACCCATCCGGCTTCTCCAGAGGTCTCTGGAACAAAGAAACTGGAAATTAATGACCTGCATATACAGAAATTGCCAATTAGTCCTAGGTCCAAGAAAGACATGAGAAACAGACAAGCTATGCCATTTGCAAGCTTATATAAGGATAAGACAGAGGTATCTGCAGCTAATGTATCCAAAATTTGAACAATTCACCTTTTTAAAGTCAGTCCTGGCCTCAATGGTCAAGCTACAAAAAAGTGGATTTGATTGCATAGATTGAATACATGTAAAGATTTGATGTGCAGGACCAATGAGCTGTCCCAGTCTCCTGATGCCCTGTGTTCTGATGCATTACCTGCTTGTGAGGGTAAACGTTGATGTGGCACTTGATACATTCTTGTCCCATGTTGGCCCAGGAGTTCCCGCTCATCCACTTCCTCTTGCATTTTGGACATTTATACTCTCCAAAACACCTCTTTTTTCCCTGATAAGGGGTCAGGCCCTCGCCTTTGGGTCGAGCCTGAAAAGAAGAAAAATTATACATGCCTATCACCGCTTTTAATGGGGAAAACCTATGCAATGACCTATTTTGTTTCTTTGCATGGCAGCCAGTTCAAAGCTTCATGTAATTATAAAACATCCTGATAGCAGAACTGTTGGTGGTCAGGAGAATTTATGGAGAGGGTTTTTTTTTTCAGCAATGGGATGATTATGTTTTGTCAAATGATTTGCTTTGGTGCTTTAACAATCCTAAAAGGATTGACTTATATTACAAAGTAATCTAATCAAAGGAAACTTATTTTAGAGGGATAGTGTAGGAAATTACAAGACTCTTGGTTCTATGAAAGCAAACAGAAAAGTTTCAGTGGTTAATTCCAAAGATGTTAGATGATATTGTATGTTGTAATTTATTTGCTGGACACAAAAAGAGTCTCAGCTTTCCCATTAGAAATGAACTCCCTCCCTCCAGCTGTGTTCCCAGGAGACTGTAAAGGAGGCCCTAGCCTGCGGAGGGACCAATTGGAGAGGGCTTACTTCTATAGGACAAATACCTTAGGCTATCAGTCATCCCTCCCAGCTGGCCACAATCCTCCAATCAGAACACAAAGACCTTAGCAGGGAGGAAATAAAACCCAGATGAACTCTGCACTGGTGTAACATGACAAAATTCTAAGCCCATCACCGAAAAGAAAAAAGAAAATCCTCTCGACAAGACTGGTTTGAATTAAAAGCATCTTGGATGAAAAGTAGGGCAAGTCAAAATTAAGATCGAATCAGGCCTGAATCCACAACAACAGAGAAGTTCACATAATGCTTTGCTTTTATTTCACCGCAGAAACATATGTCAGGTTCAAAGCTTCTCACTGATCATTTCCAATTTTATTCATTTCCAGGCCTTAATATGTGAAAACAGGTTGTGAAGTTCCATCAGCCAAATCTCTAACTGCTAAATGCGCTGTGAATCATTTTGAAGCATGTGTTTGCCTCATTCGGCCACCAAGGGGCACTGTGGGAGATCGCTTTTGATGCTTGCCCTTGTTCTCAAGCATACAGAGACAGCAGACAGATTATCGTTTTCCTGAAGAAGGAAACAGCTTTCACTCTTCAAAACAAGCAAAACAAACTCTACCTAAAGTCTGGAGCCCACAGGGCAGCGAGGGGCACTGCACACGCTGTAGTTTCCACTGCCCTCATCAAAGATGTCACACTGACAGCCAACAAATGAAAACACACTTTTGACCTGGAAGTGAATGGACACTCTCAATGGAAAGCAGGAAAGATTGACTGAATCCATCAGATCAGTGGGCCATTTTCGCATACATATGACACTGTATATACAAACATCAGGCTGAACTCTCTTAGTAAGACTTTATTCTTTCTTGTAATTTCTTTAAGTAGGCTTCAGGAATACTTCTCCAGGCTATTTGAAGGACATTCAAAGCTCTTCTTTAGATGTTGGCTGCCTTTTGCTCTGTTCTCTGTGAAGATGATTGCACACTGCTTCAAAAATGTTAAGGTCTGGGCTCTGGGGAGGCCAATCCATGACTTACACTATCCCACTGTGTTTTTTTTTTTCTATCCAGATAAGCTTTTACTTTATTGGTAGCGTGTTTGGGATCACTGTCATCTTCAAAAATGAAGCCACTGACAAACAGATGCTTTCCAGATGGTTTTGCATGGTGGATAAATCTTTGAAAATACATTTCTGCGCTCTTCATTTCATCAGTTCTGACACAATCTCCAACACCACTGACTGAAATACAGCCCAAAACCAGAGTCTCCACCATGTTTTATAGATTACTGTTGACACTGACTGTTCCACCTCCTCCTTACATACTGATGCTGTTTTGAATCAGACATTTCAAATTTAAATTCATCACTCCACAAGACCTGTTGCAACTGATTTTCAGTCCAGTTCTTGTGTAATTTGGCATATCTCATCCTTTTCCGCCTGTTTCCCTTCCTTAAGAATGGCTTCTTGACAGCCCCCCTCCCACTGAGACCATTACTGATGAGGCTTAAGATTTTCAGTAAAAAGCCTGTACACAGTTGTGTCCATGTGTAAATAGTACGTGTAATTAAGTTACGCCTTCTTATGCCTTTCATTTCATTTAGGCAGCATTTTTCCAGCAGTTACAAGCCATTTGAAGTAATTCCCTTTGAAGCAGTTCCTGATATAGCACACAGCAGAAGCTATCTTCTCCTTCTGCTGTGTGCTATATCAAAATCTGCATTCCTGATATGTAGAAAAGTTAAGGACTGCAGCAATACTAATATCAGCTAAGGCAGCTGGGTTTGGTCTTTGTTTGCAGAGGTTACTTTACTTCCATTGCCTGTGTTTTTTAGACTTGGTGCAGTTTCTGAGAACAATTTTCATTCAATTCAATTTTCTTTGTCATACACAGAAAATAAAACACATAGAAACAAACAGCAGGCCTAAAACCCCAAAACCTTTCAGTCTGAAACCACATGTGAGAAACTCTTTTAAGATAAATAAGTTGTGAAATTCATTTATTATGTGAATTATAACATATTCAGTTTCACAGCCAATACTTATGTTGTCTTATTTAAATTAGCCCCAGACTGCATAGAGGGATGTAAAGCCAGATTTGTAGGCTGCAGCAGATAAGCTTGGCCCAGATCCTTGTAGCCTGGTGAGAGAGACCCAGGAGGTGGCTGCCTCCCTCTGCCATCATCTGGAAACCATCAGGATAAACAATGGACTACTCCAAATCCCCCCCCTCCCCCGTCTCCATTCGCCAGTCCCTCATTCACTCTCCCCTACTCCCATACCCCCACGAGAGAATTCATCCTGGAGAACTCAGCACAGCTAAGCCTACTGGATACCATGTGGTCAATTACTCCACACTAACAAACCCACCACACTCTGTCCCTCGCTGGGTTTAATTTGTGTCAGACCCCCACAGCATCCATGGAGAAGTCCAGCTGTTAAGCAAAGCAAAACAACACAATCATGCCTGGGCTGACCACCGCAGCAAAAGGTCGCCTGTGTTTTAAAGACTCTTGTGCTGATTTAAGAGATAGTTTTCATTATCTTGTGAAATCAACTCTCCAGGAGGGTTAAGAGCAACAAATGCCTCAATTCCCACGAGCCCCAAAGAGAGACTATTAAAACAGCTGCGTTTTTAAGAGGACAAATTTGATGGCAGCAGTAAACCAAAATTCAACTGGTTACAGCTTCTCAAATATGACGATGTGCTGCTTTTTAGTTTTATGTGATTATCAAACAAATATTTAGGGCTTTAGCAGCATTTGTCAAACAAAACTAATTAGAAGACATCATCTTAGGCTGGATTCTAGTTTGTTGAGCAGCTGCTTATTTTAAAAGTGATAACATTACGACGTGCATACTTTTAAACCTGAGCAACTTTTACAAGGCTGTCTTTTTCACCATAGTGCATATTTTAAAAACTGAAACAAATGTTCCAATTCATAAATAATCAACACATCTGAGTAAGTTTGGATGCCCTAGGGGTTCACAGCTGTTATGAAGAAATAATGAAATAATAATTTAACATCTGATACATCAGCTGTAGTCCATCTAAATAAAAAAAAAGGGATAAAAACTCCATATAACAAACAAATATGCCACAGTCTTTTGCAAACCTAGTGGCGTGCCTACCACTTAAAATATAGGATGTGTCGACTTATGCACTGTTCTCTGAAGAATTGCTCTAACTTGCTTTACTTTGACTCGTTTTGAATAGATGAAGCTGTTTGGTTCGTGCGCTGCTGCTCTCACCGTGTCAGGTCCTCAACTCAAAACTTCTATTCTCATCCCGAGTTTAATAAAGTTTTTCTAGCAGCTTCACCACGACCGTGGGCTCAAACCACAGAGCAGTGATTCGAGGAAATAAGATATCAGTCTCTTCCTGGCCAGTAGATGCTGACTTATGTCTTACACAATGGTGTTTCCTCTTTTCCAGAGCAAATCAAGGCCAAATGTTCCACTTACGGAAACATCAAGATGTCAAAAGATTCTTTTATGCAGATACAGCCCGAAGCTGTGATCTTTCTGCAAAGCTTTTCTACAAATGTTGCACATTTGAAACACAGAGTGGATGAACTTTTCTTTAATCCAACATGAATATGATTAGATACAAACATCTGGAGGCCAAAGAGCAGATGACTGGTTCTGTATTTTCCGACGTAGTGCTGTAGAGTTTTAATCAATCAGACCCAGTGTTGAAAGCACACAGAGCAAGGAGAATGATTATCACACAGACATATGGACATTTTCTATGCATCTTTCTCAAATGCAGGAGTCTGGGGGGACCAAGCAATTTGATTGGTCCAGAATCTGACTGAGCTCCACTGAACTATAGGTATTATGTTTCTCAAAAGACTGAATGACAGGAACAGATGGTGGGTTGGAACAGCAAAATATGTCCAATTTCAGTTCAATGTGTGTTTGAGTAACATTTAGGAAAATATTAAAAACATGGAACCATAATAAAAGTGATCTCTACAGCATTTTTCCTATATGTGTTCCTTAGCCTTGAGCCGACGATACTCTTTATCATATGAAGGCTATCTATCCTGAATTCCAGGGTTTCCCCTATCTTTTGCATCATCCTCAGCAGATGTTTAACCAGAAGTGCCAGGCAGGATATTGTGTGTAGATAAGACAGTTATCACCAGTGAAAACAAAAGGACCACAGCAACAGTAATCAGACAGGGTTACATGAGATTGTCCAGTTCAGCGTCGTTCACTTTATCCAGCCCAAAACGAATCTGATACTCACCTAATTTCAGTCAATTAAAAACTTTGTAAATATTGAGATCATCCTCCTGTAATTTCATTTTATAGTCAAATTACATTTCTCAGAAGTACCAAATACAGTTGAATACTGTTTTATGTTTAAACTTTTGGTTTTTTGGTAAATGCATCATTGCCAAGATCAGAATGCTGACTGGCCTGTATGCCTGTATGCAAACATATAGATCTACGTCTAGCTAAAAGACTTTAAACACAAGCAAACAGCTGGACTGTGTTGATCCAAACATAAAAATAAAACATCTGCCTATCATTATCTTGCATGATAATTATTAACACTGTGTATCTTGTCTTACATCTAAAAATAGAAAGTGCAAACACAACAAATTAACGTTATGTTAAATGTTGGACATTTAAGTGGCGCCGCACAGACTAAAAAGACTGAGAACTAAAAATATGTTTATGTTCAAAGGCCAATGATCAGATCAAGAAGTTTCTTTTGTAATCTCTGCAACTAATTTTCAAAGCAGACTTTTCCCCTCCATTCAAGTGTGATTAAACTGTAACAGTAAAGACCTACATGCACTTCCTATGTTACCCAGAAGTTTGCAAAAACGGATGCAGTCATCTCAGTGTAGCTAGAGTCCGATCGCCACTGCCCTGCACTGACAGAAAGGCGAGAGAGACAGAGATGACTCCAGCCAAGCAGCACTGTGCGAACAATACAGCCTGACTTCCTGACCTTTGGTTCCACAGCCCCTCTGCAGAAACAATGCTCTCCTTATTTATCACAGGCCCTTCCCACCACGCACCCATTTACTGTCAGCACTCTGTCACTTGTGTACTTTCTTTACTGTAAGCAGGTCGAGCTACTTAACTGGGATGAGGACATTAAAATGTGACCCTAGGTTAAACTGAAAAACCACGTAAACCCTCGATGAGTACCTGTCGTTTGCTTGAAAATGTGAATCTTAAAGACAATATAGTATGAAGGATTTTTAACTTTTTTTAAACTATTTTTCTGCAATCCTAAGACATCAAAAGCATACTAAAAGCAT
Organism: Simochromis diagramma; assembly: GCF_900408965.1. NCBI lineage: Eukaryota > Metazoa > Chordata > Actinopteri > Cichliformes > Cichlidae > Simochromis > Simochromis diagramma. The sequence goes on along the minus strand of NW_024386972.1, from coordinate 3,519,487 downwards.
ACTAAACTTCAGTTGGCTAAAAATGCCTCAGATTCCAACCAGTGAGAACAAAAAGCAGTTTGTTGATTAGGCACAGCTTCGGACGAACGTTCATCACAACTTCGACTAAAGAGACCTTTTGTCATGGCGACAGCTCCGTAATCATCCCATTGGGTCTGAAATATTAGCAACACATGATAAAATCTGACATCATCTTTCTAAAGCAGAGCAAGAGTGGCAAAAAGCCAGGAGGAAAAATGGTTTCCAGATTTTGCATAATTTAAAGAGTATAGCAATAAAGCAGAATCGTAAATATCTCTGACAATTCCTTTGACGTTTCAATCGTCTCATGACGCAAGTAACCCAACGCTCCACAGTGCTGTCAGCACGATGTTAACTATTGAAATGCCAAATGGCAGCATTAGCATTTTCTTTTATACCTAAAACTTTTTATTTTTCCCATTACCTGCCATGTATTTGTCGTATAATTTTAGACTTGACGTTCCAGAAAATGCTTTTAAGGCTTCAGGCACAGACTTCCTGTGTGGATCCTTCTCTCATCTTACTGAGCCATGACATCCTTTGATTCCTATCCACTGCAGCTCCACAAAATGTTCCCTGTCTCCTAGCGTCAGACTCAGCCTAAAGACTTACTCACAATACACCAAGGTACAAACAGATAATCACAACTTACAGATGAAGATTGTGACGCAGCTTATCTCATAAAAATTCTAAACCTCAAGTTGTGTAAAGCTGCTGTTTCTTTAGAGCTCCACTCGTAGCCTGTTGTGTTAAGTTTCTACATTTACCCACTTTCACTGGTTGCTACAGCTTCGTCCACAGTCCAAACACATTCCTGATTTGTATTTGTGGATCTGATAATGTATAGTTATCTTAATTTCTGTGTTAGCCCATGCTTTTTGCCCACTGTCAGCTAGTAAAGGCTCCAGACCCATTGCTATCCGGTTTTAAAGGAGTGCTTGTCAAGGAGTGAGCTTTTTGTGTTCAATGTTGGATAAAATCACAAGTGAAAAGTTAGAACTAAGTTTTCATATAGAACATCTAAGAAACATCAAAGCTTGTGAGATGATTGAGTCAGAAGCTTGTAGAGGACCAATAGCATAACAGGAAGGGTTGTCAATATTTCTACCAAGTGTCTATGGCTTTAAAGTGTGTGATTAGGACCTTCTTTGATACACTTAGATGAAGATGTTATTCATGACACCAAAGAAAAATACAGAATATACACCTACTTTTCATAGCAATTGGCAGGTGTTCACAGATGTGAATGTGCGAAGAGCTATAAAGTCACTGCACATATGCTGTCAGCATTCCTTACATTCCTATATGGGCTGTATCCTGTGCTAGAGTACACTAATCTACCATGTGTTGGCAGAGTCAAGACTTTAGGAGAGAACGATCAAACTCGAGGGAGAAAAAAGAGATTCGTACTCATTGTTTTTGAGTGAAAGAATTGTTTGGAGAATGTGTTTATTCCTTATATATTAAGAAATAGATAAGAAGTTTGATATCACTCTCACATTAAAAAATGTAGGTCATCTGGAATGATAGCTTAATTTAGCTTAGCATAAAAAGAGCAACAATTGGTGTAGGGTAGAATCACTAGATTCCCTACCAGCTCCTCTAAAGCATAGTAATGCTATCTACAATGTTTGATTTTTGCAAAAAGCATAAAACCAGTAATTATAAGAAGTTGTGTTCTTTTTGACAGAGCTAAACTGGCTCTCCCCATTTCCCGTCTTTATGCTAACACTGGCTCACAGTCTATAGTATTTCTATGCTACTAGCTTTACAGACATAAAGCTAGCAGCATTCCCATTCACAAGAAAGCAAATGGGTTTAAGCACACCTAACAGGTATTTGTCACACAGTTTTAAAAAAAAAAAGGCTACCTTGTGTTATTAATAACATGCTTTAAATGTTTTATCTAATTAACTGTGATTTAGCATCGGTTAGCATAGTCTTGGTTCAGTGCAAAATCTCAGCCTAAAATCTTGGTAGCTGTTAAAAGGTGATCACATTGGGTTTACTATTTAATTAACTTTAACCTGCTTATAACTACTTCAAACCAACTTTTAACCCATTTTTATTTTTCCATGCTGTTTGTGCTTGAGGGTCTGCTGTTGCTCTCCTCATACTGGACTTTCCATGCACATGGAAAGGTGGGAAACTCCCAGAACGGAGCCAAATATGATTTGCTGCAAATGGAATAGCAATCTTCTTTTGACTTTTTCTGAAAGTCTCAAACTGCTATTGTTATATGTCACCCCCCAAAAAGAGATTGATATTCTTAAAAATATGTTTAACTTGGCTTTTCTGATAGATGGAACTTGACAAACACTGAAATAACTGAAACTGATCACCCAGTATTATAGTCTGTGGTATTATAAAAGGAGGTTGCTGCTTTCAGATTTTGCAAAAGAAAGCAATTTCTACTTTTTAAAAAAAAAAGCTACCTAATCACTAGCCATGTTTGGAGAGGGATATCCTGTGTGACATGGTATTACAAGATATCTATCTATATATCGCTAGACAGAGAGAGAGTGTGTGTGTGTGTGTGTGTGTGATCCAGTTGGATAAGCAGAAAAAAGGATGGATGGGTGGATGGATATATAGATACATTTGATTAGTAAAAGTTGACCTGCTATTTTAAATTCAAGTTTTTGCTTCTTTGTTTCTTGGACACATCCTGTCCATCAGTCATTTTATTATTTCCATTACACCTAACAAATGTCAAGCATTTCCTTCAGAACATGATCAATGGGGAACCACAGCTGCACATAAAGCACTGGTAATATTTCTTTCATGTTTGGAGTGGAGGTCGTGCCTAGTTCCACAGAAAAACCTATCATCTTTCATTAAGGCCAGCACCGAGATCCAATCTGGCATCTGCTGCTCATTACCAACCTGTGGTGGTACACCTAATTCAAATATGTGCTGAGGACTGTATTTCACACTAAAAAAAAAAGAATAATACAAACATAATACTCTAACTTGGAATGTAGAGTTTAAATTGAGTGCAGTACAATTGTGAAAGAATACCTAGAAATGTGACGAAGAAACTGGATGTGATTTGTTGGATTTGTCATCACATTTACTTTACAAATGTATTATTCATGCAGCACGTCACATGCGTTTGATAGACAGCTCAAATGAGCCACATATTGTGCAGCTGTTTGATGTAAAGTGTCACTGTGTGTCTCACCTGAGGGCAGTCTTTGATGTAGTGTCCTTTGTTGAAACAAAGGTGGCATAGGTAGTTGGGTGGCGGCCTTTTGCTGGGCTTCCGTGTCTCAGGAGACAGGGAAAGGTCTGAGAAATGGTCTGCCAGTGAGCTCAGGCCATCCACAATATTGTTGAGAGATCCATAAGGTGAAGTCCTCTTGTAGAAATTATTGTTCAAGCTCTGTCAGAGAAAAGCAACGCCCCCCACCCAAACAAATCATAATTATTTTTCCATTGATACGCGCTCTTAACTATGTCTACAAATGTCCGAAGCTCATAAGTAATGCCCAACATAACTTCCAAAAGGCCAAGGTAGTGTATTCAAATAGCTTCAAAATCAATCAAAACACAGAAATACTCAACTATCAGAGGTAAAAGCTGTAAGATTTTTACTTTGGAGTTAGCAGATTTTGGCTTTTTTGTTTGACAGATGATTGTTTAATTTTTGATTTTACTCATTTCATCAGTTTTAGCTCTACACAAGAGTGTTTGCCATATCCCCAAAACACAGAAAGTTACAGAAGTTTATTGTTGTGACTCTGCTATAAAAGAACATTTCACGGGGTCTGTCAGTCCATCACCCTGATTGATTCTCCTGTTTGTCTCCCTGACAGTAGCCAACCTTATTTGATTTCTGCAGATGTGCAGTCCTTACTGTGTGAACCAATAGTGTCCATTTCCTCATTAGAACAAAATGCCTTTGTCATGCATTCTTACAAATGGTTCTTCTGGCACGACATAATCAGCATCATTGTGCTTCTAGAGGAGATGGGTGCTATGGCACTGCAGGGCCAACCAACATGAAGAACAGCCTGCGGACACTGTTTACTCTGAAGGCATCGCACAATAACGAATTGTGGTCAGATGCACATGTGCTTTAGAGCAGTGAGATCTTATGCAAGAGACAGCAAACCACTAGATATCTTGGCATGCGTGAAGTTAAAGCACACACACGCCAGATATGTGGAAATGTCTCATGTCTCAAGTAAAAACTTGTGGATTTAGATGTCAAAATTTAAAGAAAACATCACAAAGTACTCAGTTTGTTTAAAAAAAATCCTTATCCCTTTCTTCAATTAGTCAGTAGTTTATTAAGCACTGAATTAACACTGTATACCGCTCTAACCATGCAGAGGCCAAGGGGCTGGGGTGGCTAAGCTTGTGAGAGGTCTTTCTCAACCTACCATTCCCCCGTCTGGCTGACACCAGAACAGTCTGAACACACTCAGGCACTATATCTGGGTACAAAACGCATATTCATATGCTACCCAGTCACCGCAGGGCAACCCAAATGAAGGCATGCAGGTGAGGTTTGCAGTATGGGCAGCAAAGTAACCAAGGCTGAAATATCTGAGAAGAACATTCAGGGAGAGACTTGCAGCAAATAAATAAATAAATAAAAAATAACATTAAAGATAAAGATTTAATCCAAATACGGAGATAATAACCTGCCATCGCAACTTAATGATTGAGACAGCATCACATGCGTTCTACCTCACTGCTCAGATGGAAGAAGTTGTTGAGATAGTTGGAGCTCAGATCAGCTGCGCTGCGCTTGGAGGTGCTCACGTCCAGAGGAGAGGAGTCCGACTCGACTTTGAAGCCGTCAAAAGCGCTACTCGGCGTGTCTTGTAAGGACATGTAGACCCAGCTGAGAAGCTGCGCGGGCTGGTACACACCAGTCTCTACGGCAGACATCATGGTGTCTTCTGGAGGTCTGCGCCTCTCCTCTTAAAACAGCACCGTCAGAACAGCCGGTTTCTCTGGACAACCCAACTTCTTCCAGTCATCCCCCTGCAGCGCCTGACTTGGCGTAATCTCTGCGTGTGTTCACCTGGGGGAAGCCCTGGGAGGAGGACTCCACTAACAGGAGAGAAGTCACGGGAGGGGCTCGGTGTAAGTTTGAAATGGAAAGGCTGTATGGCAGCTGGAGGACTGGAGCAGCAAACAGGCAAGGACTCTGCGTTGCGTCACAGAGAATAGGAGGGCCAACATGAGTTTGCATCTCTTTCTGATTACCTTCGCTGGCATCTGTATTAAGAAGGGAACTTCTCTGTACTTGTTTAATCGTCTAAATATAACGCAAGTGATGATGATAATTTTTTTTAAAAAGCCACATTAAACTTCTTATATGAGATTTCACATATTTACAAAAGTGCTTTATATTTCTTTTGTTTAATATCTAAACTTCATGTCGGGTTTTCAATTCCTTCATTCGTGAGAGTGTCGATAAACTTCTTCATGTTTACTATAATTAATGATTTCCAGATATAAAACGCACACAAAATTGCTTTGGTGTCAGCTCAAAGTGGATTTGAGCTGATGAAAAGCCCAGTGGATTATAATGAGGAAGTGGGCTGCTGCCATCTAGTGCTTCATACTGACTAATTCAGTAAGAAAGCTAAAATGTCGTGCTAAAACATGTAATAACCCCATGACTTGTGAAATAGTGGGGTTTTTTATTGCCCACGCGTGGGTTTTTTTTAATAATGTGTTTAACCATTCATTTTTTGAGGCTCAAAATAATCTAAATTACGATCCAAATGAAAGGTCTGGGGATGTCCTACCCGCTATGATTCATGCTTTTTTAAATAACAATTTGTATTATACAAGAGGTCATGTGGCCCAGAGACATGAAAATAGAAATTTAAAAAGTAAACAAGTGTGATGTGGAAGCTTGGGGCATTTGCAGTGCATACACAGAAAACCCCTGTTTGCATAGATACACAGGTTCCATTGGGGGGGTAGATTCATTATAAAACACTTTTAATGTTTTGTTATTAAGTTACAAATCATCTTTTGGTTTTTGTCCCTGTATGGAAGCAACTTTAATCAATTAAAGCCAAACAATGTTCCAGTGCTCAGTGTGGAGAGAATGACACATCACAGCCCTCTGACTCAACAGTGGTCTCTATCTCCAGCGGTAACAACAAGCAAAGCAAAGGTTATTACTGCTAGCACGGAAACTAGGACCCACCCACATTCAGGCTGGTCTCTGCCTGCCTGGCTCTTCCTGGATCTGACGCCCGCATCTGCCAAGTAAGTAACTCTAATCTATAGTTTTTTCCACTGCAATATATTTAAAACAAATATTTCTTTACGTTGCAATAAACAACAGCGAGGAACTTGCAGAAATGTAGCGGCTCATTTTGGCTGTTGACTTATTTTTGTTTCGTTTAGCTTTGCCTGATCAAACAAACAGCCGTTTGATGGTGACGTTACCAGATAGCAACTAGCAATTAACTTTCTGCTTTGGGGACGTCACAGCGGCACGCTAGCGCTTGTAAAATGTATGTAAGGAATTAAAATAAATATTTTATCAGTCGCCCAGGCCGGATGCTACATGCTAAAGCAGTAACTCGGTTTGAAAGTGTTGTGTAACGTTAACGGACGGCTGGGTCGTTTCTGCTCTTCAGCGTCAGGGCACACGGTTAAATCACTTAATGCTTCTTACCATCACGAACGGGCCGAGGTTTTTATTATTATGCGTTTATTATTGAACAGTAAAATCATAGCTGGTTAGTTGAGAAAATGCAGGCCTGTGATGCTCTCACGAGTATAAGGACTTTGGTTTTACTGCTTTTGACGTTAAAAGAGCTTTTCGACGTTCAAAGTCGAAACATGTACTACACATACAACAGTTAGTTGTTTTTAATTACTGTAGGAATTTATGTGAGTTCCCCCCCGCTTACGTATTTTTACGTACTTACTACGAGTGCCCGTGGCATTGTTTCAAAATACTGAGAAAATAAAACCTGAAAAGCAAGGGAGTGTCAGCAACCAAATGTTTTCCAAGAACTCATTTGTAACACACCCTTGGTCTTTCTGTTCAAATTAAAATCAGTAATTTCGAAAAATCGTCTTTTGTTTGGCTGTCGTTAACTTTTTAAGTTGTGTTTACTCACTTGTTCTTGCAAAATACATGCATTCCTTTTTAAGGAAAGAAGGTCTTTTATCTACACATTGCAAAATATGAACAGATAAGGAATGACAACGTAGTAAATAGGTACATTCATTGAAATTCAAGCATTTTTGTCTTCGTTTTAACTCATGAAAATCATATCTTTAGACATCTTTTTAAACTGTATGGACATTGCTTCAACTTCACACTCAAACTGTTTGATAGTTTCACTTCACAAACACAAACCCAAAATATTTTCCTGCTGGTATGCACAATGACAGTTTTGAAGTTACAGAAAGCATGCTTTGCATATAGCTCAGCAGTTCATTATCTTTTGCCCTGAACAAAATTTGTTCTGTTTAGAATTTCTTTGACATGCAGACTATAAGATTCAGGTATTAAACCACTCACCTTTCACTTAGCAGAATCTAATCTGCTTTGTCCAAATAACATTATTACTTATTAAGATTTGGCAACTGTTGCTTGTTTGCATTATTGAGGGTTTATATTATAGTGTTTTCTGAGAATGGGGAAGCAAAAGTTGCACAGTTTCATAAACAGTGAACACATTGTAATGTCATTATCATATGACAGGGATATGGATCAGTGGAAGTGGTGAGAGACATTTAAACAATTTCCTATTGTCTTGGGGAAAATGTTTGTTTTGTTTCTGCTCTATATGAGATTTAACGAGCCCATTCAGTAAACATTCTTTAGACAAAAACATAAATTCCCTGAAAAAGTTTTACATAAAAAACAAATATTTACACAGTGATAGTCTCTAGCTTTATTTCACCTCCAGGTTTTGAAGATGAGCTACCCAGGATACCCTCCTCAGTCTGGAGGATACCCACAACAGGCAGGAGGCTACCCGCCTCAACCAGGGGCATATCCTCCCCAAGCAGGTGGCTATCCACCAGCAGCAGGTGGCTACCCTCCTGCAGCAGGTGGCTACCCCCCTGCAGCAGGTGGCTATCCACCTGCAGCAGGAGGCTTCCCCCCACAGGCAGGCGGATACCCACCCCAGGCAGGTGGTTACCCACCAGCAGCAGGGGGTTATCCACCCCAGGGGGGTGGTTACCCTGCTCCAGCTGGAGGCTTCCCTCCCCAAGCTGGTGGATACCCTGCTCAGCCTGGAGCAGGAGGTTATCCATCCATGCCTCCAGCAGGTGAGGCTCCAAGAAGAAGGCATGACAGATTACATTTGTGAGGTACTATTCTTTCTTTAAGCCAATATTTTCTTTCAGGTGGAGGCTGGGGTGCAGCACCAGGTGGCTATGGAGCGGTATGTAAATTCTTATCTCACTCTTCACCTCTTACGTGTCAGCTCGCTAATACTATATGGACTGGCTCAGGCTAAATCTCATTTGTTTAAGTTTCCTTATCTTTACCATTCCCATCTGAACCTTATTTGTTTAATATGCATTTGTCACCATGTACTTAGCTGTCCTTCATTTGCAGCCAGGAGGAGCTCCGCAGGGATATCCAGGAGGCCCTTCCCCAGGCCAACCCATGCCAGGTTACCCAGGAGCACCTGCCACTAACCCTTCAATGCCTGGATATGGAAGTGGGGGTCCCTCCAACCCTCAGGCCCCTGCCATACCTGTAAGATGTGGCAGGTGCATGCTGTGGTATTTAACACAAATAGAATTACCACAGCATACACACTTGTTACTGTGTTGAATTTTATCATGTCAGATATATGTATAATTTATTTATATATGTGTTTATTATTTCTTATGCTTTTTAGACAGGGTACAGGGGTTCTATTAAAGACTTTCCAGGGGCTGATCCACTGAAGGATGTTGAAGTTCTTCGAAAGGCAATGAAGGGTTTTGGTCAGTAAAATATGCATTTGAGTATGCTAAACCCATCAGATATAATATTGTTTCCCATTAGCAGTTCATTTGCTCCTTCTCCTTTTACACATCATAAATTGATTCTAACAAAATAACATCTTGACAGGCACCGATGAAAATGCCATTATTGAACTTCTGGGAAATCGTTCAAAAAAGCAGAGGGTTCCATTGATAGCAGCTTATAAAACTACTTATGGAAAGGTACTTTCATAAATAATAATGCTTTTGTGACAGTTTTATCTTAGCTGACTTTGCAGTCAGATGTTTCTGTTTTTCTGCTTAGGATTTAACCAAGGATCTGAAGTCTGAGCTAACTGGAAACTTTGAAGATCTGGTTCTTGCCATGCTGAAGACTCCAGCACAATTTGATGCATCTGAACTCAGAGAGGCTATAAAGGTTGGACGCTCATGCGGTTGTCTCAGTAAATGGTTTCAGTTTTGGTTTTCCTGCCCAAACCACAATATTTCGCTCATCGTGCATTAGGAAAATAAGTGAATGTGAAATGGCTGGCTACAAATTAATGTTGATCACATTCGCTATGCTTTTCTGTAATTGTTTTAGGGTGCAGGAACTGATGAGGCTTGTCTCATTGAGATTTTGTCATCACGCTCCAATTCAGAGATTCAGGAAATTGCCAGAATCTACAAAGCTGGTGAGTTTTAATGTTGGCTTTTCTACTTTTTATTCAAATTCTTGTTGGAAGACATTATTAAGACCTGTTTTGTTTTTTTAAAAAATGTTTTATTAATATAAGGGTATATTTTGCTTTAAGCTGAGCAGGCTTATTTGATCAACAGGTAAATAATGAATTCTGAAAAAGTCAGTGTCTGAAATGTCCTATGCAAATATTATGGAAATGAATATATTTTCCTAAAAAGCCCCTCCTTCCTTCCAGAGTACGGGAAGAGCCTGGAGGATTCTATTAGCAGCGACACGTCTGGACACTTTCGCAGACTCCTGGTGTCTCTCTGTCAGGTAGCATCAGCACATTTTGCTGGACTTACAAAGAGCTTTCTCATAAAAGGAAGTTCTGACCTAACTTCTGCACTGTGCCACATAATGTTTTTCTGCTCTCAATGCTACTTCCTTCTATTCTCTCTAGGGAAATCGTGATGAAAGGCCAAATGTTGACATCTCTTTGGCCAAACAGGATGCTCAGGTACTTGTTTAAAGATGGCTTCGTGTCCTCAACGCTCTCTGAAAGCAAATGCAAGCCATAATTATCCTTCTCCTTCTTTCCTCAGAAACTGTATGCAGCAGGAGAAAATAAGGTGGGAACTGATGAGTCTCAGTTTAATGCCATCCTGTGTGCTCGCAGCAAGCCTCACCTTAGGGCAGGTGTGTAGCTCAGGAAGTTTACTATTTTGTTTTCAGTGTCATAAATAGAATCGCTTTAGCACATATGCTTTTAAACCTTTAAAGAATTACATTGTAACTGTCATGCTTGTGTATCTTGTCTTTGAATAGTCTTTCAGGAGTACCAGCATATGTGCGGGAAGGACATTGAGAAGAGCATCTGCGGGGAAATGTCTGGCAATCTTGAGTCTGGCATGGTGGCTGTGGGTACGTTCTCTGGATCTCTTTTTTTCCAAGCCCGGAACAAACTGAAGCGACTTTCCAAAGACATGCAAAAGCTTTAAGTATATATTAAAGCCACTGGTTGAGGTTGTTCTGCAAGACTTTCCTATAAATACTATGCAGGTGCAATACAGGCAGCTGTTTGACCTAAATACATGATTGAAAGCAAATGGTGGCAAGACAGACTGACGACTACACATTGGTTTTTATGAGGCATTTTAAAATTAGAAACGGATTCTTCAATCTGTTAAATGTCAGCAAACACTTCTTGAGGGCTTTGTAGAATCAACTAAGTTATATTTCCAGCTGTATATTAAAGCTAGAAATATAAATGAGGTAAAGACTTAAACTGAGGAAGAGGATACGACACCCTCATTCACTGGCGACTTTCATCATAAGTGTTGAAAGTGTTGACTGGCACCATAAGCTCGCCAAGCAAGGTCACAAGTGTAGTTTGTTAAATGTATATAGCAACTACAACATGCACTTACATTTCTAGGTAGGTATACGTCAGGGATCTACACCAGGTTAGACTTGACAGACCTGACACATTGCAACATTTAAACAGTGCTCGGTTGGTACTGTGGAGCCCACAGTCTGCTAAGAAAACGTCCTTCAAAGCCTTCACCAGCCTGAACCATTTATGCAAGGCCCGATTGGTCTACACTTTTATGTTATTTACCTTAAATTCAGAACCTGCCATTTGAGTACTGCAGCAGAATCGAGACTCAGACGTGAGCCTGCACAAACTGTAGCCTTAGTTTCCTGTTCTTAGCTGACAGGAATGGTCTTCTGCTGCTGTAGACCTGTAGATGCTGTAGATCTCATGTTGTTTGTGCTCTGCATTCATTAAAAATAACCAAGGTAGTAAAACCACAAATTGGGTCAGTTACACAACCTTATTGGCAGACACAATATAAACTAAATGTGTACAGAAGTGTCTCATGTTCCATCCATTCAATTTTCACGGTCTTTTCTTTTTAAGCGTGCTATGTCTTGTTGGTTTATATGTACAACAGCATCCTCTGCTCCTTTATTTATCTTTCATTTGGCTTTTTTTAGTGAAGTGCATCAAGAACACCCCCGGTTACTTTGCAGAGAGGCTCAATAAGGCCATGAAGGTACATCTGTTGTCTGTCATCCCTCGGATAATTAGTTTAGTGCTCTGATTTTGTGAAGAGAGAATGGAGAAGACATAAACGAGGTATTACATTGTGCTCACAGGGAGCAGGGACAAAGGACAGAACCCTCATCCGTGTCATGGTGTCCCGCTCCGAGGTAGATATGTTGGACATCAGGCAGGAGTATCTGAAGACCTACGGAAAATCACTGTACACTGATATCTCAGTAAGTCCCACTGTTTTTGTCATTTTGACGATCAAAGCTTAATCACCGTGTGCTTGTTATGTGATGCGTTTTCTCTGGATTTCTCAGGGTGATACCTCTGGGGATTACAAGAAGCTGCTGTTGAAGCTGTGTGGAGGTAGTGACTAAAAAGCACCAAGATTCCAAAGGAGCGTGTCTCAAAAGGACATCATATACATCCACACTGAAACAATGTTATATGACCTTATATTCCGTTTGATGCATGCATTTAGTGCCATTTTTCTGATTATTACATCAAATCAACATATATATTTTTGATTCTCTTAAATTACATAGTTTTTGCTACTGTATTGCATTTATTCATATTTTAAAGGTGCATTAATATTATTCTTTTTACACAAAAGGTTGAGTGGTAGCCAACAAAATGTGTGTGTGCCTGAAATTAACTAAATTACTGCAATGACTATATTACACAATAATATTTAAAATGTACTTTAGTTTGTAGGAAACCTATTTTGGGGTAACAGTAGAACTTCACAAAGTAAAAAGAAAGTAAGATCTGAAAAAGAGCTAGTGTGCCATGTGACTAATTTTTGCAATCCATATAGAAAGAAATATTTAGTACAGCGCTTTGTGAATGTATTGCCAAGCATCGCAACTGTGTGTACCTACTTACAAAGGTGTATGTTATTATTGTATATGCATATGATCATATCCCAATCAATCAATCATTCTCTGAATGTAAGAAATAATATTTGCATCTCTTCTGTAATGGGTGCTTGTTTTAGTTACTGAAATTTAACTCTTGCTTCCAAGTCTATGCAAATTAGCTTATTGCCAATCAACATTTATTTGCCTTTCACTCAGTGCTGAAACGCCAAAGCCTAAAGACAGATCATATTGTGCCGTTCGAGTAAGCCTGTGGACCTACGCAATTATTTTCTTTTGTTTTGTCTAGCAAACATTCGATAATCTTAGTTGTATGGCTACAGGAAGTTATCCATATTCTGTTTCTCAATATTTTGTTTAGTCTTTCAACAGTGTCCTTTGCTGATTTGTATGCTTTACTGCCAGCAGAGGGCTCTTAGTTCACACAAACTATGTCACCTCTGTAGAATTGATCTGCCTGAACTAACTTTTGCTGAGTATTTCCTGCACTAACTCCTTTGCTTTGTAACATAATAATTGTCAAAATTCAGTGGATGCCTTAAGAAAAAAAAAAAAAGGAAAAACAACCACCTTTGATTTCAATAAAAAAAAATTTTTGGCACATTTTCTTTGTGAAATGGGATTGTGTGTTTTGCATGAAAAATGACTGCGTGTGGATTTTGTGCTCTAAGCAGATGCACAATGAGCGATTTGCATGTCAAAGCCAGTCTCATTTGCACCACTTAGGTCTGTATTACAGCGAGTGGGTAAGCCCCCTCCACCTCTGAGCATCATGAGCGGCAGCCTCTTGTCAAAAGGTGTGAATAATGTGGCTTACATAAGTTCTGTTTGTGCGTGCGTGTTTGCTTTATAATCTGAGAAGGGGAGAGAAATACATTCAGGTGTGCTTTGAAGCTCAAGTGATATGGAGCGGAGCTTCATAGAGCTTTTCTCAAGGCTATAAATAGTGTCCATATTGGAGACACGGGTGTCCTAAAGTTGTCTTTCTGTTGTGTTCAGTGGCCTCAAAGTGCAGCCTCAGAGGGGATGTGTTCGTGAGACAAATAGCTTCTTTGCGAACCTTGCTTCTTGTACACTTTCTAACTTTTCATATACACCCGAAATGAAAACAGTCCACCAGCCTGAGGACAAAGAATGATAAATATTTGATGTTGGCATTTGTGTATTTTCTCTCTAGCTAAGATTTTGCACTGATATCTCGTGAAAGATATAGGTCAAAGTGAAATCACACGGGGGAGAGAGGAGGGCTTCCATTTAGCTCGCTTTTACTTTAAGAGGAGAACAGAACACTTCCGTGATCCTGATTTCTAGACAAAGTGCTTTAATTATTAACTTGTAGATGTGATGGCATAGTGGATGATGCACTCTTTATGGAGCTTGGGACACAAAGACGTCTGTCCACGTCACTGGGCCAAGTGGAAGGTGCAATAGCTGTGAAGAGCAGCCTGAACTAGGCCTTAGCCTGAGGCTTTTTTTCTTATATTACTTGTAATGAAATTTTAAGATCTTCTCTTAAAACTTGTAATATCACAAAACAAAGGTCTCAATAAAGGTTTATTTCAGACGCAGTAAATCTGCAGTTCATCACCAGCCTTTTAATACTATCATATAAACAATCAGTGTGAGTAAGTATTGAGCAATTTCTTTTTTTATTTGCAGTGGATTTTCTCCAGCCATCCAGTGAGGATTGTGCAGCTAAGTGACATTTGGTTGCCAGGGACCTAATCCTGCTTTAAACTTCATGAGTGCATATAAGCAAATTACAAACCCGAGGATTAGATGAACAACACATAATGAGATGTAGCAGCAGATATCACTATCCAGCATGCAGAGTGGCAGCCTGTGGGGCTTGAGGCTCTTCCTCTGATTTTTGACAGAGTGAGAAAATAAATCCTGTCCAACCATATGCTTTTATTTGTGTGTCAGGAGAAGCAATATACCAGAAGACGGCGTAGAACTCTATAAATTGCTCCCACTTAATGTTAAAAGCAAATGCAAGATTTCAGTGTTTTGAATCTGTTTGATGCTTTTAGGAATTTACATAATTCCTAAACATTGCAACTTGTTTTCTCGGTAAGCGGTGAATAGATTTCCCTGCAGGGAAAAGAAATTAGTGCGGTTGTTACATAATTGTTAAAGCTGTTTCGAATTTAAGAGGGGAAATGTATAGGCACACTGTGTACCATGTTAAGCTTTAGCAAGCTCTAGCTAAGAGTGAAAATCCTCATAAAGGGAATACGCTCTAGCTCTATGTTAAAAAGTACTAGCAATTATCATAAACAAACTTTAAGTAGATTTCCACACATCTCCAGTTTAGCTGTGAACACATATAGATATAGACATATAATCTTACATTTAATATTGCTGTCTGATTCTAAACAATTTAGTTTTCGTAAGGATTTTATCTTTTTGTGACGTCTCCCTCCTTTGAGACCTGATGGATTATGTGGAGCAGAATAAAGCTTGCAGAGCGGGGCAGTTGTGTCAGGGGACAATCCAGATGAGAAACAGGCAACTACAATCTGGAGGTATAATCTCCTCATAAAAAAGAGAGATCAAATCATGAAATAAGAGCTGCTAGATTTCCCTTGTAATCAAATAATAGCCTATTCAGATGCCCACAATGTATGTGTGGGATTTTCTGAGCAGACTGGGTTTTAAGAAGAAGTCAAGCAATGTCCGATTTGTAATCTAGTAATATTTACATTTAAAACTGCTTAAGTGTTAAATGTGTTTGAATTTGCATCCATAAAATTGCTACCTAATCATTAGCTGTGTTTTGGAGAGTGAATCACTGTATTACATGGTATGACTTGATGTGATAGTAGAAACATATGATAAACTCTTATAAAATGTACAACAAAGTCATAATAAGTGTCATCCACCGTATCTAATACAATGTGTGTACAGGCATATAGTTTTTTTTTTTTTATTAAAACCTTCAGCCAGTTAGTAATTATCATTAGAATAAATAATAATAAGAAAATTCGGAGGAGAAGATCATCTGGTAATTTTGTGATTTTAGAGCAGTGCACAACCTTTCATCAGTAGGCTTTACTGTAGAGATGACCTGTGATCAGTGACTGTTTCACCAAAAGTACATTTGTCAGCCAGAAACAGTATTTCACTAGAAAAACTGAGAAGTGAAAAATGATCTTGTTCAACAGAATATATATGATTTTTATTTTATCACCCTTCATATTCTTCTTGCTGCACAAGAGGGTTAAGGAACCACCAGTCACAGAAATATCTCTGACTTTTTGTCACCTATGAAGACAAATTTCATTAGACACTGAGAACCTCATGTTATCTTTTGTAAAGGATGCTGAAAGAGTCATCAAAGCTTCCCAACTAAGCTTTTAAACAGTTTATATACTTCACTTAATACAATTACACTCTGGAAATGTTTAAGGTTGATTCTGTTATTTCTAGACTTGATATACAACACTTTATGAAACCACTGGGTGGATGAGGAAATGGTTCACCTAAAGCTGGAAAAGAATAAATGCTTACACAGCACTCAGTTAATAATTTAATAGTAACACTATGTCATATAATCACTGCTATATAGATCTCTATATAGCAAAAAAATTAAGCTAAATGCCTGACATTGCAACTGTGTAGACTATAAAGGTGACTTCTTAATTTAACTATGAGGTCTCCAATATCATCAATCACATCAGAAAACACTAGGGGAAGTAATTCAGGAAGTCTCTGGTACATAATGAGCTACATAAAAGGTCAAAAACCAACAATGAATGACCCTTGAACAGCGCTGTATTCAAAACAGACTGAAAGCACGTCACTGGTTCAGAAATACTTCTCATTCTTAGCAAACGTAGTTCTTCAGTACGTCCACCAAGAAAAAATATCTAAACTAGATTTTTAATTCTTTACATTTTTAAATATTATGGATAAGATGTAAAAGAGTGACCAATACAAAGGTTTGTAGCAATACAAAAGCCAACATCTTCCATGGGTGTGCATTAGTGCACATGATATGAGTTACCTGCAAATCTGTGCAGGTTTTGCTGCCCTACTGGCACTGTGGTCTTTTTCAGGGAAGACCTTGGTTATTCCACTACACTGTGCATGTACTACAGAAGCATTATCAGCAGTTAAAGTCTACACCAGTCTGCTAGTATTCCAACAAACACTGAACATATTTGGCACACTGGGAAACTAGTTATACAACAAGGGAAGTACAACGCATTTTTTTCCTTTAAAATAAAGTAAGAGTTTTCAAACATTTTCTTTCTTAACAAGAAATGATGCAACACAGGAGTAAAAGTCCAACACTCTCGAAAGATTTTGGCCCCAAAAAGTAAAAGCTTAAACTTAATACGTTATATTATTACACTTATTTTGCAATTAATTGTGGGGTTTATATAATTTGCATCATTTTAGCTTTTTGGGAAGGGTGTGTAAACTTTCAAAAACTGGGCATAATAATGAAAATTAAATCGTCCTCAGCTAAAAAAAAAAAAAAAAAAAAAATACTTGTGAGTGCAAACAAGCCCGTCAGTATTGTTTTAGTGTGTTTTTATTGGCATTCTTGAATGCCTTCCACATAACTAACTCACACAGAAAGCGCAGAACCAGTATTACATAAGTTGTGGTAATAATTACAGCCGGTAATTATAGCGGCGGGAAGCCAGGTGCGTCTAAAAAAAAGCCCCGCCCACGTTTACCTTAAATGTCCATTGCACGGAAATATGATTGGCACAGGGTTACAGCTGCTCGAACGGTGAGACATGGCGGAGTTTGTAGTCTGACTGAGAGCGCTCCTGGAGAGTTTCCACACTTTTCAACATGACTAAAGAACTTGATTTGACGCCGAGGTTGTTTCCGTAGCGCAGGCAAAGCGGGGCTTAAAGAGGCAGAGGCGTCATTTTTCCGAAAAGGATAGAGAGCGGCGGTTGGGAAAATGTGTTGTCATCTTCATGCAGTCAACAGCCTTGGGCAACAAATATGGCTACTTCTTGTGTATCCGTCAATTCGGGTTGAAAACCGTCCTGACTGGGTCGAGCGGGGTAGTTTCGCAGAGTCACGGCAGTAGCCCGAAGTTAAGTTGACTACCAGAAAGATTAAAAGGCTGGGTTTGTCCCGAGCTAGTAAACAGCGGAGGAGCGAAGCGGAGAGGAGATGGAGCCCAAGCACAAAGAGTTGTTGGAGAAATGTTACCAGAACTTGGTGGAGTCAATAACAGATGCGGACAGAGTTGTGGACGCGTTGGCTCACTGCGGGACCCTAAGCCAGCCAGAGCGCTACGAGCTGGAGCACAACTGCACCTCCAACTCGGAAAAAGTGGACCTTCTGCTGAAGCTACTAATGAGTAAAGACGGGGACCATTTCGCAGAGTTTTGCACTGCTCTGGAGACAACACACCCTCACCTGCAATCTTTATTGCTGGATGGCATTGGACCAGTGGATCATACGAGTGGTGAGAAACAATTAAAGTGTTAACGACCTCCTAATTAAATTGTTATAAGAGTATAGTGTTTATGAAGAAGGGGCGACGTGTCAGAAGTTAGGGCTTTATCTAAAATACAGTGAAACGGTGTGTTTGGGGCCCTTGCTTTTGATATTATCTAACAAACATTAGTGCTATTGACCATATGACAATTTGATGAAGGGCATGACTTTTCCTTTGGGCAGAGAGAGCTGCAGTGCACAATCATGTGACCTGATGCCTATTTACACTCACTACTGTGCTTGTTTCATTTAGCATGTCACCAAAAGTACAGCCTGCTAGCTTTTTTGTGTAAGCATTTAATGGACCTAAAAAGACTCAATCAATGTAGGGAGGGACTGACTGTGTGTGGGAATCAATAACCCACTGTCATAGTCAAACGAATGAGAGATGAACCAAATGCGTTTTAGTGCGCACTGTGCAATGAATTACTCGAGGGGGATATAAACTGGAGAATAAAGGGCATCAGTTTGATTTGTTTTTGGTGTGAAACTAACTACAGTTAAGATTATGTCAGCACCGGTAAGTAAATTACCTTTTTAAATAACTAATTGTACTGTCTTTACAATGTTGCAACTTAAAGGGATTCAGCAAACTATTGTTTTATTATAAACTTGTGAATGGATTCAAAATTGCCTTTGTCCACCTACTGTAATACTCCACAGCAGATGTACAGAAAATTAGTTTCTCTGTGGATTTGTCAGTATAGTATAGTTTTACTACTAACACGATACTGTATAGTGTAATGGTATAGTGCTTGTGGAACTGAAATTATTTCAGAAGTATGACCCCTGGCAAGGAGTTTCTGATTGATTCAGTTCGTCTGGTTTAGTGGCAGGTTTATTTAAACATTATGGATGGATTGGGACTTTTAAGTGATACATTTTTGGATTT
The DNA here is from genome assembly GCF_900408965.1 of Simochromis diagramma. Taxonomy (NCBI): domain Eukaryota; kingdom Metazoa; phylum Chordata; class Actinopteri; order Cichliformes; family Cichlidae; genus Simochromis; species Simochromis diagramma. Next base: position 3,500,561 of record NW_024386972.1, on the reverse strand, counting down.
GATACACGTATAACACCAGATGTTGCAAGATACTGCAACATTGGATTTGGGATGCGCTGTCTTGATATTCGTAAATATCTCAACCTAATTCAGATGCAGTTGTCCTTCCGAATCTGAATTAGCTGGATGATAGAGTAACTTTTAAGCATTACCAGAAACACAGGATCTCAAAACTCTTTTATTTATCAGTGATCAGATACACTTTTTAGAGAATATTCATCCTGCCTGCTCGGGATACATTAATATATGGACTGTTGGCTTGTCTTAAGAGGTGAACTAAAACTGCATCTTACACAACATTTAATGTTCCAAGGTATCGGGGGTTCCACCTTCGACCCTTATTATTTAACCCTTAAGTTTATCTAATGGTTACTAAATATATCTTGAAGTAAGGATAAGCCTCTGAGATAACATGGTCTCATAATGGCACAAATCGCAGATTAGTTTATAATAACTTTGTAATAGTTCTGTTTTCTATGTGGATAATCACCCTTTTTCTAACTAAGTGATAAATACATGCATGTGATTTTATTCACAGATAAATCCACAAACTATAGATATACTCTCTATTTTTTGTGTTCATCATAAATCTCTTATTGCATTCTTTGTATGCTGAAACAGTAATGATGTATTCTCTGGACTTTACCTGACATCTTATGCAATAGCATAATGCATGCACTCTGACATATGACCCTTACTCAGCACTTCTGTTGCACTTTGACATTTGAAAAACAAACAAACAAAAAAAGGAACATCCATCCAGTTGCTTTCTTGTTTGCTATCGCGTCATACTCAGTTAGCTACCAGGTGTTAATTATGCATTATTTTGGCATAATTCATAAGAGAACGCAAGCTGGACACTTCTGTTAGTTTTTCTGAGCCTTCTCATTTTTGCGCTGCATTTCACAATTGTGCAGTGGGTCTAGAACTGAGTACTGATAGGCTCTCTAGTTCCAAAGAGCTTTGTACATGAGCATGTTCTGGGCTAGTCATAGTAGTGTGCAAATCCCCGTTGGTAGTCACACAGGACACAAATGGGCTGAGCTGTCTTCTGCTACTGGGCAGACAGGTTCCTCCACTGTGTGGCCAAAAGACGGGCCTTTCCAGAGAAAAGCAACCTATGTTTTTACATAATATGCACCATCAGGAGCCAGACGCAGTAATTGACAAGTCACCCCAAAAAAATATGAGAGCCACATGTTGGTAAACCCTGCCTGTTCAAATGCTTATAACATGAATGCTAAATATATCCTTTAATCACTGACCTACAAAAAGTTCCACGTGATGTAAATATGATGCCTATAGTACCGAACAGGGTGTGTATTGCCGAGGGCTTAGTTGTTTGTTTGTTTGTTTGTTTGTTTGTTTTTATTTGTTTTTGTTTTTTTTAAATAAAGATACTTTGTAGTTTCACATAACTATAGCTCTAAGGCTTGTCAGCGGAGACCTTTCTGTTTAGATTGTTCTCATCGTTTCTTAAGGAAGAATAACACAATGGCTGCACGTTATAAGGGTGTGTATCATGAGAAGTTTTTCTTTGTCACTGCAAAACAAGAGCAGGTGTTTTGCAGTTAGCGATTAACGAGTGTTAGGTAGCTCGATTTCTTGGTTTCGTTCTAGATTTTATTAGGCGGAAAGAAGAGAATCTAGTTGTCTCCAGTGGTTTTGAACTGTTGACACAGAGGGTAGTTATTGCAGAATCGGTGACTCATTAACTTTATACCACAGTACATATCAGAGCGTAGACTGTAGAAGAAAACTGATGTCTGTGTTCGGCATGCTTTTCAGTCTTCTAACATCTATCTCGCGTAGCAGACTTCTACTTTAATTAGAATAGCTTCTCCACAGGGACATATGTCATTGTTGCAGTACCATCATAAATGCATATTGTGGTATTTCAAATAATTTCTTTCCAAGTCTTTCACATGTATCTCCAGAGATGAGGTTAAGTGGGATCAAGTAAAATTTCGTCTGTTGCTTTGCTACTGACAGAAATTTCTTTCTTTTCTTTTCTTTTTTTTCTTTTTTTTTTTTTCTTTTTTTTAAGTTGAATGCTAATTGATTTATTTGTCCAGTTAAAAGTTTGTTTACAAAGTGTTAAATCAACTGAAATGTTGTTTGGACAGAGTGATAATAATCTGTGTTCATGTATGCAGAGGAGCTCTGAGTTTTCATGGTGAAAGTTTAATGTCTGAGTTTATTTTAGAATAGCGTGTGAACAATTTAGTTATGAGAAACTCCACTGATATGAAGGGAATTTAGATAAAGTCTAATTTTTACTTAATTAATATATTTTGTATTGTTTAAGGATGTGTTGTTGGCTTTGGTAAGATGATGACCATTACACAATTTTATTTTATTTATTTTTTTTTTTCTTTTTTTTTTTTTTTCTCATTTGTTTACTGGTAACCTTTTAAAATCAGGTCAAAGACTTGGTGGGCTTACTGGGATATTGAACAAAGCAGAGTGACTACAACATTAAAACCTGTGCTTTTAGTGCTATATAACTGTACCATGACTGTGCTATGATACTGGAGTAAATAAGTAAGCCCAACTTAACCCTTCTGTTGACAAAAAAAGGGCCTGGATTATATCCCTCATTAAAAGCTGTATTTTATGGTTTTCTGAAATTCAACGTTGATGGACAACACTCTGATCTATTGCTTAAAAAGTAATCTTCCACCTTTTGTCAATTAATTACTCATTATATACAATATTTAAGTTAAAGCTTTAAGATGCAAGTAGAAAAATGCATAATTCTTTTAATGGAAAGGGGTAGCATTCAGAATATCTTTCATTTATTGTTAGTGGCACATAGTACCAGATGTGATTTAAGATCAGCACTTTACGTTTGAGTGACTGTTCTCACGTTTAAAAGAAATGTTCAAGTTGAGAGTAAACTCCTACTAAAGACAGTCTTCCCACTTTCCATTTGTTCTTGAGAAGTGGTCTTCTTATACCATAAAATTGTGTACAGATGATCAAGTGGCTGTGACCGTAACTACGAGATCAACCTAAATGAAATGCTTAAGTGGTCAGGGTCAGACCTCAGGTCACATGACTTCCACGGAGCAGAAAAGTAAGTGAGTTATGACATTGTGCACCTTGCCTATTGAGGCACTCTCTGCTCAGAGTCATGGGAAACTTAAGCTAGAGTGAGAACAAAGAGAGCTCAAAGAGAGATCGGTCTCTCCTTTTTCTTTCTTTCTTTATTTTGTCCTTCAGTGGGAAATAGAGGGTTGAGCCATGTTAGCTGGGCTCCTCATAGTCTCAACTCATTTAGTTAGTGGGAACACGGCCAGTCAGGGGTTGATTTAGAGTAATGGGACGTGGGTAAATAGAATCGTTTGTCATGCTCTAAGTCTACACTAGACTTTACATCAGGAGTGGAAGCTGCTGATGTAACTGAACTATAAGCTGGTCACTCCACAGCAGCGCAGTAAGATCTCAGGAAAGGTGCACTGCTGGCTGTTTGATCAAGCAGTGTGCAGTCAGGCATCAATAAAATTCTAATCCTTCTTGTAGAGGATAAATAACCACGTTTGAAACAACTTGATTAACAAAATATAGTCAATGAAAAAAACCTATTGCTAAACAATTCCTTGCTCTACTTTTACTGTAATTTATACAGTCAATGCCCTCTGATATTTTATCAATGTGTGCTTTGTGAGGGATATGACAATTTCTAGCTAAAGATTAATATTTATTGGCTGATTTTCATATGTTTGCATTTTAATACAGATCCCTATTACCATAGTTTTTCCATCTTTATCCAAATATACTGTCATAAACTTGAGCATTTAACATGCTAACTGAGGCCTGTAGAGTCGGAGATGTAGCTCAGCGTTGCACGCTCTGACCTTGGGCTGAATTTGCTGAGAAGTCCACTTCTGGGAAGAATTAAAATGTTTTCATTTTTAAAAGTGTACCAGTTCTTCATCTCACTGCTTTAGAACTGTTGGTAGTGAAAACATGATGTACTGTAGCAGATAAATATTGGCCACTCCCACTGATAAATGGCATCTTATTTGGCAATATATTGGTACATCTTTTGTTTTTGCTTGTTTTCTTAGAAAAGGTGACAGACCAGATAGTAACTTAATGACAACATTTCTAATTGACTTGACCATTTGTGTAACCATTTGTTCCTCTGTTGTTGTAAAAAGCTAATTGTTTCTTCTGAATCTGTTGTGAAAACTGCACACTCTGGTAGATCGTGACACACACAGATTGCATCAGTTATTTCCCTTTTAAATACTTTTCTCTTTTAAAATCTACTGAAGAATTACTTTGGTGTGTGAAATAACATCATCTTCTTCATATTGTTCAGTGGTGTACATAAAGCTTCCTTTCTGTAACGTTAATTATGAATCACTGTAAGCTATAAAAGAGGGCCTTTCACAAGGGGGGGACTGTGTGATGTTGTCAGAGGAGATAAAAGGAGAAGCTCTAAGGCTGCAGCCTCTTTGGGGCCCTGGCTAGTATGTATTCAAGCTCCCTGCCCAACTGGTAATTAGCTACACTCTGTCAGCCCACAGGCCCGTCATCCCAAGTTGGGGAAAGTCCCACCTTATTATTCCTCCAGCTGGCTTTTTTCAGTAAAGGCTCCCGAATGTAACCCAAGCTGCACTGCCTTGATGTACCATACAATGCTGGAGATGATCATCTGACCATAAAGCAGACACGGTCGAGTACGCTTAGACCTGACTTTAATGTTTCTGTTCATGCTGCAGGGTCCACTTACAGCGTCTTGTCCACCATGCCATCGGACTCAGAAAGCAGCAGCTCTCTCAGCAGCTTAGGTGAGTGTGGTACTCATGATGACTAACGATTTAAGGTAAAGATGGGTCCAAAAAATCTTCTTTGGAAAAGGGGGGGGGAGAAAAAAACAGTTGTTCTGAGGAACCAGACGGCTTCTAATTGTTTAGACTCTAAGCACATGCAAGTAATTACACAGATGTGACAAGGATTTAAAAATACACACACGAGATCTGTTTCTACTCTAGAAGAGAGGATTGGTCTGTGCTGTTGAAGCTGAACCAGTGTTTATCACTACGTTTATTTTTGTGGTATATTCAAAACTGAATGAGTAGATCAATGATGACAGACAATATTTAAGTGACTTTGGCTAAACGATTATATAGATTAAATAAAATAATGGTCAAGCTCTTTACCCATAACATAATCATGAACTTGTATGTTTGTAATTTATTTCTTTAGCCAAGTTTGCAGCTCAGATGAACATAGACTACATTTTTACTGAAATATAGCTATACACTCTAGCTGACATAAATAAAACTGCACTGAACCCCGTCACTCGCATCATTTGAACTTTGCGATCGGCACAAGCCACCAGTGACATGCTGACTCACACAGGTACTCCTGCTCAAGCGTCCTCCCCTCCACCTGCCCACATGGACAGCCACCAAGTGAATGAGAAAATGGAGACCATTCTGTTAGAGTTGAGACAGGTGACGCGTGAAAGGGATGAGCTACGCAAACGTCTCGCCCTCTCTTCACCTGGAACCACCTTTGATGACTGCAGGTAGTGTTTTAGTCTCATTCTACAGCCTGTTTTCCAACACATTTGCAGAAAAGCAGAGCAATCTTGTTTCTACCTGCACTCTTTAGATAGAGGTATTTTGCATTCTTGAGCATTTAAAAGCCCTGCCAAAAAAAGCAAGAGCTATTTGACGTAAACTTGTGCTCGTTTTGTTTTAGAGTTGAGCATAAGATGTGAGGATACAGTTGAACTTTCTCTCTTTCCTTACGCTCCCAAAAGTACAAAGTTTGCATGTTTATCTCACTTATGGCTCTCACATTGTCCCATGTGGCATCTCAGAACTTGGTTTTTCATGCAAGTGTGTTTCCCTGTTTCCTGCTCTGTGAAATAGACCGAATGCAAAAGCAGGTCATGACTATGAGCGTCTGAAGCTGCAGTGTATGAAGGCAATGGCAGACCTGCAATCCCTGCAGAACCAGCATAGCACCACCCTGAAGAGGTGCGAGGAGGCTGTGAAGAAAGCAGACTTCTACCAGTAAGTGGAAAGCCTACTAGGGGACTTTGTAAATTTTTTAACAGCCGGTGCATTTGTGCTGTATGCATTCAAGCTCAGCCTGCAGCATTTTTAGCCAGTATTCTGTTCTTCCTCACATACTCACAGCAGATTGCGTAGAACAGATTTTATTTTTGCAAGAGTGATAGGGATGAAGCCTTTATATCAGTTCAAAATCTCAGTTAAGCTATAAAAATCCCAACAGGTCTTCTTCAATTTGATTTAATCTTTGGGATTGTTTGAGGGGGGGGGGGACTATTTGTATTATTTAGTAGCAGGGCAAATCATACATTTCTGGCTAAAGGTTGAGGGAAGAGACTAGAATATGCTCTATAAGTATTACCCTTTTGTAAAGAGTTCACCATAAGCATGCTCTGTAATCAGTATGTGAATCCTGTGTATGCGGCACAGCATCTTTGCCGTGAGGATAATGCTGCGAACGGAGCATTTGGTGTCTAGTGAAATAAGCTGTACTGAGTTGACATGAAGGGAAGGCTAGTCCATTTGTATGATTTTTAATGATGCCATACAGCCTCTGAAGTGTAGGGAACCAACATCTGGCCCCCAATGCAAACAGACAGATGAAGGATTATGTCCGTGTTTAAGCCTGTACTTTTGCGTCCTGTTTGCACATCAGAGAGAGTCTTTATTTATCAATGTCCTATCTGCCTCTGTACTCAACCATTCACTCTAAGCAGTATGTTTTTGTCAATGGAAAATCACATTCATGTCTAGCAGTTATATATTGTACTTAAATTAGTAAGTTGCTAAACACTTAACCATTAACCCTTAGTAATTCTGAAGAATTTTAATTAGTCCTATTAGTGATTCATGTTTTAGAAAATTTCAAGTTAAAGCTTTATTACATAAGAGGTGGGTTTTTTTTTTTTTTTTTTTTTTTTTTTTTTTTTTTTTTGTTTTTTTTTTCCTATTAATGTTAATATAGTGACAGGAAGACCACAACAGCCCTGTGGCTTTAAATGAATGAATGAATTGTTTTTAGTGACAGCACGGTGGTGTGATGGTTAGCACTGTTGGCTCTCAGCAAGAAGGTCTTGAGTTTGACTCCACCTCCTGTCTGAAGGGCATGTTCTCCCATGTTTGCATGGGTTCTCTCTGGGTACTCCAGCTTCCTCCCACAGTACAAGAACAGGATTAGGTTAATTAGTGATTCTTAATTGCCTGTAGGTAGAACACAGTAAAGCCATCTGTGAAAGTTAACACACAAAAAACAGTTTGTGAATGTGAAATTATGTCAACACAGGGTACTTTGTGTAATTTAATTTTTAGGTAGTTCTGAAATGATTAGTTTGACCACAAACTGCAGCAGTTAATCATTTCCAGTTGCAACAAAAGATTTGTATGCAAACTGTTGTGCTGGCTACTTCAAAACCTGCTTCGAGTTGGGTGTTCCAGTTAAGGAGATAAGACTGACGTGATTGTGCTGGAAAGATGACACCAGCAGAACAATATGTAATGAAATCCTGAAAGGAGAGGGCAAACAACACAAGAGGAAGTGGAAAGCACCCACAGAAATCTCATCAACATGATGTATCAATGGAAGAAGGCCAAAAAGGAGACTAAATTGCTCTTGACTAATAAAATATTTTTTTAAAAAAGAATCATAAAAAACAAAAAGATGGTGCTTACGTCTGTGAGAATAATCTGTAGACCAGCAGTAAGGCATGGCAGAAGAAACGTCATAGTTTGGGACTGCTGTTCTGCTTCAGGGCTAATATACCTTGCAATCATTAATTTATGCAGTTTACTTTGAAACTGCACCGAGAAATTGTTCCAGGAGAATGTCAAGGCAGCAGTTTATGACCTGAAGTTTGTAAGAGTTTCGGTGATTCAGCAAAACAATGGCCTAAAGCAAATCAACAACAACAGTAAATCATGTCCCAGTGGCCAAGTTAGAGTCCTGACCACAAATCAGCAGAGCTGCAGTGACCTAACCGGCTACAGCAAACATTTCAGATGTTTTTAAGAAGCTGCTTTTAGCTACTAAATTAAAGTATTAACTTACTTTCTTCATCCTTGTGTGTGTGTGTGTGTGTGTGTGTGTGTGTGTGTGTCCAAATATTTTATATATGTTTTTGATTTATGATTTACTAGCTGAATATATGTTGCCAGAGACACAGTAGATGGAGATATATATATTCAGTGCTGTAAATGCTGATTTTAAAAATTGCTGGCAGCACCCATGGTTTGATTGTACCCATTCTGCTATCTCCACAGTACACTGCACAGCCGTCTGGTGAGCGAGCACACCCAGCTGAAAGAGGAGCTCGAGGTGCTGAGACAGGACAACATCCAGCTGGTCAGGGAGCACAACCATGTGAAACAGGCCTGCGAGGAGCTCAGGAGGCTGCATGATGATGATCAGAGGGAAGTAGCTGATATGAAGATGCTACACCAGCAGGTGCCTGTGTAATTTTTCAGTTCTGTCACCATTCATGCTTAAAAATGGGACACAAACAACATACAGACACAAAAACATAAATGGGTATATACTATCTAGACACTTGCAGACACCCCTTTCCATCTCTAGTTGGCCGCTGACATAAAATCAGTTGGATCTTGACATTTGAGATGGACATTAATTTGCTCTTGTCTCGGTGACCATTATGTCCAAAAGGACAATGTTGTTCAGACAAATGGGGTCAGACAAGCTCTGTCCTCTCCATGTCTCCATCCATCAAAACATTCTTTCAGATTACAAAAATGACTTGACCTGAGTCTCTCACCATTACTCAGTCTGACATTCACCGTGACTGCAGTCACAAGACCATATCATTAAATGTTAGCAATGCCTTATATAACCATGGAGAATGTGTATAACAGGGCTAGTTGATAGCAAGGATACGTTCCCCATTGTCTCTAGAAGTCATGTCATCATTGCATAAACTACTGTTCAGCCTCAGTCAAATTAGGAGTCAAATTAGTTTTAAGTGATGCCAGCCCAGAGAAGACATTTATTGTACAGTTGTTAGATTCCAATTACATACTATAATTTTTCATGTCTAAATGTGTCCTGGTTTGTCCGTTTTTGGCACTCTGTTCATGATTTGGATTAGATTCAATAGTAATTTAAACGTTACAAACAAAATATTTGTAAACATGAAGCCAGACTGAGTCCATTGGATCTCATCAGCACTTAATTAACTAAATTAACTTAATTAACTTACTGGTAGCAAGTCAAAAAGTTTATTCAGCTGATTTGACAGCAATTCTGTCTGTCAGGTCGACTGTACTTATTGTACATTTGAGCGTCTTCATCTTTTAGCTGTGGTTGCTAATTGGTGAAACTGGTAACATTAATCACTGTTTCGACCACAGTCTCCTGCGATTGCTTCCTGTACAGTTCCCACAGAACTAGTAAAATTGAATGGCAATACATTTTTAATGGTAGTTAAGCTTATCCATTCATGCTAAAAGCATGTAGTATACCCCAGTTGCTGCTTGCATCAGAAGCAGACTGCCCTATAGTATGTTAAGAAGCTAGACAGAAGCTAGATACAAGTTATCATCTGGTTCACTACAGTTCAAGTGATATTTCAACAGTTTAAAGTAACATTTTGTTTAATCTCCACTGAAACGGGTAATTAAATGATTTAGGCACTTCACTTTAGATTTATATCAAACAGCACAACATTTCAGCATCTACAGAGTTGAAAAGTATTCCGGATAACTTTTTCCAAGTGACTGCATCAGCTCTTATCTTGATATAGTCCCATTATTGCCCTCTAATTCGTTAAATAACCTGACTTAGACAACAATTCTGATGGCAAAAGAGCCAAACGGGACAGGCAAAAAAAATAAAAAAAAATAACCAGACTTAATGCTATTTGCAGGTAATGAGAGAGGGCTCCTCTGATGTCCTTAACAAGCTCTACGACACAGCTGTGGACAAGTTGGAGGCCGTAAAGAGTGACTATGAAACTCTGAGGAAGCACTACAATGACAAGTTGGCCAGTCACAATGCCGATTTGAGTCGTTTGGACCAGGCTGAGGAAGAGAACCACCGGCTGCAGAAGCAACTCGACATGCTGCTGAAACAAAGAGATGCTGCCATCCACTATCAGCAGCAATACTCTTCTTCAATAAGAAGGTAAAGCTGGAATTATTAGGTCTACAAAGCCAGCAGGGCTACAAACTTCACACAAAAACTGAGCAACTGTTAAAAAACTAAAAAGCAGTTGCAGCAAATTATACTACAAACTGAGTACTTGAGTACAGAGCCAAAGTCAGATCTGCACAGTGCTTAAAATGTGCTTAATCCAATGCAGATGAAGCTTTGCAGATGTCATCCCAGTTATAGTTTTCTTTTTAGATGCTTAAATTCCACATTTGATCAGTCTATGATCTTATTGTTCATGATTTTAATGTTTTAAGCACAAGACAGAGTAGAAATGTTTACCCTTTGGAAATTAATAGAGGCATTGAATCCACTGCATTCCTTAATCCCTGCCTGATGCAGGTTTGACAACACCCACCAAGAACTATCCAAGGCCACAGCCCACAATAAGGAGCTACAGCGAGAGATGGAACGGCTGCAGTCTGAGGTGACGCGGCTCAAGACCCAGCAGCTCAAGGCGGCAAAGGACAGCGAGAAGTACAAGGAGGAGCGGGACTCTGTGATCAGTGAATATCGCTTGATCATGAGTGAGCGGGATCAGGTGATCAAAGAGGTGGACAGGCTCCAGACGGGTCTGGAGATGGCAGAGGCGAAGCTAAAGAACACTTCGTCAGAGAGACGGGTGGCCAGTGAGGAGCTGGAGGCTCTCCGACAGGTAAAAGCTAAAATGAGGGATCATCAGTGAGAACTGAAAACTGTTAACCATTTCACAGACGGGATCAGAAGGCACTGGAGGAATAACTATTGTGATAAGAGACATTTGGAATTATACATGCACTATAAAGAAATTAATGTCTTCAGATTTACAGGGCTCCTTTTAATTTAAGTGAAACTGTTAATGAAGAATGACCATTTGCGTAACATCTGTGTCTTAAATATCTCTTGTCGTTAAACTGCTGAAGTCATTCTTTTTGGCAACAGTCAAAGGTTTAGGGTGGCTAAAAAGTAACCACGTCATGATCACTGCTATTAAAACCCACAGTTCAGGAAGAGAAATTTGGTTATGCTTTTTAACTCTTCTGTGTAAAATGAACTTGAGAAGCTCTCCAAAATAAATACATAAAAAATCCTTTTAAGAGGAGCAAAATTCTTTAGTTCTTCATCTAATAGGAAGTTTGTCTGGCAGCATATCTTTGTGCTGAGATAAGAATGTATTCCTCCCCAAGGAGGGAATTCCAGAATCACAGCGATGTAAGAAACACGTCGGCATAAAAGGAAATGTACAACAATATGCAAATCATATTAAAATATTCCAAAATTCTCAAGGTAAAAATTTAAAAAGATATAGAAATTTACTTTTTTTTTTTTCTTTATTTTCTTTATATATATTTTTTTTTGATGAAGGAGCTGGCCTCAGCGCTGGTGGACAGGGACCGAGCAATCTGTGAAAAGAATGAGCTGCTGGAGAAATTCTGTCACGAGGTCAAGGACAAAGCTGAGGCCCAAAAGGAGCTGAACCAGGCCTGCAAAGACATCGAAACAGTGCGTGAGGAAAGAGATGTGGCCCGGAAGGAGAGGACAGAGGCCATCATCCAGAGGGACCAGCTGTTGCAAGAGTATTACCAGGCCAGACAGGTAGCCAGACGGACAGATGATTTATCATCACAAATGGAGGGATTGGTTTATTTCTCTGACAGTAATCCCTTCATCCCATCTCACATAGTAGTAGTTTTTTTTTTTTTTTTTTTTTTTCTTCAATCGGCTGGCTGGTTTCTACATATTGATTTCTGTTGAGAAATGTGTACTCACCCATCATTCTGTTTACAGTGATTGTCAGATTAATTATAATAAAAGTCAGGGATGCCTACATTAGGAAATTACCAATAATTGTAGTGACAGGCCTCACCCTCACTTCCAAGTACACCAGAAATCTGCACTGCGTCAGAAATGGATTGTTAAGCAAAACTGTAGACTGAAATGGAATTAATGCAACAGTGTATCTAGTGCAAGTGCTCTAGATACACCATCAGACTGAGTTTTACATTTGTTTTATTATATCTGGTTTATATACCTAATCCAGTCTATGGCTGTTTTATACATCATAGATGGAAACTACATCTTAGTTTACAGGAACTTGTTTTTGGATGGATGGAGTCAGCTAAGTTGAAAGTTTTGTTTCTTAAAAAAAGCAACAATGTCTTCATAGCTTGTAATTAATACCTTGTATTTAAAAAAAAAAAAAAAAAAAAACAAAAACAAAAAAAAAAAACAAAGCACTTTATTTAGTCTATTGATTAGTGTACAAGCAGAAAAAATAAATGATCTATTATTCAAACAAACCTTTCTCACAGCAGCCATTCTGGCTGCTGCTAGAGGTAAACACAGGTGATACTAATCACATTAAAGCTTCACCTCAATAGAGGACAAGATTCATTATTCTAATTTGTAACATCTGTGTTTGTGCCATGTCAAGTCAAAATGACTGCTCTCAAACGGGTATTTACATCAATGAGCTTTCAAGGCTTAACTCTCACCAAAATGATGTAAAGCTGATAATTAAAAACATGTGTTGAGTATAATATTACTGCAAAGTTAGTGTACAGAGTGGGTGAAAGGTGAAAATACTTTCTTATGACACAAATTTAGAGGAATTTGCCACATGTTATCAAATACCATATTGGACTAAAAGCACCTTCACTTCTCCGGTGACATTTATCACCCATCAATTTGATCTACTCCTGCAGGAACAGGACTCTGCCACCATGAACATGGAACGAGCCACCAAGGAGATCGAGATTCTGAGGAAGCAGTATGAGGCCATCTCGCAGGAGCTGAAGGAGGCCTTGCAGGAGGCTGAGGTCGCCAAGTGTCGGCGGGACTGGGCCTTCCAGGAGAGGGACAAGATTGTAGCAGAAAGAGAGAGCATTCGGTAAGAATTTGTTTTTTAAAAATATAGATGTAGATGCATGTCATTGCGAGGAGACTTGGGCAAAAATAGTTTGTGTGTATTTTATGTGACACCTGATGACAATATGTGCATCACTCAGTACACTGTGTGACAACCTGAGACGAGAAAGGGATAGAGCTGTGAGTGATCTGGCAGACGCTCTGAGGAATCTGGATGACATGAGAAAGCAGAAGAACGATGCGACGCGGGAACTCAAAGAACTAAAGTGCGTTATTTCTCCCAAAAGTTGTTTTTGAGACAGATAAATGTCTTGTGTTCTATTTTAGGTAAACTTGAATATTATTCATTGATTTATATTTGTGTTAAAAGTGCTTCTCTTCCTTAATGATCTTTTGTGCCACCCAGTGGATGAATTTTATTTACACAGGACAGTTCAAATTACTTTGAAATACTTACTGAAGAGCTACATATTTCATGTTTCCTGCAGAGAAAAGTTGGAAGATGAGCTGGAAAAGGAAGCAAGATATCGTCAGCTGATGGCCCACAGTTCACATGATTCAGCCATAGACACTGACTCAATGGAGTGGGAGACAGAAGTTGTAGAATTTGAGAAGCACAGAGTAAGGATCATTTGGAGTTTTCTTTTTTGTTTTTTAAGAAATGTGATTTGCCTTTAGAGAATTGCGCTTAATGAATGAACTAATTCAGAATCAAAAAGTCATAATATTCCTCATGATTTTTCATTTTTGCAGGACATGGATTTGAAAGCACTTGGATTTGATATTGCTGAAGGGGTAAATGATCCCTATTTACCAGGGGACTGTGGTGTATTTGTAACTAAGGTGGATAAAGGAAGTATTGCTGAGGGAAGATTAAGGTAACTGTCACTTTCCTCCTCAGTGTATATAAATGTTTTGATTTCCCTTTGTCATTTGACACCTGAGTTTTGGTTCTAATAATAAGCTTTATTTGGAGAATAGAAACACATTTTCATATTTTCACTTGTAAAATTTAGTATGCAGCACTCAGAAAATCAGATTTTTGATACATGTCAATTTACACAACACATGAAATCAAATTTCAAATCATAGTTGGCTTCTCTTTCATTATTATTATATTCTCTCTTATTTCTGTTCAGGGTAAATGACTGGTTGCTTAAAATAAATGACGTGGACCTGACCAATAAAGACAGGAAGCAGGTGATCAAAGCTGTGTTGAGTGGTGAAGGCATGATTAATATGGTGGTTCGTAGAAGAAAGTCACTAGGAGGACGGATCATCACTCCAATCCAGATAAACTTAGCTGGACACAAAGGTCAGCTTCAATTTCCAAATAAGTAATAAACTTCACCGTTATAATGTCTGCCTTGACAAGCTAGTAATGACATTAAAGTGCAAAGTATTTGCGTTTAATTATCTGTATATGTGATGGTAATTGGGGTGTGTTTTTTCTAATTGTTTTTCCTCATAGACAGTGGACTAGGTTTGGAAAGTGGAGTGTTTGTTGCCACTTTGGCTGCTGGCAGCCCAGCTGCTAAAGACTGCAATCTCACTATTGGTGACAGACTGTTAGCTGTGAGTATGATCACTGAAAAGTTTATCATTTGTTTGATAAAAGCCTGTTTGTTATCAAGAGATGGCTGTGGTCTCTAGTGCCCTCTACTGACCACATTCAAGTTGTTTTAAGACAAGCACAACTGCAGCATGTTCCAACTACTTGCCTTCAAAGTACAGTGTTGAAACAGTAGAGGAAATTTGTTGTGTATATGTATACATTTCATAACTTCAATGAACATGAAGTAATGCAGCCAGTTTCACTGTTATACAGAGAGGATATAATGGAGACTGTGGGCTTCCAGTGAGGCTGACCTCTGAGATGAAGTAAAATCTGACATTACTAAAAATTCACTGGAGGTTTCCAAAATATCAGCTACAATACAAAGATGCTCACAGTACACTGCTGCACACTATTAACATAGTTTTGTAATTTTCATATGTCAGATAATATAAAATCTGTCAGTTAAACTAGGATTAAATGTTAGTGAAAGTAAGCTAGCACATTCCCAAACTTGGCCTTGTCACACAAACCATACATACAGGCCATAACACAATTATATAGTCTACTTATCTTTTGATTTCAGCACTTTTATGTTGGATAAAAAAAAGTCATGACTGGGAATCATTTTTGGCTTGACTATATTTAAGTTTTAGACCACCATATATGTTACACTTTATTGGTCTTGAATATGCCGGTTATTCCAAACGGCTTCCATTATGATCTGAATCTGTCTTTTATATTGTAATTTGTCCTTATGCTATAATTTTATCCCTGGCAGCTTTAACACTGCCCAGGACCCAAAATTCATTAATAGACCATCATTTGCTGATAGTCTTACATCATGCACTCTATCATAGCTGGCTGCTTTGATATCAGTAACTGTACTGAAAATGCGTCTAAGCTTCGTTTTTGGGAGGTCTCACAATCCTACTTAAGTCCTGAATTGTCTTGATGTCCTACCTACATGTTTGAGACAGGGAATTCAGTATGATCTCACTTTATTTTTTAAAATATCAGATTTCTGTAAATAATGCAAGCCTTTTTAAATAATAAAGTACCTCCATAATCCTAATCAAGGAATTTTTTGGGACTTGATTACTTTTAAGGGCAGGTGGCCACTATTTTTGTACCCAAGTACACATCAGCCATCATTTTAATGGTTAATGTTGTGTAATGAGGATGCGCACACCTCAGATACCGGTAATCTAAATTCTAACCATAACTAGCACATTTGCAGACGCCATTTCAAGATGGAGTACGATGATGATGATGTCTAGGTAAGTAAGCTCTTATTTATGGGACTTTTTTTTTTTTTTTTTTTTTTTTTTTTTTTTCCAGATCAATGGAATTGCGCTCGATAACAAGTCGCTCTCTGAATGTGAGTCTCTGCTGAGAAACTGCCGAAATTCTCTCAGCCTCTCCCTCATGAAGGTAAAAACTCCGTAGCCCAAACACATACAGATTCCTCTGTTTTACTTCTCACAACTGTAACATCACATACTGCTGTTTCTTCTAATAGACTCCCAATGGTCAGGCTTTATGCTAGTTGTACAATGCTTACTTCGTGCAAATGCTCATTGGGTTAATAGACAATGCAAAGTCTTCTTAAACCTTAATTGCTACCAGTATCTTTAATTTTTAAATGCTATCTCAAGTTCTTGGTTAAAAATGTCAGCGATCGTCCATTTCATCGGAAGCTATTTATTGCATTTAAACTATTTTAATGTATATTTATCAACATTTCTTCCTGCACAGTTCTTTCCCCAAAGCTGTTCTGGCCAGAGTTTATATGAAACTTTGAGAGACTCTGAAAAGAACCCGCGACTCCAGTCCTGTGAGGGCCACACGAGAAACTGCAGAAACTCTAAGCACAATTGCTCCACACAAACTGACATTTGTAGCTGTGACTTTGGCAGCAGAGGGGAGGAAGCATGCAAGGATACCGGTGACTCCCTGAATAGCAGCAGTGGCAGCACTCACTCCCACCACAAACCCTTTTCCAATGGTTCCCCGCATTCCCGTTCCTTTTCTGCCTCACATAGTCCTTCGGAACCCCACCCAGAATTCTGCTACCGGAGGCAGGACCTCCAGCATCGGCCTTTTACCTTCACCCCTCTTCTGTCCGACTGCAGCTCACCACAGGCTGCTGTGGACCGAGTGCAGAGCTCGCCAGTCAAGCCCAGTGGAGGCACATGGCCTAAAGTCATAGTGGGAACTGTTTCAGAGTACACCCAACTGTCCATCTATAAGAAGCCCAAACAGAGGAAGTCTATTTTTGACATGAATGCTTTCAGGAGACCTGATGCAGCCCAAAAACTGGACTACATGTCCCTGTCTCACTCACCGCAGAGCTCAGTGTCTGAATCTGCTCAGACACCCCCCACCCCACCAGCAAGGAGCGACTCGTTTAGGTTCAAGCATCGGCAGCAGAACAGCTCCGCGTCGGACTCCACCATTACCACCGGCACACCACCAGCATCCCCTGCCCAAGCTACGAATCCTAAGGACAAGGGAGAGGTGGGAAACCAATGCTATTTCAATGATGGCCCTCCAGGAGAGGCCAAGGGCAGCTCCAAGAAACCTGCTGAGGAGGAAGAAGAGGAGGAGAACCGGTACAGGACAGAAGTGCAAGGAAAAAAGAGATACCGGCCAAAATCAGCACCAGCACTACGTCGAAATGTGACTCCATTGCACATTCCTGTTCCCGTTCAGGTAACTGAGTATTTAAAGAACATGTTGAGGAATTTACTATTTGACATTTTATAGATGCTATGGTTTGTATTATTTTGTGTCCCTTATTTCCTCAAAAATTAAAAGGCTTACAAGCTGTACGTTTGCTCCTTGCAGGTACAGAGTTTCTCTAACGATGAACACTCCCCAGAGCCAGTGGACTTGTTACGTTTCTCTCCTATACGAACCAATCGGTACAGCGTACAATATGCACCCAAAAGCTACAGTAGCATTGCATCACGTAAGTTATGGGAACAGCTTAATGTGTTCACTTTTTTCCATTTTTTTCACATTTCCAAACACTGCATGGATCACTAATAATAAAAATAGAAAGTTGATTTCGATTTGTTGGGGTTTTTTCTATTGAACTAGCTTGATATTTATAGGATGGAAATGTCACATAACTACTACTTGTTGATGTCTAATCCCACTATTTGTCCTCCAGACCCTGCACAACGAAGTTTTGCCCCTTGCCCTGCTGTGACGGCTGTCATGAGGAACCCTGTCTACACAGCCTGGAGCCATGAGGTCCAGGCCAACAACCCTCCTCCAGCTCCCAGCTCGAGCAGTCATCCTCATACACACACAAGGTGTTCTGTCAGTCTTTTCGACATGCACGAGTCCAACTCTTCTTCACGAGCCTTTTTACTGTTGTGAATCCTAAAAATAAATCTTGTCATTTTGCCATGTGAATATATGAATTAATGAGTATACTTATTTTGCATATAGTGTCAAGTAAAATTTTCTGTTTCAATCACACCTCATTCACTGCAGACATTTAATAGGAAGAAGGTAGCTGAGTCGACTAAACCACTACAATTTGTCGGTGAAACAGAACTCTCAATTCCAGGTCTTTGAATTGACTTAATAGAGTTCACCCATGATTAATTGAATTATTCGACAGGTAGAGTATCTTCAGTGCTGTTTTTGTCTGTTAGACAGATAATGCAGCAACTAGTCAAATACAACTTGGTGGAAATGTGGAGCAGGGACAAAGAAAGCCACCAGATTTTGGGACAGAACCAGGTCACGTCGTTAAGAAATTCTGAGCTAGGTCATCGGCCTCGTTGGAGAAAAGTGTTCTCCAAATGCTTTTTAAGTTTACTTTTTTCCTTGTTACGACATCTTGAAATATCTATATCTGTTAGAAAACTGATATTTTATCTCGACTATTAGACTGTCTCTTTTGAAGCAGAGAGAGAGATTAATAAATAATTATTCTGTATTCTTTTTTTGCTGTGATTGTATTCTGCATACTTCTGGTTTTTGGTGCATTAGTTAGAAATAAAAGACAATTTCAGATGTTGTTTTTTTTTTTTTTTTTTTAATATATAGATTTAACAGTTTATTTTGATGCTTACTGCAAAGTAGACATTAGTTCTAGTAGTACTGTTTTTCATTTTAACCACAGATTTGCTAAATCCTGAATGGTGTATTTATAGCAGCGAAACAACTGTGTATCCTGCCCCAGATCTCATGGACAGATGGCATGTAGCAAATTATATCTTGCCCTGGGTTGAATAATTGACTGCCGGGGGACTTACGCAGGCCTTTTCTTTTTCCTCCCCCCCCCCTCTACTCTTAGCCCCCAGCATCAAGGTCGCCTCAGTCTGGACCTCAGCCACAAGCGCACTGGAAACCCGACTGAGCGGAGCTGCAGCCAACCACCACACAGTACTAACTCCTTGCCCTGCAGCAACAGAATGAGTATGTATGGTGCCCTAGTTTTATGGTAATCACGACATGTTTAAAATGTGAATAATGTTGTTTACATTTTTCTTAATTCAGTCCGCACTTATTTAGCCCACTATTTATCACTGCTAGCAAAACCCCTAACTGGCGTCGTTGCATTGTTGGCAAACACGGACTTCTGTGACACAAAATTATTTAACTTTAATTTTACTCTTAAACTCATTATATTTATGAAATGTCAGTTTTAAATGCAAATTTTCTGTAATGAGTGTTTAGAAAGTCTTGTAGCAGTTTAATTGGCTCAGGAGACGATGGTGATTAACTGGCTACATCAAACATTTGCTCTGTGGTAAATATTTAGATTAGCAGTGTCGGGGAAAGGGGCTTATCACAGTTGTTCATATATTTCCTGGGGAATTCCCATATCAACATGGTTGGATACCCTCAGTTGTGTGAGAAAATGTTTCTTGTTTTCTTTTTTTTTTTTTTTTCTCCCCCCCCCCCCCAAGTATGGGTCAACTGACCCTTTTAATAAATTTCCTGTTTTTTCTTAGGCACCTCTGGTACTCAATTTAGAGCAGAACGGATTAAGATCCCTCCAATTCGTTATCCTCGCGCCACTGGATCTGACAAAGGTACTGTTCAGTCTGGGAGCAACATCTACTGGTACCAAATGTTACTTCAACTTTTTTTATATCCGCTGTCACTCCAGGCTCACTTACACATTCGGAGGGTAGCAGCCCAACACCTCCAATGTCCCCTGTCAACCTGGACACGTCGTCTTTCGCTAGCAGCCAATCGCAGAGCTCCATTTCCACCCAACCTAGGATATCAGTCAGCCCTGCTTCGATTGGTGACAGGCGAAAGGATGGGTAGGCCAACCGAATCCTCGTCATTGTCCGAATCTTTATCCCACCATGATTCAGCACCACAAGACATGTTTTCCACCATTTGTCTGTACTTTTTGTCTGGTTCATTGTGATTAAATGCTTGCAAAGCAGTAAACAAAGCCTCAAGCCTCAAGCCTCCATCCAACACTGTCACCACAATCTATCATTTTATTATCTTCACTTTCTTCTCTGCTGCTGAGCCTTGTAACTTGAAATCTTTCTGTCTTTGTCTGTTTTTTATTTTTTCCCTGTCATTCTGCTTCTCAGATTTGTCTCTTACTGCACTTCCTCTGTTAGACCTCCACTTGGAATTAAGCCCAAGTTCTTCTCTTTAAGAAGCTTGAGGTTTGTCTTGTGCTGGTAGCACATACAGTATAAGCACTGTCTGCAGGACTGTTGGCGCACAGATCTGATCATTCTGCCTACACTCTGCATATATAAATGTTACAGTCTAGACTCACTTTGCAGCAGCGGTGCTAGATTCTTTTGAATGTTTAATAATGGCAGTAATGAAATGGATGTGTATCCTTAGGTCGTCATCTTCTCTGCTCATTATTTATTCAGAATGCTGTTAAATGTTGTATGATTGCATGACATGAAGTGGGATTTGAAAATGCACGCTTGGCACATCAGCCACAACATTAAAACCTTGTTCTTGGTACAGTGTGCTACAAAAACAGCTTGGACCATTAGGTGCACAAACATAAGACCTTTGGGCGTGTCTGGTATTGTCAGACATGAGGCTACAGGCTCAAGCATCAGATGCTTGATCAGATTGGGATTTTGAGAGGTTGGAGGCCCTGACATTGTCCAGTTGGGGACTGTCGTTGCCTTCATATGGTGCTGCTGTTTTTGTGGGTGGTATCAGCCACATACCAGGATCGTGATTACTGTTATTTACTTTACCTGCAAGGGTTTTTTAATGTTGTGGCTGGTACGTGCATATTATTGTTTGAACAATACACATTTGTGTGAAAAATGTCACATGATTCGGTGATTATTTGCATACATGACATGCATGATAGCATGCAGACTCATATTGTGTAGGAAAACATTAGATTGAAGGGAAGAGCTTATTCTAATTTTTTCTTCCCCAAAGTTGCATGCTTGCAACTTTTCTATAAGATGTCAAAACACATAAATGTTCTTTTTTTCCCCCTGAAGGCCATACCTGGGGGAGCCACGAAATGTGACGGTACAGAAGGGAGCAGAACCGCTTGGTATCTCCATTGTGAGTGGAGAGAATGGCGGAGTGTTTGTGTCCAAAGTGACAGCAGGTAGCATTGCTCATCAAGCTCGATTAGAGTACGGAGATCAACTTCTCGAGGTACATTAGCTACTTTACTGCATATCCATGATTTATCTTTTTTTTTTTTTTTTTTTTTTTTTTTTTTTCTGCCTCTAATGAATCCCTTCTGTTTCCAGTTTAATGGAATCAACCTTCGCAATGCCAATGAGCAGCAGGCACGACTGGTGATCGGGCAGCAATGTGACACGGTCACCATTTTGGCTCAGTATAATCCACACATGTTTCAGCTGGGGAATCACTCTCGTTCAGGGTAAGAGGGAGACGAGAGCTTAGCAGTGCCCTTTTCTGTATAAAGCACAGTATGTGCAAAGCAAACGCATGAGTACACAATCGTAAAGACTTCATACACAGGAGCACAGGTAGCACAGGAATAAGAAATGGGTTATGTAATTATGATTGAGTAACAAATATTAACACTAAAAAGGAGATGGCACGAATGTGCTATAACAGTAAACAAACCCTAAAGTGTATTCTCTAAAAAAAACAGTTATTTGGACTTTAGGGTAAAATATTAAATGATTAGAAAAGATTCTGACTTTGTTTCTCATCTTTTTAGTTCTCGGATGGACTCCATCAGCAACCAGCCGTCACCCCATGACAGCGGAGCCACCACACCGGACAATCACTCCACTGTAGATTTACTGAGTGAGCAGGATGAAGGCACGATTACTCCTGCATCCAAACAAACGACTCCTGCCACTAGTCCACACATCTCCTCCAGGTAGTAGCTTTATATCTGCTTTTATGTTCGCTGGGTTGATATGGTGTTTTAATACAGCCCTTTAAAATAGACTTTGAATCTACTGGTCGAACTTCTTAAAATGTATTTTTCTTTCAGGCTTCCTCGTTCAAATCCACGCAGGGTTCCAGAGTATCGGTTGGTGAGGCTGAAGAGGATCCACGTGGAGCTGGGAGTTCAGATCTGTGGAGGGAACCTTTATGGCATCTTTGTGGAGAGTTTAGATGATGACAGCCCTGCTAGGGGTCCTGATGGTTTACTGCCTGGAGATTTGATGCTGGAGGTATCTTTCATATTTGTCAATAACTATGACGCACCAAAGTTGTCATGTGTTCAATAAAAAGTAAGCTGCAGTAGCTGTAGTGAAAACAATACTGGACATAATTGTGTGATTTGTGTACCTGTATTATAATGCTCTGAGGCTAGAAGAAAAGCACATTAAAGCAGGTTTAGACATAGAATCTGACTGCTTTCTGTCTTGTAGATGATTGTCTTTATAGTTTTAATTTATTTGTTTGTTTTTTAAACAGTACAATGGTGTCAGCATGAAGAACAAAACTAAAGAAGATGCTTACCTGGAATTGTTGAAACCAGCTGAAACGATCACCTTCAAGGTCCAGAACTATGCAGACAACCTTGATGCAGTAAGAGAGAGTCCCGGAGATGGATTTTTCATAAGGTACCCTGAATATTTATCAGGCCACTGAAATTAAACTGCTGGCATGACATGAATATTGTGCCTTTTAATTTTATGTTAAACAAAATCCAAAATGGAACCTAACCACCGGGAAATGGGCAGTAAAGTTTGGGAACATTGAGCTAACAGAACAGACATGTTTTGGTGATTTGTGTGTCAGGTCAATAACTCGTTGAAGCTTGTAGAGTATACCTTGTAAGACTTGTTTTTCCATTATAATCTGCAAAGTTTTGTTTATCATGCCATTGACATCTTCCCCAACTACTTTATTCATATTTGGCAGAGCACTTTATGAGAGAGTGGCAGAAATGGAGCAGGAGCTAAGCTTTAAGAAAGACGACATCCTTTATGTTGAAGACACACTACCAAATGGTAATTTTGGCTTCTGGATGGCCTGGCAGCTTGATGAGAGTGCACAGAAACTAGAGAAAGGACAGATTCCAAGTAAATACATGTAAGTACAGTGTAAGAATTTGTGGTTTTCTGATTTAGAAAATCTGTTGAGAAATTCTACATTCATCAAACTTTAATGTTAAAGAACATTAGTTTGATAGCATGTTGATATGGATTGAAATATTATCTCCATAAGGATGGACCAGGAATTCTACAGAAGGCACAGCATGGCTGATATGAAGGATGAAAACGGCACTAGCAGGACGCTGTCTGCTGCTGCTCGGAGGTCATTCTTTCGCCGGAGGCTAAAGCACAAACGGAGTGGATCCAAGGATGGAAAGGACATGACGGCTTTGGACGCCATTAGCACAGATTCTTTACCCATCACAGAGGGTGAGAAACCCTCTTCTAAACACAACTTTATTTAAAAATGCACAAAAAAAAGACATAATTGTATAAGAAAGGTTGATTCTGGAATAAGCACATATTTGGATTTTCTTGAGCGCTTACTTCACCAGCATTGCATTATACTGTCATCACATTGTTAAACTTACAAAGGACTGTTTGAAATCAAAAAGTTCACAGTGAATACAGCAGAATCTGATTATTGTATTTCACACATTCCTTCTCAAGAGTTGGACCTAAAATTACCCACAAATCTGTTCAACCACAGGCAGATTTGTCAGAGGTTTGAATGTGGAGCACGCTGCAGAGGCTTGCTCACTTTCTAAGCATCCAAGATTTAATTTACTGGATATAGTCTTGACTTCAGTCAATTTATCAGACTTCACACAGCTGCATCTGGAGGTGCAACAAACAGAATTACATTTCATCACAGACACCACAGTTTTACCAAATAAATTTTAGTCTTTGGTGTTTAAAATCAGTTCCCTTTAAGTGTTTAAAGAAAAGTTCATACATTTATTTATTTATTTATTTATTTATTTAAAAGCCTTCTCCCAATTAAGCCTAATCTCTAAGACTTAATAATACTCAAGTTTGAAAAGGTCAGATTTTATTCTTTAGGCTTGATACTAGATAGAAACTGCTACTATGAATGTCCCTATTAACCTTACATGATGATTTGTTGCCAGATTTGTGAGGCAGATCTCAGGCATGAAGATGTGTTTATATAGCTGGATTTTTCTTGAAAGAAACTGAAGCTTTCACATGACACAGAAACCACGGTTAAAATGAGCGGCAGTATCTCTCTCCTGTTATGCCTTTGGAATAAATTGCTTTGGTTTATTCCCTGCACAGACGGTGTGAGCCTCATGTACCAGCGGGTTCAGAAGGTGGAGTGCTCTTCGCCTCGTCCAGTGCTGATCTTGGGTCCATTAGTGGAGGCCTGTAAGGACATGTTGGAGAAGGAGGCTCCTACAAAGTTCTGTCGCTGTTTGCCTGGTGAGCTTCTGATTTGTGTGAATTTATACATGAAGGATGTGTGTGTCCATCAAACTTGTGTTATTGTGCAAGGGAGATTTCACTGAGAGCTACCTAACATGAAACTCAAAGATCAGAGAACTTGACGTGTATATTAAAATAAAAAATGTTGCTTTTTTTTTTTTCTTTACTTTTAGAAATTATGAAGGCATCTCAGCAGGCAATAGAGCGTGGAGTAAAGGATTGTGTGTTCATTGATTACAAACGGAGGAGTGGGCATTTTGACGTGACAACAGTCGCCTCAATAAAAGAAATCACAGAAAAGGTAAATTTAAAATGACCTTAATCTGCATTATTTATTGATTTGCTTGTCCAGAAATGACACATTTATGACCCTGCACCAATAGCAGTTGTATCTTGAAGTTTATGCACTGCTGTCTTTCCAACTTTTCTTACAATCTTCAGAGGACTTTCAGCTGCATTCCAAATAATGCAATACAGCCAAACTTCCAAACTGATTAAAATAACTTGATTGGCTACATATTTTCAAAGAACCTTTTATTTTTTTTATGTTGACATTTATGTTGTTGTTGATATCCGATAAACTGCTAGAAGTCTTTAAACACACAGAGCGTGAAAATAAATACTTGATCTTTTCTGCAGTGTTCTTTTTTTTTGAAACATCTCCCATTTCTCATGTTGTCTTCTCTCATAGGACTGTCACTGCTTACTTGACATTGCCCCTCACGCCATTGAACGTCTTCACATGGTTCACATCTACCCAATCATCATATTCATCCGCTACAAAAATGCCAAGCAGATAAAGTGAGTAATTTCATGCCTGCTTTGACTTTTAAATTATTTTTTTTTTTTATTTCTACCTGTCAGACATGTTGAGCATGCTTTGTGTTGTGGTACCAGTTTTGTTTACCCAGTTATTTGTCAAGCTCCAAACCTTGAACAACATACAGAGAGAACTCATCCAAAGCTTTTGCCTCTGGAGGCTGTTTCTGAGAAGAAAGGGAAAATGTGGGCCATAGCATTTTCAAATAAAGCCACATTGATGAACAAAACTCATCCGTATATTCTGAACTAAAGTAATAATCTGTTTCTATTTTGCAAATAACTACTTGGGCATTAAATCAATATGTAATCTAAAAATGTCAGGTCATAAAGAATTATTTAAAGATTACTTAAAGTTCCCCCATTTTAAAGCCATTCTCGCTTGAAGGACTGATTATTCCTGATTATGCTTAATTTTATCTGGCTTGAGACAGTTGCTTGGGAAATTGGCATCCGCAGAAGTCTTGCTGGTTTTATAATCACATTTGCCCTCCATCCATAACAAAACGAATTGATCAACCAAAATTTGATCAGCATCATTAGTTGCGAAGACACGACGTGCTCTCTTCCACCACCTGTTTTCATCGACTGATGGTGATGGCTCACAGATCCTCTGCTTTTTCATTTGTAATCCGTGGGAAGATTAAATCTGCTGAACCTTCGGCATGGTGCTTCATGCACATGCGCACACAAACGCATGCAAATCAGGGCAAACTCGGGTCGGGCAGGAACAGGCTTTTTCCACCACGCACGTACACACACGCGTCCATAAATCTATGAAACGGTGCAGCAGGCAAACATGGTTCAGATTGATTCCTGCTAAGCCTTCGCTGTCATCAGCTGAGTGCCAGCTGTCCTGGGAGGGGCTCACGAGGCCTGTGGCTCCGCTTCGTGGTGTGGGTGGCTAAAAACACACGATGCCCTGCCGGCCTCAGCTTCCATGTACACAAAAACACACCTCCCACTGCCTGCTGCAGCAACTGACAGGAGCCCAAGGTTTTTCATGGGTTTCTATCCTCTGAGAAGCATCAGCAGACCAATGTGTTGACTGCATAATGAGTGAAAGGAGAGAGACAGTGGTATTCTAGGTGAAGTCAGAGGTAAAAGATGAAGACTGGTAAACACATGAATTCTCAAGGCTGTGTGCGGTCATGGGTACTGAGTGGGATGGATGGGTTTAAAGTAGGGAGATTTCACTGAAGCGAAGCTGTTAGATTTGTTGGCAGAAATGAGAAGTTTTGCTGTAAAAACTAGTAGAAATCTCCTTTAAATTGCATCTATAGTTACTTTAGTCAACTTCTGAGTATTTTTTTATTTTATTTCGATAAAATGCTAATAAGGGTAGTTGATCCTTGTTAACTTTGCTGATTTATCCAAAAAGACTTTCTTGTCTATTACTGCCAGTAGAATTTCCAGGAAAATGGTTTTCATTTAAGTTAATGTTGGCAGTAGCAGCCCAGAAACATGAATAATTTATATGCAGTTGAATTGAGATAAATGTATTCACATTTTTGTATAAAAGAAATTCACTCTAAATTTGTATTTAGCAATGTTCAAGATGTATTAAAATATCCACACACTATTATTACTGTTATAAACATGTCTGCAGATTTTTAGTAATACAAAATATGGAAATTGTGACTGTTTTGTTGACATGTTGACATCAAGAATCTGACACTTTGAGTGTTTGAAATGAGGTTTTGTAGCAGGCTGACAGGGCTGATGTTTCCTCAGAGAGCAGAAGGACCCTTTGTACCTGCGGGATAAACTGTCTCAGAAACATTCCAGGGAGCAGTTTGAGGCAGCGCAGAAAATAGAGCAGGACTACAGCCGCTTCTTCACAGGTTGGTGGGATAGGCTTATGTTCACTCGATGTTAATTTGTATACAGGCATAATAATTCTAATTATTGTAACCTTAACCACACCTACAGTACACAGAAATGTGTAACTGCAAACTGAATCCCAGTTTACAAAGAAAGGTGTATTTTTGTAACCGTTTTTTCACCTCGGGCTTAAAAGTCCATCAATAATCAGACACAAACTGTTTAATGGCATTCATCGCTGTATGTCCAAAATTTTTGGTGATAGTCTCTGAGATTTGTTTTTAACTGTATTTATTTCATGTTATTTAGAGTTTAGTCTTAAAGAGGAGGTATTGGGAGCACTGTATGTGTGTTCTTTAAGAAGAGTTAAAGTTCTGGTATCTGGAGCAGCAGACAGTCTGACACCCAACTGTCTGCCTGATTAATGACTAGAAAAGGAGGCGACTTATACACAAGGGCTTTTGCAATGAACACATACCACAACTGATCCCATCTATTAGGGAGAGTTGGCCGGCCAACTTCTGCACACATGCCACGATTGTGATTATATTTATCAGCACTTTCATTAAAAGTATCTGTTGATAGACAGCTTATACCAGTTTGTCTTCACAGTTTACAACTGTAAGTCTTCTATTTCCACAGTCCTGTTGGTTGGTGTCAACATTAGTCTCATTACATGCTTGATATAATTGAAAATGAGTAGTGCTCTTGGATTATGCAAAAATAAGAAAAAAATCACATTGGTCTGGGAGCTGAGTGACTGAATGGGGAAAAAATGAAAGAACTTTCAATGGGATGTGTTAACCACAAAAATACCACCCTCCTCCCAACTGTATTGCAGGTATTGTCCAGGGAGGCAGCGTCTCCTACATTTGCACTCAGATCATGACCATCGTGGAGCAGGAACAGAGTAAAGTGCTGTGGATTCCAGATGGAGCCCCGTAAAAGTATCTCCCCTTGTTCACGTCACCCAGAAACATTCCAGGATGTAGCGAAGATGTTCAAATCCAGCAGTTCACAGCAGACTCGATGGTTAACATCCAATACTTCTCACTTACAGCAATATCAGCACACATGATTTGCAATATTCCTACTACAGTAATTATGTAGTACAGAGACTTGTTTACACTAGTCTTCAATACTTGAATTGTGTATTCCCTCATATTCAGTAGCACTCCTTTAATCCCTTGAATTGTCAGACCACAGGGACTCTGCATCAACTCCAAACTGAAGATGGACCACTGTGTTCCCTCCTTTATATTTATGTCTTCTCTTGCCATTTAATTTATCTAATCAAGTCAAAGATGTTGGTTATGATCCTTTGTTATACAACTGTAGCTCTCTAGTGAATAATGTTCTTATTTATAGAGGAGAAATTGCTTCCTTCACATTATGTCAGTCTTTATTTTGATCATTTCACTCCTCTCATATAATATTGTGCCAAGCTAAATATATTTAATACACCACACTTATTAACACTGCAATTTTCCTTGTAAATCACGCAGCAGGTTTGCTAGTTTCTGCCAATATTCTTTGTCAGGTGGATTTTTATTTTTTTATTTTTTTTGTTTTTAAATTTAAGAAGGGATTTTTTTTTTCTCATCTGTTGGCTAAACACATGTTCATGTTCCTCCTTGAATTTTCACGTCAATCACGTTGAGAGCATTTCATCTGGATGTCAGATAAAACACTTTACATCAGGCTTTCTCCAAATGAAGGTTATTGTTTCTATAAAATATTAAACATTCAGTTAATGGAGTGCAAGTTGTCTGTGTTTTCTTTGCACATCTGAGTGCTAACATCAGCTCACAAATAGCGGGCTGGTTATTTGTCAAGAAAAACTGGACTCAAGTTGGACCTCAATCAGTGCACAGTTTGTCCTCGAGGGGGAGTAATTTACCACTAGACGAGAGAAAACAAGATGTCCTGTTTAGTACTTTTCCTTACCATGTTTTATAACTGCCTATATAAATACTCTTATTCCAATATTTGGAAACTTTTTTACATTTTGGGTTTTCTAAGCCTTTAATGCGTGATGGCGTGGAAACAATGAAAATGTATGGTGTATTCTCTGCTGCAATGTGTTTTTTAAACTCGTATTTCCATCACTGCTGGAGAAAACGTTTTCTCGTTTAAAGGCTCCAGACAGCCTTAGATTGATGTTAAAGCTCCATATAAAGATGTAGGACACCAATAAGAGAATTTCATTTTCGTCACTTTGCCCCACCTTATTATAGAAATACAGTTTGAAATTTGATTATAGTTTCGGAACATAGATCTAATGTACAAAACTAAAACGTCCGTACAAAATTAAGGGTTTAAAAGCACGGTGGCTCTAACCATAAAGTTACAACCATCAAAAATTGATGAAGCGGTCACTATAAATAACCAGACATCAAGATAAGCATCGACGTCTGCTATTGATGGCTCCTCCCCCGCTACCTGTAAATCTGCGATGCCATCTTCCAACAAATGGATGTGACAGAGGGAGTCGGAGAACGAGAATTGCGTACAAGAATAAAACGGTCATTTTTTTTTCCAACCCAAACGATATATCCGTAAAGGAAACGACAAACTGCGGCCTTTGACGCGAGGACGGCATTCAACAGTGCGCGGTGCTGAGCTCAAGTAGCGGACCTGCTGAAGGCTACGCTGGAAAAAAAAAACAAAAAACAAGGTGGGGGAGTGAGTGAATCGACTGGCGACGACAGCACGCCTCTTCAGTGTTATCATAACGCCGCTGCAGTTTCATCCATCGGATCTGTGAGAAAACCGTGAGTTTTGAGGAGTTTGAACAAGAAATTTGATTTTTACGCACACGTCTAACGGATGACGCGCAATCCCGGCAACGAACACGCGTCGTGAGGCGCACGACTGAGATCTTAATTTCAAAAGAAGTTTGGGGTGTTTTTTTTGTTTTTTTGTTTTTTTTAATTGCGAGTGTGGCTCTTGTGGACTTTAACTTTTACATCTTTGCTTAGAGTGAAGCCAGATGAGATGGAAGAGGAGCGGAAGGTGGTTGGTTGAACATGCCTGAGCCGTTGTGGCATCAGGGGGCGCTGGCTGGAGCTCCCCAAAGGCCCTGAATCCCAGTTGAGTTGATTGTTTGTTTTTAGGGGCTGGCAGGTGACCAGAAGTCGGTAATGCCGAAAAACAGGGAGAGATTCAATCCGGACCCATCCATCCACATATCCAAGATGAATGTGATCATCCCGTTCTCACCAGATGTGCCCTGTGATAACAACGGCCAGCGGATGTGGTGGGCTTTCCTCGCCTCTTCCATGGTCACTTTCTTTGGGGGTCTCTTCATAATCCTGCTGTGGAGAACTCTCAAATACCTGTGGACTGTATGCTGCCACTGTAACGCCAAAAAGAAGGTACGCCAGCTCATTTCATAACGCAGCACTCCTCCATGAAATCATCATAGAGGGGTTTTTGTGTAGCAGCCAGTTTGATTTGGGCTTGTAATTAAATCTGTAGTGGGTCCAATCAAAGTGCATGACTCTGAATAATGAACTCTGCTATTCTTGGCTTAATGTCACATACAATGCGAGCCTGTTATAATAAAACCTCTTTGATCTTGGACTGTAGGCTGTTAACGAGGAAAGTTGGTCCTCGTTAACAGCAGGTTTGCAGTTGGAGCTACAGCTGACACTTGTTGGTGCACCGCATTCAGTTTGTTCTTAGTTGATTTGAAGGTGATCCAGCGCACAAGTAGCCTACAAGTATTGTAAAATGCTTAACTATCATATGAATTTAACATGTTGAGGAGCTTAATTCCCACACAATTAGAAAACAATTTGTGGGAATATTATGAAGATAGTTTGACATTTGTACAATGTACAACCAATGCTTGTGGTCATACATTGAAGGTTAGTGGAAGTTAAATTGTGCTGCTAAAAATAGGGGGGGCAAAACTAAAACCTGGTGTTTCCAGATATCATGTCCCGCTTAATGTGGATAATCCACCAGCCTCAAGCGCAGGACATTTTGGATTGGAGCTACATTCTGTTGAAGAATTTCTCACTGGATAATTTACAGAACAAACAGAGTAGCAGAGGCAAAATGTGCTGCTGAATCTTATTTTTACAAACAAAAATCCATCCAGCTGCATTTTATTGAGGACAAGGGATTTTTAATCTTCTGTAAACAGCAACTTAGCTTAGGTTCCCCCCTTTTGAGTTCTTGTCAACATAATCTGAAGTCAGCATCATTTTCTTTCTGAAACTGTCCAGCTGAACATGCCGTCCAGTTTGTTTAGTGTATTTCATAAAATCTGGAATACTCTAACCTGTTGAGGACATGTGGAGCTATCAGGGGCTGCTACATGGGTCAGATATGTTCATGCGTGTCTTTGTGTAATCTCCAGAGACAGCAGCAGTAGTATTTAATTCAACTGCTACTACATTTTCGGCCTCACAGTAATGACATCATCTGCGCCAGGCCGTCTGCAGTCGTGTGTTAGAAAAATAAAAAATCTTTCTGTTGTGTTTTTCCATAAAGTCTCATTTTAGAGTTTCCGCCATTGCGCATATGCTTAAGGACAAAGATGGACTAGCTGATAAAAGTGCAAGAGATGGAGCAGTTTGTCTTAATGCATGTGCATTCATTTCTCAGACAGGTAGTCAGGGTGGAAGAGAATCGCTAAAGGCTGCATGCAGGGTGGTGCTGACCTTTTGAAGGGAGACGTCTGTATCATTTCCATGGTTGGGTTGAAGCTGCTTACAATTAAGGCTGCACATAACAATTAGAGTCATGGGTTATTTAATATGCTGATGTATCTTCTTTCTTTAAAATACAGAAAATACATCTTCCCAGCACCCAAATATTAACTACCAAGAATTCAGCTATATTAGTTGTCATGATACAAAGGGACAACTTACAAATATTTCAGGTTTTTGCTTCATAAATGAATAAACCTGAAAGACCGACACATTTTTCTGACTAATATTTAAGAGGATCCGTTTGTTTGGTTTGGTTTTTGGCCAAGATTTATTTATAGATGTAGAAAATTGGAACAGAAATGCTTTCCTGAAAACGGATCATGCCGAGGTTTTTCATTTCAGGGTCCACAGCTGAACACTGTTTATGTGCGCATATAAGAGAGCAGTCAGGTCTTTTTGTGTGTTTTTGTGGAGCTGCCGAGCTCCACCAACCTGTTGTGCTACTCTGTGGGAGTCAGCCAGAGACGGGTCATCCTTTCACTTCCAATCTCTCCCTCTCTGCCTTTTGCTCTCCTGGCATTCATTTCATAACTCCTGCCCTGTTTTCTTCTCACCCTCTCTTCCTCATCCAAGAAGCAACCTTCCTCCAAAGTGTCAGAAATGCAGTGTCAGGCGCATACCGTATGTGCCATATGAATCAGTACTTTTGTTGCTAAGCAACTGGCAAGCAAAGGATTTCATTAGAAGAGTAAATCTCTGTTATGCAGTGGCTGTGAGATGTGGCAGGTTGTGTTGGAGGAACACCTCCCCACCCCCTCCCAGTCTGTGCATGTCATTAGCAGCCCAAACATGGAGCGTTAAGTGCATTGTTCATAGATGGTAGTTGATAATCTGTTTCCTTCTATTCTGATTTTTTTTTTTTTTAAACTTTGTTTTCCCCTCTGTGGGGCTTTCACTGCCCAACTCTGCTCTGATCTGACAGCTCTTATGTCTCTGAGCCTCCATCTCTGTGGCTCTGTTCTCCCAGACTGATGGAAATCGATGAAACACGTCATTTGCGAGGTTCTGATGAATGGCTGCTATTATCCGTCTAGGAAAGAGGAAGACATTGCTTTCATTGTAAATGGCACTGTACTCACAATGGGAGGATGACAAGTTGTGGCAGCTCCTCCGTCATGGTGCAGACTTTGTGAAACTTGCGCACACTTCTTTATTAGCTTGCGTTGAGTTTTGAGAGACCACATCTCCACTTATCCACGAACTGACTAGTGTTCAGTGATAATGTTTCATTGGACAATAAGAATTCCTGATGCCCCAAAGTGTCCAGAAGTTTATTACGGCAGTATTTCTGCTGGTTTTGATCCAGATACAAAAAACAGCAATGGATGGATTGTGATGAAATTTTTCTGGAGACGTTCATGTTCCCCTTTGTTATGGATTTTTTCATCAAGTAAGGTCTGAAATGTCGTGCTCAGTGGAGTCTTTTTGGGACACGATGACGTAACATCTCTGCTCACTCTTCATCAGTCTTGTATCTATAGGGGCCATAAGGCCAAACAGCATTTTTTTTTCTTGTTTTTTTAATCATTTGACTCTTATTTGGACCAAAGAGTAAACGCAGAAGGAAGCATAGAAACTCTCTTGAATGATGTATTTCAAAATCTCTCTGGCTTATAGGTCTGTTCATTTTTGCTCTGATGGGACCAAGATGCAGTAAGGTGTTACTCCTGCATACATTTAAACCTGGTATCACAAGAACCACATTACCTCTCACAGACACACCTTCTATAACATAAATGGTGAGGGAGCAGTCTTGATATCGATTTAAAGGAGTGCTGTGAAAACTTAATGTATTATACATCAGTAGAAAGTAGACAGGAAAGCAGGGAATGACATACACCAAAGGGTCAGATCGCCTGCTCACCTATGAGATCTGTAGTGGTGTCAAAGTATGACATCTTTGCTAGAGATGTTACATTTGTTTTGTTACGAATCATTTTTGTTGCATCATACTTTTAGAACAGGTCCAATCACATTGGTGTTAATAACTCTAGTTTTAATTTGGCTAATTGGGCGGTTGTCTGCCAAGGTGCCTCAGTGATTATCACTGTGGCCTCACAGCAAGAAGGTCCTGGCTTTAAAGCTGCAAGCTGATTGGGGCCTTTGTATGTGGGTTTTGTTTCTGTGTGGGTTTTCTCTGGGTGCTCTGGCACATTAGGTTAAAATTTGCCATAGAGAGTTTGTCTCTCTATGTTACCCCTGTGATAGACGGGTGACCTGTCCAAGATGGCCTTTGGACTTGTGACAAGTAGAATATTTAAAATTGTTCCACGTGTCTCAAATGTTGCAATTTTGCTGTAAGTTTTGCAGCTGTTGGTGACAATATTTGTGGAGTTTGTTGAGGTGGAAATGTCAAACAGCAGCCTTGGGCTTCAGGGGTTCAGTGTGATTTTAATACTTAATGCTTGCAGGCTACAGAAGGACACTGAACATCAGCATGCTGGTGCTGTCACTGCATTAAATCTGAAGTACCTACAGCTGGGTTTTATCTGTTATTAAAATTTGATTACATTTAAATGCATGTTGTCTTGTTAGCAATAGTCCTTTTCAATCTTTAACGTGCCTAATTTGTGATGTTTTATTGGCTAAAAAGGATTTAAAGGGTTGTTGTTCAACATGACACCTTAGATGTATCAGGCATGGAAGGGTGTGGTTGCGGGGGTGTTGAGTGGAGGACTCAGGTAAAGAGTCGTCCTCATGGTGCGTTCAAGTGCTGTCTGAAACATTGTAATTATCAGCTGAGGGCTCGTGATCAAACAGTAGCAATTACAAGTCAGTAAGTCGGAACAGCTGAGTGGCAATTTTCTGTTGTCATCTTCACACACAAAGACATAAAGACTTGCATATGCACACACAAAAAGCTAGATAGTCAGCCAGGCAATACAACACAGTATCAATATCAGGGTTCATAAATTACTTTGAAAATAATCAGTTTTTGCTCTCTGTCGCTGAATCATAACTTCGTTTTCTGCAGCAGGATTTGGTTAGTGTCCATTTCACTTTTTCCTTGGCTAAGAACTCTTGAGCACATCTCGCACATCCCAGTAATAAGAAGTAGCACCTAATGGCAGCATAATTTAACAACTAGACCCTAAATCCTCTGACAATGTCCTCTGCAAGTTAGCCTGTCGGTCTCGTTTTTAACTAAAGGAAATGTATTCATTCAAATGTCTGTTTAATTGGCCGTGTAATTAGTTGGTTAAGTATAAGCTTGCTCACATTGCATAATATAAGCAGCAAGGTGTAGCTTGGCTGTCACTGCACCATCTGGGATCCAACAGGTCTCAGATGAACACAGTTGTTAAAACATCTCAACTGTCCCGTAGCCTGCTGGCTTTTTTCTGTTCACAAAGACAGTAGAAGGTGTTTGGTTTCCACACATGTTATTTTTGCATATCAAATTTAAAGCTAGCATTCTGATCTTAAGTATTATCTTAATCATTTGAACTAAATGTCCTTGCTACATTTCAGTGCATCTTTATCCATTTTAAATACTGCAGTTTCTGTTAAATAACAAATGCATTCAAAGTCCTGTTTTAGCCTGTAACTCCTGGACAAATTTCCTCACACTTTGTCTATACAATCACGTAGAAAATAAATACAAATAGAGTCCAAAATACTTTACACTGTGTAAAAATCTAAATAAAAACAGAATGCAATGATTTGAAATTCTCAAACTCTGTTATAACCTTGCTCAAAACCATAATGTGGAGTTGAGACTGACACCAGAGTTTTTAGAAAGATTCATTTTATTTTAAATTACAAGTTTATCTCAGTTGTAGACAATTGACACTTTAGACTCTTGCACTGCTCTGTAGGTTGGGTAGAGGTTGCAAAAAGCTGTAACACGACCCCAGTTTCCTCCAGGGGCCTTAAAATACTAAAAAATGTCAGTCAGTCGTCTTCCAGACCTGAAAGATCAATGCTGAAAGGACGTGCGTGGCTGGCAACAGGAACAAGTATGTGTCTGACCAGTGCCCATCAAATGCTTTCGCATAAGTAGACTTCGCTAAACATACATGAATGCCCTTACAAGAGGATCATACAAGTTGTCAAATTGAACACACACACACACACACACACACACACACACACACACACACACACAAATAGAAGAATTAGTCCACACACAAACCAAAGTAGGAACCAATAATCCCAACCAAAAGTGATCTGTTGTCTCCACAGCACAAATGGTTACATGCAACCTGTTCCTATACAACACATTACTATATCCAAAAAAGTGAGTAAAGCAAGTGTACTGGTGACCAACCACAAATGGGGAATCATGCCCATGACACAATCTCAACAAATGTGGCTCAACTGGGCAGCAACATTCACAAGTGATCCACCAGAAGTGGGCCAATCTCTTTACAACACTAGAGGTCAAAGCACAAAACACTCATGTCATCATTAGGCATCCATAACCACTGATAAAGATGCACACAAGCATGTCCACACAAAGCTGAAGCTGAACACGGCATGCCTGCGCAGCTAAATGCTTCCCTGCTACAACCATTGGGCCATAACTAATAAAACTGCCTCAACCTTCTCACAAAATTTCCT
This sequence comes from Simochromis diagramma, assembly GCF_900408965.1. NCBI lineage: Eukaryota > Metazoa > Chordata > Actinopteri > Cichliformes > Cichlidae > Simochromis > Simochromis diagramma. The sequence continues at coordinate 3,464,175 of NW_024386972.1, read as the reverse complement.
ACAAAAGTCAGTGTTACTGTTTTAACTTTGAGCAACTCTCAAGCAAATATACAATAATAAAACTGAAAACCCCAAACTAATTTCACCTAGCTAACCTTCAGTGGTGTACCAAGCGTAAAGGAACTTTAAACATAAAAATCATGAGCAGGCAGCAGACCAAAGATGCCATTCACTGCTGAACACTGAGGCTTAGCTCCACTCAGGACAACCATCAAACATAATAAACTAAGACAGCAAAGCAAAAATAAACACCTGCTTTAATAGAAGGGCAGTACAGCCACCTAGCTGAAACACACCTGCTAAAGAGTATTTGCTCAGTTCTAGTGAAATCCTAGAACCCTCAGTTCTAGTGAAAGTAAACCATCACTCATCTCACCAAAAACAACTAACAGAAACACACCTGTGTTTAGTCTCGCACGAAAACCCCATTTATGTTACCACCTGGCTCAAAAGCAGCAACATAGAGTGGAGACTGACAGTAGAGTCTGTAGAATTACCTAACTAGTTAGTTAGCTTAAAAAAACAACCAAAAAAATGGTCGATAATTAAGCCTTGGCAACACCTACACTCTTGCCCTGCCACTGCAAGGTGGGTAGGGGTCACATAGGGGTGTAACACGATAGAACGAGAAATCAAAGGTTTAAACTGAGAAAATATACCACTTACATTTATACACTCGAAAGATTCAGAGAATCTGGATAAATGAACATTGGAAGCTCGTGATCTTTGGGATCTACGACAGCGTGGCTTTATTGCAGAAGAGTGCACTGAACTGGCCTGCCCGCACTCCAGACTTTTCAGCCACTCAAAATATTCGGAGCATCATGAAATGAAAAATGCAACAAAGAAGATCCAAGTCTGTTGATCAGGTAGAATCCTGTCAGACAAGATCGGGGGAAAAAATCCATCGCTGCTCTCCTCAGCTCCCAGAACTTTTTTTGAAATCAAAACTGCCATCAAATTCAAATGCAGCTTATATTTTTTCCTATATGGTCCATTTTCTCAGTTTAAACATTTGATATGGTTTCTATGTTATATTATGAATACAATTTGGGTTTATGGAATTTGTAACTTAGTAGTTTTTATTTGGATTTAACACAGCATCCCAACATTTCCAGAACTCATTTTCTAATTGTATTCATTGTGAGGAAGAACATTGGTCTACACATAATCTTTCATTACCCCAACATATTTCAGGAAGGCTTTCTCTCTTGGTTCATTATTAACGTGATTGAAATGAATGTATGTTTAAATAATTTAGTCATTTTTTGGAGAAATCGTGTCCCCACCACATGTTCTATTCTAGTTTAATACTCTCACTTTGAGAAATGATCATGGTGCATCCTGAGAATAGGCCAGCCGTTTTGATTAATGACGTTCGGCGTCAGGAAGACTAGATTTAGGTGAGATAGTGAAACCTAAATTTGGAGGCTCTGACTACTGATCAAAGTGACAAAGAGGAGCTGTGCTCTCTGAGCTGCTGTAATGACTGCATGTGCTTTTCTGCTGCTATTAAAAATGGATCTAAGCTATTTTCGTTACATTAAAGTGAAGTCTAGTGAACGATTGTTTTCACCCTCTGGTGTTTGGATAGCCATAACGCTTAAAATATTGCACTTGGAATAGTAAACGTGGCATGGACTGTACATGTTAACGCTTGCTGTATCTGGTTTTTTTTTTTTTTTTCATGCAGGAAGGATTTAAATGTCAAAAACACTGCGCTTTAGTTTCTCATTGACGGTATCTTCCTGTGTGTGACCTTAAGATAAAGTCACTCATCTGACCCTTTTAAAGAATAATTGGACAGTCATGAATCGCAACTCCATAATCTTTGAACTCTGCTTTTAGTGTCATGCCGACGTGTTTTCAGCTTACATTTTTAGATTTGGTCATTAAACTGGTGGGGAATAGCAGCGTGATGCCAATTAAACCTACTTAACGGCTATCACTTTCCCCCACTGAAGCCTGCGCCACTTTATTCATTAAAGCAGAAAAGTGCGGTGTCAGAGAAATGCATTAAACGTTCACATAACTGTGCCATTATTTCAAACGGTTCTGGAAAGAAAACAAAAGTGATGCACCGTCCATCACTATTACTCACTTTCAGTACAGACACTTTGTTCCCCCTCAAAAAATTTGTATTGTATACAATGTGCTGTATATGAAAAGCATGATTTCAATGATATCACGCTCTTCTTCTTTTGGCTGCTCCTTTAAGGGGTCGCCTCCATCTTACTCTACCTGTTGCATCGTCTGCTGTGACACCAAACCTCTGCATGTCATCCTTCACTACATCCATGAGTCTCTGTAGTCTTCCTCTTTTCCTCCTGCCTGGCATCTTCACATTCACCATCCTTTGTCCAATATATCCAGTATCCCTTCCTCTGCACATGTCCAAAGGTCTCAGCCTTTCCTCTCTAACTTTGTCTCCAAACCGCATAACCTGAGCTGTCCCCCTGATGTACTCGTTTCTCTGATATACTCATTTCTAATCCTGTGACAAGCGATGAGGCAGGGTTAATCTTCTAAACCAAAATCCATGATACTTGAGTAGAGAGGTGAGTATGAAATGAGACAGGAATTCAAGACAAAAATTAAATTTCTCCTGGTGGAGAACAGAGCTCTCTGAGTGATTTTCTTGTTTTCCTTTTTCTATTTCTTTCCTTTTTTGTATATGTGCTTGTTTCAAATAAAAAAAGTTAGAAATAAGTATTTCCTTAAAATCTGAAAAATTGCAGGAGATCAGGAGACAAAGTTAAGCCTTCTTGCAAAGATTGGCCAGGAAAAAATGTAAACGGATAAAATTTGTAATCATCTGTGAAACTTTACACTTCCAGTTTATAAAGCAAGCTGCATTAGCCTCGTGGTTAAATCAAGAGAAGGTCACTGAGCTGCATAGGGACATTTCTTTCCTCAGCCTTGTTGGCTCAGTTGCAAAGCCATTTTTACAGGCTGAGCGTTATTCTCCATAACAATGTGCCGTTTTTGTGCAAAGAATTTTTCCTGTCATATACAGTTTATGGGAACACTCTGTGTAGATGTTTTAGTTGTTTTTATAGACAAATGACATGTTTAGACTTGGCCAATAAACGAGGCTCACGCTCTTAACGTTTAGTCAGACTGCCGTTAGCTTTGATGATAGCTTGCATTTGCTGTGTCACATTTATTTATGTGCAGAGCTGCATTAACTTTTTTGCCAAGATGTCATATTGATGATGGGAGAGTCAGACCGTTACGTAAAGCATTAAACTGCACATCGCAGTGGTTCACAATGGGATTAAGGTCTGGACTCTGCGGTGGCCAATCCATGTGTGAAAATGGTGTCTCATACTCCCTGGAGCGCTCTTTGACAATTTGAGCCCAAAAAATCCTGGCATTGTCATCTTGTAATATGCCTGTGCCATCAGAGAAGCAAAAGGCATTGATGGGAAACCTGATCATTTAGTATGTTCAGATAGACAGCTGACCTCCGTTTTGAGCACATAACATTGCTGAACATAGAGCTGACTGATTGAAGCAACCTCAGATCATAACACTGCCTCCACACGGTCGTAGGGTAGGCATTAGGCATGGGCGCATCACTTTATCTGGCTCTCTTTTTACCCTGATACGCCCATCACTCTGGAACATAGTAAATTTGGACCACACGACTTATTTTTCATTGCTACGAGTCCAATTTTTATACTTACAATCAAGTTGAAGTGTTTCTTTTAATCCAGTTAGGCTCACTGATAAATGGTTTTCTGAAGGCTACACAGCTGTTTAGTCCACATTGCTTGTGAGATGATGGCTCACCACTATCGTTCCAGTATGTCTGCGAAGGTTCTCAGTCATCCAGGTCATCGAAGTCTAAGGAGCTTGGAAAAGAAAAGCGTCTGGACTTCTTTAAGTTTCCTTAAAGACGTTTCACCTCTCATCCAAGAGGCTTTTTCAGTTCTAAGAGCAATTGGTGGAGAGTCCCAGATTTTAAGCCCTATGGGAATGCCCCAAAGAGGGTCATGGACGCCCTATTGAGCCTCTACCTAATCACACAAGCCAAGGAACGGGTGTGGGTCATAATCAGCCAAAGTTTCAGGTAAACTCACTGAGCCCACTATCCTTCTAGGTTTTAATAATTAGCATATTGGAGAGTTCTAACCAAATTTTTAGCTTCAGAAGTCTCTTTGGTTGTTTTCTTTGCTTGATGCAGGCCAATAGTTCGACTCTTCTAAAAGGGAAGCCATTGGGTGACAGTGGGTTGTCTTCCAACATGGAATCATGCAGTGATTATCCAATGCAAAGTTCTTATCTCTTTGATTAGTTAAATCCAGGTAGTAACGTTTTTAGCCAGTAAGCATATGTTTCATATATTTACATACACTTACACTTAGATATACTTAAACATGACTGTTGCTAACTGGGAAGCTAGGATGCTGTTTTACAATATTAATGAGCTACTTGTACTATCAGTTGTTGTGACTTGGAGGTAAAGTATCTGAAGATAAGTAAACTGTGTGGCAGACTAAAGTAATAGTTCCTTTAAATAACTACCATTTCTATAAATAATAATTCTTATTTCGCGCCACATTAAACTTTAGACTGTGATGTGACACATTGTGTTTTATACATCCTAGAGACTCATAGCTATTGTGACCCTTGGTAACCCTTGGTGCTTACAGCTTGCGTCCAATCAAAGTCAGCCTTTAACGCTGACGAAACCAATAAAATCTATACCTATTCCAGAGTTTTCATTTAAACTAATAAATCACAGGTTGCAGTCAGGGATACCTGGGTGTTTTAGCATTTCCTAGCCAAACAATTTAGACTACACCCCATTTTTCAGTTTACTGCCATGGCCTTAGATCTCCATAGCTTTGTTGCTTAAATAACACTTTACTGTAACACCAATTGAAGAGGCTGCTGACTGACAAGTGAAACAGCTTTTTCTTTTCCCTTTCAGTCCCTTACCCAAGTCTTATCCACTCACCGTGATCTCCTTAAGGCGATTCAGAAGTGAGATTCAACTTAAATTCCCCTAAAGTCTCTGTATCAAGACCAATCTGATAAGATTTTTTTTTTTTAAATAAATGATGTAACCTTGGAAAGTGTTGGAAGCTTGGCTTACAATGCAAGACCCTGCTGCAGAAGCGCCTCTGTAAGAAACTGTCCACAGATAAAGCAGAATGAGACTCGGTATCTGTATGAAAACAGCTGATACCTGTTGGCTGAAATTTCTAAACTGGAGTTTCACAGAATTGGTTGCTGGCTGCATTAGCTGCTAAGTGAAGTGGACATGTTGTTGTGGCGTTATCAGGTTAGCTGCAGGGCTCTGGACAGGCTGCAGGAAGTCTAACATGGGCTGACGGCGGTTTAATGGCTGTGTACATGATTGAATTTCTTTGTTGAGCAAACTATTCAGTTACGATAAGAAGGATGATTGAAATGTGTGGTCTGAATATAGGCAGAAATTATGTAAACTGTACACGTTAACAAAATTAATACACTGCAGATGTTTGAAGTATCAGTACTTGACTTTTTGGCTATTTTTTTATGACTTAACTTGCTTGAGATTTATTTCTAGGGGCACTTGTGCTACTTATTTCTCCCTTTTCCTCAGTATCTCACAGTTACGTGGGCCCGATGACACCTCCTATACCAGGAACTATCACATAGGCTGTTTTCACTTCTTTAGTAGGTGTTCATAACAGAAAACAGTGATTTACTAATGAATTGCCATTTAAAATGAAAAAAAAAAGTATATTAAATGTTTATAGTGACTGTTTTTACAAAAATAAATGCTTTGTTATTTTGATGACAGCCACAGATTTCAATGTGAAGGACAGGGCCAGTTGTAGGGCTGCACGATTTTGCATAAAATGAGAATCACGATTTTTTGGCTTAGAATTGAGATCACGATTCTCTTTTCCAGTATAAATATTTATTGCACTTATTAACTGCACATCAACTTCGTAACAGTTGAGACTGAACATAAAAACAATAAATAAACATAAAAACAACAAATGTCTCACGTTTTGTTGTTGCCGCTAAATGTTGTACTGCTTGAAATTCCGTCTCCACCGTTGCTCGACACTGCGTGTATAGAGCAGGTAGTGCAACAATAGAAAAATAGTTGCGGGACGGCACTGTGTAGCGTTTGTCTAGGGTGTTGATCATTTTCCTAAATCCCTCGTTTTGCACAGTGTTGATGGGAGCCATATCTTTGGTCAGGTGACAAGTGATAGCCTCCGTACTTTCTTTGTGCCTGCGGGAGTTCGACGTGTATAGGGAAGCGCTGTATAAGGTTCCCGTTATTGATGTTTGGGTGGTTGACCGGGACGGATTTTCTCCTGTCACTTTCTCGTCATCCCTGACGTGCTCTCCGTTGTTTTTTCCCTGCTAATTTTAGCATCACACGGCACAGCTTCTGTACCACGTGGTATATGGCTCCGCCCTTGTCATTTGTTGAGCAGGAAGAGTGAGCGCTTGTTTTCATGCAGATTACGTCCCGGATCAAAATGCGGTACAATCGTCGTTTTTGTTTTTTTTGTTTTTTTTTTTTTTTTTTAAATCGTTGTCATTTGGAAATGAGATCGCACATAAGTATGAATCGAGATCGCGATTTTCTAACGATTAATCGTGCAGCCCTAGCCAGTTGTATTATCTCCTGCAAGAATTGCCTGCATACAGCCTGCGTATATGCTGAAGACCTCCAATTTATTCTGTTAAAGGATAAGTCAGGGTAACTCACTCTTTTACATTTTCAATCAATCCAAACAAAAGACAAACAACAAAGCCTAAATGATTCTTGATTAATATCCTACCCTCTCTGCGACACTGACTCACGATGACTGAATTCTAAATCTTTAACGAGCATAATAAAGCGCAAGTTTTTAAAAAGGCCTCAGTAATTGCAGCTGGGGTTTTTTCCCCAGGCAACATTACTCAAATTGAATTTACAGAATGGCTGTTTGGGACTATTTCCAATCGTTGATTAATATACATCCGTGCTCCGCTGAGTATTTATGGCAGCAGTGCAGTGGTGATCATAACGGTGGCGGGGTGTGCACCTACTTGTCGTGCGCCTCGTTTTCTGTGTTACTGGACCACCAGTGAAGCTTGACGTCAGGAAGGTACACAGCATACTTGTTAATGGAATGAGCTCATTGTTAGTTTTGGTCTTTACTCGGGATTTGTGGCCAATTTAAAAAATGTCAGTGGATTTTATCCCCTGAAGAGACATGCCTCATCAGTACGCTGAGCAGGGACTTTGTGGTTTATTTTTAGTCAAATGCTTGAGTCATAAGGTGTGATTTGAAAACTCTTATTTAAAAAAAGGCCCTTAATGAGGTAGTCATTTGTTGATTTGAGAAGTGTGCAGCTCTAAGCTGATACATGTAGAGTACTAATGATTGGCTTTAACCATTTAATTACTTATTTTTATCCACATACCTCAAACCTAGAGACCCTGCTGCTCATAACAATATATTTTTTGTTCTCTTTTTCTCTTTTTAAGATTATTATGTGAATCTTAAATAATAGCAGACAGTTTCCACTTAATTAGTTTTTTAACTGTAATGTAAAAATGTCGTGCCCATTTGCCCACAAGAACAATGAATAGTTAACTCTCCCCAACTCCCGTACATGCGCGGCATCAGCAAATTGTATTTGATGAGAACAGCTGAAGGGAACGGGCCTCAGAGAGTGCGATGTGTGACACCATTAAGGTGGAAGAGGAGTAGGATGTCATGAGGTAAAGAGTCTGAGCTGTGTTGGCCTCAGGGCTGTGGGGTGTTTCATCAGGGAGCATGGCTAACCTCTGCATCCTGTCTCGATTTCCTGCTCTGTGAATCATGCCAGTCCCAGCAGACAAACAGACAGATGGACAGGCAGGCAGAAAGACAGACAGGCAGGCAGGCAGGCAGCCCACTCAGTGAAGCAGAAACACCAGGAGCTCAGTGGCTGCCATGGATACACTCCTGGAGTCTCTTTACTGCTGTCTGTGTATGTTTACTGTATGCATGTGTGCTTAGCTTTGTTCTGAAGGCCTCGCACCTTGTCCCTAGATTAGAAATGATGTATTTTACTTTTTGTAACCAAATTCTGTTAATAAATTTCAGGGCTCTGTAGGTGGTAAGAGTTAATGTTAATGTAATATCTAATGTTATCCTATTAATAATCAGTGTATATTGTAAAAACTTGCCATCACAACACACGATGCATTGGTGTGGTTTGGTTTCCATAGAGGCTTCTTCCTGTTAAAAATGAGTTTTTCCCTTCCTACTGTTGCCAAGTGCTTGCTCCTGTGAGGTCATCTGATTGTTGGGGTTTTCTCTGTGCTTTTGTATTATTTATTTATTTATTTTTACAGATTTTACAGTTAATCTAATTAATGGCAGCAGCTAGAAATTGTATATCAAAGTTGGATGTAGCCTCCTGGTATTTTAAAGCCCAGCAGGATGTGACCCCTCTAGTTGCAAAAAGTTTGATTTTACAAGTGTAAGAAAAATAACTTCTCAGCTGATTTACTGGCTCTGTGAATCTAATCACTGGATTCTTTCTTCTCAACTCAAACAGCATAAGTTAATATGCAAATTATTGTCACAATTATTATAAAATAAACAGCAGGGTATGCTTAAATGTGTGGCTACCTTATGAGCACGCAGTGTCCTTGGTTTTCCATTGACATATATGTGTTTTCTTTTCCTGATTGACACCCAAAAGAGTCCAAAGCTACACTTGTTATAGGTCAGAGCATTGACCTACAGGGCTCAAGGGCTCAATTACTGTATTGCAGCAATTGATAACCAATACTGGGGTTTGTTTTTGTCTTTTTATTTCTTCAGGAGGTCCATCGGATCACCACAGGCGATGGTATTAAACGCACAGACAAGGATGATGCCGCGGCCAGCGAGGTGGGCTGGATGACCTCGGTCAAAGATTGGGCCGGAGTCATGATATCTGCTCAGACGCTGACAGGAAGAGTCCTGGTAAGCTCATTCTCAGCCATCATCCTTTGTTCAGTTTTTGATTGACATCTTCAGCTACTTACGCTTACACGTAGCAGGCTGCTGGTTAAGATGTCGGTGAGATGAAGCGTGACAGCCCATCATAATCATTCCCAGACTTACTGATGACAGAAATTCACTTGGTTGAGCTCCCTTGTAGTATTTTTGTCTTGTGAAAAACATTTGTTATTATAGGACAAGCCAGAGGAGCCTGCGTCAGACCAGGCACAAACTGGGCATGTGTGAATATTCCTTGCTTTTATTTTTGCTTGTCAAACCCATAAACGTATCATTGGGTGTATCTCCTGGTAGGTTTTCTCTCAGACAGTGAGGCTTACACATCCAAACAAAGCCTGGGCAACAAAGCAGAGAGATTTAAGGCATGTATTAAGGTCATACACCCCATAATAACCTCGGACAGCAGAGAGAAACAGATGCCAAAGAAAGGAAGGAGGGAGGGACATGTGCAGTTTTACAATAGCTTTTGGTCATGCAATGGTGCCTGGTGTGTCTGCTCACAGGGTTAGATGGAGAACACATCCCTTAAACACCTGTTATCATCTTGTGTACTGAACTATGTTGCCACACGATGTCCAATCAGGGATATTTTTGCTGTGGTGTTTTTTATAGGTTTATTCTTATTATTTCTCAACACTGTATAATGATTTGGCTGTAAATGTTCAGCATTTAAAGTACTGCGACTGTGGAGTGATGAAATGAGATGATATGAGTGGGAGCACTGTGCCAGAGCTTGACGCAGTGCTTCGGGCTTGATCCCACTTTCAACTACCCCCTTAAATGCGATGCAGCATCTCCAGTTGGCTCGACGTGTGGAGGTTGTTAATCTTGAACGCCGGGCGAGCTGTACACTAAACTGTTATGTGGAATATTAATGATCCGCCTAGTTCATATTTGTGGGCTAAAACTAAACTGCTGATCATGTTGGAAGGCTAAGAAGATGGAATACATCTTTATTTGGACACTTATCTGAAGTTGTTCACTTATTCACAAATATTTCAGTTGATTCAGAACACTTTGTCGAGTCTTTTTGTTTTAAAGTGTGCTTCAAATGTGTCGTGCTTACAAGAAAATGTTCCTTTAAATCTAAATAAAAATATAGACCCTGGATTTGAGTTGATGTACACGCCCATCAAGTGGCAACATCTGGAAAAAGATGCCAAATCAGAAGAACCCAAGAAGAACTACTTAGAATTGAGACTTGAGGCTGGGGCCACAAGCAAGTCATATAGACTCCCATGTTTAAATATACGGCTACAGCCTTGAAATTACCTCCCTCCCTTTTACAAATCACCTGTTTATAATTGTTTAAGACATAAATGTCTGCAATATTAGTGGTGTCAAAATGGGACTTCACGAACAAGTGGATGATGTCACGGTGGCTTTATCCCTCTTTTACATACAGTCTGTGTGAGTGTGTGACAGCTGATAAAATCACGTTTTTTTGCTCCCGGCTGGAGCAACAAGGGGCACGTTTTGTTCATCTTCCGTCAAACATTATGAAACTCAAATTGTCCCCAGAGTGGACTGAGTGCAGAGACTAGTGGTGGTGTATGTCGACAGCAGCATTTTGCTAACAACATCTCCCCGTTCTCTGTTTCCTTGTTTTTCACTTTAAAACACCAACGCTTCCCTTGCTTCTTTGTGTGTGTGTGTGTGTGTGTGTGTGTGTGTGTGTGTGTGTGTGTGTGTGTGTGTGTGTGTGTGTGTGTGTGTGTGTGTGTGTGTGTGTGTGTGTGTGTGTGTGTGTGCACAGCTCAAGTGCTCTGTCTCAATGATGGCTTGACACAACTGTTTAGCAAGTGCTCGTCTGTAACCATGGCAACTGCAGCTTACCTAAACAGGGCAGATGTGTGTTTTCTATTTCAGCCTTTTCAGGGAGCGCATTAAAGCTTATTTCCAGGCCATCTGAGAGCAGTTTTACTGGGGAGTAAGAGCAAGGAATAGCTTAAATAAAAATGAGTGCTTCTGTGTATTTATTTGTTGTATAAAGATCCTATATTTACATGTATCTTGAGCTGCTATTTCCAGCTGTTTTCTATTTGCAGTCTTGTTTAATAAAAGCCAGCAAAGAGTAAATCCGCCAATTTTAAACTTGAACCTCTCCAAAAAAAAATAAATAAATAAAAAAAAAAAAATCAATTAGTGGTTGTGCATATGAATCCAAATGAACAATCCAGTTTGCTGTTCCTAATTAATTTTAGTAACTAAACCTGACTACATTATTAAGTGTAAATGTGGCTGAAGTTGAAGTGGATAAATTGAGACAGTTGAGGCATGGATTATGCAAAAAAGAAGGCTCAGCTGCAGGATGCCTGCAGTGTTTTGCAATTTTAATTTAACTTTCTGAATCTCAGTTTAGCAGATTGATACCTGCTGCTTGAAGATTCAGTTGCTCGTGCCGTATAGCTCTCCAAAGCCTTTTTACAAAATGTACAGAAGAAGAACTAAAAGACAAATAAACAATCCAAAAAATTAAAAACATGGACACGAAAATACACAAACATGCGGACCACAAGTTAAAAGTTAAAAGACCAAAAAATTGATCGCTGAATTATATTTGATAAGCCCAAGGCCAAAAAAATAAACACATAAATCATACATTTCAGTTGAGGGCTTCTGTTCAATTAGCTCTACAGTACAAACACAGAGTATGTCAGAGCACAAAGGTTACAAAGCTGGTTAATGTTTAAAGTACATGACAAGACATTTGGTTTTCTGAGTGACTGAGTTTGATGGTTGTGGCTTTTTTTCCTCACTGTCTATAATCGGGCATTTCAACTAAGGGGCCTTGACATCTGTAGCATGACACATTTTAGGTAAATGTAACACATTACACAGAGGAGACGAGATCACTGTAGACTTAGCTGAATGTTTACCTCTGACTGTGACTGTTGAGTGACAGACAGGTGCAAGCTGCCCTGCGGAAGCTGAGGAAGCCCAGTGTTCATTTGCCCAACTGGCCTCAGCAGATTGTAAAAGATCAAACCTTGCCATTAGGGCTGTTTGATTAGCAGAGAGGACACTTCCTGGTGACCTTTAAGTCTGTAAAGTTTTTTCTGCAGGAGATCTAGTCTCTGATCTTTAAGCGCTTTAAGGTGAACTCTCTTGTTTAGTTTTCAAAATTCAGGTCAGCAAACATGTATGTAAAGCCGTGGGTTTCTTCTAGATTGGATCCCATCTGTCAGTTTATTTTTATTGGATTTTCCCTCACCGTATCCATTTTTGCATCACACAAGACCACCCTCCCTATTCATGATAAATGTCATCACATTGCTGTTTGCAAACGTCAAAACAAACGCCCCTCGGGGCCTGAACAGTTGGCTGCAGTTTATACTTATACCAAAGAAAACCCCAAAAAAGATAAAGAAGCAGGTTATGGATGTATTTCTTATTTGTATTTCCCTTGAGACTACAATTTTCAAGAAAGTTCAGATAGAAAGTATGCACCACAGCCAGGCCCAAGTTTGTGTATTCTGAAGGAAAATCTGATTTCTCTTAAATGACAGGACCCTGCTGAGTGACATTTAGCCCATGTGTGTTTGCCTCTAGAAGTCCACAGGGGGGGCTTGGATGTCACAAAGCTATTATTCTGGCCAGAGAAAGGTTTTCTATTATTGGACGCCCAAAAATGACCTCTGGTGCTTTTAAGTCTTCAATCTTTGCGCTTTAACTTCAGTCACAGGTTGAACAGAGTCGAAGGCATTTAAGTTAGACTTGAATGAATTCTCTGACTATAAAGTACTGCAGGTAAACACCAGCTGTTTTTGTTTATTTATAACTCCTTTTTTTGGAAAAGTTTCTTACATACAGTAGCTACAAGTCTTTGTTTGGCATGCCATATGTTGTTACAGTCCAATAAGCTGAGCTGCCAAGACATACCAACATTTGGCATGTGAGTACTACTGTACTTCTTGCACATTAAAAAAAAAAAAACAACCCAAAACACACACACAGACAAACCACACTCGACTCGTGCATTTTAAAACTCTTTAAACAGTCATTATTGGAAGTCCTCTTTGAGTTTAGCATATTTTTCGTTTTCGTGAGCATGCCTGTGCTCTGTTGACAAAGGGTGGAACTTGGTGAGCTAAGAGGTGAGTGGGAGAGACCGATGGGGGTAGTAGCTATACTCAAGTGTGCTGGCATAGACTGCGCAGTATGTAAAAGATTTCCATGGCTAAAAAGGGAAGCCAGTGTGAAAACTTCTTTCTGTCACCCAGCAAAACACATCTGGTTAAAAGTCTTTTCTAATGATATAATGGGCTCAATCACTAGTTTCAGGTTTTATTCAATACAACATATTCATTTTGTAAATTACTGCTCCCATTAGTGTCAGTTACTGTCCACATTACTAATAAACCGAAGTATGGCTTTTGGTATGATTGGCAAGTAGCTAGCATATGTATGCGCAGTATCACTGGGTTCCTCAGTCAGCCCCACCCCTCTCGGATACCTAAGTTGTGGCTGGCAAGCGGAAGTGTATGATGGCCAATTTTTTCCCATCTTAAACCTCTACAAGTTAAGCCGTGAGCAAAAGGTGCTAGCTTCAGCTAGGTCACTTCTAATTTTAACATCACCAGCTGTCAGACAAAAAGTTCTCACAATTTGGAGTCGTCTAGGTTTTCTGGGGTCAGCGTGTGTGTAGAGGAAGTCATATTGGGTGACGGGGTGAAAGAGTTATTTTCTGGCTCGACCGCTAGATTTGATATCGCAACCGCAAGGGGAGAAAGCAGCACTGAACGAAATTACAGGTGGGCCAGAAGGGCATTTTCATCAGGCGGACACTTACCTCCTCCTCCTCTGAGAGGGTCGTGAGCTGCAGCAATTGAGCCGCTACATGGAAAAGCTTTTTGTCTGATGGGAGTTAAAAAGGGGAAAGAGAGAGAGAGAGAAAGACTAAACACTTTGGTGTGGACTTGCTCTTTTCTCTCATTGCCGATTATAGTGCCGCTCCAGCAGAAATATTCAGAGTGCCTTTCAGAAGTCATGGGCGCGCTTATCCTTTACATGACTGAGAATTCATTGTTAGCGCTGATTTATTGTTACAAATTTTCCACGGCTCAGCACGAAAGGAGTCAGCATTCACTCTTCGTGCCCTTTTCTTGACATTCCCAGTTGACTCTCGGCTTTAGGTTAGGATGTTGGTATCGTTGTATGTAACAGATATTCTTTCAACACGCCCATGGCCTTGTAGCAAAGACAGGACGCTGTTTGCCACCTGTGGACTCTGGTGCCAACGGGATCATGTGTGACTTTCACCGCACCCAGTACAACAGAGTGAACAACGTGGCAGCGTCACTCGGCTCTCTGCCCGTCTCTAAGCCTGCCGCTATTTTCGGGTGACAGCAGCTGCCAGGCCCGTTTTGTCAGGCCCCTACAGAAGGAAACAATGCCATGTGAGACTGAAGTTATTTTGTTTCATTCCTAGTTAAAACCAAGAACATCTTGGTAAGTCATTATTGTATATAAATGAAGTCAAACTAACACGCCACACTTTGCACTAGTACCATCTTGATTCGAGTAAAATCTTTTTTTTTTTTTTTAAAGAATTTCCTAGAAATTATGGACTAAACTCTTGCACACACAAACATAATTGGGTACACCTTGCTCGTCCTCGGTTGGACCTTTTCTCGCCTTCAGAACTGCTTCTATTATTTGTGGCATACATTCAACAAGCTGCTGGAAACATTCCTCAGAGATCTTGGTCCATATTGACATGATAGCATCACACAGATGCTGCAGATTTGTTGGCTGCACATCCATGATGTGACTCTCCTGTTCCACCACATCACAACGATGCTGTGTTTGATTGAGATCTGGCGACTGTGGAGGTCATTTGGTATATAAAGTTGTTCTCAAGAATACAGTTTGATATTATTTGATGTTTGTAATATGGTACATTATCCTGCTTTAAGTAGACATGAGAAGATGGATACACTGTGTTCATAAAGGGTCAACAACATGGTCAACAACAATACTGTGGTAGACTTTGCCTAAGGATCTCAACGTGTGCTAATGATCCCCTACGCCATTACACCACAACAGCTTGCCTGAACCTTTGATACAAGGCAGGATGGATCCATGCTTTCATGTTCGCACCAGATTCTGATTCGAATGGACCAGCAGAATTCAACACTCATCAGACTGGGCCACGTTTTTCCAGTCTTCTGTTATGCCGGTTGGGTTACCCTCTGCAAATTGTATCCTTAGTTTCCTGTTTCTAGCTCTCAGGTGTATTCTGCTGCTGTAGTCTATCTCATGTTTTGCATTCAGAGATGCTCTTCCACATAGGTTGGTTTGATTTACTGTTGCTTTCCTATCAGGTCGAAGCAGTCTTACCATTTTCCTCTGACCTCTGACATCAATAAGCCATGTTTACAAAGACTCACTGCTTACTTGATATTTTCTGTTATTCCTTTGTTGTTTCTTTCTGGCCGTTCTCTGCTCGGAAATAGTCAGACCAACCAGTCTGAAACCAACAATCATGCCACTTTCAAAGTCCTGTAAATCACCTTTTTTCGATGTTCTCATTATCGTTTTGAACATCAGCAGGTCATCTTGACCATGTCTACATACTTAAATGCATTAAATTACTTCCATGTCTTCTCACATAGCAGAAATCAAACCCTGTCATTGCTGATATTTTTGGATTGCTTCAGATTAAAACAAACACACAAAAAAAGCAGTGAATCTCCTGTGTTCTGTATTCAAACACTGACTATGGAATATTAGCTACATTTATGCAGGTTACGAATTTGCTCTGGGTGGTGTTTTGAGTGTCTGTGTAGATAATAATGTCATTAATATTTGCCTTCAGCGCAGCACACAGACAGATCTGAGTGGTCCTTAGACATGCTTAGTTGAGGTCATCTTGACCTGTGGCCATCTGTGCTTGCAGAGTCTACAGATTGAGAGTTGCTTGATCCTTAACCCTCTGCGATCGTGAGGCCAAATTCTTGCAGCAATCACACCATTAGTTTTGGGCACCAGCAAGTATCAGGTGTGATAATTACCATTCCTCCAGGGGGGGGGGGGGTGGGGGTGGCGCAAGCGTTTCTAATTTGGAACCTGTCTATGTTTGGGCACCACATTTTCAGCAGGCTCTCATTAGGCACAAACAATCAGTCAAGTATAATGAGTTTAGTGAAGTGGCGTGGTATTTAAAATAGTTGAGAGGGGTTTTATGATAACATTCTTCCCCCCAATCCCTAGAATCCATTCAGCGAGCGGTTTCATGATGAGAAATTCTCAATTTGGCCGGCAGATTCCATTAAAAGTCATTAGCTACACAATGACTAAGCAGCTGCTTGTTGAGCTCACTACGTCTCCATCACTAATCACAGTCCCTCTCTTTCCTGTCTCTGGAAAGCCAGGTGTAAAAGAGGCATGAAACTCTTGATTGATACTTCAAGTAGTTTTTCCCTCGGCGAGTTCAGTTTAATTTACTACCGTGGCCACTTAAAGAAAATGAGTTACCTACTGATCATACAACATGTTAGGAACTTTAAATGTTCACTTTAAGATCAGCTCCTTCAACCTTTAAAACACAGGACTGCTGCAGTTATTGTATGTCCAGCCTTTCGGCTGCAGCACAGGCCATGATTTACATTTTAACACGTGAGAGGAATTTTCTCAGTGAGGACCCCTCCTCTCTGAAGTGCTGCCTGAGAGTTGAGTCATCACTTGTGCTCAGCAGCAAGATTTTTTTCTCTTACACCCACAGCAGCAAAGACTATTTGGTTATTCTTTTTTTTTCTCTCGTTGTCATTTTCTCACACTTTTAAAGCAACAAACTAATATTTCAGCTGAGACAGACAGCAAGAAGCTGGGAGGGGGGGAGATACATCCATCCACGCCTACCCTAAGCTCTTTACGCCTCACTGTGAGAGTGGTTGGGCTGCTTCCAGGATGGCTTAAATCATGGCTAAGCCACTGTGGGATTTGGGGTTCCACGCTGCATGTTTTGATTGTGGGTATTTAATATCTGAATAATGGTGCAAAAATCTCTTATTCATTACAGGACAGAACATGCTGTTTCTGTCTAACAAGAGCAGATCAATTTTTTGTCACATCAAAGAATCATGAAATGCAAAATAAGTGCAAATAGATGAGCAGGATGGCAGAGGGAGATGTTCCCGAGTGGCTTGACCCAAAATGCTCAAGGATAGAAGCATTGTTTTCAAAGCTCAGAAAGGACATTGTCAGTGCGCTCAGATCAGATGCACTCCCTATATACAGGGACCAGTGTCAGGCAAACAGAGGATCAGGTTTCACGCCGCTGGTAGTTACAGGGCAATGTATACAACACGAAACACAAACTGAGCACTTGTGTGTAGCTGCCAAGGGTTTAGGAGAAGATCCAGTTTCTATGTGCTTTAACCTCCATGATTATTTTAACATCTGTGCAATACAGCAGTGGGTAGAAGCCAAAAAACTGAGCTACTGCCTTATAGCTTCAAGGATGCTATGACCTATATTCTTTAATCTCTGCTGGGAAACACATGCCACTTCTAAAACTACTACTTTTGCTGTTTTTACTGTAGTCTTGCCAACATCACCAATCCTGCAAACATAATGCAGATTGTCTGTTTACAGATTTAGAAACAAAGTGCTTCATGAGATGGAATAAAAGTGAAATTGTGTTGAGGAAATGGCAAACAATATATTTAATTAATTAAAATTAAAATGTGATGATTAAACTAAAAAGTAAAAAAATAAATGCAATAGTAGGAGATGAGGAATAATCAGTAACCCCCAGGGCTGGAAGATTTGGCCCAAAACTGAACTTCCTCCAAAAGCTTCTTGAGATAAACTCCAGTCAGTCCCCCAGAGGCTGCTTGTTAAACTGTCCAATTTTAGAGTAAAGATGTTTGTTTTGAGAATGAATTAAAAAAATGTACTAATTTACCAACAACTGTGCGGTGGATGGATTTTTATATAATTCACTCATTTAATTGTATTTCGGGCTAAATTTACATATTAGTTATATTATTACTACAGCCTGAATGATACACGACTTTTAAACCCGATACTGATATCGGGTGTTTTTAAAAATCCGATATTCTGATCTATCAGTCGATATTTTTGTTTCACGTGAAACATAAACAGAGTACTCTAACATTTGTTATGTGTAGTGATTTATTTACTCAGATGTGGTCTGCCTGACTCTGGTCAGATCAGCTGGTTGATCTTCAAAGCACATTTGTTGATGACAGTGAAGTTGCAGAAGGCCCTCTGGTGGACAAACAATACCACCTCAACGCTCGCAGCATCACTGAAGCGTGTTTATCCGCTATTAATTTTCATCAGTCATCATAAATGCAGATATATATGCAAATAGCTGATGTCGGCTCACACATAATAAATATGAGCTTGCTAAGATTATGTGATAACTTTACGTTCATTTCTTGCTCCAAAAAACACAAACATGACAACGCCCATAATTCTAACTTTAAAATGACAGTGCAGAAACTAATGTCACAGTCTCCATGTTTAGATACAGTCTGTGGTGTATATATTTTAATCATTAAAAAAATAACACGTCACCTATTTATAATAAAATTACTTATTAAATGTAATAATGGCTCTTCTCCCTCTTTTCCTTCAATAACTGCTAAACGTTGCTTCTGTTTTTTTAAATTAATGATTGATTAGTTTAGAACATTTTACAAGTTCTCTTAAATAACTAACTCTGTTACTGTTTCTGTTCGAGGCAAAATTCAATTTTTTTTCAGAAAGACAAGAAGACAAGCTTTACTATGATATTCAAAGTATAATATCCAATGTGAAGAGATTCAGAAGGTGCAAGCAAAACTGGGAAACACTAAGTTATAGCAAATGTAAAAATCTTTCTCTGTGTTACAAGAAAAACATTCACATTCAAAGCATTTAAAAATATTTTCTACTAGTTATTTATAGTAGGTCCTAGATGATTATTACAGTGTTAAATTCCAGAAGAAAATCAGGATCACATTTTGTTTATTGAACTTTATGGAAATCAGATGAGCTGCAAAATTACAGCAGTGGATTGAGAAGTAGCAACATTTTCTATTTCTGAGACAGATTTGAACGCAAATGTGCACCTCTGGAAAAAAAAAAAAGTAAATATTCTCTCTTAGAAAAATGTTACTTGAATCCTGACTGAAGGATGATTTTCGAGAGAAATAAAGCACTTAAAATGTTTGGGAAAGTAACTTGGGTTGTGGCCTTCAAGTATCTTTTGTAACCTTTCATGTTGTTGGTGATTTTTTTTCAGTGGGAGGCTGGAAATTTTTTTTTATCAACACAGGTATTTCAACAATATTTGGTGCCATAAATTTTTCATTCAAAGAGAAAATGGTTACTTATCACGAAGTTCGCACAGTGTATGAAGAGTTTAAAGGTGATCTAAAAGATCAATTTATCCACTCATTTTAAGTGCAACACTATTTAGGCCTCCCCAGGAGAACTCTGTGATCCCCTGCTTTCATGGATTACCGCACGTCTCTATACTTGCGCTGCTGCTGCTGGACATCTACATTTAGTTTTTAAAACATAACCAACACATTTCACAGCACAGCAGGCATGTTCTTGACCCATTACACCTGACTGAGGAGCCTTAAAATTTCTATTTCTTAATACACTCTAATAATACACTCACAAACCATCCATATATCCATTTTCTGCTGCTTATCTGGGCATGGGTCACAGAGGGAGCAGTCTAAGTACTCCTAACTCCTCTCACCCCAGAGACCTCCTCCAGCTTATTCGCGGGGGGACACTGAGACATTCCTAAACCAGCCGAGAGAGATAATCTCTCCACCGATTCCTGGGTCTACTGCTGGACCTACTCCTGGTAGGACATGCCCAGAATACCTAACCTAGGATGTGTCCAGGAGGCATCCTAGTCAGATGGCCAAACTACCTGTCTCCTTTTGACGTGGAGGAGCAGCAGTTTTACTCCCAGTCCCTCTCGAATAACCGAGCCCCTCACCCTGTCTCTAAGGGAGAGCCCAGCTGCTCTTCGAAGGAGCAGCTCTTTTTGCTACTTGTGTCCATAGCCTCACTCTTTTAGTCGGTACCCAAAGCTCGTGACCATATTTGGTTAGAGTAGGAACGTATATTGATCGTTAAATCGACAGCTTCACTTTTATGCTCAGCTCTAATTTCGATACAACAGAGAGCTGAGCATAAAAGTACCACTCTCCCCTCACTCGTTAACAAGACCCCAAGACACTTGAACTCCTCCACTTGGGGCAGTAACTCGTCCCTGACCAACAGTGGGCACTCCACCCTTTCCAGCTAGCAACCATGGTCTCGGACTTGGAGGTGCTAATTCTCATTCCCACCGCTTCACACTTGGCTGAAAGATGAAATCCTGAGACCACTAAAGCGGAGACCTTCCATCGCTTGGCTACACATAAGTACTCTATCCATAAAAACTATGAACAAATGGCAGCCCTGGTAGCGTCTAAGACCCACTGGAAACAAGTCTGACTTACTGCCACCAATATGCTACTTCCAGATCAACAGAAACAACCAAGTCCAACCAACAATCAAGACAATATATTTGGATACACCAGCTCTGTCCAACATCTTTCCCCGCCACCTGATCCAGCTCAGCACCTCTCTTCACTAGAGTGTCCAAAACATGCGGCCGCAGATCTGATAGCATGATTACAAAATCGATCATCCACCTACGACCTAGGGTGTCCTGGTGCCATGTGCACTTATGAACACCCTTATGCTCGAACATGATGTTTGTTATAGACAAACTGTGATAAGCACAAAAGCCCAATGATAGGACACCACTCGGGTTCAAATCCGGCAGGCCGTTCCTCCAAGTCCCTCCCAGCCACGTCAGCGTTGAAGTCTTCCAACAGAAAAATAGAGTTCCTTGGGTGCAGCACTCTCCAGGAGCCCATGAGACTCTAAGAAGGCTGGCTACTCTGAGCTGTCATTTGGCCTATAGGCACAAACGACAGTCAGGACCCTGAAGGCGCAGGGAAGCAACGCTCTCGTCCACTGGGAAAACCCCCCAAAATACCGGCAGTGAACCGGTGGGATACAAGTATACCCACCCCTGCCTGGCGCCTGTCACTGAGGGCACCTACAGAGTGGAACAGCCTCTCTGTTTGTTTTCCTGTCTCTGAAAAACAAACGGAGAATCTAAAAAGTTAAGTTCACTCACAAACCATTGAACCTGGTTTTCAGCCTCTCTGTGTTTGTTTTATTCATTTTTTGGACGTTGCATGTTTTGAAGTTCACTGAGCAGCACACAGCTGTACTGATGTGTGTTGATGCTGGGTTGTGGAGTGAAACAGGAAGTGTTAGCGACTGAAGAAACACCGCAGGCTCTTCCCCAGGCAAGCTTTAATTCTCAAGAGTATATTGCTTATTGCCGACAACAACAACAAGCATTTTCCTCTCTGGTGTTCCCTGCACGATATAGTGCTGATGCTCCTTTGATTTTCTGTTTCTATACAACACAAAAAAGATCTTAATTTATTTCTGTTCCCGCAGTTGGAGTTTGTTTGCAGCATGTTGCATTAAGTGAAAGTATTATTTATAATAAAACATAAATCAGTGGGTATCAAGCTGCCACATACTGTAATTTGGACAGCAGCTGGTGCGAAAGTTCACTGGTTATTTTTGACCTGCTGTTTTCAACACCAGAGCGTTTGCTAAAATGGTGTTAATAATTATAATGCCATCATCATACACACTCTATTACTATTTGTGTACGCATGTGGTTGTATGTGTGTGGAGAATATGACACGCTATAATTGACACATGATCATAAAAAAAGGCTTTTAAAATATTGTAAATGACTTCAAGTGTAAATCTAAAAATACGCGTTTCACGTCTGTGCGCTCAGATGTAACAGGTTATGACTCAAATGAGTACAGCTAAGACTGTAAACTGTTGTGGTTGATGGCACAGCTGCTGTATGTGAAGCGCACACACTTCCTGTGGTTCCGGTTCATGACTTGGAAAATGTTGCATTCGTTAAATCAGTGTTTGGGACACACATGTATGTATAGTTTAGTATGTTTGGGTCAGATGAAATAGTGAAGCATGTAGCAAGCATATGTTGATTCTGAGAAAACTTTACTAATTTTCAATCCTGGCATTGTTCAGCTCCCTCTTGGGGTCTCTCGTGCTGTCATCGCCATGAGTGGCTGTTAATTTCCCTCGGCTTTGTCCCTCTGCAGTGAAGTTGCAGTGCTTTGCAGGAGCTCTTTGTTTCCCAGCAGGAATGAAAACTTTTAATGAGCTACCAACGAACCAGGAACTTTGTACCAGGAATCGATGTCTTGTACCTCCCATAATTTCCAAAAACAATTTTCAAATTCTCCACACAGTGTAAAGTTGTTTATATCAACTGTGGAAACCAGAGGATGTGTCATATGTAACAACAAGATCTGCAGCTACAGATTGGATACACAGTGGCTGTAAATTAGGTACTTTTTGACTGGATAGTTGAATCTTGTTAAATAGACACAAAAACCTGTGTCTATTTAACAATTAGCTCCTGAAAATAACCACAGTGTGTATAACAGAAATTTAAATAACACATAAAGACAAAAATCCTTTGTGTCAGCATCAAAAACATTTTCTAGACCTATTCCTAAAGTTTGTAAGTTAGGTTGCTAATTTCATCTTGATGAAAACTGCATTTTTTTTGCATTTGTAATGCAGATATCTGACAAATTACTATTTGCGTTGTACATTGTACTAAAGATTCTTTCAAAAAATGCTGTGATCCGCTTTTGCTTTCTTGCATTTTATTTTTGTTTCTTCTCAATCATTAACAAGGCTGTATATTAGCTCAGCGGTACCGGTCTGTGAGTCGTTTGGTACTGGGCGGCGAGAATTGAAGCTCGTGTGTGAAATTTATGGTTTTCAGGGTATTTATCGGTTTTTATCTTAATTTTTTGTTATCATTTTTATCGGTTTCTCTGGGTCTTTTCCCGTGCGTTTTGAATAACCCCTCTTTTTTTTGGGTACGGTTTTATTTTGTTGTATTTATTCGCAACACCTTAAAGGCCGGTCTGTGAAAATATTGTCAGACATAAACCGGTCCGTGCCGCAAAAAAGGTTGGGGACTGCTGTATTAGCTGGCTGCTAGCTTTAGCTGGTCACTTGGGACTCCCCCTCATTGTCCATATATGGTCATTTCTGTATCTAAAGTGAATCCACAAACTAGTCGGTGATATTCTGGTGGTTATGTCTAGGGCTGGGCCATATTATACCGTTTACGGTAATACCAGTACAATGTTAGGCAATGATAAGAAAATGAAATATTGCGATAGAATATGGGTACGACGCGCATGCGCAGTGCCTTTGTTTTCATACGCACATGCCGGAAAAAGCATGGCAGCGACAGAGAATGAGAAGCGGATTGTTGAATGAAACAGATGAACCAGAATTGGTTTGTAAAAACATGCAACTTCAGTGATGTGGAACTGGTTTGGTTTTTGTCTGAACGATAGCCACCAAAGCATTTTATTATTATTTTTTTTAGAACATACAAACGGGTCGTCGTTATTACCGTATTTTTCGGACTATAAGGCGCTCTTAAAAGCCTTTAATTTTCTCAAAAATCGACAGTGCACCTTATAATCCAGTGCGCCTTATGTATGAATTCTGGTTGTGCTTACTGACCTCAAACTGATTTTACGTGGTATATGGCGCTCAAAAATCTGTCAAAAAATGTTTTAGTACGACTTAAGCTACGAAGCTGCATTACAGCTACCGTAGTCAGGAGCCTGGCGGAGTGATACGTACTGTGCTTCAACATAATATTACCGTATTGTGTGTATATAAGGACCCCAAAATGGAAACTGTTAAGAAACATGCTTATGAAGTGGATTTTAAACTCAAGGCGTCACGCAGTAGAACAGAGCGGCTGCAAGAGAATTCAGCAACAGCTGCTTGTTAAAGTGAAAATAAATTGATGGGGTTTTTTGCACTAATAAAGTTGTGGAGTTGTAAAGTAGTTAATTATTGCACAATTTCTGTAAATCCAATAAACTTCATTTCACTTCTCAAATATCACTGTGTGCGTCTCCTATATGATATATTTAACTGACATTTTTTTTTATTGTAACAACCAACGATTTATACGGGAAAATAATGACTATTAACAAGGTTGCCCAAACTTTCAAAAAATCTTTGGGCCTTTCACTTTGGATGCAATGTCTTGGATCCATAAATAAGTCAAATGAAAAGACTGTCTTAGTCTGGGGTTTATGACTTAGTAGTAAAGGTCTCTTGACAGCCAAGATATTTATTCATCAGCCCAGGAAACTCAAAGAAGCTAAAAGTAAAATATTTTGAATACAGATGTTTTGTATATGTTGTTGCATGTTTTGGATGCGTTGCAAAGTAGTGCTAACCTGTAAACTCTGCTGCTTTTCAGTGTACGGGCCGGGGCACATTCGGATTTGGCAAAGATGATGTTATAATAATAATAACAGCAGGTCTATCCCTCAGGATCTGCTGTAATGTGCGTAGCGATCCCTGATGTGGAAGCAGCTGAATGCAGCACGGCAGGAAGCCTAGAGGACAAAGGAATAATCTGCTTTTATTGACAAGATGAGAGAGAAATCCCTTAAACCCTCTGGTTTTACTCATGAGTGCGAACATCGCAGGCACAAAAGAAACTGATGAAATCCTGCTCTGAATACTGTGCTGTCTGTACCTTGTACTCATACTGGGAAAGGTTTCCGAGTGATGCAGTACAAGTCTGAGTATTACATTCAGCCACTCCAGACACCCACTGCATCTGTAAGAGTTTCCAGGTATTCCCAGTAAATTTAAAGAGCTGTACATTGCTATTCTGTTTTTAGTGCAATGCCCCGTAACATGTCAGAATTTGAAGTGTAACCAATATACAGTTCAGTGGTTATGGCGGACTCATTTTTGGTTCTAACTTCATTAAACATATCTAGTAGAAAAATATCTGAAACAAACCATTTAGAGCACGGTTTTTCCCACAGTTTTTCCCACTGTCGGGATTGCTTGTACATGTGCGGATCTCATTATTTGCATCTTTGATCGTGTTTAATATGAGCAACTACCTCTGTAACAGTATAAATTGTTACAGTGAGAACGGATCCATGATAATCAAAAGCTCCCAGCGTAGCTGCTGCTTTAGCTTGTTTCCTGGAAGTCCCGTTCTGACCTCTGGCACAGTGTGTTCTGCAATTTCTCGAACATGTGGAGAGTGCAAACATCAATTCCTCTTTCAAACCCTCCCAGGTTGTGTGTGGGGGATCATCACTGGTGATGCGAGCAGTTTACACCATAGCTCCAGCATGCCATAGCTCAGGAACAGAAGGGACATTGTGACCATAGTTCACATTCAGATACTGAGTTGGGGACACTAATCTTAGAGTGCATTGTCTACAAATTGCAGGATTGGTGGCTCAATCCCCTCCACAAGAACCTCAAGTTTCTCTCGATGACAGACTGATCACTGGTGATCTAGCTGTTGCAAAAATCCCCGTTTTCAAGCCCAAAGGCAACCCGTCAGGTTCAGGACTGAGACCCGGAGCATGATTGTCATTTTGTCAACATTCATTGAGTTCTGAATTGTAAACTGCTACAGCATGTGGGACTGTCAGAGTAGACATGATTCTACTGTACCGTCCCAAGGATCTGAGGGAGATTATTCATAGGGAACAATCTGAACCGTCGCTATTATGTCAACTCAAAGCACACTGAAAACACTGACATTTTTGGCTACTTAAACAAAATGTTCATTTACTGCTTTTGGCCTCTTACCAAATTTGACTCTCTGAAACTTTCTACAATTCCTTGAAAAGAATATCAAACTGAAGGATTGCTTTTTTTTTTAACACACTGGAGGAGAGCCAACACAAACGGTAAGATTGCAGCTAAGGTCGAGGTCACTGTAACCACGCAACACGTTTTTTTGTATTTTACCATAAATAAAGCATTTACCTGCAAACTATGGAGAAAAAAAATCTCACAACTATTCAAAGCCTTAAACTTATGAAGTGATTTCGTATCTTAAAGGTCAATTTCCCTGCTCTTATTCAGTGCCGTAAGTAAGGAACAGAAGGAGACACTGACACCATATTTCACATTTAGTCAGATGCTGAATTGGTGACGCTAATCTTAGATTGTCTTGTCTACAAATTGCAGGGTTGGTGGTTTAATCCCTGGCCACTCCACATGCCAAGTGTTCTTGGGCAAGACACTGAACCACAAGTTGTTCCAAGTAGCAGATAAGCGCCTTTCATGGCAGCACAGCCCCAGCTGGTATATGATGAGTGTCTTTGAATGGGTGGAGGAGAAAGTCATGCCAAGGTTCAAAGACACTGCAGTGTATATGTGCAGACCATTTAATCTGTGGCGGCTATCTAATAAATGACTATCTTTACTACATGTATTGAGTCTGGACAGGTGTGGATTTAAACAGCAACTTGTTGGCAGAGGTGTACAGTACAACAGCAAGGCGTTAAGTGTAGTCGTTCATTGCTCTGCAATGGCTAAGCAGTAAATTTACAATTTCACAGTATAAAGTGTGGAGGAATATGTGTTTGCATGTATCGGATTTGCATGCACCATCATTTTTCTTGGTGAGTTGGATTATTTTTCTTTATCCCTCTTGCTTTGTTTTTTCTAGTATTCCATTCTTTTATACAGTTCTGTGGAAAAAGTCTTGAGCTAGCTCTCGTTTCTTCATATTTTTCTTGCTTGGTTCCACCATCATGGAGTTTGCATGTTCTCCCCATGTCTTTGTGGGTTCTCTCCTGGTACTCCGGCTTCCTTCCACAGTCCAAAGGCATTTGGTTAAGTGGTGATTCTAAATTGCCCTTAGGTGTGAATGTGAGTGTGAATAGTTGCTTGTCTCTGCGTTGGCCCTGGGACCTGTCCAGTGTAACCTGTTTCTTGCCCTATGGCAGCTGGGATAGGCTCCAAGTGGTCTTGAGTAATAGTAATCCAGGCGTTATCCAGATGTTTTTCTTTGGCTGCTTTTTCACTAATTTCCAGTTCTTGTACCTATCTACTTTCAGGGGAAATGTTAGTTGTTTTCTTGCTAGGTACTTAACACCAGCCTATGAATCATTAAATTGTATCTTTAGGCACTTTGTTACTAGCAGCCTGTTACAAAAAAACTTGATTTCTTTCAGTGAATCTATGAAAAATTGAAAAAGATAACACAGCTTGGCAGTTTTTGCACTAACGAGGTAATTTGGAGAGAGATATTAAGAAGGATAAGAGGAAAAAAAAAAGCATAGGGAGCATAGTGTGTCTTCTCTCTCCAACAGAATGTTGCTAAAGTTGCTAAATGTGATTTGACGTTAGATAAGCTGGACTTACAGCAACAGGAAGAAACCACCGGGGGTTGTATTTATCTCTGGATGGGAAGATGACCTACAGTAAAATTAACTTAATGTATTTAATTTTTAAGCTAAAGACTAAGCAAGGTGGTTTTATGTACCATCCTTCCTGTTTTTAGAACATTTGAAATACTCTTATGAGACAAAAACCCCATGTTTTAGTCATTCTGCTCCTACTGATCAGTCTGTCATAAGCAAGTCCAGAGGGGGGAAGAATACTTTTGGCAGAGCCACTGATCTCAGGACACTGAACCTGTCCAGCTCTGTGTCCTTGAGCCTTGCCTTAGTCATGAATCACCGGACTGACAAAGCTCAAGGCATGATCAGAATGACACATGAGCTAATTTCTTACCCCACACAGGCGTCTGGGGATCGTCTGTGCAGCGCTTTATCATCCTTCTGCTGATGTCGTCAGTGGCTTTAACCCGTTATATAAATCCGATTGTTTTCTTGTCACAACCTTATGCCAAACGCAGATTCAGGTTTTCAATTAGATGTGATGCTGCGCATATCTCGGCACATTACTGCGAATGAAGTGACCGACAGTGTTGACGCTAATGAAGGCAGCCCACTCAGGCTTCACTTTGTCTTCATTATTTCTTCAAATTGAAAACTGAATGTAATCAAGTTCTTATTATTTGAGAGAAAATCTTTAAAAAAAGGGACTGAGTAATATGAAAATTAACAACGCATTGCGCATAATGGAAGATTGTAGACTCTTATGTCGTTAATGGTTAGGATGCTGTCAAAATGTTACAGTCCAAATGTGGGTTTCCTGCTTGAGTGACACAAAACACAGGAGAGCGACTTTCTTCCACTGCTGTAATTTAACCTCCTAAGACCCGAACTCTTCCACAGCATGCATTTTTAATTCCTCTTTGATATTTGGGCTGTTTGGGGCCTGATGAATGTAAAAACAAAGAATTACCTGATTTTTTTTTTTTTTTTTACTTATTTTTGTTTTTAAGAAAAATGAGAGCCACATATGAGGATATTTTTTAAAAATTTCGATAGAACAGAAGCAGTATAATGTCCTCGTAAGTGGATATCAGGCCCTTGTAGAGCAAAATTGAGTATTTTGGTCTAAATAACCCAAAATGCGATGTCCACATATGTGGACGCCAGGTCCTAGGAGGTTAAACAGTTTCATCATAAATTCAGGCAGATGGGGCAGTGGACTGTTTATGAAACACATGCTGGATAGGTTATATTAAGATCATGCTAGAGGAGGGTGCTGGGCTTCAGGAGCACTATCCAAGACCACATCAGTATGCATGTTGTGTTTTTGCCTGTCACCACAAGCATGGGGCACGTGCAGGCATAGGCAGTGAATACAAGGGCAGAGTTGTCTCTTCAAGGCCCTATCTGTGATTCTTTTATATGCATTATTTCCAGGTAGAGGTGACTTTTTCTTATTTAGGAACTATTTTGATGGGTTGATGGAAAGTATTCTATTTATCAGCAGATCATCCTTGCTGTGTACAGGCGTAAAGATTCTCTAAGTCCATGATTTGCTTCGTACCTCAGTGAAGCATACCTTGGTTCATGTCTGTTAGTGGGGTTGAAGAGCATGAATGAAAAAAAAGGGAAAAAATAAAACCTTTTGATCACAGGTATCGCCTATTTGATTGTGATTGGTTTTCCAACTCTCATGCTTCTGAGGTGTAGCGTGCCTTTTCCTGCATTCACATGCTCTCATGCTTCCCCTAAAAATAGCATGCTAAGTTAGAAGTATTTTTATCGATGTACAATGGACCTAATGGTCAGTATGGAAAATGCATTTTACATGGATAAGATTAATAAGATACATTGTGTGCATCTCCAAATGAGAATTGTCCACATTTACGGACATGGCATCACAGTGGAGGCTAAATATACTGAACTTTGCTGTTCATGACACACACAGAGAGAACAGGGATCAGGAGCTTGTGGTAAATCACAGTCTAATTTTGTAAAACTAAGACAGTTGAGCTCCCATTGGTCACAGTTTAGTGGTCAATGTAGACCTCTGCGATGAATCTTTGCACAGCCTATGACTTAACCTACACCTATGTCATTGTTAATGTGTTTATTACCTTGTGGTTGTAGCCCAGTGTTTTAAAAGCAGTGCCAAATAAAAACAATACATAGAACCAATTTCACCTTTTGTATCCCCAATCTTCATTTTTTGGCAAAAAAACATATTTTTCCAGTTTTTGTAAATTCATTTATTTCCATTGCGATCATTTCAACAGTCTGCATTCAGGAATGTGCTGAAATCTTTGAGTCCGTATGTTGAGGCTATGGTTATCGTTGCTTATATTGATGTCGTGTTTGTTATTCTCTCACTGATAAATTCCAAATAAAAAGTCAATTGACATTTTCACAATGATTGCAGGCGGCGTTGAGGCGGCATGTTTTACATATTTCCAAGGAGGTGCATGTGAGGTTGTAGCGTAGGTTACAGTGTAGGGTTTCAAAGGGGTTTGCAGTTCTGGCATTCGTGCAGTGTTCATTTGACAGAGACGTACAAACGTTACTGTTGTAATAAATCATTTGTTACACAGGATCAGAAGTCCAGAGCTCCACACAGCTGTCAGACTTTCTTACAATTTTTAATAAGTTGTTTTTACTCTTATTAAGCATTGCTATCTGTTTTCTGAAGTCAAAAATATTTTTTAAGTTTTTTTTTTTTTTTTAAAGTCAATATTTGTGGTAACAATTTGGCCTTACACTCTAAGGAGCCATGGTTCGAGACTGGGAAAAGAGATAAATTCCTGGGATGTTTGCACCTGAAAGGGCATCCTATATAAAAATCCATCTACTGTGGCGACCCCATTGCTCTAAACCAAAAGAAGCTTGCTATTTGCAGTAGTGCATATTGTATTACACACGTGGGTGTTTACTTTAACTACACTTTGACTAAAGTAGTAGTATTATTAGTATTTAGTATTGAAATGCTTTATTTCTTTAAACAATTAAAGTTTAAATCAATATTGCCAGAATGATGAATGTGACATTAAGACTGCTGAAGTGTGTGTGTGTGTGTGTGTGTGTGTGTGTGTGTGTGTGTGTGTGTGTGTGTGTCCTAGAACCTAAAAAAATAAAACAACAGTTAACAGCCTGGCAACAAAATCGAAATATATTTAATTGTGTCTGCTGATGCTCGGAAAGTTATAACTACTCATTGACAACATTTTAATTGTAAATCACTAAAATACTAATAAAACCTTTTTATTAGTCTGTTAGTCATGAACACGTACAGCAGATTTAGGGTGATTTCGCGTATTATTCGGTTTATTATTGTTGTTGTAAGAGTTTATTTTCCCTTCTCATTTGCAGTGTCACCTCTAGACTATTCAAATGGCCATTTCAACCAGATTCAGCAATAACAAAGATGTCCTTAATAGAAGATAGAACATATCAGCTACTTGCTGTAATGAAAATACAAGATAGAACTAAAACTGCAGATATGGCCGTGGTTTCTAAACTGTTGCTGGTTACAAACATTACTCAGAAATCATTTACAGCTACGAGTTGATCATCAATCAGGTGGCCAGTTATAACATCTCTCTAATCTTGGGTTTTCCTACTGCATGCGCTGCCCATTGAAACAGCACTGTGTCAGTAATGACACTGCAAATGTCTAAGATGTTCATCTGTTGTCTGTGTTTGTCAAGGCTGCACGCAATCACGTTTACAGCTGTTGTTGTAAACATGCTAATTTGCTGTTATCACCTTGGGAAAAGGATGAAGCGTAGTTATTGAGAACAGTCATAAAGACTCTACAGCATTGTTCACAGACCAAGGCCGATCTCACAGACGTTTACAGCTGCTCTAAAACTACAGAAACTCTGTATTTTCCCATCTCATACAGAAATCCCAAATCAGTTTTCAGTGAAGTAAAAAAACATAAATATATATTTATATATATATGAGACTGCAGCAATTTAAATTTTGTGCTTTGTCCTTTAAAAAAACTAATCTGAAGTTTAAAGTTATCTTACCTTGTGGATTACAAATTCAGCTCAATGATAGCACATCAACTTATTCAGTCTCTCTTGTGCGTTTCTGTATTTTTGTGGTATGCACGAGATACCTCATGAATCAATGTAGCATTTGAGGTCAGACAGATGGGCTGGCTGGAGTTTCCCGGGGTAGTCCTTAGGTCATTTTATTTCGGAAAGCATCACCGTGTGGTGGTTGAAGCTGCTGTGGGACAGTCATCCATAAGGAACATTAGGTCAGAGATTTCTGCTCCCATGAACAAATGGGATTAAGCAGTGCCGTACCCAACTCTCAATGCATCTACTGTTTATCAAGATCCTATATTTACTACACGCTTTAAGAGAACGTGGGGCAAACTGGTTACTGGTTCTACCTCTCCTATCAGGGGAAGAGAGACTTCCATTGCAGAATTGGCACATTTCTTCCCCAACAAAAATCTTAATGAGCATTCAAAACATCCAGATCCTTTATTTGAAAAAGGTATTTATGGGTTTCTCAATGGGGAAAAATAAATTTATCGGATTCTCATCAAACTGAATTTCTGCTACTGTCAGTCTTCACCTCTTTCATTTCCTTTTACCAATTTTTACAACGTTTAACTATTATTAAAATAGAAGTTTTTGTGTTAGATGCTGGCTCTCGTATGTACATGATGATGGTGAGTCACTTCAGGAAGAGTGGAGGAGAATGAGTGGGTTTTTTGATGTTTGCAGGTTGCCTTCTGAAGGCTTGAGACCTGCTTGTGCACTCTGCAGCCCTGCACACCATACACAGCATCACTGATGATATTGGAGTCAAAAATTAAATTTGTTCTTTTCTATCTATTTATTTCTTATTGAATTGGTCAATTATTTATGCAGAGTGCTTCACAGACAGTTAAGCTTTCTCTTGTGAGTTTTCTTTCAGATTAAATTCCAAGTTTTAGTATTTTTTTTCTTAAAAGCCTTAGACATACAAGTGATAAAATCTTAAAAGCAACCCTACTTAAAACCTTTTTCACATTTAAATCAAGAAACACTTGATAACCATTAGTCATGGGTACAGCACAAAAGCCAAACCTTATCCAAAGACACATTTACCACAAAGGTTAATGTTCTTTAATTCACTTCTTATGCCAGGTATTCAAAAACTAAAAAAGTAAGAGGTTTAAAGATTCCCACCTCTTTATCACAGTCATTACACTCTGCTGATCCAATCCAAGGTAGCTGTGGGGGCACTGGAGTCTATTCCTGCTGTCGTAGTGTGAAAGGTGGAGTGCACCCTGGACAACACGTAGACTAATAACTATTCATGCCCACATTCACACCTACGGCTAATTTAGGTTGGCTAATTAGCATAACCCACCCACTTCTTTGGACTGCACCCAGAGAGAAACCACTGAAGCACGGAGAGAACGCGCAGACTTCACACAGGAAGGCTCCAGCTGGTTGTAGCCGTAACACCGTGCTGCCCGTTCATCATACCGTCTCTGACAATGTAACCATTTACAACTGATGCGACTCAGTGAATAAATATCAACCAGTGACAGCGGTGAATGTCATCTCATTTGAAAATAGGCCGATAATAGTCACCGAGGACAATGTTTAGATAATATATCTGTGCGTCATTAAGTGCAACATGAAGACCCGACTGAAAAATCTAACACCAAGAGATCAAAAGTGCTTCCTTTCAGCTGTGTAACAAAATACTGATTTAAAAAGGATCATTTTTAAATTTAAAAGTTCTTGGATTTGCCTCCAGTGACTTGTCTCATGACTTGAAACCTGCCTGTAAAGATGCAAAGTTTTTCATCCTGGCAGTGAACAGTTGTTTAAATTTCTGGGAAAAAGATTTCTTTTAATGCAAATTTCTTCTTGACGTGCAGTCTACGCTGGCATTAAGTAAGAGTATGTTGTCAAAAAATAAATGCAAATTTGAGTTGAGTATATCTTGGCAGCTCCCTTGGTTGTCATGCAGGAGTGGTCAGTCCTCTCTGTGAGCTCTGTGCCCCCTTGTGGGTGGAGCCATCTGCCAGCAAACATCCGAGGGAGGCTGAATATACAGATGTGATGCATCATTATGGGATGACAGAGATGAATGATGAACGCTGGCACTGCCTGATGTCGCTTCATTGACAAACTGAGCCATGACTGCCCAGTCATTGTAACGGCCCGAGTGTGTTATTTACTGCCGTTGCTGAGTCGTCGTCTTCTGTTGGGATTAGCATTTCTAGGGTTGCAGCAACATTGTTTCCAGTTTCTAAACTGGGACAGTCAGAGGCATAAAGAGATTTCCTGGCTTTGAAAGAAGAGGGGATGATTAAAAATGCATGCGGGTGCTTTTTGTCATTACAGAGCCATCAGTGGTTGCAGGTTGACAAGACAATTTCACATCATGGAAATGAATTAACCGGGGTTCATTCATTATGCATGCCCATTGGTTTCTTGTTCAGGATGGCCATTGTGTCATTTCTAAATAGATGAAAGCCAGGTAGGCTTGCAGATAACCTGCTAGTGTATTTCGGGATGTAGAACATTTGTTCTGCTGTCTGGCAGAAACCTTTCTGTTCTTATTTGTGTCTCTCGGGGTCGCGCCCTCGTCCACATTAGCGCTGGCTGTAAAAGGGAAAATTAGGACACTTGTTTCACAACGGTTTTAATAAGCTGCTGTGCTTTTTGACTTATGAATGTCAATTGATGATGCTGTAGCATTAACATTATGTTTAAAGGATTAGAAATCTAGGTCTTCCCCATCCCAAATGGCAGAAAACCGATTGTGCAACAGCTGCATTGCAAAATGTAAGATGTATAAACTGGTTTATCTGCTTTTTAGCCTACTTTCCTTTTTTTTAAAAAATGTGCTGTAGTTAGAGATTTTAGAGGTTTTTATCTTCTGGCCCGTATTTCTGATAATCTTCAGCTGCCTTTTTTGGTTGGACAAATACAAGGGGTACTCCCTGGTTTTCACTGTTAGTAGTTTTGTCAGGTGAGAACACGGGTAGACTGAAACGAAGGTGGATCAGCTGAATCTTGGTTTCTCCATCACTAGATATGCTGTTGTTATAACTCCTGTGGGGCTGGCAGAAGTGATTAAGTTTCACCTAAGCTCACTCCGTGGCAGAGCTGGCGGCTCACCATCACTGACAGTCATATTTATTGCCCCGCAACCTGCTTCCCTCCTGGCCTGGGATTCTATTGGCCACTTCCAGACTTGGATCTATTCATCAGTGTCTTCTCCCTGCAGAAGAAGGCAACGTGAACAGAGTAAAAGCGACACCCTGGTTTTTATTATCGTGCTGCTTCACTGTCAACGTCGAAGCTTCAGGCTCAGCTGCATCTCCGAAAGCTGAAGCCACGTTCTGTCACTTCGCCCACACCTCCACTGCCAATTTACATGATGAGGCAAGCTCTTGCGTATTTATTTATGCTGTCAGATATACAGTAACACTGTAGTCTGTTTGTGACACTGTGACTCTTTCTTTTTGGTTTATATAACACAATAATAACAGGCTGGCAAGATGCAACAAGGTCTGCTGATTAATAGCCATCTAATATTTGCTATGTAAAACATTTGTTACGTACATGCTGCGTTTCAGGGTTTTCTGATGTCGTGGAATTAAACAATCAGGAGATATTTTCGGTTTGTTTTGGCATGACTCTGAAACCCAGATGATGATCAGTTTATGGTGAAGCTGTGACCAAAAAAAAAATGTTTGGGGATTTTTGTTTTTTCTTTGTTGGGCAAAGACAAATATCCATATGGTGTAAACTGTACAGTTTTTAAATGTATTTGATTTTTTTTAAGCTTGCTAATATGTCATCGTATTTCAACCTAATCCACTTGTTTTTCTCATTTTCTAAAAGTTGTTAAATCAGTTAAAATAGTGAAATAAATGAAATAATTAGAGACAAATGTGGCTCGTGTCCATTTACCAATACATCTTAAAGATTAAAAAACTGCTGTCTAGTCCAGTGTGCATGTGTATATACTGTACTGTACCACTTCAACTTAAAGTAAAAATATATATTTTTTTCCCATTCTCTGCAGGTGGTGCTCGTTTTTGCACTCAGCATCGGAGCCCTTGTGATATACTTCATAGATTCCTCTGAGTAAGTAATTAGCTTTAAACTTACTCTGTAATTTTTTCTTTTCCCCTGTAGCTCACAGGTTTTTTGAGAGTTTAACTGATATGACTCACTTTAAGATCAGTAACCTCATAGCTAGACACAGTCTTCATGGAAATGTAACCTCATAGCAGCTCTACCAATCAGAGCATGTCTGTAGATGGATTAATGAAACTGATATCAGAAGTTTGTTCTTCAGTTTTGCTGTCCTTGGCCCCAAAACCTGTTTTCAGTCATGAGCTCCAGGAAATTTTCAGGTCACCGTCTGAAGTCGTCTTGTTGCCAGCCTCATCCTTCCTTCTGGAAGCACTCCTCGGTGTAGTGTGCAGAAGGCAGGACATGTAATGGTCACTCACCAGCTGTGAATTCACCTGAGAAATACCCGCGTCACTCGCATGTGGGTACAAACTGGTGCTGTCAGACATTATGTTGACTTTGGAGCAGGTTAATGACTGTTTAACGTCTGATCCAACTAGCTAATGGTGGAAAATTTGTAGGGGAGTGCAGTGCAATTAGAAAAAGTCAGTCAGGTTTGAATTAGCTTAATTCAGTTTACAAAGAACCGCAGTTTAGTTCCAGGGAAATAAATATAAAGTGTAGTAATAACGCTGCTGATGTTTTTTGTTACATTACTGTCTAAATCGCTAAAATCTATTGTAGTTCTATTTGTAGTAGTGCAGACACATGAATGTGAAGTTCATGTAAGGTAGCCTTAATAACACTGAGTGCTTTGTCATGGTTATATGGCATTTAGAACACAGGCTTGCTATTTTTTGCTTGTTTGTTGTTTAATCCAATCATTTTCCAGGTACACTGCTCCGGTCTTCCTTTGCGATCTCCGCTGACGACCAGCTAGAGCTCACAGATGAAATTTGCTTAATCTCTGTAATGAAAGGGTCAGACTTTCAAAGAGGCAGGAAAGTCCAAAATTTCCTGTTCAAAACAATCGCCATCGGTAATCAGACTAGAGGAAGCGGAAGGCTCTTTAAGCTACATGTGAGGCAGTATACTGTTACTGCGGCCTTGTGGTGTTTGGACACAGTGTCATTAAGAAAGTGGGGTAAAACACGCCAGGATAAAAGCTTCTATCAAGCCCACAGTGAGTCTCCACCGGGAGTAATGTTAAAGCAGAGAAGGGAAAATGAGCTGTAAACTCATATAATCAGCCTCCTGCAGGCACACGTTCAGCTTATTTGTTATTGCATAAGAAGACGTACAGCTGAGGGCTTGGCTTGCTCTGATGTGGTTTGCAAGCATGATCTCATTTCATTATCTGGACAAGCTCAGATAGAGTTACATCCTTACCGATGCCATCTGTGGCCTCCTGTTCTCAGAACTTGCCTGTAGTGTCTCCGAGTGCCTTTTCACCTGATGGAGGATGACGTTCAACCTCTCTCTCTTTAAACTCATCATGCATAAGAAGAGACATTGTTAAATGTAGAAGGACTGATGCCCTACCACCTGCTTGCTGACTTATATCCATATTAGTTCAATGAGGCTCTCTGCCTGAGTTTTCAGTCAGTATTATCCAGGTCTTTCTATTATTCAGACACCATTTTTTCACTACTTGGAGCCAAAGAGAAGCCAGTTAGCTGCTCTCTCGCAAGTGGCAGCAGACTGTAACAGATATAGCCTTTCCTGTAATTAGTGCAAGCCTTGCCGAGGCTGTTATATGATGGACAGGCTGACCTAACTTAAAGTGACATGGAGAGAGATGTCAACATAGCAGACCCACTTATATTCAGAGAAGAGCTGTGAGCTGCACAGAGGAGGTTTAGGTCTGTACATGGAGCTTTAATTCATAAATCTTGAGTTTTGTCTTACTGTGGACGTCATGGTTCTATGTAACTGTCATTTGTAAGTCTGGATCACCTGATCAGCTGGAGAGATGTCCCATACTAACAAACTATTACATGTTTTCATTTTATCTTCTTAGTTTTAAATAGTTTGGTTGTTTATTTCAATAATGACTTTAAACACTCAAAGATTCTAGACTTCATATACAGCTAACAAACTTAGACTGTATATAGAAGATGGACATAGCTATCGTGCTGTCAAATCATATCCTGCTTTTCCTCCTTTTTGACCATATTTACAAAATGGACAACCTTTTTTTATTCAGTTCACACCATAAACTCACCAACAGGCTCTTTAATGATGAATTTATTAGAAAGAA
Source organism: Simochromis diagramma (assembly GCF_900408965.1). NCBI lineage: Eukaryota > Metazoa > Chordata > Actinopteri > Cichliformes > Cichlidae > Simochromis > Simochromis diagramma. The sequence goes on along the minus strand of NW_024386972.1, from coordinate 3,426,548 downwards.
TGCAGATCCAAGTCCCAGTCACATAGCCCTAGAGACCAGTTGGCAACCACCTTGCAACCACTGTTCACTAGGGAAAAATGTGTGTTTCCCAAATAAAAGTTGCCAGTGGTTACCAGTGATGAAACTGAATTGCAATCAAAGGATGCTGCACCAAAAGCCTTCTCGTGATTGTTTATGGCATTGAGGTACTGACATCACACATAGTTTGCATAGAAGATGCAGACTTATCTGAAAACACTCTGCAACTAATCGCTAAGTTTTTGTAAAACCGTAAAAGTGCAACACAAACTGGAAACAGAAAAACTTTGAAAATCAAAGCTGTACTTTTTGAAACATGTTGGTTTCAGTGGTACGACACAACTTGTAGGTTTGTGTCGCAATTTTTCAAGCTTCACTAGAGTTCGTGGATAATTAGTGAGTGTTTGCAGACAAGTGGACATCCTCCATGCAGACTATGGGAAACTATGCCAATCTGTTAGCAACCAAAGTAATCAGAAGGAGGTCTTTGATGCATCACCATCTTAGACTGATTTTAACTAGCTCGCCAACCTGTTGAGGAATACACATTTCCCTGTAGCACCCAGTGGATACTATGTGGTTGTTGGCTGGGTGACTGCGTGACTGAGGCCTGTGCACCTGAACACTGACTTGGCTTTTTTAGACTTGGAATCTACGTCCATCTTTTATATACAGTACATGTGACAAAGCAAAACCCAGAGTTACCTTTAACAGGCAGTGGCTGATTTTTTTTCACCACTTGTGAAGAGAACATTAACACTGACAAAAAGAAATTATGGTGGATTTGAAACAAGTGGTTATGTATACATCCAGAATCTCCTCTTAGCTCTACTTTTGAGCCTTTTTGAGCTGGTAGAAACAATAAAAGTCTTAAATATTCTCAGAATTTGTATGAAAATATTCCTTTACTTTGCAAAATATATGCACATACAGTATCATCAGACAGCATTAAGCCCCGTTACATGCGAGCTGGTCCATCTTGATGGATCTGAGCCTGAATTGAATGAAGGAGGGAGAGACCAGATCTGCTGTGGGCAGGGACTGTTTCATGATCCATAACACTCCTAGACATCTTCCAAACCAGGCCTGCTGGAACTCAATTATTTAGCTCTGCAGATCTGCCTGTGTGTGGTCTGTCATCCTGCAATGATGGGGATTTACTGGACCGATGTGTCATTACGGTGAACGAGGGCAGAACCATCCAGCATGGGCTATTCTTAGAGATGCCATGGAGAAGATGAGTTAGGATTTTATTTTTCACCACCTTCTCTGTAAATTTTGAATACATAAAGAGAGCAATGCAGACATTAAGTACTGTATTGTTGTACACTGAGGATGCAAACCATTCTAGGCTTACTAAGTCTTATTTTAATTAGAATTACTAAATATCTTAGAGAGTCGTTGAAGGTTGTAAAAAAAAAAATAAAAAAAAATTAAGCGTTAAAATTTAACAGAACTATAATGAAGTCTCTATATAGCTAACGTTTAGAGAATAGATCCTCGAATAGAACTGGGATGAAACCTGACGACTATCAGTCATCATCACATCAGTGATGCTAAAGCTAAAGATCAAATGGGAGTCACTGCTCTGTATCGGATTGGTTCAAAAAAAATAATCACTTTGTGTACTCCACAGGGATAGTGTTTTATCACAGGGAGGCTATTAGTTTTTTTTTTTTTTCACGTAACAAAAGCAATTTGCTTTAATCCGAGTGGTATTAAACAGCACAGGGGAGAACTGCAGCTGCTGAGCAGTGTGCATTAGCGAAGCTTGTGATTCAAGTGATTCAAGTGTAGGGGCCCTGCAGGTAAAGAGAGCCAACAAGCTAAATCCATGAGAGATACCTGCTTGGAGCTAATGTGATTCAAAAGATCTCTACGTGCAGTCTCTGCTTGCAGGAAAAACCCCCAAAAGTTTATCAGCCAATTTTGTGGATAAAATCAAAAATAATCAAAAATCATAATAAAAAAGTTCTTTGGGCTTAGATAGACAAATATGATTTGTATGATGAATGGTCTAAAAATCAAAAGTGTTCATCTGTGTCTAAAAACAGCACAATTGTCGTACATGAACTTGCTCTAGGTTGACTAACCGATTCATTACTACAGTGAAGATTCCCACTTTAACACAACTAACAGTCACTGTTTACATAAATTATCAGCTGTTCATTAAAACATTTATTAATCAGTTAATGCTTTAACTGCTTACTGTTTCTCAGTCTTGTTCTATTTTAAATGTGCACTAAGCCTGTGTTTTCATTTTAGGTGTTAGTAATAATAATTAAGGCTTTTTTTTTTTCACTTTCAGGACATGAATATTGGTACGCAATCATACTAACCTATTACATTTACATTTACTTGGTTAATTATTTCTCTTTATTTGAATTCTTTGTGCCAGATACAAGCTTATTAAGGGTGAGACTTCACTACATTGCTAGCATTTGCTATGGCTGCTTGATTTCATTAAACAAAAAAAGAGACATGAACCCTGCATGCATTTAACCCTTAAACTACTGCTTTGCCTCTGCATTTCCATCATGTTCGATCTAATATTTATGCGAAATGTTTGCATATGAGATGGGAAATGCAAGACTCATGGGAACGGGGCACCGTTTCAATGTGAAATATTGCTCTGGGAATTCAACATATTCTTCAGATACATTGCTTTGCAGTTATTTAAGGGTTAATCAGGTACAGCAACAAGTTACTGCTTGTGTGACAATAAATGCATGCCCTTTCTCAACAGAAAAAAACATTGGAAAACACTTACTATTGCACTTTTTTGAGCACTTATTTTTCTCTTCTTTTTGGAAATCTTAAAAATGCATTTTCAGGAAAAGAAGAATGCATCTTTTATGTTTTATTTTTCATGAAACATTTTGATTTCAAAGAAATGACCTTGTGTTTTCACACTCCATTGTCAGTACCTGCCTTTGGACATGAGCATCTTTTGTTTTTGTCTCTGTCTAACAGTCCCATCGAGTCCTGTCAGAACTTCTACAAAGACTTCACGTTGCAGATTGACATGGCATTCAACGTCTTCTTCTTGCTCTACTTTGGCCTCCGTGTAAGTAGAACTCAGAGTCCCCATCTCAGTTAACTCTTTCCCCCTTGGACGCCTACTAGATGTAGCCCTTGTTTCTCTTTTCCAAACTGAGCAGTTTGTGTCATGTTTGCTTCCAGAACAAACTGACTGTGCGTGCATCAGAAGTTAGTGAGGATGATCTTTGCCTATACAGCTTAACTGGAGCTACCCTGGGAAAAACCCAGGAACCTATTCTAATGGTCATCAAACCACATCTTTGCTGATATATATTAAGTCCATGTCAAAACTTGTCAATAAGGGTAAAGAAGAAGTCGTGATTACGTCCTTATTGGGGAAAGCGTTAAGGGAAGATTTATGAATTTTCCTCTGTGATTTTCTCTTGTGTTTTCATTTGAAAGTAGCAAATTTCTCTCTTTTTTTAAATTTTTACTCTACTCTTTGTGTTCGCAGTTTATTGCTGCCAATGACAAGCTGTGGTTCTGGCTGGAGGTGAACTCTGTGGTGGACTTCTTCACCGTTCCTCCAGTGTTTGTGTCAGTGTACCTGAACAGGAGCTGGCTTGGTAAGAAGGCTCTCTTTACTGGCAGTGAATCAATGAGCATTTATTTACCAGCGGCCTGCAGTGCCCCCTGGTGGATTTAACAAGTCTAACAGCTGTCGTTTGCACACCAGATAATCTCAGCACATCACTAAAGCTGCAAAGACAGACATTGGTGCGCCCCTATTGTTAGCCATATAAGTTTGATGCTTTTGTCATGCAATTAACTTCAAGCTGACACATTGCATGACGTGCATGAAGAATATGATTCTCACCATCATGATGGAATTGTGCATCATTTTCAAAAACCTCTGGTACAGCACAGTATGTAAGTTGATTAGCAATAATGACTCAAACGCTTTGTTATCTTTGTTCACTGAACTCATGCTGGCTTGCTTTAACGTAGGCTCAAATGTTGTATGAATGAAAAGGTGTGCCACTTGAGTCCATGTCTTTGGCCCGGTCTTGTGCTTAGCAGGCTTTATACTGCAGTTGTCATTCACATACCCTTCACCTCTCCAGCAGAGCTCTCTACGGCACCGTTAATAACACTCAAATGAAATCACGGTGTGGCTGAAAAGTACACGAAAGGATAAAAAAAGGTAACAGGCTTTGTTGGGGGCTCGAGCGCAAGAATACAAGTCAATCTGCTAAATGTCTGAAGCTTATCACTCGGAGAGGTCTGTGAGAAATTAGGGGATTAAGTTGAGGGGTTGAAGAACAAACCTTCCATATAACCAACAGCAGCTATGCTTTCAGCAAGAAACACTCCTGCCCTCTTAAGTCAGTAGAACAGCCTGATTACTACACTTCAATAATGTGCCTGTGCATTTTCACTGAGCAGATTTATTGTGACTTGCAGTGTCAAAACAGGAAACAGTAGAATGTATTAATGCTGGTTGCTGCTGCCATCTGGTGGACACATGGGAGTATAGCTTGCATTTTAGCTGATCGGCTGTCTTTTGGATATCAGATTGTTATTTTGTTTATACATGTTGTAGACTGTCTATAGTGTTATATACATTTACATATAGTTATTGTGTTATTCATCAATTCCTTAATGGTATTTGTACTTGTACTTGATGTCTGGTCCAATTTCTGTGTTTTTGTTGGATTATTTAATCTGCAAAATTTCACAATGTGTGCAGACTGGTTGTTGCTTTGCTTTTGGCACTGAGTTAGCATTTATGGACAGTGCATCAAAAGAGAAGAATATTTCTTTAGAGATGATGTAAAAGTCATTCATCCACGTAGCAGAGCAGAATGACACCGTAGGAACACTTCTGTTCAGTTGCAGCGTTGGTTTTCCATCTATCATAGCAGTCTAAGGCTTACCAACACAACAAATATGTCTGCTTGTTGTCAAGAAACACAACAGCCATGTCACAGTGATTAAATCACTATTATCCACATAATGTTAGAGCGATATTGTGGTTCGGACACACAGTTTGTTTTATTATTAGTCGATCGCTTCTAATATCTTTATGTCTAGGAAGCTCAGATTAGCAAACGACTCAAATCATGGTCATAATATCAACATATATTTTGATACACCTCTAATAGTTTACATTATATGACAACATTTCTCTTGTCAGTACTCATATAGCCAACAGTAGCCTTCTGAGAATCTGAACATGTACATAGGTTTGTTCGGTTAAGGCTGCATTTGCTAAATTGTCAAACAGCGTGAGCAGCACTGAGATTCGGTTATTACTGTTAGCACCCCGTTGTTCCGCTGTTACTGTTTGTGTAGGTGTTGTTGCTTTTGTTGTTCGCTCAGCCCCGCGTGACTCATTTCACTGTATTTCATACAAGCCAAAACAGAGAGCTTCCTGTCACACATCAGGTGCATGGGCAGGAGATAGAAGGCTGTCTAGAGAATGAAATTACACATGCGCAGCCTGTATGCTGGATATTAGTTTTTAATATTGTACTCGTAGGCTACTGTCGAGGGTTTAGAAAAAAGACATTCGGGCATGGTTTGCGAATTAAAAGCAGAGCTGTAAATAATAAAATTGTTGGTAATTCATACTAAATTATTCCATTTACCTGCTTTAGTTTTGAGGGTGTCATCCTGCCCATGCTGGCTCACTGGGACACTTATAGAATAGAGAGGTCTATTTAATTTTACTGATTAAAAAAATGATTTCTGCTGATCGCTCTTAACTCCAAGCATAAAAATGTATTGTCGTTTCTTTTCTTTCTTTCTTTTTCAATGGAAAGCATCTTAATCTCTTTTAGTATGGTCGGTGCAGTTGGTCATGGAGGATTTAGTGTGTGGCTAAACTGAGGTCAAACAAGTGATGAGGTCGCATCCGGCTCAGCTGCTGTCGAATTGCCTCTTCCCTTCGAAAGTCCAAATTTCACTGAGTGCTTAGCTGAACTGCCAATCTGCCGGTCCTGCTGTCTGAACGCTTTGACACAAATACATCCAGTTTGCACCAATATTATCGCACATTAACAAGCTCATTGATGCATGACAAGCTTCGGGGTGCGAGCATGACACACATTTTGGATGTTACGGAGAATATGCCTTCAGATATTTCACGCAGAAACAAACTGCAGCAGCTGAAAAGATAATAGCTTTTGGTTCTGGGTTTTTATGCTTCGTATGCAGTCACTGGACAGTTTATTAGGTACACCTTACTAGCACTGGGTTCGGTCCTGTTTTGCTTTAGAACTCCCTTAATTCTTTGTGGCATAGGTTGAACAAGCTGTTGGAAAAATGCTTTAGAGATTTTGTTCCATAGTGACATGACAGCATCATGCAATTGCTGCAGATTTGTCAACTGCACATCCACACTCTCCTATACCACCACATAACAAAGGTGCTCTGTTGTTGTTTGAGATGATTTGAGCTTTGTAACATGGCATGTTATCCTGCTGGAAGCAGCCATGAGGATACGGTTACACTATGGTCATAAAGTAATGCATATCATCACCATCAATACTCAGGTGGGCCATGGCATTTAAATAATACTCAGTTGCTACTAAGGGGCCCCACAGTATGTGAAGATAATATTCCCCACAAAAACAACTTAGCTGAGGAGTGGAATCTGGTGTGGTCTTCTCCTGTGGGAGCCCATCTGCTTCAGAGTTTGTCCACAGATGCTTTTCTGCATATCTTGGTCTTTTTATCACTTTGAAGAACTCTGCCATGTGATTGGCTAATCATATATTTGCATTGACAAGCAGTTGAACAGGTGTACCTAAAAAAGTGGCTGGTGAGTGTAAGTTGACATGCATCTTTGCTCATAGAAAAATGTCATATTTTGCATGTTTAGTTTACTGATCTGTGGTTCCAAGTGTTTTTGGCTTTTGGCGCCTTCACTCACGTCTCTTTGCAACACTTCGTGGACTGATATCTGAGTCATGAATTAGTAAGAACAATGAAGTCCTGAAGTAGTAAAATGAGCCCGGATTATTTTTTACAGCTCTGTTATTCTTTTACGTACCTTTCTAACTGCACCGATGTGCACCAGTGTAACCGAATTTAAATATTTGTGATATGTGTTAAATAAATAAAGAGGTTGAAGAGCCCAGATACATTTCAGATAATTACAGGACCTGAAAAAAACCCTCTTTTTAAAATTTCACTCTTTTCTCAGTTAGTTCTCTTCAGATTACTCTTAATATCACTTGAATATTAAAACGAGTCCTTTAATTGAACTGCTCAGTCTTCTGAAATGCACTAAAAGGATGAATGAATGAACTTCAGTTCATGTATTTTTTCTGTACGGTGATTTTTTTTTTTTTTTTTGTATAACTACAATAACAGCTATTACATCAGCTACGATTAATTTAGGGATTATTGTTGAAGCACTAAATCCATAGTAAAACACAACAGTGATTGCCAAAGCTTTTCATTTTTCCCTACACAGCTTTACTGTTCACATGACATCTTGTTTCCTGCTCTAAATGTGAGACTACAATACATTATGTGCCTTTCCAAGATTAGAGAATGAAATTTGGTTTGTCAGCAGCAGTTGCCGTGTTATTGGGATGAGATGTAGGCTACATTGTGAAGCCAGCTGATGGACAGACTTGCTGTCTGGCCTCTTCCTTTCCCTGGATGATTCCTAAAGGAGCTTACACTCTAATATCCTGATGGGAAAAGGGTTTGCTTTAAGCTCGCCACGAGGATACTGTGAAGGTCCGAGGTAAATCAGATCAAAATACTTCTTCGAAAAAAAGACCTGTTTTTGACGCCAGCCGGTCGGGTGCAAATATTTCACATGAAAGCACCTGGCTGTTTTTGTGGATTTTTTAATTTTTTTTATATTCTGGAGGAGATTTTTAAATTTTTTTTTCATGTGAAATATTTGGTAAGGCAGACGAAGAACAGTGAAGACGTGGATGTGAAGTAGATTTCGGACTAAAGCTGAAGACTTTCACCCAATTTCTAGACATGATTCCTACTAAGATGTTAGTGTACAGGGGGCCTGATGGAGGCACACACTCCCAGAAGGTTTCTAGTACAAGAAGACGGAAAAAATCCACCGGGGAGCTCTTCCAGAATGGCTACAGGGTGAGGATGGGCCACGGCCAGGTGATTGATAAAGAGGACCAGGACAGCATTTGCTACAGCTTCGGTGCATGCTTCCATGTAATCTCCTACTGGGGTAAGATCCTCAGGACGTGAGAGCGGAGGGGAATCTCTTTCTAAAGCCCTGTGCTGGATGCTGTGGGTCAGCTGGAGCATGTTCAAAATTTGCTGTGTGCTATGCTCTCCATCTGGCAAACACTCGCTTGGCAAGGCATAACACAGTTAGCTGTTATAAAAAAGAAAAAAAAAGATGATTTATTTTTATTTTCTCTAACTGAATGATTGCCTGTAATGTCTTTGATTTGTGTCACTTGGCATTCACACAAATCCACTCCAGCAGGAGAATTTATCATCCCAATTAATGCAGAGGGATACGGATTTAACTTGATTGCTCTCTCTTGGCTGAGGTGGCGTTTAATTTTTTATGCAGCTCAAACACTGTGAATAGTGCAGCTCTTCTTTCTCAAAATGAGTGAGTTCTATGAATCATTTAGATTTCAAGCTCAGATATGAGGCGCCCTTTAGCAGGCTGTTTGCTGCAGTGCGGTGATGAAGCGTAGCGCAAATATTTGACTTTATCAGATGTGATTTTGTGGCAGATCATCTGAGCTTATCGACAGTAACGGCATTAAACACGCGATGCGACGGTCGTCATTTAACCTGAATGTGAATACAGCCAAGTGGTGATTATGAGCAGGAGCTCAGGCTGGCGTTTGTTGGTGTTCTGCCGTCCTTGGACTGTTGGCAGCGTGCACCGGCTCCATTTTTTTTCTCCCAACAAATAAATACCCTCAAATTTAGGATTTGACGTCACATCTGTTTACTCATTCAATTTGGCGTGGCAGCATCCACCTGTCTTTACTCTAATCCAGGTTTTCATCTCGTCCACGTTCAGTTTTATCCACTGGGAATGACGCACGTATCAGGTAGATGCCGGTGCAGAGCGGGGCTCCTGAGATTAAAACACAGTGTTATGAGTTGATGGAGATCTGGGATGCCGAGCTTGTTTTGTGTTTTTTTTTATTTTTTATTATTCTTTATTTCCCCACAAATATTTCAAATATTTTCTTTTAATATCGTAAGTGCTTAGTACCTGTCGATCTGTTGGACTTTACTTTTTGTCAATATGAATCCAATGAAGCTTGTAAACATGGATGAAAGTATGAAAGGTATGGTTGTTAAATGACGATCAGATATCATTCACTATGCCTGACTTGTTGCTAATCAGTGTTTTATGTTTATTTTCTCACAGGTTTGAGGTTTTTAAGGGCCTTAAGATTGATACAGTTCTCAGAAATTTTACAGTTTTTGAATATACTAAAGACAAGGTAAGTTTATTGATGCTTTTTCTTCTTTTTTGTTCATACAGCTGACAGTTTGTTTTTCACCTGCCTTTTGCTTCACGCGAAGAAAGAATGTAGTTTTATTTTGACAGCAAAATAAACACAAGGTTTCATTTGGCGAACGCTGACATCAAGTGTATTTCTCTGCACTGTGTTGTGCACACTGAACTATATCACCGTACCATATCATGCAGTCGTGAACAAAAGAGATTGCTGCTGTGCCCCTTCTGCTTAGAATTAAAGAGTTTTGCACAGATGTCACGTCAGAAAGAGCTTTGAGTATATCGACATGCTTTAGAATAATCCTCTCACTTGACAGAACAGACAAAGAAGTGGATAGAAGTCAAACAGGGACAGCACTGCAATAACATATACACTGCAATACTTAATAAATCCTGATTATAGTACGCATTAAAGATAACAGACTCTTTCATAATACATTTGTTTACACTGACATTAGGCTTAACTTTCAGCTGTATATGATGAAAATATCTTGGAGCCTGCTTGGATTTTTTTTTTTTTTTTTTTTTGCAAAGCCATATGTAACAAGAATAGCATGACTAACCACAACACAAGAAAAAGTACAAGCTATAAATTCAAGTAGGAGCTACAGTTTTAAGAGCTTAAATCTCCCATGTTGCATATTTTAATAGTTCAGGTTGAACCTTAATTCTGATTTCACTCTCAGACTTATAATGTGTTTTAAAGCATAGACTGAATTTTTGTGTGAGCTAGGGCTTCCAGTTTGGCTTCTTATCCCGGTGTAACAGCTACAGTTAATACTTCATCTTCTGTTGTCTGGCTCTTTCTAACATAGCAACTCGATTAAGCTGGTGAACCTGTGTTCAATCTTCATAAGCACATGGCTAACTGCAGCAGGGTTCATTCATTTGGTAAGTTAGGTGAAAATGTGGTGGTGCTGTGTAGCAACTGGATGCCTATTATCAGTAATTATTTACTGCTTCATCAAAGACCTGTGTGTTTCCGTGGTCGTTGTGTAAATTCTGACCTTTGTTCCAGGTGGAAAACTCAGGGGATCCTTGGGAAAACTTCCAAAATTCCCAGGCACTTTCCTACTGGGAATGTGTCTACTTACTCATGGTCACAATGTCCACTGTTGGCTACGGAGACGTGTATGCAAAAACCACCCTGGGCCGCCTGTTTATGGTCTTCTTCATCCTTGGTGGTTTGGTAAAAATCCCTCTCATTACTTATTCCCGCTTAAAATCCTCCATCACATAAATGCTGGGACTTAAGTCGAGACGCCCGCTTCACCCGTTGTTCACATTGAAGTGTATTTGTGGCTCACCACTTCACCACAGTATGTTGCATGTCATGTACTGTATGAGTTGTCCACAGTGTTGCAGCATTGATTTTGGTATAATGCTGAAGTTTTGATTTAAATGACATGTAGAATATTTGAGAATTTTTGCATCTGTTATTAACTGTAAAGGTACTACGGTTTCAGGTGGCTCCACCCTCCTGCCTTCCCTCCCTCTTTCCAACAAACACAGTGAGATAGAGTTGATTCATGACAGCCCAGCTTTATATGGATGTAGCAACATTGCTGTCCTCTTCCTGCACAACTTTCAGAATAGTCTGGCAGAAAATATCCCGTCGGGGATTTAACACAGACCCGAATTACCTGATAAAGAAAATAGGCAATGGCGATTTAGAGGGCACAGTTAACCGGATTATAAAGTATTATTCAGCGTGGACATACAGTACTTTGATATGATCAAATACCTGGATTTAACTGAGGTAAGATTGAGGTATATTAAAGCGACTTTTCAGTCTTCTAAATCTGAAATGTTTTCATTTTGCTCAAAATTATAAACATAAAGGTTAATAATAATCTACCGTTAAACTTAAAAGGCATGCTAGGGGGCTCATGTGACTATATAGCTTCTCTGGTGAAGATTGTTTTCAAGATATTTCAGTTTTCATTCACCTGCACAGTGGCCTGTAAAATCACCAGTGTGAAACAGACATCAAGCCAATTGCAGATCTTCTAGGGTGTAATCAGGCCCACTTTTCCCTTCGATTGCATTTTGTTTTGTGCTACACATCATTAAGAATGAGAGTGGTTATCTATACTGTTAGTTAAATTAGAGCCAGAAGTCTTAATCGACATTGTGTAGTTTGCCCACTGGAGGGCACTGTGCAGCTTTATTTCTCTATTATTGTAGGGCAATGAAAAGCAGAGGTGTAAATGATGAATTGATTGGTAATTAATTTGAAGGGTCAGAACAACAAAATACAAAATATATTTTATGCTGATAGATTTTTCTAAGCTTGAAGGGGAAAGGCTGAGGTGTTTTCTTAAAAACACTGTAAAAAGAAAAACAAATTTTATACTTAGGCTAATTTCTTGGATCTGTTGTAAGCTGGCACGTCTGCCTCCTCCACGCAGGAATATTCAGGTGGTTGGGCAGTGGCGTGCAGCCATAAGTTGTTTGCCATCCATTGAGCTGTGCTACTGAAATCAACCCGACGTGTGTTTGTTGGGCGAAACATGGCACATAAGGTTTTTTCTTAATTTTTTTCTTCAACATGTCGCTCATCTGCTTTCATTTTTCTCCTTTATTCTTTCAGTATCTGAAAATATTAGCCTTTAAACTGGATTCCATTGTCATACTTTTTCTCTATTGTGAATGTAACTGTGACATAACTTCAGCTTACATTCACATGATTTTCTTCAGTCAATTTGAATAATTACACGTTTCTTTTTCTCTTTCACCGTTTTCCTGTTAACACATAAAAAAAACCCTACTCCAGCGCGTAGAGTAGCACTCCTCTTTCAGACTTCACAGATTTCTCTAAAGTTAAAATAGAGGACCTGCTCTTCTTTGCTTGTCTTTTTTTTAGTCTCTTCTTCTGTCTCCTATCTTCTCCTTAGGCCATGTTTGCAAGCTACGTCCCTGAAATCATAGAGTTAATAGGAAACCGCAAGAAATATGGTGGTTCCTATAGTGCGGTTAATGGGAGAAAGTAAGTATTTAAGGAGGCTCTACTGCCTCCGCCGCAGTAGAACCTTCTCTGCATGCCCTTTTCTTTTTCTTTTCCATGCATGTAGGCCATGTTTGCTCGCTACGTGCCAGAAATTGCTGCTCTCATCCTTAATCGGAAGAAATATGGAGGGAGTTATAACTCGACCAGAGGCAGAAAGTAAGTCAAACAAATAAATAAAATAGAAAACAAACAAACAGACAGACAAAACAGCAGATTTGTAATGGTGTGGTTTTGTGTGACTCAAGTGGCCCTCTCATAAAGAGGTGACATGATTATGATTTGAATTGTAATGATCTCAATGAGCATTAAAGTCACACTGTGACTGAAGAACTTGGCCATGATAAATGTGTATTTATTTCTGCTGCTTTTAGATGTGTACGAGCTGTCATTGCTGGAGTTTTTTTTTTTTATTTTGAATAAATGAATGTCTGGTTTTACGCTGGAAAAAAAAAATCTCCATTTAAGCAAGTGATTGTCTGTTACTGAGTCCTAAAAGTCATTTTCATAAAATAAGTGACCTGTTTTCAGTAAGTATTTACAGTTATTGTAAAAAGAATGCCCTTTGTCAGTTCTAAGTTTTTCAAATACAGGTGATAAAAAAAGGTCCTGAAACTAAGTAAATGTATTACACCATACCAAGTTGCAGAAGCAGTGTGTGAAAAACTCAGTACACTTCTACAGCTTCCATTGGAATTACAAGGTTGCTGATGATCACAAGAACTTCATTAACGGTCAAAAGTGCGAGGCAGAAGTTTTGGCAGTTTGCTGGTCTGGCCCGTTCAGGCGTGTGTAAACACAACGCCAAGAGATCAGCAATGAGAGAGAGAGGAGTTGTTGGTGCCCAACAGTCTGGGGAGGGTTATAAAGCACCTGCTAACAATTTGAAGTCCATTATTCTGCAGTGAGGATGAAGGGGAAACATCCAAGACAGCTGCCAATCTATGAAGGAGGGAACATCCCAGCAAATTCACCCCCAAGTCACACTGTGCGATGCTCAAAATACAAAAAACAAACAGAAGAGCTACTTCTCAGACTCCACAGGCCTTAGTTATCATGGCGAATGTTAAAGTGTGTGATAGTACTATTAGAAAAAGACTTGCATGGCTTCCCTTCTCTCTAAAAAGATTGTGGACGCAAGGCTTGGGTTTGCAAAGTTGCACCTGAACAAACTGCAAGTCTTCTATCGTTTGGACAGAGAGGACCAAAGTGGCCACAATGCACAGCACCACAACTCGCTCCAACTGTCCAGCAAAGGTGGTGGAGGAGTGATGATTTTAGGCATGAACCTGGACACATTGCAGCCTTTGAGTCAGCTATGAACTCCTGTATACCAAAGTTATCTAGAGTCAAATGTAAGGGTATAAATACATAATGGCATGGTGTTATATGTCACTGTGTCATCCCAGGTTGTATTGGCCTAACTTTAAAACATGTTAAGGGCTAAATATTATTTTTGTTATGCCCTGATATGTAATTCTTTAGAATTGACAGAGGGTGTACTTTCTTTTTGCCTTGACTGTATAATAAAAGGACTTTATAATAATAATGATTTGGTAAAGATTTTCCAAAATCCAAAATTGTTTTTAGAAAATATGACTTTAGGAACTCAAATAACAGCCACAAATATCTTGAAAAGGCAGATATTTTTCAGTGTAATCATATCGATGTACTGTTGTCATGCTTAATAGTGGCATTTGTAGTATTCTCTCACTGTGTTATAAACTGTGATTATCCTGTTGGAAATTGTTTCATTGTAACAAAAATGGGGAGAGGCTGTGCAGACTCCATACCAATGACTCAAAAGGTCACGTAGCTTAGCGATCCCTTTTAATGGATTGAAGTGTAAATTGCGTCATCGTGGTTCAATACAGTACAGCAGCAATATAACTTCAAAAAAAAGAAAACAAAATGTAATAATGTAATGTTAATAAGTAGCAGTATCTATGTCAAACTCATCATAAAGTTCTGGTTACCCCACAACTATAGTCAGTTGAGCCAATTTAATAATATTCAAATAATATGCTTATTCAAAGTTTTAATACATACTTATGTATTTAAAGTAAAATGCAATAGTGTGATGGGTTAAGACTCCGTTATGTGTAAAGTTTATCCCCTAATTCTTGTCTGTCTTGTAGAACATCTAAACTCAAGCATCAACATTTTACATAGAAAAATTCTTTAATGCATAAAAACATTCAGATGGCCCCGCCCCTTCCTGAGCCTGGTTCTGCCGGAGGTTTCTTCCTGTTAAAAGGGAGTTTTTCCTTCCCACTGTCGCCAAAGTGCTTGCTCATAGGGGGTCATATGAGTGTTGTTTTTTTTCCTCTGCATGTATTATTGTAGGGTCTACCTTACAATATAAAGCGCCTTGAGGCGACTGTTGTTGTGATTTGGCGCTATATAAATAAAATTGAATTGAATTGACATTAACTTAATTTTTGCTTTTTAAGTTTTAGTTTATGTAAAAGAGGAAAGAATTAATTTTAAATATTATTTTTTATGTTAAGAAGTGAAAGACTGTAATGAAAATGGTTACTACCAGTTTTTGATACCTCAAACAGTGATCTGGACGGCTGTAGCCAATCAGAAGTTCATGTTTTCCGTAGCTAGGTTAAATAGTGATTAATAAATCACTATTTTCATCTATTTTCTAAGTTATGCTTTACTTTGAGTAATGTTGCTTAACTAGATTGATATGACTAAAGGTTTTACTGGTATTGTTATGCACAGACTCTCCTCCCCACTACAAATAGTTACTTACATTAGAGGTTGCTAGGGAACAGACTAACTAATATGGTTGCAACCCAGTTAAAAGGAACATTAAAAATTTTTTTATTTCTGAACAAAACAGTGGGAACAATTTCCTTCTTTCCAGATTTCACAGTTTTGTCATGATTGATCATTTTACTGTGAGAAAATCCTGGTTGTTTTTGATGTAATTAGGCTGCTTACTGTTAGTGTGTGTGCGCCAAATGTGTGTTTGTTAATCAAGTGTTTCCATTTATTCTCTCTTTTTTTTTACATTTTGTTCACCCATCCTCTCCTTCATCACTCAAACTCCAATTGATGTCAGACAAACAGTCTTAATAAGATAAAACGAGAAAAACAAATTACATTGGAGCTAACTTAACATAATACAGAAAGACCAATATGGATGTCAAGGACACACAGTGAGAAATAATTATGATTTTTAAAAGTTCAATCATTATATAATAACATACAGTAATAATATAATTTGGTTGAAGGACAGCCATTTAGGCATCAATGAGTAATTCTGAGAAAATCATATACTTTAGCTCACCTGCATTTTCAGCACTGAAGAAAATGCTAAAGTCATACATTTTGTCGTGTACCATTGCTTCATGCTTCATAGTGATTTTTGCTAAGATCAGTTTTTGTATGCCTGGAAACACTTTGATTGCCCTGCTCCACTTGTGATGTTTCCATGCTTTGCTATTTCAACAGTCTTGGCCTTAATCTTCAGTCTGACCTACACCCTGAAGGCAAAGTTTAAAAGATATGCTTTGGCAGTTTGGGGAATATTCTTATTAGCTTTCTTGCCTCAAGTTAAAAGGGAACTCTTACATTCATTTCTTGTCCCATGTTTTTTATTATTGGACATGATTCATAGTTCAAATTCTCATTTATGTGGCATTGGTCATTGGTGCAGCTCCGCAGTTGATTTGTTAGCTAAAATAGACTGTTTTAGCTCTGTGTTCACAGCTAGAGCTTTGTGCCCAAGATGACCATATTAAAGATCTCTCAATGACTTCATGCAGAATGAAAAGTAAAAAAAAGAAAAAAAAAACACTGTGTGAAATATTTGTAATAGTCTGAAAAACTGAGCTTTTGTGTCACATATTACACATATGCTGACCTTTGAAACTTTGCCCACCTTTATCATCAGCATCCAACTTTGCAACAATATGACAAATAACTAGGAAAAGCTTAATAAGTCTCCTTTAAATAAATAAAAACATACAGTGCTTTTGTTTTTTTGTCTTAAATATGAAGCTACCCAGGTTGCAAGAAGTATCTGGGCCTATTCTGTGAGAGGTCAAGTAGTTTGTGGTGTGCATGAGGCACCCACTGTGTGGCACTCCAGTTTTGCTAATATGATCTGGCCTTGAGTAAGCAGTAGGGCAGCTCATTACTTTTTCCACTTTGGCCCTGTGTGGATGAGAAAATCCTCATCCAATATAAAGGCCATACACACTTTCAGTCTTATTGCACAGTGGTGTGGAGGGTCCACCACATTAAGTGAAGTTCCAAAACAGCTAGCCTTACATGGTAGTGGGTTATAAAGCCTTCCAGCACTAAGTTTGAATTGATGCAGCTGCACCACGTTTCTTAAGCTGTAGCACCTGTTTGTGCTACAGAGAGGAAATGCCAAGAACAAAACACATTTCCTGATGGTTACTTCAGAAGGACTGCCTCAAGAATAAAGTAAACAAGATAGTTTTCATAAACAAACTTAAAAAAATAAAATATATGAAAAAGGATAAATTTATACTTAATAACAATAAATGTAAATGTTCTTACATAGCCAGAAAACCAAGTTATACTTCTGAATTCATAGCCTGCACTTCTGCAGCATTTTTTATTGTTGCGCTATTGCTTATAATACCAACAAATATGAAAAGAATGAAGACAAGTGAGAGCAACTCGGAAAATGCGTTACTGTCTGAGTGCAGTGGAGATGGAGCCGATGTGCTTTCCAGCAAGTGATACATGGAGGGCGTGGTGCAGTCCATCAGTCCATCTGACAGCAGTATAAATCAGTGCAGACTGAGATCAGAAGTTCCTGTTTCCAAAGGAGAAAGTTTCGGGCACCCCGAGGCTCACCGCTGTGTTTCTGTTCTCCTCCTAATTAAGAGAGGTCGGATTCGAACGGAGCCAAGTACCCCGTGCTTTATTGAAAACCCCGAGCTCTTGTCCTTGCCCACAAAATTCTACATTTGAGCTTGTTTTTTGTTATTTTTTATTAAAACAGAGAATGCTATTGTGTACCACTAACTAATAATACTAAGTATTGAATTAAAGAACACAAAATAAAGGCGTCAATTAACGGAATTAATTAAAAACAAATGATGTTATTGCAGCTCAAAAATACACACAAGTACACAATGCCTTCTGAAAAAAACAAACGAACAAAAAACTACAGCCAGTATGAATTTGTTTAATTAATTAATACATTTTTTTAAGCAGTTTGAGAGGTGCTGATTTCTTCAACTCAAACTAGAGCCAGGGCTGCTGGTTTCCCCAGCTAAGGAGAAGGCAAGCAAATTGTATGATGGCATATTTCTTTTGATATGAAAGTAAATAAGCGTATTCTCCAAAATGCCAAACTACTCCTTCAACACCTTTTTAGCCATAAGATCTAGCCTAAAGACAGGGAGATTCTGCTAGATGCCTCAGAGTTTGAAGTCGTGGTTTCTGGTAGCATGCTTTTGGTACGATTTGAAAGAAACCAGACTTGGTTTGGGAAGTTTTCTTAAACCAAGTATATGCTTCTTGTGCTTTTTTAATTTTTAATTTAAAATCGCAGTTTATAAATTGAGAAGAAAAAGTATCACATCATGCTTATTTTGCATTTATTACAATTTTTTAAAAATATTTTTGTTATTATTGTGGTGATTTTAAAAGCTCGATAAAATTGTCGGCATCATTGCTTTTTTGTTTCTTTTTTTGGAAAGTATGTGTTTTTCTTTCAGTTACTTATTGTTACTCTAGATTATTAGAAAATAAGTGATACTGATGCGTATTTTGTACTTTAAGAACCACTGCAGTATTTCCAGCTGTGACTGTTCTTGCAAATCGGTGCAAAAGACAAAATAATTTACACAGAATAATTTAATTAATAAAGATATTTTAAGCACAGTTGGAAAAATAATCTGAACTGGGTTCTTTATATAAAGGGTTTATGATATGTAGGGATCGACATAGACTGTGCGCTCATTTCATAATCTTCCTTTAAGTAAACTGATCCTTTACAATCTGATACTGAAATCCAGAGAGCTCTCTGGATTTCATCCCCCCTCTATCGTAGTTTTTATCACAGATTCTAAATCACTGACCTAAATGTCCGTTACAGGCCCCTCGTCTCACATTTACCTTTTGATTTCAGCTCAAAGATGAAGATGGAAAAGATGAAAGATGTGTGCTTTTGTTCTGAGTTTCCTTATGGTTCTGCACTTCCTTTCTCTAGGCACATCGTGGTTTGTGGTCACATAACACTTGAAAGTGTATCCAACTTTCTAAAAGACTTCCTACACAAGGACAGGGATGATGTCAATGTAGAAATTGTTTTTCTCCATAAGTAAGTACAAAACGTTGTGCAAATGTCATTGTTTAAGAGGAAAAAACTAAACTTTAGGAGATTAGAAAGTTCTCTGATTTAAGAGTGTTTGTTTTTTGTCTCTCAGTATTTCCCCTAATCTTGAGCTGGAAGCCTTGTTCAAGCGCCACTTCACCCAGGTAGAGTTTTACCAAGGATCTGTCCTAAATCCACACGACCTGGCCAGAGTCAAGGTACCTGATTGTCAATACTTCTTCCTCCGTAATACTGTTGGTTATCGTCTGACTGAATACTTGATGTGATTGTTCATTTTTGTCTTTGCTATTTGCAATTTTGTTTTAGATTGAATCAGCTGACGCCTGCTTGATCTTAGCCAACAAATACTGCGCTGACCCCGATGCCGAGGATGCATCCAACATCATGAGGTACTGCATAACCAAATCGTGATTTATGTTTTCCTGCTTTCGTTGTTTATTCAATTTGTTTTATGAACAATCACATTCAGCTGGATTCTGAGAGAAAAAGACATTTTCGGAGTGGATTGAGTCGTAGTTTTGGATGTGGAAACTGCACTTATTTTAATGGGTTTAAGGGATTATCAAGTGGATAATATATGAGAGTACAACATATTTTAAAAGTGATGGGAACAGTCTGTTTTAGGGCAAGGCAGATAAAATTTGGTTAATAAAATTGTATTATTAATAGCTCTGTTCGATAATGAAGTCTGAGGATTGGAGGTTTTCCACTGAAGATTAAATTGCTCAGCTATAAAAAGTCGGAGAGTCATTATGTGACATTTCTTTTCCATCTAAAAGGGTTAAGACGTTTAAAATGTGCTGCAGAAATCATCACAGCTTGATTCTAATCTAAACACTGTGTGATTAATACATAATCATTATAGTAGAGCCGTCTTGTCTGTCTGTGCATCTCTCCCATATGTTCTCCTGGACATGAAATTTATTCATTTGTCACAAATGTCCACTAGGACTCAAAGGAAATGATTTGTATTTTGTGGTCAAACAGTCAAACGTCCCCTTCTCCTTGAACTCTATGGTGGCCACTCCGTGTATTAAAATGATGTCTCATGCCGGACCATGTTTTGGGCACGCAACATTGCTGAATGTAGACGCAACCAAGTGAAGCAACCCCAGATCATAACACTGTCCCCACAGGCGTGTACGGTAGGCATACAGAAGGTGTTGGCAGAAGGACCCAAATGCAGGACTTGATGTGGCTCTTAATAAATAACAAAAACAACTTTTATTTAAGTGGAGTAAGGAAAGTCCATCAAAAATCCAGAACAGAGAATAAACGAATCCAAAAATTCACTGAAAGAATTCTACTGAAAGAAAACAGGAAGACCTAAAACATAGACTTAAAAGCAAGAAACAAAAGGACACAGTGACAGTGGGATGATATGACACTCAAGGAATTAAATATAAACTATAACCAGAAACAGAAACTAGATTAAAAGGTATTAAAGATAAAACTAAACTGAGAATCTAGTCATAAAGAAAACAACCAGATATTATGTGCTACTCAAAGGAAAACAACAATGAAAAGAACTCGAAACACAATAAATATACGAATCCAAATATTAATGCAAAAGCTCCAAATTCAAAAGGCAAAAAAACCCTAGGACACTAGGCATGTTGGGATCACCCCTTTTTGCCACCTCTCTTCTTTCTCTGATGGGCTGATCATCCTGGAACATGGTAAATGACCTTTTTCCATTGCTCCAGAGTCCAACAATCATCCTCACTGATTGTTTTTTAAAGGCTACTCAGCTGTTTAGTCCCAATGTCTCTGAGAGAATTCTCTTCACTTTGCTATTTTCACTATTAAACATACTCGTGAGATTTACTGTTGTTTTCTTACCATTTGATTTCACCAGATGTTTGTTTCCCTTATCAAGATCAAGTAGATAAAGTTTTGGGTTTCTTTTGTTTTCCAACCACATTTCTTCCTTAACGATGATGGTATATTTGATAATGCATTGGACCGTTCTTAACCCACATTTAGTTAGGCTAATAATGCGGTTTAGGAAAAGAGAAACTACTCACAACTGTGGTTAAATAACTTGCTGCCAGCCAAAAACGGACTTTTTTGTGTGCTTGGGCAGAGTATGACTGCACACAAATGTCTAAGAGTGACATTTTATATCCAAAGGTTTAAAGGTCAACTTCCCTATGACTATAAAAGATATAAAAAAAAAACCCCTCTTGCCGTTATCCAGTGAGAGATTCTGTATGTACGTCTCATTTGGTTGAATAGTAATTTGAAATTGTTAACAATGGTACTTTTTCCAGGTTGATTTATTTATTTTTTGGTAGAAGTTGTAGGTTTGTAAATTCGGAGAACAGGCTGAACTGGTAATGGTCAAATTGACATCAGTTCTTCCCAGACAGAGAGAAAGTCAGCATTTTGTAGCTGGATCTAGGAATATGTTACTATGCAACTCTCTTGTTCTATTTTCTTGAGCCTTTAGTTTAAAATATTAAACTATAAAATAAAATGCAAACTTAAAATTGTTAAAAGCATACAGTCGACTACGATACTTAATTTCTATAAAAAGAGAGTGAATCAGATTTTTTTTTAAAATCTGTGTAACTTTTGAAAGCGCTGCAGATATTCTTATATTGCTTTCTTTTTGTCCTTTATCAGAGTAATATCTATCAAGAACTACCACCCAAAGATCAGGATAATCACTCAAATGTTGCAGTACCACAATAAGGTTTGTATTAATCAACTATAAAGCCTGCTGGAGTCACTTAGTTACTCCGTTATAGTTAGTTACGTTTCAGTATATGTTGAAAAGATCTCATCACTGAATCATTTGTCTGTCTTAGTTTCTAACAGCATGCACCTTGTAGCCTGACTTCCTTTTCCTCTTCCCCTCAGGCCCACCTTTTGAACATCCCAAGCTGGAACTGGAAGGAGGGAGATGACGCCATTTGCCTTGCAGAACTCAAGCTCGGGTTCATCGCCCAGAGCTGCCTGGCTCAGGGCCTCTCGACCATGCTGGCCAACCTTTTCTCCATGAGGTCCTTCATCAAGGTAGCTGCAACTAACACTGATCCATCTGTGCTCACTGGATTAAGTTCAAAAATAAAGTTGGCCAAGAAACAAAGTCTGAATAGATAATAATGGTTATCCCAGATGAGGCCCGTATGCAGCATCTGGTGAGCGGGTGGTGATGATCTTAAACTTGCACCTTTTTACATTTTTGTATAACCTTCTTTATTTTGTTGTAGATTGAGGAGGATACATGGCAGAAGTATTACCTTGAAGGAGTAGCCAATGAAATGTACACAGAGTACCTGTCCAGTGCCTTTGTGGGTCTGTCCTTCCCAGTAATTTGCGAGTACGTAAAACTAAAACATTTTATTTTACCCCCTTTTTTTGGTACTTTGTCATTCCTGTATGCAAGTAATTTAGATGTTTAAACTGCAGTCATTAGAATTTAAAGATCCAAAGATAATTGTTATGCAAGTATTAAATAACCAGCTGGAGATGGTAGGTTAAATTAGTTATAGAGAGGAAGCACATGGCGTTCACATAAGGGCTCCATACTTTATAGGCTGTCAAATCCCATATTTATCCCATATTAAAATATTTGAAAGTGTAAACCTAAATCTAAGTGTAAATAATTTAGGGATAAACAGGTTCTCATCCTCTAAAAAGAAAAAAAGAAAGTGGCACCCTAAGCTAAGAAGATTTCAAACTAAAAGTACTTAGTGTGCCTCAGGTCTAATTATATTGTTATTCCCCTTCACAGACTCTGCTATGTGAAGCTAAAGCTGCTGCTGATAGCTATAGAGTACAAGTCTGATCAAGGGGAAAGCAGGTAAGTCGGGGCATTAAAATTCATGCATGCAAAAACTTTAATACGCAGGTGTCAGTATTTGCTTTCAGCTACTGTGAATCAGCTTCCCTGTTTGACTGCAAACACAAGTGCTTTACACAATGTGTCTAAATTGATGTCTAAATGGGTTTATTCACAGACATCACAGGGCTCTCCGATAACATCGTGACAAATTAGTGGGGAAGGTGGCAGTTGGTTTCTTTGAGCACAGCAGAAGCTTTGTTTTAGTAGTTTCTCTAACACGCTGATGCTCATTTATACTCTTTGAAGTGCTATCTGCTTTCATCAACTTAATTAAATAAACAGGGGCTATCCTGCCAAATGAGTTGTGAAAACTAATCCCTGCAGCGTGTGCCAGACGCAGTGATTAGTGCAAAGCCTTGCAAATTCTGTGATATAACTTTCTGCTTTGACATCTTTGGTCTACAAATCCTCACAGCACCCTGATAAACCCTGGAAACCACGTGAAAATGCAGGAGGGGACCTTGGGCTTCTTTATTGCCAGCGATGCCAAAGAAGTAAAGAGGTAATGAATGAGACCTGAGATTCAATCGTTTGATTAAATTCCAGTCTTGTTTCTGCAATAGTGCCTTTGTTGGTCTGCATGTCATACGGTTTCTGTATCTTGAGCTACATGTAGGAAAATTGCAAACGCTTGTTTTGTTAGTATTACCTACATGTTGCCAGAGCTTACAAATATACTCATTCACTTTATTAGGAATGCCTTTCTAGTACCAGGTTAGACCCTCTTTTGCCTTCAGAATTCTTCATGGCATAGACTCAACAGGGGACTGGAAACATTCCTCAGAGATTTTGGCCCATGTTGACATGATAGCATCACACAGTTGTTGCAGATTTCTTGGTCACACGTCCATGATGAAATCGTAAGGCAACTTGAGTATATTGAACTCATTGTCTTGTTCAAGAAAGCAGTTTGAGATGGTTTGAGCTTCTAATGGCTGCTAGATGCACCTTTGCTGTCACCTTCCAGCTTGAAGGAGTCTGGCCACTCTGATATCGGACATCAACAAGGCATTTTCTCTCAGAGAACTGCCATACACCTTTTTGGACCATTCTCTGTAAACCCTAGACTGTGGGAAAATCCCAGTAGGACAGTAAATCCATCCATCTGGGACCAACACCAAGATTCAAAGTCACATTCTTTCCCATTTCTTATGCTCAGTTTGAACTTTAGCAGGGCCAACCATGTCTTCAGGCCTAAATGCATGCAGTTGCTGATTAGATATTTGCATTAAGGAGAAATTGAACAGGTGCACCTAACAAATCGGCCAGTAAGTGTATATTGGCTGTTGTGTTTGCTCTTAGAAAAAATGCCATATTTTGCATGTTTAATTGACCAGACTGAAGTGATTTATCAGCGGTTCAGGGATCCTTGAGTTGCACTGCTGAGGCCAAAGAGGAATGTTGGCTGTTAGCTTGTATCTGCTCATTGCTTGGACAAAGATAACATTCAAAGACAGATTAAAGGTACATATGGTCGAGGTTGGATGGTGATGTTACCTGCCAGAGGGGATCAGAAGATTTATGAGGGCACAGAATGAGACAAACTGCAGCGCCCTTATGAAAGATCAAAGCTTAATTTAAAACTGGTCCTGAACTTCTCATAGAGCTGCACACTCTTTGCTCAACTTTTGGCACATTAAACATTGACAAATGCATTGGATGCTTCATTAATTTTTTGTTAATAAACTGATTGCACACAAATTAAAATGACTTGTTGCAGATGTTGTGCAGCCATAGTAAAGACAAAATATGTGTAAACAATTTATTGAGCACTCATGCTGTTCTTGATTTCCTTCCGCAGGGCACTGTTTTATTGTAAGGCCTGCCACGATGACATAACTGATCCCAAAAGGATAAAGAAATGTGGATGCAAGAAATGTAAGTGTGATTGCATGCAAACACAAGATCTAAGTTAGATTGATCCCATTATTTTCTTGCTCAGATGAAACTGAAATATAATGAGTTAGCATTCGAGTAGCTGGGTGACAGCGTATTTACATGACCTACTATACATAGCCATTTGTCCCAACCACTTATTTCTTACATTAATTATTCCTTGAAATGAAGCCTTGTAAGTTGTGCATGTAGAAAGATCAGATTTCTTTCTGCAGCCAAAACAAACTGAAGCACTCCAAGTTTCCCCATGTAGAACTACATGTTTGGATCTCTGTATGAGATGAATACCTGCTCTCATTTAAGGGTCAGTTCCCCCAAATTACATGAAAAAATGCTTTCCAACTTTCTCATCATGCAAATAGTTTTGGTTTTTCCATGCTGAGGTTTCAGATATCCTTCAAAATGTATGTTTTTTGTGGATTTGGATGAACTGATTCCTTCAGAGTGTTTCAGATAGACGTCTCTTCTAACAGACACACTCATACATAGTGTTTATAGCATGCTATCTTTTCCATGTGATTCCCAGCTCTTATAAATACACATAGTAGACCTCTTAGTTCAGTCTAAATGTGCATTTTGTTTGTTTTCTGTATAGTAGCTGTGTTCACTGTTGATAACTTTGTGATGTTAACAGGCATTCAGAGAGACTGTTAACACCACAGGTACCTGGACGGATCACGTGTTTCTAAAACCTTATAAACATCGCGTGCTACATGTTCTTCTGCTTGGATAAACCACAGTTTGTCTCTAGTATTAAAGCTAACACCTAACATTGACATGTGATGTATTCTTTTCCTGCTGCTTGGGAACTTGGCACACATTTCTTTAAAAATCTGCTTAATAGTGATATATTGTGAGTAATGTGGATTTGTTTCCCCTTCAAAAACACAGCGTGCTAGTGTACCTCAGATTAAAGTGACCTGTTTGAATGTACTCTAAATGTTGCATGTACAATGGTTGATGCTGCCTGGATCTCTTGTTGTTGTCATGTGCACGTTGTTTTTTGTTCGTTCTTTTGATAGAATTTTATAGCTTTCAAAAGAAATTAGCAACAGTATAGATTTTGCAAAAAAATTCCAGAGCAGAAGTAGATTTTTTTTTTTTTTTTTTTGCTCAAACGTAAACACTGCAGCATTCATGCCTACTTGAGTTAGTAATTCACCACATCACCACCAGATGGCCCTGCTGCCCTTTATTAAGCACAAGACCCCTGCATAAAGACCACAGTGAGAAACAGACTGGGATGAAGATTGGAAAACCTTTATCCTTATTACTCCTTACTACTTTTTTATATTATGGGAAAAAATTGGCATCCATACTAAAGTGACGTAATCCACAGAGATGTGTGCAAACCTTTCATCCAGCATATCATTTAGGGGAAATATTTCAGGAAAAAATAGCAAATCTGTCATGGAATATGGATCATCTAACTTATGTGTGCTTTTATGCACTATAAACGCTTTCAAGTGTTTTTTTTTTTCTTTTTGTCTTTTCTGAAGGCACTTGCAGGTTTTTGTAGAAGTGATACTGTTTTTGTAAAATACCAGCACCTTTAGTCTTTTGTTTAGGAGATTTCTGTCATCTCCTGTTCTTAATAAGCATTAGTAACAAATGTAAATATTTAAGAGCTGTAAAATGAAATATTACTGTCCTTATATCTCATATGACTCAATGGCTCTAAGAGAAGAATCCAGATCCATGACACATAGCCAAGGTGTCTGCAAAAAAAAAAGAAGCTATAAATCATCAAATTGTGCATATATAAATGTTTTATTTATTCCAATTAAACATGCATTATGTGTCTTTAACCTCCACTTATGTTATCCTTGGGCCAAGATTGGCCTTTGTAAGACCAAATTTGCCATTTGATGTTCATGCTTGGCTCATTAGCAAGTTAATTAGTGAACATAGAAAAACATTTCATCACATAGTAAAGTGACACTAAGCCCAAACAAGCTAAATCTGTGTTAGCATTATTAGGATTTTGTTGGGTAAAAGTCTCCAAAAAGTCTGAAAAGGTTAAAGAAACCATATTTGAGGTCACGGGGTCATGTTCACGTGAGGGGAAAGGGTGTCGGTTTACAGGATGCCAATACTAGTGTAAGCGGCACAACAAAGATTAATCTTGTACATCCCAGCAGCAGCCGTCCTCCATGCCCTGTTCTTCCTCTATCCCCTCTTCCCTCAGAATGACCCTCAACATTAACCTGCTCTTCCTCTCCTCCCATATGAACCCTTGACTGTAGCCAAGAAGCCTGCCTACAAGAAAATGAAACTGGCATGTTGTTTTGATTGCGGTCGCTCAGAGCGGGACTGCACTTGCATGCCGGTTAATGTGCGTTGTAACATGGACTCCCCTCAACGGGACATCCCACTCTCTGCTGTCTCTGTTAATGATTGCTCAGCCACTTTACGTGCCTGTAAGTTGTCGCCATGACATGTGCTCTTCAGTGTTGTAACATGCACCGTGTGTCTTTACTTCTGTGTGCTTTCAAATTTAAGCACCCGTGTTGTCACCGTCACAGATGTAGATGTTGCTTTGGTGTTTTAGCTTTCTGATTTTTGGTGCTCTTCTCTGTCTGTTGCTACGTTTTGCAGTGAAGCATGCTGGTCTATTGTTTTGCTGGTGTTTTGTCAAGAGAACGTGAATTCAAATTGAAACGTAGTTTAAAATTAGATTGACAGTCACTAATGCAAACCTTTTGCTGTGTACAGCAGTATTTGTTTCCCTCCAGTGACCTCATAAATATATTAGAAAAAAGTCAAAGCCATGAACAATGTACAGCTGTGCATCCCTGCAAAAAATCTCACAATGCAGTTACTGTGCATTTTCCCAAATAATTATTCTGATAGGACTGTCTAAATCTTACAATGATGTCACTGGAGACATAACATAACATTAAAAAAAAATAATATCAAATAATATCTCACCACTGTACCCTGGAGAAATGGGTGAACAGGATAGGATTTGAGGTATTTGTAAATGTAGACGTCTCCGACGATTAATTTTTCTTTTCTTTTTTTTAGTAAATAATGCTCTTGAGAGCACCTGAGGGGATATTGTGATGATGACTATTACAGTACATATTGAGGTTAACATATGGGTTTTATTAAATTATAATCAACAGCTTGAACAAGAACTGGGGGTAAAATCTGCAAAGCAGACAAAGTTATTGGTTGTTTTTGCTGATTTGTGATTAAATTGAGAACACAAAGCAGTAGAGTTGGAATATAAGAGGAATAAAAGACGGTAGAAGAGTGCTGGATCATATTGGAGTTTAACAAGCGGACTTTAACAGATTGAACTGCATATGAATTCCTAATTCAAGTGTGATTTCCCTTTTTAAGCCAGGGGGGTATGTTAAATCGTACTGATGTGTCGCAGGAGGCACGAAGAATGTGTCTGAGGTTGCAGAGCATTGATACAATTTGCTGGAAAACATTGCAGACTGTCATAAATTTTTAGTGAATGACTCTTGATCAAAAACCATTCGTATAGCTGAATACGTATGGGCGTTTTTACCCCTCAGTGTGTCTCCCAGGGTTGTGTGCTGTGAGCGTGGCCTGGCTAGAAAAGCTCGAGCAAGAGCTCCAGAGTTGCTGTCGACACGGTGCGGGAGATGCGTGGAGCGAGGCCTTATGCGGCCTGACGTGGAAATTATGTTTGCATTTTCATTTTTGGAGTGCTACCGGTTGTCATGAAACTCAGCCTGACAGTTTCTAACCACCAGGCAGCCGAGTGCCCCCGCCCCTCTCCTTTTCTCTCGTTGTGGGACAGATGCTAGCCTGTTAGTCCTGTGACTCTGCTCGCGCCCTCCGATTGCAGGCGACAGATGCCAGGACCAGCACGGTCCCTGTTTGAACATTGCTGTCACTGTCCTGCCTTAAGCTCAATGCATGACCTTTAATGTAAGCAAGGGGTTGAAATAAGTTACTAATGAGCATGTGTGGGACTCACCGAACGTTACACACATCTGTGCAGGTTGTCTCAGGCATGGGTAGGCAAAAATAAGACAGTAACGCTTCTTAAGTTTTATGCGCTGTGCGCTGGTGAGTTTATTGTAGGTGTTTTTGATTGAACATGTCAAGCTGAAAATATATGATATATAAAAACCTGCTTCTCACTTGAGTATTCACTTAATGCTGCTAAACTTACATTTAGCCTTCACTGGAGGGTAAATATGAGCAGCTATAATAACTGATGCTAAATAACTGCTAATAATAAATAATTATCAGTCACACAAACGTGGTAATATTTCAGTCTTAAATTCTTAATAGGAGTAAAGAAGCTTTTCAAAGACACCAACTTACAATTTTCATCTAAACTTAAAGGTAGCCAAGATATCTGGTCCTCTTTTGACTTGAAAATAGCCAAATCACTGCTTAGAGTGACACCGTAGATATTTAGCAGATGACTACAAACATAGACAGCGAGCTACTCTTAAATTACTGCCCACATCTCTGAAAATCAGATTTCTAACCGACCTGTTTTACTTCTCATTGCTTTGTCCGTGTTGTCTCCACGGCCTCAATTTTTTTTAAGTGCCTTCAAGAGAAATCCCTCAGCTTTCCGTTCACAGTCGTCACTTATAATTTGCTCTCATTACGACCTGTTCTTCTCTGTAACCTCTCATCCGTCTCTGCATTTTTCTCAGCTAAAAATAGCTATAATGGATATATCAAATCAAGTAAGTTTTGATTTCCATTCTCTCTTTCTCTCGACTCACTTGTGTCTAACCCCTCCATTTGTGCATTGTCAGCTATTAATATTTGAGCTGTCCCTGACCTGCTGTATTTCACTGTCCAGTCTATCATCATCATCCATGACTGTGTGTCTTATGCATAGCATTAGGAAACAGTTTTGAGTTGATTCTTTGTGTTAGGTATGAGTTAGGGCTCAGCAGCACACTCATGGCATCTTCACCATGACTGTGGATAAACCAAGTCTGGACAAAATCACTTAAAAACATTCAAATTAAATGTATGCAAGAAAAGCATTTCAGCCTCGCATAATTGAGTAAAACATATTAAAATGCAAAAAGCCGATCTTAAACTCTCTCAGCTCTCGTCCAACGCTTACAGGAGTGTGAAACTAGTGGGTAGTCCACTTTAACAGGATCTGTGATAGGCAGCAAATCTGCCACATTGCGTTGTCCTGGAGAAGTGCTGTGCATGTTTGACGTGGGGCAGATGAATAGTGGAGGTCTGGAGCAGGAAGGATAATCTGCTAGACAGCTGACTGTTGAAATAATCATCTCTCTTCTCCGGTTTTAGCTCCCAGACATTTTTGAACTAAGGAAAACACAGCTCTTCTGTCTCTTTTTATCTTTACCAGCCTCACCGCTATTATATCGCTAGTATTAAAATGTATATCGAATTCATTCCTCCCTCCTTCATCAGGCATAAACTGCATGTAGCAGCTAGTGGCTGCTGATTCACACTGTCACCTCCTTGTTCTGGTAGCATAACAATTGCTAAAACACCTGAAAGCATATTTATTAATTCATGTTTATTATAAATATCAAAGTAAACGTCAAATCCAGCTTTTCATTGGTGGCTACAGGAAGTGGTTAAGTGGTGTTAAATAAAAATGAGCTTTTTTTTTTTTTTAAATTATTCAGCCATTAGCATTCTTGTGCCAGAAAGAATTACCCCCCTAAACCAGTAACTGTCCTTTAATTATGATAAGAGTCACAAGATGTTTTATTAACATACACACTGCTGGTCTTACGGAAGTCAGTTTAAATCAAATCCTACCTTGTGTTTAGCTTCAAGAATTAAAGGATTAGTTTGCTAAAATCACAAAGAAAGTGCCATATTCTGCTTTCTCATTTAGATAACTTTAGCTTTTTTTTTTCCTATCGTGGTTCTCACGGCATTAAAATAAGATTAGAAAAACGCCAGCTATGTTTCTACAGCATCCACTACGAGCTGTTTCTATTCTTCGGTATGGTATGAAGATTATCCCAGACCACGGTAATATCATTTGTCAGTTTGTTTTTCAGTGTTTCTTAGCATCACAAATGAAATTTTATTCCCTAGTTTTGCACTGTCTCTTCAAACCTTCTGCAAATACTACCCAAAGAGACAGATATCCAAAGAATTAAGAGGGGAACTGTGTTTTCTGTGATTTGAGTGAACTAACACCTGAAGAAAAAAACACAAGTATTGTATAGCTGCTGACTTTGACTCCTCTTCATTTAGCAGTAAACAACAGTCCCTTAATCCAGCCTTATCGGTACAAGTCAGCTAAACTGAAGCACACCTCAGCCAGTGAGGTCTGTAAGGGGCCCCATAGCGGAGTTGCTGCTTTATCGGTCCGTTTGGTAAACAACCGCAAGGGAAGCCTGCTGCCCCCCGCTGAGCCCTCTGCTCTGAGACTGAGCTTCGTGGGCTCCGAGGACTCAGGCCAGGTAGGCCGCCCGCCAGGGGTGACAGAAGAGGTCAGCCGGCTCCAGCGAGCCCGTAGCCTGCCGGTGAAATACAGATACCACCCCGGTCACTCCAGTAACGCCACACTCAGTCAGAGGCAGTGTAAGGGCCACATCCCCCCACATCCCTCTTACCCTCAGCGTGTTTGGCAGGCCTGCACTCAACAACAGCACAACCAAAGCATGTGCTTGCCAGTCTGGAGTGGTTGCATGTGTAGCATTCCTTACTAATGACCCAGTGTGTGCAGCTGTCAGCTGTGAAACATTAAATATTGAACAGGCCGAGCGAGATGTGAAGGGCCAGTGTGTTGGAGCATCCCTCTCGACTGGAAAGCCCCCCCCCCCCCCCCCTTCTTCAACGTTTTCCATTATGTTGTCAGTCTTCGACATGCTAGCGGTGCTTGAAATCATGTGTTCGGCGGCGGAGGAGCAAGATCTTTGGGACTTTATTAATTTTAATGAAAGCAATTGCAGTTTCTTTGTATAAAAACGAAAGAAAGACAGAAAAGACTAAAAAGAAAGAAACAGTTCACAGCTTGAACCATCAGTTATAAGGTACCCGAGTGTATTTTCCATGACCTGTAACAATCTTTTCCCAGTGAACGATGGCTGTTAAAGTGCTATTAGTGAAACACTTTTCTTGCTGCTTGTATTTATTTTACCAGTGACTGCCACAGAGTAGAGTTGTTTTCTGCAGCTGTGATATTAGCTTGTAAAAATATTTGCCTGATTACTTTACTCGGGGGTAAAAGTTATAACTCGTTCCCTATGAAGAGCTCAGTGCAGTTTGCTGAAGTGATAAAGACAATGTCCAAAGGGCATCTCAGCTGTACATAAATCACTCTGGCACAAGGACCAACCTAATTGTATAAGCCAAGGGCACCACTCTCAAGACGAACAAAGACCAGAAATCCAGGATTCAACACTGACTCAAAGCACCTTTGCTTGTAGTCTTAGATGCTTAATATTTATAGGTTATTACCTTAATTAAATGAGAAGATGAGTGATTAGTGTGAGCAACAGTGATGCGAGTCTAGGTCTATCTGTAGTACAGTAATCTATGATTACGAAATCACAGCCCTCTTAACAGCCCTCAACTTATTTGTGGTGCTACATTATCTGAATGATAAAACTGTTGACAGGTGGATTACAGCAGTTCAATGGATTAGTGCGTATGGTAAATAAAGCTTCCCAGATTAAACTTCAGCAAATGGCATGATGGTTGATAATGGCACTACTGCATGTTTGCATCTCCATACACAACCATGCCAATGATGTGCTAATGTATCCTGTCTGCATTATGCTAACATTGGACTGTTTCCTGCTACCCACTGGTTAAATTGTCCTGTCCCACTCCATCTTGTTCACCCGACCTCTTTCCACTCTGTCCCTGTATGTATATTATCTCTTTGAATTCACTGACCTCAAATTGTGCTGTGCTGTTCTTTTGTTGTCCCTGCTGTGTGGATCTTTGCTCGACTTCTGATCATTTCCCGCCATCATGCTGTTTCTTTGGCATTTTGTTGCAGTTCAAGAGGACCAACAATCAGCACTATCACCCAAAAAAAAGCAACGTAATGGAGGCATGAGGAATTCTCCAAACTCCTCACCTAAGATTATGAGGTAGGTACCACAAGGAGCTATCCGTCTTTGGGTTTTTACACATATAAATTCCCTCACCATAAAAATACAGATAGCTTCTTTAATAGCCAAATGTTAAACGCCAACAAAACACAACAAACTGTAATCACCGCTCGGTTTAGTTTAAACACAAAAACTACTTGGTTAGGTTTAGGCTTGGTTTAAACTATGCTTTATCAATTCAATTCAATTTTATTTATATAGCACCAAATCACAACAAAAGTCGCCTCAAGGCGCTTTATATTGTACAGTAGATACAGAGAAAAGCCCAACAATCATATGACCCCCTATGAGCAAGCACTTTGGCGACAGTGGGAAGGAAAAACTCCCTTTTAACAGGAAGAAACCTCCGGCAGAACCAGGCCTCACGGAGGGGCAGCCACCTGATGCATTCATCACAACATTAACCCTACATGTTGAAAATTAATGCCTTCAGGTTTGACACCAAAGGGGTTCTTTAGCGTTGTCTCTACGCTATTGCTTGCTAGATGACAAATAATGACCTTAAATTAAAAGAGCAATTCAAGTCATGTTATCCTCATTGGTTCAAAGAACTATTGTCCAAAATACACCCTTTTGCTTTCTTCACAGATCTTCAGTCCATGCCTCCCCCAGTGTTAAAAGTCTTTATGTCATTAGGGATAATACTCTATTATTTACATCAATAATGTCTCACATTCAGCCTACATAACAATTAGGACAACAAGACAGCCCATACCCTTTCCTTTTTCAACACAACACACAAGTTCTTGTTTATGCCCCGGTCACCTGTCATGTCGTTCTCTCTGGTTTCCTCAATGAACATCTTAATCTGCTCCAAATGGTACCGAATTTGACAGGAAACATCATCACCTGCATCAAGTCCACCAATTATATAACACCCCTCATCCAGCTCCAATGGTTCATAGTTCTTTACCAATACATTACAAGATTCTGCTCCTCACTTTCAAACCTCTCTCTATGACCCGTGTCCTCCCACATATTGTCCAGATTTCTTTCAACCTTTCTTTCATGTGTTCTATGGTTTTCTGATTAGTTCTAGGTAGTTTTAGACCTAGAACAATGGGTGCCAGAGCTCTCCGCTGAACTGAATCCATTGCATCATTGCGTCAATGCCAAAGGCCATGTTGTGTGCATCTGTGAGACACCAGCAGTTCTGACACAATGGGAATCAGAATGACCTGGTTATGATTAAGGAGTAGGAAAATGATTGCCTGTATACACAACTAGTAAATACAGAGAAACTGTTTGCATTCACTTGATGACTCAAAGAGTTACTCTCCTGTTAGCTGTACTTGGGTCTCTGGGCGAGGGAAATCTTAAGGCTATTTTCCAGCAAACTATTCCAAGATGTTCAGCAGCTAGCTGCTAACTTTGTTGATATTTGCTATAGGGCTGTGCGATATGACCAAAATCTCATATCCCGATATAAGAATTCTATCGTTCGATAACGATATAAATCACAAAAATGTAACATTTTCTGTAAATTCTGTGAATCTCGGGCAGCTCGACTTGCGGGAAGTGTTTCCAGCTGTGCGTCATGTTGCTGGAGTCAAGTGTTTTAACCGATGCATGAAACTATACATTTTTAGACATAAGTTGTAACGGCCGCCGTTTTCTTTGTGAGTATTTATTACACGGCGTGCTGGAGGGAAAAGCCTGTTCTAACGTTTGAGTCTAACGTTTATTTTTTAGCACCTGGCGGCTCTTTTTTAATTCTCATAAATAATCTGCTCTTTCACGTGATTCAGTTTGTTTTGAAAAGTCTCAACAGGATCTTGAGCTTTATTGTGAAAGGTTTATGTGGAACATAAACAAGCGGACACGCGACGCTGTTACCGTCGTTGTTGCTAACCACAACGCATAAAAACAGGCGCTTGTCAGTCCGTAGTGTGGTTATATAAAATATAAGAGAAAGAGAGAACTTTAAGAAATGAATATAGCCACTACAGTGACCATCAAAACGATGAAAAAATATTGCCGTAAACAGTTTATTTTGCGACACCACGAAATGAAACGATAACGTAAAATGAAACGATAGACGTTTTTATATCGTAATCAGATATATATCGTTATATCGAACAGCTATATATTATATTTGTTGCTTAGTGTTGGGAGGGTAACATACAGACTAGCTTCCTTCTCATCATAAGAGTAATGAAACCAAAACAACTTGCCGGACGGTATAAAAATACTCTGCAGGGATCTCCAGTCAGGTGATAATCCTGTGTTGGTTTATAACTATAAGCATAATCAAATAATCTCTTTCACATTACACATATCAATTTAACCTCTTAGGGACATAAATATAGTCATTAATGTAGCTTTAACAAAGCTTTGATGAAGAAAGTACAGATACCTGTGCTTTAGGAAGAAAACCAGTACTTGTTGGATTAAGCAGTGCATTACAAAGAGCATCTGAAAGAACATTTTTCTACGCTCCTTTTTTCATGGAAAATATGTCAGCCTCTGAGATGAGCTCTATGCCACAAGGTTTCATGTGACACCCACAGACTACAGTTCTTAAACAGGCCTGGCACTAATGACAGCACCAGGCAGTCAGAGGGGCTCTAAAGGATAGATAGCCCAAGGCTATTCATCTATTGTCGGATCCCTCTGAGGTCTTTTCAGCACGTAAGGCCACAGATGATATGTATCATCACAATGAAAGGCGAATTCAAATGCTACCTTGCTTTTATCTTGTCTCGTGAAATTAAATCGTAGCGTATTGATCTTGACTGGAGATAACACTGTTATTCAACAAGAACCCATTAGAGGGACGATAATAATAGTAGTCACTGTCATTAAGTGCAATGTTATAAGGAAGCCAGGCAACAGGGAAGACCTGCAGCCTGATGTATACAAAGTGCAACAGCACAAATGAAATTTAATTAAACCTGACAGATGACTTTATGTTCTCACTGCTAATATGGCTGCGATCTGCTTGACATTTGGAATTCAAACCCACATATGTCTGTATTGTTTAATACCATCAGATACAGTACAGATCAGCAACATTCACTATTTCTGGAAAAAAAATATTGCTTTGTATTATAACTAAAAGTGTCGGTATGCATACATTACCATTTCCTTTGATGTCTGGTCTCTGTTTTTTCCAGGTGGGCGTTTGCCCTTTATTTATTTGGTTCAAAGTGGTTTGAAAGTTGAATCGCTCCAGGTGATTTCCAGGCTCTTGGGTAGCAAAACCAGGCTTTTCCAATGCTATCGGCGAAAAATCAACACACCAAACCAATCCATCTACTTGCCATGCTAATACTATGCAGTACAGGTGGATGTGATATTTCGTGCAGCGTCTGCTGCCTACACGCTAGAGAGGGATTCGCCGTGGTAGCCTAAGGGATACTTCATTGCAACAAGCAGAGAAAAAAAACATCTGGGTGTATACTATATCAAATGTGTTTTTACAGGACCCGCGGCCTCAAGGCCTTTGTAAATAAGTAATGATCAACAGATTGGCTGTGGGTTTTGAAGAGCAGGCCTTTGTCAGTTTTCATGATGTGCCGGGTTTTCAAAGCCTTTGCCTGCTCTTAGTGCTTGTGTTAGAGAGAACTAGTGCAGTGCTGCCGAATTAGAAGATCGACATAATGTGCATGTCTGCCTTCTTCTTTATGGCTCTCTCAGCTGTCATTACGCTCCTCCAGAAAACACCTGGCCTTATGTTTCGGGGTAATGATGTGTGAAGTCTTGTCAAACGTGTCATCATAAAGCAGTGAATTATGCTGCTGATCAGTTTGAATCTTTAGAAGTACACAGAAGTGACAGTCACGGACACTTCTGCGCTGTTCAACGAAACAAACCACGCAAGAGGAAAAAAAAAAAGCGATCACGTTTCCACGAGACAGTTCGCTTCTAGTTCCAGCAAACTAACATGACCTGTCTGGAACTTAGCAATGACGACCTCACTGAAATTAACACCATTTCCACGGGCTCCTTGATGGGTCATAAGACACATCTAACTGCGGGATGTCATAACGCGTTTGGTCACATCGGAGTGCCGTGACATACACGTCATGTCTGTTACAGAACTGCTGAGGCAATTGGCAGTGCAGGGTAGTGACAGGCCGTCATGGCTGACAGTGAGCGATAGCTATCCTGGCAGAGCTCTGCCTCACCAGTCATCTTCACAAGGACAAACTGAAGTGACAGCGGCTCCACTGAGTGAGTGGTGAAACATTTGACTTTTGATGGAATATTTAGCCAAGGTGTAAAACCACTAAATGCTTTCACTCTTATTAGAATTTGAATTGCACTCTCACGTGGATTTTAAGCACCGTAATTCCAGTTTTTTATGATCATTTATGATTGTCCTGGCTGTAAACCTGTAAACCTACAGTTTATCAAAGCTGCCGCCTCCGCTTCTTTTGATTACACCGAAAAAAGAAAAGCGGCGATGTCTGATTTCATGCAACCGACAGTCTAGAAGCAGCAAATGGGAGTGAGTGTCATTGTTTTTAGGACCCCCACTTTCAATATATTGGAGTGTATTTAATTATTTTTTTATTTCACGTTTCTGTTAACATTGTACTTTAAAAAAAAAACAAAAAAACATGTGCACGCTTTGACATTGAAATTTTATCGTACATGCGCTTTTCAAAGTGAAGCCGCATCGACAGAGAGGTAGAAAAGACATTTCCCTCTACTGCTACTTATATTCTTGAAAGGACATCCAGGTCTTGCCTGGGGGTATATGAGCCCAAAGGCGGGGGTTTTTTCGGCTTCAGTCTCTTGGAGCCTGAGGGATGGTAGTTTCAGCTGACACTTTCATACATACTTAACATGTTACTTAAGGTGCCCATTCTTTTGAGGTACTTGGATGGATTAAAGAGACGCTCTTGTTACGAGGGGAGGACTTGAACAATTTAAAAGGTTTTGGACAGAGACCGAAGACTGTTGTCTGGATTTTCAGAAGACAGCATCTTTAACTTTGATCTGAATCTGACAAAGTTGATTTAGGGCAAAGGGATTTGTGTTGCGCAGTACTGCTAATATCGGTTGGCTTCGGACAATCTTTATGTGAGTTTTCTTCCGCAGATAAAAAACTTTTCGTTGGGATCAGCTTGATGAGATGTTAAATTTGGGTAACTTACAAATTTCTGTTAATCTTTTTCATACCATAGATCACGTGTTTGATTATTCTATTACATGCATCAAAACCCTTTATTTAAATTAACTGTATGACTTCATAAGATCATATCCCCCTGACCAGAACAAGCGTGATAGAAATGCAGGTACTCGTGTTGGGAGACAACTTTTAGTGGTCAGCGTTAATGTTCACCAGTGAAATTAGTTTATATAGTTCTGATGGTCTGTTTAAACATTAATACCCTTCACTTTGGAAAGCAAATACGGTTGGGCAAATTGCTGAAATATTTAAAGTCTGGTCTGTTAAAGCTTTTACCACGCAGCGCACTACGTCAAAAGCCGTATGCAGTAAGGGGGCGTAATTGCATCTCCGTGCTCATGCCAGTCAACGCAGTGTGTTGCTGCCATCTTCTTCCGCCTGGCTGCCGCTGCTGATGTCACTCTGCTTGATGACATGGCAGTTTTGTTGGCATTTCTGCAGATGGCCTCTGACAGGAAAACGAAAAGAGGAAGCGGGAAAAACTAGGAAGAAAGCAACCTTTTTTTTTTTTTCTTTTTCTTTTTTTAGTAAAAGCGACCTATTTGCAGATTGCCAAATATTCTTATGGTTAATTTATAAAATGTGTCTTTTGTTCAAATCAATGATATAATTTCACTTTCTCCCTCCCATCTTTTTGTTTGATTAGACATGACCCACTCCTCATCCTGGGAAACGAGCAGATTGAGAGCATGGACGAGAACGTAAAGAAATATGACTCCACGGGGATGTTTCACTGGTGCCCGTCCAAAGACATTGAGAAGGTCATCTTGGTGGGTCCTGCTCCTTCACTCGGTACACGTCATTTGTCCCGACACTCTTCTCCCTGGTGACAGATGTGTCATGTCACAAAGCACTATCAGAGGTTGACAGGGCACTTAAACACTCTGTAATGAGGTGTTTGACATGTCATTTGCTACAAGAGTGCCCTGCACTATGGAAAATTTCTTGTACTAATACATATGCCATTTTTCAAATTACTTTCATTGCAGTGCAGAACTGCATGATATATTTTACAGGGGGGGCAGGCTCACTGCAAAAGGAGAAAGCGCTAACATTTGTTGGAAATGCCCATTTATGCAAATTCCAGCCAGGAACATATTGATCCCTTATCCCTTTCTTTCCCTCTCAGACACGGAGTGAGGCAGCCATGACTGTTCTGAGTGGTCATGTGGTCGTGTGCATATTTGGAGACGTGAAATCGGCGCTGATCGGTCTCCGAAACTTTGTGATGCCTCTGAGAGCAAGCAACTTTCACTACCATGAGCTGAAGCATATTGTGTTTGTCGGCTCCCTTGAGTATCTGAAGCGGGAATGGGAAACTCTGCATAATTTCCCCAAAGTCTCCATTCTGCCTGTAAGTAGAGAAAAATCACTAATTTCAAATGTTTATCTAGATCACGTCAAAGTGATGCCTTTGTTTTTCTAAACTGGTGTGCATATAATGCTCATTAACAAATGTATTTTGTGGGAAACGTGATATTGTTTCATCAGTATAAAGAGCACATTGTTATTTTGCAAGCTGTCCTGCAAAATGCTCATTGTTAACAAATCTTAAAGCCATCAACAATTTGTGGTTTTCGGGAGAATATTAAATCCTGGACATTACATAATGATTAATATTTATGTGGTTATGCTAGCAAAGGATTTGGCTAGGTTTAGGGGAACATTGTGGATTTGATTATGCGAATTTCTGCCTGGACTTTATTAGGGAAGCTATGCATGACTCCCAGAATAAGGAATCCTTATTTATCTTATATTGGACTTAGTTGCATCCTGTCAGTTCATCTGCTGTGTTAAACAAGCTTCAGCGCTGTTCCTTCACCTTGTAAGCCAGATTTCTACTGATTGGCTACAAATTTCAATCAGACTGATAGCAGGTGGCTCACAGCTAAACCTCTGTACCCGAATTGATTATATGGAGGTTATTCTCTCTTTCTGACATCATACAGTGCCAGAAGGGGAAAAAAAGTCAGAAAGCTGCGCACCAAGGGACAGATTTATAAACACGTTGCATCAGCACAAACTGGGTTTAGGTGTAAAAAATAATAAAAAATTGTATTGTATTGTTAGTATTTACAAAGAGATAGCAGTGAGAAGATTATGTGTAAGAGGTGACAACTTAAAGATGTTTGCATGTATGTTTCTGAGCGTTCCTTCAATAAGATGCAAAATATGGGAGGAGAATCTCCAAAAGTTGATTCTTTTCATCTGGATGTCCACATGAACAGAATCAACTTTTGGAGATTTACTTACCTGGACGACTGAACATACATCAAGACATGGGAGGAGAATATTTAAATCAACTGCACGAATCAACGTAGAAATTTTTGCAATAGACACTAAGGGCGATCGTGACTCAAGAGTTGGCAGTTCGTCTTGTAATCGGAAGGTTGCCGGTTCGAGCCCCAGCTTGGACAGTTTCGGTTGCTGTGTCCTTGGGCAAGACACTTCACCCACCGCCTACTGGTGATGGCCAGAGGGGCCGATGGCGCGATATGGCAGCCTCGCTTCTGTCAGTCTGCCCCAGGGCAGCTGTGGCTACAACTGTAGCTGCCTCCACCAGTGTGTGAATGTGAGAGTGAATGAATAGTGGAATTGTAAAGCGCTTTGAGGGCCCCGAAAAGCGCTGTATAAATGCAATCCATTATTATTATTATTTACTGCTAATTGCGTTGATATTTAACACAGAAAAAAACATGTCTTAACTTGTGCACTTTATATGAACTGACTGTGCTTGTGTTTATAGGCACAACCATTAAACTAACCACACCCATGAGCACTATGAGGATTTCCCTCACATGCTTTTTTTGTCCCATTTAGTAAATCTGGCCTGAAAAGTCTTAAGCTCGAGCTTATAGTGAATACTTGCACATTCGCTCACCTCATTATTTGAAACTTTGTTCATGTTTAATATGAGCATCCACAATTTTTTTTGTTCCACCATTAAAAGACTTTGTGAAAGACATAATTAGCAGTAGCAGCATTTGTCAGGACTCGCCAGCAGCGCGTAGTATAATTTGGAGCATGCACACGAGGCCGACATAAGTTTCGAGTTTGCCTGCCGTTCAAAACTTTGATTTATTTCTTGTACCTTATAGGTGAGATAACAAATTCTCTCCTTCACTGGTTCTCAAAGGGCACACCGTTGAGTAGGGCAGATCTGAGGGCTGTCAACATCAACCTCTGCGACATGTGTGTCATTCTGTCAGCCAATCAGAACAATATTGACGATGCATCACTGCAGGACAAAGAATGCATCTTGGCGTCACTCAACATCAAATCTATGCAGTTTGATGACAGCATCGGGGTCTTGCAGGCTAATTCTCAAGGTAAGGAGCGCCCTATCATAGTTCACTGCACTGCCTGGAAGGGACAGGGCCCTGGCACAGAGAATATTCCTCAGTGGGTGCTGCTTGGCTGACCTGGTGTCACTGTGTTTGACAGTAAACCCAGCTGACTATTCCTCAGGTTACTGTAACAACTGGTTTCTTCACAAACTTAATTGGTGGCAACAAGCACAGCTCTGGCACAAGAGATTTGCCTGGCTTGCACATTGTTATTTTTCAATATCTGAGACTACTTTCATAAAACTAATGTGTGCAATGTATTAAAATTGCATGTTATAGCTTTCTAAATGACACTTGAAGCACTCAGTTAGCTTCAGATGGTCTTCAGTAAGGGGCCATTATTTGGCACTGAGAGAAATCCTTTTAGAAACCTTTTGGCCTCGCGACGGGTGGAGGGTGTGGTGGTGGTAGGGTCTCCAACAATTTCATTATTCCTCTAATGCATGTATGACCTCGCATGGTGCTGCTTAGTCAGCAGTAAGTGATGGATATCACAACATACCCTATGTATTATACATACAGCATCACTGATTTAATGTGCTTACTTGTCAGTCTGAGGAAAGCAAGAAATGTCAAGTCAATTTGGATTCAATCTTGCGTCACTGATTTTCTATTTCATGACTCCATATTGTACATGCTTTTTTTGCATATGTTTGTAAAATGTTTCTGTCTCCATGCACACACAATCAAAGGGAAACAAAATGAGCTGTTTGTCACATCTATTATATATAAATCAATACTGGTCGTTGTCAAGAATATGGTAACACTGCACTTTACACCTCACTCGCGGCTGCAAATAGATGAAATAACCCCGACACATTAGTTCTGCTGATGTGCATTATCGTAACCTCTAAAATCAAGTACTGAACCTAGTATTAACTGATGTGCTTTGTGTGACATGTATGTCCATTAAGGCTTCACACCACCAGGAATGGATAGATCATCTCCTGAGAATA
This sequence comes from Simochromis diagramma, assembly GCF_900408965.1. Taxonomy (NCBI): domain Eukaryota; kingdom Metazoa; phylum Chordata; class Actinopteri; order Cichliformes; family Cichlidae; genus Simochromis; species Simochromis diagramma. Next base: position 3,384,444 of record NW_024386972.1, on the reverse strand, counting down.
GTCCGGTCCATGGACTGGTGAGGCAGACCTCTGTCACCACTGGAGCAAATATCCCCATCATAACAGAACTAGGTATGGTTTGCTGCTACGTGTTGATTGATATGCTAGCTCTGCTGTTTTATGTTCTTTTCAGTGTAGTAGTTGTAAACAAATCTCCGAAAACACAAATTATGCAATTAGAGGCTGTCATCACTTGATTAACTGTACTAAAAGTGGAATTTGTTTATGCTTTTGTCCCTTGTTGACATGTACCAGTAACTGTTTTTCCTTAACACTTGTCTAGCGCCATTAGCAAAGCCAGGCAAAAAACTGCCTGTGATTTCATTCAGTCAGGATAAAAGCAGTGGGACCAGCATACAAATGATAACTGAGCTGGGTAAGAAGAAGTGCCTCTGTCCTGTACTGCAGTGTTGTAACTGCTGCTGCCTCCATATCAGCTTTCTTTTGATTTCTCGTGCTGCACAAGAGGCTCAGTCCATTCCCATGGCATCACTTTGAGCACATTTTACCCTTGGTTCTGGTTGAAATTGCCTGTCTTGTTTTGGCTCCCTATCTCAAAGCAAAATTTCTCCCTTTTATTTTTCTAAGAATTACAGGGTCTTTGATCCCCTCAGAAGTCCTTGTGGCTGTTTTCATAGCATCTTCTGTCGGATCACATTCTCTGTCCCGTGCCCTTCTTTCATCTCAGCCCTGTCGATATGACTGACATTTATTTCTGTCCTCACAGAAGAAGCAGTTCTCCAACTAAATTTTACATCATTACTTTCTTCCAGCTACTGCATGTGTTTTTGTGCTCAAAGACATCTTTAAAGAAGGTTCTGGGGCAATGAAATACTTTCATTTGACTTGACATGCAAGTACAAGTAATTGGAAGTTCTGTCTTGGATTTACAAGACAAACAATGGCATAATGGTGTTACTGATAGTGACCTCAGGAGGACTTCAAGTTAAGGCCTGGGACTTTGACAATATGCATGGTGTCATGAGTGTGCATGAATGGCCTGGATATGGAATGTGGCAGAGGCAAGTTGGCCACAAGGCTGGATACAAACACCAGACACATATGTCATTTTAGTTCTTTTAAAGAAACTAAAATGTGGTCCAAATTTGGAACTAAGCAAATGAGGAGAATATGCGAAACTATTCACCGATTTCTAATACAGTCCATATCTGCTGCTACTGACTGTTGTGCACAACCGCTGTATTGTTGTGTCCTCCTCTTCACGTGAATCAAGCATTTGCCATGTTGGACTCAGTGTGCAGTAAAAAACCCCCAACAAAAAACAAGCTGAACTGAAATAGCTAATAAAATGAACACGTTTACCCCATAGTGAATGACTCGAATGTTCAGTTCCTGGATCAAGATGATGACGACGACCCAGACACAGAGTTGTACCTCACACAGCCTTTTGCCTGTGGGACAGCATTTGCAGTCAGTGTGCTGGATTCCTTAATGAGCGCGGTAAGTCAAAAAATCGAATTTCTAATAACATCTGTCAATTGCAAAATAGGTCAACTAAATAGTCGCGGTATCGACTGATATTAGCTACTTACTGATAAATCTGTATCAGCAGTCTTAAGAGCCTGAAAAGAAGAAGATTGGGCTTTTGTTTGTTTCACTTCAGTCCAAGAAGCAAAACGTGGAGAATCCCAGGTATTTAAACCCTAATAGGGCTCGGCTAAGTTCATGTGATGATACACATGTGTTCATCTCCAAAGGGGAAACTCCCACTTGGGTTTAAATACCTGGGACTCCTCATAACCTTTTGGTTATGGAACTGAAGAACCCTCTTGGATGAGATGAAATAAAAAATATAACCCTTAATTATGACACATAACAAATGTTTTTTTGTGTCGTGTGTCTAAAAGAAAAAGAATAACCGCTAATATACTGAATTCTTTACTGCCAAATATCGGTATCAGTATTGTATCGGTTTTAAAAATCATATATTGGCCGAGCTTTACAACTAAATCTAAAAAAATAATACAAATAATAAAGTAGGCACATTCTGGTCCTCTGTTAAAAGAATGAATGACAAGACTGGAACTTGTACAAGGCGTGATGGCTTCATTTGTCTGCCTTTCAGTTTGAGTGAGGTTAGAACAAAGCTGCCTTCAAGTGTGCTCCAGTGTAGACAAAGGTAATGCTACCTAATGGACAGCCCTCATCCATCATCTGAGTCAATAGTGCTGTCAGCAGCCAAGGGAGATGTCACCATGCTGTACAAGCAGGGGGAGACAAGCGACTGCAGTGAAAAGAAAAGGGGAGACATTTGCCCTTGTTAAAATCAGCAAAGCAATAACTGAGGAGGGATTAGAAAGATAACAATTACAGAGAGGAGTATATTTTCAGGTTTAGTGTGTGGTTTATAAAGCGGACTTTTTTTCTTTCTTATATAAAGCTAAGTAATAAATCCTTGTACAAGTGTGAACATGGACTCGCTGCTCTGATGGAAGTAGGTGTGACCTGCAGTAACTGGATTCTCCTGTCTTTTCACTCCATGTTCAGGCCAATGTGATGCGACAGAGCAGGGTTAGATAGCACCATTCAATCTGCCTGGCACGCTGAGAAGGTTCAGTTGTGACTTTGAGAGTGTTTGCTTAAGGACTCACCCCCCTCTAACTTCATTCCTTCAGACATACTTCAATGATAATATCCTCACCTTGATCCGGACGCTGGTAACGGGCGGGGCGACACCGGAGCTGGAGGGGCTGCTGGCAGAGGAAAATGCATTAAGAGGTGGCTACAGCACACCACAGACCCTGGCAAACAGGGACAGGTGTCGCGTGGCACAGCTGGCCTTGTACGATGGGCCCTTTGCCGACCTCGGGGTAAGTGATTGGTCTTGTCACCTGGGGGCTAAGGACATTTTTGTCAGCTTGCTTTGTGGGAGCTGCTGTTACTGAAGGATGCAGAGTAATAGGGATGGGATGGGGATGTAAAACTGTGAGTGATTGTGACATAGCTGAAATTGTATAATGAATAGAAAATAAAGTTATATTTATCTATAGAATGAGCATCAAATAAGTATTTTGGCATTTATTTAAGATGTTAGTTTTAATAGCATATTGACTGATTGTTAGCACTTACGTAGATGGATCAACTGAAGAGCCAGATGCATTTCTCAGGTCGTGTTTCAGGTCTTTGCTGGATGTTTCCTATTTCTTATGGACACAGCTTTCACACACTGGTCATCTGCTGTAGATAGATTTTAAAGCCTGCCACTTTTTCTTTTGTCCTCTACTTGTTCAGTTTCCTCAAATTTTTTAAGGACGCACTACACACCATGAGATATACCAAGCTTCAAGCTAATATATTTTGGGAATTTACATTTGTTGGTCCAAAAATACTATGTTTGCTGGTATTTTTCATAAACCCAAATCAACTAAAGACATGTGAACAAATGATGGGTTTTGTGACAGGTTGCTAGTAATGAAGTGACTAAAATTTTAATTTAAAATCTTCTTTTTTTGTTTTCCTAACTCATCCCGTCTGTTAGGTCCCTTTATTTATGCTTGAATGATTCATATGATTTAAAAAAAAAAAAAAATCCTCTGACAGTGGTCAGGTACAAGAACTGAACTGAAAATGACGGAAAGCAGCCGATGTCCAAAGAAAAACTAAAAGCCTTCAGAAAGCTTGGAAAGCTATTTCTGAAGACAACTTAAAATTTAGTCTGACTCCTAGGAGGCTAAATATAAACAAAGGAGGGGTGGCTCAAGACTCCTGTACAGTACTATAAATGGCAGAACAAAGCTAATGAGCCAAGGAGGCTTCTTTTATTTTGTGCTATGGCTCTCTTAATATTCTCTAATATTCCATGAAATCCATCATTGCTTTACCCTGGTGACCGAATCCTCTAATTGTGGCAGTTCCACTTCAACTGGAATGAGTTAACTGTGTGCTGTAAAATGTTGTTGTCGAATGCTTGTGTTTCTTTTCGAGTTATCTGCTTAATTTCCATGACTTTCTGCTTTATTATCCAGCTGTATCAGATAAAGACGTAATGCTATCACTTTTGATGCTAGAGATCTATTTGCAGATTTTATTTGAGTGTGGTCAGGAGACAATTTTGTCCTTCAATTACATAGACAACAGTAAACAAAACAAAGAGCATGCAAGGGAAAAGAAAAGACTACGTTGTGTAACACAGATTCTATTTTTCTATGACGGTAATATGTATTTTTAGTGTTGGTTTTACAAAATACAAATTGTGTACTCATCAGTTTTGTGTTGCTCTCTTACAGGATGGTGGTTGTTATGGTGACCTGTTTTGTAAAGCCCTAAAAACTTATAACATGTTGTGTTTTGGCATCTATCGGCTACGAGACGCACATCTAAACACACAAAGCCAGTGTACCAAACGGTATGTGTTCTTGCATTTGACTGAAATCCAAATAATAATGGATTCATGTATTACTTTATTTATAACTGGCCTCACATCTGGTCCCTTTTTCCTCTAGATATGTCATAACCAATCCACCGTATGCATTTGAGCTGGTGCCCTCAGACCTGATATTCTGCCTGATGCAGTTTGACCACAACGCTGGCCAGTCTCGAACCAGCCTCTCCCATTCTTCCCATTCATCCCATTCTTCAAGCAAAAAGAGTTCCTCCGTCCACTCTATCCCCACCACCAACCGCACCAACCGAGCCAAAAGCAGGGACTCGCGAGACAAACAAAAGTATGTGCCCCTCTAAAGCTCCGTGACTGTCTATGTCCGTGACCGGTGCCTGCCGACAGCGTTTGCCTTGTTTGTCCAGACAGACTTTCACACGTCTGAGTGTCAAACTGTGTATGTCCGTCTGACGGTGTATGTATGTGCCACTTTTGTGTTTAACAAAGCAATTTAGTACAGATTGGGTTTCCTCTTTAGCAGGATTGGCTAATATTGCAGGTCAAAGAATAACTGGAACTCCCCTGGACTGAGTTTCATTCCATCCATTAGCTGTTTTTTTTCCCACATTCTTGTGCATTTGAAAGACAAGAACAGTAGTAACATCCTGACTAGTACACTTTGAGTCAAGTGCAAATATAGATCAGGGTTTCTACAACTAATTCTGTCCAGTTAACCGCTTACCAACTTTTAATTAACTACGAAAGCCTTACCTATACTCACAGACCCCTCTCAACCTCCATCTAATGTGGAAGAAAAGGATATTATTATATATGTGACACTGGCAAACACATCATAGAACATGACAAAGTAATTACCCTCAGGGTAGTAAGTGACAAACATTGTACAACCTCCATCTTTCCTTTTTGTTTTGCTAATATCCAGCACCTCTGTGATTATGGCCACCGTCTCTTTCCACTTGTAGCATTCCAAGTTTTGTTTAATTTCGAATTAAAGCTGAAACTTATTGTACTAAACTGCACTTTTAAAATTACACGTCTTAAAGGTTCATGTCATGTCAATGAATTCTTGCACATCGTGTCCTCTCAATGCCTTTTGATTTGCGTTAGAAAGCTGCGCTTTTAGTTAAATGTTACTTGCCACCGTGAAATATTAGTTATGTCAAGACAATTTGCAAGCATAAAATGTTACGGTTGTTAATAAAGTTTGACCCGCACAATGTGAATGTCACATTTCAGTTTTATTCTACAATTGTTAAACTTTGTGAAGAGACATTTTCATGTGTTATGATTACCACTTTTATTACCAGTAATTAGACTGGTAAACTGAATCAGAATTTCTATGCACCGCTGCAAATTGGGCCCGTAACTGCTTAAAGTCAAGGTTCAATGAAGCAGTAAGTACTACACTGTCAGCATACGGCAGCAATAGCTAGCATTTTTTTCTCTACAGAGTATTCGACCTGCAACCAAAGGAGCTGGAATCCTTATAATCTTCTTGTTGCTTTTGTCTTGATTTCACAATTTAGGTCTTACTTCAGTTTGAAGCCTTACTACACCTGTGGTCTCCACAGATGACACTATAGTTGGTGTGAATCGCTATAGGGAGGTGTTTCTGCTGTGGAAATGTACATGGCATCCTATCTAACTCTTAGCTAGAAGCAGGGATAGTTATTCAAAGTGGATTTCGTACTTCCAGATTTTATTACTTTGGCTAGACTTTCCCAATTCAACATCATGTTTGGGCTTACCAAGTCCCCGACCACATACACTGTTTTCAAGTGATTGATAAGCTGACAGCTTCAACCATAGTGTAGTCAAGACACAAGCAGCTGACTGGATGATACCACTTTGATCAGTCATCAATCTTTTATAATGGTACCACGTATACCTACAAGTTTGTTTTTTTTACCAGATGTACAGAAGTCAGAGGCAGTAAGTTTAGATTGTGTAGATAATTCTTCACAGGTGGCCCCAGCCCATTTTTAACAAAAGCAGTGTCCTCAAATGTATTTGGCTTTTCTTTCTCTCGATAACTCTAAAAAGGTAAAGAATCCATTTCCTATCCATAAGCTTTCAACTTGCAATTTGCAATATAGAAACATAACAGCTGTAAAGCATTACACTGTACAAGAAGACAGAGCCTCTAAGCTACACTTAGAGTTTCAGGACTTATCTTATACACTATGGTTGTTCTCTATAGGCTGTACCAATGTAGTGCAAGCCTACCAGGTCCCATAATGAAATAATGCCTTTGTTAAGTACACTTAACCTGTACTTTTAGTGCAATATACCCTATTATAAATACACTGTGGTGTGTGGCAGGTGTTTGTTATAGAGTGCCTGCAAGTTGGCATAATGAATCAGGTGAATCATTTAATTAAAGACTGTAAGATGGATATATAAAAGGTTGTTGATTTCTTGGAGTTTTGAAACCAGAGAGGTTGGAAACCGAAGACACTTCATCGCATTCGCCATCACAAGTCTTTAGATAATGAACATTCCCTGTAAATCCTCCTTTATGAGTCGAATAACAGCCATAATTTCCCAAATAAACCATATTATCTGAAACTATTGATTAAAGTCACCAGTTGCATATTTACTGAGTTCACAGAATAATGAAGCTTAGAGCTATTTTACCATGTACGTCTATACAACAGGAAGTCTTATTTGGAACCAGGGAAATAATTCCCTGCTGGGCAAAGAACATTAGGGCGCTTCTGTATCGGCTCCACTTGTCAGGCTCAGGACCGACATCCATCTTTTATACTGTCTATAAATATGCCTCTGTGCTTCCGAATAACTCATTTTATGTCTTTACCAATGTATGTTGGACCATAAAGTACAGACTTGTTTGAATCACAAAAGCTTGTTTGTGCCATGTGCAGTATTTGTATTTGCATTAATTACTAAATGTTGTTAATCAGGCCTGTCCCCAAGAGTCCTGATGAACCTTAAGTTCATGGGTTCGGTTCATGGGGCCGGTTATATTTATTGAATATATTCCCGGTATGGATGGGGTCTAAGATTGTTTGGTTTAATTTTATTGTCTGTCTCTGAGTATATATTGATTACAGGTATCTCAGTATTTTACTGTTATTAACACAGTGAAGGGACTTTGCAGAATTGACAGAGGTATGCATTCTACAAATAATAGCAATATCATAATATTTTCACATTCATTCAAAGGGAATGCTTATGTGTCACAGCTGCTGAATGAACACTACAGGCTTTTTATGGTTAACAATACTGCTCATGCTCAGTTAATACGATGCATTGCACTTTTTTACAGAGATCCATTTAACACACCAGTGTATTCGTTTGATTTAAAAACATCTGACGTGCAGCTGCATGCTGGTATTTCCATCTGAAACTTGGAGATAATTTTTTAAAACTGCTTTAACAATAGGCATGGGAAGATTATGGCTGTCTGACATGCATTATTATGCTGGATGCATAATAATGGCACTTAAAGATATTTTTACATGACCTATGTTGTTTTTCGTTATCTTTTTTTGTGATTAGTGGCAACCTACTGTTTAACCTACTCCAAATCCATACGCAATGAGATCATCTGCTGGTTTTATGCCTCCGATCTTCCTGCTCTGCCTTTTCTGTTATTAATGGTCGCATTAGTATTTTCCCACTTAGCTTACACGTAGTGTACTACTTTCTCTTTTCAAAGTGCAACAAGGATAAGTAGAGTTGGCCAAGGTATGGAAGTGAATGAATATGCATGATATTACATACTTGCACTGAACACGGTCATGTCCCTGCTGACATGTTGCCCTCTGAATGAAAGCCAAGTAGTTTAGCATTTCCAAATGACTGCTTCAGGAGAGCATGGTCGTGACCTAAGCAGCACAGTTCACAGCGGGTTTGACTGTAGAATGTGTGACTGCAACTGAATGGTTTGATGCTACATTTTACTGTTGTTTAATGTTTTGTTACTGGCAACATGTGTCTGCTGGCACATGTATTAATGCACCACAGTATAACAGCCTTAGGTCATGACCATGGACTTTGCCAAGCGGATGAATCACATTGGAGAATGTCAGGTTATCTATTTCCTTCTTAACCAAAAAAAGTTGCATCAAGCCAAAAGTTTGAAAATATACGTATACATATAATAAATATGAAGGTGGAAGTCCTGCATTAACTTGTAATTTGGTAAAGAGATTTTGCTTCACTGGAACTTGCATGTCTTTAGACTCAACAAAGCTGCATGCTTCATGGCAGTATATTTTTAAAAAATGGCCATAAGATGAATGGCATTATGCTACAATCGCACTAGGAGACAAAAGTAGAGACAGCAACACAATCAAAATTATTGCAAATGTGCACGATGAACCTGAGATCTATTGCCTCCGACCACTCGCCGTCACTTGCCCTCTCAAACTGCACCAAGAGTCTGCTCTCAGTTTGCAGTTGAATGGTAATTATGTGGGATAAATTAGTGAAAATCACAAATCTTTTGCTACTCTTGTCTACATGCACAGAAACCTCTTACATTTTAACCTAAAGCAGAAATTCCACAAATAGCTGCTACGGGATGGAGATTAAAGTGCAAAATTGCACAGGCACTAGGCAACCTTGCTTTCTAGATTAATAAATAGGGCGGCAGTTACTTGCAAACATTCGCCAATCTGTGTGAGAGTGATTACAGTTATTTGAAGACAGTTTGCCTCCCACCAGGCGATCTGTGCAGTGCCATTGCGTGCAACACCCTCAATCCAGAGGTGGAGGGTGTTGCAAGCTCAATCGCTGGGCAACCAGTTGGCGACCATGACTACTTGTAATAGACCCCTGACAGCAAAAAAATTAAATCCAATCACTGGGCAAATGCTAATTTCTCCTAATCACAAGGAGGTTGCTGTCCTATTTTTACACTAGCGTGATTGAAATATTAGAGAGGGAGGTAAAAACATAATGAGTGATGTTTTCCCACCACTAAAAACTCACCGTGGAGCTTAAAATACCTTCGTAAATCAACAATTTAGAAAAAACATGTTTTAAAATGTTATTAGTGCATGTAAAAATGCATCATATTAATGCAAAATATTTGACCTCCATGTAGCATTAACTGTCTGATGTCCTCCCTTCTTGTCTTTTTATGATTTTGACTCTTTCTCAGAAAAGACATGGTTTACAGATGAGCAACAGAATACCCACCAGAGGACCATAAAGCTCAAGCCTGTGAATACTCTCGCCGTCAATCACATCAGTCGATATACTGTACATCCGCAAGCAGCTTGATTCCACCCATCAGAGAAGCAGAGCACAAGCGCTGAGTTCTGGACGCGTGCTGGTTATTGGACTCCTAGAAGACTCATCGTGTAGGCGTCCGTCCGGAATCTGAGATATCGCCTCATCTGCAAACGCAAATCATCATTTTTTTCATCGTATAAGGCGAACATGTACTGCTTTCGTCATTCACCTCTGCAGCAAGTTTGTTTTACGTAATCTTCATTAAAGACAATCGTTGTCAAATATCACAGTCACTCAGCTATTAGTTTGCACAGCTAACCTTTAGCAGTGGCCAGACTCCATGACTTTTTTGGTTTATTTTGGGGAATGATGGTCACGTCAACAAGAAAAGCAATGTTAAAAAAAACAGAATAACTACTTCTAATACTGCTAAAAGGGGTGTTTATTAGGATTAATGGATCAAGTTTTGCAATTGTAAAAGTTGCCTTCTTAGCTGTGTATGAACAACTACTACTACTTCTGCATTTACGTTAACCAATGTTGCAGAGTTAGTCTGTACAGTATGTTTAAAATGTGTATTTTACACCCAGCTGCAACCCCACCACAATGGCATTGTTAGTGACTGACTCTCAGTGATTCCTTTGCCATTTGGAGCTAATTCACAACATTTGTGACAGTTACGACGGCCAGTGTCCATATGTAAATGGCATTTGGGTCCAGCCTTATCTGAATCCATTTATGTTTGTCTTATTTTTTTGCCTTTTTTCAGGTGTTATAAATGTTTTCACGTTGCTATTTCAAGTTGTCCAAAACCCCGGAAGTGTTAACAAGTATCTGCATCTGCAAAATTTCTTTTTGTTTTTTAATAGCCAAATATGATAGAGCTGTTTTTTGTTGTTTTGGTTTTTTTTTTGGTTAAATTATAAAACAACCAAAAATCCAAAAGTTTGTTCATTTTACTTAAGTCACTATAAACAGCTAAGCCAAATGCTATGACCATATATGATATACTTGTAGGTAAGATGAATGTAAAAGCCACATATCGCATAAAGTGGGCATCATTTAAGTCCTCCTTTGGCTGTAAGCACTGCCTGACACAGGATTGTCTTGGAGGCCATTAAGCAACTTGTATGTTCTCCATGACCAATCTTAATGCCATAAACAGACATGATTTTTGTTGATGCATGAAGAACAGCTCTATCATAAAAAAAAAACAACTGAATTTTTGGCTATTTGGTTTTTTTTGGAATACTTTCTGTTTTGTTTACCTCCTCAATGACTGATTACATATCTTTCATATCCACTTACTTCTAATAAAGCACCAATCATTTGTTTCTGTTTGGAAGCACAGAATAATGTGTGTGGTGTTATTAATCATGTCTTATTTTAATAATGAATCACAGCTATACTGGCACTGTTGTCACTTTACTTTAGGATCAATGAGGGGGAAGGAAAGGTAAAAAAAAAAAAAAAAAGAGCAAAGAAAAGCACATATTGCTCCATGAATTTCTCGATCCATATATGACACATAACAGTCCAGCCTAGGATTCATGTTGGATGTAAAATGAGAGAGGTTGTGACATTTTTACTGGCACAGAGGAAACCCAAGCTGTCCATCCCTCAGTGCCAGTAATGTGCCAGGCAGTGCTGAAGCCAATGGAGGACTCTAGGAAGACCCACTGCTGCGAAAAGAGGCTTCTAGTTTAGCGTTCTTAAAAATTCACTGGAGATAGCTACGACTGTCGCAAACAGTCTGAGAAGTCTTAAAACTTTTTTTCTTCTAAATCAATCCATCATCAAGAGCAGCGCCTGAAAGCAATTCAGTTGTATGTAAATGTGTAAAGCTTAATGTGAAGTATTTTTTTCTAGTGTGTTCCCGTTTGACAGTACCTGTGGGGTTGAGAGACATTCAACATTGCAGTCTAGTCTGTATTATTTTGTGCTTTTTTTTTTTTTTAGCACATCGTCAATGCCAGTGCTAAGTTGATATTTCTGACTATGTCATCATACACAATAATAAAAACTGTTTATTGTCTTGTACAAATAGCCTTGTATATAAATTGTACATGATTTCATTTTGTATTTTCACAAATTAAAAGCAGATGTATTGTGTTCTATAATATGTCTTGTCTCTTTATTTTCTCAGATTTTAAGAGGATGTTAATGATGTTTTACACACACACGCGCGCACCCCAAAAAGGAGAAAAATAAATTACACTCTCTTTGATAACGCTGCACAATTCTGGATCACGTGACACAGAACACCTCGTTGTACCCTCTTGGATAATGGCTGATGTAAAAACACACTCCACATTCTCACCTGAGGGATGGAGAGAGCCCATCATCGTGCTTGTTAACGATTTTTACACACCATGGCTCTGTGGGAGACTGTCAGCATGCCAATAATATTTACAGTCTAACACCTCGCAGAGAGGCCGCTGATTTCCCTTATCCTCCTGCCAACAGCAGTGTCACCTCTTCTTAGTAAACAAACACGCCTAACTATCAAACTAAAAACAGTCTATGACTACTATATATGTGTATTATTTACAAAGCAGTGATTTACTGTGTCAAATTATAAATGAGCTGACACTTTTTTTTAAAGGGTTACATTATCAGCTATTATTGCACAGAACATTAAAAAATGTTATAAAAATATATAAATGCTAAATTTTTGGGTTAAAACACTAAATGTTTTGAGTTTTGTGCCTCTCCTAAATCACATGACATTGCTGGTTTGTGTCACAAAAAGTGAATAGTTGTTACATAGTCAAGTTTGTAACAGAGAGAGGAAAGTAACAAAATTGTACTGTAAAATATTACATTTTTATATGCACTATTAAAATATTTTTCTTTTTTTTATTTTAAAAGGGCAAATATTTTGGAAAAAAACCAAAATAATAATACATTCTCAGTACCAGTATAGCTGAAATTTTGGTGACTGTGTGTAAATGTCAACTAAAAAAATGGTCAGTTGTCTTAAATAGTATAACAGTAATTAGAAATATCCAACATAAATACATAACAACAACAAAAACAACAATGATTATATTAACCAGAAGAATAAGAATAAACTTTTATTCATAGGATCTTTTAAATAAAATTACAAAGGGTTTTAAAAGACAAAACAAGACACTGATAAACATTAAAGAATAGAAAAATTTAAAAGTTTTACTGAATTTTGAGGGGAAGCTAGTAGAACGAGACACTAAAGGAATAAAAATAACTTAAATAATCTCACAAAAGGAGACGATGTAAAAGTAGCTCCAGCTGGAGGCACTGAGAAAGCCCGCTTACAAAAACATGTCTTTAAGACAGATTTAAAGGACGATGATAGGAAGCTCACCAATCTGACCTCCTGGGGGAGGCTGTTTAAGAGAGGGGGTGCCCTAACAAAAAAAAATCTTGAGATTGTGGGACAGTAAAGCTACTTTTGGCAGATTTTTACACTGGATGCCCTTCCTGTGCAACTCCAAAGGGATTTGTGTCTCCACGTGGAATCGAACCAGGGATCTTGGGCTTGTTATTGGAAGGTGTAAACCATTACTGTAAAAAAAAAAAAAAAAAATCCCACTAAAATAAATGAACTACCAAAAAAGCAAATGATCACAGAGATGCAGAGATATGATGTAAATCTATTCGCATTAAAGAAATACCTTGACTGAAACTTTGCTATGCTGTGAGTGCATAAGCCTATTCACAAACACACACTCGGCAACACAGAAATCCACTGTAGCCTCTGAGGACAACTCTTGTCCAGCTGTACGGGTGATAATAGTTTCCATGACAATGCAGCACTCCAAGTGCATCAATGCCAGCTCGGATAAACAGTGATCCTTTACCAAAACAAGGGGGTCATTACGGCAGCTTGTCAAATCAATGTTGAGAGTGTCCTGCCTGATTAAGGCGTCCCCTCTCAGTCCTGACACAGTGTCAATACTGGCTGGCCTGTGGCGGCACACTCCCATGATTGGACTGAAATGCCTATCAGTCAGGCAGCTGAGCTGGACTAATGATTCCCTGTGCTGCCTATTAGAGGGACATGACAATTTAATCCTGTGGGCCAGGCAAGGAAAAAGTGACCTTGGTGCTTTATATTGAGACTGAGGTAAATTGACAAGAGCAGATAAATCTTTACCTTGGGCTATTAACAGAATTAAAGAACAACAAAGGCAGAAGGTTCTCTCTTTTTTTGTTCTCTTTGCTCCTGACTTTCAAAACCTTCCACTCCTCTGAATTTAAAAATAATCTAGCGAAAACCAATCATGGTTCCGCAACACTTTTCAAATTTGTAGGACTATACCTTTACAATGTATTTCCACTATACAAAGGCGCAATCGAACCAAAGCTTGGAACAACAAAAAGTCAAATAAACGCCACAGTCTGAATTCTTCTATGCTTTGCTGTCAAGCTGGAACATTGAAAGTGGATATTGCTTGAAGCTCAAGGTTTTTCAGATGTTCAAAGCCATTCCAGCATGGCCCCGGGGCAAGGTATATTGCCTTGGACATCTATCTTAAGGCTATGAGAACATTGTCTACATGGTTGGAAAAAAGCCATGTGTTTACACAGATGTTTCAAGCTTTTAGCACACAGATCTTCCTGTACTGAGCCTCACCACCATCCTTTGTGCCAAGGGACATATACATTTTGCATTAGTTTACCCTTTGATACAGAAATGAAAGGGGGCAGGGGAGCTTGCAGACTTAGGCGCAGAGTCAGAAACAAAGTAAAGATTCTCTGCACTGAATTGGCTTTAAATTAAAAAGAAAAAAAACTTCGCTGTTAACATTACAGGTGGCATTTCTTCATCTGTTCCTCGTTTTTTTAATATAGCTGCTTTGATGTGGCCTGTACACAAAGATAAAACAACATGCCTTTCCACATTTCTCCAGCAAAAACAGAAAACAAAAAGATAAGAATTTCATCCCTGTTGCGAGGATAGATCAACGGCACTGGGAGGCTATTTGCCTGCAAGGCACAGCTGTAACACTGACCCTTTATGTTTCCTCTAAAGGTCAACATTTCCTTTCTTTTGTTTCACTCCATGCATGCATAAATCAAAGCTCTTGCCTATTTTTTAAGTTTGAAGTGGGAAATATCATTGAATAAAAGCAAAATAAATCCTACATAAATATTATAGCTTTAATGAAAGATAAAGAAAAAGACCATCTGGATATTTTGTCAATAAATTACGCATTAATCAATTTTTGTTCTTTGGTTTGAGATATTGCACAAAATCCCCACGTACCAGAGTGAAACGTGCATTAGAGGAAAACACTTTGTAAAGCACCTGAATGGATCTCCTGTACGCTGTAAGCATTTATTAAATCACAATGCCGACCTTCATCAGGGATGTAGGCAGCATCTCTACATACTCCATGCATGTTTCTTGATTTGCAAAATAGGAGCTTGTTGCAAATGTAATTTGTTTCCATATTAGCAATCAAAGTCTCCCATATTTACTGTGCTAAATTATACTTTTGCCCATTTAAATCACCTTCTCTTTTACTTCCATGCAAAGAAATTAGCAATAACAAACAGCAAACAGATGGCAAATCCCATAACATCACTACTCAGCTCAAGTTGTAAACATGATTTACAATTTGTGTGATATTATTTACTGTGATTCATGTTTCTGTCAGTTCCACACTGGAGGTTAATAGAAATGCCAGCAAGCTTGCTGATTTACTTAGTAAAATTTTCATCTCAAGGTTCAGGTTCAGAAGATTGGAGTCAGAGAGAGTTACAGGATTCATGCATTATGCAGAAGAAGCACGACCTTCAGCCATCACAGTCTTCTCTATATATCATACTGGGCTTGACCCTCCCAAGGCCAGAAGGAGCATTTGATATATTTAACCACTACAGCCATTAAATTACTCACATTCTTTATAAGCTGAGCCCATTTTATACTGCCAGCAACATGAAGGCAGTATCATTCTGATTAAAACTGGTTTTACACTTTGTATTTGCCTTTTACCGTGGGCGATGCTTCAGCAATGAGGACGACACTGATAAGTCAAAGGCAAACGAATCAACAAATAAATCTCTTGCATGGCCCTTCTGATTTTTATGCTTCACATTATGGCTTTGCCATATGTTGGCCATATGTCGAAATAAAGAAGAACTCTGCTCCTGCTATTTGATACAGAACACTTCATGAAATGATAGGAAATAAAGTGCTGTTTTAGAGTATGAGGTCCATTTTAATATAATTGGCTTTAGAATTATTTATAACATTAATTGCCACATTATCGACTTGCTGTCAGCTCCTTGGGCCCGTGGTCCATTCTTCTTCACAGAGAGCGCTAGCTCAGCCTAAAGTAGACTGACAAGCTAATTATACCATCTTTCCTCTCAATGATAAATGCCACTAATGTGAATCTGGCCTAGAAATAAGACTCCTTAGTCACCTCAGCTACAATAGTCTCTCACTATGTCCAGGATCTTTAGATAGGGATACTTCATTCCACTTCATTTCCTCCTGAATCAAGTATCTTAAAGAATGCATGCCCCAAATTGCAATATTGCCCTTGTTAGGTCATTTCTACCTAGTGCTCAAATAGACTGGAATATACACATATTTGTATTTAAGCATCATCATAAAGTTTCAGAAAGAGCTACTGTACCAGCCGTACAACTCAGATATTAGATTTCAGAAGGTGTGTGCTACAAATTTTGGTAAATTCATGGTTAAGTTATGCTAGCCAGCGGTTCAGAAGAGACACACTGTAAATTACATTAAAATACATTTTTGTAAATACAGCTAATGCCTTTTTGGGAAAAATGTTAAGAGCAAGCTACAGTACTGTTTTCTTTAGGGACTTGATTTGAACTATAAATGTTTAAGATCAATTGGAAATTTTGGTCAATTTGGTCATTTTAAGTTATTTTCTGTTTTGTCTTTATTATTGTGGATATGTGATGCGGTTTCCAGTGTTTGTGTGACAACACCATTACTACGACTACTATTGCAATTGTTAAAATGTAATTTTGCTCAGCACAATAGCATTCCTGTAACCCTGTGTAGTGTAAGGAATAGGTAAAATGGCAATGCTAAATCTTTGTAATACATAATTATACAAGAAAAAGCAGATCGTTATATTTTATATTAACTATAACAATAGCAATATTAGATATTGGATGAGTCATATCAGTGCATTGGTAGGTGTTTGCAAAGGACTTTTAGCTCAACTTTTGCAGCTATTGCTAATTGCTAATGCTGTCACAACCTAGCAAAGCAAAAACACTCATAATTTTAGCCCGCTGCTACGTGGCTACCAGTTAGAGTGATAGTGTCATATTACATCATGTATATTTCAACTTTAGTGGATATAAATTGAATTTTACTGCCATAAAGAAAAAAAATGTAATTTTTAGTTATTAATTTTTTTGTTAATAAAATATATTAACATCTGGCAAAATTGCCACCACTTCAAACAAAGATTCTCTGTGCTGACTTGGATTGAAATTGACTGAATTTAATTAATTAATCAAAATATCAAAGGTTATCTGGGGTAAAAATCAATCAAACAATTTAGACTTAAAAAACACAACACTGGTAACCTAACATATACAGTTAAAAGGGGGTTTGGCTCTGTCCCCATTCATTTAGATGAGGACTTTAAAGTAAGTGCCTCCATTGTCATCCAGTGGCTTCCAAGCAAGAGGCTGTGATTGTACTGCCATTCATGCCTGCATAAGGTTGTCTTAGCTCCATCAGTCAAATAAGTAAATGGTTAACACACTCACAATTAGCACCATGTATTAGCAACAATATATTTTATTGTTGAAATAGTTTATAATTAATAGTATTTAAATAATTTCCCCCATCTAATCTCTAGGTGTTTAAAGAAGAACAAGGGGAAACATCAAACACATCTTCCTGTCACCTCAGTCAAACTGTTTCGTATAATTCCCTCTTTAATGATGCTGTTTACATATTCCGACTTCACATTGAATGTATCCTGACAACAATGAGAGCTGACACATACCAAACTTGGTATGTCCCAGAGCCATCTTCAATGGCTGGGATGCTGTCAGCTCCACCTACATCAGTGGCGGTGTCTCAATACTAGTGCGACACATGTCAGAAACTTTTAAATGTCTGCTCTTTTCAGCACAGTGCTTCAGCATCCAAAAGATGGCATTTCATGTGCAGTAATATGTGTATGAAATTCCAGGAGCAGTTGCTGTAATATTGACATAATGTCAAGTTTGAAGCTTGTATTCAATACATGATACATGATACTACGGCTCTCGACACATGAGCTTTTTGTCTTTGTTTTTTTATATTTGTTAAACTCCAAATAATTTATGACATAATTCCTCTCCAGCTCCATCAGGCAGCTATTAGTTAAATAAAAATCCATGCTCATGCTTGGATATTTTGATAGGAAAAGCCATCTCTTGTAATTTCACATGCCTTCTGCAGCCAGACACACATCTGAACTTTGACCTCCTTTGATCAGCAGTTTTGGCAAGGCAATCCATCATGGTGCTCTTACTGTCAGAAGAGGTGCCTGGCTGCAGCTGTGTGTCACTGGCTAAGAGGGGCTGCTTAAAGGCAATCATGTCAACCTCCACACGACTGCTCAGACTCCCAGATTGAAGGAGGACTTGACAGGGCCACAAGAGTCAGCTGAAGACACTGGAGGGCTGTGTCTGACTGCTCCATGGCCAAAAAATGATGGCTGATTTTATCCTCTGAACAACTGACTGAATAAACTGGGGGGAAAAAAGTAGGAAATTCATCCAATGAATATCCAACCTCTCTGCTAAACTATTGATTTTACCCTGCTTTGCTTTGAGATGAAGGAAAAGTAATGCACTCTTTTTTTCCTCATCTATACACAAAGAAATGCATCGCAGCGATCTAAAGCTGCTCTTTTTAATATTACACAAAAAGCGTGATATGAACGTTTTTCTGCGTCTGACCTTCAAAATATGTTTCTGCCTCAGGACAGTGTCTAGCCAGACAGACTGAGTACTCTTTAAAGGGATTACTGGCTGAACAGAGTATCACGCTGCTGAGCCATGATCTTTGCAATTAGAAGAAATATAAAATGCTTTATTATTTTTTTTATCTGGCATCTCTCCAGCAACATTTCAGGGCGAGCTGACATTAGAAAAACAAACTAAAAACAACAAATCCAGAGGGAGTAAAATACATTTAGTTTCTCTGGAAAAAAAAAAAAAAAATGCTGGATGAATGCATTTTTTGCCCAGGGCTTGAAACTTGGCTCTCTGGTCTTTTGTGCTGATGTATACATTATAGATAATTTAGATGAAAAGCTCCTGTTAAATCCCTGCATACAAAAAATGCCACTTGTCACGTAAGAGATAACGCACCTACATTTTGGTGTAAATAAGGAAGGTAGTGAGTGATATTCTAGTTGCACTGTCAATGATTTTCTGACAAGGAAATCCACAACACTTTTATGCAGGCACCAAGTGCATTAATGGCAAAAACGGGCCTGACTTTCAGACAAAGGAGCTGAGTGACGGCTTGCTGACTGCACCTCCGAGTGTGCAATAACATGATGTGAAAGGACATTGTCAGGAGCCGAGGAGACGAGCCCAGATTGTACATAGTGACAGAAAACAGAGATGAGGACAGAGATACTGGTGCCATATTAGTGGCCAGCATATTCAAACACCATCCTTGAGTCTGAGCAAACTTGACATCACCTCCAATGGCTTCAAACACACACACACACACCCACTTCTGTCTGCAGCCAGCTTTCCCCTCTGATGTGTCTCCACACTCCGCTCTCTTATGTGGAGAGTTACCAGCAGGCCTGTTCTGTCAGGACAGGAGGATAGGGGTGCAGCGGCCTGCGGATACTCTCAGTCAATCTACATTTGGTCACCGCGGTGGGAAGTGTGCTCATTTTTTCCGATATCTGAGCTACTTGAGGTGATCCAAACACTGAAGTGTGAGGAGCTGTCACCTTGCATGAAACTCTGCACCAGCGGATCCTGATATGTTACGAGGGGGGAGGGGGTGGAGATTTCTCTGTCCTGATAGGCTGTAAGGACACTGGGGACCCTATAAGAGAGAAGGGTGAATGTATTCAACTCTGTCCGCCTGGGGACAAGAGGTCGGCAGGGAAAGAGGCAGCTCATCACCAGGCCCCCCACACTCTAAGGACAGATTTATGCCGTTACCGGGCCGCTCACGGAGGAATTATTTTAATGCCGTATCAAAACATCAACAAGAGGCCAGCAGAGAGAAGAACCTACATTATGCATCGCTCCTTTTGCAAAAATTTGGAAGACAAAAAGAGCACTGTTAAACTCTGCATGACAGGAACTATGCAGCCGGTACAGCTGTGAATGGCGCTGTTTGTTTTAGTGTAGTGTTTTTACTGGAAGGTGTGCTGTAAGCCTGCCCAGTGGCAGTGGTGGGCACCACTGTTTGTACTCCACAGGCCATTAACAGTTCACCGTAACTCCACCAGCAGGGCAGCAGCTGGAGAGAAAGAAGCATGTAGCAGCGGTGTGGGATCATCACAAAAAAAAGAAAGAATGAAAAGAAACATGGCTAGAGGCAGGGAGGCTGGAGCATGCTCGGAGTAAAGTTGGCAGCTGTGCGGCTGTGTGTGATAAAGTGCAGCTCAGCGTAAACACACTCTGGGGCTCCCTGCACAGCTGGCGACCATAGGTTACAGTTCTGAAAGATGGAGAGCAGGAAAGGGATAGTGGGAGGAAGAGACAGATGAGGGAGTCGCAGAGCTTGCATCCACGTATCATCTCTCTGAGGTGGAGGAGAAGGATCAGGGCTAAATTTATCATAACATGGAAGATGAGGGGAAGGTAATAAAATGTTATTGTGTCAGAGTAACAAAAGAAAAGTGCACTTGTCTGATATTCACAGGCGTCTGCATACAATCAAGGAGGCATCAGCATGAAAGCAATGCGGGAACAACACATACTGTACACAGAGTATGTTGGTACCCAAGAGCACAGTTTGGCGTCAGTGCAAGCTTCAGTTTTATAATCTGTTTTTGAAATACACAGAATACACACTGCGCACAGGTGGGACAGACAGATTACCCATGACCTCATGGAAGAAACAACGCCTTTCGATGCGTCAGAATGGAAGCAATCGTCAGCGGCGAGCACATTTGTGAAGTCGTCGTCGTGTCAAAAGATGACACAGCCAAATGAGTCTGAAATATCTGGAGGCTTGTTAGCAGTCATAAAGACTGCATTACTGTGCAACAGCAGTTACACTTTCCTAATCACTTAAAGCTTCTGAGTTTAAACCACAAAATGTGGAGTTGATTTAAAAAAAATGATGACAAACATACAGTTCAGAGCCTTTTTTATCTTGTACAACAATTAACGTTGCCACGCAGCTCTTATTTAAATTAGTTTTGTGCTGTAAAATGTTTGTAAAATAATAATTCATAATTTGACATGCGTGTTTGATTAGCTGAAATATAATTAAAATGTCACAACAGAGTACGTTGAGCGCAAGTTCAAATGAAAACTGATTGACATTTAGATGTTTTGTGGACATGTTGTTTTTAATTAAATGTTAGGACATGGAGTGCTCATTTCACCAGTAGGTACATCATTAACACAGACAACCATCATGAGAGGACTTGAGTGGTAGTTTAGATAATAAATCATTAATTTCCACTGTTGTTTTTGCTGATATTCTCCCGAAGGAAACATGGAGTCACAGCTGATAAAGTTATGCAGACATTTATTTTTCACTTCTAATGATTTAGCGTGACTGTGCCTGTCACCATGATTTAAAGGAGGCTGCAGTCTGCATTCTGTTTATTGTGACCAAACAAGTGCAGCGCCCGCACGCTTTCAACGTCAGGGTTATTGATTAAAGTTTTAAATGGTTGCCATATTACCCAGGGACTTCTGGGAGATTAATTTGCACTAATGTTCATCTGTAATTCATTAGACATTTAGACAGCTCAACCACAAGGCTCTGTCTTGAGAGAAAAGGCCATTTCTCAAACAGTAAAAATATAAAGTCAAACTAAATAATAATGGCATACAACTTGTTTAATGTTGTACACGGGATTTCATGTTTGTAAGACTGCGTACAAAAGTGGAAGCGACTTTGTTTGGAGCTCAAGCGAAAGAGCTGTAATGGGAAAAAAGATCAAAATCTGTTCTTGTACTAATAATAATCTAGCTCGTGTTAAAAACAAATAAATCTGAATATTTTGTATGACAAATCTGCAATTGCAAACCTTTCAAGATTCACACCAAGCATGGAGGTAAAAGCAGAAGATTAGCAACTGCTAACTGGTGAACAAAGTCCAACGTCTAGCAACACAAGAGCTAAAAATAAAGTTTTTGCAAAGTGGTGACCAAAATTTCAGAAGCTTTTTTCTACCACTGAAAAACCAATAAATATAACAAAATTGCCAAGCAGCACTAAGTCCAATTCCAGGTAGGTTATTATCTCAATGTTTTTTTTAGTTATTTTTGCGATAATGACCTGAAATTATAACTTATGGATGGTGTTTTTTTCCACTGAACAGTTAAGCTTCCATACCAAAATAGAGCTGCTATTAACAGAAGGTCAATATTGCAATAACATGACTGCAATTTAATGCTAAAATTGCTCTAAGCAACTGGTTGCTAACTGGTTGCGCCATGGTCCTACGCAGAGCCTATGCGCAGCTTTGCAGACAGCTGTGTACATGGTGTTGCTGTTAGCTGTCACCTACGGGGCAGTGTTAAAAATTTACCGTTTAATAATATTGATCCCTCTGCCAGCTTTAGAGAAGATCGATGTTATAACACAGAAAGTCTTGAAGTGAAACCAAATGTTAGAAACAATGAAAACTGTCCCACAGCCACTTTCTGCGCTTCTCATTCTGTTGATCAAACATCACTTGATCTTTGATTTAACCTCATCACCAGAGGGAAAATACAGTCAGAATCCCAGTTAATGTGTACTAGATACTGAGCTGCTGTAAAATATGGAAAGAGATTCACAACAACACACAGCATTGTTTCATGACGACAGATGAAGGACAAGCTAAATGTAAGATTTTCATTGAAAAACTGAAGTTACAGAGACTAACTTGAATGTAACATGACATTCTCTAATGCTAAATACCTGGACAAATGACTTCAGAAGGTAGTATTATAGAATTGGGAAAGCTTTAAATTATTTTCAGAAACAAATTAAAGACAAAAAAAATGGGCAAAATGGACAAAGCGTTTAGGCTTTAACCTTCACACTTGAAGGTGAAAACAGGAGTAAAATCTTAGTGTTTTTTCTCCTGACATCCTATTGTGTTCTGTTGGATTAAGCAGTATATTAAGGCATTAAGAGCAAAAAGAGCAGATATTTGTGTTACACAACTGAAAGTTAAAGCCTCAGCTGTAAGATACTGCATGACTTGTTTTCTTCAAAAAAATAATATATTGCCATTCACGTTTGATGTGACGCTAAATGAAAAATAATAAATAGAACTGCGAACATTAAAACTGAGCTGGCTGCGTAGCTATGAAGGCAAGTTGTGTCCTGAGGCTTTGGGTCAGCAGTCAATTAAATTATCACACCAAACTGAAAGACTTGTAAAATCCCCTTACTGAATAATGGTTGTCAGACACTCCATGATCCTCCATGATGTTCTGCAAAAAAGGTTGCAGCAATGGGATTAGGGCTTGATCCTCAGCTACTGCTGTGCCCAGTCTAAAATGACTATCCTCTTATCTCGAGGCAACAGAGCTACATTATGTTATGTACCGACTTCGTCAAGATAGAATGGATGTCATTGAAATTAATTTAATCTTCCTTAAATTAGCTTCTGACTATGATCTCTCCCAGTCAGAATTTATGTCCTCCAGAATTCAATTTCCTCCACACTGTGATATGCTTTTATCAGTTGGTAACTATTCGGTGGCCTCCAATAATGAGAGCTGTCACGGACCAGCAGCAGATAGTATTTGATGGCGACCATCTTGTGACCACTGGATTCGTTGCCCACATCTAGCAGGCATTAAACAGAGAAGAAGAAAAAACACAAACGCTTGTGAGTCCACAGATTTTCCAGCTCTCATCAATACGAAACGAACTTCAGGACGAGATGCAGATGTAATGGAATATCATTTGATATTAATGATCCGATTACTGATCACTTGGCCGTAAAAGTGTTGGTCTGTAGTCTGGGAATGTTTTGAGTTATGACTCTAAGACAACAGCTGCTGGGAAAGATTAGTTTAATTTTCACAATACAGAATTAAGCAAAACATTAGTTAACTGAGTCAACTCTATTGAACTGTAATATTTACATGAATTTAAAGAATGTTATTATGTTGTGACTAATGAATTCAATTAATGTAAAATTGCTGGAAATGCTGAAATAACTGGCTATTAATTGTGAAGTCACCATCACCTCCAATGACACTTAAGAATGCTGGTTCTTATTGGCTGTTAACGATTTGTATTGTTTATATAAACCATAAAAACAAACAAAAAAACTGTAGCTTTACACAGTTACAGACATCCTAAGTTAAATATGGGATGTTAACACTGAAACATCTGTAATTTGTATTGATAACACAGTAATTTAACATGTAATTAGCTCAGTGCAATTCAGTTTTATTTATACAGTGCCAATTCACAACAAAAGTCACCTCAAGGTACTTGATATTGTAAAGTAAAGACCCTGCAACCATGTAATGGTGATAAGCGATTGCAGTGATAACTGAAGAGGAACTGCTCAGTCCATCATGGGAAAGCCCCAAAAGCCTAAGACCACTGCAGTATATCCAAAGGAGGGTTCAGGGTCACCTGATCCAGCCTTAACTATGAGCTTTTTCACAAAGGAAGTCTAATCTTAAAAGTAGTGAGGGCGTCTGTCTCCCAAATCCAAACTTGGAGCAAATACGCTCCAGAGAAATATGCTCGTTCTCATTCTAGTCCCTGTCAGTACCTAATAAAAATGTATTAAAATAGTTCAGCCTAGAAGTAATAAATACACAAACTAGCTTTTTACCATCACTCCTAAGAGAAGATGTTTTTGTGATATTATGAAAATGCGAGAAAGCAGCAGCAGCAAGGACACTGAAGGTTACAAATGAAAATGAAGATTCCTCACAGTGTGACTGGAGGCCAAGGTAACGCCATCCAGCAAACAATAACCTCAGTTTTAACTGAATTTAGAAGTAGAATTCTCATATTGTTTCAAAAAAACCCCCAAAATTTACATTTAGTCACCATCCACTTCAAGTGTTCACCGCAGGGCTTCCAGGAAGCTAAATCAGTAGGAGGGCTGAACGTGGTCTAGCACTGCAAAAGAAGGCAACCGTGGCAACAGTGGCTTCTTATAACCAGAACATCTTGAGCACACTTTGTTAATGTTTACCACTGTGTTCATGTTAGCTTGAAATGTGGCAGCAAATATTTAGCAGTGAACTTGATGGAAAGGTCACTACTTGGTTAGCATGCAAAGATGCTAACAATGATAATGACACAGAGGTAATGTACATGGGCATTTAAAAAAAATGTCCACGTGCACGCTGTCTTAAAACATATCTATCAAGCCAATCAGCCAATCTGAAACCTAAGCAAATAGCAGTGTACACAATCTGACTTTATAAAAGAAGATAACAACCCACAACTTTGGCATTGCAAGACAAAATCTTTGCTAGCACATTACTGAACCCTGAAATGTAGCTTTACCAAACACTAGGAGATACATTCAGAGAAATCAGCTGACACACAGGAACTTCTGTCTGACAACTTGACAACGAAGATGTATTTTGAAGCCACAAACGCTCTGCCACGAATTTCTTCTACCAGGAAAAACTAAAATGTCACTTCCTACCTGGGATGCTAGCTGCCCACCCAGCTGTCTGGCCTCCATTATTACTTTCATCTCATCTCCTGAAGCTTAATAAACTACTACCTGAGGGTTCTGTCTCCATCTCTAAACTCTGATTTGATGTGGCAAGGAGACAGAAAACAGGGAAGAGGGGGGACAGAAATAAAAGAACAAGAGATCAAAATAACTGTGCCTGGGCTGGCTGAGTGGAGTAGGGCCCATCAACACCAATAACCGTTAGCCGTGAACACGTGTGTCGCAGCGAGACAAGTGTCATATCACTCAGCCCAATGCTTCATTTGACTGGAACACATCAATCACTCAGGGAAATCTGCACAGACGTGCCGAGATAGGCCTCACCTCTGGCTTCCTCATTACATTGCGTCAGTGTTAGTGAAACCGCCGCTTGTCAGGAATTCAGTCCTTTAAAAGAGCCTCTCTTGTCCGGTTCTTTCTATCAACCTCAGAGCAAGAAGGGCAGGGCGAGAAGCAACAGTGTATGGGAATTTTACAGCTATTACATATTTGCCAATGTGTTTGGTGTTTCAGCTGACCTCTGTTACTACCCGAAATGCAAAATCTCTGCATGGCTGCACACGTCTGTACCCATGGGCAAGAGTTTAGTCTGCACAAATTACTCATGACAAAGAAATGTCAATGTTCGGGAAGAGCTTTATGGTTGCAGCAAATGACTATTATTGACTGCAATATCATGTTTTAATCCAACTTTTAATTTAATGTACAAAATATGTAAAAAAAAAAATATATTAAAGGTTCAATTGTCAAGGTCCGAAAATTGCTTATTATTATTACTAGCAAACATTTTCAGGCAGTGTTCATTCTGTATTTAGTGGCAATTGTAGATTTTGACTGTTATGTTATGTTATGTGACACGTGAAAGTAACGCAAAATTAGAATGTAACATTGCATTTGCATGGGGACAATTAAATAGATATAATATATATAAAAATGAAAGGAATTATGTTTTCTTCTAAATCTTTAAGAAAAACCAAATAAATGTTAATACTGAATGTATGTGGGAAAATTGTCCAAAGTTTGATTCCGGGTGGATCAGTCGTTAAAGAGGAGATAGGTTACATACAGATTTATGTGCAACAATCAATATATTACGATTGCTGCTATTTTCAAGCATGCAGACAACTCAGTATGTTAGCTAAAGTTTGTTAGCTAAACCATGTCTTCCTGTTAAAAGGGAGTTCTTCTTTCCCACTGTTGCCAAGTGCTTACTCATAGTGGGTGGGGTTTTCTTTCTAACATTGTAGGATCTTGACTTTATAATATAAAGTCCCTTTCAGCAACTCTTCTTGTGGTTTGGCACAATATAAATAAAATTGAATTGAATTGAACTGAACTGATGAAGCTTTATATTCGCCTCCTGCACTTGGTCAGATTTTTAGAAGCATCAATAAATAACAGACTAAATTAAATGACTAAATTTTCACTCAAATGATGACTCGATTTGCGGAAAAGCCCACTTTTCTGGACCATGTCACAAATCCACATCTGTTAGCAGCAAGAATAATCAATTCCAACAGAGTTACTAGTGAGATATCTACAACAATGTAGCACTTTCATAGTAAAACTTGTTACTTCAGCTCCAAATGTACAGAATGAAAATGAGAACGCGTCCCCCGGCGGCGGGCTTTAACGAAGGATTAAAGGCTTATTAACAAAGGCCTCCCTTGAAAGCCCAGCTCTCTCCCCGGCCACCGCCATGCTGCGCCCAGCTGTGTATACTACGCCGACAGGTAGAATAATAACGGTTATACATCACTGCACCTGAGAGCCCAATCATCTAAATCTTCCCCTGCCACTACCTCCCAGACTCCATTACTTTATTGACACGCAATCTTAAGAAGGAGAGAAATATTGCACATGTAAGGTCACTTGGTTATGAAGACATATTATCATATTATCTGCATGAGGGTTGTAGGGCTCAGGCCTGACAAAGCTAATTATAATTGGACATGATACAGAGCTCAGAGCATATTACGTGCTTGGCTGCATGACAAAGTCGCAGCTGAGATATGAGCGAGAGAAAAGGGGAACATGATCTGAAACTCAATGAGAAGAGGGTGAAGCTGTACAATAACAGCAGCTCGCTCTCTGATGATAATTTATGGATACAACTACTATAAGCACCAGGCCAAACCTGTTTCTGCTTGTTCACGAGGCACGAGATGGAAAGAGCCAGTTGTTCAAATCCAAATTTCTTATGCACGCTGACTTGAAACAGCTCTAATGCCCAAATGTCACATTTTGTTAGTGACAACAGAAGTGGCCCCATGGCTTCTTATCTCCACTCCCAAGGTTATTTCAGTATCGTGGAACATAAACAACTGCTCCTGTTTTTCTTCTTAAATGACTAAATCTTTGTGCTGCCTTCTTGGAAGCAGCCATTTACCTCCAAACAATGAGGCATTAGTTGTGAAGCTGGCTCACTTAAACTTGAAACAGTAATTGAAAAATCAAATCATACTCTCAGAAAAACAGGCAAGAAAGCAAAGTCAGCTGATACTGTACATCTGCTCTCTTTTAGCTTCCATCCAGCAGCTTCGTAATCTCATCACTGGGTTCATGATCAGTGATGCATCGACGAGCTATATCTTGTGAGCAGACCCATAGGTCAGATTTAAACATTGTTTTAATGGTATTGGGCACAAAGATAGTTTTTCCTACTCGTCTGTAAGGATTCATTGCTTCAAAGTTCTCTTAATGTAATATGTATTCACTTATTCTCATGCATATGACATTTTCTTTTTTTCTTCTTTTTTTTTTTTACAACTGCTGAAGTCCATTACTGTAGTAAAAGCACAATTTAACTTCCCACTACTTAAATAGCTGTCGTCTCGGTACTAATGGAAATGTACTGGAATGGAAAAAGTGGTGATCATTTCAAAGAGATGACTTTAAGGTTAATTTTTAAGAGTTAAATCGGCATAATGTATTATCCTCAGTGTAACCCTGATGAATCGAGGCGATGCCCAGTGAGCTTTACCGGCGTTTTTTTTTTCTTTTTTAAATTCCAATCCGAGGGTTTATGCAGAGGTTTTGAGATACAGCCACACCACAGTGTCAGCTAACCCATCCATCCATTCATTCTGCTTGTTCGTATCAGGGTCATGGGCATTTGCTGTCCGTAAAACATAATTTTCAGTAAAATGTGTTGACAGAGGTCCTTGTGGATAATCAGAACAGGCAACCAAAAAAATGTAACTACTCTCCCAAATTTAAACAAGTACACATGCTGTTCCTGCTCCTAGAATTACACACCGGTGTTTCATCATCTGTTTCATATATCATTGTCACTGTAGAAGAATAAACATATTTTGGGTTAAAATTACTTTTTTCATTAAATTACAGGACCTTCATTATCATAGTTAAAAATAGCGAAGGCCTCAGTCACACAGGCTGCAAGACCAGTCGACGACAATCCTGTCAGCCTCTTGCTGGTAGGGAAAAATGTGTATTCGCCAACTGGTTGGTGAGTGACTGCTGGAGGTTGCTGGTTGTTACTGGGTGAAATCAATGACAAAGAGGGTGCTGCACCAGAAACTTTATTGTGATGGTTTCCATTGTGACCAGTTTGCTGGGAATACCCATAGTATACATGGAAGGTGGTAGTGAAACTTGAAAAAGCGTTATGCAAACTGCCTCGGGCACCTACAAGGGGTAATCCTTGTTATTCGTTTGAGAACTGAGCAGTTTCTGTAATATTTCAGGCCTGCTTCCAAAATAAAATGATTGGGTGTGCATCAAAAGTTAGTGAGGATGATCTCTGCCTTGGAGTAGGGTTCATGGCGTTTACTAGGGCTACCTTTAGAAAAACCCCAAACCTTCTGTATTATAATGGTCTCAAACCACGTCTCTACTGATATATATTGAGGTGTCAAACCGCACTATTAATGGTGCAGGGGAGGTCCCCAAATGTTGTCTTTATGGGGGAAAGAGTTAAAGCAAAATTAAGGTTGAACACAATACATTTCCAAAGAACCAAAAACTTTTACTTGGACACTTCGCTGTTTCAAATCAATTTTATTTGTACAGCGTTAAATGGCAACAACAGTCACCTCCAGGTGCTTTATATTGAAATGTAGACTCTATAATAATACATACAGAGAAAATCTGCTGTGACCGGTTGGGGTGAGAGAAGAAAGACAGGACAAAAGACACGCTTTGGAAGAGAGCCAGTGATTAATAACAGGTATGAGTCAATGGAGAGAGGTCTAATAACACAGAGTGAGTGAGAAAGGTGACTGAAGAAGAAATATTCAGTGCATCATGGGAATCCCCCAGCAGCCTATGCCTATTGCAGCATAACTAAGGGGGAATTCAGGGTCACCTGATCCAGCCCTAAATATATGCTTTAGCAAAAAGGAAAGTTTTAAGCCTAATCTTAAATGTAGAGATAGTGTCTAGGAACTCTAGGAACAACAAGTAAGCCCACAGTGCGAGAGCAAAGTGCTCTAATCGGGTGATACGGTACTATAAGGACATTCAGATAAGATGGGGCCTGATTATTCAAGACCTTGTATGTGAGGAGCAGGATTTTGAATTCTTTTGGATGCTCTCTCTTTCTAGTCCCTGTCAGTACTCTTGCTGCTGCATTTTGGATTAACTGAAGGCTTTTCAGGGAGTTCTTAGGACATCCTGATAATAATGAATTACAGTAGTCCAGCCTAAAAGTAATAAATGCATGAGCTAGTATTTCACCATAACTCTGAGACAGGATGTTTCTAATTTTAGGGATATTGCACAAATGGAAGAAAGCAGTCCTGCATATTTGTTTAATAAATGCATTGAAGGACATCCTGGATAAAAATGATTCCAAGATTCCTCACAGTGTTTCTGGAGGCCAAAGTAATGCCATCCAGAGTAAGGATCTGGTTAGAGACCATATTTCTATGAATTTTAGGGTAGAGTACAATAACCTGAGTTTTATCTGAATTTAGAAGCAGAAAGTTAGACGCCATCCATCCATTTCAGTACAGTTTAGTGAGCCGTCGGTAACCAGTGGCAAACCAGTGTCTTCCACAGGAACTACGACTTAGACTGCAGAAAAATGCTTCTTTACGACCAATTTCCCCTGGCAAGCGATCACCTGCAGCTACTCGATGACTGCTCAGGGGAACACAATTTTTTCTGTAGCAACCACTGGTTCCCAGTGTGTAACTGGGCCCTAAAGAAAATGAATGTTTTCTCTAATGTTGGGTGGACTTTTCATCCCAGACTTTTCCATGTGTGGACAGTGTCAAAACACTCGGTTCATTCAGTCACCGCTTGCTATACATTAAACAGTGTTGATATAGGGAGTGATTGCAGACACAGCCATGGTATTTGTTGTTCTATAAAACATCACCTTCAGCTTTTTGCTCCCAGCAAAATTTCTTATGGCTGCTAGAGTTCGTTGCAACTCCACTGTAAACATTTGCTATTTGGGGGCGTTTGCTAAAACAACTGATTTGGTCTTGTTATTATTATGCCTTGCATATCCGCGTGTATGCATGAGCTCACTTCAGTAGGAGTGGCGTTAATATTATCACTGCATTGGAGCCTGTCATGCTTGGGTCCCTGAGACCAAAAATGTTTAATAAAAACAACTACACATCGGTGGTTTTTACAACTGTCGACATGTAAGGACAATATCGAGAGCAGAAGATCCCAAAGCCTGGGAAACTTGCAGCTGTCAGCATGGCGAGGTCCGTAACCACGTTTTGAAATGTGTTTTTGTTATATGGAAAGCATTGCTATTTATCTGAGAGAATTGTAAGTTATTATGTAGAGCAAATGGAGAGAAACTGAAGTTCTGTGCATTTAGTTTAATTAGGACAAAAACTCTCTTTAACAAATACTGCATTCAAAACTAATCAAGCCCATATGTTTCTCCTTAGAAATAAAAATGTCTACAGCACGATTGTGGTCTAACATTTAAAACACACTCTTCTTCTGGAAAAGATTCTCAAAACATCTGGAAGTCCATATGCCAATAAATCTCTCTGATAAACGATGGTGCTTCAGAAATCCGAGGAAAATAATGAGTGGTGCAACGTCTTGGCGCAACTAAAAACATACTTGAAATACGAGACTACATCTCAGATGCTCAGCTCAGAGACCACAAATCACCAAGGCTCGGTGTATTAGGAATTTATTTCAAAGCACATCATGTTACAAACACTTTTACAACTGTATATCTTTCCAGATTCTGGCAAAAGTTGCTGGAAATCTGGTAATGCTCATCTTATTCTGCACCATCACATGGCACTATGGCGTGTATTGTTATTAACAAGCACATTGGCTTCTGTATACGCCGAGTTTTCTGAGAAGCGCTCAAGAAACACGAAAAATTAAGCTATAGATCATTTTCCTGCTTGGAGACTGGTCAATATGTCTGAAATTAAGCAAGAATAAACAGGAACAAGCAATCTGCTTATATATTGCTCAACATTTAAGCCATGCTATGTGAGTACGATGATTTTGCTTTAAATGATTACTTTTAATTAACAGCTATTAAGCCCGGTGTTTTTGGCCTCCTCTAGCCATCCAGTTTTGTCATCTGGTTACAGAAACTCGTCATGACAGGCCATTTTTCATGATTTCTCTTACATTGGAAAAACACCAGTGTTTTAATTAAGAGGCCTGAATGTCCAGATGCTTACCTTTTTTTTTTTAAATGATTACTGATGAGAAAGCCATTAGCAAAGCAGCCAAACATCGATGCTGGTTGTGAAGTGAGAATTCTCTTGTGTGGCTGAAAATTGATGTTTAAAGCATTTGAGGCTGGGAGAGTTTGCTGTTTGCGCTCTCGCAGCTTCTTTCATATTGCTAAGATGCTTGAGTCCCTTAAAACCCAATTAGATAAGATGGTTTCTCTTAGAGTGTAAAAATGTATGAAAGTACTGCATGCACAAGTCTAGATTAGCATAAAATAAATCAAGTTTTGTGAGAAAATGTGGTGATAAAAAGGTCAAACGAGGGTCAGGAACCAGATGAGTACCTGACTGAATGTATGCTGCTATGTGTAAACAATCCAACAGGTGGCATGAGACTCTTGGCCTGCTCTTTCACTTCTGCCTTCAACAGAAAAGGAGACACAGCTGCAGGAGCCTGCATATGCCTTTTGTTCATGGTTGTCCTGGATGGACACTTATTCCAATTTTCACATCTCATGTTTGATTATCTGGAAAAAAAAATCTGCATTCTATGTTTTTTTCACTCCAAGAAAACAACGTATTTCACTCAGTGTCATGGGAAATATTTTCCCTTCACAAAGTTTTTGTCTTCCTTGCATTCACATTAGCACAATGAATATTAATAATATTGGCCTCTCAAGAATGTCAACAATTTTCTGCCTACTTATTTCAATATCCTCTTTGCACAAGTCTTTCATTTCCTTAGGTACGCTGGTAAAAGGCAGCTCCAGCCTGCCCTGACTAATTTCCTCTCAGCCTCACAGATCACAGGCCTTTCCCAACCAGTGCTCCCTTTGCTCCCACAAAGACCCTCGTAATCCTGCTGCTTGTCCACAATTAATCTTCCCAGTTGCCACATTATTAACACAACCACCCACGGTCAGAGGATGCAAATGCAAAGGCAGGAACAGGCTTCTCTGCGTGCACCCCCAATCTCCAACCAGCCCTCCTTTGGCCCATAGTGGAGTGGCAAAAGTGTCAATCACTCTGGGGGGTTAAACCACTGCCCACTATTAGCATCAAGGGATTTTCAGCCTCCTCCCCCCCACTTTCTGCTGATCAAACAACACAGCCCCTCCCATTCCCCCTCCCACTTCACCTTTTCTTTCCAGTACCCCCTCTCTCTTGTCAGTCTTTCTTTCAGTCTGTTTGTTCTTTATTATTTTTTTCAGTGTTTTGCTTCAGTAGCAGTGAATTCACAATTTTTAAAAGAAATGGTTAGGAATTTTTTTAAAATCTAGTCCTCTATATATCAGAGGCATCAAGCACAGCTTCAAAAAAATAAAAATAAATAAATAAAAATAAAAACAGTTGTTGAAGTTTGCCATTTCCTAGCAAAATGAAAACCAAGACTCCAACAAAGTAAATGTAAAAGACCAGAATCTCAAGTGTGTTTGCCTCTGGTTTTATATATATATATATATATATATACAGCTTTCTACAGTGAAGATTAAATTAGATTATACAGCAATTAGCTGATTATCATTTCACTTGCAGGCCCATTTCAAAAGCTGCTACCTATGGAAAAAGCTAGAAACTCTGAGATGTGAAGATTTACACTGTATATACATTCATTTGAATAGCTGCATGTTGAAATATTGCAATGTCCGTTTTCCCCATTTTCTTTTCTTTTTCAGACTAAATCGAGAATTAATCTGTTGAAAACATCTAATTAAATCATTCTTAGTAATGAATATTAGCAGCAGCCTTTGCCTACTGCCTGTGTATGCTTATGGATTTAGCTTGTTAAATGTGATTTCTTTAACATCAAAAACAGGCAGAAAAGCAAAACATTTAACCCGAAAAACAGTGTGATAAGATTTAATTACACTCCCTGCTGTGAGAGGTCAGAGCATTAATATGTCTAAATAAATGTCCAGGAGCAATAAATATAAAGTAGATAGAAAGTCATTGTTTTTTGTCTTTTTGTATTGAATAGATGTGATTACTGTAACCATATGCTAGGGAGAATGCTACCAGACAGGTCTTAGCCATTAGCCTCTACCCTACAAATCAGAGTGTTGATCAAAGCGGATGCTGTGTGAATAGCTTGGCACCACTTTAAAAGAATATGAAATAATGTCCCAATCCAGCCATTTTGAAAGACCAGATGAGAAAAAGGGAGAGCGTAAGAGCTGAATGCGTGGAGGCTTTTTTTTTTTTTGAGAACTTGGTCACTCTATTGCCTTCAGTGTCACTTGACATGAAAGTAATGCCAGTTCTATGGAGATCCAAGCTGTTCCCTAGTGCCTGAAATTCTATTGTGTGTCAGACAAAGGGCATGGTTTCATAGCACCCCCTTGTTTGCATGCATGACCAACACTTTCAAATAAGGTCTTTAGATCTAAATCTCAGATTCCACTCAGCACAGAAGGCAGCAGGCTGCTTTGTTAGTGGTGAGAAATTACTGGGGATGTCCAAACTGAAAACTAGGCATTCACATCTCCAAACAAGAGCTTTGATTATCCTGAGGTCTACAACGGAGCCCCACTGCGAAGACGGTCCCGCTGAGCGGAGGCATCTTGTTTATCAAAGTACCATACTGGAAGACACAAGACTGTCTTCTGCTGTCTGCCCTTTGGAGATTAAGCATTGAATCATCACAGGTTTAGTTAAACAAACATTCCTCAGATGCAGAGCTGCACTCTTTACAGAGTTCTGCAGGTTTTAAAAATAAGCTGTGCGGTGAACTAGAAGGAATTTAAGGGAAACATTTTAGGACCTCTTGTTGCCTGTTTACCTTGTTACTATGGACTGTCCTTCCTTAAATATAATAAAAGAGTAATATAAGCAGCTGGATAAATATTTGTAGATTGTCTGTGGTTCACATATACCTGAAAAGACAATTCACCGTGACAAACCCACTGATCAACAGAGCTGCACATTACTTAAATGTTTTGTTTCACTTTCATTGCATAATCTATACAATTAATCTGTCGGCTACCCCAAAAAACAGTCACACAGTTAGCAACTACCCTGTAAACGAGTAGGCCTTTGAAAAGCACCTACTTGTTTCTGAACTTGAGTTCTTGAGTGTTTCTTAAAATAAATGACTAAGAGGTCTGCAAAGTGTTTCGCTATATATAACAGAATTGTGTTTTTATTAACTTTGTATTTATTAAAATGTAGATCCATGCAGAGGGGGAACGTTTTTCACAAAAAAAGCCATATTGTGTCCAATACCCCCTCCGTCACATCAGGGCCGACAGAAACTCTGAATGATCATGACACGTCACTTCAGTCTGTCATGAAATCACGTGCTCTCGGCATTTGTAGCCGATGTATCTTGGTTCATGAGCCAACTAGCTAGTTGAATAGCATGTAGAAATATTTGGGTAAGTCCAAATTGTCAAATCGGAGCCAGTATCCAGTTCATGGTTGACTCAATGACTCCAATAAGCCCAGGTCCTGTGTCTAACAAAGAAACCCAAATCATCACCCCTCCACCACCGTGCTTGACAGTTGGTATGAGGTGTTTGTGCCGATGTCCTGTTTTTGGTTCGCCCTAATGTGGCACTGTGCATTATTGCAAAACATCTCCACTTCGGTCTGATCTGTCAAAAGAAAACTTTCTTAGTAGTCTTGTAGTTTTTTCAAATCCAACTTTGCAAACCTAATCTGTTCTGCCACACAGTAAGGGTGGACTTGGGTTTTCATAGGACTGCATAATGGTGAGATGGGAATTATAATGTTTTATTTTATTTTATATAGACAACAGTGGAAATCTAAATACACATGATCACTAGAGACACATGCTCAGACACAAAAAAAATCTATTTAAATGAACATATTTGTTAGTAATAAAAAAAGAGAATGCTGTGGTGAGAAGACTGGATGCAAACTCAAGTTTTATTTGTTCAGATGAAAACTCCACATTACCTTATAAGATGCAGTGAAATGTCACTTCTCGTCAGTTGTCAGAGTTGTAGACATACATACTATCATTAAATCGTGTCTCTAGCTGGCTTCTACACGTCACAATGAAAAGATGTTTCTTTCTCTTTTCATGTACAGAGAATTTTCACATAAAATGAGGAAGCCAGGCTCACTCGCTGTCAGCGGTCAAAGTTATTATCAGAGTGAATAAAGAAACCATTTTTCTGCAGCAAGAGAAATTCTCACTGTGATATATCACAACCTTGAAAGATTGTCTGTCAGTAAAATACTAGATGGTGCTTTAAATTTGAAGATGCTCCTGGGAACAGAAGGAGACCGAGCAAATGACAAATGTATCTCAACTATTTGAATGTATGATGGCCTACACTGAACCACAATCTTAAACTCTGAGGCAAAAGCAAAATGACGTCTGGTTTTGTAGAAGCCTGTGAGAAACAGGCTCATCGCTCCTGGTCTCCGTAAACATTTTGCTCAACTGCTGTTTCAATGCTTGTTATACAACCTAATAATATCTGTAAAGTAGTGTCCAGAACAGGAATCAATCAGGATATGCTTTACTAACTTGCTTTTTGTGGCTTCCCAGTGGTCCTAACCAACAGCTGATTGAGGTATAGAGGATATATATCTATCTTTTGACATGTCAAAGCCTTCAGAATTTCCCTTCACGTGTACATCATCGATTTAATATCCAAATTACATTTTTGTCTAATTCAAAATGAAGATGGAGAAGGGTTTTTTTTAATCGTTGTTGCCAAAGTGGTGCTAGCAATCTACCTAAAATATGTATTATTAGATTCCTGGTTCACATAATTAGTCATCTCAAACTTAATTTTTGTGTGAAGAACTATTAACATGACAAACGGTTCACTGCACCCAAATTACCTCCGCGGTCACCTGATCTCAGTCTAACAGAGCACACTTGGGATGCGGTAGAATGGGAGATTCCCATCATGTGTGATGCTATCATGTCATTATGAAAATCGAACAAAATTTCTGAGGATTATTTCTAGACCCTTATTGAATCTGCGCCCTGAAATATTAAAGCGGTTCTCAAGGCAAAAGCAGCCCCAAGCCATCACTATTAAGGCGTACCTAATAAAAGGCCGGTACATTGTTGAAAACAAACACATTTTTCAGTATCAGCATTTGATGAAATATTACCAGGGTTACTGAGTTTTACCAGACAAGAAGAAACAGAAAACTGCATTTTTAATTGATTCTTCAAAATACTGTTTAAAGATATTTGCCTGT
This sequence comes from Simochromis diagramma, assembly GCF_900408965.1. NCBI lineage: Eukaryota > Metazoa > Chordata > Actinopteri > Cichliformes > Cichlidae > Simochromis > Simochromis diagramma. The sequence continues at coordinate 3,347,200 of NW_024386972.1, read as the reverse complement.
AGACACTGAATTTATTAGGCTAAATTTCCTCTTTCCCAGTTTAATTTATATACAGACAAGTATTAAACAAAATGAAACAGACGACTATTTACTAAAACATTATCCACGACAACATAAAAAGTGCAACATTAATCTGTGGGTTTAAGTTAAAAACCAGTGGAATAAATTAAAATCATAATGATGCCTGGAGTTTAACTGGTGAATGGGACTGAGGTGATATTGAAACTCATGTATCCATCCGGTCGTTAAGTGATGACGTGACGAATCCTACTTCCGGGCCTAAAGTAGTCTGCGTTTAATATGGCTTTTGTGTTGTTAACATGTTTAATGTTTTGTATTTTCTTCTATTTAATCTCAAAAAGCTCCTTAAACAGTCAGTGATCACTGTTGACCTCCCTCGGCTTTTATTACCGCTAATCATTTATTTAAGCTCAGTTTTTAAAACCTTAGGATGTAACTACAGCCCAGCCCATGCAGCAGTATATGAATGACTAACCTTGTATTGTGGATGGATTATCTCAGTTGTTCTCCTGGCTGAAGTTTGGTCCTTTTACAGCATCCTGCCATGCGATTACATTTGTTCCTGACCACCGAGAACACTCACGTTAACTTTTATCGAGTGGAAAAAAAGTTAGCTTGTTTATATTATGCTAACATAGCTGTGTCGCTAGCGGTCACGTAGCACATCATTATATACCAGCTAGCCCAACTTCAGTAACCCTACAAACGTCACTGCTGTTTAGTTTTCTGTCTTCATTTATGTTGCAAGTGATAACAGAGCTGTACGTTTTAATTTGTTTCCAAAACCCCACAGTCAGGACATGCTATATTGTATTTAGATAGAAGCTAGCGAGCTAACTTCCTGCTAACTTCTAACTCCGTTAAATGTCATAAATTCCGTTTTCATGGATGCCTGGATGTTAAACTCAATTGTTACACCTGGTAGAGCAGAACGCTGAAGACTTTAGACAGTTTTTCAACTATCAGTAATGCCATAGTGATTGTTTGATATATGGACCTGCAGCGGACTTTAGGCCCAGACACGGCTAGTGACGTCAGACTAAACGACCGGATAACTTGTGCACAGACCTTTGTCAAACACAAGGACAGGGGTTTGACTCTCTCTGGTCCCTTGAAGGAAGTTCTTGGTACTTTGCCACACTTGGACATCTTCCCCCAAAGACATGTAGCTGAGGATAGAGTGGGCTGTCTGACAAAACACAAAGAACAAGTGCTTTTCCAGCTGCCTGATTCCCATGTGAGAATGACGAGAACACACGGAGAGTTAGTCAGAGCTCACTGGAGACATGCAGCAGGGAGGCTGGCCAAGAAGACGTCAAGTGTTGCTTTGCAATAAGCTTTAAACACAGTGCGGCCTTTAACACCACTGTATTAAGAGTTCCTGTAAATACATATGTCAGATAGCAAGTAGCTAGTGAGTGATCTGAAAGCTTGTGTTGTTATTTTCACAGCTATTATTTACTTTACAGCACGACCGAGGGCGTTTCAGTGTTACATATGATGAAAGAATAACCTCCCTCCCTCTGCTGCTGAACCAGCAATGACTGAAGGGGAGTTTTATTTTCTTACAGGAATTGTGCAGATAAAAAAAGAAAAAAAAAGTTGCACAATTCCTATTCTAGCTCTCTGAGCAGGCACTTATTAACATTGCCCGTGCCTCAGCTTCTGCGGTCATGAACAACAGCCATCAACTTGGCCTTAAAAGAGCCTGACATCAGCTTTCAAGTGTCAGCTGGTAAAATCAAATTAAGCTGCTTTGTCAGACCTCCCCCTATGATCCGCCAGCATGTATGTCTCACATCACCTGAAAAATCCTGAGCAACACAATTTAATTACAACTAAAAAAAAGTGTAAACATCACTCTCTTTCATCCCTTTATGTATGTGGACAAGAAGACAATGTGTTAAGAGGAAATAAATCTGCCTTGACAGCCACATCAAAGGGTGCAGTGAGGGGCTTACTGCTACTTAAGGCATAGGAATGCTGTTGCTAAGCATCAGTCCAAAACCTATCAACCCTTTAAGGACTTTACTATTTTTGAGAGGGGGGCTGAGCAGGTTACTGGAGGCCAGAAACTTTACTGTGACACCGACTTGAAAATTCATAAATCTGCAGAAACAACTCATGAAGATTAAAAGCAGACACAAGTCAGAGTTTAATGAAAGAGCCTGCTCTTTACCGTCTAGATTGTTATCACCTAATGGGGGTTTTAGGTCTTTATACATAAACAAATAAGTATGTGTTGTCCGCCCTTTTAAGGAGGACATGTTTGTTGATGAATTAGGACATGGTCCACTGCATAAAGGCCATGAGTCAGTGCTAGCTGCCACCTTCCTGTGAATAAATTCAATTCCCTCATCTTGCCCGGGTGAGGTGCTAAATCACTGGCAGCGTTTGGGAGCAGCAGGATGTCACTGGATGGCTGGGTAGCCAGACTGTTATAATTCTGTCCATCAACTTAATTCATTATTTCAGCAGCTGCAGATTTCTACTCTAAATTAAAGAAAGTGACAAGTTTGAGTTCAGTCCAAAGGCAAAGGCTTTCAAGTTAGACTTTGGCAAATGAGTAGCGTGTCGACTACACCCCGTCATTCACCACTTTGACGAGTAGTAAATTTTCATGTCTGGGCATGAAAACGAAATGAAGCACCGTAAGTCTCATTTGTAGGAAACAGAAGTGATCGGTGACCTCTCACTAACTTGTAATCCACAGAGTATTAGTCATAACAACAGTGGATAAATCCCTTTGAGAGAGCTGAGCCGTATAAGCATGGCATGGGGCTGCCTGGCCAGCAAATCTCCTTTTTCTATCTCATTGTTGAGATGAAAGAGAAACGGTACTGTGGATTACAGGGAACAATCATGCATTATTAGCAGTGAGAAAAAAGAAGAAAACTACAGACTTGCCTTTGCGAGAGGCCACTCATTACCAATTACCCCTTATTTTTGACAACCAGGAAAAACGTAGCCACTGTGAGACATATTCCAGACACTGCAGATGTTCATAAAGGACGGCCGACATTTCTTTTTATATAATATACCTAAATGTTGAACATAAATGTTGACCTGCTGGTGGTCATATAATAAGGGTAAAGCAATTAAGCCTATGAGACACTAAATTTCACAGAAATTCATTCAATATTTTTCAGGAGACTTTACACAAAACACAAATTTTACTCTTATGGCAATGCTAATATAGAAGTCAAGGGATAACTCCAGTCTCTGTGTCCTCCTTTGTGGCTCAGTGAGACTAAGATGTCAACCTGCTTGTGGATAGGAAAAATCAGTAGTTGCATTAATTTATTTTTACTGTCGACAACTGACTGTAAGCTGATGGAGTGGCCAACTGACCCTGAATGCTTTAAATTGCAAGAGGATTGCATGAGTGAGCCAACTTGTCTCCAGTTGCATTCCAACTTGGTCTGACTGCAGTCACTCTCAAACTGATCGGCAAAGGTTTGCACTGCCAGGTAACTTATGCTGCAATCTCCAGAGACATAGCGGTTGCCATTAATCAGAGACATTGTGTGCCAGTGAGCACAACTGATCTGAGATGTGTCTCTCTGGCAACTTTAGCTACCAACTGGTTGCATTCTGTGTTTTAGTCCTATGTAAAAGCAAGGTTTCCAGGCAATTCTGTCATTTTGCATTTAAATGTCTGTTCTGCAGCAACTATGTCTTTATTTTTAGATGAATTTCTGTTTCGAATCTATGAGGTTCTAGCTGACTCTGAATTTAAGTCCCTAATTAAGTTTCCCTAGTGTCACTATAGCATTAAACATGACCATCTGTAGGAATGAACATCTATTCGGCAGTTCCTAAGGTTTCAATCTAGACCAAGGACAGACTGGCAGTCCATCCATATGATGAACAGCGAGCACGGCCAAACGTTATTGAATTTCAAATAAAGTTATTGATGTTGTGATTGTCAATCCACTCAATGACAAATCAGATTAGAGGTCATTTACAACCCTGACTCCAAGTAAAAAGCTGGGATGCTATATGAAGTATGCTCATTTTGAATTTTCAACACATTTTAACAAAAAGCAGAGACTTACTCAGTAATCAAGTCAATTTCACTGACCCTAAATTTAAGTATGTTTCTTTACCGCAGTTAAAAATACATCCAGTGGAGCCACAGAAAGATATATCAGTGTTCATTCTTTTAAACTCAAATATAATTTTATTGGTATCACCCACAAAAATCTAGCACAACTCAGGATTCTAACAGTTTCTGCTTTCTGCTAATGATCGCACGAAGAACTAAGCCATTAATTCGAAGATGTTACCTTTAGCTATAGCCTTTGATAGATCATTTCTTAACACTCTGAGGGTTTTATAGACTTTTTGCATCCACAGCAGCCAAGTTTGTCTGATGAAACCAGAAAATAAACAGATTTAAAAAGCATTTAAATACAATTCTTTTTAGCATTTTTTGCACATGCTTTTTGCTTGTTTACTAACGCCACTGGCTTGTTCACATTGTGGCATTCAGTTGGTAGAAGCTACCCCCTTTATTATAATCAGCTTTCATTCCAGCCCTTTTGATCCCTTGCTTTCTTTTGTGCGACACACCTCATCACCTTTATTTTCTACTATAATTGCATGGGAAAGATCTCCCCTTTGATACTGCCTGCGTGCCAAATCACTATCAGGGAAAGAGTGTCGAAAAGTGCCATGTGCGCTGTCTGCTGGAAGGAAAAAAAGAGCTCATACACCTGTGGAAGACAAACAGGGTTTTCAGAGATATGACATATCTATCAACCTGGCGCAGGATATGAACTGTTCTGTCATCTTAATGGTGAAGGGGTCTTTGCATAGTGGAACAGTAGGTGCTGAGAGGCATGTGTTGCACACGGTGAACTGTCTGGCAGCTGGCATTCCCAGGTCTGCAACCTTCCCCCCCATCCTCAAACCCTTCCAGGCCCCTGTCTCGTCTCCTGGCTCTAATCTGCAGACACAGTCCTCTCCTGCAGGCTCATCACCGGGCTGCTGAGTGGAGCTGAACAGGATCCTCTGCTCCCCCTCAGGCCTCCTCCTCGTCCCCCTTCACTACCACTGCAATGTCAACACCCACCAACACCCATCGCAAGTGTCAGGTGAGGTTGTCCACTCTCTCCTGCTAATGCTGCTTTAAACAAAACAGACCGGTTTCCCAAAAAAAGCATAAAAAATCTGGAAAACGGATTATTATCACAAAAAAGGTGGGGTTTTTTTTCCATTAGAACAAAGAGATGGTTTGTTTTCAACAGATAAAGATGAAAATAAGTGAGGAAAAACACTCTAACGGGTGATTTTTTGAAAGCTATTAACTGTAGTACCTGCTACGATAATTGCTGAGTGATTGCCAATACTGAGTCACCTACATGCTAGTATTTCAAAGTTATATTTGCATATTAAACTTTCCAGCTTTGTAATTGCTCCTATCAGTTAATTATTATTATAACAGTGTTAATTTATCCTTATCATCAAGAAATTCTGGCAACATTTCTCTTGAATTGTGCTCTGAATGAGCTCTCAGAAGTCTGCAAAAAAAATGCCTACATTGCATCTCCCCACACAGAAAGGCAGGCGCAGTCTAACAACACAGAAGCGAGATAAGCAAGGTGGATTCTACTGAGAGAATCTGTTATCAGGGATGGTGCTATGCACTGACATTAAGGATAATCATATCTATCAGCACACTGCCAAACATCCCCAAGTGAGCCTGGCGGAGAACAAAGCCTGCATCATCTCTTGAAGCTAAGGTTACGGGCGGATGATGATGTACTTGTCACTGGGGTGCAAATGATCCGCTGCCCGGCCAGCTCCAAGTGAACAAATAGAATCCAGACACAGATATGGATATCAGCGGAACAGTTTAGATGCCTGCTCATTCCTCTGCTTGATAGTTACAGCTGGCTTGCTTGTTGCAGTTCTGAATCAGAGAAGTGTATGGACACTCCAGTAACATTTAATGACCTGTCTTAGTGAAATGCAAAAAAAAAAAACGAAGCGTTTAGAGAAGAAAGGGAAGCTGGATAATGCGATCCTTCATCGCCTCAGCAGACACACCTGTCTGGGTGAGGTCTTCTCAAAGTCCTGTTTGTTCTGGATTATGGCTCTCTTATTACACACAAGATTTAAATATCATCCTTTGTGTGTGCTTAGAGTCACTTTTTTTTTGTTATTCACACTCACCTTACAGTGAGAGGTCAGAAAATTCAGTTACACAAAGGACAACATTTATAAAAAGCTCTATGTAAGCAGAAACAAAGAGTGAGGTAAAGGGAATAGTAATAGTCTGGGCACATACAATGCTATGACTATCAGTTTTTTGCTTTTTGTTTTCTAGAGCTATTATACCAGTAAGACCATAGGCCGGCTATTATATCTGCACTCTCATTCTCAGCATTTCATTGCTGATGAGGCACTAAAAACCGAGCAAAACAAAAGCAGGATGAGCAGCTTGACTTGGCAGCCGCGTCAACTGCTGCAAGTGAGTGCATATCCCTTGTTTTTAAGGCCATGGGAAAACCAAAACTAAAAGAGTTGGCAGGACAATTTGAATCTGACAAAGTAGTTGAGGATGAGTCAGTGAATAAATCACTCTCAATATCACAGACCAAAGCACAGAAAAATCCGCCCCGACCAGAGAAAAGCTCCACGAGCGGTGATATATTGCTTTTCTCTGCAATGTCTACCACATGGTTCCCATCAATATCCCATTCATTATGGTGTATTGAGTCTCATCACAGGTACACCAATGTTTTAAGATAATAGTTTTAACATGCCTTAGTATATTGAAAATATACTAACACATAGTTATTAAAATTCCAATTCCGATGCATGAAGGAGCGTTTCCGCAGGTCCTTCCTCCCTGCAGCTGTCAGACTGTGCAATCAAAACTGCTCCCAACAAACATAGATGTTTACATCAGCGCTGTAACTTGCACTATTTTATCAACCCAGTCACACTATAACCAGGGTTTGCCTCTTATCTGTATTTAATTTTATTTTATTTAATAACGGTACAGTACTCTGTTTTTGGTAACCATTGTCCTTGATGTAAATATGTAAAAATTGTGTATGTTTCTGTTCTGTGTCTTGTGTACTGTTTGTTTGTATATGTGTCTTTCTTGCTGCTGTTACACCCAAATTTCCCCTTGTGGGACAATTAAAGGATTATTCTATTCTAGGGCTGCTCAATTAATCGAATTTTAATCTCGATTACGATCTGGGCTTTCAACGATCATTAAAAATGACTGAGCCGATTATTAGCCCCTCCCTCGTGCTTTACTCTCGCGCTGCTCCGTGTGACAAATCGAGCGCACCTCTCTGCATTTCGAACACCCGTCACAACAATTAAGAGGACCCGAGGGAAGCTCGGAAAGCTAAGCAGAAGTTATTTGGAGAGGAGAGTGCCTGCCGTTGGTTGAAAAGAGAGGTAAAAAAAAACTTCAGTGGTGTGGAAACATTATGGGTTCGCGGAGTCAGACGTGGATCAAGTAGACATAGTGTGTAAACTTTGCTACGATGTAGTAGCTGCACCACAGAGCAACACTGCAAAGTTCACTAAACATAGATATTTACATTTTTCATTTATTTCTTATACTGCAAACATTTGCACTGTTATCAGTATTTGCACACTATTTTATATTATTTTTTAAAGTCATTATTCAATACATTGTTATAGTTAACCCTTTAAAGCCGGTCAGAGCAGCATGCTCCGTTTTGCATAACTATTTTTAAATCCCTGTAGAACCGGAACCGCGTAAGCTAGCGCAATAATTTTTTTTGCATATGAAACCAGAGGAGTTGCACTTACATCTTATGCCATCAGCTTGTCCTCGGCCACGGTTTCCTTCCACATAAAGCTTTGCAAAAATTGCATAAAAAGCGCTTGCAGCAACAAAAACATAATATTCCAGAAACGGGCTTAGCCGATCCGATCAGCTGTTTGTAACACTTCCCACATTGAAACAGACGTCAGCGGGAACTATGGCATGTCCGCCATTTCCTGCCCGAAACCGGAAGTAACGTCATTTTCGCGGAAAATGTAGTTTTTTACTTGTAGGCCTTAAAAGCCTATACTGGTGTTTTTATACTTTTCTGAATAGTTTCTGGGATGCTTAGAACTCGAATTGCACTGCTGGAAATAGTTTATTTTGATGCGCATGCTGTTTTCTTTGCAAATTTGCGTCATAGGATTGTTTTTTTGTTTTTCCTGCAGTATATAAAAATTGCTGTATCTCCACAATAAAACTATGAAGACACTCAAAATAAATTTCCTGTTGTTGTAAACTATTTTTTGCAACGTTTTTGTATTTAAAGTTTTGAGGGATAAACCTCTTAAATTTCTCCAAGTAGAAATATATGTAAAAAAAACAAAACAAAAACGATTTTCAATTTTTTTGTAGTTTATTGCACTTTTTTTTGCAATTAATGTAGTTACTATGGACCTTATGCATACATATTATTAAAATATGGGCTATAACAGTTGTATTGATGTATAGCAACTTGAAATGCTCCCACAAATGGCACTACAGCATGTAAAAAAATAATATAAGGTCTGGTGGACTTGGTTCTATGGTAGGTCTTAAAGGGTTAAATAAATATCGTCAAATAATCGAGATCTCAATTTCAGTGAAAATAATCGTGATTATCATTTTTGCCATAATCGAGCAGCCCTATTCTATTCTATTCTATATTGGCTACCAGTTTAGTAGTTAATGCAACGCAGGGCATAGTTAGTAGTAGTGTAATATTTTACTAGCCTTTGATTTGTGTTGGCATGATCCTTAAAGTCTTCACTAGTTACTGCTGTCATTTCAGTTGATGTGCAATGCCAAAAGGCTCATCTGTAACTACAGGTATACTTAAATACTCTGATAAGATTGATATCAGTCTAATCTCTGTGGGCACAGAGCTGGAGTTGAGCCAGAGCCAAACTTTGGGTCTGTGTGAGACTCACTATGTGAAATCAGTGTGAGCTTTAGAGCTGTCTGTTTTCTCCTTCTTCCAGCCGCTATGCTAACTACTATAGCACTCATTCATTTGAATCCCCACAACCAAAAGAATAACCTTAAATAAAAGCAACTAATGCTGTATAAGCATATTTGTGTTTCATGTCTTTGTCACCTGCCTCCCAGAGCCAAACACACAACCAGAACAACCTCACGTGGCCCCTAAGTGGTCACCACAAACGCACACTCACACAGTCAAGGTGTGGGTAGACTGAATGGCTGTGGAGTGCTCAGAGCCAGACAAGCCTCTGAGCTAGTCTCGCTCGCAGAAACAACTATCAGTAGGATCACTCCACTTCACTCCACATGCTGGAGTCTAAACAAGTCTCTGTTTTCATTTCCATAAAGCCGCGTTCTGTCTTTTGTTCTGACGGAGATAAGATGTATAAATTATGAGCAGCTGACAAAGTATACCGTGGCGCCTCGGGCAGCTCATCAGTCATGCTCGGCCTGTCAGCAGGTAACTGATGGGGGCCCTACAGGCACAAAGCCCCCTTTTAAGCAAAGGAGGGGGAGGCAGAGGAATTAAAGCTGTTGTTGGAGTCCTGAGCACAACAGCTGACTCATATTTAACAGTCTCTTTAAAGAAGCGAGGCAGATGCCAAAAAGCTTCAGGCTTCAGAGTGTGTTTTGTGGCTCTCTCCTCAGGAGTGTATGTCTTGCCGTTGTGCTCTGTCTGTGTTACACAATGGTCGTCAAGCAGGAGGCAGGCACGGAGAGAAAGTCATCTTGAGAGACCACCCAAGAGGAGCCGAAAAGGGGTCTCTTGTAAGAGCGCTATATCTCTGTGATAATCTCCAGCTTAATCAAAACTACCATACTGTAAAATCCTCTTGATGTATCTACAGAGAATTTAACCAAACTCCTTGACATTGTAGCCCATTTCCATAATGAATCAAGAGAGCGCCATTACATTATTAGAGCCCAACCTGTAAAAGAAGAGGATCTGATTTACAGGACTTTTAATGCACTGTATGCATATGCAAGATAACTGTAATGAGAAAATATACTGCGGGAAAAGATGATAGGTAAGAATTGATGTCTCTCCCTGCAGTCATGTGGGTGGGAATGAGATAGCTTTATTTCAGTCAGCACCACAGGTTCCATCTTAATCAGTCACTGGCGTGCTTTGTCTTGTCGACTCTAACCTAACTAGGTTAACTAGGCCTAACGTAAGAGTGATAGGGCACTTTAACGTGTGGGTTATAACAGCACAGCGAGGTCTATGTGCAGTGTCTAGAGGAATTAATACCACCGAGACGGCATTCTTTCATCATTATCGTATGCGTATTGCCAAATGGCTCAATAGCAAAAAGAATAATTTTGTAGCACACTCTTTTTAGGACAAGAATACATAACACTGCTTTATGTTCCACTTGAAGAAACATCTTCAGGACAAGAAGCTCACATGTAAGAAAAGGGCAGCAAGTTCAGTTGGTTTATGTCCTCTCATCATATTTCTGCAAACCAATCTCCACAGCTGTCCGATGCCTGGAAGGACATAAAATATCACACCTTCATTTAGGTCAGACAGGTACTTTGCTGTATCAGATGATTGGGTGTATAAAATTCTGTGAATAGCGTCCTAATTCCAGAACAGGACAGACACCACCATTGCCGCTCAGGAAACGTAAAATAATACAGCTTATCTCACGATGCCCAAGAGGGAGAGACGTGTCCGCCAGTTCCAAATGGTGGCAGATTCCCACATGAGTCATTCAGTGTGACTGTTTAAAGCTTAAAAATATCTTTGGCTCTGCTCAGGCATGAAAGAAAAACACTCAAATATTTACTTGAGGTTTTTGTTTCAAGAAACCCAGTCCAGAAATGTGTCATTAAACAAACTTCCTTTAAAGGTTACAAATGCGTTTGATCAATATGAGAAATTTTTACTCATTCTTGTAATTTCACATGTTTCAAAGCATCTGGAAATCTTATAGGTGGATATAATAATAACTAAAAAGTCCCGAGGCAGGATTTTCAGAATCAACACTTCAGTTAGATGTGTAAGATCAGCGACATCTGACCTTTCTGCTGACCACGCCATGACCACAGGTGTGTCGGTGTCAACCGGAGGCCACACGGCATGAGCGCACTCGCAGCTGTGTGAGAAAGTGCGTGTGTGTTTATGTGCACACATCTGTCAAAGTGTGATCATCCGAGTAAAATATCAATACAAACAGTCATTACATCAATCAGGAAGGGCTAAGTATAACTCCTGGGCTGATTTTGATTGATTGCTTTGGAGCACAATTACCAACCTGTCTGCATTAAACTGATGTATGAGTGTTTTAGGTATTACAGCTCCTGAAGCTTTAATACATTTCTCATTAGAAAGGGGTTCTCTATGGTAAATGTCATTTGTAGGCCTAATTTAGAGGTGACAGAGGAAAGAGAGAGAGAGACTAAAACCTACAAAACTTGAGAAGAACATCACTTTAGTGCACGCCTTTGCTCTGAGTGCTGAAGAGACAGAATAAAGGTCATTTGTGTCCTTTCTTCGCGAAGGTGGAAAACATGCTGTCCAAAAGGTACTTCTGCTACCTCAGGACATGACAGCATTGTTAGAACAAACCCATAGTTGGATATATTTGAAGAACTTTCGGCTCACACAATAGCTACTTCCACATGAAGCCTTATACTCCAATTCTAATCAGAGTGCAAATGTGCCATGTAAACACATCAATCACGCTGAGCGGGACCCAAATTAAACTTCATCAGTTTCAGAGGGGTGGAATAAATCGTTTCAGGAGCCAATCAGAAGAAAAATTTTAACGTGTAAACTAGGGTTGTGAAATTAGTTGACTGAGAAAAAAAAACCCCAATGCTAGTTCCAGAAATATTAGTCAATCAAATTAAATATTTATATTTTGCTATTTTACAATGCCGGTTAACTATGGGTTCTAAGATGTTAGGCAGTGACTCAGCCTATAGCAGCCTGCTTGTTTATGTGATGCTATAAATAAAGCTTTTAATTTTCCTTTTTCGTAGCAGTTTTGTTTTAAAATAAGAAATAAAGATATTTCTCATTTAATGACTAAACCAAACTATGGCTGTGATTAAATGTGTCAAAACTCTGCCGCTAATTTCTGATTGTTTGCGAGAGACTGATATAACGAGGCACTAATAAGAAATGCAATTTGTCAAACCACTCTATATTCTTCCATGTTCTGGTGCATACTGGCAATACAAATGCACCCACACACAGATATAGGATTTCAGGCACCTGGCCCCCTCACAGTGTATATATCGCTGGAGTGTTTGTACAGAGAAAGAGAGAGTGAAAGGGACAGTGCCGAACTGCTGTGGAAACAAAATGGGAAAGCAAACAAGCTTGAGTGAATTTGTACTACAGCACCCACTCTATTCAGATTCAGTCCAAAAGAGTTGTCTCAGTAACAACAATAGCGGGTAACATGATCTTTCATTACACATTGTGTAAACAGTGTAACCCATCAGTGCTGTCAATCAAGATGATTGATTGTGGCCTGTCACAGAAGAAGAGTGACACATTGAGGGGGGAAAAAGTTTTTTTTCTAACAAAGCGCAGTGCATTCAGGCTGCCACAGAAAGTGGTGATTAATGTCTTCTCACTGGGTAATCCCACACCCCTAGCTAATGAAGGAGGAATCTATCATCCGCACTGCTGTGGCAGATGTCGTGAGGACAGCAATCCAAGTGCCTGGGAACAATTTACTTTCTTTTCTCTAATTGTTCCTGAAATATGTGACAGATTTGGAGAAAAACACTTGAGTCGACAGAGTCCTCCGGGCAGACACAACAACACATAACGACCACCACTTCAGCTTACAAACCAACCACTCTTGACCTGAAAGTATCGCTTTGCATACTGGAGACTTTCAGAGAAAAGAAAAGCCATCTGAACTTTTTCTACAACAACAGAATATGTTGATATTTTCCTCTGTGCACATGAAATTATCTAGTATAGTGTACTAGATATAGTGTTTGCTGATTGGTGGGTTGCTTTGCTCTCACCCCATGAACTTTTCTTTAGTTGGACAATCAGCAGTCTTGAAAACAATGCACAGTTTCACAACTTTACGCTAAATCAATTCAATTCAGTTTCATTTATTTAGCACAAAAACACAACAACAGGCGCCTCGAGGTGCTTTATATCGTAGGTTAAGCTCCTACAATAACACAGAGCAAACCTAAACAATCAGATGACCTAATTTGAAAAAGCTCTTGGTGAAAGTGGGAAGGAAAAAAATCCCTCTTAACAGGAAAAAACTGTCAGAACCAGGGTCATGGGGGGCATATGACTGCCGTGACTGGTTGGAGTTGATGGGAATGATGATGATGATCTGAGCTAGCCCAGTCTAATTGAGATTGCTGTGCATAACCTATTAAAAGTTTATGTTAACTGAATGTTACTCAGTATCTACTTATTGACACCATGTGAAACAAGTAATTGATGTGGGCAGCATATCCAAATAGCTTCCAACTTTAATAACCAGATACAACATGCAAAATGGATGAGCTTGAGAACATCATCGGCCCCACCTATGAGTATCAAGTTGCATAAGTGATACTGGTCAGATAAGGTATCTGCACAAAGCCCAATACCAACCCCCCAATGAAACCACCACCATCATCAAACTAGAAAAATAACAGCAAGAGAAGACATGTGAAATTTATTTCTCTCTTACAAGTTATTTTTCAATAGTTTTTAAGCTAAAGTCGCTGATATAGTTTAATTCTTTCTAAACTATACTAATATTGATATGTACAATACTGTGCAAAAGTGAGGAAGGAGCCAGACATTCTTTTCATTTTTAAAAACGTTGTCTTGAACAATAGTTCTCAAGGCTTTTTAAAAGGTTTTCTTTGGACATGACTTGTTTTTCACTCATTTTCAGTTCACTTCCAATATTTTCAGAATCCAAATGTTTTTCTGCAGCAGCTGTCTGAGGCAGATGAACGATATCTGACAGACATGTCCTTGTGAAATAGGGAAAATCCAGCAAAAACCGACACAGGACCTAAGAGATGTATCTAGCTTTTCCATCACAGCTCATCACAAATGGTCTAGGTGGAGCAGTGGCTTTTGAGAAGCCATTCTTAAAGACGGCAAATAGGAAGAAAAGGCCAAGATATGCCAAATGAAACGTGGTAACGGCTCTTACTGACTGATGAATCCAAGTTTGAAGTTTTTGGTTTAAATTATCATCAGCGAGAGTGAGTGTGCCCAGCTATCTGTAAAACACAGTGGAGGCTCTGTCATGGTTTGGGGCTGCAGTTCAGTCAGTGGTGTTGGAGATCCAGTAAAGGTTGATGAAATTCCGAATGCAGAAAGTTTTTTGATCTACCGTGCAATACCATCCGTAAAGCATCTTATAGGCATCAGTTTCATTTTTCTGCATGAAACTAAAGTCATGCAGCAAAACCATACCTGCATAGAAAAAAAAGAATTGTACAAACTTTTATTTTTCCTTATATACTGTATTTCCATGTATCCTTCCATGTATCCTTGTATGTATCCATGTATCCTTGTTTCAATAAACTCCTACACCTATTATGTATTTTCCTAGCAAAGTATAAAGAAATGAGGGGTGACTCAAGACTTTTACAGAGTACTGTATAAACATAGTATATGATATCTACATTACAGTTATTTAACGTGCCACAGGTTTTTGTTAGGTTAATAATAAGGCTTAGAGGTAAAGTGCAGTCATGACCCATTAATTAGTTGAAGAGTAGATTTCAGAGAAAAAACGTTTTCCTTGGTTTAATACAGCTCTAATAAATATTCCATGTAGTCTGAATTCCTTCGTGCTGAATGTTCAGAGATCATAAACACTTCATCAGTTCTTTGTTAAACTGGCTACACTTCATAGAGGGCAAAGCAAGAAATCAAAGAGCTATTAGAGAAAACGTGTCGAAGGTCTGAAATCATCACAGACGTCTTCAAAGTAAATGTCTTAAGAAACAGTTGGTAGTGACCACAGGAAAGCCGCTTTGGATTTAGTGTTGTTCACAAAGCTGTTGTTTCCATTGGCCGTTTTACTGTTACGATTTACTTCAGGCAACAGGCAAAGGCAGAAAAGCACTTTAAAAGTTTCCCCCAAGACGGTACTTTAGCGAATCCCTAAAAACACCGTTATGAAGAGACAGACCAGAGCATCTCTTGTGTTTGAGAACATAAACTGCTATTAGCACAAACGAGGGAAAGCAGCAAAGTCCAAATGTGTCACAGCTGTCTGTTCTCACATCATTTAATTTAATCTGGTTTCATGCCTGTTCACATTACAGGCCCGATAAAACGGCAACACCTTCAAACATCTGCTTGCTCGGGGAGTCTGTTGATTATTAATTCAGCTGGAGGTCAGATGGCACTCAGCTCACACAGCTTCACAACAGAGCTAATAAATCAATTTCTGGTGCAATTATGAGTAATCGCACGTGCTTTATAGTTTAACACTCTGCTTTACAAGGTGCAGCTTTCCGTAACTTATCTGAGAAGATTGAGTCATTGCACTAATTGTGCTTGGTTTTGTGAAAGGTGACCTAGGTGTGACCTCTAGACATACAGTACACTCCTCTCTCTGTCACTGTGTGTTACAACATGTGCAGGGATTAAAGGCCCAAGCTGCAGCACAGACCAAAATCTTCATACATCCATTAAAGAGGAGATGCTCCGTCAGGTATTCTGCTGACTTATACTTGATGATGTGCTGTTCTACATGTGTTTGTAGTGACAGCCTGATTAACAAAGGGAATCAGTGCTGGACCACCTGTATAGATCGGTATACAATTTATAATCTGGAGCCCAAAATAGCGTCACCATTTTAATATCAGGTCATTCGTTTTAGAGAGCAGAGACTAGAAATTAAACATTCTCCAACCATCTGCCGGACTGCAAACACACCACACTTCACTACTGTGGTTTGAAATACTTTCAGCTCTTCATCATGAACTCAAATAACATTCTGTTTGCCAGCAGCACAGACTTATATGTCAAAATTCTGTATTTTTTATTCCCATGAATCATGTTGTAGAGTTTGCCTCCAGGCTACAATAGACACGAACACCAAAGACAAGTCTGTTGGGCAAACTAAAGAAAAAAGTACGCCTATAGACAATGCAAAAAGGTACCGAAAGAAGAAACTAGGGCTGAATTTTTAAAATAAATAGATAAGTAAACAAATAAATTAATAAAAAGCACAGATACACTGCTTGCAAATTTCTTGGATGCATCAGATTTTTTAAAAGTCTGCCAAGTATGACTATTACTCGCCGAACTACAGTTCACCTAACAGGCTAAAAATCCCTGGTTTGATCCAGGAGCTACCAACTGTCATCTATTGATGACTTTCCTTTAATGGAAGTTTCAATGTATGTTTTCCATAAAACGTTGACCATTTAAAAACTTTTACATTTTCTTCAAATGAGCTCCAGGTTTTTCCAGGGCTTCCAGTTTACTAGAGGTACAAATGCAATCTAACTGTAAGTTACTGCAGAATATTCACTGTCATTAAATATTAAACACTAGTTGGTGGTGGAGTAACTATGTGATGTGTACATCTTCTTTGTGTACCTCAAACACTGCCAGCTAAACTGAGCAGACCAAGCTAATAAAGGTTAAGCTGTGTTTACTTTAACAAAAATGACTGAATATGACTAGATGATTGGTGCATTTCTATATGAAAGGCATAATTAAAACAGCAATTAGCCAAAAACCTTATACAATTTTCTTAATCTTTTAAATGAGAGTTAAACCAATGTGTCCAAGGTGTGAGAAAAAAAAACCTTTTGGTATATTTTCAAAGGGCTGTTATTGAGTAAATCTGACTGAGCAGTGAGGACAAAGACAGGAAAACCCGTTAGTGTCCATAGCGATAAATATTAAGTGAATTTGCGTTACGTGCTCCCGAAACAGTAAAGAGAGGATAAAGATGAGGATGTAGGTCACTTTTGGCTGTGAACATGGCTTACACTCCGTTGTTATCGTAACCAAAACAACTGGACGTGCTCTACTGATGACCTCATCAAGGTTCAGTCACATAAACACTCCTGTTTAGATTAAGCATCAAAGAGCTGCCACAAAGACAGAGTACCTGGCAGAGGTCCTGAACTGTGGGCTTGTTGTTGGAACAGAGAGAGCAGAGTGAGGTCAATAACTAACTTCAAAAAGCTGACAATGTTCCCACAGAGCTAGCAGGTGGTGCTCACATTATAGGTTTAATAAAGCCCGAAATGCTGCCAAATCCAAGACGTGATATGATATAAGTCTGAACTTGTCTGAACTTGAAACTTCACATTAAAAGGTAAGGTAATGTGACTGAGATCTGTTAATGATTTTTCACTATAAAGTGAACAGTATGCTTTAGGGTGCTGTAACTGCGTCTTCAAAGTAAGTCTCTCCTTCTTCTCTGAAGCAAATTATATATATATAAACCAAACAGTAACAGCATCACCACTGCCTACATAACTTTGTGCATGTCCACCAAAAACATCTGTGAGTACTGAGCCATGGTCCTCTGTTGGGTTCATGGTGGGGTCTCCATTGATTTCACTTATTCCCGTGCATCAAGCATATGTATGACCAGATTGGGATTGTAGAGTTTGGGGGCGGGGACAATTTGAGCTCATTCTTGTATTCTTTAAACCATTCTGGGTGGGATGGGTTGTGGGGGCTCAGTGTCCTGCTGGGAAGTCCTGCACTATCAGTCAGGGAGTACAGCTGCCATGAGGAGATATGCTTGACGAATATTTAGGTGGGAGGTAAATGCCAAAATAACATTGACATCCATGACGTGACCAAAGGTTTCTCAGCAGAATGGTGCATTGTAATACTTAGTGTTATTTTTTTAAGCTACCAATAGTCTGATTGTTTTTTCTGATAGCACTAAACTGAAATGGGAACTTTTTTCTGAATGTCTAACTATTTGATAGGCAAAACGATATATCATGCTTGAGAAAGTGAAACAAGTCTAAATAAATTATTTTGCTGAACATTTTATTTAAAATGTTATTTGAAATTTTGAATTCAAGTAAAAAGTCAAAAGCAGCCCAGTAACAAAAGTTACAATGTTACATTTTTAATGGTAAGGTATGTCCAAAGCAACAATTCTTTACTTTAAAGCAGGGGTCTCAAATATAATACAATTTGGTCCTTGAAGTTAGCTTTTTGTTAGGGCGGATTTGTTTGTTGTTGAGTAAAATGTTAAAATAAGTTCTTTAAAAAGCAAAAAATGAGCAATATAAAGGCAAAATGAGCAAAGAGTACAAACATGTTGAGGGATTGGCTGTGTTAGTTCAGTGAGAGGGTTATTTGTAAAGGCAACAGTTTTCACTAGTAGTCAAAAACTAATGTCTGTATTTTTATTATGTTAAAAACAAACAAAATAATAGCAGAAGTGCTGCCACGTGTCTGACAAAAAAGAGAGTACCAATTTCTTTATTTGGTAGTTCAATGAAAGGCTTCAGTTAGTTAAGATTGAGGGAAAAAATGCTTTCAAGAAGATAAAAAACAAACAAAACCTCACATTTTCTGAAATATTTGTGGGTGTTTTCTTGTTTGTCTGGTTTTGTGTACTAAAGTGGCCCTCCAATGAGATGAGAAAAAAGTAATCAGAATTGTCAACTAGACTAAAAGTTACCAAGATACTAAGAAAACAGTCAAAACATTGTTATACAATGACTATAAAAATATTAAGTGTAAATAAAAGAGCTACATGAAGGCATTAATCATATTTCTTGATTACCAAATAACATTTTAAATTTTGCTGAAATTAGTAAAAGGTTCTTTGCCACACACATATACACATGTTGTCAGATTGGTTTGCAGAGTGTGGCCAAGGCTGATATGTATTAATGTGGTTATTACATCACTCTGGTCAAGCGGTTACCTGCCAGTGTAATTACACAGCCAGCAAACAAACCACTCATTTTCTGCATCAAAGAACTACAAAACCAAAATGCTTCAGGGAGCCGAGTGAAGAATGGTGCAGCAACATCACTGAAAGAACAGGTAACTGCTGTTGTACATTAAAAAAATGTGACACGATTTGACTGAGAGTGAGACTGAATCACAGTGTCACCATAGACACCACAGAGATGCAACTCATTAAAATACATTAAAAGACAAAAGAAGAGCTGCAAACTTTTTATTTGCTGTGTGGTTCAAACACAAAATATTATTATGTATTATAATTATTATCTAGTGTTTAGGGTATAAACAAAACCAACTGCTGGATTTTGGATCATTTTCAAATGACTACTTAATCTTCATCTTCCTAACAGCATTCACTGTTTGCCATCCTAAACTTTAGACTAATTTACTTTCCTCTTACGGATAATCTTAATTTATATTTCTGTACTTCATTTTTCTGTTTCTTTTTTTTTCCTTGTTTGGTGATGCTGTTATTAAGCAATTTTTTTTAGAAAGGTGGTGTATAAATAAATCGCTACTTTGCTGATGTGAACATCAATTCTGATTTGATAAATTATAAGCCATTTAACTTTCATTTTCTGAAGACTTTAAATAATTGACCGAATCATATGGATGCCTTTTCTGGTAGTAATGACAAAATAAAATATGAAAATGTAAATTGTAAAACATACAAGGTCAGTCCAAGGTAAAACTGCATGCCCTGAACCTAATTAAGCAATTATAAGCTCCATGTATGTGCTTTGTCATTCCGATGTGAAAGACTGTCAAGTACAAGAGCGCTGCATAGACTGGACAGATGCTGTCTACTTTGATGTAGGCTTATGCATATGAAATGAGGTCAGACCCTGGTCATTAAAAAGAACTCCTTTACACGGGATATCACGCTACAAGAGGCAATTTCTTCAAAGGGCTTTTACTTTGGAGATTTATAAAGGATTATGACAGGAAGGCATGTATAAACAATGCAATGTGAGAAGAAAAGGAAAATGGGTCAGATAATGCCCTCTGTCACAGTTATTACACATCTCAATTACTCAGGCTGAGCAGAACGCTAGAAGTTACAGGGATCGTTTGCCGAAGCAAGAACGCGGGACCAGTCCCACAGCCGGTCTGCTCTCGTGTCATTTTGTGTTTCCCGAAAGATATTTGAACGGTTTCACTTTGCTTTCAGTTTCTCCACGGCTGTCAACAAAACAGGCCTTTAGCCTCCACAAGTAAAATGTTAAAATAAGTTCTTTAAAAAGCAAAAAATGAGCAATATAAAGGCAAAATGAGCAAAGAGTACAAACATGTTGAGGGATTGGCTGTGTTAGTTCAGTGAGAGGCTTATTTGTAAAGACAACAGTTTTCACTAGTAGTCAAAAACTAATGTGTACACTTATGTCCGCATTTTTATTATGTTAAAAACAAACAAAATAATAGCAGAAGTGCTGCCACGTGTCTGACAAAAAAAGAGAGCACCGATTTCTTTATTTGGTAGTTCAATGAAAGGCTTCAGTTAGTTAAGATTGAGAAAAAAAATTGCTTTCAAGAAGATAAAAAACAAACAAAACCTCACATTATCTGAAATATTTGTGGGTGTTTTCTTGTTTGTCTGGTTTTTTGTACTAAAGTGGTCCAAAAGTGTAGGACTATGTTAAGTGCATGAACTTTTAAGTCATTTTTCCAGTTGAAAACACTATGTCCAGATGAACAGAATCAACCTTTTTGGGATTAATTTACTTACCTTGATGATTGATAATTAGGTACAAATATACACTCATATGAGTCCAATTTTCAACTCAGTTAACAAAAACTATCTGGTGCTTTCACATTGCCCCTATTCTTGCTTTCCTTCAATGGCTTCCAGGGACATTCAAATTAATTGTACAATGTTATTAATCTTTTATGAAGCCATACATGGCCAAGTTATTGTCTATGTCCTTTCTCAAGCAGTCAGCCTCTCCAGTCACCTGAACAGGGTCTTTTAACTGTTTAACTACCTTAAAATTTTCCTTACTTTTTCATCCATTTTTAATCTACAGTTCACATCTAATATGTGTATACGTTTATTCACACATGTATCACATTTTATCTGATAAATTGGGGTGGGGCACTCAGAATACTATTTTTTGAACAACCCAAATATATTTATGACACAAGACAAAAAAGAAAATCATGTGAAAACGCTATATTTAAGAATGCCCCAAAAACAACAATTTTTATTTCTGAAAAGAGTTTTTAATTAATTTAAGCTGTCTAGCTCCTTCATCCTTTCACTAACTTTATATCCAAGTATAAATGTACAAGTTCTTCACATGTACCACTGCTGGTTTCAAACGTTTATTCTGTTCCCGTATGTCTAATTGTTCTAAAAATACCTTTATGGCATGAACATTCGTGCATTGTTTAATGACTAAAGGTTTATATTTTCTTTGGCTGAATTATCGCTGTCCTGCCTCTGCCCAACCATTGTCAGCCCTGACTGCATAACATGAAAACAATGGAGCGTTTCTGGCCTAATGCGTGGCTATGTGACATATATTAAATATTGCATCAGAGGAGCCCACGATGCTGTCACTCAGATAATGCCTTTTGCCAGCATCAAACCAACCACAAATGTCTCCGAAGCAAATGATTCCTTAAAGGTATTCCTGTATGGTAAATGATTTATAGTGACTGCATTGTTAAAAACAGCACTTAAGGGGAGACTGGTTAAAGTAAATATAAGTCATGGTGAAAAAGCTTGTAGCATTATCCAAGGCTGTCTCAATGCATATTAATACCAAGACTTGTTAATGGATACAGAGGGCTCAGGAGGGCTATAGTTTGAAAACAGATCTGTCACATTCATTCTATAAAGTCAATATATATGACAAAGTAAGTCATACATCTATCTATTTATCTATCTATATGCATCTATCTATCTATCTATCTATCTATATATATATATATATATATATATATATATATATATAGGGGGTTCATTTTTGTAAGTATTCTGAAAAAGATCACTTCTATAAGGTAAAACACATGTTGTGTGTTGTTGAAAATTAATCGATGCTTCAGAGTGAGAGTTTATTCCATTTTGACATCGCTATTCCTGACAGGAAATCAATACGTCTCTCATAATATTTTAGTACAATGCGCCTCAACTACTGATTACAGTTTCACGAACTCAATAGCATCAACTTTCATTAGGTGTATAAAGTTACCTGATATACCATTTTGATATAACAGCCATCTAATCATCTGTCACTGGAACAAGAAAGGAAGCAGTGGCTATCTATCAGCCTTTGGTTTGGCACTGGTGACTTAACAATGCAATAATACTAAACTCGAGACACAGGTATTGTTCAACCCATAACATATTTCCTTCCATTCAGCTTTCACAAATTATCTCCAAACAGTGGTCACAATCAAAAAGGAGGGCGGTACAAATAGTTGCATGTTGTGAAAGCGACTGACTGCTTTGTCCGTCTTACCTTCCTCTGTGAGCCGAGATTGTAAAGGTCCAAAACATTAGCGTGTTGACAAAATGATGGATGGAGCATGGTAAAGTGGTTAGGGATTATAAAGGCTGTGAAAACTTCTTCCAAAGCACAAAGTCCTCCGCGCTGAATTCAGCATTGATACATCCTAATTGGAAAATCAGACCCTTGGCATCAGAACACAAAACCACAGATGCAATGTGTTGAAACACAAATTTCCCTCAGATGACCGTACACACAATCACTCTCTAGCCATGAATGATTAAATCTGCAATGATTTCAAAATATATAACATATATTATAGCCTTAATATACAAATTATAAATAAATAAATACAATTATAATGTAATTATTTTAAAATAAAAGACTATATTTTAAATTACCATTAGATTTTTTTGTAAAAGAGTCTTCTAATAAGTAAGTCTGAATCAATTAACTTGAAGCTGTCACTTTAAATAAAGTATAGAGAAAAAAAAACTCAATAAGGATCTGTACACTACCCACCCAGCTGATAAGATGGTTATCAGATTGCTTGGATTATGAAAGAAATAATCATTTAAACTTGCTGTTTCCACATGTAACAATTTAGGTTATTACATGTCATCACTGACATGAAGACCTGGGCTCCTAGCAGTCCGGCAGCAAACTTAGCTAGTTTGCTTTAGCCCACAGGAAGATGGCTCAGGTGTTACAGAGTTGTGTCTTCCTAGGAGGAAAATCCTAACAAATTAGTTGCTAACTAACCAGTGTTAGTTTGTTAGGACCACTGTAATGATTAAACACGCAAGCTTACAACCAAACCTACTTAGTTAGCTGCCTTCGTGACTAGCATAAAAGGCATCTCTCTCTCATGGGCTAACACTGGTTGCTAGGGAAAGATATGTATCCCCTGACCTGCTGGCGAGTGGCCCCTGGAGGTTGTTTGCTGTCACCGACTGAAATTAATAGCAAAGAGGTATAAGGTGAAATAAAAACCTCCTGTGATTAGTTTAGCTGCTAGCTCCTTGCCGGGGTCACCCATAGTTTTGATGGATGACACAGACTTGTTAGCAAACACTACTCAAGAGTAGTAATCAAACTGTGAAGAGTGCAACTCAAACTGGAAATGAAGACCATTCGCCTTCAAAGTAAAAGTTGTGTCTTATGAGTGCACCCAACATGGATCAAAAGGTGCAGCTTTTAATATGAAGGAGAAAGGTCTCCGTTTCTGGTATGCTTCGCAAAACATATTTTTCTCTTAAAAATTGGAGGTGAGCAGTTGTTATTATTACTTTGGTATTAGTTTATATTTTTATCGTTCAGAATTAGTTTGGCATTGTGGCTGCTTTAGCCCAGAAGCCTGGCAGAAAGGAGATGGAGCAATGGTCACTGACAGTTAATGAGACAGTGTTGGTTCTCGTCACGTACTCTGGCTTTCATGAACAGTCCAAAAGCATCCTTTTAGGTTAACTGGTGATTCAAACTTGGCTGCAGGTGTGACTGTGAGTGTGAATGGTTGTGTGTCACTCTGTCTTGGCTCTGTCATGGTGACCTGTCCAGCATGTACTCCACCCTTCACCAAATGAAAGCCAAAATACCTCCAGCACTTCAAAACTGTCTTACAAGGTTTTTCACCAGAAAGCTATGTATAATGTTAAGTGAATTCATTAAAGTTCACTGTGAAATCAAAGACTCTGTGTCGTGGAAAATAAAAATGCTAACAAAAATGCTGATAGGTTGAAAATTATGCATAATATTACAGAAAGGAAAGTCTTGTAAAATGTGCAAATCTCTAAATGCACATATTTTTAGACCTACTGATCAGTAGCACTATATTTTTCATTACTCTAACTTCAAACTTGCTTAGATAGTTGATGAAGTCTAAACAACAAGAGTATACAAAATCTGAGGTCAAACTTCATAAGGATTCTTCAGTCTCCACTAGAGGTCTCTGTGGCTCACCCCCTTCTCTATACATCATATCCCTTCTTAGACACATGTATACACATTCCCCTGTCTCACTAGTGTAAACACTGAAGATCCTGCAGGATAATTGTCACCATGACTGTAAGTAGAAGCAAACATTTGTTTAAACAGTTTATCTATTTAAACTTAAACTGTACCAGATCAGATCAAAGCAGCCTTTAAAGCCAGTCAGGAAACTTTGTCATTAAGAATATTTCAAAATCCATTTGTAACTTTGAGAACATAAATTAACCCAGTGACCCAGAATCTCACATTTTCTGAATAGCCCGAACAAGCGTGGTTCAAAATGAGTCAAAGACTTAGGTCTCACAGAAGAATGAACTACAAGCTTGAGCAGAGGTAGGATGCCTGGTGTGGCACAGCATTTTTCACACACTGGCAGCATGAGGGATGTGGGTCACTTAGCGAGTGGCCAGGATTCAAAACAAAGAAAAGGCCCAAGCAATGGGGTCCACAGGATAAATTTGTCAATGTCTTGTGCCTTAAGGCACCCAGCCTCGCCTGACCCCAACCTCCATTCTCAAGATAAATACCTCTGTCACCATTCACCTTCAGTCCCTGGACACAAATTTAACTTGTCATCCATCATCCTTGTGCAGAGGTATAATTTTCCCCCCTTCCAGTAATGAGTTTAAGACCTCCAAACAGGCCAGGGATGGGACATAGCCGCAGAACATGACAAAGCATTTCGCAAACCAGATTTTTTTTTTTTTGCGTGTGTGTGTGTGGTTGTTATTTGTATAAAATGACTTGATCTCACACTCCCCACCAGAACACTTGCCAACTGGATAAATGATTGACTGTGACATTCATTGCAACTGTGGGTCCATACAAAGTTCAAGCCGTGTAAGGTGTAAAGCTCCGGGTATTTGTTTCTCTCAAATGGCCACGGCTGACAACCTTGTATGATAATGTGCCCACTGTACATCAACTTAATTGACACTTAAATCTGTCAGTAGCCTTACAAATGCCGACCTTCTTTGGGGAACAAATCCTTTTTAATGTGCATTCTTTGTGAGTGATCGTGCATGTGTGAGTGTGGTGGGGGTTCATGGGGGAAGGGAATGAGGGAGTGAGGATACCGAGGAGATAAAGAGAGAAAGCTGTCAAGATAAACAGCACAGTAAAAACAGAACTCTTATCTCGCCTGTACATAAAGCAAGCTGCATCTTTAGCACAAGTTCTAATACTGGTGAATATTTCTATATAAAGTCCTCTAATACAGCCACGGCTGCTGGCCAAGAGCTTGCGCTAAGCAAGAAAATCAAATTGCTTCCAAATCCCTTTTCACCTGTCTGATTAGGATATTTTTGCCATGTAATGTTATTAGCAGCCTGGTTAAAATGGAGCCGCTGTGCACTGGGGGTTGGCTTATTAATTGTTGTTTTCGTGTCACCACTGCTGTGTGCACCCAGTGATTTAATCAGCTAAATTCACTGCCATGGGAGCCGCGGTTCGGGCCAGGTTTGACGCTATAGGTGTAATAAGAATATATTGCCAATGAACCTGTCATTACAATTCATTTCTGAGAATGATTTACATATATGTAGGACAAATAACCCTGATTAGCCAAATGGGAAGAAGTTATTATCTCACTGCTTCATTGCATAAATGCAGGCGTTTCATTAATTCAATCTTCACTTGCTCCTCGTGGCCCCTGAATGTCTGTCATCGAGAAAGACTGCTTTGACTCGCCGACAGTTTAGGGCAAAACAGCAGCCCTGTTATTCAATGGACATCGATAAGCACTGAGCTGTGTGCGCGCCTTCTGCTTGATGCTCGAAGGGCAATAATGACCTGGGGGTAGCAGCTTCTTTCTATCTCCCTCACAGGTACAATCTTGTTTACCTCAATCCCCCACAGACTCAAACCTTTCACTCCTTAGAGACCTGATCTGGCTTCTTTATCCTCACCTAAGTCACCTCCCTGGCCCCTTTCTCTAATCACACAGCATCTCGCTACTCTAAAGCTCCATGTTATCTGAAGGGACAAGGCCTCTGGTACTCGCCACAATTAACCTGGGGCCTTGTTACCAAAACACTCAGTGCAGCGAGTCAGTCTCCATGGGCGAATAGTGCAAATGAGGCCTGGCTACCTTGCATTCATTAATGATGTTAATGCTAATGGAAAAGACCCAACACGGCATGCGTACGCCTGTAGTGTCTATTTGTACGCTTCCTACAAGGTGCTAAAGTGCGAAGCTGACTGACAAATTAAAAGGCATAAATCTGTTTTAGTGTCCAAAACAGGTGAGATTCGGGTCAGGTGAGATATCTATGTGATCATAAAAAGATTCTCGTGTTGTTATAAATCCCTTTCCCAATGTGGAAGGATTGCAAATTCAGGCTTCTGCAGCAATATTTCCTCACAGCCAATCCACTGAATGACAACAGACAGCCTCAGTGATGCAGAGAGGGGCGGACAGAGATGGATGGATCGATAGGCGACTGCATATGCAGACGTGCCTATTGATAAACTCCTGCTGACAACAGGCGAACACTTTGGGCTCATTGGTGGAAATGTCAGTCATGCTGGCCATTAGTTTGCATGCATTTCAGGTCGGATGTCCTCAACCTGCGACCATGGGGTACTAAGGCCAGCCCACAAGGCCCGTAACATGCCAAAACACTTTTTTATCACTTGTCAGATTGAATTCCACTCGGTGTCAGTCCAGGCTTCTCTGCTACTGTATGTGACAAGGAGTGAGACAGCCTTGGTATTTGACAGTGATGAACAGATAGTGCATACGATCAACTGAAATAGGTCTGATGTTGCTCTTCTCTGAACTCACTGTACAACGCAACAATGATGCTTTTTTTTATTTTTTTTTTAATTATGTAGCCAATCGAGGGTTAATTTCTTTCATTTATGGATCATTTGTAGACTGGCATCTAAATCTGTTTTGTAACATTGCTGACGACTCAAAGCACACAGTTAGTCGATAAAAAGCTCAAGCACAAGTTGAAGCTGAGAGAATGTCCTCATATATGTTTTATCTATCTGCATTCAAACATTCAAACAAAGTTAATGAGTACCTGGTAATCAGTCTGGCACATTTTGTGCTACTCTAATTTCACACAAGAGTTCGTGGAAACTAAAATCGAGCCACTCCTGGTCATATATTTACAGAACGAGAAGAAATGTGACTCCAATCAGCCACATTGGACTGCAGTGTATTGCTATTGTTTGTCTACCAGCTGTAAATATTGTAGTTAAAGGTCTGATTGCTTGTGTAAAATAAAATATCAGACCTGTCTTTTTACACGTCAAATAATGCCAGATGCATTTCTAGTCGACACTGTCTTCGATTTGACAAATCAGCATAAACTCTAGGTCATGCTCTGTTCACTGACAGGTAATGGCTCATCACTGTAAGAGCTCCCAACAAGCTGGAGACTGGAGAAGTCATGTTTGTATTCTAACAAGGCCGTTCTGGGTTGGGAATGGCAGTTGAATCTAAATTCTGCTCAGGGAGCACAGAGAAAAATGCCTGATGAATTTGTCAATACTGCAGGAGTGATGGGACTCATATGTGTGTAATGGACTGGATGCTTCTCAGTACAGATTGCCCGTTGAGATAGAAAATTATAATGAATGGCATGGAGGAGCATGGCTGTAGAAAAATAAGGTTTCACCTTCTATTTAAGGACATGACATTGTTGGTTAAAGTCTTTTTTTAATGGTTTTGAGCCAAATTAAGACATATGTTGCAGAATAGTCATTTAAGGTTAGAAAATAGTCAATGGCGCCTCTGAAAGCTCATCATAACTGAAGATTTAGGGTTTGTTTAAACAAAAATGTCAATACAAACAAATCATAAGCAGTCCCGTAGAACATCTAAAAAGTATTTACACAGTAATCATAGAATTATCTGTTTATTCTGTGTAACGGCCAGCAGGGGGCGACTCCTCTAGCTGCAAAAATGCGTTTGATTTTATAGATTTTATGATTATGGAAAACCAAAGTTACCACATATAAATATGTGTGTAGAGGTTAACACATTTGCGTGTTATTGGAAGATTCCTTGTTCAGGACTGCAAGGCGATAAAAAATTCCTGGAAGGGCTGTGTCAGGAAGGGCATCTGGAATAAAAGTCTGTGCCACATCAAATGTGTGAATCTATCCGATGTAGTCACCCCTTGTAAACAATGGAGTAACAAAAAGAAACTTTATTGAATACAGATAAGTAGGCAGTAAAGCAAATTATAGCCCGATTCAGAGTAAAGACAGCAATAAAGCAGGAAATTCTCATCACAAGTTGCTACTGATTGATGTTCGGTGTGTCCTTGCTTTCTCCGTCAGATCCATGCCTTGTCTTTCACCTCCACCTTAAAAGCACCAAGTTGCATTTCTATATTTACCATTTGAGCCAAGAAGGAGATGGACAAAATACTTCAAAGCTAACTCCAACAATTTATTATGTCCATCTTTCAAGTTTGTCTTGATTAAATCATTTGACATTTATTTGGTTATGTTAAGATATCTAACTTTTTTATATTTTGTCACTGGGGTTGTCCCTATCTACATTTAACTATCTATAAATATCGATATAATATCTATATATCATTCATATTATATTAAAAGTGCTAAAAACATACACAAACAATACACCTTTTTATACTAAACAGCTATTCTAACTTTATTTATCACATTTATATCATTATTTTGATTGTGGGTCATCTTCTGTTGTTTTAAAATGTGCTATTTTAATGAAATTCACTTGACTTGGACCTCATGCAGCACTTCATTTTGTCTCCATCAATCTTTTTCGGCTTTACCTGAATATTAACTGTGTAACTGTGGAATAATCTCTGGGTGTAAAAACGTAGTCAGACCTTTTAGATTGTATTTTTAGAAAAATAACCCTACAGCTGTGCAAACCTTTTTTACTGAGAAAACACTTTTGTATTACATGGTTTTACATGTTGTTGAATAAAATAAGTACTGTTATGTGATGGTGAAGTAGGTGAAGTAATGCGTAGTGTAAGGGGTTATTGTACGAAATTCAGTAATCACATTACACTTACAATTATGTTAAGTACATGTGTAGATTCATTCCAAACAGTTCTCATTTTCCCTCATTTTTCCGAACTCGTAATATAGGGACTCGTAATATTCCGACGATTTGTCACCTAGCGTAAAATAGGGCTGTTCAATATAACCATATATATCGGATGACGATATAAAAACGTCTATCGTTTCATTTTACGCTATCGTTTGTTTCGTGGTGTCGCAAAATAAACTCTTTACGGCAATATTTTTTCATCGTTTTGATGGTCACTGTAGTGGCTATATTCATTTCTTAAAGTTCTCTCTTTCTCTTATATTTTATATAACCACACTACGGATGGACAAGCGCCTGTTTTTATGCGTTGTGGTTAGCAACAACGACAGTAACACCATCGCGTGTCCGCTTGTTTATGTTCCACATAAACCTTTCACAATAAAGCTCAAGATCCTGTTGAGACTTTTCAAAATAAACTGAATCACGTGAAAGAGCAGATTATTTACGGATAAGAAGTAAAAAAGAGCCGCCAGGTGCTAAAAAATAAACCTTAGACTCAAACGTTAGAACAGGCTTTTCCCCGCAGCACGCCGTGTAATAAATACTCACAAAGAAAACGGCGGCCTTTACAACTTATGTCTAAAAATGTATAGTTTCATGCATCGGTTAAAACACTCGACTCCAGCAACATGACGCGCAGCTGGAAACACTTCCCGCAAGTCGAGCTGCCCGAGATTCACAGAATTTACAGAAAATGTTACATTTTTATGATTTATATCGTTATCGGACGATAGAATTCTTATATCGGGATATGAGATTTTGGTCATATCGCACAGCCCTAGGGTAAAATGTTACACTTTGGGAGTGAGAATGTGTTGCAGCCATCTTACTTAGGTTACAGAGGTTACTCTTTTAAATTAAGGGCAGACAGAATTCTTCTTGCACTAGACTACAATCATATGATTTTGGTTCGAGGAAAACAGCAGAGCAGTCCATAACTTTTAAAGAATGGAGATATGGACATTTATTTTGCTGTTGCACAAAAGGACAGGGGCACAATGGTAACGCTGCACTGGCTTTTTGCAAGCATCTGGACAGTAACAAGTAACAAAGGCAGTTAGCACAGCATTCAAGGCTCCATTTCTATCCGTACATGTTTCTACACTAGAATCATTGTAGCGATCACTTTGAAGTCTGGTTTTGAGCTGGTTTTCAACTTTGCTTTGTGTTGCCAGTTTTGTGATCATACCTAACACCTAAACAAAAAGAAATCATATGTGTGACGGTGCATTTCAGGTCATCTTACAGGGTAATGTGAAAGTAATAAAATGAGCAGTGTCCCATTACTTGGAAGAAAAGTAATGTGTAATGCATCACTTTTTTTTTCATTACAACCCCATCACTGCAAATAGATAGGCAATAAAATAAATTATGAGCATAAGCAATAAGGCAGCGCTTCATGTGTGAAGTTTTTATGTTTTTTTTTTTTAGCACTGGATGGTTTCATAGTTACAACTTACAAGTTACAAAAGGGTTTAACACAGAAGCAGGGCTGTAAAAAAGGTTTGAGTAAAACCTTGGATGAATAATAGACTGCTTCCCAAGCAGCAGCACTCTTGGTGGTAGGAGGTTAATATTCTCACATGTCATTAGGTCTGCTGGCTCGACTGATGGCTCATTGAATCAGGCAGCAAATGATTTCCTCATGCTGCAGAGGACAGAGCACTTCAAAGGGAAGGGGCTGAGGTCAGGACAGCACTCCGCTTTGATTAATGACCGGGGCTCAGCAGAGGTTGCCTGTAGGTAAGAATGTGACGGTGAATTGGATGTGAAGGGGACCGACTTTTGAGCTAGATTTGACCCACCTCCAGAAAAAAACTTGCAGATACCATCACACAAGTTGGTTTGATGGGTTGTGACTGGAAAACTTGCCTCCTCCGGCTTATACAATCATTAAAATTAAACACGCTGAGTGACAGGATTAGCTGATATCATTTTACACTTAAATAATGAATACAGAAATATCTGCTATCACTTTTAAATGTAAATCTTATGTATGTCTTTATGAAAGACACATTGAATTAATGCTTTAAAAATAACCATGTGATTGTTTTAAGACTTCTCTGGGACTTGAACACACCACCACCTGGGTTTCCAGTCTCCTGGGCCCCATTATCACCCTCCTTATGAGTTTTTGACTCAGCAGAACAAAACGTGACCGCCTCAATCTTTGATCTCTCACACGCTGACACAAATCCTTTCAAGCCTCTTAACGTTCCTCTGCTAAGGTAATTAGCACTAATTAAAAGGTTTCCAGCTGCCTTGTGTGCATTTTTTTGTTCCTCCGTAGCACATTGTCCTCACAGGTGCATTTCCTATGTTTACTGTGGGCACGTCATTCACATTCCTGCCCACTTGTTCACAGTGCATGATCAAGGAGATTAGGACTATTGTTTGGAGATGATAAAGGAGTAAAATACCCAATTTGCTGCCGAGGGGAAGCCATTATATGAGTTCAACACATCTGAGAAAAGACTTTTCAAGGACTCAGTGAAGATAATCCAAGTGAGAGGAGTGACTTGACAGGAGCTTAATTTCTGTCTGTATTTGAATCAGTATGTTTGCTTTCTCTATTTGTTTAATAGCCACAGTTTCCTTGTTTTGATCATAAAAAGTTTTACTGGCTCACTTTCTCGCAATCGAATCCTTTTTTTCCAACCTGGTTGCTTGCTTGCAGTGAAAACAGATTATACTTCCTGAGTGACTAAGTATTTCCTGTTGCCTTACCTCTCCATTATTCAAAAAGAACCAGCTAGCCACATGACGGCCAATCTTGTAAATTCACTTGCAAGTCAAGGAGCCCATAAACATCATTAACCATCATTTCCCAGCCCACTTCAGCTACATGTGAAGTGTTCTTTATTGTGTAATGAGCCAAGAATCTGAAAAGATTGCCACTTCAAAGCCTCTCTTGAAAGCTGTCGCCCATGCAGCCTGCTGACATGTCAAGCTGGGATTAAACGTCCCCCATAATCATTTCTTTGTTTTCAAATGAGCCTATTGTTTATCTGCACCTTGGGTGACAGCCATCAAGGGCACACAGCACTGCAGCGGCACAGGAACTGGCGAAACAGATACTTAATGTACTTGTAAAGTATTAACTTCAGCCAATATTCAAGTTTTTTTCCCTCTAGTTTGGAGATGTTTGTAGCTCTTGGAAATTCTGATTTAGATTTGTACTACTGCCAGGATTTTCTGCCAAAAAAAAGGCAATTTAGGAGATTTAGGAGAAGGAAATATTGATATGCATATCATTTTGGAATGGATGAGGTACTTGTTGTATTTATTAGCTGGCCTCAGAAAGGGACGAAAAACTCATGTACATCATACAAAATTAAATCATCTTTACTCTTTTTCTCTTTTCTTTTACAAGCCATTTTAAGTGTTATTTAGAGCACACAAGAGCGACTATAAGTCTTATTCAAGTCTTAGGTCTATTGTTATGCAGGGAGATGCTCCCTCCATCGAGTCTTGGAAAAACAGGTCTTTGTCTAAGACCAGCAGTGTGTCATCAGCGCTGGGCCTCCAGTGAGGCAGACATATTGAGCCTAGGCAGCAGGGGGACACTTCTCAGAGCCTTTAAGAACTACAGTAAATCTTCAAACAATTTATGCAAACAAAGGCCGCTGTGTAAGGAGGGAGAAAAGACACAGGAAACAGATGAATAAGCAACATCTATTACCGGGACCTGACCTTGGGAGGCCTGGACCAAAGCACACATTTCACACCAAATGACTGCAGATTGGGTCTGACAAGCTTGCAGAGGAAAGGTGAGGTGAGCCCTCACAAGGTTACCCCCCATACATTTCTTGGGAGGCGAGAAAAGTTGGAGAAGACAAAGAGGATGATATGAAAAGAGGTGAGAGGTTAAGAAGTTATGAATGACTTATCAGGATAACAGATGTTGGCTTGTTTTATCGATCCATTCATTTTCTTCCGCTTATCCAATTCAGGGTCACGGATAGGGAAGGCTGGAGCCTATCACAGCTAAAACTTAAGTTGGAGACCAGATTATTCCAGGCAAAGATTCACACGTACAGCCAATAAAGAATCATCTTTTAACTTAACTTACATGTCCGAACTTTGACTTCAGCCTGTGGTGTTTGCATGGAGAGAACATGTAAAATTCACATAAGACCCAGCCGCTGGATTCAGACCTTCTTGCAGTAAAGCAACAATGTTAACTACTGCATCACTCTGCTGCTTTGACTTGTAATGTGACGCGAAATGCCACAGTCTGAGCATCAATGACATACAAGAGTAACATGGAAATGTATGGCTAATTAAATACTATTTAGAAATAGGGAAAAAGATCAATAATAAACAGGAAAATCCTGGTTTTCACACAGATCTGTGTCTTTGAGAATTATACCACATTCATGATATCATACAGACTCAAACTATAGCTGTAATTTTGAAAAATCACAGAGGAACTCTACAGTGTCTATAAGAAGTAATAAATAGGTTCACAAGTGTAAACAGTTACCAATCATAGGCAGTTCAGTGAAATTCAAATACTACGAAGAAAACATCAATGCTGCTGCATTAAGGACCCTTTAAAGTTTGCTTATTTCTAGTTAAACTTGTAAGCAGTTTGCTAAAAACTTATTTGGGCTACATTTCCTGTGAAGATAACAGTCTTCTAATATAAAGGCAGTGCTACTCGCATATAGGTGTACAAAAAGTAATCAATCATCAAGCAATTCAACGATGGCTATCCTAATCATCTCCTATCTACTCTTGTTTGCATTCATGTTATCAGAGTTGTGAAAAAATGGAAGCCATTGTGGTTAAAAGCACAGGGGACAGCCACACTGACTCAAATAGCTCCCAGTAAACACTTAAAATTGATCTCCCTACAACATAACCTGAGTGATGACGTGCATTTGTACTGAGCAAAATAATAGATTCCTCCTTTTTGCATACCAAACACATGACACACAATTAATTAAATCTGAGTCACCTCCGATTAGCTGGCAAAGAAAGAGGTGCTAAGCCAGGTCTGCCTACTACTGACAGCAAATGGAAATGGACAAGGGCAGAGTGCAGTGAAAGTTTTACATCAGCATTACCGTGATCAGACCACTAATGCAACAAAGTCATTTATTCTATCAAGAAGAAATGCTGCTTTTCTGGTTTAAATCATTATAAATTGATTATTTTTTGTCAAAATATCACTGAGTACTAAGAAAACAGGGCAAAGAAACACAATTCACAACAACAGTTACCTTGAGGTGCTTTATAATGTGAGGTTAAGACCCTACAATAATACAAAGAAAGCAGATAAAATGACCCCCTATAGGTAAGTGCTTTGGTGACAGTGGGAAGGAAAAACTCCCTTTTAACAGGAAGAAGCCTTCAGCAGAACCAGGCTCAGGGAGCAGCCCTACTAACTGTTTAGTTCCATCCATCCATCCATCCATCCTCATCCGCTTTATCCGAGGCCGGGTCGCAGGGGCAGCAGCCTAAGCAAAGAGGCCCAGACCTCCCTCTCCCCAGCCACCTCCTCCAGCTTATCCGGGGGAACACCAAGGCGTTCCCAGGCCAGCCGAGAGATATAATCTCTCCAGCGTGTCCTGGGTCTGCCCCGGGGCCTCCTCCCGGTGGGACATGCCTGGAACACCTCACCCAGGAGGCGCCCAGGGGGTATCCTTGTCAGATGCCCGAACCACCTCAGCTGGCTCCTTTCGATGTGGAGCAGCAGCGGCTCTACTCTGAGCCCCTCCCGGATGGCCAAACTTCTCACCCTATCTCAAACGGAGAGGCCAGCCACCCTTCGGAGGAAGCTCATTTCTGCTGCTTGTATCCGCAATCTCGTTCTTTCGGTCACTACCCACAGCTCGTGGCCATAGGTGAGGGTAGGGACGTAGATCGACCGGTAAATTGAGAGCTTCGCTTTTACACTCAGCTCCCTCTTCACCACGACGGACCGGTGCAGCGTCTGCATTACTGCAGCTGCAGCCCCAATCCGTCTGTCGATCTCCGGCTCCCTTCTCCCATCACTCGCGAACAAGACCCCGAGATACTTGAACTCCTCCACTTGGGGCTGTTTAGTTCCATTAATACAATTTTAAGGAAATAAAAAAGATCAATAAATGAACAGTTTGTCTTGTGATATACATATCTCACCAGTATGTATTTATTTAGAGCAATGGTAGCAAGGACCAGTGAACAATGCTAATAAAGTGCCTGTACACAGGCCACTAACTGGGAGCTATTAAAATCTTTGTTCTCCAGGAGCATAACTGAAGGCCTAACTGAAGTATTGAGCCTTTTAATTAAAAAAAAGCACCTATGAGTTTTTTCCATGACTAACTTTTCTATGCTCTGGATGCTGTTGCAAGAAAAAAAATGTGAAATAATAACCAGCCTTTTTCTGCACCGATTGTCACAACATTAAGAGACACTGCAGACTTTTTACTGCTGGAGGGGACCGAATTCTAAGGCATTACTCACAATAATGCATATGTTATAATCACAGAGAACTTACTTAAAATTCAATTCACTTTGGCATCATTATCATGTATCAACATAATGAATGACTCCTTCAGAGTATGGTAATTATAATTTGATAAATCATCAGCAGAAAATTAACTAGATGTCAAAACATTCATTGGGAAGGGTGATGAATCGAGGATGATTGTGGTGATGAATTGTGTTAATCTGCGCAGTATGTATCCAGTGAAATGGCTAAACAGCCCAAGATGGATGGAGCACAGAAGCTGCAAGGTCAGACCACAAAGCTGCAGGAAGAAGAGAAAAAAGGAAAGCGGTGCCTGCGTGAATGTTTTATTATAGTCGATAATTTTCTCGTTTTTGTTTCATTAATACTAATCTGTTGCGGGTAGTGTTGAAACAATTAGTCGATTAAAATTAGGAATCCATGGGTGGATCAAGAGGAAATTAATCAACATTAAATTTAAATGATCTGTTTATTATTTTACATTATTTATGACACAGAGATGAACTATAGCGAATCTCAGCTACTTGAGTGTGAGAATTAGAAAACAAATAATATTATTGGGTTTTAGAGGTAATGTCACCTGGAGGTCTTGGGACTAACCAAAGTTTTATCATTTCAAAGATCTATTTGACCTGTTATACTGCAGCTATAGATGGACCGTGCATTTAACTGGGCTAATACTAAAAATACCGGCAGCAAAAAGCCCCCCACCCCCATCTTCCACCCAGCCATAATCGTGATTCCCTTTTGGATGTGAAAGATGTGGCTGCTAAGTGAGAGAGGTCAAACATGAGTCCAGATATTTATTACATGTGCTGAAACCAGATGGAGGCAACACATTCATCACAGCACCGTGTCACTGAGGTAACACCCGTTCCACATAAAAAGCGGCTCCCTCTTCTCAGCACGGCCACTGGCCTCTGCTGGTATTTACAGTGACCAAGCCTGCGTTGGTCCGGCAGCCAGTTGCCTTAATCATCTCCACCTTGCGCCGCCCGGCTCTCACTGACTGTGGTTATTTTTAAAACTTTTGCTTTTATCAATACTTTCTGCTCTGCAGCTGGAGATATATTAAAGCCACAGCAGGGCAAAGAAGGGCGTTTCTGACACTTGCTCCCTCATTTATCAGTCCCCTTCATAGGCCCCGTCAGTGACAATGAAAAGATTTCACAATACCGCTAGGCAGAAACTCATTCCACCAGTCATCCATCACGCTCAGCCCAGCGGCCGTTCCACTGACCTAATCGGTAATGCCTGGCTGAATGCTGGAGACTTCTTGAAGCCCCCTCCCCTTCATTAGGCCTAGTTAGAATGAGGCAAGTCATAGGGCTGAGTCTTGTTACTGGGTGGGACCTGCATGCTTTGCAGTCTCTTCCCATTTTGACAATAGAAGCCACATCATTATTTTAAAGCAACTGATGTCCATGGCCCTTAAGCCCAGGAGAGGCTGCAGTATTGCCATCCATCACTGCAATGCTCTTGGAAAAGCAATCATAATTTCAATTTTTAGTATGATAAAAAGATTTATTCATTCGTGTATCCTTGAAAGAATAAAAAAAAGGAGTACAACAAATGAGCGGAAAATACACACCATTAACTATCCAATACACAAACGGCACATAAAACCACACCAACTGAAACAACAGCAATAAATATTTCACGGCGCTCCCAACAGAGATAATTTGTGTTTCATTTCAAAGTTATATTTTAGCTGGGAGGGGGGTAAATCTGTCTAAATCAGCCTCTCGCTGGCTCGGAGGACTTCTTCAGCAGTTCCCCATCTCCCACTGAGGGGCGGTAGGTTCAGGTTCATCCAGGTCACAGAGCTGCTGAGAGTTCGGTTCCAACTCTGTGGCTCTGCCAGCCCCGAGTTCAGGCAGCACTCTGTTGAGCGTTAGTTAACACACAGGAGGACAGCGGAGGGTGTTGGGGTGGTGGTGGGTGTTCGGGACTGCTCTCTGACCCAACACTGGCTTTTATGGAGAGATAATTCCCTAACCCCCACGGCTGAGTTTTCTGGCACATCTCCCTTATCTGCAACACTCCTTTTGCTGCTCCATCTATTACAGCTGTCTAATGTGACCTGTCTCTTTTGTAAGTCACTCAAGGAAAACTGTGCGTACATCTTGCCAACATTTGGGTCAAATTAAGTTTGAACAAAGATCTTCATTGTCTTATATCTAAAAAGAATGTAAAACACACAACACTTATCCTCTCAGTGCGGTGCCAATGCCATTAGGAAGGGAAATCAAGAAGCACTTTGGGCAACAGCGCAACTTCAGAGAAACACTCTACATCGGCTCGTTCGTTCAAACTAATTGGGCTGAATGGTTTTAACCATGTCCAAATTAGCCTTGAGACAGAACATTAAGAGACCCCAGATGAACTCCCAGACCAGCTGCAATCTGGGGATGTGAAGACTTTTCTTTTTCTTTTTTGGAAATCTTGTCAGTAAGAAATCCAAAACAGCCAAAACTTGACATGTTCACTGACTGCTGCACTTTGGAGGCTACAATTGGCACTAGTAGTGGATTAACCAAGAAGTAATGAGAGAAAAATAACCTTTGACTTAAACTATAGAGAACTGAAACTCCTGATGATTTTGAAACGGTTCTGTATTATTCTCTGATGTGCCTCGCCTTGTTTGTAGCCACAGGCAGAATTGTTGTTTGTGGATGCTGTTTGGCAGAGGTGTTGAGGCTGTGAGAGCCCTGCTGATGGGCCAGAGGGTTTTTGCCTGACCTGTGTATATTCAGAATGACACGCAGGCGGATGCAGCGAGGTGTGTCACTGGTAGTGCATGGCAAAAACATTGTGATTTCACTTCTGTATGTATGACTCTGCATGCAAAATTAATTATAAAATTTACCTCTGGACCGTAACACCTGTCAGGCTGTTCTTTCTTGTACTTCTTGTGTTTATTTATTTAGGTTTATTTATTTACTTGGTGGAATGGGTGAGCAGAAACTAAGAATCAAATGCAACCAAAAACTGCAGTTCCTCTAGTGGCCACTGGTGTCACTCTTCATTAGCTGTCATGAAATGTCCCTTAGAGTAGAAATAAACACGTTTACTGGCTGGTACAAAAAATAATTTTAGCTAATATAGCTAATTTACCATTTTTTACACTTGTAGCGGGGGAAAACCTTTATTAGTAACCAGTTTAATATGCGTGAAGTTATGGCTAACAGCTAGGTTTCACCTCTGCTAATTCCAACTCCCAACTGGGCCTTGACCATGCTAGTGGTGCTGGTTTCTTCTGAAACAGTTTTTGAATAGGTTAAAATTAATTTATAAGTTACAAAGCCATAATTAGCATGCATTTATATCTGTTCAATGCACCCATACAGTGTTTGGATGCTGTTTGTTAACCAAGCTTGCGCGTGTTAGATAATAACTTAGCACGTCACCCCGTCATCTATATACAGTCACTTATGCCACAGAGAAATCAACATGGTTCCCCAAAAAAGGGGTGTCACATTGGCTTTGTACATGACAGAAACTCAAAGCTATATCTTAAATTGTTAAGAACACCAATTTGTTTTAGCGCTATAATGAAAAAGAAGTGCTAGCATGTTTAGTTGTCGTGTCAGAGTTGGTTGTTTCACCCTGATTAGGTTGAATTATCCTTGTGTAAACAAAGTCAGTACTGAAATGATGAAGGAAGTTATGTTCCAAAGAGTGAGCAACAAATACTCCCTAAACCCTGTGAGGCTAGTAATGCGCATATCCTATTATTCTGCTAACTATCAGCAATTATCTCCCTGTCAAAGCTCCAGGTGACAAATTCTCTCCATATCTCGCCTGGCACTATCATCAACCGGACATGAGCTTCATGTGATGGAAACTAAATCACTGGCTCTGCTCACAGCCCTGACAGACAAATGGGATGCCTTGGAAAACCGAGGCCCATCACTCTGGGTTGGGAAAGGAAGAAAAAGTCTCTCCCTCCCAGTTGACCTTTTTTTTTATTCGCTGAGAGGGGAGATTAAATACCACAGATTCTGTATGTATGGTCTGTTTCCAAAATATGAGAATTATTAATGGCTTTTGCAGAGGGCCCGTTTAATCTTCTGCCAAGTTGCAGTCATCGTTTTTACTTTGGGCTGGTTTTTTCTTACAGATGGTCCCAGAAAAACAGGAACTGTGCTTTATCCTTACAGCAAAGGCAAAGGAAGTGTGTGGGCTGAGTCTGGGCGGCAATAATATGACAGAATAATCATCCCTCTCGAGGCGACATAGCGTTATGATGCAAACATTATTTTAAAAATTTACCACTCTGCATGAATAGATGTGAACATTCTATAGAACTGGCAAGGACGCCAAACACACTTAGCAACAAATTCGCTTCAGGGGACGCTTAATTGTTTCACACCTCCACCAAGGTTTTTCTTTTTGCCGCATGATCATTTTCACCAGCTGAGGATTAATATCCCATGTTGTTATCAGCACTGTGCTAGTTTGGACCAGAGATGTGAGAAAGCGCACCTCCCCTGAAGTGAGCATACCTACAGCCACATGCCACTTTTCACAAAGAGGCCACAAATCAAGTCCCAAAGCCAGAATGACGACTCAATCACAGGGGCTTGACACAACTAGTAAATTATTCTCTTGTCTTTTTGACCTCTTGGCCCATTGAACCTTGGCTGAACAACGTGCTTGCTTGATTTAAAGAGATCCAAAAAAAAAGTGCATTTGCAACTGCATAACAGTATTTGCATCTCACTGAAATGAACCCTGCTGGCTTTGTTAGCAACTTTACATTTTGCTCCTTTTGCATTCTACTTAAGCAGCAAATAACTAAGGCCACTAAGTGATATGCAGCCTGCTAAGCCTAAAT
This sequence comes from Simochromis diagramma, assembly GCF_900408965.1. NCBI lineage: Eukaryota > Metazoa > Chordata > Actinopteri > Cichliformes > Cichlidae > Simochromis > Simochromis diagramma. Next base: position 3,306,456 of record NW_024386972.1, on the reverse strand, counting down.
GAAAAGAAAGCCAACTCTAATGATGTAACTCTTAATTGCCTCAACTACAAAACAAGTCAATGATTTCATTACAGATAATGACTATACAAGATGGCCAGAAGGGTTACCTGAGGTATAAGGTGAACAAACTAATACCATGTTTGTTTATTTTTTTAAGTATTTGAAATATTGAGATATAGCAACTGTAGTGGTTTGAGGACAAGGCAGATACCCATTTGTGGTTTGTGCATTTTTAGAACAAATGAGACAAACTATTCAGAGGACTCAAAGAAGTTTCTTGACTACAGAACTGTGAAAAAATTATTTCTCAAACTTGAAAACAAAAGGATTAATGTATTTTTTTTAACCCACTAACACCTAGTGTATCATATTTGATGCAGGAGTTTTTGAGAGCTTTAAGAAACCTGATGTACACAACCACACACACTCCAAAAAAAGGCTTCACATGGTTAATAGCAAGGTCATAAATAATAAAGGTTCGCTACCAAGATGTTGCTATAGTCACGATACATGGTTGACAAAAATAAAGACAAAATCAGTGCAGAACAAGGACTATTTTTCCAATACACTATTAACACACTACCTTCTCAAAGTCTGGTCCTATATTGTCCAAATGCAACTTGAACCTGTGTATTATATAATGTTAGTTCGACTTGAAGTCGAAGTCTGAATTTCAAAGTTCCCAGTCAGAATTTTCAACTAGAACACCCCACAAGGTAGGATTTTTAACTTGGAAAGTCTGAGAAGCCAACCAGGGCTTAACAATCCAAGACAGCGACTGTGAACACAGTGAAAACAGCAGAAAAACTGTTAAACCTTTCGATCTGTACTGCCACTGCTGTATATTTTGGACTTGCTAAATAAGCCACATGGAGCCCATTGACCAGGCTCTATCCAATAACGTGCTGCAGCAGTGACTTTAAGAGTTAAAAAAAAAAAAACAAGCACTGCGCTGTTTTGCTAGTGACGCATGAATGGCTCTACCTTGCTAAGAAGAAAAACAAATCTTGTTTTTCTTTGCTTTTCCAAATTTACCACAGGAGCATTCTCAAGTAGTAAAGTTGTCTGTGAAGTCACTCCCAGCTCCAACATCCAAACCAAGCTTGTAGCTAAAAGGAGAGACAATACGCACCTTACGTTCATTAAAAAGCCTCACTTTTAAAATTATTATACTTTAGAGCTTTCTGTGGAAAGAAAAGTTGGTTTTATATAAGTTAAAACAATGCAGCAGTAGTTCTGATCATGTTATCTGTAAAGTGACTGGTGTTCCGCCTTTAAGGCCCCAGACACACAGAGCCTATAAAGACACTAAGAAAAAAATGTGTATTCCCCGAACAGTTCATGTGTTATTGCTGCCAGTTGCTACGTGAATCTGGTCGCAGAAGTATATGGCACTGCACCCTTTTTGCAACCAATTTTACCCAACAACAGCCAGCAACCAACCATTTGGAGAATACACATTTTTCCCAAGTGAGATTCACAGGGAGTCCTAACCAGTTTCGAGGCCTGCGTGACTGAGGCCTAGAAAAGGTCAATTAGGTCACTGTACTGGATAAAAATGTCCCTCACAATCTCTCCAGTGTGTGATATTCATGAAGATAACAGTCAGTTTTCTGAGCGATGTCTTCACCGAGATATGCGTGCATGCAGGCAGAAGTGGACTCAGCGCTTATGGGATGATCAACATGTGGTGTTGTTTTTGTGTCTTTAACTGCACAAATACCAAAGGTAATAGGTTACATTTTTTTTATTATCCGAGAGTAATACTCTCCTGGTTACCTAAGAGGGCAGAATTAGCTGTAAGGTATAATAATCTGGTAAGAGCTCTGGATTTTATAAAGCAGTTTTGTTGTTGTTTGGGGATTTTTTTGTTTAGTATTTTACTGAAACTGTACCAAAAAAACATCTGTTATAAATGAAGACAGCACACAATGTAACTGTGTGTTTAAGGCTTTTTAATGAAGAGATTTGTTTTCCCGATCAGTCTATAACAGCTGATAGAGCCTGATGGAAAATGCATCACATTATTAATCCGAATAATGAAAAAAACTTTTAAGGTGAAATTTTGTCTTCTCAAAAGAAAAAAAAAAAGTTTAATCCATCAAAATGAACAGGGGAGGATGTTAAGGTTTCGTGAGGTATTTATGTTAGTGGACATGGTTTGGGAAATTGACCAGAAACTGACCAATAATGCAAAGTTAGTTACATTATCTAGCAAGAATTGGGAAACCAAGAAAAGATTAAGACGCGAACAGAAATAACAGCCTTCATAAAACTCTCAGGGGTTTGTCTGGTCCATAGTTAGTGCAAAATTCAGCTATCGGAAGGGTTTCTTGTATTCAGTTACTGTTCCATTAAGTTGAGAGAAGTAGAAACAGTTTAAAGTCCATCCAGGGCTTCTTCTCTTTGGGGGTCAGTCACAGAACAAGAGGTGCTAAAGTGCATCTCCTAGTTGGCAAGTTGCTCGTTGAGCAGCTTCGCCCACCATCACAAACCCGACCGGGAAAGGTGACTCCAAAATGTTCTCTATCGCTACAGCTTGAACCCACATCAACGCAGACCTGTCGTGAAACGTGATGCTACTAATTCCTTTGCCTTGTTCAGGTTTCCTTTGAAAAGAGATCGAGTTATTGATACAGCAAATCCATCCACCAGCTCCCCTGCGAGGAATCAAAGCCATCAGAAACTGTCTGTTACATAATGGTCTTTTTGCCCTTGGCATTCAATCGGCCCTTGCAAAGAATCCATACTGAGGGACATTCACATCCCAGTGGGATCCAAAACTTAATTAGTAGCTTCTACCTTGCTTTAAAGGCTGCGCCTCCTATCTTTACCAATATATCACCTGGCAGTGTCCACTTTCAGACAACTTCAGTAGCCTTTTCTCTCTGACCTTGGCATTTCTTCTCAGCCGCTGATTATTGATAATTTTCTGGCTGTGGTGCCTCTGCTCATTTGTCATGATTATTGCTGAATTTTTAAGCTGTCATCCATGAGCATGGATCAATGGTTGTCGACTTCCCCTTTGTCATATTGGCAGCGCAAACAGCCCTTCCTCTCTAAATGAGGCTCCTCTTGCTTCTCTATCTATTAGCTGTCTGTCTTACTGGGCACTTGATCCTTTGTTAGGTCAGTCTATACATCATTCCTCCAATCAAGGCATGACATTTTTATATCATGCATGAGAGAGAACCAAGCGGATGAATGAGCGTCATACTGTTTATGCTCTTTTTATATGCTGTTATATATATTTTCACTAATAGTTCAAACATTTAGGCACCGCATCCCTCGCAAGGTCAGTGCAGGGCTCCTTATAGATAACAAGCTTCTCTAAATTACCACAAGAGAGCCAGAATTCACTTTGAATTGCATTTTTAATAAGATGCAGTAGACAAGCCAATTGCTCAAGTGTCAAATATTCCATGTAATAAGGCCAGATCTGTCCAACTGATTAATGAATTGTCACAGCAAAAGGAACCAGTCGTAACTGGTAGCAGCCAGCAGCGGCTGACAATCCGTCTCCTTCGTCTTCTTGGTTTGTACCTGCAGCCAGGCCAGTGGCATGCCGGCTTCGCCCAGCTCTGCCACGTCTCTACCTATTCCACCATATTCCTTCTTCCTCCCTTGACTAGCTGAACAGGTCTGACAGGCGGATTCCTTTTCTTTTCAATGTATTAAAGGCACTTTCCTGCTCTGACAGCCTGCTCTGTTCTGCCACCTTCTAGCTGGGGCTTCACACTACTCTGGGCAGCCACTGTGTCTTGACAGACCACTGTCACTTCCCATCATCCTCTCTGTAGATCCTGCTCTCCCCCTTCTATGCACGCAGACCCACTTTCCAACCAGTGCAATTATTTTTTTTGACAAGCCATCCATCAGCTTTAACTTTAAAGCACTTTCCACTGATACCCATTGTTACAGTTCTGTGCCTTTTTATGCAGGCGGCAGGAGAGAATATGATACCAGACATTCAGACTACCCAACCATGTAAATCTACTTTGTTCTCTTTTTTTCTTTCCAATTTTATGTTCAATTTTTTGCCAAATTATGCATATTTGTTGTGCATAATATGCCCTTGTCAAATCCAATTAACATGTCCTCGCTTGCGCAGTGAGAAAATGTTCAAATTTGCAGGTTACTTGAGGAGTGGGGAACTAGTCAGACTTAACTGTGCAGCTTAACTCTTCGTATGAGTCATGACAGAGAGTGCAGCGAAAGTGAGATCTACTTTGTTCTAGTGTGCGAGCCATAGACAGATCTAATAACACTTAAATAGCCATAGAAATCGAGGGGAAAGATTATGGAGAGTCGTCACCTCTGTCACAAACCTTTTGTTTTTAGTACCTTCAGATTTACAGTGGACAGTCTTTTGGCTTGGAGCAAAGTTACCACCAATAACTGACATCGGTATCAACACCAACCTGATCCATCTTGCGCTGGACTTATAATTAGAATGACAGCTTAGAAAATCTGGTCTGATGCAGGATCTGTCTTATGCCGCGAGGAGCCCTAATTACTATCTCAGTGTGAGAGTTAATGATGAGAGGTGGGAGCAGCATCTGGGAGACTCGAGGGGACGATCTCTCCCTCAGCCTGTGACATTTGGTATGTCCTAACAACTGGGCCACCTATGGCCCTCAGTGGTCCATCCTGCTGACACACACTGTGAAGGAGTGATGTTTGGTGCCAAATGAGGTTGTAGCCTCTTGTTTATGTTGTGATTTTCAACTTTGATGAAAGTAGTGTGCTCATAGAAAGCATGAAATAACTGTAACTGTTTACAGCTTGTTATTTAGGGATCATAGGTGAAAGTTCTTGCAACTAAGCTAAACCACCATGTAATTTTAGGTGGGGTAAGAATCATCAATAGAAGACTTTTATGAATTTAATCAATGTTAAATTTATAGTAAACTTAGTGTTACAAATGTGGAAGAGAGGACCAAATTCTCAAATTGCAGGAGCTAAAGATAGTCTCTGTGTGTGTGAGCATAATTACAATTTTGTTATTTTGTGTCAGACATATATAGATACTGTTACAATGGCTCATATTAAATATGAGCAAAGTTTGAATAATGAGGCCTGGATTTGTGCAAGTAATCCAAAATGTGAGCCAAATATGAATGACGCAAAGCTGCTCTAGTAGGTTATTTATTAAAGTATCAGAAATGAGCACAATAGGTCTCCTCTAATCAATTTACAATCAGTTTATTCCAGATGTGAGGAACGACAGTCACAAAAAACCTGGTGCTCAAAACGCCAGAACCTGTGTGCTCTAGCAAACAAAAAACATTCCCATGAACCTGTGCATCAACAACAAAGTGTGAACATATGGCTCTGAATGACCCAGATGGTCCGATCACTCCTGAAGACTGTTAACTTATCTCCTCTGTCATGAGACTTCTGAGATGTTCAACAATTAAGCAGGTGTTGATTAGAGATGATGAGAAAATCCTCATTCAGCCTCAAGTCTATGATTTGCTGTTTATTGGCTATCATAAGCATTAAGCACTGTGTGTAATCACACCCTACAGATGCCGGCACGTTCGGTCTGCGCGTCTGCATAATCAGCCAAGGAGTTAATAACACGCAGGTTGTCACAGCTGTTGAAGACGGAGCGACAACGCTGCCCTAAGTGACAATATGTCAGTGATTGTGTAGCAGATGAATCCGTGGATATTAATAAATCAAAGTGACCCCTACCTGAAGCCAAACAGATGCAACACCTGGACATGTAAATCCTCAAGTAATGGATGCCATAAATTTAAATCGGAAGACCTCGGATTTAATAACCCCGCAGACAGCTGCAAGTGGGAGCAACCATTTGGTTTAATGTAAAAGACAGTTTTGGAATACCAAGTATCATCTGCTCCTATCAATCAAATTTAAAAGTGTCCGGTACTGGGCAAATTCTGCAGCTTCATTCATTGATTATACAGCGCAAATCAAAGAAGAAATTGCAGCGTGGTGTAGTCAGGTGCATAAGGTGAATAGTGTGTGTGTGTTTGTCAGTAAAAGTAGCTGGTGGGCAGCAGGGGGTTAACCTCCTGGCTGCTGTCAGTGTATTAATCACCACTGATGTCTGTTGTAAAAGGATTGCTGCAGGAAATAAAGACACCATGGTGTCAGCTGCAGTGCCCTGATGTGACTCCATCAGACAAGAGGATGCTTATTGACAGGGTGAGAAGGGGGAACGGACAGAGAGAGAGAGACAGACAGAGGGAGCAATCAGTCCTCGAGTCAGTCACCTTGGCACTGACGCAATGTCATGAAAGTCCACACCATTATTCCTCCAACTGCACAGGAACATTATTTAAACTCAAACATATACCAGAGGCTGAATGTCAGCAGAAGGACGCCCATTACCACACATGCACACGTGCTCTTTGTACAAGTATGCACACATGAGACAGTTATTGATTAAGAGAAAATGAATTGACAACGTGAATCCTTTTATTCCGACCAGTCATTTATCAAGTGAGGAGTAAAACAGTGGGGGGAATCCATCTTCTCAAAACCAAAAACAATACAAAACCTGGCCCATGAATTTGCCTGATATACAGAAATTTTGACAGAAATCGTTTTAACGTGGAATAAGTCTGTCAAACTATGCTTTCACTCTTTGTTATAGTTGATAGCAAACTGAATTTACTGGCTTGGATTGCAAGCTGAACCAATAAATAGCAAGTTACATAAGAGCAGTAAGCTTCCTAGCTAACTAGATCCTATGCAGGTTAGCAGCTACTGACAACATGTCCCTGCATTTGGTATTACTGACATCAAAGCTGATTCTTACACTATAAACAAAAAAGCCAGAAAGGGGGGTGGTAGGGGGGTTACAATAGGTATTTGTTATGTTCTTCTTAGATTTAATAGGATAAATATAAAATATGAACAACTGGTGCCCATCAAACTAAAATCCACACAGGTTTTCTAGCAGAATATTGTGACAAGATGATCAGTGTTATTCACTTCACCTGTCAGTGGTTTTAATGATATGGCTGATTGGTGCACACGTGCCTCCTCTGAACTGTCAGCAGATCAAACACTGCGAAGCCCTTTATCACGTACACCCACATCAGAGAGAACCACAAAGTCATACACTATTACAAGACCGGTGGCATTTAAGGCAGCACACGCAATTTAACTTAACTGCATATTCCCGCTAAATACCGTGGAAAGTCTACATTTCACGCTAGATGATGCCCACTGCTCAACAAATACGAGCTAAGTTCCTGGGCCAAATTCACACAGTTGTACTTTAATGAGCAATAGTTCATAGCTGCCTTGATATTCCCATTAATTATATGCCCCTTGGAGAGCTGATCATTTTTACATGCTTCTGAGTTTGAAGCAATTTTATTCATCCCATTTGATTTTCATTTGGCCAGAAAGAAACAAAAAAGACATTGCTAGGGAATATTAACCTGCACAAGAGGACAAAGGACTCCAGAGAGGTAGACACAAATAAAAACTGTTTTAAAGTGTGTTGGCAAGTATATGTAAAGGCAAGGATTTAAAGTCAAATTTCTGTCAGGCAAGACAAGCTAATTGAGTTTTAAAGGGATCAATATATTGATTAAAGTTCATCAGTGGCCTGGTAGTGAGTGCAAATGAGTAATCAAAAAGAAAAATACAAAGTTTGTATGGATAGATTGTTACTATGTCTTCTTCTTATTGGTTATTTGGTCTAGTCAGTGCTGATGTTGTCTGTCTTTTATGTATATAGCACTCGTAACAGCAGTTAGTCAGAAAAAAATGCATTTTTTATTATATTATCTTTGAGAGGCAGGAGCTCTAACTTCCTTGACCCTTCTCGGCAGACTACCTTTCCAACCTGCCTCAAAAAGGTGGGTTATTTAAGAAACAATTAGGAGCATACACAAAGCAATTTGCAGGCAGTCTAACTCCTCAGGCTCAGCCAGTGAAGGGCCTTTCAGCGCTGATTTATCACGCTGTCGCCTTCACAAGGCAACATAATTAATAGGAGCATGGACTTCTAATTCCACCCGCTTCCACGGCCAGTGGATTCCATTTGATTTATGATGGCCGAGGACTTTGCATTTTATCAGTTCATTCGCTCGTTATTTATGCTGATGACCAATTTCAATGGGTCGCCATCATCTAACTCACTACTAATCAAAGAGAATTAGGGTTCACTGCATTATTTAGAAGCTGCTAATTCATCTTCGAAACGAGGGAAAGAAACGGTGGCACAGCAGTTCAGCTTGCAGTAACCACACAGCTCTGCACAGAGCTGCACTCTCCAAGTAAACATGCTCACCGACGATGTGTGTAATCGGACAATGAAAACTGTCTTGTTGAAATAATTACGGCTGAAATTCATCCGCGCAAACTATCAGTATTGATTACTTAGACTGCCTACAGTGACAAGAAATTTTCAATATGGTGATTTATGTGTCTTGATAAGAACGAATGGCTACAGAAAATACTCAAGTCCAAATCGCAGGCAGCAATCAATCCAGAAAATTCAAGTTTTCAACAGAGTTACTCACAAGAGCCCATTTTCCTCACCATAACACATCGTAATGGTTCACGGATTCTTGAGCAAAAAGCTACAAAGGCAAACTCCCACAGATCACACACAACAGCTGCATGGTAGAGCACTAAAGCACAACTGGACCAAAAAAGATTTCCCCTAGTAGCAAGACTGAACAATCTAAGTGAATTATTGTCCCGCTGAAATAATGGGTTATGAATGGCCCACAGATTAATACGATGCATTATAAGAAGCACAGATAAATAGGGTCACATTGCAGCTCCGTTTGTTGGAAAAATTACACCTGTTCCAAGTGTTATGAACCTGCAAATGCTATTCTGAAGGTTAAATTGTGTATTACTATAAAACAAATTGAGACGGAGAAAGCAGTTGGCAGTAGGACATTATTTAACGTCCTTGCAGGCAGTGCTACAAAAGAGTAGGATTAAGATGCAATAAACCTCACAGAGTCAAAGAAAAATAGGCCTTGTAAACAATGCAGTAAAGAAACGAGTTGCTTCACAGCTCGTGCTGTAGGTTTAAGGCTTTACATAAGTCATTTTAATGCTATAGCAAACTTTCCAGACAGCAATATTAGATTCAAAAATACCTTTAGATTAAAATTTGACCTTCGTGGAGGAAGCACGGCAATGAATAAAATCCTCTGTAGTCATTCCTGTTCATGCTTAGCCAATGGATGTTATCTTCTGTCAGTCTTATTATGTTTAATTATTCAGCACAGTGGCTGATAAGGTGTTTTCTGACAAAATGGATCATGCTACTTAGCAGTGACACCCGCCACTGTAGGAGATGTTCAGACGCCGCCATCGACTGAGCTACCGCCTCCTTGTTCACAAGGTGTATCATTTATCCGAGAGGGTAATAAGATGCACAATTTACACAGGCCTGTCAATAGGCATGTCGATAGAAGGACACTTAGCATCTATCATCCGGAGAATCGATGCCATTTTTCAGCCATGAATCCCAGGAAATGATAGCTTTCAAATAAACGGTGGAAAGAGAAACACGACACTCCTTTGGGAGAGATAGATGTGGAGCGGCTCAATTTTCCTCTTTCTTGGTTCACTCACAGCTTTCTACAAAGCTAACTGGTTTAATGCAAAAGGTCAGAAAACGGTACAAGAATTGACCCCTAAGCAAGGCATAAAGAATCTCCGGAAGATCTGAAGAATAAGATGGCAAACTATGGAGAGAGAGAAACATTTCTATTAATATCTGAGTTTAAGAAAACAGGGCTAATTATAAAGCAGGATTGAGATAACATATTAACACAATAAATCTGTTTCCCTCTGTTATACATATTTAAAAAAAATACACCAATTTAATTACTTTAATGTGGAAAAAGTCGCATCATGAGGATGGTAGCTACAGAATCTGGTAAGGAATGGAACAAAGGCCATCTGTTTCTTCAGCTATAAACCGATAATAGCAAATTCAGTTTAAAATTCAATCTAAGCAAGCTCTTGAAGTTCTACAAAATACCACTACTCTATAAAGCTAAGTCAAGTTAAGAAAGACAGTAGAACTGTATAACTTGATGTTAAATACAGATTATTTCTTCTCACTTGCCTTTCTGTAAAAGACCACATACACACTGGTCGCTGTATTGGGTACAACCTTTTGACTGCTAATTAATGCAAAGATCTAATCAGCCAATCACATGGTAGGAGCACAATGCATTTGGGCATGTAGACATGGTCAACATGGCTAAAGTTCAAACTAAGCATCAGAATGGAAAAGGCATAGTTGTTGGTACCAGACGTCCTCGTCTGAGTATTACAGAAATTGCTGATCTACTAGGATGAAAACCTTGTATCAGTGGTTCATGATAGTGTAATGATGTACAGGATATATGTAGACATTGGCTCCTTAGTCATTAGCTTACCTGAGTATTGTTGCTGTCCCTTTCGATCACAGAGTACCCATTTTCAGATGGTAGCTTCAAAGCTCAAATCTCAGGCTGGTTTCTTGAAAATGACAAAGAGTCCATTGTACTCAAAGGACCTCCATGGTTACCAGATCATCTTTGGGATGTGGTGGAATTGAAGATTCATATCATGGATGTGAAACTGACAAATCTGCAGCAACTGTGCAATGCTGTCATATGGACCAGAATCTACTAATCTGAACATCAATTTTGTCTGTGTACGTTTCACATTTCTGTTTTCAGACACTGACTTGAAATGATGTTTAGGAACATAATCGTTGGCAACATATGTGATGCTAACTGTTAGCTAGCTAACAAAGAGCTAGCCTCAGGCTCATGTTCTATACTTTCTGTCCTGTCTGACTGTGGCTTTATCTAGTAGTATACAACAAATGATAATCAAATAGAGAGGCACACTAAGAAGATAAGAAAAACCTGGAGGGCTAGTTAAAGAAGAAAATTAAGGAATTAAAGCAAGGTTATTAAGCTAGCCAAAACTATACAGCAAATACAAAAAAATGACAGAACTGTGCTAGGTTTTAAAGACTTACCTCAAATAAACTACATACAGTCTGTAAGTTAACCAAGACACTTAAAATCACGTAAAGAAATAACTGTAGGATTTAAATGTTCAAATAGTCCTTGAGAAAATAGATTCAATGAGTAACGGAGGGTGTTAACTTGCTGAATCAACATCTGAACCACAGAACATTAAAGACATGATGACATAACAGATTTTTATCCTTTGTATCATCAGTCTAGACATGATTTGAACTCAAGCTCCTCTTAGTGACAGTTGGGAATGCTGTGGCAGCTCATTAATCACCAGGACAGCCTGGAGGAGCTATACTTAATCCCATGATGGTATCCTCACCATCCTCCACCGCTGCGGTTGCTCATAAAAGTAGGTGAGAGAGCAAAAAAGAAAATGATTTATACAAATCAATCATTCAGAGCGAGCTCTCATTGGCTGTAATGCTGACAGCCTATCTTTACAGCTCCATTTTAAAGGGCGCCTGCTGACAGCTACACTTGATTAAAGGCTGTGGCTTCCTAACCTTTCGTGTTAAGAAAGATTGTCACTGAGTGACACAAACTTTTTTCTTTCTTTTTTCCAGGTCAGTTGAAGGCAAGAATATTGGCATTCAAATTTGTGACTGCTACTGTGAACAGATGTCACCTCTGGCAAGTAAGGGTAATGGCACCAGCAGGCCCACCCTGGCTCCTGGGGCTAAACAACATACCACCACTGGGCTTCAGAGGGGGCAGAGGCAGGAGGGACAGCTTCAACAAGTGAACATTTCACAAGCATGCTCTCCGCAGTCCTTTTCCCTTCCCTGCAATTATCATCAAAGAACATCTGTTTGTTGTTCCTCAGGCACCCTCCCCTCACAAGTGTCCTAGCCTCACCTTGACCCATACTTTCAATTGTAGTGGATGTTATGACTAAAAATAAACAGTGTGAAGGAGTGAGGCTACCCTTTGTGTTAGCAGGGCGTTCTCCCTCTCTGCTGCTGAGAGGAAGGATATCCCCCAACGAACGCAGCCACTTCCTCGATCTCCTCATAACCCTTGACAGGTACATGGACACCAACCACAGCATCTGTGGTGGATCAGACGTGAAGCTGAGTTGCCAGACTTGCTTTGTGTCCGGGCTTTTAAGTTGATCCCACTGTCATTTTGGTGCTGTCACAGTCTGAATGACCTGTCAAAGAAAAGTTCAGTAGTTCCTGGCGAGCAATCTGATACACACAAGGGTTGTGGTTTTGCCCACGAGGCTTTATATAGATGAGAAGAAAAAAAACAGCCACAAAAGGTGCATATTTCAAATATAACATTTGTTACATCGGCTTCTAACGAGTGTGCACTCATTGTAGAGGCTGTAATTCGTCCAGTTCTCGTCGGTCACTCAGTCAATTAGCAGAGTTATGTGAAATATGGCGCTCCTTTGCTACAGGGAACATCCAAAGTGCACCCTGATTAACAGAATCTGATGTGCACTGTGAGCGTGTACATACAAGAGAGCAAATAAAGCATCCTTTTTAAAAGATCGGAGACTAAGCATTAGGCAATTTGCATATTTTTTGTCTTCAATATTTAAAAGAGCAGATTTCCATTTTATAAACTGTGCTGAAGGGGTTGTTGAACCTGTAATGTAATTTTCGCATGAAATTAGGTATACTAGAAGATGTCTGCAGTGGTTTCCTCTTGCTCCCTGAGGATATGTCTGTTGATTTATGTGCTTTCCCTACCTAATAGCCATACCTGGCACTGTGTAACAATGAATACTATACTGCAGCTCAAACCAACAAAGTTTAATTCTTGCAGTTTTGCCAGAAAAAAAACCTCTTAATTCCTAATTTGAAAGACTAAGAGCACTCCAAGATATTTGTGCTGTGTACAGTGCAGCTGATACACCCAAAGGGGCTTTAGACATCTAAAAAGACTTTTTGTAATGAATGAAGATAATACATAAGTGTGTCCTGAGGGAGGGCGCCAGCTGCGAGCCGCACAAATCGCAAATAACCTCTGAGCCACATGTGACGACTTTTCTTCCAGGAAAGCCGGGGAATCGTTGAATGACACTGCATACCTCCATGATTATCTGTCCCCAGTTATAATTACCGTGGCTCAGTTTACGACCCATTACCTTTGGCGAAAATGCTCGCGTATTAGCGTCCCTGATTTCTGTCAAAAGGGTTTTGCGAGCAAGACTTTGTTTAGTATTTCAACAACATGCTGCGCAGCTAAGGTGGAGTCAAAGTGACAGCATTACAGATGACTGTAATTAAATAATGCGTAAGACTATTGTGCTTTGTGCCATACTTTTGGAAACTGGACAAACTCCAAACCATCTGTGTTTATCGAACGTCAGTGCGTTGCTAATGTGTAAAAACAAATACAGATATCCTGAACATTAGATATGCTTGTGTTATAGCTCTTTGTTTGGAAATCCCAGGAGAAATTTGATGGCTGTTCTAAGATTATTTCAACCACACAGTGCGAGACGGATATATGTGTCAGGGAGCCCAAACACAGGGTTAGTCATGCAGTTTTATCAGTGTCAGTCACTGAGTTGGAACTCGCTCGGCTCCAATCAGTCACCAGTGGGCAGGATCTGCCGCAAGCAGTATCAAAAAGTTGGATTACAGCTTGGAAAAAAAGCAGAGTATTAAAAGCTAAAACATTAAATGGGAATCCAATTACGTCTCAGTATAACAGTTGTGTGAGTCACCTGCTTTCTAGGGTGTTGGATTTTATAAACAAGAAGGCGGATTGCTGTGGGAGTGACGGCTCACATATAAGATGGTCAGGCTGCTGGTATGTGGTCCGTGATGTCCCATAAATCTTCCTCTATCTTCTCTGTGGTGATGGCAGAAAGGGATGAGTCCCTCTCCAACCCCCTCCATCTCATTCACATGTCTATCTGCCTGTTATCCATGCCCTTGAGCAAAGATTACTGATGCCCTACCTTTGATATATGACACATCATGTGCCACAACATTTCATCCCATGAATTAACCTGGAGAAGAGGGCAAAAATCACTCACTGATCCTTTTTTTGTGTCTCGGTCTTCGCTGATATTCTGCCTGTGAGTATTATGGCACAGCTGGTTCATTGGTGAGGTGTTATCTGACCTTTGAAGGACTAACCATTATGTTGTCTGGTGCGTGTCACCTTACATACATTTATGTACAGAAATGTTTCAATTGATTTTTATTTTTAATAGATATTAAATTGTGTAATGTAAAAGAAATTGTCTGTTTTGCTATTTGTTTTTGTTTTTCAAAGTGTACCCATCAAAATTTCAAAGGTTACATCAAAGTGGACTAGGAAGGTACTGACTGAGAAACATCCCCTGCTCCATAATTGGCACCTTCAAGCTCAATTGAAATTTGCAGCTACCAACATGATCGAGCCAGGTGCCTTCAGGAGAAATATTTTATAGCAGATGAAAGAAAGATTTAGTTATTTTGCCACACTGACAAGAGATATGTTTGAGTACAGGTGAGGCTTTCAAACCTAAGAACACTGTACCGACTGTTAAGTATTTGTGTTAAATCACCCTCCCGTGGTACTGGTACTCTGCACAAAGTGGTTAGAATAATGAAAAAGAAAGAGTACTTCCAAATTCTTCAACTTCACCTCAATTCAACAGCTAGATGATTGAAACATGGGCATAATTGGGTATTCCAAAAAGACTCTGATCCGGAATGTACTTCAAAACTGGTTTGGGAATGGATTAAGCAGCCAAACATTAATGGCATTTTCAAAGAGCTGACCTCAACCCTATTGAAAATTTGTGTATTACATTTAAAAGTCAGTTGCCAGGAAACCAACCAAATAAATTAACTTTACCACTTCAAAGATGATATCAAATTTCAAATATTCAGTCAGAAACTTGTTGATGGCTAGATAAAGTGCAACTTGTTAAGTGGCATTTAACCATATACTATAGCAGGGGTGTATGTGTACATTTGCCAATGTGATAATTAAGATTTATGCTGTAGGATCATTGCACCCTGGTAAAAGAACAGTTCAAAGAAACAATTAAAAGTCCAAACTTCTCACTTCCAACATAAATGAAAACAAAAAACTAAGCAGCAGTGACTTTTGTAGGGTTACTGAGGGTTGGGCTAGCTGGTGTCGCTAGCTGATGTGCTACATGCTTGCTAGCGACACAGCTATGTTAGCATAACATAAACACAGTGAAGCTGGAGGATGAACGCTAACTTTTTTCCACTCGATAAAGTTAACGTGCATTTGTCCCTAACCCGATGGTTAGGGACAAATGCAATGCGAGGCTGTAAACGGACCAAACTTCAGTCAGGAGAACAACTGAGATCATCCATCCACAATACGAGGTTAGTCATTAATATACTGCAGCAACACAGGAACAGATTAGCTGCGAGAGAAGTCAACATTAATGAATCAATGGTACGGAAGTGGAGGAAGCAAGAAGAATAAGCTGAGTAAAGTTTGACTTATCTGACTGTTTTGTTTAATGCGCCTTGTAATCCGGCGCGCCTTATAGTCTGAAAAATACAGTAAGCATTACCAATTATGATCCCATAATGCTGCCTGGCAACCACCTATCACAAATTACACATTTTTTAATCATCAAACTCTGCCACTCATACATGTTGACCTCTAGTATGTTTACATATAGCAGTTTTCCAACAGCAAAAACAGGTAAAACAACACTGTATAGGGATTTACTGGTGCTATTAAAATACAGACAAATCTGGATTTGGCAACCTAGATATTTAAACTCAAGGCTTAAAGGCTTTGGTGTCTACTTTTGTTCCTAGTTATTCCTGTCTTGGGAAGGCAAAAGTGATAGATCAAAAAGTATTTCTTTGTAGTGGAGGGAAAGTTGAGTTTTAAAAAGACTCACAATGGTGCTTCATCAAGTTTCTTCAATCTTTCTTTGTCTTTTTTGTCAACTTGTTTGTGGTGTTCACCTTTCCGGTTTAGGTCAACCTTTAAGCCACTCAGGAAACAAAAACAGGTTTATAAGCCAGGGGCAATCTTGCATTTTGTAGGACTGTACATATGTTGGTTAAGTTCCCATAACGCTACAGTGTTGGTATAGAGTTACACAAAAGTACAAAGAACCATAAATCACTCTTGAGAAATAAGTACCTAGGTTTATTTGGCAAAAACAAATGTGAAACTTATCCAATATTCAGAGCAGGAATGATAAAAGACTTAATTGCTTTATAAACATTTACAACCTAATGACTACAGGTTTGCCAAAAGTTGCAAAACTATGTCATAGTTTCCTATATAGCAGCCTAAACATATGAAATATACACGCGTGCACTAACACATAAAATGTCATGAGCTACAGAAAGCGTCCTCATAAATGGTGACAGAAAGCCGATGCTGGAAAAAATACGGAGAAAACTGCGTTACATGCAGTGCAGCAGTAAATCTTATACAAGTCTCTGAAAACAGTTTGTATCCCGCAGAGTGATTCTTTTTACACTGGAGTCACCTGCCTGATACCCTTCAGCCATTTTCCTCAGAAGCTGTCACACAAGCCAGCTATAATATATGGCTGCACCAATGAGAACAGCTGTAGCCAATCTCTATCCTCTCTCTCCTGTAGCCCATTGCCTGTCCAGCATAAAATAATATATCAGGATTAATTGATTTCCTGTCAGTCTCATGGAAAGGAAAATAAAACTTCGTGTAGTCCATTTCCTGCAGCATTATAATTTTGTACATGACATGTAATTTAAGTTTTTTAATTATGCATGAGACTGAAAAACAGTGACAAACTGTGCTATCGCCTGGCCCAAGGCCACAGCTCTGGCCTTTGTATTCGCTGAGACAACAATAGCAATAACTTAAGCACACATAAATAATATATTGATCTATTTAGAGGCTACGCATCCCTGCACAAAAGCCAGTACAAAGTCAGAGAGTCAAGGTCAAGGGTTGGCTATTTGTCTTCGAGAAATGACATTCATTTCGAGCACATGAATCATCAAACGCTCTGTCTGATGCCAAAAAGTCAAGAACAGGAAAGTCAGGATTCCCAGCCTGTGGCAGGAAAACAGATAATGCTCCAACATAACTCTGAAACACTGGAATAATCTTCTCCCGCAGAGTACAGCAGCATTAGACAGAGAATATATTTCAAAATCTGTTTATGACAAAAGCCCCGGCCTCGTAAAACAAAAGGACAGAAAAGTAAAAGCCCAACATTAAAGATTTACACACAACAGCGTTTGTGCTCAGCTCCTTTCATTGTTCACTGGATTAATGAGTGGTGGAGAGAATGAGCAAGCATTTCCCTAAGTCGAGCTAAACTAAAGCCAGAGATAGAGCAGGGGAGGGAGAGAGCAGCAAACAGGGTCATCAGTAGGCCAGGGTCTTAAATCAGACCAAAGGCCGGCCCCGGTGTCAGCCCAGGACCAGAGGGAGAGGAAGCTCTTGAAAACAATAAGGAGGGGCTGAAAGGAGGCCTATTTGTTGTGGATTTTTTTTTCTTTTTTAGCCATTACCAGCTGGGCCTGAAAAAGCAGCTGGACAGAACGAGGCTAAAGTGTGCACATGCCTCTGGGTCATAATGAACTGTTGGTTATTCTCATACAAATGGCATGAGTTTAACGAGGTATCGTGCTGAAAATGATTACAGACTTTATTCATTCAAAATGCTCCAAAAAAGCTGTTTCAGTGATTTATTTGATAGCTGTTGTTTTCTTACCCCCGCAACGGCTTCACATCTGCAAACTGTCTGACTCAAACTGTCCTGTGGCTAAAATTACGATGTGATAAATTGCATCATGAAAGATTTAACTGCTCTGACATTAAACAGCATTCACAGCATAATGTAGTGGTATTTCACCGCGGATAAATACAGCATATCTCCCGCTTTGTGTGACATCTGAAAGCATTTTAGGAACATTTAGTGCAACTCTCACCATCCTTTCTGTGCCGCGCAGACACATGCATCATCTTCTCTCCGTCTTTCCCGCTTGGTTTTATCTGTTTGTTCACAACTACACTCTACGTTCAATGAAAAATGCATGTTTGTATCAAGAGTGCTCCTTCCTAGAGGATCAAAAGGATATGGTTGGACAAACAATCCGATATCCAAGGTTAAGAATACAGGGATAATAAATCGTTTGAGTGTCATGTTCAATTTTCAGGATGGCATTACGCGGCATTATCCATAACAGGATTTAAATTGTTATCAGGACACTGAACAATCCACTTTGCGTCCGGCAAGCATCCTGCCTCTAGTGATTCATAGAGAGGAAACTACTATCGCATTTTCCAGCATCCCGCTGCAGCAGCAGCAGAACATCGGTGCACTTCATGTACTTGGATGATTGGTTGAATAAATTGCTTCCATCCTGGCTGCTGTTGACACTCATGTGGACGAGTGCTATCAGTTTTAATTGTCTTTCTTCCCTCAGTCTCACTCAGCTTGGCTCTGCATCTCCTTCCTGCTTTTCTGGAACGCAAGGCCAAAATAAATTAAGTTCAGTCTGAGATTTGGCCGGAACACGCTGCACTACAAGACTGCGGGCGAGAACTCGAACTCACACATCTGCTGGGAGTTCGTGGGATCTGCAGATAATTAGGTAAATATTATCAGTAAAAGCTTCTCTGAATAAATAAAGGAATTGACTTTATTTATTCATATTATTTGCATTAGTAGCACTTTTAGAACTAACTCTAAAACAAATCTTTTTTTATTACAGAAACACTTTTCAGTCCACGCACTCGTTGGGTGCTTCAGAGACTCCAATATTCTCCGGTCACGTCCTTGTTGGTGGAGCAAGTGTAACATCTTCCCCCTGTTTTACATAGGAGGTCAGGCTGAGATGCTTTAACTAGCCAGCAGCTGGTCTGCACAACTTAGAAGAAAGGGAAGAATTTCTTGACTTGTTAGTTTTAGTAACTCAACTATTTATGTTCTAGTTATTACTAGTGGCATGGCCTCTGTGATCTTAAGGTGGATGTCAACACAGGTAACTACATCTTTTGGCAAACTAATCATTTATAGCTCAAAGTAGGCAATCTTTTCTGTTAAGTGTAAATGTTGGTCATAAGCCTAAATAGCTTCATTACTATAAAATTGAGTGCTTCAAACTACATATTTACATGGTCGCTGAAAGAGATGGTGAGCACGGGGGTCAGTGTGGGACGTCCACACACCTGCCTGTTTTTTAGAATTTACATTACAATGTATCAACTACACATTCGCATATAGCAGCAGACTTCAAAGAAGTATAACAGGAATAAATACTCGGTTGTTGGGTCTGCAGCTGTCTGTGTTTGCAGTGGAGTATTTTCAAGGCTATAGTACCTCCTTCTTCTAGTTTAGCCATTTCAAGCAACTATGAACAGCTAAAAAACACATTTTATGAGGCAATACTAAAAGTCCATAACAACAGGCCTGTAGCTTATATAGTCATTTATTTTGTTTTATTTATTTGAGCTTTTACAGCAGGAAATGTTTAACTCTGTTTGGTTTTCATGACAACCTAAGCTTCATATTTACCTTGTAAAACTACTATCTTTAAAAAGAATAGAAAATAAAATACATTTATTAGCTATGGTAGCAGTTCTGCTGATGAAAAATTTAAGTTAAAAGTGTAAAACATTTTTTTAGTTGGGAAACAGCTGAGTTTAAAGGGTGAGCATACTGCAGGGAACAAGGCTATTAAAGCTAATTTTAGGCTTAAGTAAAAGGAAGGAAGCTGTAGAGGAGTATTTAACTACTCTATTTACTAAAACTACCACTTTTAGATAGACATTGAAGCTACACTTGAATTCATATTTTAGACTTGAAGGGTTTCTGCATGAATGATTACGGACCAAGCAGTCACAGGATAAGCTGGTGCAGGTTTATTTTTCAAAAGCTGTAACACCATAAAAACAAAATAAAAAAAATAACTAAATAAAAAACTATGGCTATGAAGCCAGCCGTGGGGATTGATGAAATTGAGACATTTTTTGTGTTATGAACACATTTCACTTATTAAGTGTTCCTGTATTACCTAATTGGCATGTCTTGGTAGGCATGAACCACTGGCACAGCATAGCATTGATTGACTGTGATATACAGTATCTGCTGCCTACCTTTGTGTTAGAAGCCCCTCGGTTTATTGATTTAACAATCGGTCCAGTTTTCCTACAAAATCTGAAAACAATCAGCGTGCAGAGCAACACAATGCTGGGGTATTAATCACAAAAGGCAGCACTTTATTCACACAACCACAGAATTGTTGCAACAGCTGTTAAGCATTCTGGTAAAGCGAATGATTTATGGCTGTGTAGCAATAACGATGAGGCAGAGTCATTACCATATCGACAGGCTCCCAGATGGATTATCTTCATTGATTACTTCATGGCCTGTTGATAGTATTTGTTTGAAAGGCAAGGGGAAGAAAAATGTGCTTGATGGCCCTGCTCTGCAGCTTAAATGGAAGAAGCAATCTATCAGAAATACTTCTAACCATCTACGGGCTTTTCTTACCGCAAACTAGCATCATAGCTGAGGTTATTTTGAGCTTTTCATACTCTGACGCTCTACAGTTGCCAGATCAAACGAGATGGGAGGTAAATAGTGTGGATGATGAGCAACAGCAAGGAGAGAGTTCACATGTGTAAGATTTCACAGCTAATCACGGGCAGCTCTGATTCATAGAGCACCTTGTTCCACTTGCCTGTATATCATACGATGCTCCCCCCCCCCCCATCTTGCCACCCAAGCCTCACATCCTGTAACCTTGCCAAGGTCAGCTGAAGGAAATGATACCGCTACAACACAAGATTTATGAGAGATTCACTCCCGTTTGTATCTGTGTTTACAGAACACATTGACTCCCACCAAGGAGCTGCTTCCTTCCCCAGTGGTTTACCAAGCAGGAGAGCCCATCTATTGGGTGTCACAGGGTGCATGAGCCCAACACCTTGTCTCCTGTGACAGGTGCTAATTGAGAACCAAACACTGGTTGTATCCAGTTTAAACCTCAAACCTTCCTTTTGCCTTTCTGTTACCGCACAGACGTGGATAACCTTGTACACTGATGTAAACCACTACATCTTATGTCATAAAAAATGCACTATGAAGATAAAAATACTAATAAATGTTGTATGCATTACATGTCAGATGTAAATACAACCAATTTAAACACTCCACTGTGGTCACGAAACAACAAAGACCAATAATAAATCTTCTGATAGATCTAGTTTTTAGAACTAAATATCTGGTGTATATCTGGTGTAGCCATTATCTGGCTATAGTCAGAATTGCAAAGGTTTTTCGCTAGCACCGGTACTTCCAACAGATAAAAACAAGGTCTATAGGATCAAAAATGTGGGACTGAAAACCAAACAATGACACCAAAGGGCTCAGAAGAACCAAGAATAACTGCAGAGCGGTAATTCTCTGAGAGTTTGAGATTAAATTGCATCCGTTCACAATAGACTGGACAAGGTCCGCATTGATTATTATATGGCTATTTCTTTTTAAATAAAAAAAAAGTGAGGTAAGGCAATTTATCTGTAGAGCATCTTTCAACAACAAGCCAACTGAAAGTTCTTTTAAAAATATTTAAAGGATTACAGCTAAATGAAATGGAAAATAGAAAAATAGGAGGAAAAAAGAGAACCAAACGGGAGAAAATGCTTCTGTGGTGGAGTTAGAAGTATGAATAAATAATCTCAAATATGATTTAATGATAAGAAGTAGAACCTTCAAGCTCTGGTTTAAAACAGCTAAGAACTAAAGTTTTGTTTAGGTCTTAAAGTTTGTTCTCCGTATTTACTTTGACTCTGGGAGCAGAAAGCAAATCTGCTTAATATTCTCTGAGAGGCTGTAAAGCTCACAGAGTATCTGTGGAATAGAAATGCATTGTGAGTCTAAATCTATAGTGTAGACCAATTCAGTGCTTTTAATCCAGAGGCATTATTATTAAGTATTTTAAAGTATTTGGCGCACAAAAAGCCAATGTAAAGATCAGAGAACAGGACTCCTGTGATCTCTTGCTTGCTCTTAGTGAGCACATAAGTATCAGTACTCAGGCTTCAACACTTTTTAGAAAGATCTGTCCCCCTGCAGACAAAGTCACTGATAAGTTTTGATAAATCCCGTTGAGATAAGGACTTTAATTCTTAATATATAATCTTAGTTTGATAATAGTCTGATATATTAGTTTTCTTAAAGTGGTTATTAAACGCTGAATCCATGAGACCAAGATTTATGGATAAATTAATTGTATTTTATTATGACAGAAGCTAAGCAATCATTTTTAATCATTCTTTGGCCGATCCAAACCTTGGCACATGCAAACACTGATTTTCACAATGTGCTTAGCTGGTGCTTGTATGAGACTAAGACCCCCTGGGGTAACAACTACGCAGATCGTTGCATCATCTGCTTAATTACAAATTATAACATTTATTTTGGGGATCCGTAATCGGGTTTAATAGATGTTGAATAGAAGTGGCCCCAGAGTGGCGCCTTGGGGAACTCCATAGTTCACTTTTATCTACACTGATGTGTTCACTACCCATCGACAAAAACGTAGATTCTATTGTTTTGGAAATAAATCAAAGCAGGTTAGTAGTATCCCAGAAAGCCTGTTTATTATTTCTGCCTACTAGTCAGATGAATGCTTAAGGAGATAAAAGACTTTTGTACATATTTATTTTCTTAAATGTATCATATTGACCTAAATCTAA
Organism: Simochromis diagramma; assembly: GCF_900408965.1. Taxonomy (NCBI): domain Eukaryota; kingdom Metazoa; phylum Chordata; class Actinopteri; order Cichliformes; family Cichlidae; genus Simochromis; species Simochromis diagramma. The sequence goes on along the minus strand of NW_024386972.1, from coordinate 3,283,798 downwards.
AAATGACTGACTCATAAAAACAGATATAAAGTTTAAAAGAATAAATGTAAGTTTTCATCTGGCAAACTGTGAGTGAAAGGTGATCATCCATGAGGAGATAAAGTAATAGTAAGGATACAGGGGTGACTGGCCTTCACATGTCCTTGGCATTGCAATAAAGGGATAGCGAATGGTTGCGAGTGCATCGCCCCTTGTCATTGACAGGGTGCTGCCCTGCCCCTTGCTCGGAGAGGACCGGGGCTTTAAATTGCTTCCATCTCCGAGACTCTGATTAATGAGAATAGTTCTAATCGGAGTTCTTGAGGCCAACAGCATTAGTCTTAATCTTCCAAGCCCCATCCAGCAGCAACACTGACATTTAATGTAGTGCTAGTGCAATGGTAATGAGAATTCATTCCCCAACAAGGGAGCAAACTCTTCTACAGAACGCCCCACACAGGTCTTGGATTCGGGAAGGTTATTGGACCTGAGTTTCAGGGGTTATTAGTTCTCTTCAGGCCATGAGTTACCAAAAATAACTTGTGTTTTACAGTCCACTTTGAGGCAGGACAAATTAAACCATGCATGAGCACACAGAAGATTTAAAGCTCTTATACATGGCCAGGACACAGTCTGGCAAAATGCTGAATTCAACAAAAGGACAACAATATGACAATTTTCCAGGAGGTTTTCTGAGCTAAAATCCCAAATATTTGGTTTCCAGTTTCTCACATATATAAAGTTACCCTGCTGAGTTGCCCCTTTTTATTTATTTATTTATTTATTTTACTCATTGCAGAAATTAATGAATTGCAAGGATGATTTTTCACTATTTTTCAGGTAGAGGTTAAAAGAAATTAATAACAAGACAAGACAAAAACCACTTATGAGTAAATATGTTAACAATGAATTGATTACTTGAAATATTAACAGCCCTTAAGCCTAAATGTGTCATCAGTACATGTGCATCGTTTTTATGAAAAAGTATATTAAGGTTGGATGTAATATGTAGTGCATATGTGAAAAACAGGCAATCATAGAACAATAGAGTAAAATCAGGCAACCTCTATCAACTGAATAAAAGCCAATCCCGCTGTTGAGTGCTCTTGTACCGATGCAAACAGTCCTCCTGTGCTCAGTTAGCAGTAAGTAAATTGCTCTGGGATTTGTATTGCCGGAATGCTTTAGCAGGTAATTCCTCTCTGTCTTTCATTTTGTTTGTCAGTGTTAAGTTCCCACTCTGGCCCCATCCATTCTCACATCCAGTTCCCGGCTTTGTCCATCCATCAATGGGCACACTTTGTCAGTGCTGACTTCATCCTGGCGGCTGCAATCACATCCGAGCAGGGCCCGACTGCCACTGGGGAGCTTTTTCACCTCCCATCTGCATCTCCCCGATCTGCTGACAGAGCCCCTGACGTGCAGTGTTTTCTATTGCACAGGCAAGCAAAAAAACACTAATGCTGCACCTCATTTCTTCAGACCACTCTTGGCCTCGCATGGCAACAAGAGAGGAGAGGAGAGGAGAGAGAGGGAATGAGTTGAGATTGAGAGAGGCAGTGAGTTAAAGAGGGGGACCAGTTTCACGAAGGATTGGCTCTCAGCTCAGGCAACGGCTCAATTTGCCTTTTCTTCTCAAACACATCAATAAACATCACAATTGAAAATGTATCACTAATTAAGGCCTGAAAAGCTGCAGGTCATCTGTACTTTGGGGTGGGAGAGAGACAAAGGAGACAATGAGAGAGACAGGGGTGGCACATGGCACAGATGTCAGTGGTCATTGCACTGTTGAAGGTATGTCAAACATAGAGTCGGAACAGGATTGCAATTAGGAGATCTGGAAGTAATATAAAACATGCTTAGCATATTTCAATCTTTTCATTTTTACAGATCTATGTTTCATGTTTGATTTCCAACAATTACTGGTACTCTTATTTTGAGACAAGATTTAAAAACTCTGGAAAGTTATCATGGAAGATGTAAAGTTCACAAGGTGATGCAAAAAAACAAAAACAAAACACAGCACACACAGTACAAACTGTATACACAAGTATACACTGTTGAATCAGTGTACTTGCAATAGTTAACTACAATGAATAGCCAGATTATATCATGCTACGTAGCAAAAACTGGACATGGTTATACTCACTGCCCACTAAACTCTGCATTTTTATGAGCATTCTTGTTGTTACTATAAGCCGGTTAATCGACTAGCAACGGCAACTAAAACACAAATTAGGATTTGGGATTTTAAATCAAAACTTGATGTTTGATTCTTGAAATACAGGTGACTTTGTTTTATCATTTAAACATGGATATTTTGTTCTGATTTTTACTTACGAAAGACTTGATTTGTAAGGCTCAGAGCCCATAACATCAACTTGCAAGAGGATCCGGTTACACTGACTGAACTCTTCAAAGACAATATATATTTAGAGAAATGTATCATGCTTCTTGGGTTAATTTGTTGTCTGGGCGTTAGGTTAACAGCTGTAAGGACATGGATAATGCCACTTCGAATGAGTCTGTAATATTAATCCATAATATTGGCTTGTGTGGTTCCGTTGTTTAAAAGAAGCATGGATGACACCAACAATGATCTTTGTGGAATAAATTCACACAGCGCCATAATTCAGACTCGTTTACATCAGGGAACACTAATTAGACTGCAGTAGAGGGTTATTAATAGGCTGGACTTTCCAGAATGATCTTGTTATAAATGGGCCCTGTCAAGACTTTCCTCAACCTCCAAATGAGTATTCTCACTTCACTGCCCCCATCCCAAGCATCAGCACCGGCGCCAAATAACAAATGATTGCTATTAACTGCATTGTCAGTAATGATGCCTCAGAACAAACAAAAGTCCATAAATAACAATTTGCTGGGGGAAAAAAAATAGCCCTTAAATGAGACAGATATGAAGGTGAGTTGAGGGCCTGGAGAAATAAGGAAGAGGCTCTTATTTGGGCAGAAAAGGGAAAAGAGCACTTGCTGATAATAATGTCTGATCTAAAGAGTGAACATTTGGCTGTTCTGAACCTGCCTGGTCTTTCCTGCATGAGGCTCTAATGTTATTTGCAGATTACAGCTTACTCCACACACACACACCCAAAAAAATCCTCCACCCCACACTCAGCTGAGTGGGCTTAAACAACAAAGCAGCTCCTGCTCAAGTCTTTTACCCGGACACAAAGGCAATTCCTCATATTAATTAAGCCCTGTCACCGACATGCTCGCTCCCTCTCGCCAAGCACATGTCCGCAGCTCTGATATGTGGGCTAAGTGTTTTCCCTGATGCCTCACTCTTAGTCTGCTTTTCGCATAAAGCCTCTAGTGGGAGCCGCTGTTTACAGAGTCAGTTCCACTTACGCAAATCCCCCTGCCGTGTAAACAATATCCACGGCAACTAAACAGAGTGCGGCGCTGGGTGTTTACGGCGTGAAAAATGTTTATCCAATTAAGTGACATTTCAATAACATAATCCTAAAACCATGAAGGCTTTTAACAAGATTACATGACCTGCAGAGAGGCAAGAGAGTCACCCGCTCTGCGACATGTGGCTCAATAACATTAAAAGCAGCAGCAAAATATGACCATAATTACTTGGAGTCTCAGTAGCCGGTGCCAGTGGACAACAGTGAAGTTCACTGCATGTCTGCTACTGTGAAATACGACATTGCAAAGCTCATCATTGAAAGAAAATGAGCTTATTTCTCAGTCAAGGGAATTTTTTGTGTGAACAATGTTAATTCAGTTGCTCAAAGTGTGAAAAAAACCCCAAACAAATAAGAATACAACTAGAAAAATATTTGATTCTCTTCATGTTGAAGTCAATGAAAACGTCAGTTGTTCTACAATAAGTCCAAGGTGTGCAGCTCGGGCTAGTACGTCAAAATAATGGGACACATAAACCCGAGGCCTCACGTTATGCACAGAAAACAAATATAGAGAAGGAGGTATCAAAATAATGAAAGATTGTTTATGTATTGTGGCATGAAATGGGAGGGTGTGTGAGAGAGGCTGCAGCGGGGAGAGGTGATGGTGACGGATGGACAGAACTGACAGTGCGGTATTCATCCTGCACGCTAGAGCGCACGTCCTGCTAGTGGCGGTCGACAGAGCAATAAATCACAGGCCCTCCATCCTGTATCTACAGCTTATTACATCCACCATGACAAATAAATAATAATCCCTGTCAGCACAGCTCTTTGCTCAAGGATTGAGTCTGAAAGCGTTTGCTCATCACTCCTATTCCTGAGTGAAAACAACAAAGTAGGGGAATTGAAAGGCATGGTTTACTGGCCCTCTGAAACTCTGAAAAACACATGGAAAAAAAAGGGACCCAGGCGGCCAAAATAGTCGAAGAATGGAAGGATGTGGCTGAGTACAATAGAAACACAAAATCTTGTGCCGCTCCCGATCACCGTGGTATAAACATTATGGTATGATTCTCAATAATGGTTGGGTTTATTTTGGCTACTTCATGAATTATCCGGTTGTTAAGTCTGACGTCACTAGCCGTGTCTGGGCTCCATATATCAAACGATCACTATGGCATTACTGAGAGTTGAAAAACTGTCTAAAGTCTTTCATATTTAATAAAATGATCAGCGTTCTGCTCTACCAGGTGTAACAATTGAGTTTAACATCCAGGCATCCATGAAAACGGAATTTATGACATTTAACAGAGTTAAAGTTAGCAGGAAGTTAGCTCGCTAGCTTCTATCTAAATACAATATAGCATGTCCTGACTGCGGGGTTTTGGAAACAAATTAAAACATACAGCTCTGTTATCACTTTCAACATAAATGAAGACAGAAAACTAAACAGCAGTGACGTTTGTAGGGTTACTGAAGTCGGGCTAGCTGGTATATAATGATGTGCTACGTGACCGCTAGTGACACAGCTATGTTAGCATAATATAAACAAGCTAACTTTTTTTCCACTCGATAAAAGTTAACGTGAGTGTTCTCGGTGGTCAGGAACAAATGTAATCGCATGGCAGGATGCTGTAAAAGGACCAAACTTCAGCCAGGAGAACAACTGAGATAATCCATCCACAATACGAGGTTAGTCATTCATATACTGCTGCATGGGCTGGGCTGTTTTAAAAACTGAGCTTAAATAAATGATTAGCGGTAATAAAAGCCGAGGGAGGTCAACAGTGATCACTGACTGTTTTAGGAGCTTTTTGAGATTAAATAGAAGAAAATACAAAACATTAAACATGTTAACAACACAAAAGCCATATTAAACGCAGACTACTTTAGGCCCGGAAGTAGGATTCGTCACGTCATCACTTAACAACCGGATAGTGGTGGAAATCTTTATTTACATCCCAGTGTTGAGTGAAAGCAGTAATACATCAGTGTAGAAGTACTCCACTGGAAATAAAAAAAGGTACAAGTAATAAGGATAGTGAATGGATATACAAAAATTATTGTATTACTGAATCCATTTAACAAAATTATAAACATTCAAGTAAGTTTAAATTTTCAGATAAATAAAAAAAAAGAAGTAAAATATGACCTGTAATGTTTTATTTAATTGGATTTTTAATATTTTGACCAATTGTGGACAAAAAAAATACATCCTATGAAATACAATATACCATCTTTACAGTATTATAGTTAAAGTGAAGACAGACAAATTCATAACTTGGCATTTATCCTTGAAGTAAGGATGAAATAGCTCACTAGGGGACCCACTGTGCAACATTTCTTGTTGGACCTGTGCTGTCAATCAACTAGAGCATTATTTAATTTTATTCTGTTACATTTAATACAAAATGTACTACAAAATCCCCATTAGTTTTCAGGTTGGGTCACTAGTGGACACTTGAGGCTCTGGGGCGCTAATGCACTGTATACAAATGTCAAATGTAAGTCACTGATATTCTTCATTTGGTTGGCTACTTAAGGCTAAAACAGAGACAAAGAACCATTGAAATGCACAACCAATTTAACCAATTTAGAATTACAAATTAATCTAACACGTGTGTCTCTGGACTGAAGAAAGAGTAAAAGGTACAGTCCACAAGGAAAATATGCAAAGAACAGGTTCCAGTTGGCCAGTGGGTTTGAACTCAGGACCCTCTTATTGTGAGGTGACAGTGGTAACCACCACACAACTGTGCCATCCATTAGAGAGTGATGCATTTATATTAACAAACTATAGCATGGAGGTCTATCTATCCATCCTAATCACTTATCCAATTCGGGGTCACAAGGAGGCTAAAATAAGCATAGGTACTAACACCATACAAATACACAACACTACATGAAAGCCAGACTAAATAAGTGAGTTCACTATGTACACTCTCTGCTACATCACTTCTAGTCTTTTCCTATGTGTACACCTCCTAAAGGTTCCCCAGTAAAGCAGATTATTGAATATTATATTAGTAGTACCCTCGCAGTATTCAGTAAGGGGTCCTGGCTAGGCCCCCCATGTCAAACACCAAGCCCTGGAATGGCGTGGCTACGTCTGCAGCCTGTCCGCAACTCGGACACGACACATTTCACTGCATGTTGTACTCTGTATGATTGTGTATGTGACCAATAAAGCTTGTTTCAGTTGATTGGTAATCCACTGTTTCCTGCATTTAAGCAGTAATAATGATAGCCAGATAATGTAGTGGAGTGAGACATAAAATATAATGTGGCAAAAAGGCAGATCCATTTACCTGCTCCATCACAGATGGATGAAATGCAATATAAATAAGTGTAAGCCATCATGTCTGACAATAAACGGTAAGGAAAATACTTCTGCATCAGTCCTGGTATGCAATTTGCTTTCACTTTGTTGCACTCCACATACTGTACAAGGAGGATGAATAAATCATGAGGCTTATAGAAAGGTTTAAGGGCAGAGGACATCAAAGTAAAAACACAAGGCTGTCAGGTTTTAGCTACATCAAATATAATTTTTTATTGGGATACATCTAGGAGTTATCTAATTGTTTAGTCAATGAATGTGCAGAGCTGCTGGCTGTATTGTTGGGATCAATATAAATTGATTTACATGTGTCTGCAGAGAAACACATCCTCCTCCCCGCTCATCTCCCTCTGCGCCTCCTCCTCCTCCTTTCACATTATTTAGAGGACATGTGCTGTAAAGCTCATTTCAGGCCTTTGTCCCTCATGCCCTCGTGTTTCTGTAAATTGTATAAGACCATTTAATCTTCCTTAGATGAGGAACCATTTACTTTGCACCGTCCTTCAATAAAAATTAAAAGCTCTCATAAAAACAGGAATGAGAGTGGAGCGCCCTCGACTAAATCAAAGAGTGTTGTTCTTTCAAAAGGCGAGCCTGAACACTTCCCGGGCCTGTTTTATTTTGACATTTGTAGATTACTTGAAGTGTTAAAAAGAAAATAAAATGCAGATGAGAGCGCGCCGTCGTAAAGGTTAGTGAACTGTAAATGGAGCTCTCCATCTTCCGTCGTAATGGCTGCAAAATTGTAAACATGCTGAGGGATGTGAGAGTATGTCCTGCAGCTCCTTTCGGGATTGCATAAACATTAATCATAGAATCACTCGGCCATGATTAATCACGAGTACTTGATCACGATGATCTCTGAGAGGAAATAAGGACCTCATTATTGCTGTCTCATAACACTGACTATCACTATAAATTGCAGCTGTCACATACACAACTAATTTTAATCTCAGAAAAGTGACTCTATAACTATGTTTCCCATACGACAGGTGAGAGAAGAGATAAAAGTTTAAGGGTTTTGCTGAGGAAGGAAATCCAGTAAACAAAGTAGCTCCTTTACTGTTCTCCATTATCTAAATTAACCAACTGCTTTGGCAACTGACAGAAAACTTCTTATGTCAAGATAATTACCATAATTGCTAATGATTGGCAGCAAATATCAATATTTCTTATTAGAACATGCAGCTGCTCTGCTGACTACCAGAATCACTACTTCGTGACTTTCAAATCAGGTAAAATGAACAATAGTCGAGCAATTTGCAGTGAATGAAAGAAGAGGAAAAATGATGGATGGCAGAATAGACGAAATCAGACATTTAACAAACACAACACACAATTAAAACGGAACAATAACAATACACACACACACTGGGAGAGCAAAGCAGTGAATACATGCATAGATTTTTGCCTTCTTTGGGCTCTTTTGTTTCACTGTGATGCGCAGTATCGAGTATTGCAGAATGACATGATACTGTCGCTGTGTGATCATGCTGTTGTATTGTCATATTGTAAGTGACTCATTGTTTACGGTGAGCTTCTGGTGAGCTGGGGTGTGTAAAATCTTCCGAGAATACGTCCAAGGATAGGGACCAATGCAATTAAGAGACCAACACATCAGTATTGCCACCATGTAGCATGACGCAGCTAGCATTGCAAATAAATAAATAAATAGTAACTTCTCTTACACTCCTCAGCTATATGTGTATAGACCAGGGGTCAGCAACCTTTAGCACCCAAAGAGCCATTTGGACGCGATTTCCACGCAAAAGAAAACACTGGGAGCCGCAAATACTTTTTGACATCAAAAATGAAGATAACACTGTACATATATATATATATTTTTTTACCTTTATGCTTTGTGTGAACAACTAAGGTGTGTTGCTTAAATCCATGAAATGCTACAGAGAAAATTACATTTTATTTATGTAATGAACTCATTTTGAACTCTTAAAGAAATATAACAAAAGGAAAGACACCCAGCTGAACTAAAATTATCCATGTAGCAAACAAAAACTGTTGTGAGCCGCCACCCTTATATCGCCTTTGGGCTTTTGGAGCCTTGACGTGACTTTTAAAAAAATAATTGGAAAAAAAGCACTATGCTGCTAAAAAATGAAAAATAGATATTTGCACAATTCTGCCTAAATATGTATTTTACCTGGTTAATGTGTGTGGCGGGGCGTGGTCTGCAGCACCTGAGCGGCACCCGCAATCACGCCTCGCCGCCTTAACGTCTGTGCCATCTATGCTGTTGTGTTGGTGTGTGTCGGGCTGTGACCTTTAACACCGGCTGTATACGTACAGCAACCGTGTGTGAAAAGTGGTCAATAAAGACATGCTGAAAAGCGTGTTAATGGAAACATCGTCGGGTCTGCCGTGGTATGTTTACAATGGGACTTCTGCTCCTGAACCTCTGCGCACAGCATCTGCAAATCGGGGCTGTACGAAGTCACTTTCATCTTTACGCAGGACTGTAAGCTGTCGTCTGTGAGGCGTGAGCGGTGTTTGTTTTTAACATAGTTCACGGTGGAGCTGCTGACATAATGTGGATCCGAAGATCCATAATTGGCCTACCTGGGGTTGAAAGTCTCGCACGGCGTTTCGACGGGTATATCGGCTTCCGCAAGTGTGACGCTTATTTTGAGCGATCAAAAACTAATAGAATATAATTTTATATTTATATTTCAATATCACAATAATCTTCCAATTTAGAACTACAAGTTAAAAAAGAACTAACATAAATAAAATACACTTCAGCTAAATACTTAAAAAAAAATTTATATTCCCAAACCACGCAGAGCCGCACTAAAAGGACTAAAGAGCCGCAGGCTGCCGACCCCCGGTATAGGGGATTAACAACCTCATTTAAACAGTCATTATAATTCTAAAATGTCCCATTTAAGCATTCCTGAAAAACCTAAGGAATGTTTCCTCTTTAAAGGAAAGTGAAAGTCCATGTTAGGCGTTACAGAAACCTAAAGACTGGTCAGCAACCCTGTCAGAGAAACTCTAGTCAGAGAAAAATATGTACTTTTTTAAACACTCCCTGTTTGGTTTAGGTTTAGGCATACATGTTACTTGGTAGCTGTCAGGAGAAAAACAATCAAGGTTTGCATAGACAAGTTAACATGTTAACAAGATGTCCCTTTCCTCCATGTGTCAAAGTGACAACACCAGCGTACATATGACATGCGTGTTTATTTTTTGTTTGTTTGATTTTTTCACAAAGCCTCAAGAAGTCACGAAGTTTTAAAGTCTAGCCATAAGTTCCCTTCTGGTGGTTTTGACGAGGTAGGCAGTCTTGTGATTACACAGTGGTAAATTTAGGCTCAGTTACTAGCTTTTTGTAAAGCTTTCAATCGAATAGCTTACTTTAGTAAATAAACTTCTAGATCTGGATTTGTGGTCGGGCAAAACAGCAGACGGGAAATCTCTGCTTCTACCTTGTTTTCTTTTCTTGCGTTGACTGGTCTGAATCCAAATCTAAGCATATCTGGTGACATAATCCGCCTGCCAGATTTAGTTTCGTGTCAAAATGAACCACGATCGCAGTCGAGCAAATGCTGAGGGCCTGACAACCTCTTAGCGTGTGAGTTAAAACAGTACAGTGCCCAGAAAAACACAAAGCCCAATTAACGTGTTTTTGGGAAACCATCAATCTTTTCCAAGCAAACGTTGTACCTGAACTCTCAGGAAAGAACCAAATTCCACACAGCAAGCAAGTGAATATTTGGCCCAGCAGACCACACGTTACGTGCGCTTGACACGTTTCTCAGTATGATTCAGCTGCTGTCAATCGGTTTATCATTAAATTGGCCACATTATTAAAATCTTACTGGATTATAAATTCCTAAATCCTCTGACTGGAAAAACATGATAGCGATATGAGGATTTCAGAGACTTTCCATGGCATGGGATGGACAGAGCAGAAAGCTCTTGGGTGGGACAATCCTGATAAGAGCTGCTCACCCTGTTACATTAAGGGGGTCAGGAGTTCACAACCCTCTCTTCAACTCTTCAAGCCAGGCTTTGAACTCCTGACCTGCCCGAAAGGGGGAGGCCCTCCATGCACAGTAGCTGCATTTACGAATGCATGCTGACTCTATGCCAGCACAGCGTAATCGAGAGAAATCTGATAAGATCTCGCTTCAGAAGGAGCTGCTCAGCCAGCCCTTTGTATTTATGGGTAAGTCTCATGGTTACCCCTGACCATAAATCATGTTAATTGGTTTACTGATAAAATGTCTGTCAGGCCCTATTCACATAGTGCTGTGGCACCCCCAGTTACTGTTTAATCTTTGTCCTGCAATAGTTCATCTGTTTAACTGACTGGAGGTGCGGAGGAGTGGAAAAGGGAGTTCTTATCCATAGATGCAAATTTAAGACACTGCTTGGTTGGTTGACCTCACAGACAAATGACACAACTTTCACTGAAACACAACTGACAACACATTGTTAACACATGAGTAGATCACCTTTCCAGGTTATCAGAGGTCTGTATTTTTCCCCCAATTAATTCAAATACATTACTTGATAAACCTCCTGATGTCTATTTCTTACATAAATCTCCTCAGTATACCTCACTGGTTGCTCTGATCTTTTCAAAGATGGCTATATCTCATTCTACAGGCTGGTGGTGATGAATAAAAATTGTCTGTAAAGATGTCTGCTTTTAGACTTCTCAGTAAATTGTATTGACTTTCTGGCAAGGACATTGAAGCCCACAGGACTAAACTGTCCCTCGTCAACAGATAGACCACACACACAAACGTTCATTTACCTGTCAGATTAACATTAGGAGCGACTCTGCTCCAGGCCATATGGCAAGGTACCAGGAACAATACTTGGAGAAAGAAGTATTTGTCTTCAAAAATGTCAACAATCATCAATTCACGAAAACCAAGACACTTTAAAAAGCAAAGGAGTATTAAGACACTTGTGTCTAATTTATATACTATAAAACAGGAAGACTTGTTCGGTTGTATTGAGCAGTGTTCTGCTTTAAAACTTTCCCTAGCGCTAGTATCTTTAGCGCAACTTAATTCTGATAGTTCATAGCGGCAGATAATTATACACAAGTTTCTTTCCAAGTGGATCATGTGCTTCTATAAGAAGCTGAGGCAATGCAACGCAATCTACTCTTATTTGGCTGGCGTTGATCTTTGCATGATTAATGGTTTGAAAGGATCCAGAAAAAAGGTCAAATGCAGGAGCTGCTATACGGGGTAATTAAGACAAACATGATTAATAACCCCAAGCTGCCACTGTGTTCTGTAAACAAGATGCAGCCAGATGGGATGCATATTTTGAATATCATACATTAGTTTTCCAGAGCATAAGGGCACAAAGCTATTGAAGGCACTCTGAAATAAGCTTTATATTAATGTTGCTGAAACACAGCTAATAGCTTGTGATGTATGGTGAGAGCGCATTAATGTAACAAACTTTATACCTCATTGAAACTCTACAATCGCTCTAAAAATAGTATTACATCAATGATCGCATTAATGGAATAGAAAAGTCAATGGACTTAATTGCTCCTTAGCTTTATTGTCTCCAGAATATGAGCTGTAGATAACACGAGTACAGTATAATAGCTCCATCATGGAGACTTTCAAAGCGAGCTGTGATAACGGTCCTGACTGAGAGAGGAAAAGTCTCCCACTCTTATTCAGTCCATTATCTTACTTACTCCCCTCTCTTTCTGCCCACCAGTGTGACTGACAGTGTAGAGGGATCAGGTCCAGCTTCCAGGGAAAGCAGGGAGACAGGTGTCAAAATGGTCCAGCAAGCAAATCTAACCCTCGCTAATCAGCCCTGTTGTTCCTCTACAATCCACGTCTAGTCAGCAGCTCTCATTCCGTATGAAAAACAATTACGCCGGTTTGAAGTTGAGTGCGCACTAACTCACCTGTCTCTTCTGATAAGTGTGAGGATGGAGCAGTGGGAGGTGAGAGGGAGACGGTGAGGGCAGTGGGAGAGAAGAGAAGCAGGAATCGGAGGCAGAGATGAGTCTGACGTGAAATGTGTTTGGATGTATCGCTTCTCAGGCTTCCCCAAAACAGCAGGGCTACATCTAAAGATATGTCAGACACTTGATTAACAACTCAAGTGAAGAAAGTCAACTAGAAAACACAAACAGCCTGCAATATTAAACGATGGGAGAAAAGATGAAACCAGAAGGATCAGAAGTGCTATTTTGATAAAAGAGAGGTGCTGTCTTCTTTCGTGAGACTGTTTGCTAGTTAGATTAATATTTCAAAACCTTAACAGATTTCAATGAAATCTACCCCAAAGTTGGGAAGATCCAGTGAGGGGTTCAAAAAAGATTTCTAAACAACTAAACATGCGGTAAGTTAAAGAAAATTTGGATATTAAAAACATATTATTATCTTGTAATTTTTTAGTAAAGTCAAACAATGTTCCTAGTCTATGTTCTGATATTTCACCCTGTATGTCAACCAAATATTTCAACCTCATGTCACTTGCCCCGGAAAAGCGGAAGATGGATGGATGGATGGATTTGTTAAAACTTTAGCAAACATACATTTAAATACATTATATAAGGCAAAATTATAGGTGTGTTTGGGATCATTGTTATGCTGATGAATTAAGCTGTTGCCCAAATACGATGGACCCAAATACAGTGGACCCAAATCTGACTGGACATGTCTGTGTTCATAATTTCATCAATCTGGACAAGATCTCCAACACTGCAGTCCAAACAATGGCAGAGCCTCCACCATGATTTACAAATGACTGAAGACAATCAACGTTATACCTCTCCTGATCTCAGGGAGCTCCTTGCAAATTACCTTGCTGATGCAAAAAATACTATAAACAAAATCTCTGTCAAACTGTGTCCTCTTTGGCATGTTTCGCAATTTCAACTAAGGAAACACAGAGTGGCTAAAGATATGACGATACAATTTAAAATTGGTTCTTTGCTAAATTGTGTGCTATGTGTTGACACATGTTTTGCACAGTACATTAAAATTAAACTGTCAAAATGTCTTCTTTCCTTCAAACCATCATAAAATCTAAAAAGTCATCTGCTGTCTGTTATCGCACATTAACAGGCCTACAGCGTTGGTGGACATGTAGCCAGAGACAACACGCATTAACACATTCATTAAAACGCGCATGAAAAGATGGGGTTAATTAACTGACAATATACAAGAGATTATTCCCTTACTTCAAAGGATAATTGCTCCAAGAAGGAGGAGGATACGCGAGCTGGGATGGACGAGGCACCACACAGTCATGTATTGAAATAATAGCTGACAAAGATCCTCAACATTTGTGTCAGTGTAATGCTCAGTGGCACCAAAAGCAGCGCCACTACCAGAGCCTCCGGTTTAATTCGTGGTGATGGGCCTGGGACTCTCCGCGGGCCGAGGAGGCCCACTGATGCGGTCGGCAGTCGGCCCTAATGCACCGGCTTGATGGGAGATGAGCGGGGAGGGGGAGCGGTCGCAGCCAATGGGCACTTGCTGAAGTAAGACCACAGTGACAGTAAGCAGCTGTGAGAACTTTCATTCTCGCTCAACAGGAGTCGGCGCTAAGTAAAAGCGTTTCAGAGGTTTGACAGAGGGGTGTTGCAGAGCTGTGATTAAATGGCAACTATGTGCAGACCTCTGCAAGTAGCTGCAGGTGGACAATAGAGTTTGACCAGTCAGATGAATGCTGAGGTCATTTACGGGACTCTTTTATCCACCATTCCCGTCTTTGCTTTGCATCCAGCTAAGATGATTACTTTTCTTTGACTACGAGGCGTGAATGGAGGAAAATGTCAGCTGCGATTCTTTTAATTATTTATTTGACTACATGAAGTTGCAAGTTTACACATTTCAGTGTGAACCAGTTTATCCTGCAATATTAAACATAGAAAAACAGCAAAACAGCAGATTTAAGAGGCAGGAAGCAGGATATGTAAATGAAGTTAGCCAGCCTTCTTCTAATCCTCTAGAAAATTTGTGGACTAAATGTTTCAGGTTTTTAGGGCTACGTTATCAATTGATATAATTAAAGTGCAAGGATGCGGTCTAACAGGGGGCGTCGTAATCTTACTACGTCCAATTCCATCATGCGGTCTAAGCATTGAATATACAACTACGATTAATATTTACCATCATGCAGTTATGAACCTCTGCCTGCTGGTTAAGATGCTGTTTACATCATATCTGTATAAAGATAAAGGTATGGTCTATTTTTTATTGTATTTTCATAGAACAACAACAGTCACCTGAAGCTCAAAATCAGCTAAACCAATGAGCTTCTGTTACCAAAAGAAGAGGAGGTCCTATGTCCATCTGTCATCCAGGGACAGGAAGTGAGGACAGTGGATCAATAAAAAAGAAAAAAAGAAAAAAACTAAACTGGGCTCAGAACACTGCAGCTGTCTTCAGGAGGGAGAAGAGCAGACTCCCTACTCCTCGGCTCCTGCTGAGTTATGTAGTTATGTAATTAATAATGGCCAGAAAATTGTTTTTGCTAAACATTCTGATGTCATACTGAAGTTGAACTTTGACTTTTAAATATGAAATGTCATCTATTTATTTTCATTATCACAATTTGCTCATGTATTCTTTAGTTATAGCCAAAAAAAGTGTTTTGCGAGGTCACAGAGACCCAAGATTCAAAAACTAGAATTAATTAATTTAATTATAACCTCACTGTAGAAACCTGAAGACTGTAGAATGACAACACCATGAGATTATGAATTACAATATAAATTTACAGTCGACATCTATGATGACGATGCTAAATTGCTGTCTAACTTTACTCAGCAGAACTACTTACAATATATTATTAAGAAAAGGTAACAAATTGCAGTTGACTGCACTTCAGTGCGTGCAATCTGACCCTCTCAGGAAAACGAGCAATAAAAAGAGCCACAACTCCCTGCGTGGGATGGTTTCACTTTCAGGGTCAGTAGACTTTCCAAAGTAACAAGCCGAGCATATGCCGCAGCAGTTCCCCTTATGTCCCAAGAAAGACCCAATTAATTCATCAATCTGTACACCTCTGTCACTGCCTAGTGCATTTTAGCCCCTTGCCAGCAGAGCTCTATCCATTACCGGCCAGGTTGTTGAGCTCTCTCCTCAGCCTGCCTGCCAAACAGCCATCCAGGGTGGCTGCTGGGTAATTACACATTGCCTTGACAACACACGATTGTTTTCCTAGCAGTATATTACTTCATTAGTACTTTCCAACATGCTGTATTTCTTTTTAAATGTCACATTTTTTTCGCCCAACTCAGTCCAATCTCAACTCGTCTGTATATCATAACAATCATTAATAACTGTCAGTCGGCAGCATCAGTTCAGCACACGGGCTGCCTCATTAGCATGGCCCAGCATTTGTTCTGTGGAGAGGCTGATTATTTTCTACAACAGGCCAGGCCAATTACTTTAGTGAAATGGTATCACATAAATCAAAACTTAACAAGGTGGCAAATTTGAAGTTATCTGATTCCAAGAGATACTGTAACTAATATGTCACTGTCACAAGTGCTCTCTGCAGGTATGCCGCCGCCATACCAAATATATCATCCCACAGGATCTCAGAGGCTTTCTAGAGGAAATTACCATATTCGGAAAAGTGGGTATGAAAATGGGAGGGTTCAAGCAAGCTGGCTTTGGGCAGTGCAGAGGGTGAAGTGGATGGAGAAAGACTGATTCACGCTCTAATGTCTTTTCAGGCCATCCCGAGCAATATAACATTTCGGCTTTTCTTGGAGCTCAGACGTCTCCTTTTACTCTTTACATGATGATGCTCATCCATCACGTCATGACAGCTACATCAAACCAACAACAAACACGCAAACCCAGCAATCTAAAATATGCTGACACCACACGCAGACACACAAATACTGAACACTTAAGCTCTGCTCTGAGTGGCCTTTTTGTCTGTTTAAACTATATTTTCATTCTGCTGGGAATTCCCACAACCCAGAATGTGTGATAAAGTACACTTCTGTCCGCTAGGCACTGACACGAGAGCGATTGCAGAAGCTGTGTAAATGGGTTTCTGTTTGTTTGCCCTTGTTTCTTCTCCCTCCACCAACAGAAGCTGCAGTATGCGCTGCACAATGACTGGTTTTTACTCGCTGTTAGTTAAAGAGAGATTACCTCTCACTAAAACATTCACCTCATCTTGATGTCATTTGCTCCATTTGTTTTCCACTGTCTGCAGCACTGCCTCTGCTCATTTCTCATTTTTAAGTGAGGATTGAGGACAGATGGATGCGAACTCAAAGTTTCTGATCTTTAGCAGAAGTTATGGAGGGTTATCTTTGGCTGTATATCTCTGCTCTGGCAGCGCTCCCCTGGTGATGAAGGATTAACCACCGCAGCTGTCTCTTCCCCAGGATGATGCAGTGCACTGCTCCCCGACACGACAGCATCACTTAATCTTAATGTCCGCTTCTCCAGAGCGGCCGCACAGGACAAAGCCAATCAGCATCACATGCCATGGGGATGGACCTACAGCTTGGCCCTGGAGTTTCTCACCCTTGCAGGCCTATTCATCAACTTCAGCCACACCAATCCCAGAGTTCTCCCCTCGCAAACCACAGCTGAGCCGCCCAGTGATGTATAGGACACTCAGGGAGGGGGGCCCAGGCCTGCCGTGCGCAAGAGAACACTTATCAGATTGCACATTATGCACTGCTTTGTGTTACTGAATGGAAAAAAGAGGAAAGAGAAGTAATGAATGTACTCAGCCTTCCTTCAGCCCAGACCACCTATTTGCTGTGTTTAAAGAGATATCTGTTCAATAGTGCTCTAGCATTAAGGATGAGGTAGATCCAGAATAATGATCACTGTTCATTTAGATAAATTGCACTCAGAGAATCCATTTGTAAAGATCTGAATTCAGCTGGAAGCAAAGAGAAGGGGATATTTGCTCCACATCCTCTCCAAACTATTACTGGTAATACAGGATGTGCATGCCTCACAGTATGGGGGAAGCTATCTCATAATCTCACGCAGGTTGCAGTCTTTATGATATGAAAACGCACACAGCGACGTATGCAAGACACATGTTACTCATCGACTTGAAAGCAAGATTCATTTTCTGGCCATGCGATGCTTAACATGTAATACTGCTGAAAGGGGGAGGGTTGGGGGGCATGCAAAGCGAAGCACATGTAAAGCATTCGGAGCTGATCACTGAGAAGAGCGCGCTGCATTGGTGCAATATCAAAGAACAAAGTACGAACACATACAGCTAATCCTTTAAAGTCAAAGACGTTTGATCGAGGGATAATCATGCCCTATCGTGACCCATCCTGATAATATAAAACTACGCTAAACAATATGATGATAGCCTTCCTGTAGCAATGAGAGCACTTTGCCAACACCAGCCATCAACCCCCATTGTGAACCTGATAATAAAGAGATGACACTTTTATGATACCATAATTAACAGTGCTCTAGGATGAAATTAAATCAATATGCCCATCTAATATCATTTTCCCTAGTTATGCAAATCAAACATTCAAAGCCCTTGGAAAGTGATATGAATTGCTTTCACATTTCAGTTCACACATATTATCATATCAGACCTCTTGGGTTTGATGACATGGAGGAGGGGGGGGGAGAGACTTAACGATGTGAAGACTGCGCTGGGGAGATGAGAGCGACTCTGACTGCTGATTAGCTCGACGAGACAACAGGATGATAATGTGAGCGCTAAGATTAAAACAGTTCTACTTATTTCTAAGATAAAACGGTAAATCACGCCGTAGTGGGGATCAGAGTGGAAAAAAGAAATCTGGAGAATGTTACACATCAGATTTAAGCACCTCTGCTGCAGAGTAACAAAACGTCTACCGTGCCATAATGAGATAAATTATAACTTTTAATTCCCCAGAACACATGCTAGCACCCTTTTTAGAAACGCTGTATCTCTGCAGTGGGAGGTGAGGTGAAAGTATACGGCCTTTCCCTTTATGGATATGAGACAAAAGGGAGGCTGTGATGGCTGGGTGCAGACAACGCTAGCAGCGGCGGAGGGGGTGGCTAATGGCCGTGATTAATGACAATGGGCCAGAGGAGAGCTGGGACACCGGCGCTACATATATCATCCCTTCTCATCAGTCTATGCACCTCTGTGGCCTCTTCTCTGCAAACCGGCACACTACAGCAAGAAAAAAAGAAAACACATCATCTACTCCCAGTCAGCATACCACTGAGAAGGTTCCAGCGCGAGTCTTTATGGGCGTCGTAGATGATAGCTAAGCAGGGAAATGACATGTAGAATAAGATACAATGAGTAAAGGGGAGGTGGCCGCGTGTGTGATCACTCATGTTTTTCATGAACTGAATACTTCCTGTGCTTAAGTCGGATTTCCAAGGTCTAATCTTCCATATGGAGAGAGATGAGTTATTGGCTATTTATGAATAGAAGTGATGATGAATGGTGCTGCATTTATCTGCATAAGTAACTCCAAGGGCTGGCACAGAAGTTCAGGCAGCTATAATAAACATAGTTTGCACTCAGGGGCAGCTCTTTATTTATGAGGCTCTGCGAATAGATATTATGTGGCCATCATAGTTCCCTTCATTCCCTTGAGGACAGGACAGGAAATAGCTCCTATATATGGAATAGATTTAGAGTTTAAACTACTCTGACCAAGCTCAGCACCATCACTGTAATAAACTCTACTAAGGGTTTAGTTATGGCCATTTAATGAACTGCATTCTTATGGGAATTATAACACACTGTGGGACTTGTGGTTTTAATTAGGAGGCACCTTGTTGGATCCTAGTTAATACCTCTGACTTACTGAAAACATGGCAAATTAATCCCCAATTAATACTACAGACAGATTTAGTCATTATGAAACTGCTTTCACATAAAGGGATGAAAATATCCCATATTTTAATAGTTTAATCTTTTTTTCTGTGATGAGAAAACCATCCCCGCAGAAAACAAGTTCCGCTAACTCTTGACCTCCACTTCGCCTCCTTTAGTACGCAACAAAGTGACAAAACCACTTCCTACCTGTACTGGAGACTAACTTAGTGGATTTATAGTGTGAAACAAAGACATTTATGCTTTTACTTTAATTCAATGCATTTCAGTGTAAATACTGGAGTTTCAACAAATGGTTATTGCAGTGCTAAGATAATTCAAGTCATGTAATAAGCAGATTAATTAAGCTAACCAGCAGTATATACAGGAGCTGCAATTAGTTATAACTTTAGCCAAATACGCGTCTTCTACAAAACTGCATTAATACTACTGCTGCTACTACTACAACTTCCACCACCAATAATCTTAGCATAATGATCATAGTATATGTATACACTACTGTTCCCTAACTCCTCCTACATCCGCTAATTAAATTAGACAAAATGTACTATGTAAACTGCCTAGCGTAACAGGATCATCATACATAGCTTTTGGGAAATATTTTTACAACTCAAATTCTTTCAAAAATGATATATTTTATGCGTAGCAGCTGATTACAAAATGAACAGCGACATTATGATACATACGCGTAACATAGACACGTACACGTAATGTTGTTGACAGTACTCTGAGGTCATCAAACAGTGATCCTAATAGTGCCTGTAATTGATCATGTCTTCAAAAATGAATATACAGCTTGCAAAGTAGAATAACAATAAATATGTGCATTTATTATTCATTTGTTTGTTGTTTACGAACAGGCGTTTTTGCCACCATACTATATAAAGTGATATATTATGAACATAAAAAGAAGAGTTAACATACATGTCTGTGTTTTTATACGTGAGCAAGGGAACAAGCGTCACAGGTCTGGAAATAAATGAACATAGCAAGGATTTTTGCATTTGTGGAAAATGTATGAAAAAATACCTCAATTTCTTAACTAAATGAACATTTTTCAGACTGAACCACTAAAAATATCATGTTTTTCCAACTTTTACAAAACGTCCTGGAATTTTCTATAATCTATATGTGAATGTATATGCAATCAAACATAGATATCCATATATTTAGCTATTGTTTTACTGACAACTGTTTTTTGGTCTTACATTTGGCATTTTGGCTATTTTCACAACACAAGACATTAGACTAGAGGCTTGTCAGGTAATGCTACAGTTTTAGCATTTTTAAAGCAAAATTGACTAATTTAGGCCAACTCCTTAAGGTGTTGTCAGTGCTAAAAACAGATAACTTTAAGTCTTCATAGGAAAGAGTGAAATAACAGCTATATAAGTCCAAGAGGATTTTAAAAATATCCCAATTTCATTGTACAAATTACAGCACATTTATATTTTCTTGCATATCTTTCTTCTAATTATTTCTGAAAGCTCTCTACTCTAGGACATTCAAACATTACAGTGAATTTAAATTCTTGCACTCGAACAGCATCGGGCTCCTCTTTCTTTTCCTGAGGGCAATTTGTTCAAGAGAACGTTGCCTTTAAACTATTCCCCTCAGGAATAATTTCTGTCCTTCACACTCAATTCTTGTTTAATTTTAGAAAACAAGCTGATAGGTAATTAGTCATTAATCCAGTCTTCTGTGTTTCAAAATTGCTTGCTACTGGCAATAGTTAGAATTTAGCTCTTTCCTTTTGCTCTTTATTGCTTATTAAATGCACAAACAAGGCATCTTGGGAGAAAACAGGCATCTTTTGTCTCACCAACTGTTCTCTCCTATTTTCCATGGGTGCTACGTATAATTAATATCTCAGCCGTGCCGGAGGTTGTCATTTTTCAAATGGTTTCCCTGGAAATGTTCTACACCTCTTAATGGCCCTGCTAATGCTGTAGCTGTCATGTCTTGGACAGCTGCACTTTTACAAGACAAACTCAGCTGTGCCACGGGCTTCTCTGTGGACTTACTCACTCAAAGGTTTAGAGGCTGGTGCTGCCAGCTGGCAATAGAACACATAACACTTGATTAATCTTTACCTTGTGTCTATGAATGGCAAGTCACCTTCCAGTAGTGTCCCTGGTGTGCAAAATATTTTTACAATTTTCTGATGGATGATGGGTTGGACAAACAGCCACAAATTCAATTGAAACCAGATGACCACTTACTGATGGCCTCCAGTGTGTTAAGAGCTGAGAAGATCTGTAAAACATACTCAAAGCATTAAAAGTGCAAAATCAAAGAAATTGTAGGACTAATATATTCAGTTGTGAATAAAATACTCCAGTTCAAACATTTATACACTTGTAGAGAATCAGATGTGTAGAAGCTGTTTTTAACAATCTGTGGGTCAGCATCTACTAAACACCCGTAAAATGTTCTAAATTGTCACATATCATCAATCAATACAGAGCATTTTTTTTTTAAAAAAAAAAAAATTACAAACTATTTTTTATGAATGATCTATTTAGGAGGAATAGGTACAACTGAAGCAATGTAACTAGATGCCAGTAGAAGGAAATTAGCAGACAACTAATTGAGTAATTATTGTCGATGTATATTATAAAGAAAAATAACTAGTGCTGTCGGGGTTAATCTCGTTAAAATTACGTTAACGCCATAACCGCATTAACGCGGCAAATCTCCGTTAGCAAGTTAGCACGGATCACCCGGTGCGTGGGACTGCACGGCGCTAACGTCAACGAGCTAGCTGCGCTAAAACTAACATGGCTTGCAGGAACAATCACACAAGGATACTAACCTTGGTAACCACAGGTTACTAGGTAAAAATGTATATTCCCCAGCTAGTTAAAGAATAATTACTGACAGTTACTATGGAAAACCGGTCACAAAGACAATGCTGGACCAAGAAAACCTCCTTCAATGCTTTGGTCGCTAGCATAATGCTGTAGCTGCTTGTGGAAAACTTATCTGGAAACACATGCCAACTGCTCACTGAGAGGTGGTGAAAAATTGAAAAGGTGCAACCAGATGCAGAAATGGACAACGTTCGCTTTAAAGTAAAAGTTGTGACTTATTCCTGCATTGTTCAAAAGGTGCAAATTTTACTTTAAAGGAAACAGTTCTCTGTTTACAGTTCACTCCACAGTCTTTGCAGTTTTGCTACCACTTGGTGGGTAGTAAGCAAGTGTTTGGAGACAAGTCCATGTCTGCTACGCAAACTATGGGAGACTGCAGCAATCTTCTAGCAAGAAAAAAAAAATCCCAAGAGGTCTTCAGTGCAGCACCATATAGCTCTTTCTGTGCAATTTCACCTACCAAAAGCCAGCAACCTCCTGAAACCACTTTCAAACTGGCCTGAGAATACATGTTTCCCAGTGACTTCTGGTTGATCACTGTTGGTCACTGGCAGGGTCTATCTGTCTCTGAGTTTTAGCGGTCAAATTTCACAGCAACTGCCTGGGACCTCTCTCAACTAGTCTTGTATTATGCATTTTTTCCTACTGACTTTTTGTTGCTGGAGGGTTACTGACCTGTCTCTAGGCCTGTGCAACTGGGGCGTTAATGGTTGTAGCTTATGTCAGAAAAAAATCTTATTAGAAAACATTCCCTAATGATTGCTCTCAATGGGGAGTCATTTTAGGCCTGGCAAAAATCCTAGCTTAAAGATGAGTAAAAATAATAAAAGCAATGTTGTGTGCGATTCACAGGTAACTGGCTAGCTAGCTCTGAGGATACCTATGTTCACACATTAAAGTCTTATGAAAGTATAAGACATTATGAATGAGGTGAAAAAATCAGTTTTGAATTTAACTTAAGGCCCAAACAGCATTTATTCTGCTTTGTGAAGAAAGGATGTGATCATACTCGTGCTCTGTGAGCTTTCTAACTGTCCTCTTTGAAGACATTTTAAGTAATATATTTAGTGTTTTTCATGCAAACACAAAAAGAAAGTTCAGTTAAAATTCCTCCATCACAAAAACAAAAGATCCACTGAAGTAAAGATGTGCCAGTCGTGATAAGTAAATCAACATGATGTGTGATATAATCACTGGCTAAGCACAAGTGCTGCTGTTTTCTTCATTTCAAACACTGTCTCTTTATTCCTTTCCTGAGAACACATATTGTTGACTGTGAGATGGTTATCATAATTCATCAGAGTTCAGCTCGAGTTCAAGACAAACACTTTATATGCTTGTTACTTCCTAATAAAACAACACCGACAAAGCTGCCGTTTGCACATGTGCGTCATGCATGCGCTGTGTGTATGATCAGTGGGGAAAACAAAGACCGCATACAACCACCAGGTGTTGCTTGAAGTGAGAACACCACGAAAAAGCATTCATCAAGAAACAAGAAGTGTGTGGTCACAGGACATATGATACTGCACAAAAACAAGCTTGCCTAAAGGACAACAAATGTAAAAAAGAATTTAAAAAGACAAAAACTGCAAGCCCCAGTTGGTTTACATCTCTATCTTTGTTGGAAGCACAGCATGACGGTGGCCCTTCAACCCCCATTTTCCAGAAGCTTAGACCTGGTTGTTTGATGAGGGCTTATCCCTCAGCTGACATATTATCGTTGGACAGGCCTCTGGCTGCGCCAAAAGAACAAGCTACGCAAAGGATTAGCCTCCACACTCGTGCTAATGCAGTCAAACTGTCAGAGAGATCAAAGCTGCTCACTCCAGATTAAGACCAATTAAAGTAGGTGGCCCTACACAAATTAATAGCTGGAGCGCTCACCTGTTAAAAGGAGGAAAAAAACAGTAAGAGGCTTTGTTCTCTCGGCTGAAGTGAAAAAATGCCGAGCTTTCCTGTTGTCAGTCAGTTATGTGTTATGGCAGGCAGTCAGCAAACAAAATCATTTGTTTCATGAGGTTATGAAAAACTGCACGTGTTTATTGCATGGCAGTTACACCCACACGATCTCAAACCACCAGACGAGAGCAGTTACGTCCCGATGCTAACATGGCAGTTGTGATTGCTTCCTTTAATGGAGCAATTTAAAATAATTGGCACTTTGCTTTGAAGGCCACCTTCTCATTATTAGACTTTGATTTGGCTTTTACGGGGTTGTACATTTTGTTACATAGTGCACATACTGTGTAGAGTTTAGAGCAGCCGCCAAATCCATTAAGCTAGGCTACTGAGAGGACTTCTTGCCTCCCTTTTAAAAGGTTGGAATGACTTAAAAAAAGACACTTTGTCATTTGTCAACAGCGCTGGTAGCAAACCCCGCACACAATTTGCACCTGGTTTTCAGTGCCAAGGTTTTAAACTGTGGTACATCATTTTTGAAAATTTAGGATTATTTAGGGCAACAAGTATGACTTATTATAATCATATTTCTTCATATATTATTAGACTACAGTAAGTTTGTATAATTCACCGTTCATTTACATTCACTGTCTGAAACTCCTCTTTACTTTAAAGTCAACTTTCTTCTGATTGGCTACCCCTTTCAAACAAAATCAATAGCAGGTGGGTGGGGCTTCTGTGCTCACCTGCATATAGTAAAAATATACAGTGCTGTGAAAAAGTATTTTTTACATTTATCACACTTACATGTTTCAGATTGTCACATTTTTCACAATTTGTAATATAAGATAACCAGAGTAAACACAAAAAGCTGTTTTTAAATGAGAAAAAGGTGGTAAAGCAGCCTCAGTTCGCCAAACTACCACCACCATGCTTGACTGTTGGTACGATGTTCTTTTTATTGCGGCACTCAAACCTTACAAAACTTAAACTTTTGTCTCATCTGTCAACAGAATATTTTCCCAAATGTTTTGGGGGATCATAAAAGTGTTTTTGGCAAATGTGAGATGAGTTTTTGTTTTCTTTTTGGTCACCAGTGGTTTGCATCTTGGAATCCCATGTCTCCTTTTCTTTGTTGAGTCATGAACACTGACCTTAACTGAGGCAAGTGAGGCCTGCAGTCCTTTGGATGTTGTTCTGAGTTCTTTTGTGACATCCTGGATGAGTCTTCAAAGCACTGTTGGAGTCATTTTGGTAGGCTGGCCTCTCCTGGAAAGGTTCACCGCTGCTCCAAGATTTATCTATTTGTAGATAAAATCTCTCACGGTGGTTCACTGGAGTCCTGAAGCCTTAGAAATGGGTTTGGATGATGTGTTACTTTGTTTCCTTTTGTCAGACAGTTTCTGTTTAAGTGATTCTTTTTAATTCAGCGTGTCTGGCAATAATCCAGCCTGGGTGTGGTTAGTCAAACTGACTACATCTTTCCAAAGAAATGTATCTTGGGGATCAGCACATGATGATTTAAGAAGGGGGACCCTTTAAACAAAGGTTTGGATAGGTTTGAACTTTTTCTGTTAAAATTGAACTTGAACATCTATCATTGTAGTATATATATGAGAAAAAGCCTAAGTGATAACCTTTAGAGTTTATTCCAAATATCCAGACCTCAAAAGCATTTGCTTTTAGAACTGAAATAAGAAACAAAAAGAATACAGAAGGGGTTAATGGCCTCAGTTATTACAGCAAGGCGAACATCTGAGACTGAGGCATCTGAACCACAGCTGGCCAGATAGGCTGCAGGTCATCTGAGGGCCAACGGAGGCTCTGCTGATCAAGGCCTCTGCTCCTGACAGGGGGATGAATGATGACTACAGAGTAAATGCCAAAACTATAAATTTAGTCCCACACTGACCCAGAGCTCCTCTAAAGTTTATTTACATTTTCACGTAGCGTCTAAGCTTGAACGTCAGTGTCAAAGGATCTCAAGGCCGGATGAATTAGCGATTGCAGTGCGAATGCTCTAAAGCACGCATTGCAGGGAAAGTTCATTTCACTCCAACATGTCCGTTGCGAGCGCTGCTGAGGAGCAGACTGAAAGAATCTTTCATTAACTTGTCTTTTCTTGTTACTTGCTCTGAATCTTGCTTTTGACTCGATCCAGCCGAGCTGAGTAGAACCGGGTGTAGTGTCAAAACCGCTCTTGAAATACGGCTTTGTCCCGTCAATTACAAACACTAATGAGTGAATTTTGCTTCCAAAAAAAATAAAAAGAATCTGAAGCCAGACACATTTTTATATGTGGAAAATAAATAAATAAGCTCAGCACCCCATGGTTAACTTTCCAATAGGCTTCGCAGAGAGCTCTGTTTGATGTGGATGCCTAGAGTTGACTGTGTTTGGACAGTCATGGGGTGGAGCTGCCAGGCTTTTAACTGCTCCAGAGAACACAACCCACCACAGAGCAGCACATAGGAGTCCCTCTGTCCCGAGGCTGGACACAAACTATCAACTGAGAGAATGAGAGCGAGAACCACAGTGGGATTCATTCCCGCACAGTCCTGGAGGCTAACGCAGCGGCAGTGAAACACCTTGAAGACCTTTGTAGTGCGATTCTCAAAAAGCATTTCATCTGCTCCACATTGCAGCGCTAAAAGAGATTAATATTAAATCTTCTATTCAAAACATTTTATTTCTCAACACTTGACAGCTACAGGTGAAGAGACGGGGCAGGCAAAAGCTTACTTTATGAATTAAATCGTATTTAACTCACATCTGTCAAGGCAGGCAAGTATAAGACATACATTCAAAGGAGGTGGAAAGAAGTCATTGCTCCTATTTTGTGGTGTGGGAGGCATGCAATGCCTAATTTGAGAGAACGAACGTGCTTAAGTTATTACTGCAGGAAGGCAATCTGTCAAAGGCAGGCTGTTTTGGCATGTTGCATACCGCTGCTGAGATCATAGAGTCAGATTCTGCTTGCAATTACTGCTGAAGGACCTTGGATGCAGGCAGACGGCCATTAATCCTACTTCTGGCCCTGCACACTACGACATATCAAAATTCCCACTGTCCTGCATGCCACAGCTCTGGGAAAATGTACCAAAGCAGCCAAACCGCACCAGTGGAGTAATTGATGCCATCATTAATGTAATTAGGTACATTTAAATCAGCAGTACGCTATGGCTTACTTTGATCTGCAATGTATGGGCATTTACAGGGGAGAGGAGACCACTCAAATGTACTCTATTAACAGAACGTTACTAGAGCCGAGGATGAAAAATGAGTTAGCAGGCCGGTAGCTTCTTAAGCGATCAGAGAAGCAGAATTGAAGTGTAAAAATTCAAATGCCCTGCATTTACAGCGTTCCTCAAATCCAGACAGTTGAGCGTTTGAGAAGAAACAATGCAGTCTTCCGTTTAAAGACAGAAATGCTTCATTTAGAAGTAATGAAGTCAGCTATGCTATGTTCGTGCTTATGGTGCTCAGCGCTAGCTAATTTCACTTTAGCTGTGTCAGTCTGCTGACTTTATTAGCCCATTCTACCAAGTTCACTAAACGTTATCCTATAATTTCTATTTGGGATTGTAATTGTAGCCACTGTTCAAGAAACATTATGTTATCTCTTGTTTTAGGTAACAGGGAAAAACGTATTATAGAAAAACACCAATATATATGTAGCAGCGTTGTACATGGATTGGATTTTAAATACTTAAATACATAGTTATACATGGTATATGTGTATAACTATGCTATATTTATATATGTTATATTATATTTTTGACTTTCTAATACATCATGTATTATTTGAATAAATGTGTTATTTCAAATCTTTGAATTACTGATGTATTAATTGTTGTCTTTGAATATATTTGAAATTAAGTTGAGCAAACAGTAGAAAATATATGCCTGAAACGAAGAGGAGTTTAAAAATAAAGTAGCATAAAATTAATTACAAGTATGACCAAGCATGAATTCATTTACATGCTGTTAACCACTGTTGAAAGCATGATAAAGTATGAGGGTCTTTGGGAAACAAAGTGCATTAGTAAAGCAGTAACACATGGAAAAACCCAGTATACAGTTCTTACCACTAGATTATACAGCTTAGTAAATACACGGGATTCTGAGTGTGTTCAGTTTCTTTTCCACTGACATCCATATGTACAATGAAAACAGGCTCCCTTAAAAAGTCTGCTGCCTCTTTGTTGTCATCACCAAACCATGTTGTTTGCTATACAAAGGCTGTGGTTTCATCTGAGTGAAAGCAGCACACACACTGAAGAGAAAAGGGCTTCAAAGAGAGAGATTCATCATCGTGCCTCGCCCCTCCCACTCACAATACACCTACGCATCTCTGTGATCAGGTCATTGGGCTGTTTAATGTGGTATGACATTTTATCCCCACCTTAACTGTCTTAAAGCAGTGGGTTATGCATGGAGTCACTTCAGTATCGGCGAATGCCTGAGTTTCTTTAACCCACTGATAGGTTTAGTTGGGAAAAAAAAGAAGTTAATGTCCCCATCAAAGGAAAACGTTGACACTGCCATAACTATAGCTGTAAATGGCTTAAAAAGAGAAACTCAGAAGAGGATAAAGGTAATTTCATGAAAAGAAAAAGGAAACTTGGACTTTGTGTCCAAAAAGCAACCCACAATGAACCTGAAGAAAATGCTGGCACGGGAGAATCCAGTTCCACGAACTGCAGCGGAAGATTTTGTCACGCGTCCAAATATCTGCATAGAGTGTCATGTTATGCCCGTGCATCTGCGTGTTCTGAATAACTAGCATGACTTCCGTGCAGATGGTCACAGGATGTGACCACCTCATATCGCCTGTTCCCATC
This sequence comes from Simochromis diagramma, assembly GCF_900408965.1. Classification (NCBI taxonomy): domain Eukaryota; kingdom Metazoa; phylum Chordata; class Actinopteri; order Cichliformes; family Cichlidae; genus Simochromis; species Simochromis diagramma. The sequence goes on along the minus strand of NW_024386972.1, from coordinate 3,254,655 downwards.
CATCTACCGCTAAATAGCTCCTTTGACACCCCGTGCCCGCGTCTCGCCTCACATGATAGCCACCATTTTGAAAATAACACAAAGAAGAGATGAGCAGAAGTCTTTCTTTCTTTTACTTCCAAAACATCGCTTCACATGCACAGTGCACCCCACAAGAACTTTTGACCTGTTTGTGGCAGGCTGTGAGTCACGAGTTAGCTCTCTTGATATCACTCCTTTGAAATCTTAATGTCCAACTGCCCTTCTTCATGGCCCCCGCTCAACAGCTAAATCAGATTTATAACTACTGTCAAAGGCAGGGATGACAGATAAATTAATCTTCCCTTCACGAGTTTACATCTTGGGCATCTGGACTGCTGATCTTGCCCTAACAAGCGTAGAGGTCTTGGTGAGCTGTCTTTTAATGTTGATGTGTTCATGGCTGGAGATGAATGGCTCTGTCATAGGAATCTATTTATACAGCAGTTATATAGCAGTGCCACCAGATCCAGGACATTGCACTTGCCTAAGATGAGCAACAGCATCTGTTAGAGGAAGTCAGCAAATGACACTTTCTTTGGTTTTGGAGCACTGGTCAGTGTAATGTGTGCCTGTTACTGTCAGATTAAGCAATAAAAACCAAAACAAAACAGGAGAGCCAGCAATGATGGAAAAATGTTATTTTCTTCATCAAACAAAGCACTCTGAGAGTTTATAATGTTTTTTGTAGAATCAAATATTTAGAAAAAGATGTATCTGGATATGAAATTGAATCAAAATATATCGTTTTTTAGCTGATGACTGTCATGATCTTTTGTTATTCATTTGCACAAAAATGAAAGGTGACACATTTTTTTGAATTAATGCATCACAATAACTCACAATATTTTCAAGTGGACACAAATAACAGAAACCAACAACAAATCAACTGAATGGAGTCGAAGAAAAGATTCTTACATTTACTTTATGGACCATAATCTATTAGGACAGGCTAACATTTTGGTGTAAGGAAGATATTATTGAACAAAAAATGAAAAACAATGCTCTTCACACAATCGTCCTGTAACATAACGTACTTCACAGTCTATGAATTCCAGGGAAACTGGAAATTGTAGCTTTCGACACTGGATCAAACTGAAGATATCTGGTGTTTGATAACTGAGCACTATGTCAGGTTCTAAACACAGACATTTACCAACAGGATTTGCTGACCATAGCAGCAAATCTGCATTTTTGTACCAAACATCATCATACCAAACAGACACAAACAACAACACACAATCGATAATGAAAACAGACTTCGTGATGATTCCACAGGAGGTGGACCCAAACACAGGACACAAGGAAGTGGATTATAAAGCCAAAATCTTTTAATCCAAAAACAAGCGATGGTCACAGACGTAAAGGCGGTCAGTCAAGGCAAATGATGAAAGCAGGAGGGACGCAAAAGGCACATGGAACTATATAAAAAATAAAATAAAATAAAAAAAACTACTAGAAATCCTACAAGCTTGACTACAAAAAGTACAAGAGCAGAATAATCAATTTTAAAGAAAAAACTAACAAAGACAGGAAGTGTCAAGAAATAACCAAACTACAACAGGGAAGGACTTCTCTGTAGAATAAATAGGAAAAAAATCTGACACCATGACATAATGTGCTGGTGAAGTAAAACAAAGTAGACTGCTAAAGGTTGCTAAAGAAGTGACAGCTCAATCTAAAGAGCTGGCTCGCTTCCTCGCTTAGCTAGTTCACTTCTGAAATTCTGCAGCATACAAGAGTTTTCAAAATGTGCTGTCCAATTGTGGGTAAAGTGCCAGTCCATTGTTGGCAAATGGACTGGCTCTTATATAGCACTTTTCTACTGTCTTCACGCACACACTCACACTGATGGATGCATCAAGGGAAACTGGGACTTCAGTAGCTTGCACAAGAATTGTTTAGCAAGCCTGGGATTGATCGACCAACATTCAGACTGGTAGATGACCCGACCTTTCAAAGAAGGATGATTATCCTTGGAATGCTTATTATCAAAAGATCTGTAAATGACAACTCAACTCAGTTAAAAGGAAGTTTTTCCTCCCCACTGTCACCAAGTGCTTGTTCATAGGGGTTCATCTGATTGTTAAACCGCTGTGTTATGATTTGATGATATATAATAAATACAGGGATGGGTGACTTTTAAAAGCAGTGGTCAGCCAAGCGAACTGGGTGCAACGGACAAGAGACGCAACCAGTTGGACTGACGTTCAGCAGCACCATTAGCTTGGAATAATAAACTAGGCATCTTCCAAATTGCAATCATTAAAATATAAGTCAAACGAAAAAAAACAACATAGTCTGAGATTAACATGGTACTATCATATAATTGGTGGCGAATTGTAGCCAGCTGAAAAACAGGACCACCGGGACTGCAGAACTCAAGCTTGTCATTGTCAGCCCACCCTCCTCAGTGCCTAACACACCTCCTCACCCCATCACATGAATCCCAGTCACCACCCTCCCCTGCATCTGCAACAAAAGATACTTTGAGGTCATGCTCCTCTTCTTTGTGCCCACCACAGCGTGAGAACAGAACCAATCGAGACAAGGATGACTTAAGTGGCACTAATAATGAAAAGTCCATCATATAAGGGAAAACCAGTAGTGCTCCAGAAGAAGCTCCAAAGCGATGCGCAAACAAATCAACTGTGAAGAATTTAATATTTTGTATAATTTTCCCAGCCTTTAAACTGAAATTATTTGACTTCCCTCATCAAACTGCGTAACGGACTTCATTGATGATAATATGTCTGAGCTTTAAGCCGCACCCCTCTCTATATTCATCGCCCCGAGAATCCTCTGTGGGGGTTTAAAACTTCAAACAGTTCCTCATGAAAAAGTCAGAAGGTGTCAGACATGTGTTCCCCCTCCTCGCACCCCTACCCTGCCGGCTTGCCAACACCAAAGGCCAGAATTGATTTTGTGTGAAGCAAGACCAGCTCCACCCCCATCAGGGATCACCTGCCTTACTCCCTGACTGTGCCTCTCACACAGCACTAACAATCAGGGGAAAACATCAAAATACTGACAAGATATCTGTGGTTATCAGAGTATATTTTGCTAATCATGTATCACATAGTGTAGAAGAATTGCAGAGTGCGTTTTGTACAAAGTGATTTCCTGTCAGAACATCTGACGGACGTTAAATTGTTACATTTAATTTCTTTCTACTCTAATTCCACATGGATGATCCTTGTGTATGAGCTAATAAAGTGAGGTTTATGTTAGATTCACGGCAGATTATGTGAGATAAGAGCATCGTCCTTCGACTCAGAAGGCTATAAAGCTAATCTAGCTGTAAATAAAAAAAAATGCAGTATGAAAGGTCAGTCAAGAGCCAACAGAGATAAAAGTCTGAGATGGCTTTTCATGTAGGGTGATCCATTCACGATCCCCTTTAAATTAAACATTCCTTCCTGTTTGTCTGCATGTGCTCATCCTGGAAGGCACCGGCAACATGGAGTGGGTCAGTTTCTGATTTGTTTTGTGTTTTGAGTTCCTAAATTTGTTGTGATCCATCATCACAACATCAAAATCTAATCTGATAAGTTGTTTAAGGAGAATTCAAAAGGCTAATCCAGTTTAAGTAAGCTATTTTTTTCCTATAGAAGACATTTTGACTTGTCAGAGCAGGTGTAGCACAGCTGTAGCTAACGCCATTGTGTATTTAATAACATTACTAATGGCTCGGTTTGTTGTGCGTTCCAGTAAGCCAAGTCAGCAAGTGTGTTTAATAACAGGACCGGAACAGCTAAATACAATGCAGCTATCATTAATGTAATGGCTTGCACCTGCTTTCTTCCTACTGTGACAAGTTAGCTCCCACCAATAGCAAAAAATGTTGTGTTGAGCTGATTGCTCAGATTGCTTTTGTTTACTGACCGATTCAATAAATGAGTTGAAAGTAAATAGAAATGTAGTAAATATACAGTTTTTACTCAAAATGATAGTTTTGTCCGTCAATGGCAGCCATGAATTCCAGTTGACTGTTTGTTGACATTATCTGATAAATGTTCACTCCATGTCTCGTGAACTTCCTCTCACACGTTGGATAACAGACATTTCATTGAAGGCACTGAGCTCCAGTGGCTACTATCACCACTCCATCATAGACAGAATTACAGCTAACAGCTTCTTCTCTAAATATTTCTTGTCTGGCTGTGCTTTGGGTCATTGTTCTGCTGCAGGAGGAAATTGGCTTCAATTATTTGATAATGTTCCTCATTCCTAGATCTGAAATCAACTTACCATAAGCTAAAATGTTTCAGTGGTTTACGGTATAAAAATGCATGTGCTAATAGAATAGAATAGAATAGAATTCAACTTTATTGTCATTGCACATGCACAGGTACAGGGCAACGAAATGCAGTTTGCATCCATCCAGAAGTGCTTTAGTGATATAGATATATTACAATATATATTAGCAATAATATAGATATGTGAGTATATTACAGAAATGGGTCTATTATGGTATGTTTTAATGTACACGGTATGAAGTATGCCTGTAATGTAATGCCTGCACCTCATTAGCAGGCTACTCGTGAACCATGCTAACATTTCTATCTGTGTCTTTCAACAAAATACAATGTTGATATTTAAGGACATAGGAGAATCTCTTTGGGTTCCTTTGTTGCGGTGTAAAACTGGATATTTAAAATCGTGTGATTCTACTGGTACGGATACTTGTTTCTAAATTTCTGGCACTGTGGCATCCCTAACCTGTACTAGTTTTTTCTTATCTTTCTCTCTCTACAGTTGAAATTGTTGAACTTCCATCAAGAAGACCCGCACCCAGGTGTCACCTCTTCACTGTTGCTGTTAGCTCGTGTTTCGTGCCTACTTTTTAATGAACCTGCCAGCTGAGGATCAGTGAGGATCCCTTTCTTAAGCGCTTGTTAGTTATCCACCGGGGTCTTCCTCTTGTCTTTATATTCTAATCAGAGCCACTTTGAGTTGTTTCATGAAGGGAGTAGTACACACCTTTGCATGAAATTGTTTTCATGTTTTTAGCCAGTTGAAAAAAGTTCTCGTTTTGTTCTTTTCTAATAACCTTGTAGTATTTTAACATGCTAAATTTGCAATAGGTGGCACGATGTGAAATCTGTACACCTACATAGATTCCACTAAAGATATTTACTGTTATATATAAACTTAATTCATCATTTCGGATCATTTTAACAAGCAAGTCCAATTTCGTAAGTCATCTAGAAATTATCCTAAACTTCGAAGCAGTAAGGTTTTACTACCTTACTGCTTCAAAGTTATTATTACTGGTTGATATTTTAGAGAAAACTACAAGAACACAGTTTGAAATAAACCCAAACACTTGCAGAAGTTTAAGTTCTAGCATTGTCACAGATAACGCTTACCTCAGCACCAGCAATCAATGAAACTGCGAGCGAGTTGTGCAGTACTTTACTAAAAGGATACCTAAACACATTACAAAACCAAAGCTGAACATAAAATCCTAATGGCAAGCTAACATTTAATGACGTGTTTAAGTGCTAGGGAAGTTTATGCATTATGATAGAGCATCCATAAAAACTCAGTTTAACACAGCTGACTTCACTCATTAAATATTAATGCATTTTAACAGATTTGACATAATGTTATTTTCCTACCTACTAACAACATGTGTCATTCATGCTATGTAATAGCTTAATAAAAGCATCTATAAAGCAGAAGGGAAGCATATGAAAGGCCCAGAACAGGCAGGGAAACAACCATGAATGTGTTTTGGAATGGAGGTTTTAGGAGCCTGGCGTCAATGTGTGAGACGCGACTTCCTTATTTTTAACACTGGGCACTTCAACCACTGGCTTGATGTCAACCTCTCATTCTAATGGACAGCCACAAAGCTGACAGGCTGTAAATCAGAGGAACTATAGAAAGCCATTAGTCCTGGGATACACAATAAAAAGCGGTAATGGTCTCATAAAGCCTGCAACACCACAGCAGACATTCTGATTCTGTCTATTAAGGGCTGCACAGAGCCTCGGATGAGTGAAAATAAGGAAGCCATTTTTCTTTTGTGCATTGTTGCCTGGGGTCTCGTGCTCATGATCAATGTACAGCAAGATGCACTGCGCTGAGAGCTATTTATTTACACTGTACTCCAGCTGAGTGAATGTTAGAGGAGAACATTGTGATTATGAAGTGCTTCTATTGAGCCTCTATGCTACAGATGCCTCATTGATTTACTGTGAGTTGGTTATAAATGCCATGTGTGCTCAGAGTGCTGGTTATGGAACCAAGAACAACAGTTTACATTAGTTTTTATAATGAGCGCGATGTCATACTCAAATTGTAAACAACAACATGCTTACCTTTAGTGCTCTCCTTTAGTCTTGTATGATGGGTGGGAGTGGAACTTCGTGTCTACTGTTAATAGCAGCAGTAGTAGTACTCCTCTAGGAAATATGAACAGCTTTACCAGATTCATGGTAATCTATCCAATAATGTTGAAATATTTTAGTCTGGGACTATATCTACAGACCACAAACAAACTGGCATTATCATCCCCATACAGCCATGACTAAAAGTGACACTATATAACAGCAACATCTCGTTCTAGTGATCTTCAGTCTTTATCTTTCTAAAGCTTGCTTTTGTTATTCGGTGTCAGACAGAGATATCACCATGAAAAGAATTCTTTGAAACTGCTTTCTACTGATAAAACGTCCCATTTAACTTTTCCACTGTTTAAACTATGACTAACGCATTTCTACAGGACGTCACGGACTGTAACTCCAAAACCTCGGCAGAAGTAATCGAAACTTTGGGGATGGTTGTGTAAGACTTAAGGTTTGTGTTTTGTTTTACATTTACTTTAACTATATCTGCTTTCCCTATTTTTGGGAAGGCTATTCCAGAAGTTTAAAGTTAGACTGCTTTATCCATTACAATACCAGTTTTGATGTGTACTGGGTGTCAATCTCATCCTGGAACAAATAATTGTGTCCAAGTTTCAAGTTTTGACAGTTGTTACACTGTTCTTAGGTTTGGAAGTCTCGCTTTTACTCCTTTAAAGATATCTTGTGTCCTTGAGGCCAAATAGCTCAGTTTATGTCTTATCTGACCATAAAAGGTTTCTCCAGAAGGTCTTTGGTTTGTTCCTGTGGGCAGCTGTTAGTGTCACTAAAGTTTGAAGGTGTCGTTTTTGGAGGAGGGACGTTTTTCTCGTGGACAGGTAATGGCAGGCTAGAGTCTTGGTGGTTCATGGGTTGTTCCTGAACATCCTTACCAAATTCCTGTCATCTGAGGGTGACAACCTGGGTCTTCTTTCAGACACTGAAAAAGTGGCAACATATCTGCATAACTTAGACTTATGATGATTAACAGTTGTTTGAAATGATCTTTGAATCTGCAGTTGTTTAGAAGTGACTCCAAGAGACCTTCCCGACTCGTGTAAATCTACAAGTCTCCTTCTTAGATCTTTACTGAGTTCCTTGGACTTGTTCTCAGTATTGGTCAATCCAATGACTTCTGTCAAACAAATCTTTTTTTACCCAGCAAAGCTGTAGTCAATCAAGTTAACTAATGAGAAGTTAATAGGCCTCGGCCTTGTCAAGATAAAAGCCACTGTAGAAACTCTAAAGTCATTAAAGATATGTGCTGTACAATGATTCCACCTGAAAAAAGAGCAGTTCAAAGAAATTGTTCAAACCCAAAAGCTTGACATGCCCATGATGGATGTATGTAAACCTCTAACCACAACTGTACAAAGTCAGTGTAGTTTAATTGAGTTCATATAGAAATAGAGCAGATATTTGTCTGTGAATCCAGTATGCTCAAACTAGACTCGAACTCTCGATGCAACCGTTTCCAGTTTATGTTGCATTTGAGAAAGTGTAATGTTGTACATAACTGGTAAAAACGGCTCTGAATAGTCGCCTTCCAGAAAAATTTCAAGAATAAATACAATGTGGAGAAACAAAATGCCAAAATTTTAGACTGATGATTTTAAATAAGCTTCAAATGAAGGCTGGTGGCTCATGATAGGTTTCGATGTTCAACATAACAAATCTAATTTACCAGAAAGCATCTTTTTGAAACCACGCCAACCTTATTTAGCTATTCCAAAACCCGATGCCAGATGTCTAAATAATTTCACCAGATCAACCCAAATTTCCCCTCTTAAAAGATAAGAAAGTGTTCTGAGTGACATTTCAACAGGCTGTTCCCAACTTCCAGCAAGATTGAACTTGCCTGAAGACAATGACAAGCTCCTCTCTGTCTGATGTCACTTCCCATTTCCAGGCCGACTGCTATCTGCTACTGGCTTCTGCCAATAATAGCTCATCAAAACAACACAACCCTTCTTGGCACCAAAATAAAGGCTGCGGTCCGCGTCTGTGCCACTCAGTTGTCAATTAAGACTCCTCTTCACACTGACACTTGTGACTTAAAAGAAACAGTCGAGAATGTGATGAATTTGAGCCGACAGATGAGAAGGCAGTGCGCTGCGTTGCAGTACCATAGTGCGCTTGAGATATGGATAACAACTGACACAACTGGCAGGTCTTATGAAGTTTGATTTCATTTGTCAGGCTTGCTTGCTCCCTCACTTTTCAATCATCGTGGTAATAGCTCATTCTGATCGCCTGAAGACACTCACTCTCACTTCCATTTAAAATGCAAAGACATAAATATAGTAGGTGCCGCTATGGGCTGCACATCAAGATGGCATTTGTTGTATCCGAGATTCTGTAAATTCATATGTTTAAAGGCGTGTAATATAGGTATCAGCGAGGATACTGAACCAGGTTTTGGGTGCTTATAAAGGTGTCGTGATCTCTAGAAGTGACAAGGTTTTGCAAAAGAAAGAAATAAAAATGAAAATACATATAAATGAACACATATCACATAAACCATAAATGACAAGGAAATAACCATCAACCTTGGTATTTGATCGCTAAGTAGACAAATGGAGCAGTAAGTGTCCAAGCCTGTCTCGGCGAATACCTTGCATGCTTGTCTCCAGCCGACCACATGACGCTAATTCCCGACTGAAGCGCTCCTCCTGTGCAGCCCTAATCCTGCCTGTGAAATGTGACAAGATCATTCTTAAGGCCTACTTTAGTCTGAATAATCTGCCCATCACAGGCATTCATCCCAACCTGCACAGTGCCTCCAGCATCATAACATGCTACCTGTATGTTTTCACCATGACTTAGGCGCCATAAATTAAATCTACACGAGCAAAATGTCGGTGTATGTCCATGTGGACATTTTACATTGATTGCACTGCAAACATTATGAACAGTGTCCAGAAGTATTACTGCAAATGATCAATTAATTGCGTCAAAACACAACAGGAATTCTTAAGTCATGATAAACAATTTATTAAGCTCTTTTTTGGTTTGTTTGTTTGTTTTATATCCTTGCAAATGCATTAATATCTTGATTTTTGGAAATGGTGATCCGACAAACAAGAAATTCGTCAAAATAAATAAGCCCAACCAAGTTGCGTGCCATAATCTCACGAGTGCTTTCCTTGTTTTCTTACAGCTAATAAAGTACAGTACAGTGGATCTCACAGGCGCTTCCTGAAGTTTCCACAAAGTTCTGTACCAATAATATGGCAGCTGTCAGATTGAATTGAGCGACTGGTTCCCGACGCTAACGTGAAGGTTAGGTGAAGTTAACTCTTCTTTACAGCATGACTACAAGCTGCCAGGATCCTCACCTTCCCGATGGCAAGTGGACGACAGCATATAATCTCCACGGGCTTTACTTTCTACTCCTGACCAGCTTTAACTAATTGAGAAGACAAAGTGAAAAAGACCCTTCACTGCCACGATCTTGGCTGCACCTCAACTTTTCTAACTCTCTCAGTCATGCTGCGCTCCTGTCATCTGACTTCCGGCGAGACGGCATAAGTTCTTCGTGTCAGCTCCGAGTTGAGAGCTTGCAAATGAAGTCAACGCTGCAGTATTTGACACTCAGATTGGGGCGTGTGTGTGGGTGGGTGGGGGCGAGGAAAATATCTTGGGTGTAGTCAAGGGGAATGGGTATGACTTCTAAGTATCTGAAATGTCCTGTCTTAAACACATAATATCCGTAATACTTCCTGACACATTCGCCTATAACCTCTTATTCTGTGCCAGCTTCTGTGGGTCCCTTTTTTCTCTCTCTGGGCGTAGAAGAAAAGCAGTCTATTTTCTTGTCATATTTGCTTGAAAGGGGACTCTCAACTTGGAGTCTAATTTCCTGCACTTTAAAGACAGTCCACATGCAAGGTGCATTACCATGCTATCAAGGTGATGGGAGCAATTTCAAACTGTCAGTCAGTCATGGAAATATCAGAGAGACTTAATGTCTAGTGCAACCTGTCAAAGGCTCCTGTGAAGAGGTGGAGAGCATAATCTGAGTTTTATTCACTCAGTACCATTTACTTGTCAGTGTGGCTCTCTGTTTCACTCTAGATGGTAGCTCATAAGGAGATGGGGATATAATATGCCCATATGTATAGAAATATATATGTATAGAAAGTGGGAGAGAGCTACTTAAATGAAGAGGTCACTATGGCAGGTTTAAAAATGTATAAGAAGACCAAAGACAAAGAAGGAAAATGTAGAGCTGCTGCATATCAACAGAGAGCACTTATGTACCAAGTACCATAGCTTCAGCCCGAGTATAAAACTGCTCCATCTCGTATGATCTTACAGCGCTTGCTTCGCAGACAGCAGTTAGTTAAGGCTGTTAATTTCCCGATAGACGCACCACTCTGGGTGACACACTGGGGCTGTACTTAACCATTATTAATGTGACAGGCCTCACTGCAAAGCAAATCAATTAAACAGGAGCAATCACCATAGTCTGGATAACGGCCCTTTTAAGGCTGTTTTCATGTGACAAGGAGGTCCTCGATCCAGGCCTCTGCGCCGAGACCTGACAGGTCAAGAAAGCGGCATGAAACAATAGCACCTTCTAACCATCATCTCCCCTTTTTACCTGTCAGATCCAGTCGGCCTGTCTGGCTGCTGACGCGGCGTGCCCTGCGCCGCCTGCCACAAGGTGAATTTTCATGTCATGTCGGGGGAATTTCTTATTCCATTTGCTCGACATTATAATGCCGCATTTATCGACCATATCCTCTTTTTGAAAGCTATATGTCAGGGCGCCTGAGTTTTTGTCATTTTTTCCAACAGATTCAGTTACTTGTCCCTCGTGATTAGCTCAATGTACACGTGCAAGCATAAAGGGAGCGTAATATCAAAAGTGGAGCACGCACTTACCTTAGCGCTTTTCGGGCGATTCTTTCGCTTGTGACCTCTGAAGTGTCTGAAAGGGTGGAAGGAAAGCTGCTTTCAAAAAAACACCACTTTTTACACTTGCTCACGATGTTGGTTGTCATTCCATTTTTTTTATAAAAAGACAAAAAATTATATAAAACCAGCTGAAATATATTACAAGCATGCTTTTGTCTAATCAACCCTGTTGTGCAGACCATCCATCAGCCCGCAAAACTGAATTATGCAATACCCATTATATAATTATACATTATACAATACAGTCATGATAGAAGCTCCTGACAGGGTGACCCTAATTGCCATTGTTTTCCATTTTTAATAATCCCCAGAGATAAATTGTCAAGTCGTCTCCAGTGCTTCAGCACAGAAAAACCACCACCTGAAAATAAAACGAAGACTAAAAGCTAAACTAAAAACACAAAAAGTGCCACAAAGAGGACAGAGGAAAGTCTTCACCTCTGATCTCGCTTATTTTACTTCCACATGAATCCTCAATAAAAAATATTTTGATGGGCAAAATGTAGAACCGAATAAAAGTTGTCAAAGCAACTCAGAAAAATAGAAAAGCTGTTTCTAAGGATCATTACTGAATGTGTGTTTTTAAAACACATGGATTAAATATCTAATTTCAGATGATAAATTAGGGCTATGTTTTTGGATATTTTTAATAAAGGCCAGAGAAGATGCTTTAATGAAGAAATGGATGCAAAAAGAACTGGGTGAATTAAACCTGATTTCTTTTTTTATTTGCAGAACTTAAAGTTCAGACATTTTTGCTGAATTCATTATTAAATGTGAGCTGGAGGGAACTTTTGTAGAAGAAAACGTGAATTAATCCTTTAAAAAAATAAACAAACCCTTAATATTTAATAGTAAAGCCCAGAGATGTGCTTTCTTTCGGTGTAATCACCAACTAGAGGTACCCAGCCCTGCTTGTAAACGTTTGTATTTGCATGGATTCCGGGTGATTCATAAATGTGTCCTTGTGTGAAATACTAGCGGGAGATTTCAAGCTTTCTGTTTCAAAGTAATGAATTGCGGCGACGGGAAAAAAAAGTGAAGCCATTTAAGGATAAAGCCGAGAATTTGGTGTCTGCCGCTGCGAGCCATCCATCACGTCCACAATAAAGGAGCTTTTGCCTGACGGTCGAAATTTATGGTCGCCCTTCTCTGCCCTAATAACTCAAAGCGCTGTGTCAGAGCCTGACAGCCGTTGCCGAAAACAGCACCCCTTTTATCAATCAAAAAACACTTGCATATGTTTAACTTTCGCCTGATCAGCAAGACATTTATAGGCTATTGAGTAATAAGATAAGTGGGTCTATTTCGATGGGAAGAAATGTGGACGCTTTAATGATTAATGGCAGCCACAAGAGAGTTTTTTAAGCGCTCTTGGAACAAAAAAGAAGGATTTTTGGCATGAGTGCGGAGGAAATGTGGAGGTGTATTTTTTAATTTCCTACACCCAGAAAAAAATATATAATAATGATAATCACTTGGAAAAATTACATGCTATTAAATCAGTGTCTGTAGCAGAATTACAGCGCCATATAAAAATACCTTGGAGCTTATCTCCAATTAAACAAATTGCTGTTTTTAGTTTGACCAGACCAGGCGGTGTAAAGCGGCCCTGTGCGGTGATGGAGCGGTTAGGGGAGATAATACAACACGTATTATCTGCCCTTCTCGTGGATTCACTTTACAGCTTTTGACCTGAGCATGGCTGAGAAGAGGCAAAAAATAAATAAATAAATAAAATAAATCTGCAGACAGTTGACTGGCAGGACAGGGAACTGACAGATGACAGGCTGTGATTGAGGGAGAAAGTTGCCGAACATGTGAAACATGGCGATAGATGTAGGCAGGGGATGTGACCTTACAAGTCCCTCGCTTGATTACTTTTTATTGTTTTGAGTAAATGGGTCCAAAGACCGTCTCCTTTATTAACTGCAGTCTAGTTATGCAAAGAAGATGCAGATTTTAAAGCAGATTTTAGCCGCAGGTGATCGTTTGTCCACTCATACTCTCTTCTTTTAGGGGAAATAAATGTCGGCTGTACAAACGTTTCAAAAAAATCTTTTCATAATCTTTGTCATCTTTATTCCCTGGTCCCCCTCCCAAAAAAAAAAAAAAAAAAAAAAAAAACCCACACAGGATGCAGGTGCAGCGCATGCGTCAAAGTGCCAATTACGCAAAAGGCGCGTGTAAAGTCTGGAAATTAAAAGCGCTCGGAGTGGGTGAAATATGAAACAGACACCCGTGTGAGCAGGAAACGTCACATTACCTCGACCCTCTGATCACATCGGCATCTCTTTTTGATTGGGGGGCTGCACGGGCAGCAATCCGCGGACTGATTCAGATGCTGCTAGTGAGGAGGCGGAGTGATCCCTCCTGCCCGCAACCCACGTAAACCGTGCCCGCTCTCGGACCCACAGCCACAGTGTTAGAGCGACGCCGGAGATGAAGCAACGAGGCTGAGAAGCGCACGGATTCTGCTCACACACTCCGCGTCTCTTCCGAGGATTTAACTGTGATTTTCTTTTATTTCTGGCAGCGGCTCCAACCGTCAGACGTTTTGAGTGCTGGCTTGCTTAACCCTACCCATGGCATTTTTCAACCATTTATAGGAGAATTGGGTCATGATCACATCGCCCACGGTCTCTGTCCTGAGAAATAGCACAAATCTAGCGTGGGAGAGCGGCTCCTCGGGGGAGAAGGGAGCAGTGAAGATAAGCCAACTATCCGTCCACAACTCCGTCTCTCCCGCAGACCCTACTCGACAAGCCAGTCGTCTTCCCATAAAGGTTTTGAAAATGCTTACGGCACGGGCAGGACACATTTTACACCCGGAGTACCTACAGCCGTTACCGTCCACTCCTGTCAGTCCCATCGAGGTAAGCGCTACAGCGGTTAAAATAAAACACGTTATTTTTATTCGCTTATTCTCAAACTACTGCGTGTTCACTCCGAAATTGCAGGACACCAGAGCTCCCGACACGAGTGGACAAACTGTGGTCAAGATTTTTATTTAGGCTATGTGTTGAAATACAGTAATAAACTGTACTCTCGATGTTCTACTCACTTCAGACTTTAACGACCCTTTTATGCAAACTGATGCCAATATTTTGAATGTCATTCCGTCGTGTTGTACAATCTTATCTTCCACCTAATGTAGATCAGCTACGTGTGTGCGCCTTCCTCCTTTACATACCTATTATGCTGAGTTGTTTTGAGTTTCATCTCGAGATAACTTTATGCGCAGTGCGTAAAATGCGCGAAACGGTCATATGTGACTATTTATCGCAAAATATTACATGTACGTGTGAGTGTTTTCCTGAATTTTTTAACGTTGTGTTTGTTTCAAATTCTCAGCTGGATGCCAAGAAGAGTCCGCTGGCCCTTCTGGCCCAAACGTGCTCTCAGATCGGCAAACCGGATCCGCCGTCCTCCTCCAAGCTGTCCTCTGTAACCTCCAATGGATCTAGCGACAAGGAGGCCAAATCCGGCCCGCTGAAGATGAGCGACATCGGAGCCGACGACAAATCGAGCTTCAAACCTTACTCAAAATCATCAGAGAAGAAGGACTCGAGCAGCAGCCTCAGTGGAGATAAAACCAGTTTCCGAGTGCCTAGCGCCACCTGCCAGCCGTTCACCCCCAGGACAGGCAGCCCCGGCTCCTGCACCTCCGTTTCTCCTCTGCCATCTGAAGGCAAAGCGGGGGACAAGGAGGAAAAGAAGGAGTCTGATAGCAATAAAAGCACTACGACGGAGAGCAACGGCAGCCAC
Organism: Simochromis diagramma; assembly: GCF_900408965.1. Lineage (NCBI taxonomy): Eukaryota > Metazoa > Chordata > Actinopteri > Cichliformes > Cichlidae > Simochromis > Simochromis diagramma. The sequence goes on along the minus strand of NW_024386972.1, from coordinate 3,239,593 downwards.
GGGATAAGTGGGATTACCTCTGACGGCAACCAGCAACAAGAAAACACATCTGGATCCAAGGCTGTTACATCAGACTCCATATCTGTAACTTCGTCATCATCATCCGTCCTCGGCTCCGGGCTGGTGGCCCCTGTCTCCCCCTATAAGCCCGGTCATACAGTTTTTCCTTTACCACCTGCTGGTATTTCCTATCCTGGAAGTTTAGCCGGTGCATATGCGGGTTATCCGCAGCCGTTTCTCCCTCATGGAATGACCCTTGACCCCACCAAATCCAGCAGCCAGCTTTTAAGCGCACAGTTTGCTGCTGCCAGCTCGCTGGGATGCAGCAAAGCGGGAACGAGCCCCTTAGCTGGAGCATCCCCACCGTCTCTAATGTCTGCTAGTCTGTGTCGAGACCCCTACTGCCTGAGTTACCACTGCACGAGCCATTTGTCCGGCGCAGCCAGCGCTAACTGCGCACATGACTCTGCGGCAGCTGCGGCAGCTGCCTCGGCGCTCAAGTCTGGATACCCGCTCATGTACCCGACGCACCCGTTACACGGCGTGCATTCCACGACCCCTTCTTTCAGCGGACATCCCTTATATCCTTACGGGTTTATGCTGCCCAACGACCCCCTGCCGCACGTGTGCAACTGGGTGTCGGCGAACGGACCTTGCGATAAGCGCTTTTCATCCTCCGAGGAGCTCCTCAGCCACTTGCGGACTCACACGGCCTTTGCCGGCACGGAGAAGTTGATATCTGGGTACCCGGGGTCGTCTTCTCTTGCTAACGCTGCTGCTGCTGCTGCTATGGCTTGTCACATGCACATGCCTCCAAACGGAAGCCCGAGCAGCCCGAGCACGCTGGCCCTCAGGGGCCCTCACCACCCCCTCGGACTCAGCAGTCGCTACCACCCGTATTCAAAGAGCCCCCTGCCCACTCCCGGGGCCCCGGTGCCCGTGCCCGCGGCTACCGGACCATATTACTCCCCGTACGCCTTGTATGGACAAAGACTGACGACAGCATCGGCCTTAGGATATCAGTAGTGACAGAGAATTACACATTTATAAAGGAGATTTAGGCCCAATGAGTTTTATATTGTACTTAATGCAGGGATTGGATCCAGGTGGGGATCGGTGTATTTATTTGCGATAGCTTCAAGCGTGACTAAAATAAAAAATAATTATAATATAAAATTTCAAAAGACTCAATGTGCATTATTTTTACACAGGAGAAAAGCGTCTTTGCAAGTTAAATAAAGTTAGGATCCTTTTTCTTTCTTTTGAGTAATGTGGAGTTTATTGTTTATTTGATTTATTGTGACTGGTGGGGTTTTGTAAAGCAAAAAGTTATTTTAAAATGTGCCTTACTCAGAGGGATTAGGGGGCTGCCAGAGCTGAGTGCGTGACGGAGTGATGGACGTGGAAAATCAATCAGAGCAGTTTCTTACAGAACTGGCATCGATTTATTTTATTTTATTTATTTATTTTTGGGGGGAGAGATAAACGTTTCATGAGGGCGTTTGATTTACCTGAAGAGTATAAGACAGCTGTTTGGTGAGGGTTTTTTTTTTTTATTATTATTTATTTATTTTATTTTAAGGCTCCCTTTTTATTTTTAAGTATAGGACAGGGTCAAATCAGGTCAACAGTTTTAATTTACAATAAGAGGATTTTCTCCCTCCAGTAACATCTTGTTTTGTTTTTGCTGTGTTAGTTTGACTATATATATATAATTAATTATTTAACTTCCCCAACTTTATTTTATTCCTAAAGTTGGGGAAGATGTTTAATATCTCACTGACATTTATGGCAGAATTTTGAATATACTCCCTTTTATTCACAACTGTGTTTTTGCTTCTGGTCTCACCATGAGGCTCATAATGGGGTTTTTTAAAAGGGCCCAAGGATAGAGAAGCAATAACTGCAAAACCTTTGAAGTTACAGAGGCTTCTATGAGCATCTGCTGTTTTTATTTTATTAAGTTTTAGTAACAAGAAGCAAGAGAAAAAAAAAAAAACAAGAAAAAAACACCACTTGGTGCTGCAGCTACAGTAGGTGTGTGTGTGTGTGTGCAAATGTGTGCTCAGATACAAAATCTTTTGGGCTCATCAAAACATGCTGAATCTTCTCAATCACACGGTCATGGATTATTGTTTCATTAACGAAGACAAATGAGCTGCTGATACCAGCGAGGCGCTCGCTAAACAAAGATTTACGATGACACCAGATGTGGGACGTTTCCACAGCTTTTGTGATTGCTGTAATGAAGCCATGAAGCAGAGAGCATGAAATAAAGTGAGGCCTAACTATTTAATCAGCCCCCTTAAAACAAATCAACTAAATCAAGCCAGCAGTGTCATTATCCATCCTCAGTAAATCAGGCTGTTCTCCAGCAATAAAATCACCATCATTAATGGTAAGATGTCATATTCATCAAATCCAGCCATCCTTCATGTAGATGAGGCCTAAACATAGCTCAGTGATACATGGTAATAAAGCTGCTAACCTATATTTCAGCACTGCGACCAGTCAGCCACCGAGTCGGCATAGATCATATGTGATGCATCTTTTTTCATTTACAAACAGCACATTAATATGATGTGAACAAATTGGGTCACGATCTCTGAACTTATTGCTCGAAGGCTGATTGATGTTTGACTCTGCTGAAGAAATTCACACATCTTCACAAGCAGATAAACCCGCTAATAAATGATTCAGTTTCAGTTCAATTTTATTAGCAGTGGTTAATGAGCTAGTTTAAATTTAAGGATGGGCTTAAAAGTCTGTGCGTGTGACTAGATTAAATGTAGACGTGCTCATTTGCTTTGCGTTGTTAAGTTGTTTTTCCTAACTAAAAAAAAAAAAAAGGGTGGCTTAGTGGTGTAGTGGTTAGCCCTCTCCCCTCACAGTATGAAGGCCTATAGGTTTGAATCCACTGGCCAGCTGGGAAGTGTGCCTGTTGTTGTCCCTCCTGATATTCGTGCTTCGTCCCACAGACATGTTTCTCAGTTTAACTGATGATTCTAAATCGGCTGTAGGTGTGAATGCTTGTCTCTCTATGCTTGCAACCTGTCAAGGGTGCACCCCACCTTTCATCCAGTGATAGCTGGAACAGGATCCAGCCCTTGACCTGCCACCCTGAACTGTACAGATGGATGGACTTTCAAATAATCCTGAACCCAATGAAGTGAACAGCATTTTGTTGCTATCAGAAATGATACTCTAATTTGCCGTCTTTAGTTTTGAATTCAAATTAAAGGACAAAAAAGAAAAACAAAACATACATTAATATGTTGTCAACGCAAACAGCAAAACCCTGGAGGTGTGTGAATGGTCCGCAGTGCTAATTCACTAACAATACTGTAGATTTTCTTTCTGTTTTAAGAGGAAGAAACAAGCTAATATCTAAAGTAGCGATTCCTTTTAAGCTATCTGCATTATGAGTGTTGTAGCACGATCACCAGCCTTTGTGGTCTCATACAGCATCAGTGTTTCTGTCAGCGTTTTGAATCCCTTATCCTACATTTTCTCTGGACACAGATTATTGGCAGGCTATATTAGTGTTTATTACATTAACCGTGTTAGTGGGCTTCACATATAACAGTTGCAAATTAAGTAAGCCCCGATCAAAACTGATATTTTCCTTTTTCAGCAGAAATGAAGAAGCAAACATTTGATCCTGTTTGAAAGAGTGCTTATTAATAAAAGGTATGAAACAAATAGCTAATCTTCCATATGTAAAAACATTTTTTTAAAAGCATGTCAGTCACATGGAGAAGTACACTCCTGCATTCAACAAACCTTCAAAATCCATAAAATTAGAATCAGGGGTTCCAGGTCTGTGCCAATGGTAATAACGTATTTTGGGAGTGACAGGCAGAACCTGCCTTATTTAAACCTGAGACATGTGGTGTTCTTGCTATTGAAGTGTGTGGTGTCATCATGCCAAAGTCTAAAGAGGTTGCTTCAGAAGTCTGAGTCTGGGAAAGGATTTAAAAGGATCTTCAAATTATTTGCAATAAATCACTGAATTGCCAAAGACAAATTCATCCCAAAAACAGACTCTTTGCAAAAAAACAAAAAAACCCCAAAAAGTCTCCAAGAACTTCCTAATCTGCTGAGTTTGCAGGTATCTCTCACAGCTGTTGGTGTCTGCGATCAGAAACAGGAAGCACAAATCTGACCTGAATGGAAGGCGCACCAGGAGAACAAGGAACGTTAGAGCAAGACTACAATTTGACAGCGAACAATTAAGCAAAGATCAGGGTTTTTGGAGTAGTGTGCTCCAGACAAATGCATTAAAGATGGAGTTCTCTGGCTGCAGTAACAGCAAAGACATTTGGCACAGATCGAAGACAGCCTCTCAGGAGAAGAACCTCATACCACCTGCAAAGCATGTTATGATTCGAGGTTCTTTCACTGCATTGAGGTGCAGGCAGCTTGCAGTCACTGATTCAACTAAAACAAGTGTTTAAGATCACGTGAGGCCAATCAGTCCTGAAGCTGAACTGAAAACTGACTTTTCAGCAGGGTAATGATTCTTAACAAATCCCCAAAGAACATGAGGAACGACATGCAAGAAAAAAAATTTTGCAACTAGGAATCTTGCCATTTTGCAAGGAAGAGTGAGCAAAAAATTTACCCGACAGATGCCAAAGACTGGAAGACAAGTATGCAAAATTTCTACAAGTAGTTATTTCTGTTAAATGGCAAAATGATTACTTCTGATGCCAAGATGTAGCTGCTTTTTTCAAAGACGAACATTATCTCTATTTAGATATCTTCGGTCCAAAATTTAATAAAGTTGCAAAATGAGGAGGCTGTGGGTCGTCAACCAATTGGCATGTTGATGTTTCAATCCCTGGCTCCATCAGTCTGTATTTTTAAGTATCCTCAGGCAAGACAGCGAACCCTAAGATGTGCCTGATGCATCCACTGAACTGTGAGTATTTGTGTGAATACGGTTTGAAAATCACTATAAGTACCAGTCCGGCTATTATACGAACTCAGTGATGGAATCGGCTAATTTTGTGGTTGTGCTGAAAATTTCCATTGGATGTACTTATTTTTTATCCCACCATGATGAAGTCTACCCATCTGTTTCCATGTGACAGATGATGTCTTTTCCACATGCCTGAAAGAAAAATGCAGCCAGGAGACTCTGGCTTAGTGACTCCATGCTGAATCACGGGGAAGGCCCCACCTGTTCTGCTTTGAACCACACCAAAATCAAGAGCCACAGCCTATCACCTAAGGAGGAACAGGCCGGCACAGTACACCCTGGGAGAGACGCATGCCAACGTTGAAAAAAAATGGTCACCTCAGCACAGCTGCGCGCCATGTGTTGCACTTTCCGTGGCAAGTTCTGGTTGAAGGCAGTGGACGCCATCGCTGCTACGCCGAGCTGACGTTCCCTCACAAAACGCCCACAGTCATGCATGAAAATGTCTTTTTTTCCAAATCAGCTCACGCAGATACATAAATCAACCAGCCCTCAAACACGTGTTGCCGTCACATAATGAATTTAACACCCTTTTGTCAGCAATATTAATGATCCAATCAAGGGATTTCCCCATCGCTACATAAACATTTACTGCTTTGAATAAACCTTCCTCGGTGCTCTGGAAAAGCAAGCAGGACTCTGTTTACAGGCACGAAAGGAAAAACCAATGACCTTTTGCGTGTTCAGCCAGCTGAGAAGTGTGTCTTCCATCTTTCAGAGAAACATGGTGGTTTATTTTTGCAGGAGAAAGGCTTTTGCCTCTCCAAACAAGCCCCATATTTATCATCACTCCATCATTTCCTGCCTTTGACAAGCAAAGTAAACGGTAGAAGCACAAAGTTAAAGCTGAGTCTTTGTGAGCCTTTGACCTTTGGAGCTTGTCTTCTATTATTAACCCTCCAGCGACATCATAAAATAAAGGAAATGAGTTGGTACGCTGAGATTATCTTAATGTGGAAGGCTTGGCATGTGTGTGTTCTATACTCACTCACACACACACAGACAAAAACAAAAAAAGCGTGCCTTTTTGAGCTAGAAGCCAGCCAATGGGAAAGGGAGAAAAGGGGAATTTTCCCTTGAAGAGTCTGTCAACACACAAAGCAAAGGAAAGAGCAACAGTGAGTTAAACAGTGGGCTCTTGTCTTTCAGCACTCAACATGCTCTATAATTTACACACCACTGACAGGGGCCATTTTGAAGTCTGTCATAGACGGCAAACTTTTTGTCTCCAAACGTCTTGCTCACAGTGAGTCGACTTCTGCCGGGGTCCGGGTGATTAATCACTTATGGCCTTATTGTGTGGAGGTGGCTAATTAACTGCAGGCTGACTGAAGAGACACGCTATAAAAACCCGCCTCTGATAACCCCAACTTTTCCCCTCCTCTTTCGTCTTGGCATGTGGAAGCTCTTACTGACAAATTTGCAAGAACCAGACTAACATTGAGTAAGATGAATGGCCTCTGCGCACAGTAAACAGCCTTTAATTTAACCATGTTTAAATGTATGACACACTGGCATTGTGCTTCCTCGCTGTTCGTGCTCTTTGGTTGGGAAACGCAGCCAAAGTTCCCCTGCTGTTGGTTTAAAATTAGGCTCGGCGTATTCACGGAGGGAGTTTCTGGGTGCTCGGCCTGGCAAACATGTGTTCGTTGTCTCTTTTGGTTTTCGGCCTTTTCTTCAAAGTGACGTTCTGAGACAAAAACAATCAGTTTCTTCTTCTTTTTCTTTCCTAAACACATTAATCGGGAAGATCTGGCATTAACTTTTATTTATTTTTTTAACTTATTTGGCGAGCAAACAGAGGAAAACAACAAAGAAAGCATTAAGTTGTGCATTAGCAATAAACTGGAGCTGTTCCTTAAGGTCAGCAGCTCGTATCAGACACGTGGCCGGCCAAAAATTGTGCAGCCATGCCTTCCACTCCATCTCCCCCCTTCCACATTATTAGGTTTGTTAACATACTGTATTGCAGTGTTTGCAGTCATGTCGACAGGCTAACTTAATCAAGTTACTATTGAACTTGTGCGCCTTGCCCAGCATGACAGTTTTAGTGCCAGAATTATTGCCGTGACCTATGAGAGGAAATTAGCAGCGGACACAACACGGAGACTTTTCTTCCTGGTGGAAAAAAATAAATCTATCCTATATATTTACAAGAACAGTGACAATGATAGAAAGTAGGGAGCAAAAATGTTTGCTCGATAACGCCGCAAATGAAAAATGCCGCGTGGACCCAAAGTGGTGCAAAATGCATAATGCCAGCTGGCAGACCATTACAGGTGATGGACATTTCACTTACCTAAGTCAAATATAACAGACTGCTGTTCATTAATATACAGGCAGGCCTGCAGAATCGAGTCTGCCATCTGGTTAAATCGACAGAGTAATCTACAGCTCGTAATTAGGGCTGAGGAGCAGAGTTTCTCTTTAATCTTTTTTCGGCTTTCAACAAAATTTCCATCTGCACCATGTGGCACATCATTTTTCTTTAAGACAAATCGGTTGTTTTCGTATGATCCAAAATTAGATCAGCAGAAAACAATCAATCTTGTAAAGGGCCTGGGAAAAGAATTGTGATTTCAGATACTGTTTTCCCTCCTCCTGTCTTTAGCATCTCAATTCTCACTTTCCCTGCATGACTGACTTTGCAGCCATCAGCATCCCTCCCATGATGCTCTCTGCTCAGTGCCGTCACATGGCATATAATGGGGACCCGGGCTAACGATGAATATGAAATTGTGCCTTAATATAGCGATCTCTCCTCAGCTGCTTTCCCTGTGGCGTTCCACAACAGATGGCGACCTGTAAGAGTCTGTGACACCAGAACTAAAATCCACACTGAGGTAAGAAAGAATACTTCGTGTCACTCTGTCTGCAAATTAGTGAGATGACACAACTGTCAGGTGCCAGCCTCCCGTGGCAGTCGTCTCCCCCATTACAGGAGCAGCGATGCTTTCCCTGCACGACAAAAGGGAAATGGGTGGATGTTTTTTTTTTTATAGGAGACCTGTCTGTCAGCTGGCTCTCAGGTCATAACAAATCACCAGCACTCAGCTGAGGCTGAACATTCAGGACGTCGGGAAGAAGACGAATGACCTGCAGGCCTTTGAAGTGCTCTGGCAGTTCAGATGGCTCAGCGGCGCTGACAGAGAAATATACACAACAGAGCAACCAATAATGAGAACATTAAACATTCCAGCCACCTGACAGGCTGACAAAAACAGCCTGGCCCCACATCAATCATTCACTGAGTCATAACCTTGACAATTAGTCCCCTCTGATACCGCCCGTAACCCCTGGGCCCCGCACTGCAGTGTGACTCCACTTAAAGAAGAGAAAACCAAAGGGCTTAATCTAATTTCTTAATTCTGATTGATAAAGACGTAGCAGCGACAGAGACCGCAATATATCGGTCCAGCACATGATGGATTCGGAATCGTTTGGCAGGCTCTTTGCAAAGTAATGACTCTCCGAAGATGGATGTGAAAATAGAAAAATGCACATACTGTAGTTCAATTACTTTTGCTGGCTGCCTCTGAAGATGTTTCGGCTAAGACCACAGAAATGTATCCAGCACATGTTTACGGCCCTGCCTGCGCAAATATGTGTTTTAATGACACCCCGCAGGCATTTGGAAGCTATATAAATAGTTGCAGGGGAGCCAACACTTATATTTCAATATAACTCGAGCCATAAGATCACTAACACGAGCAGTTCTTTAATGCGTGCCTAACGAGGTTACATATCCTACATCTGTATTAGTGTAAACATGTGCTAAATGTCAAGCCTGCTTTTAAGAAGCTCCATAAATTTTGCTCACTAAAAGACTTAATATCATTAATGTTCTCTGAAAAAAGATGAGGTTCAGCCCATTTTTCTTCTGCACACACACTCCCACATTAGCATTTTTTACAACAGAGCTCAGTGTTAAGACTCCAGTCTTCGCTCTGAATCCAAAGCAGTTGACCCTTTGAAAATAGCGAGGGGGCCATGTTGTCATCACTCCATTCACTCCAACTCTGCAGTTGCCATATGACAAATGAGCCACGTGACATGACATTTCCCTTTTGCCTTCACACCTGTAGAGTTAAAGCAAAACGTCTGACAGAGGAATTGATGGCAGCACCTCAAAACTACTGTATCTCCTTTTCATTTGGCGAAATGGAAAGAACCGGGCCAGTGGCTGTTTACAAAAACTACCTGAGACGGAGCTGCACAGCTCCAAGCCCCGAGGATGATAAATGGCTCTGCTAACCCTGTGGGACTGCAGACCCAAATGAGGACGGAGCTAATTGCCGTGCGAAATACTTTGGCATGAATGGAAAGAAAATGCAGGCGAGCCACAGCCAAAAAAGGGCCCAGTTGCTGCTGTGAACTCGGAGCTGGCTTTTGCTTACAAGAGTTCACTTGGTGTCCATAAATCATGGACTGCTTACAGCTGAAACTGCCCTTAGTCATCAACATGCAATAGACTGAGTGACAGATTCCATCCTGACTACATTAGCCGCCGGTTCAAACGAGGCTCCTTTTTTAAAATCTCCTACCATCTTGAACCTCGCAGGAAATGAAAACCAGATGGGTAAGGATTGCTGTGTATAACATAAAGCTGAGCTTGTATGAGAGAAAAAGACACAAGAGTCTAAAAAAAGAAAAAAAAAAGTGTATACATTGTTGAAGGAAATGACAGGGGTCAATTTGAGGTATCCTGGGTTTTTGATATCCTTCAAGTACAGCTTTAGATATGGCTTTACCCCGAGGCTGTGATCTGCATCACATTACTCATTTTCAGCTGACAGGAGAATTGAAATGTGGTTTCAGTCTGTGTTACACCCACACAGGTGAACACAAGTGCAGACTCCACAGTCAGTCTGAGTGATTTGAATTATAAATCCCTATCTTAGGCTTGCTCAAAGACTCAAAAAGTTATCCTCACTAGAAAAAAATGTTTTTTTATTGCGCCAGGACCGCAATCTGTTTGGGCATAATAGCAGTAAAAAGACAATAATGAGACATTTAAATAAAAGAAAAATATCTGGCACATGTGAGAGGAGAAATCAGGATGAAGTAGATGAATAGGTGCGAGCATTAAAAAGGAGATTATTTTGCGATGCTATAAAAACGTCTTCTTTCTTTTTTTTAAATCCGTGGATATGCAGCAGTAGTGTAACCGCAAACTTGACAATTTTATTGAAATCAGTTTTGTTTTCTTAGCAGGTTTGATGGGTTGAAGTACTGACTTAAAGTCTTTCATCAAGAGAAATTAAAGGATAAAGCCGGCGATATTCTATATTTTTGTTATTGTCTACAAATCCCAAAGAAAAGACCAACACTAACAATGACTCGCTCGGTCTCATTCTCAGACACTCACCACCGAGGAGAAAGGTTCCCACTGAAGATGTAAATATTTAACAACAGGACAGGAAAACATACTTTTATTTTTAAAAAGGCTAAATTATTTCGTAAAACAGCAGGTCGGCGTGGTTTGTAGCAGATTTTATTCAAAGATGAGTGCATAGAGCATTACTGGATTTCATTTTTAGTCAAAGTTTTCAGTTTGTTCACTTCAGAGTATTTCTGACAGTGGAATCAGGTATGTGGGGATGATCCACAACTAAGAGTTGAATTGAAATTTAATTATATTTACTTGCAATTGCTTATCAGTGGATACACTAGAATAAAAGGGTAATTCAGGTTTTCACAGAATGAAGAAATAATTATACTGTAAGTAATTTTAAGTAGTGTGCATCTTTATGATATAGAAGATAGAGTTACACATTATCTAAAGTTACTCAAAGTATAATAATTTCTTTTTAATTATTATTTTGTTCTTTCCTGTAAAAAGCTGAATCTACCAGTAAGGATTTGTAGGTAAATATAATTAGATCACAATTTCAGCTAAAATACAGGGACCGTATTATAAAGTGCTACCAAAATGCAATAGATCATTTAATAAATTAAAAATAAATGAATAAAAATTGATGGTTATGAAACCAAAGCGTTTATTCAAAAATCACCAGCAGATAAAAGCTTCCACTTAGTCACTTGATCAGTGCCAATGTTAGGATTCAGCTCATTTGAGCTAAATAGTAAATTGATTTTGGTAATCTGATACAAATGGAACCAAAACTATCTCACTACATACGCCCACTTGCTTCATAGCGTTCTGAGATATTAGCGAGGCTAGGTTGTTTAGGTTACCTTTAATCTGGGAAGTCTTCTGGGTCAAGACTTTCTTTTTTTGTCTATGTTTATGAATGTAGAGATACATTTTAAAAGCATAAAAACCTCAGTCGTCATCAGTGGATAGCTGGTGGTTTTGAGGTTGCATTTTGCCAATGACTGCAATTTAAATGGAACCTAAGCTTGGTCAAGCATGACTGGAAAATATCATTCAGACCACAAATTGAAACCACAGACATTCAAGCATGAAACATCTCTCATTCTATATCTGTTTAAAAAGACAAGGATCTCATAGTTTTGTAGACAGTCTTAAGAGTCTTAACCCCCAAGAGCGTTTGATGTGTCATCATCAGAAACTTTAATTTTGTATTACAGGCCTGACAATCCATTAACCCATCCATCCATGCATCCATCTTCGGCACCAAGAGGGGACAGCAGTCGAAGCAGACGCACCCACACCTTTTCCCCCAACAATCTCCTTCTTTCAGCTCTTCCAGGAGGACAACAAGATGCTGTCTCCAGTGAGTCCTGCTCCACCTCCAGGTCTCCTCCTGGTAGAACATGTCTGGAGCACCTCACCTAGAAGAGCCTGTCAGAAGCCTCAAAGAAACCTCAACTGCTTCCTTTCAATGTGGAGGAGAAACAGCCTTATTCCGAGCTTCTCACGCCATCTCTGAGGAAGGCCTTTTGTAGGTCCAGAGCTACCCAGAGCTAATAAGTCAAACAAACCAGTATTACACACCATTCTTACTCGATAATAAAACACTGAAATGTCTATATAATGATCATATTTTTACCTCAGTGGTCAAAGCTTTACCCTTTAATTCATTACCAAGAATGCAACCAACATCTTTCACATAACCGCATTTATTTATGATGTGTTTTGTTGGGTCGAACTCGGCACTCTGGAAATTCTTCCAGTAAATACTTAATTTATGAGAGGTAGCTCTCGTAGCTCTAAATATTTGGTGTTAAATGTTTGCTTATGTGCTTAAGTACCAGCATCATTAGACCTCTAAAGCATTCCATTTGTTGATCTCTAATGTAAAGGCCATGACGCACAAGCTCAGATGGTTAAGTAAACATCAAAGAAACACTACAAAGGCAGAAAGCTGAAGTAGAGAAACGGATGGATGCTAAGACAAATTCCTATACATTTAATCCGGGAATCTTAACTTTACAGTCAGTTGTAGTTTCTTTATTGTTGTTTTCTTGCCACCCTAAAGCAGAGCTATGAAATACTCCCCCCTGCCCTTCAAGTTAGAACATTAATTGTGTTTTTTACTTTATGAGAAAAGCTGCTTGTGACTCATTTTAATTCAACTGCATGAACCAGAGGCACAATCTGGTTTTCATGTTCTCTGGCTGAAAACACCTGCCCTGTTCTCACAGCTAATATATTAAGTAGTAAGTGCCTGAGCAGATGTTGTGAGGTCAGCAGGGAGCCCGGGGCCTATAGAGCACGCAATATTTATTGGACTGGATCAGAAGGCAATGACATGGGCCGTCTTCCCTCTTGACAAATCACATTTTGCATACAGGTTGAAGCCAGAGCCTGTTTCCTTCCTAGAAACACCTTTTCCAATTTGCCAGACTTCTTAGAGAGGCCCGATTGGGTCTTTCTACTTTTAAATGCGTGCTGCCAATCACAGAGAACGCCTTTTGGAAAATATTCGTAAAACAGTCAAACTTTCTTACTGGAAACCGTAACACGCCCGAATCTTTTATTTGTGTTTGCTTTGCAATCATCCACGGAGATCAAAGGCCGTGCTTAGGGCCTCAGTGTCAGCGCGAGACATCAATGACATCTCCCATTCACACCGCATCTTCTCCTCAAATCTCGCATGCACTCAGTCGTCACATCCCACAACAAAGAGAGACGCCCCGAGTTACCATCCATCAAACCAAGCCTTTTATGGCCCATCAAAAGACAATGAACTGCCAGAGTGAAAGGAGTGTTTGCAACATGAAGTGACAGCGAATACTCCAGACACAGATTAAACAGTGGGAGAAATGAGAGAACTACATAATGTTTGGGTAATTTGTGAGAATTAGACGCTATGATTCATCTTTATGAAGGAAACTAAGCTCAGATATAAGCTCAGCGCAGCTCCGCGCTCTGATAGTTCAGGCATCTCAATTTACTTTGGTTTTGAAGTATAGGCTTCTTACGGTTACAGACTGGAGCAGTTTGTTTTCAAACATTGCCACACATCTCACGCCTTGGTCGTGAGGTATGAGCTACATGTTAAGATATAAAACAGACCTTCAAGGCTTATTTTCCCTCAAAGGGATCCCATTTATTCCGTCTACTGTCAAAGCACGGAAGGTTTGAGAATTAAGGGAGCTACTGGCAACACAGTACATCATTGTGTACAATAAAAGACTTGCAACGTAAACCATCAGCAGCCCTTTGTGTGTTATCTCCCATGGATTATTCCTCTCAAGTCAACCATCAAGCATTGTGGGTATGGCAGCCTATGCGGGGTGCAGCATGCACCATAGAGTTTGCTAAAGTGTTCAACAGAGGTTGAGTGAAATGGGACACTGGCATGATTATACTGTATCCTGTCTGTTGCTGATTTATTGTGACAGCAGTAACTCCCTGCAGAACCATGTCGTCAGGTGCCACGACTGGTGCTGTGTCAGATACTTGATAGGCTTCGGGCTTTCAGTAAAGACCTTGTGAGAAAGTCTCCAGAGACGCTGCTGAGAACACACAAAATCTTCGTTTCTAAATATACAAGCGCATATCCACTAATGGTGAAGGGAAACAGACGCTCACGTTTGGCCTGCTAAGAAACAGCTGCAGTGTTTTCAGGAAAACAACCTCAGTAAAATGTGGTAAAGTCACAGACTGAGAAATGATATTACTGTAGATTACAACACTTAATATCTCCATTACTGCTGTGCAAAAGTCTACAGCCACCCTCTCATTTCTGTATATTTTGCAAGGAAAAAGGGAAAATGCTGCAGTTATTTACTAAAACATAAACATGCAAATACAGTATATAAAGCAAAAACAGAGCAGGTCAAATCCCAATTACAGTACGCATCCATAATCTGGACCCTGATCAACTGAATTCACAACAGTCACCCCAAGGTGCTTTATATTGTAAGATAAAGGTCTGACGAATATTATAGAGGAAAACCCTGACAATCAGACAAACAAGTATGAGCAATTACTTGGCGATAGTGGGAAGGAAGAACTCCCTATTCACAGGAAAAGACATCCAGGCTATGGGAGAAACTGCCGCCTGCTGTGGCTGGTTGGGAAGTGAGAGGAAAGAGAAGAGGAAGCAGGAAATAAAAATAGGGAAGTGGAGAAGTATCACATCATGGGAATACCTCCAGCAGCCTATAGCTGCATAACAAACGGAGGGTTCAGGTTCACCTATTACAGCCCTAACTATGAGCCAGCAGCCTAACTTGCAACCATCACTGTCATTGTGTACAACACGAAATGTCTGTCTGCTATGGAAAGCAAAGTACCCTAACTCTTCCTACTAACATTAAGTAAAAATACTCAAAAGCTAATGCATACTATGGGGTCAAGTGAGGGCAGACTGTGGGTCTTGTCTTCCTGTTTAAATCTTATCAACTCCCAGAAGTGCAGCTGGTGGATTGGCAGTGCAGGAGCTTGGAGAGAGAGACTACGTTCCACAGCAATCGTCTCTCTGTGTTATTCACTGGAACCTCTTAATCATTGCTGACCGCTCCATTGTCCCACATCACATGATGTCATTCACATCCCTTTAAGCTATTTCAGAGACGCCAGATCACCTTTTTTTCCCCCTTTTCTTTTCTATTGTTTTACATACGTTGCTCCTATGTTTCAGTAACACTCTACCCTCTGCTGTGAAAATGACACTAAAGTGTTTTAATTAGACGTTCTGCAGCAAATTATTCATGATAAATCTCAGTCTGTGATCCCCTTGAGGAATAATTGAAAATATATTTAATTAATGCTTTCATTATAAGCTTCCCTGAATATTGTGTGATTGTTGCTTTTCTTCTGTCGCTTACAACACGATTTCGTTCAATATGTGTTCGTCTGAGGGGGGGAAGGGACTTAGAAACAGTTTATAGCGGTATCACCTGACCGCAGCACTTTGAGCATGAAGACAGACATTATTCAGAATAAATGGATTATCAGGGAAACCAGCATAAATGACTCAATAAAACTGTTAAGCAGCCAGCCAGCAGTGGCCAACATGATTAATCGCAGGCGTTCCAAGATTGGATTTATTTTGTCTTTTATTTCTCCTTTAATGACTAGCTGCGAACACCACTCTTAATACATCGCCCATGTTTCTAGATTACCGGTGACTAATGAGGATTCAAAATGGCTGTTATCTACATTAATGTCTTTTTATTTGAAAAGTCAATACTGCCCGCGTGTGTGAGGAATATTATTAAGCGAGGGCGACTTGCAGTGATCTGTCTAAGCCTCCCAATTAGAAGGGTTTCAGGAAGCATTAAGGTACGCTGGCATTTATATGAATACACAGGTGCGTCATTACATTTATAATTTTCTACCGCTCTAAGACTTTGCTTCTCCAATTATAGCTATATTTACTATGCCTCCACATACGTCTGAATTATTAAAAGGCTCCAAGAATACGTTGTCACCCACTCTCCCCGCAGAGGATCAATGTCCTGCATTCGAGGGATAAATGAAGCTATATTTTACATGTTGCTGTTTTCAAAGCACATAGAGACACAGTTTATTCTCTTGGCGGAGGGCTCTTTGAAACCCTTGTGTTTAAGCAGGAAGCATTGTTCACTTTAATGAAAGAGTCCAGAGCAGTTATGACCCCGGTGATTCATATATTCATAAAAGAAATCAATCCTACATCAGCTAAACGCAGAAACAGAAACGTTCTGCAGCCTTAAATCTTAGCATTTTGTAATATGCAATAAACTGAGTTTAAACTGGAGCGTGTCATTGATGTGCACAATAAGACAGATGAAGTTTATTACAGAGCTAAAAACAGGTATGAAGGAAAAACACTGACTGCAATAACGGGCTTTGAAGAGAATGTAAAATGCAGGCCCAAGGCGGTGCTTTGTCAGACTGGACTGTTGTGGCACCAGACTGTTGTTCTTTCTATCTATGATTTAGCACAGCTGAGTCTGACTAGATGGCACCCAGGAGAGAGCTTGATTTTCATGTTTGCCAATCTCCCTTTATACCTGCCCGTGGTGACCATAAATACAGTTTTGTGCCTCCCGGAGAAATGCTTAAAGAAGCACTTTGTCCAAGTCCTGTATGGACCCGCGTGGTAATATTCTTGATTGATGACAGCAGCAAAGTTTAGAGGACGCTCCGGAGAGTTTTCCAATCTCATTTGTTTGGGAGTTTTACATTTTGAACATAAGTCCCGCTTGGCTGTATTTATGTGGTTCTGAGGCCTCTGCATTCAGCCTTTTGTTTCCACAGTTCATTAATGAGGGGCAGAAACACTAGTGGCCAAAGTCATCTCATTCTGGGGCACTTTGTGGGGGCACATGGAGACTTGGTCACCCCTAAACAGAACACTAATCTCCAGAAACCCATTTATATGCCTGGCCGACCCCTAATAGATAAAAATAGCTTGTGGTCTATTCAGAGCCGCTGGTCTTTACTCAGATTTTTAATGACTTCCATTCCTTCGTATCGTATTTTGGGTGAATATTGTCAAAAATCTATTTAGTAACATGACTGGTATGATGAGAAATGTCAAAAAGAGGGAAAGCGTTCGTGTTTGAAAAGTTAACCATGAATTATTTGATGCATTTAAATCATATGAAGTCACTAAACTAGCTTTTATAAAAATCATCCAGTGTTTGTGTCCTCGTATCAGCTGAAAGCTTCCAGATGTTTAATTATCTTGTAAAAGCTGTTTTTGTGAATATTTTTAATTGCTGCATGTTTACTTTTGCACAGCCTCTGGAACGACACTGCTATGTCAAATTATCATCAGGACAGTCTTATCGTCATATTCTACACCTGCGTCGACGCCCAATCAGTGCTCTATAGTGCCGCTGCTGGTCAAAAAGCAGACAGAGAATGGCTATAACTAACACAAAGTGTAATTCTCCTGATTGAAACACTAATATCGAGTTTTTGTCATATATTCTTTCCTCAGAGTGACAGCTGTTTAATGCAGGCGTATTTTGATAACACAGCAGAGTTTGCCTCGACCATCTCGTCCTGACAAACTGGAAGGACTTTGTACCAAATTAAAGTACATGAAACTACACATAGGGAAGTGATGCTTTAGCTTTTTCCTGCAGATGATATGTCAGAGTATGACAGAGAGAAGCTACTGTCATAAATAATCACTGAGTGAGTGCTGGCTTTGGTTGATAAAGTTTTATACAAGCATCGTGCCATTATACACTGTAAAAAAAGCAGCTATATGTGTTATCTGCTTACTTTTCCCAACTGTATTTGTGATACATGCTCAAATAAAGGATAAATAATATGTTCTAACAGTTGCCGGATGACGAGTTGTTGGAAATTAATATACTGAAATCTAATGCCAGAATAAAAACAACAAACAAAAGTGTCACTGGCTGAAAGAAAGTCATTCTTTTTTTTAGATGCTGATGTTTCCACGTCTCAGAAACAAATAACAAACTTTCTGGGTGTTAACCTAAGGGTTTAATTGACCTATAATTAGGCGTGGGCTGCATTATAAAGTGTAACCAAATCCTAAATCCAAATCCTGACTGAGTTTATTAGAGAGAGGAAAAAATGCTGATTAACATTCCCCTTAGTGTGTTTGATGCTCAGAAGGTTAGGGCTGAGGTATCAACTTTCACATGCCAACAAATCAGGAAAAATAGGTCTTGGGAATGCAAAGTAGAATTAGGATAAACTCACCCAACACCCAACACTCATTATTTTCTTTTAGCTGATGTTTGAACAATACAAAAAAACATCAGTGTTATTAGTTTTTCATGTTTTCAGATCCACTGAGATAAGAAAAAAAAAGATCCCCGCCAGTGATGCCTGCATGGACCCCAAGTGTAACCACCTTAAGACTCAGAGCAGGAAATAGGACAGGAGACAATTTAAACAAAACAAAAAAGGGGGGGAAGAAATGATGGCAAACATTTTTTTTCTGGATTCGGCAAACACTTGCAATTACTTCTTGCAATCACAAGGTCACTACATAGGTCGCTTCTCACCAGGCAACTGGTGCAGTGACCTGTCCAACCTGTTTTCAAACGATCGCAAACCCACTCAGAGAGACTGCAATCGCTCTCAAACAGATTGGCAAAGGATTGCAAATGTTTGCTGTCTAATTTATAAATGCAGACAAAATGCCAACAATCTGAGACTATTTGCGCCAATTAGAGCAACTAATCTATGATGCATTTCTCTGAGGACCCCTCAATAGGGAACTCCACTCAGCTGTTTGCCAACTAGTTGCATTCTGTTCATTTTACTATATAAAATGTGTGATTTTGCAGAATTTCTGAATTTCAGTTTTAAATCTATTAGATTCTGGCTGGACTCTGAATGTAATAAGTTTCCTTTTAATGTGAATATCTGTGTATGTAAACGGCACTAATCAGTTAATTGCCAGTTTGACCTCTCATAGGAGACGGATGCCGTCTTATCATCATCTTATCGCCATTTTGACGCATCAGTCACTTTGCAGAGGGTCACAGACCTGGTCAATGTCTTGAAAGCATCCATTTCAAAGGCAACAAGAAGAAATCACCGTTCTCCATAGTGTGACTGTAAAAATGCAAACAGGACAGCAGTTTTGTGGGAGGTTAAATCTATAATACTCATATAATAAGCAGTAGATTACTAAATATGATCAGCCTAAATCAGAAAACACACCCTGACAAGTCTGATCAACCCAAAAACTGCTGCTGGGATTTTTGTAAGACATAGTAAAGCAATTAAGCAGGGAAGTCAGTAGCACTTTATAATAATGCTGCAAAATTAAGGTATTAAGTGTTTAATTCACCATTTATATGTCACTGCTCCTACTTATTATGTCAGTTATAAATACAGACATGTTTATCCATCTTTTACACCAAGTACAGCCATCACTGCTGTACATGGTGTAACTATGTGCATCTATCACTGCTACTATAACACTGAATGATCATAATCATATTAATATATCTATATTTATAACTGACATACTAAAGAGGAGTAATTCTATATAAATGATGAATTAAGCACTAGCTAATACCTTAATAGTGTGACATTAATATGAAATGCTACCAGGAAGTCAGATAGATATTGAAAGGTAATCTGCCCAAATACCAACTTATGCAAAGCTTCTGTGGAAAGCTCACTAAGCATAAACAAACAAAAATTCAGGTCAGAGGGATTTTACAGTATCAAATTTTCCTTTATAATCTGTTCTTCATACCACAACTTCTTTTTTAGAGCCATGCTAGTTTAGAAAAACTATGTTAACATTTATGTAATAATTATTCACAGTGTCGAATAAGCTCCAGTTTAAAATACGGGGAAACAGATTTGGGACTGTGTTAAGTTCATTCGGCAGGTCTGTTTGAGAACCCACTGACCTTAAGCTAATTCCAAAAAAGTAACGGCCATTTCTAAGCCCTGTTATTTCCATGACTAATAAAACCATTGACACAGTCTGAGAACTGCCCAGACGCCTGTTGTGTGATCCGGTCTAGAAATGCTCTGAGCAAAATGGAAGAAAGGAAAAAAACTGAATCCCTCTGAATAACTGAACCACATGGTTACACAGATAAATACACTGCAATGTAGCATTTAGAGTCACATTACAGCTTTCCCAGTCAATAACAAGATGATTGGTTGGCAGTGGCAGGTCTAGTTAGCGGTACAATGTCGCACTTGACATTTATCATAGCTCCAGGGTCGTGAACTTGAAGCCAAACAGCAGCTGAATCATTAGATGTGAACGGCTGCAGCTTTGCCATCTCTGAGGCACTGACATAAGTGTTTTCATGCTGAAATGTGACTAACTTCCGCTAAGCTAAACGCGTCTTTGTTCAAACTGGGACATTATGCGCCAAGAGGGACATATACTTCAGGATTGGTCCAACAATGGCTGCTTTAACAAGCAGATTATTTGCTGCATTAGATATTAATACCGATTACTGTTACAGAAGGATGTCATCCTGTGATTCAGTTCATGTGTTTTGTCTGGAAAGGCGAAAAAACCCCTCCGATCATCTCCACTCACAAAAATAATGCAGAAAAGCATAGTAATCGTAGTATACCATAGAGAAATAATGGCAGAAAAACTGATCAATACACAGCAACACAAAACAAATGTGCCACTGGCCTCTGCAGGAGGTCATTTACCCCTGCATGGAAACATCGTAGTTTTTTTTTGTGACTCAACGTATGAAAACATTTCCAATAGAGATAAAATTAAACAAGCAAGAGGGCTTAGCCATTAGATAAATTAATTCAGCGCAGATTCTGTAGCTCAATAAAACAAACCAAATAGCTCCATTTCTACTCTTAAGCTCAAAGCAAATAGGATGCTCAATAAAAACACTGTACTGGCCCTCTCGGCTAAAGAAATCAATAGCTAGAGGACAAAGAACCTATAGCTATCACTTAATTCTCTTATCAGTGTGATTTAAGGGACACGGATGATGTTAAATAACTGTAAATCCTTATCTTTGACTTTGTGGGTGGTTTATGGCAGTTTCAACAGCAGTTCAGAGACAGAATGTCCATACCTTCTGCCGCATAGACGATTTATAGCTTTATTACTCTTTGTCTAAAAGAGCAGAGAAACATATAATTGAAAGGAAGAGATAGCAGCTAGTGAGTAGAGGAGCTGGAGAGGGGGTAGGCAGGAACTGAGAATCATCACTGCTAGAGACATATCACAGCGACAGCTTTATGGCAAAGGAGCGGCCCTCTTTGTTTTTGGAGGAGGGAGGGGGCTCGTAACGAGCAAGATCCAATTTTCTGATTCATCTGCAAACGGTTCGGGTTGAGTTTAGTATTCTGACGCCAGGCTTCAACCTGGCCCGCATGGGCGTAGAGGTCACCGAGAGGGCTGAGTGAGCTGAAGTCATGAGTTTGTGCTCACACTGTCACAGGCCTGCTCATATTTTTGCCCTCAGTGACAACGGGCCTATTGTTCTCCCTGATAAGGCTTCAGTGTGCACAGTAATGGGAATTAAGCAGGGCATAAGTCATGGAGAAATTGGGTGACAGCAGATCAATAGATAGTGGTGAAGCCTCAGGGACCATTAGTGAAGAGGGCCCCTTTGTTTGTCCGCTGGTGGGGAGATTCTGTGGATGTTTGGGCCTGAATTAAGTGTCGAAGCCAAGAATACGCCGAGTTCACCAGAGAGGAGGGAAAGGTGCTTGGCGACACAAGCCTGACACGTGTGTTTTTGCAAATAATAGGATGTCTTTATCAGGTCACATCAACCTCTTCTTGCAAAGTCAACAGCAGCAACTGCGTCTAGTAACAATTTCCCAGTCACTCTCAGCAGTCCCCATAAACACGCTGTGATTTCATTTACAGGGACCATTATGTTATTATTCAATCTATGGATTATCAAGCTTTATTAGGACAGTAACTCTCAAAAGAAATGCAGCTTTTGTTTTTATTTTTCCTCACTATAAAAAAAAAATCCCATGTACCTCCTCAGAGGCTGACACTTTAAAGCACATGGGCATTTTCTCTTTTCTAGCATTTTATGTGTTTATGTATAATTTGTTTTACCCTTTTACTATAATCCTTTGGCACATTAAGGTAGATTTAAACCTTTTTTAGATTTTTCATACAGTGGCAATACTGTTGATCCTACTTAACCTGAAGCTGACTTTTTAAACAATTGTGTATTTAAAAAAAGAAAGAAAAAGTCAGTGAATATAAAAAACAGAAGTCTTACACTGCAGATCCCAGAAACCAAGCCAGTAATTCTGACTAAATATTGTCATGCTGCAATCAATTTAGCAATGGGTCAAGAAATCTATTTTAAATCCGTGCTAACAATGCGGCTCTCAGTACGAGTGTGTTACCGAGAGCATGCGTGGCATACAGTTACTTATAACGGACAGTGGAAACAGTGTAAATAAAGACGCCCTGCAGCCCTACTTTGGAGCTGGAGGATGAAAACGCATTAGCCCTGCGCTTGACGTGTTTAAAATGATTAGCCACAACATGTGACAACTCTGATAAGGAAGAGTCTCCCATTAAGTTCTTCAGGCAAATGCATATTGTGGCCATCACTCCGGGACATTCCCACTTAAATGCACAGATAATTTGTTGTTGCGATGCATTATTCCTGCCCCATAACCAACCCCGGCCCAGTGAGCAACGTGCCACTGATAACTAAAGATATTAATTAGTATATCACCATCGTGGCACATCCACTTTCACTATTAATAAATTCCATGCCATCAGGTTGTGATTTAATTATAAATTATGTAAATGGTTGCCATGAATGATTTAAGCCTGTGAATTTTATTGGCTAAATGGGAGAGCAGAATTTAGGCGTATCACATGATCACAGTGATGAGGATTTACACACTCGAGTGATGACAGCACAAGTACAAGAAGGATTATTGTGACTAGATAACAATTCCACGTAGCCCCGCCCCCCAGTTAATGGCAGGAAACAAGTCAGATTCCTGAATTATTGAAAAACGATACAACTTAATGGCTATTAAGGGACGTTTGTTAGCGTGTATATTAAAATTAGCCTAATATGATGCTTTTCTTAATTTGTGCATGATTACAATGGAGGATATCCATACTAACCAAAATGAAGTAGGTCGCTGTTTGTTTAAAGTAATCCCTGTAAGCCAAACGCTTTGACTTCATACTGCTTTAAACACTCAATTTATATTTGTTTTACCTAGGGTCCGGTATACCATGCAGTCACTGTCCACTTCATTAGGTACATCGGATCAACTGCTGCTTTACACAAATATGTAATCAGCCAATCACATGGCAGCAACAAACAGCATTTAGCCATGCAAACACGGCCAAGACAAGTTCAATCGAAGCATCAGAATGGAGAAAAAAGGTAATTTAAGTGACTTTAAATAATCAAGGTATGCAGAAGAGCATCTTAGATGTACAAGAAGCAGCAGAAGGCCACACAGGGTGACACTCAGCCAAGAGCAGGAAACTGAGGCTACAGTACACAGGGCTACACAGGCACTGTGAAATCAATGTGATATCATGTCGCTATCCACCAATCCAAAACTGAAGAATGTTTCAGGCACCTTATTGAATCAATGCTATGAAGAAATAAGGCAATTTTGAAGGCAAAGGGGAGTCCAAACCAGTACTAGGTATACCTAAAAAAGTGTCCAGTGAGTGGAATATCAAGCTGCTAATGTATAACTATGTAATACTGTTTCATTATTAACATTTTCTTTTTGTTTGTCGTTTTTTTGTTTTTGTGGTTTCTTTAAGACTTGTTGTTCACAAATCACAAATTCATTTTTGCTTCCATTTCTTTTGGAAGGTTTAAATTGTGACGTGTAAGTCAAGCAGTTGGATTAATCAGCTAATTGCTTCACAGCCACAGTTGCCCACATTGCTAACTTGGTCGGCAATTTAAATCATTCTGATCTGCAGGTCACTGCTTGCTGTATTTCCTGTTTGGAGAATTTTGCTGTAATTAAAAATGAGGACATCATCTTCCCTAGGCAAAGCTAGAAATATAGTAACATAAAAATATCCACAACAATGGTGACTAGCATGAGAAAGGCTTGTGCTAGACTGACTTACAGAAATAACACCTGATGGACACATTTCTGCATTAAAAACATTATGTTAGTCACTCATTGGAATGATTTTGGTAGGATGGGCTCAAGCCTCGTCAAAAATGTAACAAACCACCCTCCTGTCCCACTCAAAATGGACACGATGTCAGTCTGCACGAATGACGTGAAACTAAAATGGCAAATCAGTCTGACTGTCAGGTGATTTCTTATCTGTTTTTGACATTTTACAGTCTCATAATCAGCCGTCTGACAGGCATAAGTATTGTGTAACAGTCTATAAAGGCTAGAAGCACAAAGGGAACCTTTTTTCTGTCCTTTTACAGTGAAATGGATAGCCGAGTAGAGAGCCAAATCTTTTTCTTTTCTTATTTCTTTAAACCACTTTTCTTCCTGTCAAGTTGATGTAGTGCCAGGAACAAGGAGTATATTTGGTCTGAAGATGGCTGTCAAATCAGACTGTCAGGCTGCACTTTTTGATGGAGTTGTATCACTCGCTCATCTGTCAGTCAAAAAGAAAGACTGCTGCCAAAGTCAAATTCAAGAGTTGAGACGAGCGGACTTACGTGGCATTTCATTGTCTGGAAGGCAGAGAAATCTGAGGAGCCGAGTTCAGCTCTGGTTTAAAATTTGTGGGGCACGTTTGCTAAGTAAAGGAGTGACAAGGTGGACGGCTGATATGGCATGACACTTAAATCTTCAAGTTCTCTGAAATGCTGTGCGCAGACAGATAATTGACTCAAACGTTCCCGGTAATCAGTGATAAAAACAGAATATTGCCTCATCACACTTACAGAGAAAGCCTACACACTTCGCAGAACATTATTCATTGTGGCATGAGACACCATAAAAACACTTCTTTTCAGCACACTTGAGTCAGGCCAGCCTATAAAATTCAATCATCACAACAGTGTCAGACATTGTTCTGGCATACCAGAAAAATCCCCGACCCAGGAAGCGTGCAACTCTGCCTGATTGTTATGGTGTTTACTCACACAAGAGGCTTACCCCGAGGCAAGCTCCACGCCTCGGCCGCCCAGCTGCAAGTGTCCAACCTTCCCTCCTGCAGAAATACACGATGCTCTCCAGCTGTTCGGGCTCCGTCAGCGTCCAGCAGCGGCCGGTCAGCATCGAGTTCTGCGTTGGTACAGCAGATCAGAAAGTGCAGAGATAGCAAGTTATCTGTCAGGTACAACCAGTGCGGGAAAGTTTCATTTAGGAGCAGCAATTGATCTATTTGCACTCTGAGAATGAATCCAGCCCAGTGTGGCTGACTCAGACAGACAGTGTTGTATTACTGGCCTCCAAATGCACAGGACTTACAAAGCTCCTCATTCAGTGTAATATGAGTGTTTTGAAACACTGCGTTCTGTATATAATCTCCATTCCCAAAAAATTATAGACATAAAAGATTCAGCAGCCAGAGTTGCTAAAATATTTTTTTTTAAAGACACAAATAATTAACCTTAAAAGCATCTTAACTTTTATATACACAGGAAATATGTATAGAGGGCAGATATAAAACAAAAACACATCTAATTGTTGTTGTAATACTCATTAGTCGGCTTTCATGGTAACAATTCTGGGTTTTAATTGCTAATTTTCAGCTAAATTAGTTGTTAATTGTTGGAGGGTTTGTACCATACAATATTAAGGTTTATGCTGTTGTTCTGACCTGTCAGTATTTGCTCACCATGTTACTGTATATTTGAGTTATGTATTTAACAGCATTTTTCAATTATTGTTACTTAGTCTCTCATTTTTAGACTGATCAAGAACAATTTTTCTTCTAATTTGAGGTTTCTGTAAACGACTGAAAATTCATTTCTCATCACTAACACACATCCCCACAAATGCTCCTCTAAAATCTTTATTCCCCTCTTCTATTAATCAATTTCTTCTTTTACTTTGTGTGACAAGATTTAAAGCTCAAACCAATTTTTTTGTGTTTTTGAAACAAGATAAAGATTAATAATAGCTGTTTAAAAGGTTCGAGTCTACGCTTACAGCAGCTTTTCTCCCCTGTTATCCTGAGTGGCATATGAGTCATAGAAGTTATTAGAATGAGGTGTTAATCAAAGCTGTGGCTTTTAAATGGCTCTCGACGGCAGTTTGTTGAACAAAAGCGCAACTGTAATAATCTTAACGCTTACCCTGCTTTTAATCAAAATGGCCCAGTGTGACAGAATAAAAATGTTCCAGTACGCCACAATAAATAAAGGCCGTCTGTGCTCTGCTTGGTTTATTAGCTGATACTTTCCCTGAAGTGTGTGTGCAACACTTACTGTATCTATACACTGTAGGATAATCTCATCTCTTTGTGACTCCCTGACCGAACAGCAGTCATCATGATGGCACATGCTGCAGATACACAAAGGAAGCCGTTTAAAAGTTTGCATTATGTCATGCTTCTTGTTCCACATCAACACAGGGGTCAAACCAGTGCGATTTAAATGGCATAAAGGTCAACACTAATAATCCACATGTGAATAAAACAACTGCTTAAAACAACAACAAAAATGTGTCTATCAAACCTACAAACTATGTCAGATAAAACTACAGGCCACTGTTCTTGTTTAGTGGGCGGTAAACCAATACCTCACATTGGAATAGCTGGATTTCATTAGTATGAGGATGCTGCCCCCTTGTGTAAGAACTCTTGTATTACATGTCTTCTCATTTAATTTTCTGTTGAGCAAATACAATGTAAGAAAAAAAACAATAAAATAATCTAATCTTGATCACATTATATACAGTATTACTTATGATTAGCTAATAATTTATGTCATGGATGATTTTATTTATAATATGTGAATAAAGTTCAAATGAGTACTAAACTTAAATATTAACAATGTGAAGACTGACGGATACTCAAGGAATAAAAGGAGTTATATAAGGAGGAGTAATATTAGGACAGAGATGTTGAAAATTGAGTGCAAAAGACAAAAACATATTGTCTCAGTGCTCACATGGAGTTAACAAACATTAGAACATGTAAAAGACAACTGGGAATTTGGGGTCAAATTTGGAACCAGAAAGTGAGACAGTTGGGTAGTGTACACTGTTCTGCTAAAGGGACAAGTACGCGCTAATTTGTGAAATTATTTGGTAATTTTCCACATGGAATAACTCATTCCTTAGAGCAAGAATACACTGATAAGCTTCATAAGAACATGGTTGTTGTTGTTGTCTTTACACTTTAACCAAAGCAATGAAGGCTGGTAACGACTAACTAATCGAAATGAATTTCAATTGAATTGGTTTTCAAAGATTCAAGTGTTTTTACTGGGTCATTCCAGCACATGAATTTACATGAGGTGAAATTCATGTCACGGCAAAGGCCCAAAAGAATAACACACACTGAGAGCAATTTATAGAAAAACAAGAAAGGTATTTACAGCGTAACAGTGTAACCAGGAATATATTTAAAGTGGATTTTCAATAAGAAAATGAAAAATACAAATAAATATAAATGAATTTCAAAGTCTCAGAGCTGTGTGTGTTGGATAGTACAACATTTATCTTATTTTGGAGAATCAGAGGCTACAGAGCACCATCATAGTCCAACAGCCTTACAGACCTTTCAGCCTTTGTCTCCAATACAATACAATAAAATCCAGACAGACAGAAAAAGTAGTTGACAATGGGAAAGCTGACCAATGGCTGGACATAGCAGCACAGGAGGCGGGGGTCTGCCGCACCAGACAAGACCCCATGTGCAGGCTGTGCAAAGATGCCCCTGAGACAATCCAGCACATAACAGCAGGGTGCAAGATACTAGCAGACAAAGCATACATGGCCAACAATGCCATAACCAAGTGGCTAGCATAGTACACAGGAGCATCTAGGCCAAGTATGGCCTTAAAGTCCCAAGGTCAAAATGGTCAAAATGTTGAGAATGACCGAGCTAAAATCTTGTGGGACTTCCAGAAATAGATGGACAAACTGGCTAAACAACTGGACATAGTAGTGGTGGACAAGCAGAGGAAGAAGCCCATAATGTGAGATGTAACTATACCAGATGATAGCAACATCAGGAAAAAGTGACACAAACACAAACAAAAAAAGCCCAAGGTGGAGGGTGAAGGCAACAGTGGTCCCCGTGATAATCACAGTACTCGGGGCAGTGAGCCCCAATCTGGGCGAGTAACTCAAACAGATCCCAGAAACAACATCCGACATCTCTGTCCAGAATAGCACACAGCTAGGGACAACAAAGATACTGTATAGGCCCCTAAAGCTCCCAGGCCTCTGGTAGAGGACTTGAGATTGGAGGATAAAGGATGTGGATAAAGGGAATCTCCAAAGTACTATTATTAGCATTATTACTGCAGTAAACTATCATAAATATAGTATTTGCCTCCGCACTTTAATAAAATGGAAACTTTGGCTTTATTAAAGTGTATAAAGTTCCATAGAAATAAAAATATTGATTATGGGACACAACATGCCACTGTGCCAAAGAAAAGTTCATTCCTGAGTGGCAGTAAAGTTTAGAGTTTATGCTATCACTAGTAGGGCTGGGAAAAATTATTTACATATATTATTTTCCTTATATCCTATAAAATCACTAGAAAAAACATCTTAAGCCCTACCTAAAATACCCTGAACCAACTGAATCATACTTAAGTCTGTGACCTGTATGGAAAATAAAAACTACAGCCTAAAAAAATTAAATAAATCAGCAGATATTCATTCGGTTCTTAAAAACAAACGATTCAGTTTTCTTCAGTTTTAGATTTTCCTACTAATTCTTTATCAGTAAATAAATCAAAGTCCTGACCTACACTTGACTGATGTAATATCAAGTGTTGTTATATTGCTATTTCCCACAGAATAAAGTACACTGTACATTTAATGTCACTGAATTGTTGCTGTTTATTAACTAAATTGTATTTGATTATTTGTTACATTTGTTTCTTTAATCTGAGTGAAACACTCACTGATTCTACAGCCTACTTTACAGTTTTCAGTCTACGGTTTCAGACGTAAAAATACGTGCTTTTGACACTGCATTTCATGATTTTTATTTGTATAAAACCTTATACTTCCATATTGCAATTTTTAAATTTTTACTTTACTACAATAACAGCTGTATTTACTTTGCAGATTTAGACTGCATATAAAACCTGAGTAGACTTTACAGTAAACCATGTTTCTCAGAAATAAATTAACCAAATAAATGATGAGTCACAGTGAGTCGGCTGCACCACTAGAACAATAACCAGTGGAAGCGGGGATTATGCAATGGCATGCAACTTTAACCCCATCAATGCTCTACACGAAGAAACATGATATATATAACATCATAAAATTAGCACCAAAAGTAACAAAAAGTATACTTACAATGACGTTTTATAGTGCAGAACTATAGAAATGAAAACTTTTAACTTTCTGCATGAAACGTACTTCTAGTTCAGGTACTTGTTGATCATTAGAAATACACATTAATCTGTTTAAAATTTATTTAATCTGCGAATGTGCGTGTTTTATTAGGATTACAGTTACACTTTCTGATATTTGTCTCCTCGCATCTTTAAATCATAATGATCCATTTTCTTTCTGCCGTTAGGTTTCTGTTTCACAGTCCTATCAGGAGAGCTGAAGCAGGTCACATGATCGCCACTATGAATACATGAATGGCCATATTTTTAAGGTTGGTTAAGCAGGAATTGAGTTATTCGCGTTTCTGTCGCGCCTCCAGACCAACCACACCAGACCCGTCTCTACTTTGCGGTGAGTTCTCGTTTTCGTGTAGTCGATTGCAGCTACAGTATACAGTTTATTTAAAACCCTGAGTGGGTATGCAACATGTTTTTCCCTTTAGTTAAAATGATTCCGCCACTGTAATTATTATGTTTATCAAAACACACATTCCCTTCTTGTGACCCTTTCTTTCTGAATTGCCTCTCTTGTTTGTTTTGATTTTACATTTTAATCGTGGTGTTTTGTGCCAAGCAGAACACAAAACAGTAGGAGACGCAGACTTGTAGAATTGTAATCGCCTTTCACCCACCCCGGAGCGGCGCCTTTACGCGTAGTATTACGGTACAGTGGCGAGGAAACCCGGAAGAGCTCAAACAGCGCTGAATTTGTGAAAGAAATGTCATTTCGTATCGTTTCTAAAGAAGCGCTGGTGGGCTCCGTCACGCTTGGTGTTGTTTTTGTTGCCGGCTATTTTATCGGTAAGTTCAAAGGCGGACAATGCTACAAAAAGTAATCCTTATGACGTGACGTCGTCGCTAAAGCAAGAAAGCCTGTCTGTAACAAGGTGTGCGCAAGGCGACTTAAAGCCGAACCATGGTGTTTGTTTTTTATGTTTATTATTAATGAGTGGAATACAGGAGAATTGTGTGTGACTCAGACTTCTATGGTATTTTTTTTAATTGTATTTATTTATTACCGCAAGTTAAAAGCTTCAGGGTTATAGTGGTTTTATTATTGGAAGTTATGTTTAGGCTTAGCCTGTATTTGTTGCGTTGTTTTGAACGGGAAATTTTCAAAAAAATCACATCTCAGGATCTGTTTATCGTATTTTTTTCTTCCTGTTAATACAGACAATTAAACAAAAAAATATTCCACTTAATGTTTTGTCGCTGTAAACACTTCGAGTTTGTGTTTATGCCGTTTATCTAAGAGGTAAGAGCTTCGATGCTGATTTGGGGTCTATTGAAATAAATATGCGGTTTCCAGTGATCTGGCTTTTAGTTAAGTTGTAAATTGTGTGAATTACCTTGGTGCAACACAAGATGAAGAATATGTTGGTGCACTAATGAACTTATGAGAAGCTGAATCTGAAGAAAAAAACACAGCCTCCATGATCACATCAATCCTATTTTTAGATTCAGATTCTATTATGTAATGCATAAAGTTTGTATAAGACTGAGTGAACACCTAGTGTAAAGCTTTGCAGTACAAAGTCCTCCTTTAATCATAATTGCTTCACGTTCTAGCTACTGTTGACCTTGATAGACTTACAAAAAAAAAAAAAAAAAAAAAACAGCTTCTGAAGTGACATTTACAATACAAATTGCATGGTTCACGTGCAAATAATAATTGTTTGTAATGTAATAAATGATTTATTCTCGACTTCAGTCTTAGAATCATCCCATACAGTTTGCTCAGTTTAAATTATAAAAGTTTATGAGTGTAAAAATGTTAGAAAAACTCCTTCTCCTTCCTCCTTAAGTCATATTTTTACAGCTGATTAAATGCCATTTTACAGTAAATTAGGCCCCATATTTATACAAATTTACAGATGCCACATGGATATGTTCTATGTCTACCAAATTATATTTTACAAAAGATGTCAGGTTATCTTATCTTACAGTATTCAATATTAATTTTTTGTCTTTGCTGCTGCTGCAATAATTTAATTTCCCTGTTGAAATCGTTTGGGTTTGAACTTAATCAAATAACTTCTACTTATTAACTAGATCTTAGGTTTCCTGAAATATATTTAAGCTGGCTAGGAGTCCTCTGACATCATTGTGCTCTTAAGATCCTTATGTCTTTTTTATGGTTTGTTTGTGCCCTCAGGAAGAAAGAAATCTTCCAGAATGAGCATCTCCAAAAGTCACTGCGGGGGGAAAGACAATCCACTGTTACAGTATGTTGTCAATCACTCCGTGAGGGAGCATCCGGTGCTGAAAAAACTCAAATTGGTAAGGAGGTCTTGCCGCTTGTGCTCTGGCAAATCTATTGTAATAAATCTAATCAGGTTTCATATGGCATTATGAAATTTTATGTAACTGGCTTCCACTCCGCTTGCTTTCAGAGAACAATGGAAGACTCCTGGAACGGGATGATGGTTGCCTCTGAAGAGTCACAGTTGTTGGCCAATTTGGCCAAACTAATAAAAGCTAAGAAAGCGATAGAGATTGGTAAGGGTGACGAATTTGACATCACACGAACATCCAAACTGATAAAAACATGCGCAGCTTTTATGACTAAGCTTTCCCTTTTTTTCACCTGTTCAAACACAGTAACATTACACAATATGAACACAAAACACTGGCTACTTGGAGTGCACAGGAAATTGCATAGAGAGCAGGACATAGAGCAGGCAAGTCTTCAAAGTGGACTGAACCTTTTTTTTGGCATGTTTAGCAATCAATCAATCAAGGAGCTGTGGAAGCTGCTTTAGTTCTTTAGGACCAAAGTAAACTCGATTTTAATGATTGAATCAGTTTTCTAATATGTGCTTTAGTAGTTGCAGTTGGCAGCAGATTAGAATCAAGGATAAAAATATTTTACTTTCTCCATCACCACCAAACGCATGCAAACTTCAGTAGCAATGTGACATGCAGTTTGAGATGTTTTCCAGTTACAGCGAGATTTAAATTGATCACTAATCTGTTCCTGTGTGTGTGTGTGTGTGTGTGTGTGTGTGTGTGTGTGTGTGTGTGTGTGTGTGTGTGTGTGTGTGTGTGTGTGTACACACACACACACACACACTTCTGTGAGGTGTGAGCGCTGTTTGTTTTTAACATAGTTCACGGTGGAGAAAAGCTGCTGACATAATGTGGATCCGAAGATCAATAATTGGCCTTACTGGGGTTGAAAGTCTCGATAAATGCATTCCCACCCATGTAATTGAGCTTTGCTTGGCACATCCGACATACTGTTTTACTTTTGTCCATGATGCGCTTATCTTCAGGGTCATACTCCACATGAAGACCAAAATAGTTCCAAAGGCCAGATCTGAATGAGGGTGGGGGAGGTTCAATTTGCCATGTTGCAACGAGCTTAGCTTCTGTCTTGCTAGCTTGCGCTGCGCTCAGTGGATCTGCGCTTGACAGTGCAGCTTAGGCGAACTAGTCGAACGCAGATCCACTGAGCTCTCAACACAGACAGCATCGTCAGAAGAAAAGTTGATAAAATAAATTAAAAATTTTGTATTGTTCGATACATATGCGTACTGAACCGAAAGCACTGTATCGAACGGTTCAATATCGATAGGAGTATCGTTGCACCCCTAATAAATAAATATATATATATATATATATATATATATATATATATATATATATATATATATATCTCCCCATATCCTGTACATGGATGACATCAAGCTGTATGCCAAGAGTGAACGAGACATCGATTCACTGATCCACACTACCAGGCTATACAGCAATGACATTGGAATGTCGTTCGGACTGGAGAAGTGTAGTCGGATGGTAACAAAGAGAGGGAAGGTAGTCAGAACTGAGGGGATTGAACTACCAGAAGGCAACATTGCAGACATAGAGGACAGTTACAAGTACCTGGGGATCCCGCAGGCGAATGGGAACCATGAAGAGGCCGCTAGAAAGGCTGCAACCACCAAGTACCTGCAGAGGGTCAGGCAAGTCCTGAGGAGTCAGCTGAATGGTAAGAACAAGATCCGGGCCATCAACACCTACGCCCTGCCCGTGATCAGGTACCCTGCTGGGGTAATAGGCTGGCCAAAGGAGGAGATAGAAGCCACTGACATAAAGACAAGAAAGCTCCTTACCATGCATGGAGGGTTTCACCCCAAGTCCAGCACCCTGAGGCTGTACGCTAAGCGGAAGGAAGGGGGCCGGGGACTGGTGAGTGTCAGCACCACAGTCCAGGATGAGACAACGAACATCCAAGGATACATTGGGAAGATGGCCCCAACTGACCCAGTGCTCAGTGAATACCTCAGGCAGCAGAAACCCAAGAAAGAGGAGGAAGGAAGGAAGGAGGAAGGAACCATCATGGAAGGACAGGCCCCTGCACGGTATGTACCACCAGCAGATAGAGGAGGTGGCTGATATCCAGAAATCCTACCAGTGGCTGGACAAAGCTGGACTGAAAGACAGCACAGAGGCACTAATCATGGCAGCACAAGAACAAACTCTGAGTACAAGATCCATAGAGGCTGGGGTCTATCACACCAGGCAAGACCCCAGGTGCAGGCTGTGTAAAGATGCCCCAGAGATAATCCAGCACATAACAGCAGGGTGCAAGATGCTAGCAGGCAAGGCATACATGGAACGCCATAACAAAGTGGCCGGCATAGTGTACAGGAACATCTGTGCCGAGTATAATCTGGAAGTCCCGAGGTCAAATGGGAGATGCCCCCAAGGGTGGTGGAGAATGACCGAGCTAAGATCCTGTGGGACTTCCAGATACAGACGGACAAAATGGTGGTGGCTAACCAACCGGACATAGTGGTGGTAGACAAACAGAAGAAGACGGCCGTAGTGATCGATGTAGCGGTTCCCGAATGACAGCAATATCAGGAAGAAGGAACACGAGAAGCTGGAGAAATACCAAGGGCTCAGAGAAGAGCTCGAGAGGATGTGGAGGGTGAAGGTAACAGTGGTCCCCGTGGTAATCGGAGCACTAGGTGCGGTGACTCCCAAGCTAGGCGAGTGGCTCCAGCAGATCCCGGGAATAACATCGGAGATCTCTGTCCAGAAGAGCACAGTCCTGGGAACAGCTAAGATACTGCGCAGGACCCTCAAGCTCCCAGGCCTCTGGTAGAGGACCCGAGCTTGAAGGATAAACCGCCCGCAGGGGTGTGCTGGGTGTTTGTTTGTTTTTTTATATATACACACATATACATATACACACACACACACACACACACACACACACACACACACACACACACACATACATATATATATATTTTTTTTTTTTTGATGGATCAGTACTATATAGATGTCTTTTTAGGGATGTTTGTGGCTTAATAGGCTATTGACTTATCTGTTTAATAATTTTAAGCATGAGAAAGCACGAGTTTGACTGTATTTGTTGCTCCTTAAAATAAAAAAAAATTTTTTACTTTAAATTAATTTGAAGACAAAGACACATCCTTACTCTTAAAATTCTTTCATTTCATTTCATCAGTGAGGTGCTCCCGTCCTGCATATCCACACATGTAAAAAGCTAGAATCCTAGGAATGTGCAGATGTGGTCAGGAAATCAATTTCTATAGCAAATTGGCTAAAAAAAAAATAGAGAAAACTGTATTAAAGTATGCAGTATATCACACCCCCTTTCTGTTGTCATGCACAATGATGATTTCTTCTTGCGTCTATAGGAGTTTATACAGGTTACAACACACTGAACATGGCACTGGCCTTGCCTGAAGATGGAGTTGTGATAGCATGCGATATCAGTGAAGAGTACACCAACATTGGTAAACCCTTCTGGAAAGAGGTATGCTTCAAATCTGTGTTTTATTGTTTTATTAAATGTAATAATGCTTATAACAAAGTACCGAACAGTGCAGAGGATGATCAGTCATCACAGGGGAAGTATACAGCTCTGTCTGACATCTTTGCACATAGTTGAGTAAAAGAAAAGCCTACTGTAACTGATTATAGATATCACAAAGATAACACTTTATTAAACAAAAATGATTTAGCAGGTTTTTATTTTTTAAATGACTGATATATAAGAAATATTCAGATGATTCGTCTATGATGGAGTTGACTATGGCAGTGTAATTATGAAATCTATAATCAAGCAAGAAAATATTTGTCGAAAGACAAATCTCTTAGCAGTGATTTGTGTCAACAGAACCTGAAGAGCTTAAATGGTCTGATTCTTATATAGCGCTTTAAACATAATAATCTAGGTAAGAACAAGTGTTACACAATACATCTATGTAACGGACTCTGAAAGGTAACTGAATAATCATGCAGATAAATGTATCAGCAACAGGCTTCCTGATATTTTGTGACACACCCTTCACTTCTTTTACTCTTTAAAACATTGTTTCTTTCCATTAACAGGCCGGAGTCGAGAAAAAAATTGATCTGCGCATTCAGCCAGCACTGAAAACTTTAGGTGTGGTAATGTTTCTCTTTATTTGCTCTCATACAT
Source organism: Simochromis diagramma (assembly GCF_900408965.1). NCBI lineage: Eukaryota > Metazoa > Chordata > Actinopteri > Cichliformes > Cichlidae > Simochromis > Simochromis diagramma. The sequence continues at coordinate 3,203,861 of NW_024386972.1, read as the reverse complement.
TTAACTGGAGATTTGCATTTTACTGATAAAAATGTTCAAAAATGTCTTTCCCAAAGGTCTGAGGATGCATTCAATTTCCTTTAGTAGGACAGAGCAGTTTGTGGTAATCTGCGTCCAACAACTGATTTAATTACTCTGGGGGTGTTGCTCTGTGAGTACTTCAGCTGGGGTAAAGGTTTTTGACAAGTTCAACTTGTTGAAAAAGATAATACCTGTTGCAGATACAGTTTAACGGAGGTTTGAGTCAGAGAGTTTGGTACCAGGGTAGCATGGATCGTTAAAATAACTTTCTGGAATCTTTCACCATGTATGATTTAATAAATACTAAATAACTATTTAAGTAACATTGCAAGTAAAGCAGTACTTTATAGTCTTACATTCAGATGTTAAAGTGGGATTTGGGAGGTGGTAGATCCGGTGAGCCTACTTAGAAATAAGTCATGTAAGGGTCATTCCACATCCACTGAACAATCATTTCCAGGCTGATGACCTGCAATTTCTCTAAATATGCTTCTTAATAGAAAATTGCCAAATTTGAGCTTTTTACTGTTGTAAGTTCAATTTAAAAAAAAAAACATTTTCTTTTTAATTATGATGAAGTAATAAAGCCTTCAAAGCTCGTGTGCAGCTGTCAAATTTGAAATAAAATCCAGCACTGAAGGCACACAGAGTGGTTGCATATGAATTCACCATTAATGATGAGCAGCACCAGTGTTGGCTCTTGGTATTATATATATATTGTTTCATAGCCCTTTCTTTATAGATTTCTATCACACATTCTTCTGATAAGGTATCTGACTGAAGTAAATGGCACTTGGTTGATCCATCCATCCTTTTATGTGAGCGTGCACAGAGCCTGAAGCAGAAAGCCTGGGTTAACAAAGAGAGACGATGATCACCACTGTGTTAGCCACTATCTCTGCTGAGGGTTTGCAGTTGATGCAAATTAAGCCAAGCTGTGTCAAAGTTGCTTTGTAGTACACCAGCTGTGTGACAGCTACAATACCCTGAGATGGACATTTTACCCCTCGATTTCATTGTTTCTTTCAGATGATCTCCTGTCTTCTGGCCAAGCAGAAACATTTGACTTCATCTTCATCGATGCTGACAAAGTTAACTATGACAACTACTACGAGAAGTCTCTGCAGCTGTTGAGAAAAGGAGGCGTCATTGCTATCGACAATGTAAGCGCTACAACCAAAATAAGCACGAAACACACAAATTCTTGCACCGTGCCAGTTCAAGCGGCAAAACCTCTATAAAAATGTGTCTGGTGCTGCAGGTGCTGTGGGGTGGGAAGGTGCTGAATCCGTCCCCAGATGACGCCGACACTGTGGCCATTGACAAGCTGAACAGGAAGCTGTACAGAGATGCCCGAATTAATCTGAACATGCTGACAGTGGGAGATGGAGTCACCCTGGCCATCAAATTATAGTGCACATCTGAGAAGTGCAACAACTTATACACTTTATAGGAAAACAATGGGTTGCTGCTAGTGCGCAGTACTGAAGTTATACAACAGGATTTGATTAAAAAAAAAAAAAAAAAAAAAAACTCCATGTGTTTTGTTTTTGCATTATTTCACTAAACTGACTTCATATAATATCCTCTAATTGGCATCAAATTAGACGTGAGAATAATGTTGATTTCAGTGCTTTATTGTCAAGGACACACAAACAGCTCCGATTAGTGTCGCAGTCCAAAAATGGGAAGTAAAGTGTTTAATTCACTCAGTCTGTGACTCAAGCCACAGTGAGGAAAATGAGAATGCATTTAGCATTGACTTGCAACTTAGCAGCTATTGAAGGTAGCAGAGGTCCTGAACTCTTAACTGAGCACAATCAAGCCTCTCTAGGAAACAAGTCCAAACCAAGAGGCTGGGTTCAGTCTTCAGAACATATTTTGTTAGAGTGACCCTTCCACAGGTAGCACAGTACTAACAAAACATAAAAGTAGAAAGGGTTTAAATAAGGGCAAATTCTACTGTGTGCAAAGTTCCTCTTAGTCATCTTGGATTCAGCTGTGTCAAAGGTCATCTGGTAGCCTGCCAACCACCAATTTGTTTTATTGTTCAGATTTTTGGGGGGGGTTACTGTGAAAAAATACAAGCATTTGGCAAAATTTTACAATAATAAAAAGGTTATGAGAATACTAAGAGTATAAGAATAATAATTTCCAATAAATAAAATCCTTTATTGTCTAGAAATATCTAGAAAGACAGTTTCACTAACCCTGGCTAACAGCACCAAAAACAACAGCTGTTACTTAACAACTCACCTCAAAATTGCTGTCATTGGTCAGAAGTGAGCTTCACAGATTCAAAATCTCCTTTGACAGAGTTTTAAAGCCTCTTCTAGAGTAAATAAAGGTGGATGATTCTCACATGGCACTGACAGCTGAGGTAAACAGTGAACTGACCGCTTACGCAATAGGAAAAATCTTTGTGGTTAATCCAGTCCAGAATATGAATGCATTCACTACAGATCAAAGGTTGCCAGTTTTTGAAGTAACTCTGGGATAGAAACAGATTATTCCGTTTTTTGCTAAGTGATATTACAAAATGTTTTTATGCAAACAGTAGTAGAAACACGTCAGCAAGCCGACTGTGGAAGTTATGGGGTACAGTCTAAACTTAACTAAAATTTTGTTTTTGATCTCTCATGACTGGCTCAAACATGTTTGTCCTATAGGAGCGACTGTAGCTAGGATTATGCACTCAACTGAGAGGCGTAAGAAAACCATCCAGTCGACTGCAATCTACCCTAACCTTCCTTCTGTGTGAGTATTTGATTAAAGTAAATTGCACGTGTTTTGTTATTGCATAATTTAAATAAGCTGACTTTGTATAATATCCTCTAATTGGCATCAAATTAGAGGTGAGAAGAAAGGTTGATTTCAGGACTTTATTGTAAAGGTAGACACACACCAACACACAAACAGCTCCCTGATTAGTGTCACAGTCCTCAAAGGGGAAGTAAGGTGGATAATTCACTCAGTCACTCAAGCCACAGTGAGGGAAATAAAAATGTATTTAGCATAGCCTTGCAACTTAGAAGCAGCTAGCAGAGGTCCTAAACTCTTCAGTCAGAACATTTAAACATCAGTCAAACTGCTCTTTAGTTGTTTTCTTAAAGAAAACAACTAAAGCACAGCCAGGAGGCTGGCTTCAGTCTTCATAGCATAATTTGTTGGAGTAACCCTTCCACAGGCAGTACTACCAAAATATAAATAAAATGTGCAAATAAAACAAAGGAGGAAGAGCTTAATTAAGGGAAAAATCCTACTGTGCAAAATAACACCTCAGGTTTACATTCTATGTGATCACACTTTAGCAAAGGAACAAGTTTTTGTTTTGAAAACCACTCTTTGTCTTCGTCAAACTCAAAAAAAAAGCTCATGTTCAACAGCGAGTGGAAGGTTTTTCTATAATTATCATTATGGTAAATTGAAAGGAGTAATAGCTGATTAATAAATACATGTGACTGACTACTTATTGTAACCACAATCAAAGGAAGTAGGTGGAAAGGTTTCCATCTCATCAGTGCTTGTGTCCTGGGGGTTCTACTTTGTTTTGGCTTAGTCGTTAGAATATACGTTGCTGACCACACAGGAAGGCAGAAGGTCAGGTTCTGCCGATAATCCTTCCTCTTCTTATGAAGTAGCAGACATTATCCTTATGCCTCCAATTCTAGGCCTAGACCTAGTTTGTGGCCACCAGCATTGATATTCTTCCCATCAACAAGTGCAGAGAGGGTGAGTTTCATGCCTGAAATATTAAGTGAACTTAATGAAACGAGGTCCTTAAGATATAGAAGTGTTTTTATTGGACATTATTAATGAGGTTGTTCTTACCGGGCCGGAGAGTCTGGGTGTACCCAACTCCTACCAAGCTGGCATTATTCACCTTAGCCTGCAGGGAAAAAACCCCACATGAAATCATTTAAGCACTGAAAGTTACTGTTAGTCTTTTATTCTGGACTACAAACTAGACTTTATAATATCTTTAAAATGTAAGAAAATGTGAGAATATCTTACTGATATGGAGGCACTGGAGTCTAACTGGTATTTAGCAGCGATTCCAAAGGAAGTGCTGTTGTTGCCCGCTGTCCAGGCAAGATTCACAGCGGTCTCCAGGTCATCATTGACCTTCTGATAAATAGAGCCACCAAACTCTGAACCATCATTTCTGAGGGAAATGGGGGGAAACAAATACACATTACACCTTGACTCACGGATCAATAAATTATATTAGAAATCATTAAAATATTGTCTTCAAAAAACATACACATTGGTGTGGAGCTGGAAGTCCCCAGTTTTGTAACCGACAGCAAAGTTGCTCTTGGTCATCTTGGATTTAGCCGTGTCAAAGGTCATCTGGTAACCTGCCAACCATCCCTCATATCCGGCCACTGCTGCTCCATGAATAGTAGGACCAGCAAAGTCTAAATCTACGTCAACACCGGCATTAAGGTACTCCCTTTTATAAGCCGTTTTAACCTTGCCACTCTTCTTGCTGTGAAATTAAAATGAACATTTTACATAAGACTACTGAGTTAGTAACAGGCTGCCAATCACGAATTTCCAATCAGTAAATAACCTACCCAGTATTAGGTGAAAACGTTGTCTCAAATGTAAGTTTCAGGCCTTTGGTGATCTAAAAAACAAAAATTAATTTACTTTCCAATTTCATATTTGGAATGGTCAACACTATAGCCAAGATATAAATTACCTGATCTTCAACACAAATTTCTGTCCCGAGAGTGTTTTCCGTGGTCCACTTCTCCGTGAACGTCAGCCCATATTCAGCCCATTTGTACTTGGTTTCAAGGGTTCCAGTGACCTTGCTGGTATCGACATTGGATGAGCCTGATGTTTTAAATTCCTGAAACAAATAAATGAGGGAAAAACGATACTGGTTAGAAAAGTCTGTTATCTGTCATACATACAAATGTTAATAAGTCTGATGTGCATTTTAGTGTATGGTACCACTTGTGCATTGTGCAAATTACTCTTGTATAGTACTTTAACCTTTTTTTTAAATGTACCTTAGTTTTCTTATTTTTCTGATTTTACTGTTTTCTAAATATAAACCAGTTCACTTTTTCTGACCCTTGTGCTGCTGTCAGAAGTTCACTTCTATCTATTTCAGATTGTCTTTATATATTTTCTAGATTTTACACCAAACATAATAACAGGAGTCAAAACAATTATCCGTTTAATTTATATCTCAGAATTTAAATAAACAGTTAAAACAAAGTTGACTGATTTTTCTTTCACTGTGACAATAAATAACAATTTATAATTAACTGTGATCTTCATTTCACAATTACAAACAAGCACAATCTGATTAAAGTAATAACTCACAAAACAGTTGTACTTCATGATTCTCCTGAAAACACTGAGTATTAACGCACAACACAGCTTTTTTTTTTTCCTTTTTTAAATTGTGTGTTTGGAGTTACAATCTTGTTGGTACATAGATTTTTTTTTTTTTTTTCCCTTTTGGGGGGGGGGGGGCAGTTGTGCATCGTTTTCCAGTTACACTTCTATAACAATCCTTCTAAAGGTCCTGCGAAAGCTGGTGTGTTTTGCAGCAACTAATTCTTCCAGAGAAGAGCAGATTTCCTTTTGTCATCCTCCTTAATGGGAGCACCTGACTCCAAGAAGGTTTTAGAGAAGTCACTAATACAAAGCTTTACATACTTTTTCAAACCTGCACTGCATGCTTAGTGTGTTCACTAAATACATATTTGTGTGCTTAGTTTAGTTAGATTGAATTTACCGTTAAGTTTGACTTGGATCAGTAATTGCAGTAATCTAGGATTAACAAGCTTTTTTTCCCTCTTCTTGGATTAGCCAAAGAAAACAAATAAACCGATGGCCACAAGTTTTATGTAGCGCTGGGGAGCAAACCAGATGTCGTGAGGTCATGCCTGATGTGACGTTTTCAAAGGTGCAACAAAATCAACCTCTTTTGTAATGTCTTTAAATGGTTAGACTGTAAAGACCACAATGAAGCATCTTAAGTGAAAACCTGTTATATACAGAGATGGGCAGTAACGCGTTACTGTAATCCGATTACTTTTTTTAAGTAACGAGTAAAGTAAGGGATTATTACTGCAAAAATGGTAATTAGATTACCGCTACTTTCCTGTAGGAACGCTGCGTTACTAAAACTGTGATTTTTTTTGCGAGAATGTCTCATGACAGTGACGTAAGCGAGTGCGACGTTCGTGACAACAGCTGTGTGCAGATCAACAATGGATAATATATCAAGTGCGGGAGAGAGTATGAGCGTGCAGCGTTTAAAGCGTGGAAGTACTGACCTTACTTTGAGTTTGATTCCATAAAAAGTGACAAAAACATTAGCGTCGGTTATGCGTGGGGAAAAAAAACCTTCTTTTTACAGCGAAAAAAACCCCTAAACTTCCGAGCAAGCACCGAGTGCGCAATGACGTAATGGGAAACTCACAGAGAAACTCGCGGATTCTTCAAATGACCGCTGCGGCACACCTGCACCAGGGTACATCTCCGCCTACCCCACTCCTGCTTTACAGGTGAAAATAGAGCAACAGGACCGCTAGTCTTTGATTTTATTTATTTTCTGCTGTGTTTCACTTGCATCTATTTTAAAGACTGAGTGTAAACACAAAGAAAATATTTTATTTTATGTGCTGGAATGTGTAGAAAATAGGTTTAAATGTAAAACAAATTTCTTCCAGTCAGAGAATGTTGCATATAATTTAATTTTTGCTTGATGCATAAAGTTAAAAGATTAAAACTAACAAAACAAGTTTTAAAAAGAGACTTTTCCATTTGATTACATTTTGTATGATGGATTATGCAGAAAAAGTAGAATTGGGCTGAAAGATCTATCACTTTATCACCTATTCAGGTTGGAAATCGTGTTTTTAAAAAGTAACTAAGTAAGTAATTAATTACTTTTGACAATAAGTAATCAGTAAAGTAATGGGATTACTTTTTTGGGTAAGTAATCAGTAATTAGTTACTGATTACTTTTTTCAAGTAACTTGACCAACACTGGTTATATAACCATATGAAACCAATAAAAAAAAAAAAAATCTCAAAAATAAACTCACAACTAACTTACTTTTAAAGGACAAACAACACAAGACATAACTTCCTATGAAACATTGACAATTTGTAACACTACTTTACAAAGTTCCATCACTAAACAATATACTCAGTAACACAAACTGTTAGGACCACGCAGCACCAGGAAACCGGGCGAGGCAAAGAAAACACATTAACAGGTGTTTTTACATGGAGACAGAATTATTTTACCACCAAACTTGTTAAGACTAACTCCAAACGGAGTTCAAAGCTACATTTTATGGCTTTGCTGTGGAAACATCAACACAAACAAGCCAGATGCTGACTTTATATGGTAACACAAATTGGCATTACAGTTTACTTCATTTCCCTCTTGTTAGCAGAACAGTGGAGCATTTATTTTATTTATGATTTATCTATTTTTATGAGGATATTAAAATCTCGTACTCCCCAGGCAGAAGAATGAGCCATTGCCAAAATACAGAAAGGCCCATTTATGCAAATAATAATAAAAAATACAATGTTATGGAGCAAGAGTATGAAACATGCAAGAGTATGCAAGAAAAAAAGTGCCTTGATACAAATGTTTGGTCATGCTGCTCAGCACTAACATGGAATCACATATTTGATAAAATGAAAGAAATGTTTGTTTGTCATTTAGGATCTGCAGGCCCTTTACCCTCTGACCTATGTGTTGATATTTCATATCTATGATAACAATAACAATATTAGTATACATTAGCTACATTTCAACATTGGATGTTATATTTACAGTTAAACTCACCACTCCACTTGAAGACTTAGTCTTCACATCAAGCTTGACGAGCCCAAAGCCTGCAAAGACAATGACAGTGAGATACTACTTCCTGTGCTTGGAAAAGGCATTTCCAGCCGCAGACCTGACCTCTTCAGGTCAGCAAATACACACTTATAAAAGGTGCCTTTTATCTTTCTTCCAGTTACCATATCCCTTATTGAAGATGTCCTTTGCTGATTTGCCCAGGTCTGCATATGCTGGAGGGACTGCCATTCTGCCTATACACACAAGAGAAAAGTGAATGTAAATGGTGACACAGGAGTATAAAAAGCAGCTTGCTTTTAAAAGTTAGTTAATAAAAGAATTAAAACCAAGCATATGTATAGACATGGGCAAAATGTGCGTCTGTAAAGTGTGATAGCTGTGGCTGTCAAATGGAGAGGAAAGTTACAAATTTTACAACTGGAAATATTTTTAAATTCTTGTTCTACTGTCAACTGCTTTAAACTCAATGATGGTGAAACATTATACAGTGAATGCATTAAGCAACCAAAAAAAACTAAGAGAGAAGTAGTAAAATCCCAGCTATTATAACCTTGACTACAATTAATGTTTCTGTCAAGTATTTGTAATTCAGATTTTATTTTAATATTTATTTGTTTAACTGCTGTCACTAGCTATATATAAAGACACGAGTTCAGGTGTCTGTCACCTTATTCTCAAGGTTAGACCGACGTTTTCAAGTAATCAGAGCATGGAGGTTATTGGTTAAGAAGGCAAAACGCTATAACAGATTGCATACAAAAGAGGTTTAAATAGTATGGAAAAAACTAAGTGAGCATCTGGGTCATGGATTCAATAAGTGAACTGAGCTTTACTTTGAAGACGTTATCAAAATTAAAGAGTGTTAGTTGAATATACATTTATTTTCCATGCAAATACTTGCAACCACAGCACTGAGTGTAGTAAGGGCATAAAATTACATACAGTCTATGGGTAGGGGGCGTTTTCTAGCTAGCAAATAGAATGTCTGACAGCAGTACCCCTGCACTACAACAAATAAAACACGGATAACGTGTGTAAATACTCAGCCTATTACTTACCGAGAGTTTCTTCTCTTTATTATATACCCACTAACTTGACAGATAAGAAAAGCTGCGGAATGAGCGAGTACAGCCGGTGTAGGACGATATGGAGGAGACACCGCAGCAAACAACCTGCTGACCTCGGCTCAGCAGGACCCGAAAATATAGCTGTGCGTTTTGTGCCCGACTGAAATAGGAATCGTGTAGTAATTGTTTAAATCATATGGATATTAATTTATACATAAATTATATTTTACAACAGGAAACTGAATTTTGAAAAAGCGACTTTCGCGTTAATAATGCGAGAGGTCTTCCAGGCAAATGGAAGACCTCTAAATCACTATGGCAACCTATATACTACTGAAAGTTACGAGCTTATGCATACAGAGCTGTACAGAAATCAGCTATAGTGCTACATTGGTGCCGCTCACCAAATCTAACGTATCATTCACAGGTTTTACATAATCAGGAGGAAAAGCCTTTGATGACAGGATACACTCGTGGATCACTTTATTAGGTACACTTCTTTACCTGCTCGTTAAGACAATCTTGTAGCAGGCCCTAGCATGACAGAAGAGAGTCTTTAACGGGGCATTCGCTTATTTTCTTCATCAGGAGACATACGGTAGTTCTGAGGAACTTCTGAACATTTTTGGACATCGTTTGAACGCAGTGAAAGCTACAAAATAAAATATATAGTCCTTTTGTTGTGTCACAACATGGCACAGTCTGTGACTTCAAGCACCAAAGGAGTGCAAATAAAGTGAGAAAAATCCGAAAATAAGTGCTCAAGAGTTATACATTAAGTCATTAATGAACATAAAGTAAAGTATTTAAATACACTTGTATCTAAGTGCTGCACAATGTCATCTCATCGCAAACCTCGATCCGCTTGCAAAGCGTGCAAACACCTGCGAGCGTTAAACATTCGTCTCTTTTTCATGCTAGCTTGAGAAACACGTGTCTGAGCTAAAATTAGCACATAGATGCTAGCAGCATAAGTATAGAAAGAGAAAGATGCGAACATTATAATGTACCTTACACTACGAACATACAGAGAACACTGAAGTTTAATCTTTGTAACTTACACAAAATTGTTTTGTTGAGAGCGCCAGATTTCTCCATACTGTTTAAGGGTTACAAACCTCTCACCGAGTCTGCTATTCATGCTACTGCGAAAACTACAATGCCAGTAATTTAAGAAAAAGAAAATTTTTTGTACTTATCTAATTCGCAGATTAATTGCAAGCAAACAGAGTATTCAGAGATTCCTAAGAAAGTCTACTGGGATTTTCCCAAATAACCATATGCAGTTTAAAGAGACTGATCAGAAAAAGAAAAGCTGTCCAGTGACTGACAGTTCTCTGGGTGAAAATGCTTTGTTGATGACAAAGTGCAGGAGAAAGGCCATACCGATTTAAGCTTCCCGAAGGGACTCAAATAACCACTTGTTACAACCCAAGAATGAAGAAGAGCATCTCTAACCCCACAGGTACTGAGGCTTGAAGCAGATGGGTCACAGCAGCAAAAGACCACACTCCCTTGTACAACCCATTATGCTAATCTGAGGACTGGTGAGCAGCGACTGGTAGTACAGCTTTGCCAGTATAACTTTGAAGAGTGTTGCAAAGCCGGACAGGACAACACTAATGGGGATGGCTCCAAGATTCCATACCAGGAAGAACCTATAAGGGGAGGACACAGATGAGGACATTTTTTCCATGTGCTGAACTTCACATATCAGCACTTGATGAAAGGCGACTTTACCAGCTATTTGATCACCTTAGGTTTTATCAGCGTGTGGTATACACACAAAGACTCCATGATGGGGAAGAGATTCAGCAGCTCATTGTCCTAGAACCCTTGCAACATAAGGTATGCAAGAGCCAACATGAACATGGGGGCATTTCAGTGCAAAGAGCACCCTCAGTCTGTTGAGGACTGGCTCGGCAGTGCAAGCGGTGCACACTGGTTAAAGGTATCCAGTACCTAGTGACATTCAGCAATATTACAACACCACTTGAGGTCCTTGCAGTGGACTATGTGGTGATGGTGAGCCGGATGAACAGGTAGAGACTGCTGAGGCCTCTGAAGCAAGTGATGAGGCTCAAAGCAGCTCTGTGAATAGCCCAGTATCTTTCCCATTGACTTCCACAGAGACAAAGATATGGTTTCTCTCTTCTTTTTGTTGGACTTTTAACCTGATATTTAATTGGACATTTCAGCTGCTGTGGTTATAACTCTAATGGACTAGGACACATTAAGAAAAAGACTGCGTGTGGGACCATATTCAAGGACTTTTGTTACTCACTACTGATTACAGACTTTAGGAGCATGTTTTTATCAGCATTGTGGGTCTTGTTATATTCGTGACACAGTAGTAATCATTCCAGGGCGAGTGAATAAATACCATCTGAAGGCCGTTGGGGTTTAAAGGGGGTTATTTGGTTTTATCCCTGTTCAGTAAGCGCTCAGCATATGCTTTGTTTTTTGCGGGTCTGGGCCCTTCTCTGAGTTTCTTGAATGTTTTTTGTAATTTGCCACTTTGTCATTTGGAGCCCATGGTGGCTCACGGGCCACTGAGTTTTATCTTTACAAATTAAAATGTTGACTGTAACATGAATGTATTGAAAACTATGTTGAACCCAAGTTGCCCTGGAGTAAGGGCACCCTGCCAATCAAGCTTGGTGTAGGAAATTAGAGGAAAATTGTGTTAGGCTAGATTCCTGTCTGTGGGCGCAGTATACTTCAGGTTGCCACCATGTCAACACAAGTTGCTCTTTAATACCTAAAGCAGTGCCCTGTACCAATAAAATACACATTTAACTCAGCCTGTCAATTTTCCAAATGATTGCTCTTAAGCTCTGGCAACAGCGCGCATTCCCCAGGTGGTCGTACAGCAAGTGGGGCAAAATAAATAGATAAATAAAAAAGGAAAGGAAACAGTCCTGTTTCAGCTCTTTATTGATGGAAATGACTGTTGGGACAAGAAGTTTAATGGCTCTACAGTAGCACATAAACACATCCTACTTCTTCAGTGAAGGGATGTGTTAAGACTATTAACTCCACTCAGAGTCATGTTTCTAACATGCTGCAATGACGATGATCTTTTACGATTCTCTCAATGAAATGTACAGGACAAGCTGGAATATGTAAATTAAATAACACGTTTCCAACGAATACAGAGTTTGAAGCAACTGTAAACATAATTCTCTATGTGCACATTGCTGCAACCTTGTACACAGAATATAAAAATACCTATTGACATTTATAAAATGGAATAAATTAATCTAAACAAATACAAATTTCAGCATCTGTTTACTACATATTAACATCAAAGAATTAATATCAAGAAAAGGTTGTTGCACTTGGTCTAAGTCTAGTAGTTTACACTGAATGTGAACTTCTTAAAAAACCTATACATATATTCAACAGTAAACATGAACAGTTTGGAATAATTCTTCACAGAGAAATGTATCACAGTAACACTCCAGGTAATTGGCAAATGGAACTATGTTTAAGACAGCTGGATAAAACTTTATTCTAACTTTTTTGGCTGATAATGTCATTTCCTTAAATGCATATTTTCTAGGAAATAGCAGGCGATGTCATGAGTAAAGACACAAGATTCGGTGTATGTCGTTTATCTGAAAAGGAGCCATTAATTTCTGTTTCAGTCTTTAGTAATGCTGTCAAAATGTCAGCGTGTTATAAAGGAATGCAGAAGATTGAACAAACATGATGACAAATTATGTTTTTCTATATAACATAATATGAATCTATACATATTGCTTTAACAGTGGTCCATACAGATACATACATACATCGTTTTTTAGAACTCAAATGTGGGATATGAGGAAAAACTCAAGAATCCAGATCCAGATATCTTAATTGCACAGTTTCCTGTAAAGGTTTAGATGCATTTTTAAATGAGAATTTATTTCATAATTTTCTTGCTATCCAAACAGTCTGTAACAGATGTCATTGTATTGTAAAATCAAACTGGGATGGGGCCTTTTAGAAACTCTGCAGGTTTTTTTGTTTAAAAAAAGACAATAAAAGCAGGTTAGGAGCTAAATCCTAAAATTTAAAAGGATATGGCTCTGTGTATTCCATCAGGCCTTGTGCGGCTCATATTAGGCGTCTTTTTCGCACACCGCCTCAGTTGGCAACTTGACAAAGCAGACGAAAGAACACTGTCTGTGTCTAACAGTACTGCTGCAGGCTGCTTATTATCCGATCAGCCTCTTTAGCACAGCAGGTCTAGAAAAAGGCCAGCAGTACTCGTTGGGGACCGGCCCGTTGACATTGCACTCAAAGAAGGAGAACATGGGGAACCAGATGCGAGCTCTCCGGCTCTGCTGGTAGGCCCGAGTGTTAGCTAGGGTGTGGTAGTACAGGAAGAGTCTGGTAGTGATGTAGAAGGCTATGAACACGTCAATGGAGTAGTGTTCATGCGCAGCCAGGATGAAGAAGATGCCGAAGAGGTTGAGCACCCAGGACAAAGTGTGGATAAAATTCCAACTTCTTGGAGTGTCTGTGTAAATCAAAGACGGAAGAGCGTTACTGAGCACTTTATGTGATTCCATTCTAAAATGTGGCACATTGTTAAGTCTGTTAAAGCTATTTTCATTCACATATTTAATGTAAAAATATTTTTTCTGCTTGTGGCTCATCTCAGGCACAAAGCTCTCAGCCACTCCTACCTGCTATTCAAGCTTTTTGTTTAAATCAGAAAGAAAGAAGGGTGGCTCTACAGGAGGAGGAGCTGAAATGGCTTGCTACAGACACTGGAACTGAGGATGAATCATACAAAGTTTCTCTAGCAGAATCAAAGACTAAAAATATTTCAATGGAAACAACTATAATAGGTTTATTATTAATTTTCAAGAAATACTTGCAGTACCAGTAGCAGACACTGGATGGCAACATAGGGACACCTTCTCCAAATATGGCTAATCTATGTCTGCTTTATCATTTACTACCACTATGGGGTTTATTGTACTGTGTACACAATAATAGTGCTCTTTAGACTTGGATTGAAATTAATAAAGCAACAATATTTTTTTTTTAAATCAAGTTTTAATTATATAGGACCAATTCACCCGTCCTATGCATTCCTTGAACATATATGCACATTTAAGGTCATATCATGGTAAACCTGACTCTCAAGTTTCCACACAGTGTTACTGTTGGCCAAGGTACTGCCACCCAGAGCAAGCATCTAATATGACAGCATGTTTAACAGGATTTATAGAAGGTAAGGGCCAAGTTCAATAACCTCAGTTTTAACTGAATTTAGAAGCAAGAAATTTGAGGTCACCCAGGTTTTTATGTCTGTAAGACATTCCTTAAGTTTAACTAAGTGGTGTGTCATATCTGGCTTTGTGGATAAATAAAGCTGGGCATCAACTGCACAGCAACAAAAATGTATGTTATGCTTCGAATGATACTGCCTAAGGGAAGCATGTATAATGTAAATAGAATTGGCCCCAGCACAAAGCCCTGTGGAACTCCATAATTTACCTTATTGTGTGAAGAAGATTCCCCATTTTACATGAACAAATTGGTGTCTATTAGGTAGATATGAGTCCAACCACTGCAATGCAGCATTTTTAATTCCTCTAGCATGGTGTAATCGCTGTAATAAAATATTGCTGTCGGTAGTATCGAAAACTGCACTGACATCTAGCAGGATAAGCACAGAAATAAGTTCACTGTCAGAAGCCATAAGAAGATCATTTGTGACCTTCATTTATGCCTTATTGTGTACTGTAATGAGTTCTGACACCTGACTGAAACTCTTCAAATAAATTAGATCAGTTAGCTGTTGGCTAATGGACTAATATGGTTTGGAATCCATTAACCTGGAAACATACAAATTCTCTCACATGTGTTAGTTAATGTCTAAAATGTTTATTTACTTACAAAATGAGGGGTTTTAGGGATTAGTTTTGAAATCATTGATCATTTTCCAATTATAATTCCAAGTTATTCCAAAGCCTTTTCATCTCATCTTAGCACAAGTGTGTTTTCCTCCTCACAGAAAACAGAAACAGAAGCTACTCACATTCTGTGACAAAGAAGTTGAGCATGGTAAGGACCACAGTGTGGCCACTGAACATGTAGTCGCCACATGTGTGAACCCCTGTCAGTGTCATCCCAAAACCGCTCCAGATGGCCACAGCTCGCTGTAGTTTGGCCCACATGTCGCCGTACATCTAGAAGGAAACAGGCAATACTCTGATCTTGCAAAGAGATCTGATACATGAGAAAAAGAGAAAAAAGATGTGTTACCTTTCCTGAACACTGCAGGTGCTGTCCTGGAACAGACAGGGAAGTGACAAACATGGTGATACAGCGCAGCATGAACACCGTCCCCATGAGGCTGCACATCCGCCGCAAGAGAATGGACCTAGAAGTAGTGAAATGTGAGTTTCCTGTGCTACTGACAGGCTCCTGGGATCTTTCAGAGCAGCTACTGACCTGTGTTTATGAAGCAGCAGAACCAGCATCCAGATGTTACAGAGGATCACTCCACATGCCTCGGCCATGGTGAATGCCCAGGGTATTCTAGGCACACTGCGGAAAAGGACAACATCAGTGCTGAAATAACAGATTGAAAGTGAGCATTTATAGCTGATGTTGCTTAACATCTTACAACAAACATGACAGAAAAATTTGTTTGGTGTTTTGGTATATTAGTTTTAATAAATCATTTCAATGCATAAAGATGTTATCTCCCAAGATATCTCTTTTGGAGATAATTAACTAGCCTGAATAATTTGCCTCAGTGTCTTGCCAAACACACACTGGAAATTCCTTGAAATAATCTCTCCAGGTAAGTTTTCATTTCATGAAAAGCCCAAAGCTGGTCATAAACAAAAGTAGGTCACCTTATAAACAATCCTCGAAGGTCTTTTTGAACCTCAGCGAGCACATCAGGAGTATATGAGGACAATAATAGAAACACGCTATAAGGAATTAGGGCAGTTATAATGTCAGCGATTTGGTGTGATACTCAAACATCATCATTTGTGGAATTTCAGAGGTGATTAACGTTTTTATTGTAAGAAAATTTAAGAAAGCTCTTGTGAGCGATCACACCCACCTGTCTAGAAAAATATCTGGGAGCGGAGGGTATGTGCGCATGTCAGGGACCCTCTCGTGCACAATGACCATGACGAAGGATGTAAACCCAAACACGAACACCACATAGACAGAGCTAAGCACCGTCTTCCAGTACTCGGGATCGAGGCGCCGCATCTGCTGCTTGTACTTTCCATTAGTGTACTGGTGATACTCCTCTCCCACTGGTGCTGTGTCAGTGCTGTCGCAGTCTCTCCCCGGGTCTCCGTTACACAACCAGTCCAAACTGCCTCCGGAACCGGTGGGAGAGTGGCCATCATAGGGAAGACCCAGCTCCTCCAATAAATCAATGTTCTGTTTCTGAAGTTTCCGAATGGAGACCATTAGCCGCTTGATGTCCCCCAGCACCTTGAGCTCCAGAGGCGGCGAGCGGAGGTCGTACTCACTGAGGGCGAGCAGACTGGTGCCATCCAGCCGGTGCTTGTTGCACAGCAGGTCCACATAGTCGCAGAAGCCCTCTTCCTTCAACCACTTGGCAACGTGCTTAGGTGTCCAACGACGGACACTCAGCTGGGTCATTTCCTCCTGACACCAAAGGCTAAAAAGAAGAACAGCCACATTTAAGTTCAGCAGTATCAGTTCCTTATTGGCTTCCAAAACACCATGCAAAATAATATTCAGGATTAGTTTAAGGCAGTTTATTTGCTCTGAATCAGCAGTAGTAACTTTAAAGACACTATGCAAGACTGCTGCGCAGACAGAAAATACATTCATTTTGTGACAAAATTATAGGTGATAAACAAATTTAAGACAAATCCTGAGTTACACAGGAAATCTGGGTAATCACAACTTATGCAGTTATATGACGCAAGTACTGGCAAGGATTTCCTAAGGCACAATGGAAACCACACCCTACAATGTAAGTGAAGGAGCAGCTACATGTTATCCCAGGCCAAACAGTCAATTAAATCCCAAGGTATTATTGTCCTAGTCACATTAAAAGACATTATGACTATTTCTAACTTCATTATTAACCGAAATAAACGCTGCCTCAACAGTCTGCTCCTTGGACTGACAAGAAAGCAACACATTTCTGTGTTTTTTGATAAAATAATTTAAATAAACAGTCCAGCAACTACAGTCGACCTGCAATAACCCATATAATTAACCCATTTAAATATATCACTGGCTAGCATTTAAATCGGGCTTAGAAGCTCTTTGTATACTCCCAAGTTAACTTATCTCAGTATTTTGTCAGGCAATTATCTGGCCTATTAGTATGTAAAGACAAATACGCCAGAGATAAACGTGAAAGCATCCACATGCACCCCTGCCCACGGGGCTAACTCAGCTTAATACTAAAGACTGCTAGCTCACTGGTGCTAGCTCAATCAATGCGTGTGCTTTGCGGTCACTCACCAGCTCTGAGATGTAACAGAAGATGACACAGAATATATCTCTCCGGCTAACTAACGAAGTGACATCTCACAAGAATCAGAAGAAATCTTATTAGCATTTGCTTTAGTGACACGAGTTTGCTGGACATCATTACGCCCAGGCTTTGCGCTAGCTAGGAGTCCTGTTGACAACACAAGGCGGTAATGTCCAGAATAGCGGCGCACGCTAAAAGAAAACGTGGAACAACAGTGAAACAGTGACACTCTATGGTGAACATGTGGTACTACACCGTTCTTACGTGTGAAATGGTATGACCAAAAAACATTAAATAGAGTTGTGGTTATTTGCTAGGAGACATTAAACCAAAATTAGTTGGGGTGTATTTATATATTTGAGCCAGTTTCTATACATGTGGCCCTCTGTGGATTAGATAATATCCAAAATAGATTCAAACATGTGTCCTCAATTCTCGTTTTTTAATAAATTAAAATGCATGCTGTACAATCATTCCACCGTGAAAAAAGAACACTTTAAAGAAATCATTCAAAACCCCAAAGGACAATGACAATAATGAGCATGATGAGTGTAAACTTCTGACCACAACTATATGTATTTTTGCAACTGATAAAATTAGAAATTATGAGTTGACATAAAATATACTTTAAAAAAAACATTTAGAGATGTAAAGCTGGCCTACATTCAGAGTAAGGTAGGTCACTGTTTTAATTTTAGAACAGCAACACCTGTCCTTGTCTGTGGCTGCCAGCGTGGTCTCAGTGAAGGTTTAACAGTTTGAAAATAAATGTTGAGAGAATAAATCATACATAGGGATATGCATGTGGTCAACAATGAACAATCTGCAGGAAAATAATGCAGCTTCTCCTGCCTCTCGTTCTGTGAAAGACCTTGAGAAGATTTTGTATGGAGGTAAAAGGTTTGGTAATCATGTTGATGAAGTTTGGCCTAACCTGTTCATTGGAGATATGTAAGTCTTTAAAATTGCTCTTGATGGCTTATACAACATAATCAGCCTAGATCAATTACCAGTTAGAAAGACTGATTGCTTTTTTCTTTGTAGGTCAGTAGCTAATGATCGCTACAGCCTGTGGAAGCTGGGAATCACCCATGTTGTGAATGCAGCTCATGGGAAGACGCACTGTCAGGGGAGTCACTACTTCTATGGATCCACCGTGGATTATTATGGAGTGCCTGCAGATGACTCACCGTCTTTTGACCTCTCTCGATATTTCTTTCCCTCTGCTGAGTATATTCATAACGCACTTGACACGACAAGTGGTAAATACCCATCATGTTTAATGTCAGCCTCCGCCGACCTCTCACTCGTCTCATCCCTTATCGACCACATGCTTTATGCTCACCGTGATATTTTTCTTCTCCTTCCTCTCCAGCTCGAGTTCTCGTCCACTGTGCTGTTGGCGTGAGCAGGTCTGCCTCCATCGTCCTGGCCTACCTAATGATCCACCACAATTACACGCTACTAGATGCAATCAATAAGGTCAAAGAGCGCAGGTGGATCTTCCCAAACAGAGGATTCCTTAAACAGCTTCGTGCTTTGGATATGAAACTGCAAAAGATTTCATGACCGCTTCAAAAAATAAAGATCTTCAAATGCACATAACCTCAAAACAGCTTTTTCTCCAGACAAATGAGAGACTTGATGACTGTGTCAGTTGAAGGAAATGCTGTGCTTTGACTTTAATCAGTTTGTTTCAGGAATGGAATCTAATCAAATGTATTTCCCCCACAACTCTGGCCCTGTGTTTGATGTGAATTATGCGGCATCTCTATATAATATCGACCCGCGTCTTAATAGGAGATCAATGTAATGAACTCTCCTCTGGGCAGAATCAATTTAAGGGACTGAATATGAGATATTGTTTTTATTTAACCTTAGTGTTGTGTTGAAGAAGCTTTTATCCAATGTGCTGCAGGTGAAATTAATCTGCAGTGTGTTTTCATTTTAAACCTATTCATTTTTTTGGGGGGGGGGGGTTCTTGGTAAGTGCAAAAACTTACATAAAACTTTTATTTTGAAACAACATAACCAGTACACCATGGAAGCCTTTTTTTAAAAATCAGTATATTAGCAGTTCTCTTGCAGATGTCCTAAATTTTATTCTGTTACCACAATTGTGATTTGGGGTAAAATGTCTCCAAAAATTATTGGATGAATTGAACCGAAATTTGTCCAGACACTGTGATCCCCCCAGGAACTTTTTATTGTTGACTCTCATGAACTAATGTCATCAGGTCAAATCCACAGTTCTTCTCAAGTGGTGCTTCATGACTAAGTACCTGTAAACAACAGATTAACATTATCATCTGTTATCTACAGATGAGACATTCGTGACTGTAGCAATGCTTACATATTGGACCAAGGTGATGAACTTGATCATCATGAGGCTCTTTGATCCTGTCTATACTCTATCTTTGAATGTGTTCTTCATTTAAAGTTGTTGATTCTGTCTTCAAATCTCCAGCTGATTGTTTTAATCAGTTCCACTAATAATAATACTAATAAAATAAATCATAATCATTATTTGTTGGCAGAAATGGAATACTATAAAAGTAAAACATTATATAAGATGGTCATGGTGATTTTTTAATAATATAAAAGTCACTCCTGAATCAAATGGTAAGCCGTCCAAGTGTTTAATTTATATAATATATGTATAGGTATATATGTTTCCCGGCAAATTTAGGTTACTCGTGTTGGTTTGCTAGCAACATTTTTTAACAGCATTAGCTAACTTCTTCGCTAATGATGTTAAAATGCTAACTGAATTTTCAGTCTGGACAATCATCTATAGAAACAACAACAGGTTTTATTTTAGAAAGTGAAACCTTTCAGCTAATAAGGGTAACTTTGCTTTCGGTTACTCATGTTGGTTTGCTAGTAACAGTTTTTAACAGCATTAGCAACTTCTTGGCTTATGCTAACTGAATGTGCAGACAATGTTGATCCTTAACCAACACTGTTATGATAATGTAGAAACAACACCAACATGAGGATTCAGCTAATAAGGATAGCTTCACTTTTATTGCCACTAGAAGGTCAAAGAGCCACTGCACAGACATTATGTTGGTCTGTTGCCACACTCCTGACTTGCTAAGCTAGCTAAGGAATGATAAATAAACAAAAACACTGTTAAGATTAGCAAGTCAAAGTGATGCAAAATGTCAAAGGACAAGACAAAAAAGGAACACTTAATCCTTTGCTAATGGCACATTTTCCTACATGGCATCCCTGTCAAGGGCGTATGTGGACACATGATGAAAGGACCCTGGTTAAATGCATCCTGGAAAACCTCACAAGAGATTTTAGCAGATGAATTTCCATTGTTATCACATTAAAAAAAAAACACACACATCTTAAAACCAAGTGTTAGCAGGATCAAGGTTTTATTTTCTGGCATTTCCAGCAAGTGGTGGCGGTTTCATTATCTTATTAGCGAGACAAAGCACAGCAGCCTTCACATGTCTCTTCAGCATGTATCACATTCCTTGCAGCTGATAATGGGGAAATCTGTTCAGAATTTTGCACACCTAACTTTTTTGCACATTAGAAGAGAGAAAAAAATAAATAAAGATTCAACCTTGCCTCCGAGTCTCAGGTATAATGGGCTCCCTCCATCCCCGCTGGTGATGGCTGTGTGCATCAAAACCTAGCAGGCTGGGGAACTTTTTCAGATAACACAGGTCTTTGGAATGTGACAATGTGCTTTGGGTTTCCTCCGACGAAAGTGACTATGCAGCCTGACAGTCTTTTGATTTCAATGGTCTCTTAGCAAGAAGAATCCTCTTCACAGATATCCTGAATCACCAACGGCTCAGAAACATCTCCCTCTACATTACCGCTGTTCTCGAGAACAAAAGCTAATTTTTAGTGTCTGGTAAATTGTCTGGAGCTCATTCTTAAGTGTCTCTTGTAGAGAATAACTATTCTTAAAATGGTTGTAAAAGAGCTTCTCAACCAGAAAGCTCAAAGGGGAACAAACGCACAATCGCACCATGCTTGTCAAACTACTCTTTCTCTAGCGTTTATGGATCACATTCTTAAAGTTTCACATACATATTCAGCTGCATTCCCCCCCACATTTTCACACCACTCTAGAGTCTTCAACAAGGAGAAGCAGCACTTTGAATTATCAATCAATAACCGTCTCCAGGTTAAAAATGACCCGGAGACATTTATTGACTGATTCTGCATCCAACATTGGTACTGGTATTCAACAACACGCCACTGCACCCACATTTTACATACACATTCATGACTCCGAATGAAGAAAAGTCATTACATTTCATGGTGCGAGGGAGAAGTTAATTAGTTTTTTAAAGCTAAAATGGGTGAAATTGACCTGCAACATAATAGAGGAGTTAAAATAGACATTTGCACAGTATGAGAGGCTGTTTAATGTCATGAACAGCCCACAGCAAAGCTCTTTTCTCTCTCTTTTTTTTTTTCAATTTCCACTTTGCTTTCACATGATATTTGTGTCAGAGCATAAACCAGCTGCATGAAGCTGTTACCCTCTTTCTCTTCTATAACTGCCGAATTACACTGGCCTTTCTGTCACACAGCATAATCACTTCACTTAAACATTTTGCCCATAATTACATTTAGTTATTGCTCGTTTATGGCATGATTCATCTGTTTGAGGCTTATTAAATCTCAGTCCCGCCGTGGTGTGAAAAGCACAAGCCCCGGCTGCAGTGTTTGTTGTAAGACTACACGCTAGGTTATGTACTAAATTGGGTAACTGTCCAGTGATAGCAGATAAACACCTGCTCGTACACATCATCTTGAGCCGGAGAAAGACGGGGAACCGCTTTAAAACAACAAACATTTGGACCAGTGATCGATCCAAGACAAGGGATTTGGATTTTAAAATGTCAGCGCTGAGAAGCAAGAGAAAAGAATATCTAAGTGTGAAGGATTTGCAGAAGCTTTTGGACTCTTGCAAGCTGCACCTTAATCAAATTGACGAAGTGTGGCCGAACATATACATAGGAAATGTGTAAGTATGTACTTTTATTTCAGATGATTCGGTTGCCTTGCAAAGGCTGTTTTCTTTGACATAACTGCTTCCACGTATTGTTTCACTCTGGCATAAAAATCATTGTGCTGTGATGCGTAGAGTTCCCATAAGTCTTGAACCTCTTTCTGTCTCTTTGTCTTGCTAGGGCAGTAGCCCAAAACAAGGCTGCCTTGCTGAAATTAGGTATAACTCATGTATTAAACGCTGCTCACTCCAAGCGAGGCAGCATAGGGAACCAAAGCTTTTATGGCAACGACTTTGTGTATTGTGGCATTCCAGCCGATGACTCGACACACTTTGATCTGGATGTTTACTTTCAGCCTGCAGCCGATTTCATTCACAAAGCTCTGAAGTCACCTGATGGTAAGACTCCTTGAGGCTTTTAATATAGTATTACAAGTGCTACAGTTTTCCTTTCTCAAATCCCAGTATATCACATCTTTTATTTAACTCTGCAAATCCTTATTACAGTAAACCCACTCATTCCACTCAAATTCTCCCACCACGCTGTCCTTTCAATGTCACCTGTCAGCACAATGTAAGACAGCTTTAAGTGTATTTTCAGCCAGCTGTAATAATAAGAGTCTTACCTTGCAGAATTTAGGTATATAATGTGACCATGGCTCTTTTCAAAGAAGCTATCAAGCAGCGGACAGGTTGGGATTAAGGAGACAGTTGGGCCCAGTCTGCAAAGGGACCTTAAATGAACAAAGAGTGAATTGTAGGCACTATTTTTAGCTCGCAGCAGGGAAAAAGAAAGACCACAGCGTGAGACGGGCAGTCATGTATGATATTAATAAGTCTGAGGCTTCTCGCTAATCCTTTCTTCACATCCCTCCCTTCATCTTGCCTGTTCTTCAGGGAAAGTTCTGGTGCACTGCATCATGGGAATGAGCCGGTCATCGACCTTGGTTTTGGCATACCTCATGATCTACCATCATCTCCCACTCAAACAGGCTTTGCAGAAGCTGATCCAGAAAAGAGCCATCTACCCCAACAGAAATTTCCTGGCTTTGCTGTTGGATCTGGATCTTCAACTGACAAAGAAAAAGAAAACATGTCGGATCCTGTAGTGAAAAGAGGCATTTACATCTTCAGCCACAAAGCCACGAGGTGGTTTCTGGGAATAACGATGCCAGCCAGTCTGTCGGTGCAACAGTCCAGACTGAAACGTTTAGACACATCGTGAAATTTGGTTCGACTGAGTGAATTTCTGTCGACTCAGCTGTCCACATCACTAACAGAGATCAAAGTTGCACAAATCACACAGAATAAACTATCAGTGCTTGTTTTTATATTTATATGTTACTGAAATGCCAAACGTTAATGGCAGGAGACAAACTCTGTACACTCATTAGTCTTTACTTTTATTATGATGAGGTTCACCATTCTAAACAAGCTCACATAGATAGATAGATAGATAGATAGATAGATAGATAGATAGATAGATAGATAGATAGATAGATAGATAGATAGATAGATAGATAGATAGATAGCAAAGTTTCATATTAAAGGAGATTTTCAAATGTTAACATAGGCCTATACAGGCTCATAAAGATTACATGCTACATGATTACAAGCTAAAGAGTAGCAAATAAACATGCTAATGTTAGCATACCGACATCGTATTGTATATGCCCGCGGTCCCCAACCCGTGAGTTGTTTGGTACCGGGCCGTGAGAGTTGAGGCTCAGGTGTGAAATTTATGGTTCTCAGGGTTTTTATCAGTTTTTATCGTTAACTCAGTTTCCCTGGATCTTTTCCCGTGTGTTATGAATAAATTTTCTTTTTTTGGTATCGGTACTGGTTTTATTTTGTTGTATTTATCCGCGACACCTTAAAGGCCGGTCCGTGAAAATATTGTCGGACATAAACCGGTCTTAGGCATAAAAAAAGGTTGGGGACCGCTGGTATATGGTAGATCCTAATAGCGTGCTAGCTGTTGTCAATAAGCGTGAAACTTTAGGCCTGATAGTAATATGATAATACTTGAATACTACAGCATGTTAGCGTTGAACTACCTCACATTTTTTATATTCTGGAACAAACAATCATTCTCCAGGCTTTCTGAAGAGAGAGGGCATTGGCTGCTTTTTCATTCATTTTCAGTCACTGAACCTGACCATTTCAGAGGAAAGTTTTTTGGGGGGGGTTAGGCACTGTGTTACTAGCAGCCTGTTGCAAAACTAAACAGCCAGTTCCCATTTCTTTAGTTGATTCTGGCACATTTTGACAGATATAAAAGTTTTGCACCAACAAGGTGTCTCCCAGAGGGACTGTTAGCTAAAAACTTGACAAATCTGAGCACTGTGTGCAGTGTGTGCTTAAAAATGTGATTAAGTGAGGTGAAAAAAGTGGCAGGCACGTATCTACATGAGATGAACAGTATCTGAAAGCCATGTCTCAGGTCTTAGTTGAAGGGTGGCTGTCAAGAAATTATTCTTAAGAGATGAAAACAAGCAGAAAAGACTTGGTTATGCCAAATTACACAAGAACTGGACTGATATGAGCTGCAACATGTCTAATGGAGTGATTATTATTTAATCATCAGTATTTATAGAGGAGGTCAGGAGAGAACAACAACAGTGAGTGTCTGCATTTCAGCCAATATTATCAATATTACCATCAGCATGTCACTATCCTAAAAACACTACCTCCGATGTAAAAGCATAGCTGGATAGAAAAAAGACACAATATAAGTCACGGATCTGCCTCTTCAGAGCCTGGACCTCAAGCAGAGCGGGATCATCTTGACAGAGAACAGAATAAAGGGCAGCCAACATCCAAAGAAGAGCTTCAAATGTCCTTGAAGCAGCTGGAGAACTATTCCTGAAGACTACTTAAAGAAAATATTAAAAGAAAGTTTATCTGACTTAGGTTGCGTTAAAGAAGAAAATGATGGTGATAGCAAATACATTTCTCGTTAGAATTGTACAAACTCTCTATGTATGTTTATACATGTATCAATAAATTTACCAATTTTGTTTTTCCTATCGAAATATACAAAATGAGAGGTGGCTCAAGGGTTTCGCACAATATTGTTCATGGACATTTGAGCCCAACGAAAGCAGATGCTGGCACGAAAATAGCTTAATTATCTTTCTCCAAATCCAGTGATCTTCATTTATAATAGACTAAGCTGCATCATCTCCTCATTAGCCTGCTAACTGGGATTTTTAATGCAGCGAGGTTGTTGGGTTTTTTTTATGTCTTAACAAAAAGAGAGTCTGGTTGCAGAAATAAATTTAATGTCAAGTAAAATGACAACAGGGCATGTTTACAACACTGAGACAAGTCTTTACTTCTCATTCTTGTAAGAAGTTTTTTCTTCTACAACAACAGAGTAGACCAAATGTCTAATGGAACATGTTTTGCAAAGCATAACATTTTAGTAGAGTCTCTAGGTAACTCAGAAAAGAGGGAATCAATCAACAGCATCTGTTCAACACATCGCTGTTCACGGCGTGTGAAATTCATTTGGTGTATTTGTCAAGGCAGTGCAGTTGATCACTGCTGTGCATGAAAAGGTTTCAGGTCTTTTGATTGCCCATGAAATCAACTGTAGAGGCAAAGGTACACACACATTCATCTAGCTTGACACCAATGATTTCGACCTGTTTTGAATTATTATGTTTCTCTGAATCAAACATTCACAGTAAGCAAGAATGTACAGTATTATACACAGAATTATAAGTCATACGTTCAATTTCTAGATATAGACTTTGTCAGTACTTACAAAAACATACAATAAATGTAGACATTTTTACAAAGAAATGTTTGTATTTGCTCATCCATCTATATTTGTGTCATTTTTCTGCAATATAAATATATATTTTTGGCTTTTTAAAACTTCATCAGAGTGTCAATATTGTGGGTTTATTGCAAGTTCCCATTTTTGCTGATATAATTAAGAAAAAATCTCTGCTATCATTTAATTGCACCAAGAAAAAAACATAATCTATACTTTTTTTTTTACATCGAATGACCGAGTGTTGATTCAAACACAGTTCAAAGTGGAAAAAAAGCTCAGGGAAGTCAGGTTTAAACTCAGCTACAAGCAGCTCTGATCTAATTTTCTTGCTATTGAAAAAGCTGTGTCCTATCCTCCCTCCTGTGCTGGCAGCTCGGGTAACCTTTAAGGAATGCAGAATATGGTGCCAGAATTATTTTGGGCTGAGATTCAGATGTTAAAATAGCAAAAAAGGTTGCAGGGTAGATTACCAAGGAGAACACAGGCAGTTGTGCTGTCGACCTACATGTAGCTGTTGTACAGAGAGGCCATGAAAAGCAACGTTTCCAACCAAGGCAAGTGTCAACCAACAATGTGTGCTTACAAATTGATTACAGATAAATGTAGGCGATATATATTCATAAGTGTGTGGATTTATTGCACTGTATAGCTTTATTTGCAAGATAAACATGTTGACAGAGTACTTGTGAAGTAGTATTCACTGTGATACTGCATTGCCTGACGGATTATGATACTTTCTTCTTTTATTAATTGGCCCACAAATCCAGATGAACCACATCTGAAAGGCTAAAGAGGGAAGTGTAATTCATAAAACCACCAAGAAGAGGCCCAGAGGAGGTAAAAAGCCATTTTTATTTGCCCTCCATGTTAACCGCGGGCACTTTCCCATACATAGCATCTTTAATTACACAGAAGTGGAGCAGGAAGGACAGGTTAGCCTAAGGGGAGAGGGTATGAAAGCAGTGCTGCAGCTCAACATGCGCACCAGGGAAATCAGTTCTCTGCCCCTGAGTGTGGGAGGCAGGAAAGGGTTGTGCTTATAGATCAATGAGGAGAAAGAAGAGCCTCCAGGTACGCGAGGCGCATGTTGTACCTGTGCAAAGACACCATTTAGCTCACACAATCGTATGCATGAAGCTTACACTGCGTTAGATGCAGCATTTCCTTCGTGCACACGTGTTCTGTGTGGCACACAAGAATGCACATGCAGGGATGGATAGAGGCAACATGATGTTTGAGTAAACCTCCATATGTCACAGCAGCGAAACAAAAGGTCACTAAAACAGATTTGGTCTCAATGACTCATCCCTGTGGACACGACAAAAAGTCTCAAAACCCTGAGAGCAACATTATGTCTCCACACGCGGCGAGAATGCAAATAAGAAGCTCGGCTGCTGTTAGTTTCTTTTCGATAACAATGCCTACACATCGCTTGTACGTCCACAGCCTCAAGCACAGTCACACACCTGCCTAAATGGATGCTAATGCATACAGTTTGCATAGTACGAGTCTCTCTAGAGCTTAGTGTGTAAATTGTAAATGCACAGGTTAGACTTGCCTGCAGCAAATGAAAAGTGGTTTATAGGCATTGAATGCCATTTTTCTGCATCTCTGGAAATAAATAAATCTATCCAGTGCTGCTATATAGATACAATAATGAGAGCATCATAAGGTCAGCTTACAATCATATGATCCTTTGCTACTGTGGAATGTGTTAATTGTCATAATTGCAGTCTGTATTTAAAGGCTACAGACCTGTATATGAAACCTGCTAATTAACGATCCTCGCTATAATCCCACGCCGCACTTAGCAGTCGTTTCTCGGTGTTTCCTAAGATGATGCGTACATTTCAATTAGGCATTTCAGTGGAGTTAGTTGGTATTCATGGGCAATGCAGATGAACCCTGGAACTCTTTGAGCATCTTTCTTAAAGTTTGAATTATAGTAAAGGGCAAAGTGAAGTAAAACATACGTTTTTATTGAGTTCTCAGTTTTTATCGCGGTTCAAATTTCAGGGCAACGACCACTTCTTTTCTTAATGAAAGGTTGTAAAAGCAGAAGTGGAGAATTCAGACATGCCCAGAGGCCTCAGCTGCCTGGCGAGCCCTGAGGGGGCAGAAGGCCGGTATGAAACCCCCCCAGCTTCAGAGCTTCAGAGACTGATGTGGACAAAAAAAGGGAGCAGTAACCATCTGGATGAGGTTCATCCCGGGATCTACATCGGAGACATGTGAGAGTGACATGTTACTGAAATGATTCACTATGGCTAATGTGTTTAAATATAATTCCACCGGCTTTTGTAATAAAGTAATTAAGTATTCTCTTAATTGGGCTCAGATTGTGAGTGCATGTGTAATTAAAGGCACCATTATGATTTTTACATTATTGAAATTGATCTTTTTTTTATAAAAGCACCTGGTTATCACACTAATGCGCAAAACATTAACAAGCTTTCATCACAACTGTATACACAGTCATCCAAGTGCTAATGCCCACGTGAATAGTGTGTCGTAGCCTTATGCTAACACGCTAACATCCAACTTTACAATAATAAAAGTAGCTGTTTTATGAATACTGTTTTGTAGCATACTGTCTATTTTTATTTTTAGATACATGGGCAGTTTTTTGCCTTCATCATAGAATATTTAGAGACACCTGCTAATTGTTAGCAATTATCTAATCAGCCAATCAAGTGATAGCAACTTAGTGCATTTAGGCATACAGACATAGTCAACAAGACCTGCTAAAGTTCAAGCTGACCATCGTAATGGAGATGAAAAGTGATTTAAGTGACTTTGAACATAGCATAGGACATGCCAGATGGGCTGGTCTTGTGATTACAGTACCGTCTCTAGTTTTGACAGATAATGATCCAAAAAAAAGAGAAAATATCCTGTGAGCGGCAGTTCGTAGGGAGAAAACGTCTTGTTGATCCAAAGAGTTAGAATATAGAATATAATGGCAAGAGCGCTTTGAGCTGATAACAAGGTAACAGTAGTTCATTACAACTAAGGTATGCAGAAGAGCATCTCTGAACACATGACATGTGGAACCCTGAAGGACCACAGCAGCAGAAGACCACACTGGGTGACACTCATGTCTGCTATAAACAGGAAAGCAACCCTTCACACAGACTCACCAATATTGCCTGGTGTGATGAGCATCAATTTCTGCTGCAACATTTGGCTGGTGGGGTCAGAATTGGACATAAAAATCATTAGAAGCATAGATCCATCCTGCCTCGCATCAAACGTTCAGGTTGTTGGTGGAAGTGTAATGTTATGTCTCCTTAAATACCAAATGAGCATTATTTAAACACCACAGGCTACCTGAGTACTGTTGTTGACCGTGTCCACCCCTTTATGACCACAGTGGACCCATGTTCTGATGGCTGCTTACAGCAGTTCCCTGCACTCGGATGACCTCCACAGTCACCGGATCTTGATCCAATAGAGCACCTTTGGGATATAGTGAAACATAAGATTCACATCACAACATACTATTTACTTTTCATATCATGCATGAAGGGATCTTGATTAAACTCTAAGAAGGATAAGGTAGGGCATTTGACAGATATATTATATGCATTACTATATGTGTAACCACAGAGGAAAAAAATACCCCCTTAAAGGGCAAAAAACAGGGATTGCGTCTTGTGCACTGCACTGTGCAGTCTCTCTGTATCATTCATAATAAAATGTAATATTATAACAATTCAGTTAATTAACCTAATGATCTACATTTTCCCCCACTGCCTGCCATCTTCCTTCTTCTCCTCGAGTTAGCTTTCTTTGCATTATCCTCATCATTTGTTTCATTTGATTGCAGAGATAATTGTAATTTTTCCCTTTAGGTACGCAGCCAAAGACAAAAGGACTCTCCAGGCTCATCGCATCACCCACGTGCTTAATGCAGCTGATGGGAAGTTCAATGTGAACACAGGGCCCAGCTTCTACCGAGACACCGCGATCACTTATCATGGAGTCGAAGCTTTTGACATGCCATCCTTTGACTTGAGTCCCTTCTTTTACCCAGCGGCCAATTTCATCAAGAGCGCTTTGAGCTCTCCCACAGGTGAGGCGCTCTCACAGCGCTCAAGGTATCCTTCATCGTTTTCACACATTAACTCGGGGAAGACGAGCCAAGGCAGAGAAACATTTGTCAGTCAATTCCCATTTACAGCAGACCCCAGTTGTATCAGTCATTAAAATGCAAATCAAACACTAAACATAATATCAAGCTAATATCTTTCCCCCATGGTAATCTTCTCATAAGCTCAGACCTCGGCCAGGAAAATTGGTTTTAAATGGATTGCCCTGGCAATTTGTAAGCAACACTTTTATTGGACATGGAAATTACACAATTATGTTTGTGGCCTGTGCTTGCCTGGCCCGTTATGCAAAGTGAAGTCAGTATCTGACATGACAGTAATAAGATGAGGCCTCCTTCTTCACATGCTGGCTGATCGGGGGCTCCAGTGTGTGGCGGGGCCTACAGTAATCCCCGGCAGAAATACACAGAAGCCAAGACAGTTCAATTACGCGCTCCTCTGCGCCCTAATCCTCAGGCCTGATAAGGAACCAGGGATTACCGTGTGTAGAAACATTTGTTGCAACATTGTTGAAAACTTTTAGTCGGGAGTAAGAAGTACTCCTCCCTGTGATGTGCACGGTTTTTAATCCACAGAGGAGTTACAAATTAGATATTTAGAACAAACTTTACAACAATAATCCACTGATTGCTGTAGGCTGGTGGGCTGCTGCGTTCTGAAATGATCCACAGGAAGTCTGATTTTCTGCCTTCTGACTGGCAGGTAAAGTCTTCGTCCACTGTGCAATGGGCCTCAGCCGCTCATCCACCTTGGTTCTGGCTTACCTGATGATCCATGAGAACATGACTCTGGTGGACGCCATCAAAGCTGTGGGCGCCAACAGGAACATTTCTCCCAATAACGGGTTCTTGGAGCAGCTCCGAGCACTGGACACAAAGCTCCACTGCCAGGGATTATCCAGGAGCTTCAACGGGCGGACGTAAAAATAAAATCCTTCGGTCCATAAATTTGGATAATATTTTTGACCCCTGTCCATATCTGAGTGTTAAAAAGCTATTACAGTGATAATGTTTTTGTAATGAACAGGTACTTCAGCGGTATTTAAAGGGCTTCAAGGTAAGAAAATTTAATAACCTGATGAAGAGTGATTTTTAAATATTAACAATTAAGTTATATGAACAAAATGTGCTTAAATTATCAGCTCAAAATACCCAAAAGTATGACACAAAAGGACGACTGTGAGGTTTTAAGGTTACAAAATCAGAATTAACACAAAACACAAAGAAGTTTACATTTGTGTTTAACTGTTGAAATTCTTCTGCATCTGTGCCTGTGTCTCCTGTCTGCAGTCAAAGCCTTTAAAAAGCTTCAAAACAGTTACATTTGTGTTTGAGAAACTACAGAAAAGTTACTGCACTCAGTGAGTTATACAGTCACAGATTACACTACAATGTTTACTTGACAGTGAGTCATACAAATGCTGCAGTTCTTGCCCTTTAACGAATACAGTCAAATACAGCCCTTTGACTGGGCCATCGCAGCACTTTCATTCTTTTCTTTTTCAGCCGTTTGAATGTAGATTTGCTCTTGTGCTTGGGATCATTGTCCGGTTTCAGCCAACCTTTAGCCATCAGACAGATGGTCTCATATTTGATTTTAGAATAATTTGGTAGAGGAGTTCAAGCTCAGCTTAATGACTGAAAGGTGTACATGTCCCGAGGCTGCAAGACAAGCCCAAATTATCAGCCCTCCACCACTGTGCTTCACAATAGATATGAAGTTTTGTGCTGATATGCTGTGTTCAGTTTTCTGCTGCAGTGGATTATGGACAAACATCACCAGACATTGTTCCACAGGTTTCCAGACAGAAAAGAGGTTTTCTGCTGACAACCTTTCTAAACACTTTTCTTCAAAATTTGCCTTCATGAAGTTTAACATTTACTTTCCTAACTGAGCCCTGTGGAGTCTGAGACGTAAATCTTGAGTTTCCTGAGGCTTCCCCGAGCATTGTACCGAATTTGCTGAGAAGACTGTGGCATTGTGTTAACACAAGCCTGCCAAAGCCCTGCTTTTACAGAGGCGCTTGCACTGCTGATGATCAGTTAATCAAATCCATTTGATTAGCAGCACCTGGCTGCTGCCCTAACCTCGTAATTCCTATGAAAACAGTCAGTGTGTACAGAGTTTTGTAAAAAGTTTCTTCTTTCTTCTTTTTTTTCTGCCCGTCCAATATTTACTACTGCACCTGTAAAACATCTATTATTTTGTTTAGTCTATATAATATGGAATGCACACACAGAAACGTGAGGAATTTATTTTGTATTTTCATGAACTTTCTTTAAAACTTTTTTAAAGTCAGACTTTACCATCAGAAAACTCAGTTTTCTAATGAAGTTCATGAAATATGATGGAGAGTTTAAAAGCAGCTGCTAAATGTACGCTTTCCTAAAGATTGTCTTGTCAACAGCACAGTGTGGTTCGCTTCTCTCAGCAGTTTAAATTATCCTTAACATACTGACTCAGACCTTCACTCCAGAAATTCAACTCTCAGTATAGCTTATATAATCTTTGTGTTCTTCATAATGACAGGAGCAACCTATGCAATCAAAGACGGGACTTTAATAGTTTGTTGACGACGACATCAGGCAAAATAGGAAGTCATTCATTTATTCTCGTCAGATGATTTAAAATAAAGAGACACAGCAACACCATCTGCAATAGCTCAAACTGTGGTTTGAGCTCAAACTGTGGTTTGAGCTCGTTCAGCGTGGCAACCTGACATTAATTCCCCACCATGTTTTGGATCACTTGCACTATTACAACCATTAAAACTGCAACGGCTCAGTAGTCGAATTTATCACAGCACAAGCAGCCTGGCTTCTGTCACAGTCATCTGAGGAATAAATAGTCCACACTGCTTGTGCCCAGTCTCTGGTATGTTCAGCTGTCTCGTTCCAGTGGGGCTCAGCCTCGAAACAACACTGATATCCAGCTCAGATGTAAAACAGCGCGAGCCGCACCAGTAAGGTTAGTATTCGCTGTTGGTTTGTCTCAAAAGCCTGCAGCAAGAAACACCAGCAGGACAGCAGTAATAATCAACATTTGCATCCTGGAACATAAAGTATCTTGCAAAGTTATTCATCTATGTACTGAGTTGAGTGAAAGTGATAATTATATAAAAACACTGAGGTGAGAGAGATACAGATATGACCTCAAAGGAGGAGCCAAAGTATCAGACACCACCCACCTGCGATCTGCTCAGCCTTCTGTTGAAGAACAGACGCCCCACTGGAGCTGTCAACGAGGTTTGGCCCAACCTCTACATCGGAGATGCGTAAGTGACATTCTCACTTTGGGGGCCCCTAACTGCAATATGGTGATCTGATTGTGAAAGTGTCGCTGCAAACAAGTGTATTTGGCCAACTGATGGGACAAATATAAAATCTGTACATTTGAGTCACCGGTGATGCATTTGCACACATATGCTTCCGGAGCTGCACACAGGCGAGAAAAATCGCTAAAAATGACATTTCTCATAGCCTCTCCTGTGTCATTTACAGAGCTGCAGCTCGGGATAAAACCCTGTTAGCGAAACTGGAAATAACACACGT
The DNA here is from genome assembly GCF_900408965.1 of Simochromis diagramma. NCBI lineage: Eukaryota > Metazoa > Chordata > Actinopteri > Cichliformes > Cichlidae > Simochromis > Simochromis diagramma. The sequence continues at coordinate 3,169,984 of NW_024386972.1, read as the reverse complement.
GGTGAATGCTGCAGATGGCCCCCAGCACATTGACACCGGGCCAGGTTTCTACGCAGACGCCAGCATACTGTATCACGGAGTAGAAGCACCAGACTGTAAAGATTTTGACTTGAGCCCTTTCTTCAGTGAGACGGCTGATTTTATTCATGGTGCTCTGAGCCAAAAAGGTACCAGTCTATTTTAGCAACACATGACAAAATAAACACATAAGGATTGAGCTTTAATAATATGTTACAGTCCAACACATCCTAATATAGAAAAATGATGCATCATCAAGCTGAAAAATGATAAATAATAATGATATTTTATGTTTTGTTGCACATATTTAAATGCATGAAAACATAAATAATTGCCTTTGCTTCTGGGTCGTGTGCAGAGACTCCAGCTGCTCTCTATAATCTAAAATAATTTCACAATGTTTTATTATTTTTAACTTTTATCTTAAAAATGTAAGGCTTCTATTTTTCCCCATTGCACAAACATTTAGAAGAACAATAATTTTAAATAAAATCAATTTAAAATGGTAACGAGAGTTAAAGTTGTGAGCAGTTACTACAGGGACACGTAAACACTATAAATGCTATGCCAGCACCTGTGTGTGTGCCATCATATGTCATCATTTCTGCTGTGAAAAGAACCTTTTGTGACTGTTACACCGTGAGCTGAGCCCACAGTTGTAATTAATCCCTTTGTTGTTTGTGTTTAACCCAACGAGCCGCAGAATTCGCAGCTTATTTTAGAGTCTGCCTTTTGTCCGTGCAGGGAAGGTGCTCGTCCACTGCGCTCGGGGAATCAGCCGCTCGGCAGCTCTTACGCTGGCCTTCCTCATGATCAAAGAAAGGCTCACACTGGTGGAGGCTGTGGAGGTTGTGTGCCGGCACAGAAACATCCTCCCAAATGTTGGATTTCTGAACCAGCTCCGTGAGCTGGACTCATCCCTATTCACGTAGTAGAGCACATAACGCCAAAAAGGGGACAGTTTCATAGTTGACATTATCTGTGCAGATGAAATCGTCCTGGTGGCTCCATTTGGGTGGCTTCGGGCACTCGCATCTTAAGTGAATTAAAGCACCATGTAATCCAACTTGGCTTGATGGGATTTTGCTTAGCTTAGTCGAGCGATACATCAGCATTCATAATAGCACACTTAAACACACAACATGCAGAGCACAAAGTCGAACTGACAGACAAATGTTTTGTCAGGTGAGCGATCAGCACAGACAGTCTGCCTGTCAGAAAGGGTTTGTCAACACTAAAATAAAGTTAGCTGAAAGTTAAAAAGACTTCAATCCTGTCATGTTCGGTTCATTTTTGACACAAACGGAATCTCATTGTATTTGAGACAAGACTATTTCAAGCCTTATTTTTTAATCTCTTTGTGTTTTTCACACTACAATTCTCCATTTTACAAACCAGAATCCATCACTGCAGATTTCTGGGTGATTTCTTTTTTTCTCAGTTTTCCATAATTGAAACGTATGAAAGTCAATTAGCCCACTCATGCATGAGCTGTGTAATTGATTGCTTCAAACGCTCATATTGTAATATAATGCTGTTTATGATTAGACTAAATTTTAAAATAGCTTATTATATAATTTTAATAAAAATGAATGCACAATTACTGCTCACTATGGCAGACTACACAGCTCAAACAGTGCCATACACGTCACAAAAAGTGATCGTTCTTCGCTATTATTGTTATTAATAATAAACTGCTCTTTATTTATTAACAATAGTGTTTTATATTGCAAGATAAACACCCTTCAAAATGACACACATTAACCCAATGAGCCACAGATCTCTGTGCAAGCACTTGGAGAAAGAAACCTCCTTTTTAAGAGGAAATCATGGACAAAACCAGTTTGTGGAGAGCAGCCATCTGCTGTGACCAGTCAGGACGAGGGAAAAGTAGTAAAATGTAGCAAAAGCATATCCGTAGAGAAAAATACAGTCATGACATCGGTCCTCCCCAGACCTCAACATTATTGAAGCAGTGTGGGATCATCTTGACAGAGAACAGACTAAATAGCAGCCAGAATCCAAAGAAGAGCTTTGACTGTCCTTCAAGAGGCCTGGAGACGATTTGACAAGAAGACTTTCTTAGATTGTTCAGACTGTGTCAAAGACTAAATACCAAATACTTTGACTTTGAAGCTCATTAGAATTCCGTTTTTGCCTTAAATACTATATTTCCATGTATGTTTGCACGTTTCAGTGTGCAAATGTTTCACTGCACACAGTTCCCATTTTCAATTTTCAAGTTAAAAAAGGAAGGCATGGCTCAAGACTTTTGCACAGTGCTATATAACATTCCTTTATATTTCGATAACCCTTGATTAATTAAAAACAAAAAAAAAAGCTGTTGTTTATTGTAGGAACAACAACAGAAGACAAATCATTTTGCAAAAAGTGTGTGTTGTGTTTGGGGTAGCCAGACTTTTCTGTGACCTGCAAACTCTGTGGGGACCAGGGCCACCCTTGGCCACCTCTTGTCTCTGCTCCTGATCACTGGCACAAAGTGCTACAGACTTTAGATCTCAACAGACTAGGGCAAATTACAAAAAAAGCAAATATTTGTGTTATATTAATCTGTATTATATTCAGATTTTAAATCTGAACATCTTCCTCTCCACTTCTTCATACTTGACCTGTTCACCGGTAACGCAAAGCACGCAAGGAGCTAAATGTGCAAAAAAACAGCGGCATGGGCCTTTAGGCTCACGTCTTAAGCGCGGCACAATCAAGATCAAGACCCCTGCTGTACTGGAACAACACACAGACAGTGCATGCTTATAAATAAACAACGCTCCACTTACTTATTCACATTTCTCAAAATACTGCGTCCTAACTGCTACAATCCAGTGACGTACAGTTAAAACTGTGATGTGTCTAAAGAGTCTTGATACAAGATGACAAAAATATGCCAGCATGCTTTCTGAGCATGTATACAGATTCAGGTCAGACTTTGAAAAGAGATGAAACACTGAAGCCATCTTAATAAGAGATGCTCTCCAGAGCTCGCTGGGAGAGAGATGCTGTCAAAATAAAAGGAATTGGATATCACAGGTTTAATGATTTCACTGTCAGAATGAATGATGGCAGAGTAGGAAGATATGAGGGAAAAATAAAGGAGTTTGATGGTGTGAAAACTCTGTCTGACATGTTAGCAGCTTCATCTAGCCATCCTGCAATACAGCCATCATCACACTCTCACTTTGGGGGCTTGCATTTAGATCACTGAATGGACTGTGCATATCATATAATGGGGAATCAAAGACGTGTGCCATCTTGCGAAAAACCTCATCTGTCTAACAGTCTGACACATTTCAGTTCTCTTTTGGCCCCCGAGAGGCTCCAGAAGATGCTGAACATCCTTAACGGGTGTTGTGAGGCTGTGCTTACACAGCTTCTCCCAGCGTCTGAAGATATGCAGAAAGGCTAAGAGAGACTGACACAATTTCAAGGACTCGCTCGTACGGTTGAGCAAAAGCTCAGAGTGCCCTGTTTACTCCAGTGAATATGGGTATCCTTTGGCAAGTGCAAAGTTTGGATAAGCACAGCTTCCTGCCAGCAGCAGAGATTAAAGTTGTGTGTTCAGAAGTGGATGGCAGGGACTGGCTGGGTGGAAGTTTTCCCCACAGGCAGAGAACGTGGCAGCTAAGGTCAGGGGCCCGCCACATCACAGCCCTAAAAATATCCTCTGCATTTGATGCCCGTCACAGAGCGGTTATACAATCTGTGCCCTGACTTGAGCCTGCCAGAACTAAAACCTTACCATGTTCTGCCTTCAAGGGCTGCTTCACAACCAGCTGCCAGAATGATGAAAACCGAATTCCCGGGAAGAAAAACGAAGGACTTCAATCTCCGGGTGAGTGCTGCTGAAGATGCATGTGAAAAACAAAAAAAGTAAAAACTGTGCTTTTTTATGACAGTAGTTTGAGGGGTGGAGGAATATAAGAAAAAATAAAGAAGCAAGTGTGGCATTTCTTTTTCTCCTTAAGCAAATAAATCATGTGTGAGAGGAAGCCACGGTGAGAAAATGGCTTCTCGCGAGTCGAAGACTGGCACAAAGATAAATGTTACTCGGGCAGCTGAGGAATCCAGTCCAGTGGATGATTATTCCACACCTGGGGGCTATGAGTTGGAGAAAATCCTCAACCGAGGGAGTGTGGCTTACACTCATGTCAACGAGGTTTGGCCTAATGTCTTTATTGGGGATGAGTAAGTAAGAAAAAGTTTTTCTAAAAGCATAAAATGTCTAAACTGAATAAAAATAACAGGATTAAAATGATACTGACACTGGCTTCTTGTAGGGACACTGCAAAGGACAAGTACACACTGAAGAAGCTGGGAATTACGCACATCCTGAATGCAGCAGAGGGGACGTGGAACAACGTGGACACTGGAGCTGGCTACTACAGTGACATGGACATTGTATACTATGGTGTAGTAGCAGAAGACGTCGCAACCTTTGACCTCAGCCAGTATTTTTTCTCCGCTGCCCAGTTTATTGAGAAGACACTGAGCAATCCTCAGAGTAAGACAGCTGCACAGGAAAAAAACGAATATTTTGGCTGAAAATTGCCTAAAACATGCCGTGAATCTGTTCTCCGATTCGTCTGCAGATAAACTGCTGGTGCACTGCGTGATGGGAAGGAGTCGGTCCGCCACACTTTTCCTCGCCTATCTCATGATCTGCGAGAACATGACGGTGGTTGACGCCATAGAGCACGTAAAAAAACGCAGGCGTATCATCCCTAACTGGGGCTTTTTGAAGCAGCTGCGAGAGCTGGATCAGCACCTCTTGGAGAAAAGGGGGGAATCTGCAGGGGAAAGCTGATTGTGTGGCTGATCAGTCTGAGACTAAAGTCAGCGGAGACTAAGTCAAATCCCAGCCATTAAGACTTCGTCATGCTAGGAGTTACAGCCATGTGAAAAAAATAAAGTCCTATTAAAACTAAGTACAGCTTTACTGCTTCCATAGGAATAAAAGTAAAGTCAGGGGTAAGTAGCAACCAGGTGCTGCTAATCATCAGCAATTTGAGCACCTCTATAAAAACAGAAGTATGGGCGGTTTGTTGGTCTGGAGGCATTCAGCTGTGCGTTAACACAATGCCAAGGAGGAACGACATCAGCAACTGTTGCTGCCCATCAATCTCAGAACAGTTATGAGGCTCTTTTCCATGCAACCTAAGAGTCCATCATTGTACAGTGAGAAGTATTGTTCACAACATCTTCCTGGGAGCTGATGTCCTGGTAAATTCACAGAGATGTCAGAGAAATTGCAAACAAAAACCTCGAAGAGCTAGATCTCAGACTCTGCAGGAATCCATTAGCATGTTAAATGTCAAAGGTCTTGACAGTTTAGTTAGAAAAAGACTAAAACTTTCTAAAAATACTGGAACAGACAAGAGCAAAGTGTCCGTGCATGTTTGGTCATAATGCACAGAAATGTATTTGGAGAAAACCAAACACAGCATATCAGCACAAACACCTCAAGTTAAATGTGAAGCACGGCGGTGGAGAGGTCATGATTTGGGCCGTTTCTGTAGCCACAGGACCGGGACACCTTGCAACCATTGATTCAACTATGTATGAACTGTGTATATCAAAATGTTCTCAAGTCAAATATGAGGCCATCAGGTCAGCCACTAAAGCTTGGCCCAAAATGTATCATGCAATAGGGCAATGATCCAGAACACAGCAGCAAGTCTCCAAAAGAATGACTAAGAAGGAAAATAATTAAGGTGTTGCAATGGTCAAGTCAAAGTCCAGACCTCAACCTGATTGAAATGCTGTGACGGGAGTTTAAGACAGCTGCAAACCTCAGTGAACTGAAGAACAGTGGGCCAAAAGTCCCTCACAAAGATGTGAGCGACTGATAAAGTCAAATAGAGAATGATTACGTCACGTTATTGCTGCTGAAGGTGGTTGTACAAGCAAATGAATCATGGGGTGCACTTGAGTTTTTCACATGACTATATATCAGGGACAGTCTCAAACCAAACTGCAAATCATAGTGAGAAATCCAAGTTGGCTCTTAGATCACTGAATAAATGTCCTACTCGAGGATCAGGTCTATTCAAGCCCGACTCATAAGTATTTTGAGTGCAAATCAAGTTAAGCCTCAGCCCCGTCCTAGCAAATCTCCAGGAAAAAAACACCTGCCTGGATTACCACAACCCTTCAAAATCTACCGCTGGGTTCTGCGACACGCATGTTTTGAAATTAAAAGCGGAACAGTGAAGTACATGGTCAATCATAATTTATTCTTATGCTAAAATGTACAGCATTTTAAGTGACTGACAAAAAGGAGAAAAGTCATAAATACAAGAATGTCATTCTGTCCGATTTGTGTGCACATAGCCAGGTATTTCCCCCCGTTCTTACCAGCAACTCTGTACAGGTAGAAAGATTACAAAAGAGCAATATAAACAAAAACACAAGTACAAGTTGCGTTTTACATGCAATCCATTAGCTTAGTTTGGTCTATTCACAGGATCTATTCTTCTACACTTCGGTAAAATATAAATCCAACATTTTATAAAGATAGAAAACAAATCTACAGATGGAATGAAAACGTAGCTTTAAAGGCATTATGTAAAATATCGACTTTGGACTAAATTTATATTTTCTTTATTGTTATTCATCATTATAATCATTTAGTTCTTTTTTTTTTTTTTTAAATTCTGCCACACTTCTGGACATTTTGAAATGTTTTAGAATTTTTCAGGGTAAAAACACTGAGATATGCTTTGTTACTTTGACAGAAATCAGTCTGCTTTATTAAACAGAAAGCTGCCTCAAGGAGATCTGTTACAAAAGACTTCAGAATTATACATACATAGCAATAAAACCTCTCAAACCAAACAGAAAACAAGACTAAGTTTACATATTTTTTTTTTACATTATTAGAATTAACAAAATATAGTTTTTCATCTTTCTCCCCATAGAGGGAAACCTAGTAAAGGCCAGATATTTTTAAAATGGCTTGCTATTAAGCACAACACTTGTACAGTACTACTCAATGCACTGTCACTAACAGAGACTGAAGCATGCTAGTTGTCACTTTACAAAATAAGTACAATAATTTAAATATACAAAGGCATGAGTATAGTACAAACTAACTGTCAGCACTGTTAGACAGGTACACTGAACAGGTTCAAACAGCCACTATCTCCACCTGTAGCAGGCACGTTAAATGGCTTCATTTGAGGCTGCTACACAAGACCACTGATGAAATCTCTACCTGTGAGCTCTGAACCCGCCTGGTCTAAAGACACATCAGAGACACTAACACTAATTAAATAGATTTTCATCATAATGATGTAAGGCTTCCCATCTGGAGGAACAAAAAATACTTTTCAAACATTAACTTCAAAGTTTACTCACTGAAGAAATTTTTTGCATTCTTTCCAAGTGCTGCTGCTTCTGCTGGTTTTTTTAATAAGTCATTAACAATAACAACAACAAGAAAACAAAAAAAAAAGAAGGAAAAATGAAGACATACACACACACACACACACACACAAAAAGAAATAAAGAAAAAAGGGAAAAGGCCAAATCAGTGCATCTTTTAACAGCAAAATGCACACGAGGAGAAGCAGCTCAGTCCTGCGGACAGTTACCGCCTGATGAAAGGCCCTTTCAGGGACTGCTTGGATATGCCTGTGTCCATGTAGCCATGGTGCCCAGCTGGAGTGTACACCATGTTGCCATGTGGTGGAGCCTGCATGGGCTGCTGGGGGTATGGCTGTGTTCCCATCATGCCCATCTGCATAGAGTACTGGGGTGACTGGTTCATATAGGCATGGTTGCCATGGTAGCCACTGTTCATCATGGGCTGGCTCATGCTGTAGCCGTTCATGGCGTTGAGGGAGGGCATGTTCATGGAGTTGACGTTGTAGGCTGGTGCCGGCATGATGTTCATGCTCATGTTCATGCGTGGCATGGCGGCCAGCGTCCTGGATGGCGCCTGCATGGCGACAGCCTGTGGCGGCCGGGGGTACATCTGCTGCTGGTGGTGCGACAGCGAGGCCGACTTGGAGCGTGCAGAGATGTGATTTTTGGAGGCCATCTGAGGCTGGATCCGCTGCGAGTGCGGGATGCCCATGTTGCGCTGTAGCATCATGGGTGGCGGTGAGCTGAGATTCGGGGACGGGGTCACGGTGGCCTGCACCTGTGGGTTGGGGACTCGATGTGGCGTCTGGGACAAGGATACCAGGCTAGAGTGCTGCGATGATAATGAGGGGGTGTTGGCGTATGATGTGATGGGGTGTGAGGCCGAGTGGTTGAAAGGCAGCGAGTGAGGGTGCTCTATGAATGTGTTGGTAAATTGTTGCAATTTGGCGAGACTAAGGCCAGAGGACTGAGAATAGTGCCCGCTGCCATACTCCCCCTGGTGGTTGATCCTCTCATAGAGGGTAAAGTTTGGGTTGCCAGATTCAGGGATGTCTGCCAGCTGCATGGTGGTGGCGAAATTGGTGGGTATGGCGCACTGAGTCATAGACTGCTGCTGGCTGTGCTGACCGTGCTGATTGTGAAGGCTATGCTGAGCATGCGGATTGTGCTGGCTGAGCTGATTGTGCTGCAGGTGATGATTGTGGTGGTGGCTATGCTGGTTGTGGGGATTGTGTTGAGTGTGCTGGGTAAGCTGATTGTGTGGACCGTGCTGATTGTGTTGGGTGTGCTGATTGTGTGGGCCGTGCCTGCTGTGGGAGGTGTGTTGATTGTGTTGGCTGCGCTGGCTGTGTTGACTGTGCTGGTTGTGCTGGCTGTTGCTCGGAGGCCTCTCAACCACGACGCAGCCCTGCGGTGACTTGACGTTGCAGTGCGGCGGTGAGCTCAGGCTGTTCTGCTGGATCATCCCGCAGCTGCCGGGGTTAACGGCAGCCATTTGTTGGCTCACGGCGCAGCTGCTCTGGGGCAGGCCGCTAGGGGGGATGCTGCCGTATGAGCAGCTGTTCTGGCCCATGGTGGAGTCGTAGCTGCTGGGGTTCTCGTAGTTCTCTGTCGTACTCTCAATGCTGCCCAGATCGCTGAAGCCACTGTCCACCACCTGCTGCGAGTGATCCGACACCGACGGTACATCCATCATGGGACTTGTCTCCATATTATGGAGCGACGGCACTGAGATGGCACTGTGGTCAGGGCTGATCTGCGTGTAGCCACTGTCCAGGATGGAGACAGCTGGGCTGTTAACTGAGCGTACTGATTGGCTGGGATGGGAGTGCGCAGAGGAAAGGGGGCTGCTGTGATCTGACTGAGGACAGTCGTCCAGCGAGGTGATCTGGGGGCTCTGGCTCACATGGGCATACGTTTGCAGGTTCCTGCAGGGCTCCTGGCTCTCCACGCAGTCCTGGAAAACATTCTCCCGCTCGGTCTCCTGCGTCAGGGACTGAACAGCTTGGGCTGTCTCTGAGTCAATCTCTGTGCAGACTGGGGGATCCTCCCTCAGCATGGGATTGAGTATTGGCCTCTCTGCAGGCGGAAGAGGCAGGTGGTGTTCTGGACAAGGACTATGCAAACTCTCTTCCTCTGACTCAGAGTCTGCAGGATTATCAGAGTCTACAGCTGCTTTTGAAGTGACTGCTGCTGCTTCAGGTGCCGGTGTTGCTTCTGATGGTTCTGCCGGCGCGCTATCCTGGATGCTTTCTGTAGCAGTAGCTGGTTCCGCTTCACTACAGAGTACTGTAGAAACCTGCTGACTCAACTCAGAGTCATTGTCTTCTTTTGCATCTAAAAAAGTTGGCATGCATTTGGGTAAGTCTTTCGAACTCTCTTCCAGGTCTTCTGCATTATTCTCTGGCCCTGCTGTCTTGCTGTGGCGGTCATCTTCATCATCTGCATCCTGATCCTCTATTTGGGCTCTTTGCTCGCCCTCCTCATCTTCCTCATTCTCATTCTCTAGCGATACAGCACCCTCTGTGCTGTGCACTACATCTTTGGCTGGGGATTTCTGCTCATGTTGGACCTCCTGCTGGTCATCTTCAGGTGGTTCTGGTGAATCAGCTGCATCAACTTGCCTTGGGGACACTGCGCCAGGAGAGGCAGCTGGGGAGCACACCAGAGAAGCTACCGGTGATGCTTCTGGAGAGCTCGACTTGTGGGAGCCATGGTCAGCAGGACTTGGGGGCTCAGAGGGGAACCTGTCCAGCATTATATTGGGACTTGCCGAGCCTCTGCCTGCCTTGCTGCCCTCATCGACATGGACGCCATCCTGGTGCGGCCCGTCCTTTGCTTCCTCAGTATGAATGTGGTGCTGCTCTGCCTCCATTGGAGTTTCAGGGGGTGTGTAGAGGTTCAGCTTAAAGCCCATCTTTCTTTCGTTCTTTAGCTTCCATTTAGGAGGTCCACGTTTCACTCCTTTGGGCCAGCCTTTCTTCCGTTTCACTGGACGGGGTTTGCTGGGTCTCTTAGAGAGAAGATCAGCTCCTACAGATCAAAACAATGCAACACTTTACTGGTTTGCCATGACATAGGCATAGAAGTGTAGAGAAATAACATAAGAAATATAAAGTTTAGTTGTTTTTTGTTTTTTTGTAAACAGCAGTCACAGCTCAAGTACCTTCATTCCAGTGTTCGAGATTGTCTTTTTGCGCATTTTTCTCCAGCCTTGGGCGACCTCTTCGTCGTTTTATCGGTGCAGCTGGTGTCTTGTCCTTGTGTGCCTCCTCCTCATCTTCATCCATCTCACCGACTCTAAAAGTGCGCTCCAGAAGGGGCATGGGACGCTCATCCTCCGAGTTGTCGAATGGCTCGTTCAGCACCTCTGTCGTCTCTGAGATGGTTTCTGTCGTTACGCTGCTGTTTATCCGCTTTCTTTTACGCCCTCTCTTCTTCAGAACCAGGGTTCTCTGAAATACAAACATGAGAAGAACCAATGAAAACAAACCTCAATCAAAGCAGATTGGTTTTTGTTAATGCTGGAAAGTGGGGCAGTAGTGGATGACCTCCATGATGGTACAGCTTTTAAACCCATACAGGATTCTGTGCTAAATGCAAAATGTTAAAACCACAGCTCAAGACTAAATGTTTGAGCAATGCAGGCTGGTGTGGAAACCCACAAATGAGAAAGGCAGAGTAAGCAGAAACCACAGTCTATATTTTACATTCTCCAGTTGTTTCCCACCGACTGCCTCAGACTGTAACCGCTCTTCCCTCCGAAATCCTTCATAAGAAAAATGCGAAATGAATACAGTAACTAATGCACCAAATAAACCCCATCAACCACTGTCATTCTTTTCTGGTTTCCATAGTGTTTTAGTTGAAAAGGTCTCCCCTGACATCATGCAGCCAGTTGTAATATTATCTCCAGCACAAGGGGGCAGTGCCATATAGACGGAACAGATGTGAGGAGCACAGAGGAGGGCAGTAAATTAACCATGACCACTGACAATAGTACAAGGTTTAGCCTGCACAGTCTCGACACCAGCAGTGAAAACACAATCTATTATCTACAGCTGCAGGCACACAGGGAGGCTCGAGATGACAGGAGGAAGCCACTGAACCCTACACTGAATTCATGAATATTTATCAAACCTTTCCATCTCAACCACAACATGCTCTTTAATGAAGGAAAACATCTAGACATACACTCAATCCCACTTTGTCCTAGAAGCAAACTCCACAGTGGCACACACAAACACTGACAGTCACCTTTCTCTTGGCTGCAAGCATTGCATGGGCTTTTGTCAAGATGGGTGGTGAGCCATCTGAGTCGTCGTCATCGTCGTCAGCTTCCTCATCGCTCACTTCCTCAGTCAGCTGGATGCGCCTGGTCCAGGGCGGTGCGGGCCTTCGTTCGTAGGTCCTGTAGGGAACCTTACAGTGGACCTTCGTGAGAGGTTGCCTACTACTGTGAGTCATCATGTAGCCCTCTCTCTCCTCCTTCTCCCAGCAACTGGCCTGCTCCTTCAGCCGCTCAGCCTGGTAATTAAACAGACAAGATGCATTATCTCTGGGAAAGGCGCACGCACGGATCCAACATCTGAGCAACGACGCTAATGGGAAAGCAAGAGATTGGAATTAACATCATGACAAATGAATCACTGCAGGTTTCTCCTGATAATAAGAGCAGCGTCATGATTGGATGTCTGCCCGTCATGAAGGAAACGTTCCTGTTAAGCGACCGTGGAAAGATTGCATTTCATGGAATATTCAGTACTATCAATTATGCAGTGAACTGATTTAGAGCAATTTTGCACAACATTAGATGCCTGCTGACAGTGAGAATGCCTTTCCCATTAATGGCCTCTATTTGAACTCCCAAGCTAATCAAACAAACATTTACTAACAGCATTGCAGGCAAGCAGAAACAAATAACTAGTGTTTCTTGAACAAAGGAACCTACATCCATCTCTGCTTCCCTCTCCTCCTCAGACAGGACAGCGTTCAGAGTGGTGGAAGGTGTCCAACGCAGGGCGTCTGGATCCACCTCGATCTGACGTGGGTTCGCCCTGAGCTTCTCCATGTGTCGCTGAATCAGTCGTTCCCTTCTGATCAGCACGATCCTATTTCGCGAAGAGGAAAGCACATTACTCTACATCCATAACAAAAGGTAACAGAGGGTGAAGTGTGGTTAAATACGAGCGTTAAAGTAGCGCTCATTGGGGCAGCAGGTGCTTCGTGTCCTTGGGGGTGCTTAACCTGACTTACTTCTGTCAATATTCGGCGGCATTAATGGATATGCTGTTAAAAATACCCGCTGGCCTGGATAAGTCAGACAGCAGAAGCAGCAGCGGCAGCGCAAGTTGAAGGAGACTGTGGCTCTGAAACTGACCTGCCATCCTGTCTGTCAATCATGCCAAGCTGCTGGAGAGTAGCGGCGATGTCATGTGGACACATCCCAGTGGCCCTGCTTATTCCTTTAACACTGATGTGTTTATCTGGGTGCTTATAAAGGTGCTCCAGTATGACACTTTTCCAATATGCCAGGTAGGATAAGCGACCCAGATCTGACAGCGGCTTCTCTGGGGATCCAGCTTGTCCTTCTTGCCTGGTGAGAAGGTAACCTAAAAAGACACGATTCAAACAAAAACAAAATGCTTTAGTCGAGCTGCAGGCAGCGGCTGGGTTATTTCGGATTGTAATCCAATCCCTGCGCCTCCCCCCTTCCCTCTGTATTCATGTAAAGATGTGACGCCAAACCCTAGTTGGGATTCACCTTCAAATAGTGCAAAAGGGAGAGAAGCTTTCCACTCCTTCAACCTCCGTCAGAAGGTATGACACATGCCAGCAAGGGCAACAAAGGAGGTTGAAAGAGGAAACAAAGCGACAGAGCGAAACAGAGAAGCAGCTGGATGTCATTGCTCACAGGAGACTGCACTTAGGAGAGATAACGCACAAGGAAAAAATACTAATATGGATCTGTGTGTAATTAGTTTTATAGCAGCCCTGTCAAGGGTCATCCATTATGAGCGGCATGAAATTAATTAATGCCTTTTAATGTGCACCCACTACTGAGAACCAAACAAGCTAATCTAATCACAAAACAGGGAACACATAATATTCCAGTAATCATGACAATATTCATTACTAAAGCTAAGAACAGCAGCTTGTGATAAATACACTTAGAGATGAATATTCCAATAAGTTAATTGAAAAAGTCGTTTTTCATTTTGTGTCATTTCACAAGTATATTATCATTAATAAAGCAAAACAAAAGCGCTACTCTGAGACCTGTGAATTATGATTTGAAAGAGAACGCTTTACACACACTAATGCTCTGCTGTGAGAGCTACCTGAGACAAAGTGTTCCTCTAATACAATCCAATATAACAGAAAATCTTAATCTAAACAACTTCCAGCTCCAAAGCTACATTTTCCAATAAAGCCTTCAAAGAGCTCAGAACTCAGCTGTGTTCAATCTCCCTTAATCCCTGTCTTTGTTATCAGCACACTCTCAATATCACAGATCCTCTCGCATCTCTGTCTCAATGGTTCCCAAAGTGAACAGGAAATCAAATGCTCCATTACCGCCTGCCCACCCCTGCACTCGCTCCTTTTTTTCCTTGTCTTCCACGGTCGGCACGGAGACAACCCTTGAAAAATAATAAAATGCCTATAATGACAAAAAAATGCCTGCCTAAACACAAAAATCCACTCAAGGCAGCAACTGTTTTCATAAGTGGACTGTGGGCTTTAAATATTGTATGTGTTGCATTTACTAGACTTAAAACAAAAAACCAGCATCCACAGCTCATCAGAAGTCAAGGAGAGAGAATTTGGTGTGTGTGTGTGTGTGTGTCTGTGTGGGGGGGGGCTCTTCAGGCAATGCTTAGGTGAAAACTACTGGCCATCAAATTAATACTGCAGCCAGAATGTTATGTTTCCCACTCCTAATCTTCTGTGATTGCCTAAGCACTGTACATGAATGCTCTTGATTAGACCCCCTTGAAAAGCCTTAACAAAATAACAGCACCTTGCCATAAGCTACAAAACTCTGCCTTTAATCTGAAACTGTTTGTAAAGACCAATAATAAAAACCAAGTGTGGTGGTCTAAAAAGGCATTAAGGAACTTACTGAAATCAATAAGGAACCTTCCAAATCCTTGCCTTTGGTACTGAGGCATGATCATTATGCAGGAGACATTGTACTTCTGCTGGCAAAGCTTTTCCTGGGGGAAGGAGAAACAGATCAAGTATGTCAGAGCTCTGCTGAAGCTGGCAATTTACTGCACCTGCCATTGTCCTTGTCTAAAGCTGTGCACATGCACATGCACATCAAATACACAAACCGAGATGTTTCACTAAAAAGTATCGCCGTGTGAGAATTACGGCTGCAACTGACATTTGAATTTTTATAACATTAGATATTCCAAGATGATCAATTTACGGTCATCTAAAACTGAGAAAGCAGAAAATTTCCCCACATTTGAACCACTGAGGAAGTTAAATCCACATCACTAAATAGACAAACTACCGTGAGGTCTCAGTATCAGCATTCACAAATGATGTGCGGTATTCCTTCATTTCCCATAAAATCACTCTGTAATTCTTACCTTGGAGAAATAGCCCACAAGATGACAGCCTTTCTCATCATTCTTTGTAAGTATGTAGAAGAGGAAAGGCTCCACATCATAATACAAGGTCTTGTGATCCAGGAAAAGCTTGGCTAACAGGCAGAGGTTTTGGCAGAATAGTTTGCTGACATTTCCATCAACCTAAACACGGAATAAAAAGAGCAAGAGGACACTGTTCAAACAGTTCCCATTCCCCCACCCTCCCAGAGCCCATTCAGTGGGATCTCATGCAGCATACAGTTATTGCTTTATTGCTGTAAAGGGAAGCTGACCTCAAATACGGAGAGGTTGTCCTTTCTGTAGATTTCATTGGCTGGCGGGTGGAACCAGCCACACTTCTTTGTGTGTCTCTGGAGGATGTTTTTGCTTCTCATGTACTTCAGACAGAACTCGCATATATAAAGCTTTTGTAATCTGGTGAAGACAAAAACGAGAGCTGAGGTTTGTACTTCAGCATGAGAGGCTTTATAACAGGACACTGAAATAAACTCGGCACCAGCAACAAAAGAAATTGGCATTATCTGGTGCAAAAAATATTACTTACCTTGAATATTCAGGTGGGTAAGGTGATGAGTACCAGGTCTGGATCTCATACTTCCCAAATTCAATGACAGCGGGGCATCGAACGGAGTCTGTGTTCATCAGTGATGAACGAGATCCGGTTCTCTGTAAAAAGATTTAACAAAGACACACTGATAAATATAGTGACCCAGATAATTCAGCATTACAGTTCCTCGTGTCAAGAACTCTGTCGAGACGAGATTGTGGTTCATGGTTCTCGTGAGAAATGAAAGATACATCTGCCCAAAATCAGTCGCACAAATAAGATAAGCTTTACCATGCTGACACCCCAGTTACCAATTGAGCCAGTGGTTTCCGTTTCTTTTTTTTTTTTCAAATGACTATTTTTACTCAGCATTTCTGCATATTCTCTGATGTCTATATGGTTTTCTGAGTCTATAAACAAACTAAGTTATATTTGAGCCCTTGATCTTTTTAACCAAAATTAGTACCTTTTAAATTCGTAAGTATTAGTGAAATAAGCTTTTTTGCTTATTAAGACCCATGCATTCCAGACGTATAGTATATCTATCTGTTTAAATTAAGAGTGAAACTCCAGAGTCATGCTTCAGGGTCTTAGAAAAACAAAATGTTCTGTGGAAAGACAAACAGTTTGACTGAGGCCAAATTGTACCCTCAGTCAAAGATAAACAGTCTGAAGAAGGCGGAGAATTTAACCTATACGAATGTTTTGTTAGCCTGCTCAGTTATGCCCTGCTGCACGGGCCTACAGACCGGACAGTGGTGTTTTACTGTTACAGCCAACGCATTTCAAAAGGTGCAGTTTTTAGGGTGAACGTTCTCCAGTTAGCATTGCACAAGTTTCCTTACAGCTCGGAAAGTGAAGGGTAGACAAGTCCCTTTCTTCCATGCAAACTATGGGCAACCTGCTAGCAACCAAAACATGCAAGGAGCCTTTGGTGCAGCACCCTCTTTGCAACCGATTTCATATGGACACTGCCAGCAACCTTAATTAATAACTCCCAAACCGGTCAGGAAATACACTTTTCCGGGGGGTCTCTAGGCTTATATGTCTGAAGTGTTAGTCTAAAAATGCTGACAAATGTTCACCTCCAAGAAGTGCAAAATTACACAAAAAAGTCAAAAAGAAGACTTTCTTTTACATGGGTTATTGTTTCATGTATTCTTGGCTTGTATTTAGCTTTTTTATTGGCAAGAGTTTACTAATTAAGCAATGAACACAATTGGATTAGAAGTTGGCTCCTTTTATATTACAATATACTCAAGAGAGCTGAATAAAACTGACATGACATATTATCACTGAAAGACCTTCTTTGTGTATATAATCCCACTTTGGTTCTCCTTTCAGTTTTCTTGCAAGCACGTAAAATGAGCAAAAGATTTATAGCGTTTTCCTACCTGAGCAGCGAGTTCCTGGATTCGTGTGAAGGTCTCGATGTCCTCCTCTGTGACGTGGTCTCTGGACATGGCTGCAAAGTCTGCCTGGGTCTCCTGCTTCACGTGCAGCTCCCCGTTGTGGCCTGTTAGAGGAACAATAGCACGACATCAACACATCAGGCGGCACATCAACAGCGCCCCGTTTGAAGCAGCCGTGGAATAATCTCATAAATGCATTCTATGCAAATGTGCTTATACTGTGAGCACTGCTGCTGAGCCTGTTTGAGGCTGTGTCTCAGAGGAATTTCATAATGTATCATCTTTGCATGTTTATATGAAAATCCCTAATGTAATGAAGTGAAACTAAATCACTCTAATTGCGTAACCGCTTTCATGTGCTTAGTCATCCACCAAGACAGTTTCCCATGAATTAAGAAGCAGATGCAGTGAAGGGAGCGAGTGTCGACATGAAAAGCAACTGATGCTGGAAAGCAGGCAGTAATTTTATGAAAGACATCAACACCATGACTTAACCACCAAAACAAAAACCCATTACAAGTGGAAGTGATGCATCATTAACATATTTATGGAAATGTGCTGGAGGAGTAACGAGTGTTTGTGCGGGATATTGTTTAGAACTTCTTGAAACATACATCCGTTTGGTTTTTTTCCCCCTACATGTCTTTCTTTTTTTTTTTTAAGCTGTGACTTCACTCCTGAAGACAGTGAAATGTAAGGGTTACTGCACTTAGGCCATAATCATCGTGTCAGCTCTGAGTCAGCTTGGGTGGGTGAATCACTGGTTCGTAATGACCGCTGGAAGTGAGGTTGAGAGGAGACAGTGATTTCAAGAGTGAGGGTGGGATGAGGAAGAGGGCGATGGGACTACAGTCTCTACTAGGTAGTGATCACAATGGGCGCACTACTGCAGACGGTCGAAGACAGAGCAAGGAGCAACATGAGGGAGTTAGTGGGCCATGCACTATGACAAAAGCCAACGGGCGAGAGGATGGAAGCCACGTATACTCCGCAGTCAAGTCAAAACGCAACGAAATTGTGTTAATAAACTAAAAGAATTTAAATTAGGAGGAAGATTAGTAGTCTGTTAGAGTGCTGAGGGTGCCTTCTCAAAGAAAAGATAAGCTCTAGTCTGGAAAAAAATAACTGCGAGTGTCAAGCTTTTAAAAAATGAAAGTAAAAAATAAAGAAGAAGCTTAGAGGTGTGGAGACGCAGGTCTTGGTTGGAATTTCGAGCCTTGCTTACCATGATTATTCTCAGGCTTAATTCTTCCGTCAGTCAAGTCTCCCTTTCCTGGTGAGAGGGCTCCCTTCTGAGGGCTCCCTTTATACCTCAGCCTGCCTAGTGTCCTGCGCTTTTTAAAGAAAGGGTTACGTTTGAAATGACTGACAATCTTAAACGGGTGTCCTCTGGGTCGGCCTGGCCCAGCAGTTGTGGAGTCTAACCTATTTTTATTAAACTCGCTCTTTCCAAGGCGCTGGGGCCCCGTTTTGGACGTATGGGGGGAGTACTGCTTATGGGGCAGGGGCTTAGGTGGCGCATAGGAAGGTAGTCGCTTTTTCCGTGACTGTCCCTGAGTAGTAAAAATGTGAGAGAGTCCGTCAAAAAGTCCCTTAAGTTGGCTGCTATTGCAGAGACTACTCAGGGAAGGAACACTAGACTGGCTGGAAGAGCTCTGGGGAGAGTTAGCAGAAGTGGAGCTGCTGGACACCTGCGAGGGGGGGCTAAGTCCGGGCAATGTGGAAGCAGGAGGAAGTGCAGAGGATGAGGGGGTTATCTTTTGAGAGGCATCAGCAGCAAAGGCAAACGGCTCTGGTGGCTTGGACAGTTTGGGTGGACCCTTTTCTCTAGAGCTTAACTGTTTGGCGGGCGACTCTATGGCTACAGCTCGCGTGTGACGGCCCACGGGGGAAGGAGTAAAGAATTTCGAAAGCCCATCGATAAGCCCTTTAATTTTCTTGTTAACAGTGAGTGTAGCTGGGGTGGAGGTGGGCGTGAGGAGGGGAGTGGTGGAGGGAGTGGAAGTGGTGAATTGGGTGGCGTCGACCGCACAACAAGGGTCTGCAACAGCAAATCTGTCTCGGGCGTCCTTCACAGATGCAGCATGACCAGATGAAGGTGTGGAACAGACGGTAATCTTTTGACCCCTACCAGGTGACCCCCTTCCTCCCAGTGCTACCATGGAGCCGTCACCACTGGTTACAGACCTGCCGGGACAAGAACAGCAAAGTAAATGTAGATCTCACTGCTGACACATGAATGTAACCAAAAACATCAACTCAGACGTGTAATTATGTCATTAACGTTTTGAGGCACAAATCATTCTCAGAAATGTAATGTCGTTAACAGTAATATTTATACAAAGCCTAAAGTCTTGCTTCATATTTCCTGTTCAGAGTTATCTGCGAGATTCTTAGTTAGACACAATAATTTTTGTTTTCTCTACCCTGACACCAGGAGCTCATATTCCCAGGCACAGGATGAATAAAATGCTCACAGCATGATGTAAGTTGTGGACATCTATTCATTTTCACACATAAAAATGCCTGTCTATATAATTATAACCTGTATAACCATCTATATAATTTAACTGTTACTGTTGTTGCTGTAACATACAGCAGAAATGCCCCCACGTGGCATCAATAAAAGGGCATTCAAACTATTATTAGCACTGCTACTGACTGAAAATAGCATTTAAATAGAAATATTGTAATGATAGAGGGGCTGCACAAATCATCTTACATTCACTTTTTTAAACTTTTTTATATCAAGATATATTTTCAAATCAAGATATAAAATACATCTGCACATCTTGCCTGAATACACAAGAGAGTGAAAATACTAAACCTTCTGTAGTTTTAAGGGGCTTGCTACAGCCCAGAGCGAACACACCGTCCAGCTATAGACTGTTTAAAAAGATGGAAGTAGCCACACACACGTCAGCCATCACTGTGAGCAGACGCTCATAGGGGAAGTGAGCCATCAGTTCTAAGGTAGCCCTACCTTAAAGCATACTCAGGTTTGTTCTCCTTTTTGACACTAATCACGAGCATTATTTACAAAAATAACTTCAACTATGTTGTACTTAGTATGACAGAAACCACAAATTCATTAGGAAAGTGGTTCCAGAGGTCACAGAACAAGGGTGCAGAAAGGTCATTTTTGAGTAGATGAGTCTCCTCCCGCTGGCTATTAGAAAAACAAGACTTGGTAGCAACGTCCATCTTTTATAAAGGCTAGCTATATATATATATATATATATATATATATATATATATATATATATATATATATATATGTAAAGTCTACGGATCTCCTTTATCCAATAACAACACTTAAGTGCTGTTTACACGTGAATTTACCAATATTAATTCTATGTAATGCATAGAGGTGATCTGTATTTGTTTCCCATTTTTGGGTGTTCTTATTCTCTGTGGAGGCTAGATGTATTATAGCTTATGTTTAAATTTATAGTTAATCAGGTCAGGAACTTAAACCAGAGTCAAGCTATAAACTGTAATGCATGCATGTTTGCAAAGGACCATGGATCGTTTACTATAAAAATGGCAATTTGACTTCTCTACAGAAATGTTGCCATGTATTGAGATCTTACCAGCAGATGCACTATTATTACACCAAACAATTAACCTTGAGTATAATGTAACTGCTGTTAGTTAGATTACAGCACACTTACATTCTTTGTTTGAGCTTATTTCTGGGCCTTCCGATTGGCTTTGCATATCGACGTTTGATCTGATCGGCTTTCTTGTGCAGCAGTTTCTTCCCGTTCTCCTTCGGCCTGCAGACTTGGCAGATCCAGGTTCCTGGAGGGTGTCCAAACAGAGAGAGTACCGTTTGGGTGGGTTCATCAATTCAGAGGACATACAGTACATTCATTTGAAACATTTCCTTTAATAGGAAGAGCTGGCGAGATTCCCACCAGCTCACAATGACAATCAATTACTCAGCACAAAGCGAAAATCCATAAGAAAAACATTGGGTCAGTTCTCCGTTTGGAAAAATAGACTTTGCGTCAGCTTGTTGAGCTCAGCTATGTGACTCGTATGAATTGCCTGCCAAATATCCTACTACAGTACGTGCACCATCATTACAAGCCTCAATGTAGGGTCAGTACTGTAATCCAGAGATAGCAAATCTCCCCAGGGAAGCTGGAATAATTTGATATGCATGCAAAGCTCCTAATAAGCCACCGCTGCTTCTCTGTGTGCTGAGTGACAGCCCCAAACGGCCCTCTGTGAAGAAAAGGCTTTGAATTGACAGCAGAGGGGGGAAAACAGAGAAGCCAGACAGTATAAACACCTCACCTTTTGGCATTCTTGAAAGCGGCGGATCGCAGCATTCCATGTGAAAGCCCCGATCACATGAATCGCAGAACAGCATCTCATCCTGAAAGGGAACAGCAGGCATGTGTAAAGGATGTCCCAGTTGCATACATGTAACACCCCCGTCATTTAAAGTCTTTCTTTTTTTGAAAAATAAGCCCAATTGTGCACAAGAGAGGCTTTACAAATCTCAACAAATCCTCAGGGATGCACAAAATGGGATCTACCTTCAAGCCAACAACACTGAAAATGGTGTGTGTTAAGATGCATGTGTAATACTCACAGCGTTTTTCCCCTGTATTCGACAGGAGCTGCAGGTTTTGCATTCAATACACTGCCACCGTAATCTCTTCACATTTGAGGTTAATTCAGGGGAAAACTTCAGACATGATGGATGTCCTTTAGGAGCAATAAAAAATGCATATTAGCACAGGACATTTTACCACCGCTGGCGCTGTCACCGAGCCAGAGACAAGGTTTTTCATTTGTCAACACAGTCAGGTTAAACATTAACATATTACATCACTAAAAAACAATGCTGGGCCTGTGCCTGTATGTCCACAACACTTTTCCTCCTGGCACAAGTTGTGTCTAAAAACAGTATGATCAAACATCTGAGCCACTAATTACAGATAATTTGATCTTAATGAGGCAGAAACAGTAGCAGCACTCATTCTAATGGAAGCTGATCCATGAAAGTCATGTAAAAGCTTGCCTCTTCTCTCACCCGGCTCCCTCTCATGGTTGTAAAACAGCTGTTTTACAGTGAGAGCACAATTTGTGTACACTACGAGTGGTTAATGAAAACCACCTCGACGCTACTTAGTCAAATTTGAGCTATAAAAATGTCACCAGGAGAACAATTCCTTACGGCATTTAAAATAATTGTTCAAACATAAATGACTCCTAGGCAGAGGTAATTTTATGGGGGGTTAGCAGTTTTGTCTGGAACAAAAGAACACTAAAGGAAATGCCAACAATCTGCAGCGGGGAAAGGTTGATCTTTGATCTGCTATAACTGGAGTGGCTCTATAAAATAATTTGAAGTGAGCGAAAATGACTTGGGTGATTTCAGATTGTAATGGTCACTTGGAGCATCTGCCCTTCTGAGGCTCGCAAGTAATTTGGATCCCTCCAGCCACTCAATTTGCAGATTGTTCTTCCAATAAATCCCTTAAAGGGAAGAGAAAAATATGGTGAAAGAATATGAAATCTGCCTAACCGATTCAGAAAACTGCTACCGCCAAGGTTGGATGACTTGAATATATACTGAACACTGTGAGATGACAGAAATTTGTTGGCATTTCTTTAATACTGCTGATGTAATTAGTTTATATCAGGCAATGTGTCTGCTTAATGGCCCCCCCTACCCCCGAATAATCTATTTATGTCTATATATTCACACTCTTGGAGTGTGACTTCTACCCATTAGGTTTTGACTGCTCAACAGTTGTTCTGTGTATCAGGTACAACATGGTAGGAGGGTTAGCCCTTTAAAGCTGAGTACACAGTGTGTGTGTGTCTTTTTTTTATTGATCTTGTACAATGTGTTAACTTGCTTTACACATTTTAATTGGCCTTCCTCCACGGCCAGAACCTGCTCGCACGCTATGGGTCAATCAACCTGCCACAATGTAAAAGCTCACTGTGAGCGCAAACACCCAGGTAATAAAGTTTATTCAAATAGGATTGGCTGTGTATTCAGTGTTGACAAGAAAGAAGGAGAAAGAGAGTCACTCACACACACAGACAGACAGAAAGTGGTAATTCTGCACTATTCTGCAGCCAAAACTGACACCGCTGCCTTTAAATGGTAAATTTAGGTCAAGTAGGATTTATTATACTTGAGAAATAAACAAGTTAATGTATCACAAAGGAGCGTTACTGAAAAGAAGATGTTTATGTTTTTGTTGGGATACTGATAATATGCCAAAATAATGCAAGAACATGTTTTTGAAAACATCGAGAACTACTGAGTCGTGACACGAAAACACAGGCACATACTAAACTGTGAATTTTAACACCATTAAATGTGCAAAACGTTTGACTGATGATAGAAATCTAGCTTAGTTTGCACAACATTTCAAACACAACATTTCATACATATAGCATAAATATGACATCATGTTATACGCCAGTGCAGTGATTTTAACCACATTTCTGACCTATGTCCACATATACGCTGACACTGTTGTTTCTGAGCTAACATACCAGCAGTTTAGTCTTGTTTACAGTATGTTATGGCTCGTGGGAACATGCAGTAAAGTGAAGCGTTACACAAGGTGACTTACCACTGCTCCCACAGTCTGCACAGGACAGCAGCTCTTCTGGCCGCTTGTCCCGATTTGACTCTTTCGTTCCGAGACAGAAACTGCATATTGGGATGGGGTCGACCCGGAGCTGGTGTGGGAACACAAGCAAAGACAAACTGATTAAGGGACAGACTGACAGACTGTGTGTGCAGCGCTGAAATCTTTGATCCAGATTTTGAGATCACTATTCATGTATTGCTGGTTAACATGAAAAGTGAGGATTCAATGAAACTCCCATGAAAATATCAGCGGGAAGAAGCAGCTTAGAGAATGGGAAAAAAAATAAAAGAGTGGAGTTCTCACAGACTAGAAATGAATAATAAATGAATCTTATCCTCAGAGATATGCTGCATCTGAGATCCACCTCTTTTATCCATTACATCTGAATGGGTAAGTGATCTTAGTAATCATAGTTTAAGGGCTTAATCCAATTCTTAAAGCTTGCACTCCAGTCTGAAAGGATTAACCAGCATGTAATCAAATTACCTCAATAATAAAACATGCTCTCATTGTTACTGCCATGATCCACAGTAAATGTTGCAAGTCTCAGAACAAACGCTCATTTAAGGGCTTACGGTTAAGTTCAGAAGAAGTAAAATATGAGCTCAAGGTTTAAGAGGATTTCCCCATTGATCACTCAGAATGAAGAGAGGCCGACTTCAGAGAGAGCGCGAGAGCTGGGAAGACTTTGTGTCATTACTTCATACAAAGCCAGTCAAAGTCTAATGAATCTTAGGCTGAAATCAAGACCAGACTTAACTGAGATGGCTGCAGTATGGCTTTCACAAGTCTCCCTTTAAATGTGAGATCATACATAAAAGCCTCTTACAGAAGCAACAAACAAACTGCGGTTTCCTTCTCAGCTCGAGAGGAAGTTCTTAACGGAAAATAACACTCGCAGGGTGTGACCGTAAATAACCCACCTCATCATCAGTTTACACACTAAGGCCTCACCAATTGACTGGAGCCTTGGAGGGCCCTCTAGGGATGGCCATAATTAGTTCCTGGTTTCTATGACGCAGATCATCATCCTGACCATAACCCAATTTGCATCTTTCAAATTTCTGCTGGCACTGACCTCCCTCTGACCCTCATTTGAATCGGGGGAGGTGTTGTTTTTCCTTTTCCATTCGTCAACAAAACACAAAAACAGCAGCATCCCTTCAACCCGTCACTCCACTCCAAATGAACCCCAGAGGGAAAGTGAAGCAAGGATGCAATGGCAATCTGGTCATTGTTCCTGGCTGTATCAATTACTTGCTACGGCGAGGGGAAGCAGTTTACTGCCACATCAATGATTACTCTATTTTCCAACCTGCCAGGTCAATATTTGAAAGCGGGCTGGCATTAGAAGCAGACTGCTGCTCACACAGCTGTGATTATGGACATAAAACCACAAAAAATCTATGTGATGAGCTTTGTGATGACTCTACACCTGTATGATTTAACACTGTGGCTCGGAGGTAACTGGTGATTTTTGATATATGTGATGATAACTCACAATAAAACACATCTCACCCAGACAAAAGGCAGCAAGTTCAAGAAGGGCAGACAACATTGCCTTCACAGTCCAAATGCACATAATGATCTCAATGATTTTTGTACGCAAAAGGGACAAAATAACAATAAGATCAACAAACAATCAGGAGCAGAGTCACAGAGGGTGGATAACCTTATATGCTGTTCAAACCTTCTGCTTCTGACGGGCAACCAATCAGAAAAAAGCTGGTGTGAAGGGGGCAAAAGACAGATAGAAAATGGCTTATTAGAGTCGATATAATATAAATAAAGATTATTATCAACGCATAAACAACGCAAAGCTACTGTAGTACAGTCCAAGAATTAAAATATAGAGCTGAAATTATCATTACAGGTCACCTATAAGAACAAAATGTTATAATGAATATCTCTGGTGTAAAGGCAAAAGCTGAATTTTTAGAACTTGTTGTGGACGTTTTGCTTAATTTTCTGTCATTTCCAAAATGTTGTTGCTTTTAAAGCCCTGTGTTTTGTTAACTCGACTGTGCAAAATCTGCCAGCTAAGGCTTCATCAAAGTTGAATTGAGACTTGCTTCAAGCAGACAAAAGGGGAAAAACATTAGCAGTCGTCCTTGATCACCGATCAACGAAGTCTGTATTATCACTGCTAACAGATGCAGACAACAGGATTTGAGAACAGAGCCTTGGTGTTAGGAATACTTTGGGTTATGCCTTGTTGTTTAGGTACATGAAGTGCACTGTGTGACACTTTCATTATAGGTTAACAGACAACTATAAATATGATTTCCACTAAAGTGATAAAGACTGATAATGACAGTGCTAATGTGCAACCTGTGTACGCCGCTGATGAAATGCTCCAAGCACAGTGATGTGAAGTTGTTTAAAATAATAAGTCTTAATAAGGCTCCATAACACAGTCTCCACTGACTCAGCTATGAAGGCTGATCCAGAAGCTGGATTAATTTCCATTAGGAATATTCTTGTGTCTGGTGATTAAAAACCAATAGCAATTTGCAATCTGTACAAGAGAAAAATGCAAAATAAATAAGGAAAGAAAGAAACGCAGCTGAAGAGATGCTGATGATTTACTTGGGGATTCTAAATTAAGTACATTACAGGAAATTATGCTGCTTCAAAAGAGCAGGCTGTCCTGAGTGAGGGGGTGGGGTCCTATTAGAACAGTGCTGGTAGAGAGAAAGAGAGAGAGAGCTCAAGTGGTTGCATAACACAGCAGGAAAAAAACTCTCATTCCTTGCCTTTGTTCCTGCCAGAGTCTCTTCAGAATCTAATAAACTCTAAACCAAGACTGCTCTTTTTTACCTCAAAGTATCTCTTATTCTCAGCACACACACTCAACTACTGAGCAGGCAGAGCTGTCTCATCCTTTGAAGTGAACAGCAAACCTGGACCCGGCGAGGTGATGTCATCAGGCCGCGAGCAATAGGTTGAAATGTTCCAAATGGAAAACAGCAGGCCTTCCTCAGCTATGAGAACCACTGCAGGACACTGTGTCTCTAAACACTTCTCAGTTTCACTTTTGGCCTCACCACAGACACAGTCACAGTTGTGGCTGCAGTATCAAGGTGTCGCTTCCTGATTATTCACTGTGAAACTGGTGAAGAGCAGAGTGACATCTCTATAGCCTGATGCTGCTTGCTACTTCAGCTGCATAACTTGTGCATAAACTAGACCGCATTTCATCTTGATAAGCCTCAACACATGATATGCAAAAAGCCTTGACAACACACTAACTAGATGACTACACACTGCACTTTAGGTCACGCAGTGAAAACCATTTTCCATCAAGCACTCTTCCCACTCTTTGACAGTGTCTTAAAATTGCAAAGCAAGAACAAAAGTGCTGTCATCTTGCAGACATTTGTCAGCAGCGTGTGTTATTGTTAAACACCAGTAACAAAGACACAATCTCTGCAAACTATAAACCACCCTGTGGATGTCGAAAGTTTGTTTATATGGTGTTATTTCCTCTCTGGGGCATCTCAGTTTGCACCAAGTTCATAACAGCTGCATGCAGTCCAGAGAATATTCAGTCTTACTTTCTCAACACATGCTCATTCATGTGCAAATTACCAATAATCTATCATAATTTTGTTCACCAACTCACAAAAACGCCAGCCACATCCTTTAAGGTCATTAGGCTAGAGTTACATAACCTGTGGGAAGCCTACAGCAGACTGCCTACCACACAGTCAGCATGACTTTCTGATTATCCAAGCTCTCTTATTATGGAGACCAACAGCAACACAATCCCAAAGGGACGCACTCTAGATGGCGTTGTTTCAGACCTGCCCAGCTTTAAGTCCCAAAGATTAAGACCACAATCATAAAAGTCCTACTCTTAAGTGGCCTGAACTTTCAACCTTCCCAACTGCTGAAGGTTTCAAATAAATGCCACTGCTGAAGAACCCAAAAAAAGCTGTGGCACATGTCAGAGCTTGACAAGAAGATCAAAAACAATAAGACATCAACAACAGCAGGAATATGTTTCTACTTTTAGGAATGTCTCCTTTTGGGTTAACAGCAGCATTAGGCAAAGAAAAGCTCAGAATGACACATGAATCAACACGACTGAAGTAAGATCAAGAAGGAGTAACAATGCAGAGGCTGAGGAGTGTGTACCTGGTCTCGCTCGTGGGGGAGGAGTGTCACAGATGACAGGACCAAGGTGGAAGCACTTGGACACCTGGAGCTCCTTCCCTCTACGCTTCCATGGCTGAACTTATACCTCGGACCATTTTTTGACAACCTGCCGTTGTTAACTGCTCGCTTAGCAGCCAGCCGCAACCTCTGCCGGAAAGCGGGGTTATCAACAATGTCTGAGAGGTCATCCTGGTTCCTCAGATACCTCTCGATGTTCTTTAGCGAGGAGCCATGGGTATCATCCAGGCCTTCGATGGCCCTCCTAAGCATTTTATTCCAATCAATATGGCGCAGATCGCTCGAATTCCATATAGATTCCTTTGATGGCACAGGTGCATTTGCAGGCAAGATTGATCCAACTCTTCCGGGATGTCCTGGGTCCTTGTAGGAGGCGCTTCCTTTATTTGTAACCTTGAGGATAGAGCCATCGTGAACACTTAATTCCAACTGCTCAAGGACGGTCTTCTTGTCCAGTCCATGTGACGTTGCCACCGCATGGCAAATTCTCTCCTCTGAGGGCCTCTGCTTTTGCCTTTTGATTTTCTGTATTGCTTCAAGAATCCACTCCGTGTAAAGAGGGTTTGCAAGTTTTACCATGGTTGAACAATTAGCCTCACAAAAATGAGATCCATAAAGATTCCCCCTTTCTGCTGCTGAAAACTGGGTACATCCACATCCTTAGTAAGATCAAGAAGTTATGTTCCACAACCGCATCCGCTCACTATTTCTTCTCAATCCCGGGTATCTCACATTGAACTTCAACAAAAGTTGGCACTAGTAAATTCCACAATGGTAGTCACCAGCTGACCAGGAGCTGAGTTTATTAAAATTCCAGATTAAATCTAAAAGAAAAACAGAAAAAAGAAAAAACAACAAATAGTCAGATCACCTTTTATTTCTCCTTATTCACATTCTGTAAACTATCTGATGGCACATCGGGTATGAAAGCTAAGCCAGAGGAATGCAGGACTTTTTAAGATGTGCTAAAACATGAGAAACAGATGGATAAAAACAGATGCAGGCGCTGTCATGGCTGCTAAAGAAATCAGAGTGACTTAATCCATAGTCTGACACTATAATCCACATACCAAACCAGATGTCCATTTTAAAAGAGACTCTTTTTTTCCCTTCTTCTAAAAGTAGTAAGTTTTCACACTATGACAGGCAGCTAGAAACTTCTACCGACTTCTGGGAAAGTGTACACAGTCACCTCGAAAGAAACACATTTTCGGTTTCAGAGTCCCTTTCGCATTTGGAAAAAACAGAGGCAACCTTAGGAGTTAACATTTATTTCTGCTGCACGTAAATATCACACACAAACTGGCTAAAAACACACATATTACAGTCAAAAAGAGGAAATCATACGTAAAAGTTTAACCGTTAGTTGTCCGCACGAGACTTTTTTTGACAGCTCCACGTCCGCGGCGACGAAACTGATCAGCGCGAGCTTTAATGACACACGTAATAATCAATGCTCACTTCCTGACAGCTGCTGACAGGCGCTTCGGGGCACGTCCGCAGTCGCCACCGAGCCGTTTGACGACGGAAGAAAGCGGTGGTAAGACAAAAAAAAAAACTACGTTAACACGCCGAAGAGTTTGCGCTCCGCCGAGTTGAGCAGATAAATGACAGCGTTGCCAGCATTACTGATGTCACCTAAACAGTCGCCATTTTGTTACAATGTTGTAGTTTACATGAATCCGACATGACGCTGATTACAATCCAATGGAGTCTCATTAAAGCTTACCTACACTAATGTGCCCTCCCTAGCAACTTCAATATTGGCTGTAAAGACAAGATCCGATTTCTGGTTTGATAAAGCACATGTCAATCTTTATGTATGAGCTCACTCTAAGAGGCACGGCACTGGCTGTATGATCTGTCACTTCACTCAATTGACCCGCCTCTTAAGGTGCCTACAGTGACGAATTGATATCATTCACCTCCAGCACGCGTTACATCTGAACTTGCGGCTCCATACGTAGCGAAGGGTTATTATTAAGTTATAAATACACTATATCAGGCATTAAATAGTTAAGTTGCAATTAAATGAGACGAATATTTAACCTCATTTACAAAGCGTTTAACACCGGCCCACCTTTACTCCGATTCCCTCCTTGAAACAGTTGGTTACACTTGAAAGTGATTTGGATCGTTTTAGACTTTAATTGGCTGTTTGTTAAATCTATCATTTGTTTGCATAAAACCTGCAAAGGCCCTCACTACTGGTTTAAAGTGGCACACATATCTCTATTTATTTATTTATTTATTTTTAAATAATTCCAGGTAGCATATGCAAGACTCCTGCAGGCATAAATGCATGCTATCGCCTTCTCCCCCCCCTCCTCCGTCCCTGCCTCCTTCTCTCTTTATCTTCCTCCCCTTTTTTATAATTTCCCCGAGAGGAGCCGTAATTCTCCCGATATTTAACATTTAAACTATTAAATTGAGAGGGGGGGAAGATAAATATATATTCCGTTACGCGTTATGTTTAAAAAAAAAAAGTAGGTTTTGCGCTCGCTCCACATCCGCCAGCAAAATTATATTAACGTCCCGTGTTGCGCCGTGCAACGATGGCATGACCTCTTTATCACCATTAACTATCAAATATCTCCAATGAGGACAAATAGTGAGCCCTGGAGGCGGGAGAGAGGGATGTGAGGGGGGGGAGTAAAGATGTTCAGTAGGGAATACAAGTTAACACGGCTGCCGGGAGAGTGGCTCCTTCATCACCGCTTCTCAATTATGTATCGCTAGTTCTTTCGCTTCAAGTAGTGCTCCCCATCTCTCAGCTTCACCTCACATTTCTCACCTAAGCTATACACACATATATATATTAGAAATGATACACAAGCCTCCTTTTTGATTTTTCGCAGTATTTTTCTTTCTCCACCCCCCCTTACACACTCACCACCACCACTGTTAAGATGTTATAGGCTGCACAAAACCGATCTCTAATCAGACGCCGCCGTGGGCGAGAAGGCACAACAAATTAACGGCAAGTTTCATGCAAGGATGAACATATAACTAGTAGGAAAGAGGTTAAAAAAAAGAAAGAAAAGAAAGAGGGAGCGAGAGAGGGAGAGCGTGAGGGAGAGAGGGAGAGAGAGAGGGCACAGGCTACCGTAAATATTTGCTGGTAGTTTTACCTCTTCAAGTTTTTCCCCCCCTCGGATAGTCCTCTTCATTATCGGGGAAAACGTCGAAGGATAAAATGCGACGCGACATATCCGAGCGATTTCGCGGGATTTGATGTCCTGAAACGAAGGCTGAAAAGCTTGCGCCGAGACATGGAGAGGACCTGATAACAACTAATTGAAAGGTTAATCTACATAGCAGCCTGTGACAAAGTGGTACCCTCCCCCTTCTTCTTCTTCCACTGTAGACATCCCTACTTCAGTGTAGTGGAGCGGACCGTCGCCCCTTTAGTGCGCTCCTACAATGATATTGTCAATTTCACTTTTTTTTTTCCTCCCCTCTCACCACTACCACCTCACCATCAACACGTCCAGCGATGAGCCAAGAGGAACATTTTTACACTTCCATGTTTTTTTTGTTTTGTTTGTGTGTGTGTGTGTGTGTGGATTAGCCACGGCTTGCTACGTGACATTTTGATGTCGTAACAGCCCCATTAACGCCAGCACCTCGTGGGCATTTAAAACTTCCAGTTGATGCGCTCTGATGTGGCTCATTTCAACACAAACACATAAATCCAGACTTTTTATTATTATTATTATTCTAAATATACATATATACATATTACACATTTCTTGCATTGGCCAATACTATCCAGCGCCGCAAGGGATATCACACACTACCCCCCCCCCCCCCCCCATCCTAATCTGTTAATTAACTTCACCAAGCCCAAGGAAGAGCAATAGTTGTAAGCAATAATGTAGATCATTAAATTTTCAGTTTTTTGTTTTTTTTTAAAGATTTGCGCTCGCCTCTCTCATTCACCAACTCTTTAGCAGCATTAGAAATGCCAGAAAGCTCATTTTTCAAGCAGTAATACGGATGTAATTAGGGAGAGATAATTGGTAACTTCCCATCAGATTATGAACACATACAGTACTGTACAAGAAGCCTTTAAAAAGACTTTAACCAAGGAGGTGGTGGTGGTGGGGGGGAGAAGAGCCACATTTGATGTGTAATTTGATTTGCATTCATTTAACACTTGTCTTGTCATTTTTGCCATTATGCTGCATCTTCATCAGACACGCTCTCCTCATTACCTCCATGACCTTGATGTTTTCTGTTGACCTGCAGATCACTCACCATCTTCCTCCCCGTGCAGTCCTTGACATTTGCTTGCATCTCCTTAATGATAATTTGTGGCAAAACGTGCGCAAATAAAAATGCACATTTCCTTTTAGGTGCAGTCGTAAAACCGCAAAGAGTCCAGATTTGATGCTTTCGGGACTCGCGTCACGATGGAGGCGCTGACCAAAACCTGCCTGTGTCTGGTTATAATGAATGCCACCCTGGGCCCCAGCAGGTCCTCCACTGCTGCATGGGTCCAGGGATAATTTGAATTGGAGCATGTGCCATTGCAATCTGCCCATCCCTCCCCCACCACCACCACACACACACACACACACACACACACACACACACACACACACACACACACACACACCCCGCCACCTCCTCCTCAATCCCTGCCAACTGCCGCACTGGTGTTCACAAACACTGCTGCCCATCTGCGGGGCAAAACACTGGCCAGGGCCCCAGTTACTCTTTTGCCTGCAATTAAAATGATGCTCAATTAAAAAAAAAAAAAAAAGTAGGCAAATGTCACAAAATTAAGACATTCTTCTCCCTGCTTCAAAGCTCACAGTGTGTTTAACTCAAACTTGTAAATCTGGACTAGACTGGTAAGCAGAAATGGAGCAGCAAACACATAGTACAGAATCGTAAAAATGTAAATCAGACGTACAGTTTTCCATGTCTGCTTTCTTGCCTTTTGCTTTCATAAAGCAAGGCAAAAGTTAACCAGCAAAAAGTGGGAGGAAAAAGTATGTTTGGTAGTTTCCTTATTGTGGCAGGCATTCTCATTACTTAATCATGGCTCCCTCTTTTTGTGTTTGTGTTTTGCCATCTGTCATCTTGAGAAGCAAATGAACCAGCTGCCATGGAGTGTGATCTTGCCCAATCAGAAATGTGGTCCTTTTCAAAGCGCATCTGTGTGAAACCTTTAAAAAAATGCTGATTGAAAAAAAAAAGTGTCTCAAAGTTGTTAATAACATTTTGGCTGGAGAATATTTTCACCTAGATGGCCCCAATTAGCATAAATGCATAAACGATGCCTCATTATGAAAGCGGGGCTGCGTGTGCGGGGAGTGTAAATACTGGATTCCTTCTGATGTGCTCAAAGAAAATAAAACGACAATATGATGTAACAGGTTGTGCGAGGGGAACCGAAAAAAGAAAAGAAAAAAAAAATCTCAATCACACTTCTTTGTAGAACAGATAAGTGTTGAATTATTTTCCACAAAACACTCGAGACACTGCCCGACACTTCTGCTGGCCCTCAGTGAATAGGACAGGAGGAGGGAGGCAGGGAGGGGGTGGTGGTGGTTGGAAAGGGCCTCCCTCTGATCCCCTTCTCCAACCCCCAGCGACAGCACAGCTGGGTACGAAGGATCAGCCTAATTTTCAGGTCCCTCTAATGACTCCAGCGAAGAGCGACCGCTAATCCCTTAAACTGAGAAAAATGATCTCCTGCAGCCCTGCAGTGCAGCTCCAGACCACAAGAGTCCAGTTAGGACCCAATAAGCATGATGAGGGGTAGGGTGGAGCGGCAGCTGAGCAGAGCCAGGACACCAGGCCCGTAATGGAGGGTGCTGAGCCATCCAAAAGTGATTAGCATGAGAGTGTGTGCCTCTGGTTGATTAAATAATGAGGAAATTCACAAACTCTGTGGGTTATAACATTGTTTTCATATCCTCTTTCTTTTTTGTATCTCCTAAAATAAACATCACCTCTGGGTTAAACAGCTCTTAGATGTCAAAATTCTCCAGGAGTCTCATGGTGGGATCAGTTGATTTATTTCAATAGTACCAAAAAAAACATGTTTCACTTTTATCTCATTATCTATTAAGATTGTCAGTACCCAATCCCTGATTGCTGCAGCACGGCAGCTAAATATTAAAGGAATACTCTGAAGTGGAAATGTGGTATTGTTTCTATTTTACAGCCCCCCCCCCCCAAAACAGATTACGCTGAAAACTTTGTACCTTACAGCTTTGCGCTTATAGTTTTCACTGCTAATTACACCACTTCAGTGTCACTATCGTCTCTTCAGAGTGCACAAGCTCCAGTTAAATAAGCGTAATTAGCAATTTACAGGCAAAGCAGTTATTGTTTGAAAAGTAATAAATATTACGATAATTAGTAAAACTGAGAAGTGGCTTCTGTGGCAGGAATGGCTTGAGAAGTTTCTGTAAATATATCTTTATTTTTTTGGCTGTGATTCAGGGTCTATGAAGAAGTCACCCGAACCTGGAGAAACCTTTCAAACCACTCTTTCGGGATAATGCACTTCTCTGCTACTGATCAGCTTATTATTTGCCTTTATCAAGTTTCCTATAAATCACTAAAATACAAAACCCCCAGCTACAAGGAGGAGCTATTGGGACATAGTGTTTGCTCTGTAGCGGGGAAAAAATACGGATCGATGTTAGTGAAGTTTGGCAGATTATGTTGATTTGTTTCTTGAGATGTGCTTACACATTTGACACTTTCCCACCGCCTTCTCAGGCTTGCAGGTATTCAGTTTTTCACACCCAATAGACAGATTTTAGCGGAATAAGCCCTTTAAACATACACATA
This sequence comes from Simochromis diagramma, assembly GCF_900408965.1. Taxonomy (NCBI): domain Eukaryota; kingdom Metazoa; phylum Chordata; class Actinopteri; order Cichliformes; family Cichlidae; genus Simochromis; species Simochromis diagramma. The sequence goes on along the minus strand of NW_024386972.1, from coordinate 3,135,372 downwards.
TTTTTCCAGTATTTGACTTATATTAAAACATCAGAGCTGCTATTTTTCCTTTTTTTAACAGTTTGATAAAATAGTCAAGCTGAGGTAATTAGTCCCATGCAGTCTGTCACTGTGAATAGAAAATAAGTATACGTAAAATCCCGAAACATACAAATACAAGTATTTCTGTGGAAAAGACACGTGCGCAGCATTTTCGGGTGCATCAGTGATAATCTGGCTTCTCCGGGAAGGTGCATCCGACCCGCCTGATGATGACATTGGCCGCGTAGTGTCCGGCCCGGATGCACTCCTCCAACGCGTGCTCTTGGACCAACGCCGAGAGGAATCCTGGGTAGACAGAAGAGCAGAGGTCAACCTGTAGCCATCCATCACTTCCGAGAATAGTTTGGGGGAGCAGTTAGGGTTAAAACGAGCAAAGTACTAATTGCTTCTAGAAAAAGGGACTGCTTCTTCCTCAACAGGACATAAATGTTGGCTGTTTTATATGGCGCTATGATCAGAGTGGGAAAAAAAACAGCAGGGTAAAAGTCACACTCATATAATCTGGAGATTTTACTACATTGCATAGTTGGCCAGTACCAAAGGTTAATTGGATTGTACACAGATATGAAGATATGCACTTAATAATGCCATACCTCCAACAAAGGCATCTCCGGCTCCGTTAGTGTCCACAATATCATTCTGGTCTATGTCCAAAACAGGGAACATAGTCACCCTATCACCTACAGAGGGGACACAAGAAGACTCGGTAATTAAAGTTCAACTTCAGCGTTATTCTCTCTCTTTGTGTCTCAAGTTGTAGCCTATTATTTCTCGCACTTCGTGGGGTCATTGCATACTGTAGGGCTTTCTTAAAATAAAAAATAATTGGCTATTTTATTTTAGCACTTCTGCACGGGGTTTTTGCTGTAATTATTAAGTACACAGCTAAAGATTATGTGCAGTTAATCATTTTTGCTTTCGCAGGACTAGTAAATCTTCACTCTGAATCATCGTTGTCAACAAAGGTGAATATCGCAAGGTGAATATTTGCTAACACTTTTTAAAATCCATGAACTACCCAAGGAGTAAATCTGAAAACAGGAACGGCAAACAGGAGACGTGAATAATAAATGTGGCTTCTGGTCAAGCCTGGATGAACACGTTGCCGTTCGTTTTGGATGATTAGAGTAACTTCGGTTGATCTGTGACCAAATATCTAAAAAGCCAAACAACAAGCCAAGACGGAAACAGCGCTCAGTGCTGTCGGGTTCAGGTTACATTATTTACAACCACTGGTAGATTTTGTCTGCAGTGAGTGACTCATTCAGCCTCAGATAAACACTTTCAAAAACACAGACAGCAGGTGAGCGTAATACAACATACCGAAGAAATAAATAACGGAGACGTCACAGTCTATGTGAGCGTTGGAACAAAACTGTTTTTTAAACCTTGTTGTTGTCCACTGTGGGACCAGGAAGAAACTAAAGCTCTTTGCAATGGATGCCAGTCCTCATCAAACCAGCCAATCGCTGTAACTGTTTAGTGGACGGGGAAGCTGGGCTCAGCTGTGACTCACCAATTGCCCTTTTAGACCATTTAACAATTTAAGTGAGTTTCCAACCCATGACACCAAAGACAAAGATTAAAAAAAGACTCAGTAAAGGCAAGATAAGATCAAATCAGTGATAGAGTTTCATCAAACAGGACGCTGGTGCCAATTTTTATGCACACGGCTTCACAGGTTTCCTCAAAGTTCGGTTTTGAATCAATAATTGTTCCAAGATATTTATAAGACTGAACACATTACCCCGTCTGACCCTTAATGGACTTGACCTCGTGTGCATGAGTGCGTTTTCTGACATCAACGATCACGTCTTTTGTCTTGGATGAGTTTAATTGAAGACGAGACTCATCACACCATTTAACAAAATCATCAAGGACCGGGCCGGGACCCGTCTCATTATTCTGGAGAAACTAACAATAACAGAGTCATTTACACGCGTTGTAATGGTTCAGTTTTCATACCTGCTGTGATACATATTTGTGTACAGGAAAATAATAACTGTCCTCAGTCTGCGTGCTCTGTTCTTTGCTGTCTGCTGTCACCTGTTGCTACCTGTTGCTACAAGTCTCTCTTCCTGTACCTGCAAGTGCGCCTTATTGAGGCTTTATTGTGCCAGAGTGATTTCAATATTTTATGTAATGTGATTTTAATGTCTCTGCTGCTGCTCAGCATGTTTTAATTAGTGACAAATAACACAGCACAGTGTTGTCTTTAGGGTTGTGCAGTGTGATAACATATATCTGGTGATGAAATCAAAACCTCTGTTGTTTATTTTTTTGACCTTGCAGCAGTATTTTCCGTCATTTTAATGCAATTTTGCAATCTTACAACACGCGGATGCAGGTGAGAACATGAATACCAGCATGAAAGGAGTTGCTAACGCTGTAGCGCGGATGTCATTTGCTCTTGCATGACCCAGTAAGCTGTCCTGTGTAAATTATGCCGCACACCGTCCTCCACAAGGGGCTCAAACAGCACAAATCTCTCCCGTTGCTTATGTAAGAACCATGTGATGCAGTATGGCGAGAGTTTACGGACTGTCAGGTGCTCAAAATAAATCCCAGAGTTAAACTGTTTAAACTTGAAAATACAATGTTTGGGTTTTGTATTTTATATAGCAATATTTTATGTAATCATTTGCTTATATACAGTAAAGTAACAACCTTAGAATGTGGACATCATATAAACTTTAATAAACAGAATTTACTGTGTGATATATATCATTATCGGCATATGAGATTCTGGTCATATCCCAGAGGGAATACTTAATCCGCATGAAACGTTTACCTCCTGGATATTATGGCTAAAATAATTCTGAATTACAATTTACTTATTGTGTTTTGTCTCCATTCTGGCAAATGACAACTGTAAAAAAAGTTTCTAACTCTAACTATGCAAAAGCACAAACACCAGGTGTTATATTAATTACCATGTTATCACAGGGGTAATCCATTTTATTGCTTGCAGGTCTCATATATTGTGCTTCTTTGCCTTGTGCTTTAAATTGAAAAGGAACTATAATAGTATCTTGTAAAATGCTCTTCATTATGTCATTTTACGACTGCTTTACATGCTCAGAAATAATTAATAATCACAAAAACACTTTCATACCACAGCTTAGCTTTGCATTGGGTGCTAATAGCCAAGTAATAAAAAGTTAGCAAAATTCAGTGCAGGTACACGGTTGCATGCAGCAAATCATATTCATAAGCTACAATCAGTAAACATTTGGCTTTAAGTATTATATATATAAGAAAACTATGAGAACTGTTCTATTAGGTTCATTAGCAAATTAAATAATTAAGTATTATCTTAGCGTGGATGACAAGGTAAATATGATGTTAGATTAATGGACAAATTTGCAACATCCCTCATCCAAGAGCAGCAGATCCTCCAGCGCTCTAATAAATTAAAAACAATCATAGAGCAGTTGTGGCTGTGACTCATTTTAGTTCAGAACAGAATCCATTAAATGAGGCTCTCTTTATTATCTTCAGTGAATTATATTGCTTCAATTATCAGTAGCATATGCACTTCAAAGAGACTTCCAGTTTAAAGGAGAGGAAGAAGGAAAAAAAAGAAACAAAATTCTACCAGATGACAAAGTCTCGAGGTGTAGAGTGACATTAAATCAGCAACTTATGTCAGAACAATCTAAACCACACACACAATCTTCAAACAATCCAAGGGCTCTGGTGCCGACGTGAACCTTCAAAAAGGTGCAGGAGACAAAAGACTGACATGTGGATAAAAGGAATAAGAGGAGTCTGACAGACCTCTTATTGAGAAAAAGAGGTTGGGAGTTTAAAGAGAACACGAGGAAAAAAAAACTACAAAAAAAACTTGTTTAATGAGGCTCCCTGCTAATCCAACAAGAGCTTATGGAATATCTGCACTGCAGATGAGACTTTGCACATTATAATATTTTTGAATACCTTTCTTTTCTCATCCTAAAGGGCAAAAGATACACAACCTGGAGCTGAGCACATGCTCAACACCCGATGTAAAGAAAATTACTGCACTACGCTAGCTGAAAGACACACGTGGTCAGGTTGTGCTTGAAAAAGACATCTTTCAAGAGCAGCTTGGGAGCGTGTCACAGGTCAGGAGCTGAAGACGTATCAGATTAAGAGTTATTGTGTTTTCCTAACAACACAATCTCTTTGTAAAAGGAACCAGCCGATTGTCACTTTGATAACAAATTAAAATAATACAACAATCCTTTCAGGATCAGCTAATTACTAGCGTAACGACTTTGCTTAATTAAAGCCACAGATGAAGCTCGAGCATCCTCCTCCCTGTTCAAATGATTAACTGCACATAAATGTGCTAATAATAAATTACAGTTTGTCATCTACTCTACGCTTAAGAATCTGAAGTCGTTAGATGTGGTCGCCTTTAAAGGATGCACTTTGCGAATATAAATTCGGGCGTGTTAAAATTTGAAGCCGCTGCACTTGTTCTGCATGAAACTGGTGTTCATTAGACGACAAAAAATGCCTCTTAACAGGGAATATGTGGGTGTAAATATGTCTACGGGAGTTAAATATTGAAGCAGCAGAAGGAGGAGTCAGGTCTCATTAGGAAAACAGATCAAAAACGAGGTAACGTCTCAGAAGAAGTGACGCTCATCTCTGTGATAACACCACCCAAAGGTGACAGAATTCATTAAAAAGGGCTCGGATCTATTAGACCTACTGCTGTTAGATGGGTCTTTTTTTTATTCCTTGTGTCTTACTGGCTCCTTGTTTGTCTCAATATCAATTTTATCCATCATGTAACTAGTTAAATACATATCTGCATAAAAATAAGTAAATATCTGTAGGTAGGGTTTCCATTTGTCTTTAGTATTTGGTTGCACGCAGATGAGCAGATGATTCACTGAAATGCAGTTGTAAAGATTTGGTTTTTCATTAGATCTTTCGTAAACGCTGATTGGCAGGTGGAACAGGAAATTTGGACCACTTTGGACTAGATATCCGCTGGCTACAGGAAGCCCTGAAAAATTCCCCCCAGTCATGCCACAAAATCATAATCAATATCAATCAAGAGTCATCAGCCCTGAATGTAAATAACACCCTCATCTGACCAAAATCCAATTTTCCAAACATCTGCGGTTTGCAAGATGAAACAGTCAAATGCAGCCTCAGAAGGCTGTCCACTAACATCCTTGCAAAGTCGGGATTATGCTTTCTGAGTCCACAAGTCTGCTCAGGTCCCAATGACATAAACTTCGTCATCAGGCTGCAAGAGTGAAGGTCAGCGCAGATGTCCACATGCCTGTCTGTTATTTGTGACCGTGCAGCCTCGTCTGCCGCAGATTTACATTACAATCCATCAACTATGCATCTGCTCCAGGCAGTGGACTTCAAAGAAGTCGAACAGGAATAACTGCTCGGCTATTCATGCCCATGTTTGTAATATAATTGAGGGCAAATGCTGGAAGGTGGGTGTTCCTGATACTTGGCTGATCACGCTTTACTGGAGCGAGCTAGCCAAGCTAGCTGCCTCTCAGTAACTTTGTCCATATACAGCAGGCTGATTAATCACTGCAATGATCACATTCTCCTACATTTTTAACTGCCATGTCTGGATTTGTGCTTAAAGCAATTTCATCCACTAACATTAGAGGAGTTGAATAAATGTTATTTGTTTGGCTGATGCCTGCTCTGGTAAAGCAATAGAACCATCATTCAGTGACATCACCCTCCGTCCTGGGTCTTGACTCTGGGTTTTAAGCATTCTGTTTAATTCTTAGTTCTCTTATTACTTTGATTTATCTTATATTTTGCTATTTAGTCTTAAGTTTTTAGCTTAGTTCCAGCTTGTATTTCATTATTTTCATCCTCAGTGTCTCCCTTCATCTCTTTGTCCTGTGTTAAGTTCACTTGTGTTCAGTCCCTCTACTTATTTCACATTTTACTTTTGTTTACTTTAATTCCTTTCAACTAACTGTTTCGTTTCTGAAACACATCCATGTAAATCTTGTAAAAAAAAAAAGATATAAAAAACATTTGTTTTACTATCCATATATTGTTTTTCTGTCATCTTTTTCATCTCACGCTCTCTCTCTGTGGTTCCTCCCTGATGCTGATTGGCTGCAGAGGCTCACCTGGAGATGGAGGAGGAGGAGCATGGCTTCTCTCTTACATCAGCACCAGTCTGTCTCCTCAGTTACTTTTAGCAGTTTTGTTTATTATCAGGCATAAGCTGAAAGTTTGCAGTTATAAACAGTCTAGTTTTAATTAGTTAAGTTCTATTATCAGTAATATTAGGTTAGAAGCGAATATGTTTAGTTTAAGGCCCTCTTCCTATTTGTTTCAAGAAATATCAAGTCTTATTTATGTTAGTAAGTAATTATTATGAAAAGCTCTACAACCAACAGCAAAGTGGTAGCATGTAATATTCCACTTATTTAGGAACTGGAACATATTTGGGGGTTTGTCCGGGCTTAATTTCTACCCAAACCTCAAAAACAATAATCTCTGATCCTTCTAGGGATTGCTCAACAAAATAGTGTAACTTTCTGTTCTATCTTTTAGTCTTTTTAAATCTGATGCATTTGTAATGATAAAAAGTAATGATCATAAAACATTGTGACTGATCAGCTCAGTGTTGGCAGCACAGTGCTTTCAATGCTATTTCCAGATCCAAGAAAGCACATAAGACATCCTACATTTAAAGCCTTTATTCATGGGCAAAGTTTTTATACTCCTGCTAGGCCAGAGTTCATATAACCTCAGCGATGCAAATTATCGAATCTGACTGACATATTACCTCGAGTTACACTCCAAGAATTCTCCAGCCGTCTGCAGCAAAGATCTCACTGGCAAAAATCAGCCATGAAAATCACAATAAATAATAAAAAAAGAAAAGATCCTGCCAAAATACTCTGTTGTTTCTGGCTTGTCGAACATCTGAACTCATTTCACAGTAATGAGGTCGGCAACATTATTTCCAATCAGCATAACTCAGCTGTACTTATTTTTAAACACTACCATATTCCCGTTCCTAGAATTGAGTCTGACAAAAATGAGTGAAGCAGCAGATTGGCGGTGAATACGTGGGAGTTGTAGTATGGCTGTGCTTTGACAGGTAACCTGCACCAGAGAGGAGAAAAAAATGAGGAAAAAAACCTCAAAGGAATTCAAATACTTCCTTCCAGTAAGCTATAATTGTGTGCTTTTGTTAATTCACTCTTCATAATTCCCTCATTACAACTCTTGAATGGTGGTGATTAAACTTAAGAAATTCTTTCAACAGGCGTCTCTTTGAAATGAGTATCAATTAAGTCCTTTATTATCGGCTATTCTTTCTAACAATGACAATTCACTGCACAACAGTGACTGAAAAAGGCTTTCCTTTAAAATAAGTGACTATACGTGCAAATAAGACGACCTCCGTATAAGATGAAAATGAGCATATGGAGCTTTTTCTTTTCTTTTTTTTTTTTGACTCTGAGATTATTACATGCTATACTTGGTGATGTTCCAAACCTCAATAATGTTGCTTTGACAAGTTGATCAAATAGCTGGCAGGTCATTAAAATTAACTTTGATTCTGTGGCACTTTATCATCTACACAAGTAAAACAATTAATACATCATTTTAAATCCTGAGGTACCCAGCGACTGGGAATTACACATGAATATTCAGCTAAAATTCATGAGCTAAAGTGCTCGACAGAGTGAAACATCTTTATGCGAGAAACTTCCCTGAGAATACTATTTCCTCTTCTGGAATGATTCCTGTTGCGTTTCAGCCAAAAAAATTCGGAGCCTAGAGAGGAAAACAACATTACCGCTTTCTTGGCAAATGTGACAGGTTAGAAGCAAGTTGACATTCAATCTGTTTCCCCGTCATAACCAGCATCTTTGTTCACAACTGAGTTAAGGAAGAAGAAGAAGAGAAAAAAAAGAAAGAAAAGAAGGACATATGCCTGTAATTACTGTAACCGCAGGCAAAAGATCATCGCCAACCAATATCCTTTCAGGGAGTCATGAAAGAAAACACTTCAATGTGAGACGCCAAGGAAAAAGAGAGGAGGTCTTTCTCATAGCGCAGGCGGTTAATTGATTTTGCCTATTATGAAGTAAGCAACATAAATATCCTCCTCTTTAAACCGACTACTGAGACGTGCTCAAGCAGGGCTTCAAATAATGCTACGACGTTTAATTTGGGGCACTTCTTTAACAAACTACTGTAAAAAAACGATGTTATTTGGAGGTGTGTGTGAGTGTGTGCATGTGTTGTAGTCAATATTGTTTCTCCATCTGATGCAATTACCATGTATAGAGGAGTTTTTTTGAAATTTGCCTGCCTTGCCCCCCCGAGAGCCCTAAAACTCGCAGAGGAGCCGAGTCAGGCTTTATCAAGTCCTTATCAGCGATTAGAGCAGCAACCCCTGCTGAATGATCATTTATTAGATCTCCTCACCGTTTAAGGTTCAGGGCACAATGATCTTAATTACTGCTATAATGGGTGTATAAGCAAAAGCCCAGTGTAGTTCCGCAGTGTCAGTGGCAGCTAAATAAAGGGCCATTTTCCCCTGCTCCCAGCTCTTAAAAGGCACGTTTGAAGCGGTGGTGTGATGAAAGGCTTCAAATGAAGGGCAGGGGGGGGGGAGAAAAAAAAGAACAATAACAAATTGACATCTCTTTTTTGGAGAATTATACCACGGGGGAAGGCATTCTCCCATCCTTAATCACTATAAAATGGTTTAACATGACATGCAGAGGCTGGCAAATGATCAAATCCTGACAGGAGGACAAATTGCAAACAAAATGAGAGATCAAGTTTATTAGAGCGCCGCCTCTGGGAAATGAAAATCTTTAATTCTCTTTTTACATTGACATTTATTTGGCTGGCGTGAACAGTGATGTTCACACACAGACACACCACTACGGATGCACCTACTACTGTAACTGCTCCACTGCAATGATAGCACAGTCAATGACATTTATCATGTTTGCCTTTGTAGCTGACACCTGAAACACATTGTCTTTCATCCAGCCGGCATTCATCATGTATTTTATATAAAGTTCACGGGGGCGCACGGCTGTGTGTTCATGCAGGAGCAATGAGGGAACCAGGCAGGAATTATCCATCACTTCCAGCACAATGGATGGATTCGTGTTGGTTTTTAAATGTCGGGACTCTCTTTAAAGAGTTCCTTTTAAATTCTCATGAAAGGAAAATTCACTTCGAGGAATTTGACTTTGATAATGAAAATTCAAATGAGCCTTTTCGATTAAAATATATGCTTTTAATTAAGCCCGTGCAGTAACGCTGTATTATCGCTTATTAAGTGGAATCATTTTGGGGTAATACTGACACATCACACTGTTAATTTATGAAGTTGTGTGATTAAATTAACAAGAAGAAAATGTTTGAATCTTTGTTGTGGAAGGTTTAAATGAATGCGAAACAGCATATATCAAAGCTGCCGCTGTCCACCCATCAGTCCAGCCATCCTCTTAACCGCTTTTCCAATTCAGGGTCACAGGGAAGATGGAGACCATCATAGTGCAAGAAACTGGGTACACTTTAAACCATTCAAATATATTCTAAAGAGCTTGGAAAGAAAAGCGTCTGGACTTCTTTATGTTGCTTGAAGACGTTTCACCTCTCATCCGAGAAGCTTCTTAAGTTCTAGGGTCAAATGGTGGAAAGTCCCAGATTTAAGTCCTAGGGGAGTGTCATGAACCCCATTTTGATCCTCTACCCAATCACACGAGCCAAGGTGTGAAAATGAGTGTAGGTCACAATCAGCCAAGGTTTCGGGTGAGCTCATTGTGAAACCTAGCCCCACCCTATCATGTGATTTCCTGAGATTTCCTGAACAGGGGGTTCATGACCCCCTTTTGGGGACACTCCCATAGGGCTTAAATCTGGGACTCTCCACCATTTGACCCTAGAACTTAAGAAGCTTCTCGGATGAGAGGTGAAACGTCTTCAAGCAACTTAAAGAAGTCCAGACGCTTTTCTTTCCGAGCTCTTGACTGAGAACCTTCCCAGATACATTCAAATATATTGTACAACAAAGAGCCACAGGATCAGATGCAAATAAATTTGATTTGCATATTAAAATCACACCTCATCTTGTACTTTTTGTTTCTTGTATTATGCTGGTGTGTTGTAGATTTTCTTTATTCCAGTTTGGATTCAGGTATCAAACAACCTTTTTAAGATTAGGCAAAAAACTTTCTTTTTCAATAAAAAAGGACCCTGAATCCTTCCTTAGTTACGCTGCAATTGGGCTACGCTGCTGGCTTCCTACGATGCACTTAGTGTTTCTTTTTCCTCACCATGTGTTTATGCACCACTCTGCATTTAACCATTACTCATTACTACCCTCTGGCATCCTGTCTCCCTCCCCTCACCCCCGATGGTTGTGGCAGATGTCTGCCCCTCCCTGAGCCTGGTTCTGCTGGAGGTTTCTTCCTCTTAAAAGGGGAGTTTCTTCTTCCCACTGTCACCAAATGTAACCTGACTGTTGTGGTTTTCAGTGTTATATTGTATGGCCTTTACCTTATAATATAAAGTGTTTCGAGGCAACTGTTGTGATTCGGTGCTATATAAATAAAATTGAATTGAATAATTATGATGTGCGTCTTCTTCTCAGTTTGTTAGCAGCAATTATGTTTTCTTATTATTACTATTATTTTTATTGGCCATTGAACTAAGTTAATTCAAGGAATGGCATGATGTGCTGACCGTAATGCAATCCCATTATCATTTAGCCAGAAACATCCCAAAAAGTTGATTACTTTTCATCAATTATTTAAAATTCCATACACACCAGCTGCATCAGCACATCTTTTATACACCTAAAACTTTCCTATAATTTCAAAACTTCTATATTAACAAGCATATTTTATTTAAGCTGTCAAACTGTGTCTGTTCTTTGAATTGTTGCGGTAACAGACTCATAAATGACTAAACTTGTAATAAGAAGTCCACTAGGTTTACAAGAAACGGTGGATCGATTCCAATCCGCACAGTCTTATCGCCACAGGCTAAAGATGGATAAAGGTCGGCAGCATCAGTGAGGGGGCAAATTTCTCCAGCTGACTGGACAGGTCGCACCCCCAGGCGTATGGCTGCGCTGAGCGGGGGGATTTCCCCTCATGGCCGAGAGGTTTGCTGGACAAGGATTTAGGGTGAAATATCGCGTTTGTTTATTATTTTTATCATTGTTTATGCATCAGAAGTTGTTCAATAAACCATATTTTTCAGCCACAGTGAAGTTAAGAAGAAAAACCACTTGTTCTTGATTGACGGATCACTACATCTCTGCATCTTTACCCGACTTTTTGCAAACTGCGTCACAATTATTGTAAAATCCCATACATATCAGCAGCATACTTGATAATAACAACACCTTTTGTTTTGTTTTTGTGCATACATTTGGCATAGTGCCATTACAGGCACACTGGGACGTAAGAATATTGACATATAAAAATATTGTGTATTATATTTCGGTTAATATTCATTTAACTACTCAATAATTTTTTTTAAAAAAAACCATAAAAAACATTTTTAACCCAGAAAAATGGTTAAAAAATGACATTTTATAACCTAAAAGTTTGTTCATTCATTTACAATTATTCTTACATTTACTTAATGCAAAGTCAGTCTTCTTTGAGCTCTTATTTTGGTCTCCGTCTGAAGGAGCACCATCAGGTAACTGTTAATGGACAGGTAGCTTAGTGAGAATTTATTCCAGTGCTATCACTGAAAACTAAAAAAAACCCCACAAAAAATGCTGAGAATGAACCAAACTTAAACTACAGCTTTCCACAACGGTACAGTATAGTTGTGAAAAACTGCACAGTCAATTAAATATTCTGTGAGCTCATCACTTTAAGTGTACACGTTTACGTTAAACATAGCTGATTTATGCACTGTTAACACAAAAATATTCATTACAGCTGCTTTATTCTTTATCAAACCATCATAGTCTTTTGAGAATCTGGACAAAAAGGCAGCATGGTTTATAGATGGAAATAAAGGCACCAGTAAATTAAACCGAACGTCAGCTTATAAATACTCTTTCCAGCAGGATGAAATTGAGAACGCTGGACACATGTGAGGACACTGTCCTGCAGCGCTAACAGTCTTGCTGTTGCACTGCCTCTCCGCAGTCCCCAGCGATGAGTGATATGATGGAGTCTTTACCTGAGGCTATCTCTCCCCATGCACGACTAGTCGGAACTGAACTGCAAGGGCAATGAGGAGAGATGCCCCGTGGCTCCAAACAAAGGCAAAGGCTTCCAGCAGTAATCGGAAACTATCGTCTCTCCTCACGCTGCTTAAACCTGCAACCCCTGCTCAGTTATGATGACACTGCCATTTAATGTCCTGTTAACAAATATGCCCTGTATCAAAGGAAACTGGATTGATTTGAGGGGCAGCTCTGTCAACCGCTCCCCAAGGTCACTCTGCCAGCGTTTTGCAAAAAAAAGGAAAGAAAAATAGGGCAGGATGTAAGAGTTGAAGCATTAAAAATTGCTGAGGACTGGCCTGGAGTCTGTCCAAGACAAAGTTAGCAGTACTTCACAAATCAATGCCTGCTCTCTGCATCCCCCACGCTTCTTTTATGCTCTGAAATGACAGAATGTAGTGCAAGCATTCTTTTTTTGAAACATCTGGTGTCAATATTGGAGCTTAACTTCAAAGAAATTACTGATAGCATTCTGCTCCCTTCAGTCAGAGATCTAGCATCTATTTAAGGCTGTGTTCTGCAGCTTCGAGATATGAGGTTTAAGTGAAGGGTAAAGATGTCCAAAAGGGGCCAAAGATGGGATGGCTTCGAGTGGAAAATGTGTGTAGATAAGCAGACAAAAAAAGAACCCTGAAAAGAAAAATGGCATACCGACAGTTGCGACGGTGTCGTCCTTGCCCTGGGTGAAGACCACCACTCGCTGCCTCTTCGTGTTCTCCTTGGGGAGGTTTTGGGTTTTCTTTGCAATCTCTGCGATGTCATCTGTCTGTGAAAAACACCAGACCACCGGGTGAGAATGTGTTGAGTCGAGCGAATGCAACATGAGGAGCAATTTCTGAAGAGTTAATCAAAGATCACGCGTGTGACTGAGAGAGGTCAGATTTTTCCAATCCAGGCAGACAGATCAAAGTGATAATGAAACCAGATGGGCTGTGAACCCATTTTGAAACAGATCAATAGGGACGCTCAATGAGGCTTCCACGCACTTACTGGAGAATTGCGAAAATATTAGAATGTCGTATTCCCTAAGTGAGATGAAAATAAGCGTGTTAAGATATGCTGTTGTCAGATAAAGCTACTTCTGCAAGCTGAAGGGATAGGTGGTGCGTGTACTGTATCATTCTCTTCCTGAAACAGGCCATCTCTCCTCAGCATCTGCACTGAATGGATATTCTCGCCTGGAGACGACAGAACTCTCCAGAGTGCTTGCCTTTGATCATGAGAGGGATAAAAAAACCCACACCTGTCAGTGCTACTTTATTATTAACTCATCATGATGTACTATGAGCAGGTAGAACGTCTTTATCGCCGTCTCGCAGTGGGGTGGACTGCTTTTCTGTAATACAGCACACTGAGGAGCTAGCATTAGGGATACTAGATGCCTCTAGCATCTGTATCAAAGCGAACGCTTGAGCACCTTCAGGGGTGAGCAAATACTGTGATTATGGGAGTAATCAGAAAGATAGGCTCCAGCCCAGTACCACCAGGCTCACTGGCTCACTCAAACCAATGAGCTTTTTACACCTTTAAATGCTTCCCAAACGCCCTTTAATCAGGCTTGAGAGGTCCAGGGAGACCCAGGGCTGAGGAAAAATGGGTGTAACACTCTAAGTAAGTGCTAATGGTGAGGTTAATACAGAGGCCGTTAGCAGACGACGGCGAAAAAAAAGAGCAATTTGTCACTGTGACTGGATGTAACCACAAGCACTCCTCCAGACACTGAATGCAAAACCACACAAGGCTTCGGCACATTGTCACCCTTGGGTTTTATGTTCACTGACATAAAAAAAAAGGGGCTCCACTCAGCTTTTAGGAGCTAAAATGTTCTAAAGGCCAGAGGTGGTAGGGCACACAATAACACAAACACAAGTTTACAAAAAAAAGGAAGAAAAGAAGTGCCACATGGCTCTGATGGCTGATTCAACAGGTGCTCTTCAGTAAAATGATATTTTAAGTTTACTTTTCAAGCAGTTCAGCAGGAAAAGAAACCTCACACGACTCTTCATTAGGATCTGACAAAGACGCAAACAGTCAGCCAACACCCATAGAAATAAAAGAAAATATCCAATCCATGTTGAAATAGTACAAGGACACAAAAAAATCACAATAAGTGCTTTGCAAAATAAATAAATTAGTGCTTTACACTTTATTAGTGCTGGTTTTATCCCAGAAAAAGCCACCAAATCATCAAGAACTGCCTCAGGAAGGGCGTCCGGCACATCTGCAGATCCAATACATGCAGAGCTACCTGTGTGAATGTGTGAATAATGGAGCAGCTGAAAGTAGCTTTAGTATCAACAAAAGTAAATCTGAAAGGTAAATAAGTTGTGTGCTACATACATAAAATAGTAAAAAGGGTGTAAATTTTTTCTGTAAAGAGTTTTGTTTTACAAGGTGTTTCATTCCTAAGCTTATCACACTAAATGTGTCAAATGGAAACCCAGCATATCCAACTTTATCACATCGGAAGCTATCGTTAAAGCTACGCTAAAGTGAACTAAATAAAACATCACCAAGTGCTAGTGTTTAAGTTTTCAAAGTATCTTCCAACTACTAGTCAGAAAATAAACTACCAAAAAAAATTAAAAATGCAGAAAATCTACCTTGTTGTTCAGACTTGAAAGCTTACTGGCCTGCAGTGTTACAATCCACAGTGTTTCTTGTTGAAGGAGGTTTTTTCAGTCTATCACCAGCTCCCATATAGATAACTATCACTTCTAGAGTGAGCACTTTTATAGCAAAGCCACAAAGAGGGGGGTCAAGGGTGCGATCAGCTTCTTTAAACTCGCCCAGTAGCAGTGATGACGAACACGCCAGTCACTGCAGCTCAAGTTTGTGTCTTTTGGAAACAAACCAACAGATGACTAAAAGACAAGACAGGAAGCTGTGAGTCTCGCTACTGGTCCACTTTCGGACACGTGATTTAGAAATAATTTTCTAATTGAATGTTTACTTCCCTACATATTTTGAGATTTCATCCTTGCTCGCTTTAGTATAAAAAACTTTTGACATGCTACAATTGGATCTCCTGGGTTAGCCTTTACACGTACAAGCACACTTAACTTAACTTCCTCCTTTCTGCCAGGCAGAAACACTTACCTGACAAGCTCCCGGGGCAAAACGATACAGAAAAATAACGTTCAGCGCGAGTGCAGACAAATGACTTGACAAATGATATGGTCAATTTGGTTTACTACTGACAAATGGCAATATTTACAATTGTGAGGCAATTGATCAGACATAAATCAACAAACCGTGAAATATGAAAGCTCTACAAGGGTGTTAAATTGTGTTTCTGTGTTGAAGCCAGTGAGAAACTGATCGTTTCCACTGCATGCTGCTTGAGAAACACTGCGAGGGAGAGATTCAATTAGAGCTGTGATGCTGAGTTCTTTGAGCATTTAAAGGAAACAGATCACAATCAGGCGACTGTGTTCAGATCTGCTGATTGCTGTTTTGGAGAGGAAAGCTTTTTATCTTGTGTTTAAGCTGAAGAAGGGCTGCTGTCATTTTTGTTAGTCATCCATAATGTGATGATAACAGTGTTTCGGGATACACTCAAAGTACATCATGCGGCGCTTTAGGGTCATAGAATCCAATTATAGTTCCCTCAAAAGTGCCGACCTTCCCCAATTAACCGGGACTTTTACTGAACTTCAATCGACCTCAGTGGCCTTCATATGTTTCGTTTCAGACAGCAAGTCTAACTTTTTGTCTTCTTTTGAGTCGGCAAATGTTAAAGAACAAATGTTTTTGGCTATAAGACTAAAATAAAAAACTACAAATGATAGAATATAATAATAAAATAATTGTAAGGTAAAAATGATTGTTTGAATATTGATGTTTTCAAGAAAACCTACTCTGCTTTGAACACAAGCCAACTTTATTTTACTTTTTAAAGCAATTCAAACCATTAGAATATGGTTAACAGGTGGTTTTCTATGGCATCAGAGGCTGCCACTGAACTATGAATCGAACAAATGCCTTCTGCTGCTAAAGGCAATCGGATAAGGCTGAAAGCTCTTCAAAATTTCTGGTAAGTGGATCTTGTAAGACTTGTAAGACTTTTTTAATCTAATTACTTGTGGAAGCTTATAAATGAGTCTTAAAAGTAATTTATTTAATTAATATATGACATTTTAAATTATGGAGACCAGAAAAACCTAAAAAAGTAAATAAATAAATACAGTAAGTAGTTTAAAAAAAAATGTGTTATTAATATCCCAAAATCCATCAAAATATATGATAAAAAAAAACCTTTCTAAAAATAATAATTAAAAAAAGCATAACTATCATGGTATTAAATATATAAAACGAGACTTAAATTATATTTCCGTACTTTAATACAATATTTGTTCATAACCTATATGCATAGTTTGAATAACGAGTAAGTATAAATGTAAAAACAAAAAATAATAAGATTATTAATTGTTTTTTTTTATTAGCACTTAGTTTAGTTTTTTTTTTATAATAGAGTAGAGTAGCCATTTATTGTCATTGTACATTTACAAGGAAACTGTGAAAATTTTGGAGTTTTTCGAAATTTTTTGGGCCGTTTTTGACCTCTATACATTATGTAAAGATGACAAAACATATCCATATGAACTCATACAGGTGTACTGTGTATTTGCAAAAAAACAAATTTCCTCCGCTAACACTGCCGTAACAATTAATCCCCCATCTCCGGGTTGAATCAAAGTTTTACAGGCTAAAACTGTGCATATTCATATTTTTGAGGACTTGCCAGGGTATGACTGGTCTACGGGAGCCAGCCTGTACCAGTAAAGTTTAAAACGGTCACCAGAAAGTGACGAGAGGAGAAAAAAAAAGCGGTGAAGAAAACATCTTTGAACCACAGCCATCTAGAAATGCGCCAAGTACAGTACACACCACCGATGTTATCTGAGAAATCACATTCATCCAATGCAATTTCGCAGAGTGTTCTGCCAAATCAGGTTGACACGGAAAATGTCAAAGAATTGTAACTACTAGGAGAGTCTTCACTTTGCCCTTTGTGGGGTTTTTTTTCCATGTGAGGCCCCTCCATTACTAACACCTCCCCAATTCCACCACCCCCCTACAGCACCACCACCTCCGCCTTCATCCCTTCTCCTCTCTTAAACCTGTCACTGCCATCAGGATTGCATTTCTATTCCAGTCACGTTGATCACACCGTTAGTGATTCTGGATGACAATTACTCACACAGAGCAGAGACATATTCAAGGCAGCGCTACCTCTGAAAGAGAGAAGGCACTTAAAATACCTGAGCCCATGTGAAGGGAAGAAAAAAAAAGCCTCGCATATCGGCTATTTGTGTTTTGATTTTTGCATTTAAATAGCAATGGAAGGAATATGCAAAAACACGAGGAAAAAATAGACTAAGGGAACGTTCACTTTACACTTAAGAGGCAGCCCCACGTTAAAACACACTGTGCTTTCTGTAATCTTCATTTCCATAATCCAAAATCACAGGTGGCTGTAATTTGGTTATTAAAAGACGACGGTGCGCGCTCAGTGTAGTGTAATGCTATGGCAGTGAAGAGGAGACATACAGTATGCGATCCCTGAGTGCAATGAAGATAATGAGGAGGCTTTTTAACCAGGCAACCTGATGAGCCCCACGCCTGCAGAGAAAAGCTTGAAACCATGCCCAACTTCTCAGCTTCCCAAGAGGCTTTTCAAAATTCAATAAATAACATCTGTAGGCGATGTTGGGTGCAGACCTAGCAGAGTGCGTCATAACAGAGAGCTGGCTGAACAAAGAAACCATGACGACTGCCAGGTTTCCATAGCAACTGCTGCAAGGCCTGGAGAGTATAATAGCACATCAATCACTGTCCAAAAAGAACTTCATTATCAGCAAAAATAAACCTTTAGGATCTTTTTAGTGTGCAATTGCTGGTCAACTCACCTCAAAGCCCAGCTCTTTGGCAAACGTGGCCGCCTCCTGGAAAAGATAAGACACAGACAAATGAGCAGTTAATTACAGAGTCACAAACAGAGCACAGTGTCGCACACCAGACGTGAAGTAAAGACATCTCGCTTCCCTCCGCTCCTCGCATGTCTGGCCATTTTCACTTGAGAATAAGTAACCTGAGTTAGTGTTGTTCTGCCAACTCCTGATTTAATAGGCGTGCAGCCCACCCATTTAAACTACAGCCTGACATCATCTCATCTTACCAGAGCAGCGTGAGATAACACCCCATCAGCCTCCAGCCTTGAAACCACCACTGAAACCATGAATATGTGCTAGTGTGTGGGAATCCCCAACACTGCAGGCATTCAGCGCCCACTTTATGTTGCTTTAGTCTCCTAACAGGTGCACTTAAACGTTTATGCAGGCTGTAGCGAGTTAATCGCGAAAACCGCTCACTGACGCCGTTTCATATTTTAATGTAGTCTCCCAGTGGTCGCAGGTACAAGCTGGTGTTAGTAAAAAAAAATCTAAAAATAATACACTTATAGCATTACAGGGCTCACAGAAACTATGTACATTTAAAGTTTACTTCTATAACAAAGTATATTTAACAGCTAAATACACTGTAAAAAAAAACATTTTAATGCATTCTCTGTAAAATTACAAATCTAAAAATATATTTAAATTTAATACACAAAACAATTAAAACCAATGGAAAAATATATACGGGAACAACTTCAAAGTAAAACCTTTTAAGTATCTAAATAATGTTTTATATTATATAAAAGAGATAAACCACCAACTGAATGCCAACCGAACCATATCTGAAATGGGCATCGGCTGGAAAATGAAAATATACATTAAAAAACCCCCAAAAAAATTAACCAATAAATGATGCATTTAAATACACTCAGAAAAGCAGTACTAACTACTGCTATAATTGATTCGTCATATTGTGCAGTCGTTAATGTAAAAAAACAATGAAGCTGTCTTCCAAGAACATGAACATTATCTGCAGTGTGGTAAGCTGTGATGTACAACATGTGAGTAATAAATAGGCCGTGTTACGATCCTCTAACTGATGACAGAAGCCGTTGCCTGTCAGCTCCGAACGATGTCACAAATTGTGACAGACAACCTCCTGCACTAAATTCACTTCTGACCCCAGACAGGATAATAAGTTGATGCTATGATTCTAAATAATCCAATTATCTGCAGGAGGAGGGTGTGTATGGGAGGGGGTGTGGTGTTTGTGTGACCTTGGGGAGAGGTTGACAACCTGGTCCTCAAACAGAAGGGGAGGAGATGACATGGAACAATAAGGTTACTGGTCCCTGGAGGAAAGCCTCATGGCTCCCTGGCTTGGATCAACATCACAGCACCAGCAATATGTCAATTCATCACCCCACCCTGCGCCCCTCACACACACAGGCTAGACAATTAGCTGCTGTAGTCGAGAAGCAGTTCTGTAATCAGCAGAAGGTAGTGTTCTCTTTTAACCTCTCTTTGCCTTTTCAATCTATCGAGGGCTTGGGTCTCACATTTATTTTCCTTTATTTACAACCACATATTGACTTTTCTCCTCAGGAACGCTCCATCACCAACTAGCACGAGGCAACGCGCAGGGACAAGAGCAGCCTGGAAAAATGTCTTGTCAAAACAGCAATATTTCATATCAAAGCATTTAAGAGACACACGAGTGAAGGCTGGAATAACTATAGTGCTGCCGAGCAGTGCATGGCTCTGCCTCTCTCTCTCTCTCTCTAGTTAGCAGCTATAATATTTGTGAGAAAAGCCTATCGAGAGAGTGTGGGTGTAAGAAGAACAGATAATTGAAGCAATGTCTATGAGCCACATGTGTACAGTGTAATCCCTTTTAGGAATTTATTAATTTCTAGTTGTTATGAATGCCAGCATCAAAAATATGTTGCGCTGTAAAGCTCGGCTAAAACTAATATACTGCTATGATAAATATTGCATGGCGGTAAATATGCAATTACCGAGACTACCCATACAGCCAATAAAACTGGAGCGATGGGCAATTAAAGCCACTGTTCCTTAAGGAGCTTATAGCGTTAATATTCAAAAATCTTATGTTTCAGGCTGCGCGTGTTGACATGTGCTGTTTTGGGATGTTGTGGTAGACGGTTTTTAAAATGACGGCCCATGTGCTTCTACAGCTGTTGCAGCAATGACAAGTGCTTGGAGTGACATCTGGGCGAAATCCTCTCGTGCTCAAAAGAAAGGAGGGGGAAAAGAAAAGGCATCTCGTTTGTTCGGAGATTGCTGTGATTGCACGCTCGCCTTTCATGATCTCCTTCGAGTCCGATTCCAAAAAAGAGAGACAGAGAGAGAGGACTCTTGCAGATCTCAGGGCTTGCATGTTCTCCTCCTTCTCCTCTTCGGGCAAACAAGGTAAAAGATAACAAAGCAGGCAGAGTGCATGAGCCCTCTGCAGCCATAGTTAGTATAAAGCTATCAGAATGTGTGAGATGTTGCTGCTGTCAGAGGCTTAAACAGTCAAAGGGATATTTTTAGAGAGCTTAAGCTAATAATCCAGAGCCCCGTCGGGGGGGTGGCGGGAGTCTACAATTTCTTTGCCAAGCAAAATGAAAGAGGAAATACACACTTCATGCAAAGGGCAGTTTTCAAAGTTTAACACTTTGTTTTTTATGACACTGTAAGTGACAGGAGCCTAGCGGGCCTTAAACAGTCAGAGCAGAAGCTGTATGTTGCATATTTTCTGTGAAGTTATTTATATCGTATAGACATTTTTCCCCCTCCCTCCTTTTAATGAAGTTAAACTGCTGATTTTGCATTCAATCTGAGAAACCTGCAGTCAACTGCAATTTCTTTTGTCGCCTGGGGGAAGTGAACAAGCTATGAACATATGACTACAAACAATCTTGTTAGCAAAAAAGTAAGTTATTTACATAGCCCATAGGCAGAGGACAATTTCCAGTATTTGGAATCATATATCGGCCACAAGAATGTAATCCTCTGCTTTTAGCTCAGTTTTGGCCTCTACCAGCTTATTGTAGAAATGTCTGGCTCTTGGGATGCTACATTAATTTAATGAAATAGTTGCTGTAAATAGGCTCTGGTGTTATTTTTTTCAGTTGTGGAGCAACGTGTAAAACGTGTAGGTTTGGGTAGATGGTTGGGGAACAAAGATAATAAGTGGAAAAAAAAGTGCTGAAGGAAACTGCAAAGTTGAATAATAATTTTCCATTTGTTCACCATTATGAATGAAACCTAAGACTTTATTCTTTCTTTATTCCATTAGAGTTTCCTGATCAATTTTACCTTTTAGGGGAAAAAAAGAGGCCTACACAAGCTTTCAGAATCACCACAGTCATCTTTTTTTCTCTGAATAGAACAAAAAAAACTTTTATAAGTGTATTTTTTTTTTTTTTGAAAATTTTTATTTATTTAAAGTTCCTTTTAGTAATGTACACGTCAATAAAAAACCTGGGGGCAAAACAAATTCCACTCTGTAATTTCCCTCCTCCAGTTTATGGATCAAATATGGAATTAATCACGTTTTCTGTATTTGTGTGCGAATGTAACTGATACATATTTCTCTTTTTCTACTCAGTCCATATCTTAATATAAATGTTGTATACAGTATGGTTTATGATCATCCTGATGAAGGCCAAGTTTGTTCACTCACCAAACACTTTATTATGCACACCTTAACAATACCGCATCAATTTTTCAGATGAACTGGTGCTAAAAAGATGCTCTGAGATTTTGGTCAGTATTGACATGGTAGCAACACACAGTTGCTGCAGATCCACGATGCCAATCTCTTATTTCACCACAACCAAGAGGTGCTCTATTAGATTGATATCCAGTGAATGTGGAGGCCACTTGAGTATAAAGAACTTATCATCTTCAAGAAATCAGTTTGAGATGATCTGAGCTTTGTGACATGGAAGCAGCCATCAGTAGGTGGATACACTGTGTTCATACAGATGGACATGGTCAGCAACATACTCTTTAAACTGTGCCTACTTTGTACCAATGGGTTCTAACTGAACCAAGTAAACATCCCCTACATCTTTACACCACCATCTACCTAAACTGTTGATACAAGCCATCCTTTAATGTTGTTTATACCAATTTCTGACCCTACCAACTCAAACTGGGGCTTGTCAGACCAAGCAATGTTACTATTTGCAAATAATTCCCTGTTCCCAGCAAATACGAGATAAACCCATCGTAGTCTTCTTCTGCTTTAGCCCATCAGCTTCAAGGATTGACATGAGATGCTCAGAGATGCTCTCCTGCATGCCCTGGCTGTAACAAGTATTTGCTTGAGTTGCTGTTGCCTTCTTATCAGCTCACTGCATGTGTGGATATTTTTCTTTGATCATCATAAAGACATTTTCACCCAAAGAACTTTTGCTCCCTGGATATTTTCTCTTTTTCAGATGATTCTCTTTAAGAATGGATGTGTGGAAAAATTGATTTGCATTAACCAGCAGTTGTAACTAATAAAGTGGTAGTTAAGCGTGTATACTACAGGTGTTGCTAGACCTCATAATGAATTTGATTCCAAAAGATTGGACAATTTGGAACCGGTTCTCAATTCCTATCCTATCCAAATCATTTAATGCATTGCCAGTTAAAGTACCACTACATATAAGGACACCCAAGAGAAAAGAAATTAATAAAACTGTCTGAGTCGTTAGCTTCCAGGATAAAATATTCCCAGTAGAAAAAAAAACCCCAAACAAAACAAAGCAAGTAGTGAGGTTTTTTTCTCCTCTGTGTAACAAGTTGTCGAGCATATGTCACAGCAGGAGTGCGTCAGGGAAAAAAAAATCCAATTTCAGTGTTTTAAAGAATCTAAATCAAAGAGCAAACCTCAGTGCTAAGGTTAATAAAAGTTGATAAGCTGAAAAGCGAACTCCCCCAGGCTACTCAGAAAATAAGCATTTATTTGACCGTTAGCCCAAGCGATGCAGAGGCAGAAATTGAATTGTATTTGACGTTGTGGTTTTTTATTCCTGGGTGCAGCCCTGACAAGTTTTTCACACCAAAACCTCTGTTTTCTTCTTCCTCTATATAGCGGCTCATTTCAAATACCTTAAGGTTTTAAGGAACCATAAAGAAGACAACAGTTTTCTATATGTAGAAATGATCACGCCTGTAATGATATTTGGAAATGACTGATCTTTAGAAACCATTTAAAATAAAGTGAGCATGACTGGGTTATAACACGTCAAATAATTCAGCCACTTATCACTACTTACAGATATAAGTATATGTATATAACAATGGCATATGGCGTGTTTTTGTCATTCCCTACATGTCAGCGTAAGACATCACTCAGGCGAGTCAGACAGCTTTCATAAATGCCCAGTATAAACAACATCTGGCATTCAACTCAAGTGTTTCCAGTCAGATTACTACAGTATACATTACAGGGCAGTGGGTGGGCGGGTGGGGCGGGGGGGGGTTGGAGACTGAATAACTAATCAAGACGATGACATCGGAGGGGAGCATCAGTGTCCTTGACGTGGACTCGGGGTCACAAACATATCTCCTCCTGGATGTCAGGATGTCAGCCCTCAGCACGAGTCCAGGTGCTGCCGAACAGGAAGCTGCCACCTCAAAGATATACGGGCGGATAACAACCACAGGTGATTATTAAAACGATCATGCAAGCTGATAGCAACTCACTCATGCTGGGTGGAAAGAAGGCAGCGCCCTGCTACTGTGCGGGACAGATTAGGATGAATAAATCACCTGTACCGAGCCCTCCTGAAGCTCCCAGGAGAATGCAGCAATTCTGCTCAAGCATGACATGCCACAAACATGGGGGTAAACACACGCAGGAACAACACACTCCAGAAAGCCTGGAGTCGCTTTTACTGCCTCTGGGAATTTACTCAACAGCAGCTGATGGTATTTCACTTCAAGTTTTACTGAGCCATTAAGTGGCATGTTTCATCTTCGCCTTGATATTTTCGTACATTCAAGTGCAATCGCTCAGATTTTAATCTGCAAGTCAGTGTATGTTTATAGACAAACTTACATCAACCGCTTTAATCAAATCCACAGAAGAGCTTTCTCAAACTCTGAAATGTGTTTGAGTCACGCCTCATTTCTTTATGTTTTGCTAGCAAAATTGGAAATAGGTACAGTGATTCATTGAAACATGTAGAAACATCATGGAAAGACACTATAAGAGGCAATATTCAGTCAATATTTGGTAAGACCACATTTACTCTTCAGCACAGCCTGAACTCTCTTAGGCAAGCTTTCTGGTCAATTCTTTTAAGTAACCTTAAGGAATAGTTCTCCAGGCTTCCAGAAGGACATTCAAAGCTCTTCTTTGGATGTTGGCTGCCTTTTGTTCCGTTCTCTGTCAAAATGATCCCACGCTGCTTCAATAATGTTGAAGTCTGGGCCTGGGGAGGTCGGGAATGAAGCCATTTCCAAAATATATATTTTTTTATGGTGGATCAAAATTAGACGGTACTTTTCTGCATTCCTAATTTCATCAGTTTTGACAAGATCTCCAACACCTCTGCATGAACTGCAGCACAAAACCATGACTGAACCTCCACCGTGCTTTACAGATGGCTGTACACATTCACTGTTGTACGTCTCTCATGACCTCAAACTATCAATTTGGAAATCATCACTCCTTCAGACTTGTTGCCACTAACTTTCAGTCCAGGTCTTATATAATTTTTATAACTCAACCCTTCCTTAAGAATGGCTTCTTGACAGCCACCCTTTCACTGAGACCACTTCTGATGACATTTTAGTGAACAGTAGATGGATTAACTGAACTTTGATGGAGATTTTGTTTATCTGCTGTAGTACAGGTATATAGTATAGTTGTCCAGTTTCCTAAAACTTTTAAAGATATGCTCCTCACCATGACGAGATATGCCAAGTTTTCCGCTAACAGCTCTTTGGGAATCACCTTGTTGGTGTAAAAATGCTATTTTATGCCTGTTAAACGTTATATTTGGCTTTTCTCATAACTTCGTCTAAAGAAATGGGAACAACTCGTGTATTTTTGCTACAGCCTGCTTGTAACAAGGTCCCTAAAATGTTAAAAGTGGTGCTCCCATTGAGTTAGGTGCCTTTTTATGCTCATAGAACCAAAAAACAAACAAACATTCCACTGAAAACGTTTAGCTACAAGGACTGAAATGAAAAGGAGTGAAAAAGTAGCCAATGTCCACATAAAAACTTTGAACTTCAGAAAACCTTGGCAATTATTGCTCAAGACCTCTTAAAATTTACAAGATAGTCTGTCTCCTTGGAAGGGAAACTCTAATAAAGATGCTAGGTTATAAAATTCCTACACTGTACATGTCATGCCATTGTGCTTTGGGTGTATCTAAAGAGAATGTTTCTCATTGTGTAAATATTGCTCAGTGATGGTAAAAAAAAAAAAAAAGTTATCAGAAAGAAATGCTATAAACCAGACCCTCCAAGTCTTAAACAATGGATGGACATTGTGGGGGAAAGGATGATTTTCTCCCTAAAGTATAGGAGAGACACCTTTATCGCCTGTATGTCAACCTTGGGACAATATTCTGAGAATATCATTTGTAACGATGTTTGCAGTATCCCACCTGTTTGTGTTCTTTTAGAAAATAACAACTTTTCATTTAGCACGTATATATATATATATATATATATATATGGCTTAACACTTGCACATTATTTCATCACCTAAAACTGTTTTCTATTATCTTTGTTTTTTACTTATACATATCTTGAAGGACAGTTGTTAAAAAACATGACTCACAGAAACACCTGTCAAAACTGATTTTTTTTTAAAAAAACAACCTTTTTCCCATCTGCTGTCTACAAGATTATCTATGGTATGAAGACAGCTAAGTCTCAAATAAACATATGCACCACAGAGCTTATGCTTTTTTATATTGACAAATTTGGCCAAACTGACAAAGACTAGATTTGATTTTTTCCAAGTTTAGCTGATTTTTTACTCCTTGTTTTACTCTACACTGGTGTAATACATATTTTTCCAAAAAAATATTGTGAAATATGTCTCTCAACAGGTTATGTTGTTTTCTGAGATTTTGCTGGTGTATCCATCAACATAGGTTGGAGTCGGGCAACCGTGCTTAGAAATTTGACTTCTTTTTCTTTCTGGTTTTTGGAAATTAAGCTGACAAAGTTCTGCTAAAGAACAATACAGGGTAAAATTATCTTCACTGGTGGCACGATAATAAGCCAATTTATCTGACATTTCTTGCGAATAAAATAGCCTGAATAAAGGAAATAACCAAAAATCATTGAGCTGAGTTATTTTTTTTTTAATCTAAAAGCAAGTGCACAGTTAGACTGAAGCTTTCATGTGTCCAATTTCAGCAGTGCCCTCGCCTGTCAGTGCATTATACACCTCTAGCAACAGCATCTGCTCCCATCTTTCTTGGTCTACCTACAAGGGCAGGAGAGCGGTAGTAAGCCTATGGGGATGGAAACAGTACCTACAGCACAGGTCCAAAGGTTAAACAATCAGAAACATGCGCACTACATAAATATCTTCTCTGATAGCAATCACAGCAGGGAAAACAGGGTTTGCATAAGGAGCTCCGAACATAGGATGTAACCTTAGATAGAGCAGGAGGGACCAGATGGGCATTCAGTGCATCTGCTGGGGCTAATGGAAGCAGTGGCAGCAGCAGTGGTAGCTTTGTGCTGGGGGGAGTTAGTTATCAGCCTGATGGCCTTATCAGCGCTGAGGGCCTCTATCACACATCTCACCTCTGGACTCAAACAAGGGGTCAGTACACAACGTCAGACTACCAGAAACCGGTTATCTCTCGAGGAAGTGGATGAAGAAAAAACAGTGGATGAAGTGTTTTAGCTCAGAAAGAGCAGCTATTAAACAACTTTTTTGGTCCTTGTGAGTCTCAAAGAACTCAAATTACAGCACGATTTTTTTTCTGTCCTCTTTTTGTTTTTTCCCCCTCTTTGCTGGGCAATAGGTTGTCTTGATACTGATCTCTCTGCCTCCTCTAGCTTTCTCTAGCGAATTATTCCAGATGTTTTGGATCTGTATCTTTTTGCTCCATAATTTTTAGTGTGTTTTGCTGTCTTGCTCTCTCCTCTGCATTCACGTATATCCTATATTAGTGTTGCCTCGTATTTTTTTCTTTGTCCTTGCAGGCCTCTATACTGGGGAAGATGCTGTTTTTCTTTGGTTCTTTGGTTGCTTCTCTGATAATGCTAAAACTCATAGATCACCATATTCTTCTACATCTGTCCATACTTCTGGTATGCTCATCACTGGTCCCTGCTGTAAATTTAATATGGTGCTCTAAACTTTACATATTTCTACACTAACTTTGTAATACTGTGCTATGTAAAAAAAAAAATATATATATATATATATATATATTTTAAATAAATAAAGATTCATCTCCGTGCTTACAAAGATCTTGGCTCAATAGATATGACGTCTCTTTGACTCTAAAGGTGAGCCAGCAAATTAAATCAGCACCTCCATTCTTGCCTTTATAATGTGTTTATCTGCTAACCCAACTCGCTTTTGTCTTCCTAAGTGAAGTTTTTCTTTTGCTCCAGTAACTTTTATTGGTGTACGTTTGTTTGCTCAAGGTCCACTTGATTGAATTTTTCAGGACTTGCAATTTCCACACTTAGAGGATTACCATTTCATACGCATATAAAAGCAACCGAATTTCAATCTTGATTCCTGTTCTTTGGGGCACCTTTTTCAGGGTCAATACATCAATTTATCTTACAATTTAAGTGATAGAAATAATATGCTTGGGCAAAACTGCGAGTTAGGAATTGTTTAGCATTCGTGGAGTTTAAGTTCCCTCTAATTAAATACCTGCTGCCGAAGGCCTTGAAAGCCTATTCTTTTAATCAGTGACGTGATTCTACATGAAGACATAATAATGCTGTTCATTTCATGAGATATTTGTGCTTTACCTTCGTGCCTCTGCTTTATTATTCCAACTTAAAACAGAATGTGTGTGAGATTTCTTTTTTATGTGGCAAGAATGTAACAACATAAGAATCTGATGAAAACACACTTGCGTATTTCTTGGAAATATGACTTGGTTGCCTACTGATTTCTACTGAATAGATTTTTCTTTGACTTTCTTTATTGTTTACATCTGCTTCATTAAAAAAACGGAACTTGTGCAAAATGTAAATACAAACCTTACATTTAAGTGACAGCAATACAAAGATAACACCAAATGATTTTACTATTTCTTCTTTTCATAATTCAGAAGGAAGTTTAGTTTAACACCTGAACCGTCTCGCTCGTTCTCACCCCAACTGAGCCTGGTTCTGCCAGAGGTTTCTTCCTCTTAAAGGTGAGTTTTTCCTTCCCACTGTTGTCAAGTCCTTAATCATGGGGGATAATCTGATTGTTGGGGTTTTCTCTGTATTATTGCAGGGGCTTTACCTAACAATATAAAGTGCCTTGAGGTCACTGACTGGCACTACATTAATAAAACTGCAAAATTACCTAAGATGTCATTTAGACTTGTCTTGACTAACTGGACCTGCTCCTGAGAGTCTTCAGTGACAAGAAATTATACCTGAAATCTGCTATGATAGACCTGACGCTTGACTTGGACTAAATCTGTCTTGGTACTAATTCTCAGTAAGGTTCTGCAATCAACTGGTGCAGCATAAACTTGAGGCTTGATTTGGACTTTTGTCTTGCTGAAATAACCAAAGATGTCATCTGAATGGTTACAAATGTTGCTCAAAAACCTCAAAACCTACTTCTTGGTCCCTGCTAACTGCTTTTATTATGTTGGAAATTTGCTATCATGTTTGTGCAACCCAGTATGGTTATCCTGGTGTTTTTCCTCTTGCATATTTCATAGTTTTGCCGCTGTCTTATTCTGTGGAAATTTCACTTCAAATAATGACCTTTGAATGGTGGTTATGTTGAATGGTGATTTTTCTGTCTGGATAAATGACTTTTTGTTGAAATGTGTTTTAGGAAAAACTTTTGATGAGGCTGAGACCAACTTCCTTTCAGTCCATCAATTTTTCGCAGCTTATTATCCAGTAAATTCAACAGACATTTGGTTGCAGGCGGTGCAGACAAAGGTCAAGAAAGCAAACAGCTTTTTTTTTCCCCTGCAGTGAGCTGTTGAGAACAGTGACCATACCCTCCTGTGTATAATAAACATGCGAGCATTTGGCCTGCTCTATTTACCTCCTAATGAGAAACAAAGATCTGCTCTTGAGGGACTTGCATGCCTCAGACAATGAAAAACCCAGGGAGGAAAAAAACCTCTCAAAATAATTCAAACCATTTGTGCGCACAGGGGACATGAGATCTTTGAATAAACTGGCCATAGAAAAACTGAGACGATATTCAATATGGTATCTGTCAATGTGGCCATATTCCAGATCAAAATCTGCACGGCAGGCACGGCCCCCTTCAACAATAAGGCTACATGTATGCACAGATCCCATGCGATACGTGTTGCAGGGAAAGCAAATGAACCACATGGCTCATCTAGAAGGAAATACTTTGCACGTTGCATGACGACTGTAAATTAGAGAAAACAATCCTTTCATTCACTTCAAGTGGAAACAAATGGACGCTTTCGTTTCTAAAATAAGCTCACAGGTTCATTGTCCATGGAACAACTAATTAATTTGGTAGTACGGGTGAGTAGATTACGCTTGTTGATTCTGCCTTTGTCAGTTTCTTATCCAGAGAATAGGGGAGTCCTCCAAACGACACTGGAAACCATGACAGTATAGTCTGGACTGTGGGAATACAATCATGAGTAGACAAAGGCAAGTCCTCCCGCCAACTCTGTGTGGATAAGAGGATTGGAGATGGCGGGGAGGGGGGGCGAAGCAACCAGCCAAACTCCAAGCAGCAGTGATATGGGAGGAGGACGGGCATTGGGATTGTAAGGGCATCTGGGAAGCCCGCCGGTGTTCGAAGTTCTGTGAGTCGCTCTAGCAACAAGCTGATATCCTGCACTCTCTCCTGCTGCGACAGAAATATACTCACCTCAGCACTAGCAGTACGTGGGCACTATTGATCTGCTCCCAGCGCAATATCTCCTCTTACATCCATAATTATTCTCCTTCAGAGAACTCCAATGTGTGCCCTGGCTGCACGACTGGCTGGCTGGCGGGCTTTCTATCTGCCCCCTTGTTAAAGATGCTCTATGGTCTCACATTTCACATTGCACTGCCAACGACCCCCCTCTTAACCCCGGCATTTTCAAATATTTCATGGTTCAGTCCCAGGGTTGGGGAAGGCGGCTACGGCACGGCACAATTACAGTGGTTAGTCGGACTCCTCTGGTGGAGCCATGCTGGCTCCTAAAGTACCATGACTCGCAAACAGACAGCCAGGAAAAACAGAGGAATGTCAGTGAGACCATTCTTCTTCTTCTCCTGCGCCGAATGGCTCTCTCTGCCTGCGCACACACAGGACGACTGATGGCTTAACAGCAGCAACACTTTCTGTGATTGAGTAAAGTAGTTCCCAACCTCTTCGTCTTACAAATGAAAAGTTAGTTCGCAAACAGTAAAAGACACCTTTGCTCTTGGTTTTCAACTTCACCCTCAGTGCATAAATATTTGTGAACAACTGACATTAGCGATTCATTCTGCTCACGTTGCAATCAAATGGGTTAGAAATGTTTTTATATCTAACGGATAAACATCTGAAATGCTCATCAGTTCATTTTTTCGTGCTTTCATGCTGTTGAACTGGATGACTGTATTCAGGCAGATTGCCTAATGATGATCTAATCCAGAGGTTCCCGGTGTAAAGTTGGCTATACACCTCATGCACGCCTTTTGCTGCAGTGTTTGTTATACCACTGAGATTTAAGCTCCAGTTATACTTTTGGCATTTACTTTCGGGCTATTCCATTCAGTTTCTTTTAACTTCCTTTTTTCCCCTTTTTTATTTCGTTCCGTTTATTCCAGAGGACGGTGGATCAATATGATGTAAAATTCCAAAAAAATAGAGCCATGCTTGAATTATTTATGTAGTTAGAGACACTTTTACAGAGGTGGAAGTCAACTTTGTAGTTTTTAACAATCTACATTATAAGATGCAGATAGAGATTTTAGGGTCTGATTACAAATGCCTAACCTTTAAGCCTGTGCACTTGGTCAAGGTTATTATCAGTTTGTTGCATGTAACAGGGAGTTTTGTCATGATCCCTGGTTTTGTGTTACAGTCTTGTTTAGTGAACTTTTTGTAAATCTTTAATTTTTGTTATAGGTCAGTCTTAGTTTCAGGAGTGTTTTTCCCTCAGTGTTTCCCGTCTTGAAAGCATCATTTGGTCCTCCTGTTTCAGCTCTCTTATGTTAAGTTAATTTATGTTTCTGCATTTTTCCAATTAGTTTTGGTTCTTAGTTCCTGTTTTATTTTGACAGTTTCTTGTCACAAGTGTCTTGTTTCTAGTTTTACTTCCCCCATCTGCTTGACTGGCTTTGATTATTGTCACCTGTGTCGCGTTACGCTACTGTGTCCACATCTCCTAATTGCTCTCATGTGTATAAATAGTGCTGTCTTCCCTGCTGTCTCATCTTCTTTTAACCTCACTCCTTCTACTTATTCTCTTATTTTGGACTTTTCATCATCTGACATATAATATCAACTTTTATTCAGTCAGTCTCTTGTGTCTACATTTGGGTCCTTATCTAGCAATTCATGACATTTCTAAAAAATGAAACATATCCACACACTTTTACATCTGGAGACTATCCCAGAGGATGAGAGACAGGTTACACCCTGGACTCCAGAGAACACAAAGATTCTCCATTTTTGATGACATCCACAGCGATAATTGATCGAAAATCACCAGTTAACCTAACATGCATGTCTTTGGATGAGTATTATTTATCCTTTTGCTGTAAAACTAATTCGTGTGGGGATTTGTGCCCTCTCAAGGCCATCAGTAGTTTAATCTGACAGAAAAATGTTTGTGACGATGGCCTCAGAATGAGAATGTCAAATTTCACCCAATTTAACAACAAAAATGAACACATACTTTAAAAAAATAAATACATTTCAGCTTCCACAAAGAAATAAATCTTTTTTTATAAATATTTTTTTACTTTGTCATTTTTCTTTTTTTTTCTCCAATAGCTGGATATTGCACAAAATAAATGATTTTTGAACAGTGGAAGCTTAAACTTTAAAATAAATAAAACCTCTCAAAATATGTGAAAAGATTTTTTTTCATCCATATCTGAAGCTACATTCGATATGAAAAAAAGTCAAGGATGTAGGTAGCTCATGCACGAAGCACACATCTGGCTCCATAAGCAAAATACTGTGGCTGTAATTTCATGACTGAACTTCCAATAGTTCCAAAATTTGGTATGTGAGATATATATATATATATATATACATATATATATATATATATATATATATATATATATATACATATATATATATATATATATATATATATATATATATATATATATATATATATATATATATATTTTTTTTTTTTTTTTTTTTTAAACAAAAGATCTACTTTAATCCGCTGTCAGTGTGAAATGAACATCTAGCATTTATGTAACCTGATGAAACATGAGACTCAGGAGGAAATGACTGATGCAATTAAAGCAAAGTACACACGACAATTAAGGAAATTCAACAGTGCCAACATTTACATATTTTTTTTAAATCCAAGAATGTTTAATGTGATTTCTTATCCCCAGCTGCATGTAATAGTGATTATAGTAGTGAGAGAAGAAGAAGAAAAAGAAAACAATTGATTTCAATTGTCTTGGGTCTTGGGGAGGGCGGATGTATGAGGTAGTATTCAGGAGAAAAAAAAGAGAAAAGAAATAAGTAAAAAGAGCAAAAATAAAAGCAAGGCAGCCTTTGCATTTAGCCAATCATCACAGCTAATGCGGCTATGACTCATCATACAACTCACTGACTGTACGTCACACTGAGGGTCAATGTACTCTGGCGCTGAACGAAAGGCATGTGACTCATCACAGAAATAGCACATTAAATTAAAATTCAGTTGTGAAAGACACAAAGGAGAGCGGCAGCTAATACTTCATGTCTTTTCCTCCAATGACACATTGTGATTGTTCCGCTTCGCCGGCTTTAGAGATGGTTCTGTGTTCATCCTCCCAGTTGGCCTGTGGGGCCTTGTGAATAAACACATAGAGGTTAATGTCTCATGTTCTCCCCCCACCACCACCACCCTCGTTCTCTGCAGACAGCTCTGACAGGAGAGGAGAGAGAGAAGAGCCTAAAAGGAAAGCTGTTTCAGTAACACG
Source organism: Simochromis diagramma (assembly GCF_900408965.1). Taxonomy (NCBI): domain Eukaryota; kingdom Metazoa; phylum Chordata; class Actinopteri; order Cichliformes; family Cichlidae; genus Simochromis; species Simochromis diagramma. Next base: position 3,101,889 of record NW_024386972.1, on the reverse strand, counting down.
CTAATCTGACTCTCGCATCTCTTTGTTTTAGGCAGTAGACGGCATATTTTCCCCAAGCTACCGTTGAGAAGCACATCTCGAGTCTGCTGTGGGTGAGCTGTCAAGGGGAAACTCTTTTTCCTATTCTTTTTTTTCTTTTTCCTCTTTTTTTGTGCAAAAAAAACACCCATCAATACCCTAAGGGCCCTTTAGTGAACTTGCCATCACCTACACATACTGACAGCAGAGAGCACGTACTTCCACAGTCCCGCATACGTCACTGAGGTGATAAACAGCCACGGGTCTCACCACAGAGATAAGGCTTCCAAGCAGTCTATCAAACAAACAAAGCCAGATGACGAATCTAGAGAGATGTTAAGAAATGACGCCGTATTGCCCATGTATCTCCTCTGCCACCCTTTTTTTCCATTCACACATTGACAGACAGACACACACACACACACACACTATATATATATATATATACACACATACACACTTGTACATCTACTTTAGTCTGTCCTGGAAAAATCATTAGAGATCCCCCCTTCCACCCCATGCACACACAAATACGCACAATGCATGTAGATGGAGAAAAATAGGGCTGAGAGCCAAAAGACCTGAGGGGCTTTTCATGACAATAACCTTCTGTGGAGTTGCTTGTATCCCTCCACCTAGATCACTGAGAGGTGCTGAAGGATGGATGGGAAAATAAGCAAGATAACCATACAAAATATTAGGCGAGGAACATTCGCACAAAGTACAGAGGAGGAAGAAATCCGTGTCATTTTGCTCTCATGGCCTGGAGAGATGGCAGGCTAAATGCTCTTTTAAAACAGCTTGAACATTGAAATGATGATGGCTCCTTTTGCCTCGGCGAAGCACATTAATACATAGCCGAACGCCATTTCCACTTTTGTTAAATGGCTCACCTATTGAGTATTCAATTACAATGGCTGTCTCTCGTTTGGAAGACGGGGCTGGGACCCATATAAATAAGCTCCCTCTGAGTGTGGAGGTGCAGAATGCATTGGACAGCAATGGAAAGCATGCGGAGCTCCTGTATGGGGGTGGTATATAATGTTAATGGCTGAGAAGTGAGGAGGTTGTTCGGTACTGGCTGTGGGGCAAAAAACTAAGCACATCATCTGCAGCACTGTTTTATTAAGGAAGCACATTTTTAAAACATTCTGACAGGGGAAAGAGAAGCCGAAGCACACGGACTGATCTAAATTGAGAAAGCCGTGAATCCTGGCTAAAAGAAATATCAGTCAGGGTGAATAATTCAGCCTTGATTAATCGTTCCATTTGTCTATGATATGCCTAAAATGCCACAATACAAATCCACCAGTAATGGTCCAGTCTTCCCTCCCCCCCCATTGTGTGGTTTATCTCTCATGCTCAAATAGCAAAAGCAAATTGTGGCTAATTTTATCGGCGAATCCACTGGCATGTGGTTTTTCCAGCGGTAATGATTCCCTCATTCGGGCCTAATTAACTGCGGCCATTAAATGGAGGGAAATGTAATGCCCTGGGTTCCATGTCAGGTAGTCAGAGGAGGACAGCACAGGAGGACTCAATTAGGCCGGTGCTGTTCCCAGGTTATCACACGACATGTTTGCCAATTAAGAGAAGTAGCGTCTGATGTCTATGCGCCTCTGCCGGCACCACCTCCGAGGTCCTGCCAACGCAGAAACCGCACTGCCCCCCTCCTCCTCCTCCTCCTCCTCCACCTCCCCTCAGCAGTGAAGGAACAGACACTACACTATGCCCCAAAAAGGCAGTAATTACAGGATGGATGGGAGACTGTTATATAAGCACGAGGCTGCCGATAGAGCAGGCAGGGCCTGCTGATGCCAGGTTTAAAACAAGTACCAGCAGGATCGAGTTATAGCAGAATTACCCAGGGTAGACTCAAACACAGACACATTTCAACATCAGAAGCTGGCAGGAGAGAAAAAACAAAACAAGAGAAGAAACAGAGGCTATTGACATGTTTTGAAGTCTGCCGTGTTGCAAAACAGTTTGGGAATTTAAAAATGATTAAACGTGAGTTGTGATCTGGCTGAAATAAGTTCCCAGTCGTGGAAAAATAAGGTGGCAATCAAAAACGATCTCGCTCAAATTTATTACATGTCATTTTCAAAACATGAAATCTTACAGCTGCTTTAAACATTTTTTTCCCCAAGTGAGACTAGCTCTGTATCGTGACTCAGTAAGTGTGGGAGAGGAAGGCAGAGACAAGCAGACACATTAGCCTTCCCTTATGGCACATTCTGCAAGGCTATAGGAGTCAGCCTGCATGATCCTGACTGTCACTGACTTGTTATGAAAGCATCGCGGGCTGAGGGTTATCCATCACAGTTGGGGGGTGGAAGCTGGGGCGAGAGGACGGCCGGGGGGGCTGGAAGGGGCAAGCGTGGGCGAGGCGGCTCTGTTGCCTGTCACTCACCATGCACCACTGCATGACCGGCAACCTTGTCTGGCTTGTGCACAATGGGAGGTCTGGGGCTCGACTGTATGAGCAGTCATTCCCCCCTCCCAGCAGCCAATACAGAGGTGAGGGGGTGGGGGAGCCAAAAGGAGTCAAAACACTCTGGACAGGCATTAGTCCTATACAGACCCTTGAAGACCTCACTGCTTGAGGCGGCTGAGCAGTTAATCAGCCCTCTGTTTCTTTTCACTGAAACTCTTATTTTGGTGTTCTTAGCCAGGTTCAATTTCTGAAAGCGAGCCCTGACAGAGTCTCCGAAAGATAATCTACTTCAACAAACATACATTGCAATTATCCGGAGTCATTAAATCGTAATGACTGGAGGTGTGAGCAAACTTCTTAAACAAACAGTTACAGTACCACCCACTAGAAAATACATAACGCTTGCAAAATGTACAGCACGGTTTAAGGAGACAGAATCGTTCCTCACAGCAATTAGGAAGCAAGAGAGAGAGAGAGAGGTGCATATGTAAAAGGGAGGTCTTATGTTGGGAATGGAAAAGAGGGGAAAAAAGCTGAAGTCAGCAATGGCAATAAATCCTCAAATGCTGAGCAGTTCCTTCCAGCTCTGTCCCGGTCTGCAGACCCCATCTCTAACCTGAAGACAGGGCTCTGTTTAGTAACTTTAGCAGTGGGGAGGCAAGTTCAGCCCAGTGAACATCCACTTCCCTCTGCTTTGCGCCCGCCCCCAAAGGTGCAGTTTGTCCTCAGAGTTAAGCTCGTCTGCTCTGTTAGAGGATACTTCCCAGCAGCAGCACACTCTGTGACCACAGCTTGACCTCAAATCACCTACTCGCTTCCACAAAGCGGAGAAAAATCGATAGATCAACTGGGATGGAATAGTGACGCAAGTGAGATGATTGATTAACGCGCTCGGTTTTATTCATCTCTTAAGAAGTGAGACGTTAAATGGATACTGAGGAGAGCAATAAGTGGAATCAAAGGTCGGACACAGCCCTTTGATTTTACTTTAAACATGGCGACATATGAAGCACTCAGACAGGACGAACCCCCAGCGAGAGAAAACACAGAAGTGCGATAAACAGGTGTTATAGTTCATTGAATAACACTAAACTGTTTAAGCAGAAAAAAAGGCTTAAGTAAATAAATGATTGATATCTCCACGCTTTCATATCTGAGTGTTTAAGAACATAGGTAGTTTATGTATAATATCTATATCAAGAGTATTATGCTTCAGTTTTTGTTCATTCAATGCTACTGTACTAAATCTGACACACGCTGTGTGTACAAATGGTGAGACAAAAAGACTAAATGCGCAATGTTAGCGTGACTATGCATAAAGCGGAATGATTGCACATTTTTATCAACTAAAAAACAAGAAATTGTTGCACAAGGTAAAATTATACATACAGGCTCAAATATATACCCCTACTAATATTTGGTTGAATCTTCCTTAGCAAACTGAACCTCAACCAGATGCTTTTGCTGACCCTCAACAAGCTTCTGGCTTAATTCTGGCTAGATATTTCACTGCTCAAGTTCCTCTAAATTGGTTGGTTTCTTGGTTTGGACCTAAGTTTTAAGCATAGTCCACAAATTTTCAATAGGGTTGAGGTCAAGGCGTGTGGAAGCCAATTCCAGATGGTTAATGTTAGCCTGCTTTATCCATTTGAGTTTGGGATCATTGTCCTTTTGGAAAATCCGATTGCCACCTAGCTGTTGATTTGAGGTCACATTGAAGGATTGGAGGTAATCCAAGCTGTCATACATACTGTTACAATGGTGACCATATTAAACCTGGCTAAAGTTCCACCTTATGAGGTCAGCATTTATTCAGGTAACGTCTGTGAACCGAAATCTCAGGCTTCAGACTGCTCTACATACTCCCCATGTATGACGTCAAAGAGAAGAGGGACATCCTTACTATGGAAATCTCATTCAGGAGCAGCAGCTGTGCACTTATAAACCTGCTGTTCACATCTCTTGTTTGCAAAGTGCAGCCAATCAAAAGAAAGGAAGAGAGAAAAGCAGCTAAATCAGCTTGTCTCAAAGCCAAATATAAGAATTTGTCAATTTCAATTGTAAAATTTGCAAAAACAAATATACTAAGCTGGAAATATCTGTCCTAAAGAGGCTTGAATGCACGTCTCGTTTCACTTACCGTCTCGTTGCCAAACAAGATGTCGACATAAGGCATAACCTTCATCAAGGGCTCTTTAAAGAATTGGCTGATGAATGGTGCCGAGAGGTTCATGCAAAAAATTTTGTTCTTATCGGAAGCGTGTCTTGCCACCTTGACGATCGACTCCGGGGACACAGTGAGGAAAAAACCCTGAAACAAGAGAAAATATTTACTACATTATAATTTCGTGGGTTTGACTGACTTCAGCTAAATCAAACAAATTAATCTGTACAGTGCCTCCGCACAGGCAGAATTATCAGTGTTTTGACAACGGTACATAGGCCCAGAAATGACTGAACTGTAACGGGCTCCTGTGAACTGAAACACTTCCAACAGCTAATTTGTAGGTTTTGGATTCTGACGAGGTAGTTTTAGGGTGACATGGCTTGATAATCTTGAAATAACATAGCAGCCAAAGGGCAGGAAAAGGAAAAAAAGAAACTGCAGTGCTCAAACACTTATCTGAAATGGTTTCTTAGAACATAAGCGGAGCAACAAAGAAGAGGAAAAAGGACAGGAAAAAATCCATCCAGGACAAAGCCTGTGGCTGAGCTCCAAGGCTTGTACTGGAGGAAGCAACATGCACATATCCGATGATAGGGCGAACAAAAGTCTTGTCTGGACTCTCCTTACTTGGAAACAAGAGAGGCAGGCCCACTCATTGTGTGAATGAATACAAATCAGGTAAGAAAACACCTTTGTGTTTCAGGTGGAAACCTGAAGCGAGACTCTCCTGCAAGCCACACAAAAACACTCCTCCTTTGATACTGATCTTCTTAACCTTGTTTTTCAGCAACAAGCTGCTCTGTAAAACCACTGTGTCACAATAGGGGCAAAGGGGAGAAGGGGGGGGGGGGCAAGTTTCAGCTCAGTGATACATTTAATCTTGCTGAAAAGCTTCCATTGTAGACTACAGTGCAGTTCTCATTAAAGCACTATGACATTTGCAGCAATAGAGGAGCGACCTCTATGAAAAAGAACAGGGTATAATACCAGTGAATAGAGGGTGACTGTGTAGTCAATCAAATGTACAAGGCATTACAATGCAGCCGTGCTGAGGTGAATTTTTTTTATTATGCATTCATGTGTCATTCTGCTCTCTGGCCAGACATTTTTGTTCCTCTGATGAGCTTGTACGTCCTGCGGGCGTTTTTCTCGGGGGGAAAAAGTCTTCAGGTTGAGGCTCAGGTCATCCTGTGGTTGCTGGGTCACAGTACCATCTGTCGAAGACTAAAAAGGTGTTTTCAATGGGTCCGCCGGCACAAAAAGAACTCACTCTGGGCTAATGGCCCATCACTGACCCTGACATTTTTCTTTTGCGGTGTGCCAATGTGTCAGAGGAAGGGGAGATTGTTTTCTGACACAAATGGTCTTTTTTGGTAGTTGAAAATAAACTGTCATGGTTACCGTAATGTTAACGCTGATCAAAGGCCCGTGGCTCGATCAAATATCCCGAGGGGTGGTGAACTTTAAAAGCCAGCTTTCTCTAATCACACACTGGCTCTGTGTAATTTACTTCTAACCTCAGTACCACTGCCAGTGCTATTGCATTAAACTGCTCAGAAATGCAGCAGATTAAGTGATGTTTGAGTGGATTATAAGCTTGAAATACTAAAAAAATTAATTTATACTTGTTAAACCTTCAAGTCCATTTTGGTGCTTTGGATAAACTTTAACCTCAATGCATTATGTTAATTGTCTAATTAGCACGATATGTTTATTAATATGTTATTAATGCTATACAGTTTTACTAACAGACATCTGGTTAGGATGTTTCAGAGAAGAGATGTTTCACGGGCTATGAACAGCACCTCAGTATGTGAATGTAAACAAACACATAGGAGGAAGAATAGGTGACAGGGACACATCGAGAAGATGACAGCCAGGAGGAGAAAGAAGCCTTCACTAAAGGGTGAAGGGTGACTACTGGTATGAACTTTGTTTAACTGGGTGTCTGCATAGCCATTTTTATTTCTGAGAAAAAGCTATTAGTATACTAGTCTGGTAAAAAGTGTAATGTTTATGTAAATTATTTATTACTTTGGGTAACAGTATATATTACTGTTACATGCACACACAGGTAGATCCTAGGGTCCTTGCAGGTTCTGATCTGCCTAGCCACCACCTAGCAATGGGCGAAAATGACTCACTTTTTTTGCATTTCTGTACCTAAAACGTTCTAAAAACATATAATTTTTCATTTCAATGCAATAACATCTCATTTATACACACAAAAGCTGATATATGCATGCCTTGCAACCATTTAGCAATAGGCTAAAATGACCCCTTTTTTATGATATTGCGGATATTGTAAACACCCCTTTGTTTTATTCATGGGCATGTAAAGCAATCCTTGTGAATTAAAAGCTCAATCTGTGGAGGCTTTATTTTCCACTCTTGACTACCAAACTCACTCTTCAAAGAGCTGTAGCATCCTTAGTCTTAAGCATGCGATTTAGCTTGGAACACAGTAGCCCCTTCCTCCTATTGTTATTCAAACCTCCTATTTACGAGGGGCAGCCAATCAGAAGAAAGATGGCTTAAAGAGAGATTGGCTTTAACAAAGTTAAGCTGAGGATCAGTATAAGATAATTAAGGGTTATTTTAAACTATGGCTCTTAAAAGCTTCTCTAGCTCAAAAATAAGAACAAGTGGCTCTGAAAAGATCAGTCAGATAGAGAGTGAATGGAAAATACATCAGACCACCCTCCTGAAAAAAGGAATTAAATGATAGACACACAGACAGATAGATGATCTAACTCCGCTCCAAACTACAGGAACCCTGCAAAACAGTCCAACATAAACTATAATAAAGTAAAGCAAAGGAAAATAAAGAGTTTTTATGTAGTCTTTTAACATCTGTCAAAAAACTCAGCTTTGAAGCACAAAAATCCACTTAAAATATTATATAGTGTACATTATATTGCAGGAATCCTGCTCATAAAAACCATGTAGGTCGTTTCTTCCAAACGACACACCAATCTTGTGGCTTGCGGGGAGAAAAAGTCAGACTTTGAGGCATGCAAAATTCCAGTTATCATCAGTAGTCTGTGCTGACTACGCAACGGGAGAAGTTAAGTCTTTAACACTGCGACGCAGATCGTGTATCACGAATACCAGATCTAGTTTCCCAGGTGTCAGAGAGCTCTGTGAAGTGGGGTGACGATCACATTTCCAGGTCAAGATGATCAAAGTGCTGGGTACACTTCGTACAAATTCCACCCAGGCACAACATTCAATAAAGCCTTCAGAAATGCATTTTCCTGGCAGACAATAATGCAGAGCGATGTTTGGCCATGTCAAGTGGTAATTTGAGGGAAGAGCTGGAAAGGCACAGCATCCATTTTCAATGTTTACGCTAAAAAGAGGAATGACTTACACTTTAGGCAGAGAAAGAAAATGTCTAAATGCTACTCTGAGATGAAATTAGTGGTAATCTAACCATAGAGGTCCTAACCAGCAGCAGCAGCAGCACGCTATCACACTTCCTCTGCATTGTATCAGTGTTTTCCCTGGGGCTGCTCACATCTGAAAAGCTGGGTGTGATGGATGGCATGGTGTCACTGGGCTTAAAATAAAAGTGGACATCTGAAGGGTAAAAATGATCTATTTTGGGAAGGGCATTTTCATTTGCGCCAGCAGCAGAGGTGGTCATGGAAAAGAAAAAGCTTCTTTTTTTTTAGGTCTAATTTAATTCTGCAGGAATAAGGGGGAGTGTTCAAAGTAGTGTGTCGTGAAGGTTTTATTTGACACTTCCTATTACTCAGGAATGATGGAAAGAATTTAAACTATCACCACCTCAGTGAAAGAGTAATTACATCCATGGCAATTGCGCTAAATTTAATCAAATCTCGAGATCTTAGTTTTATTTATAAAACCACTAATCACAGATTTGTAGAGGATTTTCTCAATATTTCCATATGTATGAAATGAGCATATCCAATGTGTAAAAGGTTTCTTGTAGTGATAAACACAAAGAAATGCTAACATTGCTGTCGCCTGCTGCCCTAGAGATCTTTGTTACATCTTTTATCTCACCACTTCACAGTTTAGCTTCACTTAAAAGGCCAAAGTTAAATTTTCCAGGTACAGCAGGCAGCTGTTATGATATTTTGACTGCCAAGCAACAAATGGCAGAGAAACAATATTAGCAACTAGCTGCTGGTGTAAACACATATGTCCCTCAGGAAGTGGTGGACCAATATTAAATAGAACATACACTGCATTGCCAAGAGTATACGCTCACCCATCCAAATCACTGGATTCAGGTGATTCAATCACTTCAATGGGCCACAACAGTGAGCTGTTAGTTGTACTGTAACTAAGTGGAAGTGACTGGGAACAACAGCAATTCAGCCATGCAGTGGTAGGCCATGTAAAATCACAGAGTGGGGTCAGCAGATGCTGAGTTTGCCAGCTTTCTGCAGAGTCAGTCACTACAGACCTCCACACTTCACGTGGTCTTCAGATTAGCTCAAGAACAACGCATAGAGAGCTTCATGGAATGGGCTTCATGGCTGGGCAGCTGCATCCATGCCTTACATCCCCAAATGCAATTTAAGTGTTGGATGCAGTGGTGCAAAGCATGCTGCCACTGGACTCTAAAGCAGTGGAGAAGTGTTCCCTGGAGTGACGAATAATACCTCTCTATCGGGCAGCCTGGTGGCAGCCAATGCAATCACAAGGTAGTTTTCAGTGCAGTTCCCTCTGGGAACAGTCATTGTTCTGGCCAACCAGTTGGGCAATATGTATTGTTCCCAAGCAACTGGAAGTTGCCAGGGAATCGCTGACGTGATTGCTCGTTGCACATCTCTTTGGAAGTGGTGGTCACATGGTCCACCCAGGCTATGGCTAGATCTCAAAAGCAGTTGTTTGCAAATACGGTCATCGCATGAACTTCTATATTTTTTCCCCCACTGCGATCCTTTGTGGCCAACAGAAGAACTTGTGCGCTGTGCTTGAAAATACAAATCATTATTCTAGCTGTGTGCCTTCACCCTGTTTAGCACAATGTCACACTAGCCGACTACAAACCACATCATCGCTCTGATACACTGCTCACAGTTTGTGATCTTGCTGCTCGATTTCTATCTATTACCCAAACACGAGCAGCGGTTTCACATGCTTTTCTTTTTTCCTAGTTTCAGCAGAGGGCGGCCTAATGTGACTTGAGACCCTCAATTCAAGTAAAGAAAAGCTTCAATCACACAAAAAGTCTATCATGCCATCAGAATAAAAACCTGAGAGTCCTCTTTGAGCTGCCAAATGTAAAGAGTAGACAAGAATGGAGTTAAAGTGTAGAGCTGGAGAGACATTTGACAACTAAGAGCAGCTACAAGACTGCAGCATTCGACTAAGACCTGCATGAAATCAGACACAGCAGCACGATTTCAATTTTTAAAAAACATTTTTTGGCATTTACTCCAGCGATACATTACCTTTTTCATAGCAAAGCCCTGCAAGCTAACCTCCAGTGTTTCAAAAAACTCCCAGGCCATGCTATCCCTGTCATTATCATAGACAGCCCCCCCCCCCTCACGCTCTCTGGTGCACAGGGTTCATTACACAGAATTAGATGTCACACAGATCAGAGCGCCCGTGATGCCACACAGTGCTCTCCTCCTCTGTTATCTCTGTAAAGCACCGTTGCGAGGTGGATCGATAGCTGAGGTTTGGAGCTTCATTAGCTCAGTATGACTCCATCTCCATCAAGACACCTCTGGTATGCTACGCTAGTGTCGCGAGATATATTTTACTCCCCGATCGTGAAGGTCGTGCTGTTTTACACACAAACACACGGGGGACAAACAAGGCCTTTCACACCTACTGTGCTGTGGGGTAGTGGAGCTGTGGGTGAATCTGTGTTAGGCTCTGGCTCAATAGACAGGAGAAAGAATGATGACAAATAAACAGAGGTAAGTGATTAATGGTGTCACAAAGTGCCTTGAGTGGAGGGGAAAAAAATTACAAGGATGAAAAGAGCTAATTTAAGGCTTTTCATTTCAAAGGAAAATGAGCGCTACAAAACAACTGGGATTTTCACAATGCTAATGATGTTTTGTTTGCATTGAAACGGCCAGTTGGTTTCATTTGGAAACAAGTTCAATTAAACCAACAGAGAAGATAAATGTGTAACAACCTCACAACATGATTGAGCATTCACCGCCCTTTTAGGATGTTTGATCTGACTGCGAGGCAATTCAGGCGCGCTGATAGCATCTGCCTCTTCTTCTTCTCTTCCATTAAGAATCATGTTCTGGTGAAGCTTATCAGACATCTAGGAATTCATTCACTTCTTCTGAGGGAGGCTGGAGGGAGGCCAACTGTACTGGAAACAGAAGGGAGGGCCCATCTCTCTAAAGGACGCTTGGAGATGAGGAAAAGGGGGCTATCATGTCAGCCGGCATCCCCGGGGCAACATAAATGTGCCACGAATGCTAGTCTTAACAACTGGGCAGAGACATCGCTTACTGACTCCTGCAGGATTTATTCCTAAAACATTTTCTCTGGTTTAAATATTACTCATTTTTTAAACTGGTGGATATTTTTCCCTGATGTTAAACAGGTCTCTTGAGGTATTTGTGAAATATAGAGATGCTAGAAGCTAGAAGGTCAGAACCAAATATACTCGGTCATCTTCATCACACAATAAAGCCAACATCTGACGGGAGGGTGTGTCACACCACAAGCCTGTATAACCATCAGAGGCAGCAAAGACTAAGGTAGTAGCTAAAAAAAAAGAAGAAAGAGGAGGTTTTAACCTCAAGTTTAGGTTAAGGTTCGCTGGCATCACAACACTGGAACAATTGGTTTGATACAAGCGGTATCTCACTAAAAGTAATTCAAGATCAGCTTCAGGGTCTCTTCAGATGGCTGCCTTTTGCTCTCCCGTTAAGCTCTGCAGTTTCAAAAATGTGTTGGCCAGGGGAAAAGGCCAACTTGAGCAGGGGAGCAGGATGCCAAGGAATGTACTTAAGATCTAAAACAGACAAGATTTAAAGCCAAGAGCATTTAAATGCCAGTACTAATCCACAGAATAATTCACTGCATAGCACAAAATGACTCTCCCTTACAGATACCATATGGCACCTATACGAAGGCAAAAAATATGGCAGGAGAGACGCTTCCCTCTGTTAAAGCTGCGCTGTCTATGTGATGAAAGAGCGAACCGAGCTCCTCTGTCTCTCACTTCCACTTGCATAGCAAGTCTATATATTTTACCCTCTCTGGTTCCCACTGTTGTTCTTGCCTCCATCATTGGGAGATTAGCCCAGAACAAACTGTTTGGTTTGCAGGGAGTTAAAATTTGCTAATGCATACACTCTCAAGTGTCCTTGTCTGCCACACTGCACTTAATTAGCATTTTAGTGTGAACAGTTTCTCTCTCCTCCAGTACCTCTGAAGAGGAAACATCACTCTGGCTCACACAAAAACACACATGAAAGTTGGGCTCCTGTAGTTTCTTTCGCGACTCGAGAACAGGACGGGGAATGGAAAAGAGAGTTAGTGGGGGTCGATGGAAAAATGGGATAAAAGTCTGCCATCTGAAAACAGATGTTGGGGCTCCAGAGTTGTCTCTTCTGAAGCGGCTTGAAAGGACGTATTAATATATGGGTCAGATGTATAAAGCTGAGGTTCAGTGTCTGAGCGTCGACACTGCGCAGGGGTTTCCAGTTTCAGTGACTCGGAGGTTGTGCACAGACAGAAACTAAATCTCCACAGACATTCCTGCTGCCGGGAAGTGAACATTTCCAAATGTACCACTCTTGTGGATGTAAATGAATTAGTGCACTTAACTCGAACACAAAAAAACGAAGAACCGAGGAGACAATCTTTCACTGTTCAGAGTCCAGTGAAAGCTAGCGCACCAGGTTGGAAAATTACAGGTAATTGCTGAAGCCATTGAATCCAGTTTGGTTTTGGTTGAAAGACTAAAATAACAAAGCTCTGATTGCTGAAAAGACAAGGGCAGGGAGCTTGGAGGCCCCATTGCTAAGAGTTAATTTGATACATATTTCTCCCTCTTGAAATGTCTGAGGTACTGGCAAGAGACGACGAAAAGAAGAAAAAAAACTGAGTGAGAGAGAGGGTGAGACCCCCGCTCTCCCTGCAAATACTATCCATCTGCCATATTACATTTAACCAGCATGAGAAGCTAAGGGAGCGCCCTTGCACAATATTGTGTGAAGGCTGTCAAACTCAATGCAGGAGCTCGGTGCCCACTGCTCAGAGCTGAGGACACAGGGCCGCTTAAATTCAGTCTAATAATAACTTCTGACTGTGTGCTTAGCACCAGGAGAACATGTGGTGGGAAAAAAGAGCTTTTAATTATTCATGGCTGCTTAAAAAACTAAAAAAAAATGAAGAAAAAAAACCATCTAATTGAAACTGTGATATGATGACCCCGTGAGAAAAACACCAACAGCTTCCAGCCTACCTTTTTGAACAGTTTTTGCCTAATAAACAAATCAGAGTTATTCAAAATGAGCAGAGTAAGTTGGAAGCTGGAGGAGAAGCAAATAAAAATCCTGTCTAGAGAACATATTTTCTAAAGCGTCAGATTTTAGATGATTTCCAGTAATTTTATTGACATTTCAAAAAATATTTCAACATTTATTCTTTAAACTCAAGTGATTTCTGCACTTTTTGCACTTTTATTAAGACTTTAAGCAAGTGGCCAACTTCAGGGCTGATGTGGAAAAGCCAAAACCTGTGACTCTTCTAATGGCTCAGTCACACTGTGGTAAACAACAGGACAACAAACTTCCATCTGCAATGAAAAATCATGGTTGCCTGGTGGATGCATTGCTGTCGGAGACTGAAAAGTAGCTGAGTGACCTCACTTGGTGGGAGACGACCTGTCTCCAAATAATTGTCATCGACACACTCATCTGCCTGCGCTCCTGGGTGTTCAGGGTGCTAGTCTATTCTTTACATCACTTCCTCCATTCCCACACCATTACTCTAGACCAATCATTTTATTGCCTACCTTTAGTGCTCTTCTGTCATTCTGACTATCATCCGTACGACTTGCTTCCCTCCTCTCCACCTCACCCTTGTCACTCACATCTAAGCCTCCATCTTCATCTACACCACCACCAGTGTGCAGACTCTGGGAGGTCCAATCCTAATTCCTATCACTGCCTGACTCCTTTCTGCAATGACGATTCATTGGAGTCTAATTGCAAAACAGGTTAGTAATCAAAGTTTGCAGTCAAGTAAGTAAGTTAGTAAGTTAGTAAGTCAACCTTCCAAATGATCTTCTCCCTATTGAAGTGGTTGTGTTCTGGTTATATTCCTATATAAAGGCAGTTTTGCTGAGCACCTGTGTCCCATTCAATTGCAAACTAATGGCACACTGACTCCGTCTTGTGTTGCCGTTTTATTGTTTTCTTAATGCACCGAAATTGCTTTGAAGATGACTGCTAGTGGCTGCGGACTTGATCCTCATCCTCGGAGCAAGTGCAGTCGACTTGATCGCAAGTTGACTGCACGTGGTCGCAATAATTTCTGTCGTGCTACCTAGTGTGACAGTAACATAGTAGCTGATTGTAAATGGCTCCAAAAATGAGTCAATAGCCCACACTGCGTAACTGAAATGACTTAAATTAATTTGACTAAAAGAAACAAAACATGGAAGAGAACTATAATCAAACCAATGCTGCAAATAATAATAAATTTCCTTACTGATTAATTATTCAGTGGGCAATAAATCAAATATGCTTTCCTCGAAATTCTATATCCACAACTTTAAAGTAATAAACTCGTAGCAAGAGTTGAGTATCATCAGACCACTGTGACAAACCCGGTGCTAACACTCAGTACTGGTAATGCTACAGCACTAAAATCAAGTTCAGAAGAAATCAATTGCCTGGAGGCAAGAAGTGTGAACTTTCATACCCTAAGCCCAATTTCCTTGAAAGTGGAGGTTCTAAATCAAATCAAGTCGAGCCAATGCACCATGGAATTATGCAAAAAATGACAAAGCTATACGAAGTGACAACTAGGAAGAAATACTGCCAAGGCTAAGAAACTTCTGAGCTTGTTTATTCACTCCACATGTTTTTTATCTTTCTTGTGCCGAGACGCTACAAGTCAGCTCCGATCGGCTCTGTTTATATTTAAACCATGAGGGAGAAATATCGAATGCGCATAGATGACGTAAACATGCATGTAAGGAAAGGGGGGGCACTCATCTGAAGTTTACTATACTCGTACATGCAAGAATAAAATCTTTAAAGGCTCATGATGCTATGGGGTTTTGATTTTTAAGAGAAGGAGGTCAGTTTCAGCTACAACTTCACTGCTGCCGAGTGGAGAGTGCTTCACTACCTGAGCACGATAATCACGCTCCGTGGAAATTATCTCAGCGGGCGAAAAAAAAGTGAAAAACACTGAAGGAGCTTTTAACTTTTTAAAGTAAATGCAATAATACCATTAAAAGTTCTTGTATTTATAATCTGTCTGGGAGCCATTTTCAAAGTTATTCCTCTCCATTGCTTTAAACGGACATTTTCCTTCCTCAAAGCACTGAAATATTAGTATTGTAGGGTACTAAGAGCTTCTTGCACTTGAGAACAGCATCTCGGGCTAAGATGGATATAATGACAGCCAGAAAATGAGCCTTTCTTAAGCTGCAAACAAAACCTTAAAATCCCCAAATTCAGATGCTACTGGTAGGCGTCGGCATCGCTTGCCAAAAGTAACGGGGTGAAGAAAATGTGTTAGATGTTAAATTACAATTGTCCAGAGGCATTCGCATGCTGCTCGGCTTTGATAATTCTGACTGAGAGACTTATTAGTCGCAGTGTGTTTGATATTACCTCTCTGTAGGACAAGATGACTAATGCATATCAGTGACTTATTTCAAGGAGATATACTGGATTATAGAAGGTTAAACCAGTGATATTTTAATCTGGGGCTAAATAAAAATGAGCCTAAAAATTAGTTACCATTGTCACCGGGCGACTCAGACCTAAAAGGTTTTTCATGCCTCATGTGTGCATCATGAGTGCTTCTAGATCTTTGGGATGTTTAATCCTATATTGGCTGTGGTATTAATAACATTTACAGCTGTTTTGGTTTTGTTCACTCAAAAATAATAATATACATTAAAAAACATTTCCATGCATTGCCGGAGTGCAAATACTAGCAGCAGGAATGCACCGAGATAAACAGTTGGTAAAAACAGTTGGATGGCAAAGCACAACGAGATGATGTGAGAAAAGTACTATTTAAATCTCAGATGAACAAAAGTACAATTTGCATTTTCTTTCACTGACCTTCAGTTAAAATTAGAGCTACATTTGGATGGGAGCTTTGCTACAGATCTAATGCTTTTTCCTGATGCAATTTTTGCAACTCTCCAGCGCAGCTGATGTTTTAATCAAGTTTGTTTCCACTGCACTGTCTCGCTTTTTGCTTTTATTAAGACATCAACTTTCTCACCTCAGTGTCGAAAAACATTCTCGCTGTATTTTGAATTTTACTTTGTAAAATGTATTTATTTATTTTTAAATGGATATAAATGCACTTTTTTCTCTCTAATCTCTGTTTTCTCCACATAACAAACACTCAAATATATTGTTAATTTCATCTCATTTCTCATGTTTTATCCAAGTAACCCTAGCTTACTAATAAAAATGCACATGTTATGGGCTCCACACCCAGGGTTGGCACATGCCATATGAGCTGAACAGCCAACTAACATGGACAGGGAGACACTGGGCTCAAGTTGCTTTGTAATCTCCAGAGGTTATAGACTACAATGCACCACCTAGAGTAGGGCTGTTCGATATAACGATATATATCGGATGACGATATAAAAACGCCTATCGTTTCATTTTACGCTATCGTTTGTTTCGTGGTGTCGCAAAATAAACTGTTTACGGAAATATTTTTTCATGGTTTTGATGGCCACTGTAGTGGCTACATTAATTTCTTAAAGTTCTCTCTTTCTCTTATATTTTATATAACCACACTACGGACGGACAAGCGCCTGTGTGCCCTTTTGTTTTGGACACCATCGCGTGTCCGCTTGTTTATGTTCCACATAAACCTTTCACAATAAAGCTCAAGATCCTGTTGAGACTTTTCAAAATAAACTGAATCACGTGAAAGAGCAGATTATTTACGGATGAGAAGTAAAAAAGAGCCGCCAGGTGCTAAAAAAATAAACCTTAGACTCAAACGTTAGAACAGGCTTTTCCCCGCAGCACGCCGTGTAATAAATACTCACAAAGAAAACAGCGGCTGTTACAACTTATGTCTAAAAATGTATCGTTTCATGCATCGGTTAAAACACTCGACTCCAGCTACATGACGCGCAGCTGGAAACACTTCCCGCAAGTTGAGCTGCCCGAGATTCACAGAATTTACAGAAAATGTTACATTTTTGTGATTTATATCGTTATCGGGATGATAGATGTCTTATATCGGGATATGAGATTTTGGTCATATCGCACAGCCCTAACCTAGAGTCAATTCTACCCACCTTTACATATCAAATTTAAGAATAAACAAACGACTTTAAACCAAAATCATGAGCCGGTATGCATTATTGTAACTAAACACGCATAATACACCCATACAGAAATACACTTGTCTCGGTTAAGGTCGGAGTTCATGATTCAACAATAAGGAAGAGACTGGGCAAAAATGGCATCCATGAGAGACTTCCAAGGTGAAAAATACCTCTCATACCAACAGTCAAACACGGTGGTGGTAGTATTATGTTTGGAGCTGCTCTGCTACTATCTGCTCTCTACCAGAAAATCCCAAAGGAAACCATCAGTTTGGGTCCTGAAGCTGAAGGTTATGCAGCAGGACACTGGACAGTTTAGGTCTGGAAAGGCCAGGTTAAAGTCTGGATTCAAATCCAATTGCGATGCTTTGGCACGACCTTAAACAGGCCGTTCATGCTCGAAAACCCTCCAGTGTGGCTATATTCAAACATTTCAGCAAAGAAGAACGTGCCAAAATTCCTCCACAACAATGTGAAAAACTTGTTACCAGTTGTTGTAAAAATGTAGAAATCAGCAAGGGGGGAATATATATTTTGCAACACCATAATTGCAAAATTATTAACAGATACAATAACTTGAGAATCCATTTGTTAAAGTTAACCCACAGAGTCAGTTTTAGTCTCTAACAAACCACATCCCAACTAATTTACTTCGATAAGTAACAAACCGAGAACTCGTAGTTGTGGTGACAAAGTAAAAGCCTTTACATTATAAACCTCTTCAGCCAAGATAGCAGAGAAGGCCAGTCACTCTCCGGCCGGATTTATTATGACGAGAGCCTCTCAGACAGACAGAGAGTCAGCCTCGGCTTCTACAACCACCATCCATTTTTCTAAAATTTCAAAGTGCTTGAGATTTCTAAGTGGAGCAGTCTAAATGAAACACACGGGACGTGGAGTGCAATATGTGTGAATCCTCTCTCAATAATGTGCCCATACGTGCCAGTGTTTGGCGACTGGAGGATCCTTCTCTTTAAAGAAACAAAGAAACATTAACAAAAAAAAAAATGTGGTATCTAACGTGTCAGTCTGGTTGAAAAGTATCCATTACTTAATATACACCCACACTTCTCAGAGCTGAGCTGCAACATGAAAAATTACCACTTAAGGGAAAAATAAACGTATAAAGCTGGTCTGAGGAGCAGGAGGTGGAAGGTTGCCTTCTAATTGCTGGAGGGGAGAGAAACCATGTTAGAGTAAACAAAGTCTGATCGATGGTGGGGATTATATCAGAAAGAGCCTTTGGCCTTTGGCCAAGACGAGCAAACACACTGGTCTCTGTCTCCGCTACAGATGGAAAAAATTGCCAAGGCAAGAAGCTGGAGAGTTAAAAGCATTATATTTCACAGGGGTGGGGGTGGTGGAGGGGCAGACAGAGAGTAGTACAATGCCAGATATGACATGTAGCCAACTATATCATGTCTTGGCTATTTGTATCAGACAGAAATGCCAGTAGATAAGAGAGCAGTGTTGTGAGTGTTATGGAAGGCTGTTCCGGCTGGAGGCTTAGCTTTAGGTCAGGCTATACTCCCACAGCGCTGCAGTGTTGTGTGTGAAACCTCTCAATCACCGCACGCACAAGTCCAACGCGCTGTTAGCTGGTCACGGCCGGGGAGAAATGTGTTCTGTACACTCTCGGCTTCAATGTGGCAATTGCAATTCACATAAGCCACTTAAGGAAATCTGCAGCAGGAGAGAAAAAGGTATAGAACTGAGAGGGGGGGGCTTACGAGTTACTCGAGTCTTTTAAAGACCGAGGCTCGTCATCGGGTCGGGTTTCCTTTTTTTTTTCTTTTCCATCAAGTCTTCTAAATGAGTTCACTTCATTGCTTTTAACCTCCTTTAAAGGTATTAAGTGTGAAAATAACATAATTAATCACTTCTGCCTGAAACATGTTTAATTTCAAGATGTAATATGAGCAAAAGTGCTTTTCTATTTAAAAAAAAAAAGCATGTGCAAAATTTAAGCTATTCTGCCTGGGATGTCATTCAGTGCAAAACGAATACTAATGACTTTTGAATCCATTCAGTGACTCGCTTCAATTTGTGATTTATATTAATAGCCCGTGTATTGCTTTCTCCACATCCAACAGTGCCGTGTTCTGCTAAATTTCACCATAATATTCATGTCGATAAACAGGTGACGACTTGGAGAAAGGGCTGATTATATTTGCTAATCCCCAAAGAAATTAGGCGAGATTGATGAATGCGTGCATATACTCCACACAAAGCCTTGGGAGTCTCTAAAAGCTGTTACCATGGTGGTATCCCATTAGAATAACAAACATTTCCCCTGGATGTTTAACATCGCTTCCCAGTGAGCAAAGCCCTCCCTAAACCTCCCCTCTCTCTCACTCTCTCTCAAGCACCTGCCTTCACATTTTCCACTTCTAAAATTCCACCAGCCGCCTGGAAAAAAAAAAGGGAAGGGAAGGGTGAAATATGAAATACAGTTAGGAGAAAACTTGAGTGCCAAAAAAAGGACTTTTCTTCAAACCCGTAATAACTTTCCATGGGAATAAGTAGAAACTTAAAAAGAATAACACTTCCCCTTGATTTTCTACTTCTACCACTTTTTTAAGCAGGCAGTGAATTTCCTGGAGTGATAAGGGCTTAGCCAATGTAATCCTCAGAGGACCCTTCTCTGGCATGCCAGGAATCAAGAAACCTTTCCTCTCCCGCTCAAAAAAAAAAAAAAAAAAAAAAGACAGAGAGGGAGAGAGAGAGGCGGCAACAGTAGGTTTGGGAACAAGGAGGAGAGGCAGCCAGCATGCCATCTCCCGCACATGCTGGCGAATGCAAATTAGCATGTGTGGAAAGAGCAGCCGGACTCGCCTCAGCTGGAGATCAACGGAGGAATATTGATATGACAATGCAAGGAGCTTCCCTGACACAGACAGCAGGGGCCACTGAGGATGCTCTAATTGGCCTCATGCAAAGAAAAGGGTGGGATTGGCAGGGCTGTGGGGGCAGCCATAAATGTTTCACAGAGATTGATTCATTATCAGTTTGCTCAACAGGCTGGGTGGGCCTCGTAAAAGTGTTACATCTTCAACTGGTAGCATGTAAGTCACTGGCACCGCGACAGGACAGAATATATCATCCTGACCTTTCACTTCAGATATTGAAATGAGAGCCTGAAACATGACTTGCCACACCGCAGGACTACCACTCTTGCATTTCAAAATTGCAGACTGCAGAAGGCTAGTGCGATGATAGGTGACAGCGCGAGGGAAAACATTAATAATTTACCAACGCCTCCTCTGTCAGGATGTGCGGCGCTATGATGTGCTTTTTTCCCCCCTTACGTTAGACGGCAAAGCTGGCGGGGCAAGTTTGAGGTGTAAATATTCTTTTTGATTAAGATCCTACTACATTGTTGTGAGGGGGAAAAAAGCAGGCCTAAAAAGTTTGACAAATTAACCAATTTCCTGAGTTTTGTAACTTCTGGTTTGCATTACTGCCCAATTAACGGCTTCTGTATCATTAACACTTACGCGCACAACACCAACCTCTACGACTGCTACACGAGCGCTCGTAAAGATTTACAGCCAAACTCTCTTCCGTCTTTTAATGTGGTTAAACAAGTCATTTTCTGCCCAGTGATAAATGTGCCCAAATTATTCAATATCCCTGCAAAAAAATAAAAAAATAAATAAACGTGTGTGTTAAAAAAGAACCGAAGGCTTCACAGGCACGCTGATCACTGGAAGCCATTTAAGAGCCGTGAGAAAGGCAGTTGAGCATCTCAGCTTCTCGCTGGGTGGTTGGTTACATGTGGCTGACACATTTGCATCTTCAAAAGATGCACACAGACAACCTCAATATGTGTCAGAATGTCTGGGCGGCATGTGGAAAACCCCCGTCCTGCCTCTGAAGAGGTTTCCTCCCCCCTCTCAAAGACTATACGACATTTCGTTGTCCTTTATCTGTCAAGCAGTTGCTTCGAAAAAACTGAACTGTAAACACGTTGCTTGGACTGGATGCACAGAAAGCAGTTGCTGCGTGCGCTGCGGCGCTGTCTGCTCTGCACTAAAACCAAAAAAGACGCTGCAGGAAACACCAAATCAGGAGCCATTACACAGCAACAAATATGACAGGAACAGTGCCTCGCATTATTTGAGCTCCAAGACTCATTCACTCAGTGTCTCTTCCAATGAGCGTGAACAATGCAAGCAGAGTGTGCATTGTGCTGCAGAGCAGGAGACTGTTCCTCTGAATTGGGGGTAAATTACAAAAGAGGCCTGTGCAAATTAGACGTGATGGCTTCATAATACGTCTGAAGTGTCAGCTTCTCCAGAAACTTATCCCCAGGCTACACTCACGGATCGGCGCTTTGAACTTCCAATTATTGCTGCCAAACTGCAGCAATCACCACGCTGTAAAACAATGATTGTAGCACTGCAAAAACACACAGGATCAATCCTGTCTCATCAGGGTTTACCGACTCAAAATATGCACTCATTACACGGTGCAGGTAATCTATAGACATAAGGAAAACACATATCCAACCTTTTGGCTTTAAACACAGTAGCGTGCAAGTCTTTACTTTTCCTTTCTGATGCAACTTTTCGAATCGCGGTCCTCGAAGAAGATTAATATCTCTGAAGTGCTTGTAGTGGTTTTAATCCTGGGAGACCATTTGTTACAGAAGGAAGAAGAGGACCGGAGGGAAACAGCTGTATTTCAAGAGGAAACATCTAGAGCTAGTGCGCCCGCCTGCTATTCATTTGCTGAGGGAATATATTCAAGTGCTATCACGGTTCCATAAGATTACTGCACAGAGAGGACTCGTAAACAGAAACACAAAACCCGAACAGGATCTGGCAAATGTGTGCAGCTGCTAAGCAATTTCATATTACAATATGACCTCTTACTCATGTATAATTCTGCTGGCGAAGAAATAAATTACCTTTGCAATTTGGGACACCTCCAAAGGTGCTACTGGGTGCCATTTGTCTGCAATATGTTCGGAGATTGTGAGGCTGCAAAAACTGAAAAGAGAGGCTAAACCCAGGCGGGATGACCGGGTCGAACACCTCAGTTGATCCGGAAAAAGTGACCACGACGGATGAATAGAGTGAGACAGAGAGTAAAATGGAGCCCAGGGAGGTGGGGGGTGGAGGTGGGGGGTGGATGCTGACAGAAAGGAAAGAAAAATGCTTCCCGTAAACACACACCAAGAATTATTTACTCACAAGACTAAACATTAAACAGTCTTCTCATCCGTAATTAAGCCTCGTTTTTATTTCCCAGTGACAAGTAAGCAATATACATGGGACGTCTAGTTGAGATGCATCAATATTGTCTCCTCAACTCCGCCTGCTACATAATTAATACACGCACTGACATGACATGGATATGATATGACAAGAGTATCAGAGGCGAAGACTTCGAAAAAGAGCTGAGTGGATGCATTTTTCATGAACTGCCGAGCTTCCCAGCCAAAGTTCTAGACATGATTTTTCCGTATTAGCGAGGAAAAAGGGGCAAGGAGGGCAAGAGAGACAAATATGTGAGCGGGAATGAAAACAAACCTGGAATTTTATAGAAAGCTGCAGTAATGCTGAGACGTCCACATCGCTCTGGATACAAGGCTGGGGCCTTGTATCCACCTTTTTAGCTATCGGGTCAGGGTCTGGTTTAAAAGCTGCAAATGCAATACAACCTATTTGTACCTTCTGATGCCTGATGTCTCAACATCTGACAGGCTGTGCCTGTGAATTCTTAATAAAAACGAAGGCTGGATTTCTTTCTTTTTTTCCATTTCACCCCGGATAGGTTAAGCTATAAATAGCTTTGATTTCTGCTTCTGTGGAAGAAAAAAAACCCAGCACAGGTGTAGAGAAGAATTCATTTTGCAGTGTATTTGGACAAGGCTGCTGTGCTCTGGTACAGGAGGAGGGTGGGCAGTCTTGCAGGGGCCATTCCTCCTCATTCAGAGCCATTACCACCCCACTGTCACTGTCAGTCTGTCCCGTCACCCATCACAGAGCCCAGAGTGTGCTCAAACTTCACAACTAAATCGCATTCTGCACACAAACGGCCGGGGCCACGCTGCAGCTACTGTATCTAATCTAATCTGTGCATCTCTTGTGTCCCCACACACACACACACACACACATATATAAAACATAAAAGTTTCTGGAAAGGCAGGCCTACATCGTAGCTCCTCAATTTTGTACAATTTCACCATGTGTGGTGAAACGAGAGTCAGCGATGCAAATCAGAAATCGGGATTTGCCTCGATTATTGGAGCTTTATCAGCTCATTAAGAAACATGGAGGCATTTCTCAAATGAGCGTGCGATATTCCCATTAAAAAGCCAAATAAGGGAGTACTTAGAACACATCAACGCGAGTCCTTGGGAGAGAGGGGAAAGTAGTTTTTCGATTGATAAGCTTACAATCTGGTCAGTTTAAAAAACAAACAAACAAAAAAAGCACCTAGGGGAAGCAGCAATTTAGCAGAAAGAGCAGAGCGAATGTTCTCAGGTGGCCCTGATGGCCACTTGTCTGCCCCTCAGTGTTATAATGCCCCGGTACAAAACGGCACATCGTATTAAAAACTTGACAGATTTATTATTACAGTTGTTTAACCTCTTCATAATCAAATCATGTTAGGGGTTCAAGGAGACACTCTCTCTCACTCTCTCTCTCCCGCTGAATTACAAACATCTAAATTCTCGCTCTGTGGCTGGATCCAGTCACCCCATGCAGGCACATTTCCTGTTTACATCCAGCATCATTAAATCAAGTGTATGGGGGGGATATTTAAAAAAAAAATTACATGAATCACGCCACTATTTACACTTACAAGTCCCGTGTTAGAATCGCAATAGGAAACTGCTTTTCACAGCCATTATGTTGTGCCTAGGGGAAATAACAGGGTACAAAGTTAGTATTCGCCCCTCGTTTTGTCCACTGAAACAGTCATAGCCTTTGTGGTACAAGCTGCACTGCTAACACTCAAAGAGCTGATTGGCAGGATACAAATTTATCACTATTAAAGTGAGTGGGCAAAGCCGCATTAATCCCACAGGCTATGTGTGACAGACAGGAAGGGTGACGTGCTGGCATATTGCGTTACATGTCCAGTAATTGCCGCGGCGCAGAGTGCTCAGAGGTGAAATCGTAGCGTACAGTACGACGGCGAGCGAAGCATGTCATCGGGCCAACGGGAGAGGACTGTCATTAGCCACGGGACGTTGATGATTGAGTAACACTCTTACTCTTTTGCTGCAGAGGAAAAACAACCAGATGCCTTCGGCACAATCAATACAGTTTGAGCGGCTGGAATTCAAATGGAGACTATTCTGGCTGCGTGACACGGGATGAATACACTATTACTTATTCTGGCTCCATTCAATGTCATCATCAGCCTTTACAGTGTCAGATCCGCTCAATAAAGGGCATTATTTCCAAAAGGATAAGCGCTGCATTAATCCTTTTATGCTGCTTTCAGCAGGATAGACTCTCCCATAGCTAATATTAATGTGCTGGGTGTCAAGAGTGAGATGGCTAATCCTGATAACTCAGGATGTACAGTCAACTTTGCAGATGGCTATCTGCCCCGCGCTAGCACTCCTAATAGGCACAGGAACAGGATGTACTTTTAATGCTGCACTTCCCGAATGTCGTCTTCAAAGAAAACGATAATTTTCAACGGGGCTTTCTGAACTGAGAAGATAAGCCAGGGAACGGGGGAGGACAAAATAAAAATGATGCTTGCCTCAGAGAGGAAAAATAGCTTCCTGATATAGTCCTAGCTCCCTCTTTAAAGCTGACACCTAGAACATACAGTTTATCAATTATACATGAAGCCAGAATCCATCTTCTGTTGGCAGCTTGTTTGGATCCGGCCCGAGCCCTCTGAGTGGTGAAATGTGTCTGGGAGCCCCCATCCCTCCTGTCGCCTTTTTCCACTTGCAGCCTGTCCTTAAATCAATCCCTTTTTAGGCCTGAATTTATTTTTCCTGTAACAAATCTGTCTTGGCAAATGATGTCACATAAGCGGGGAGAATGACAGCCTGATGTCTATGTGGGGAACATCAACCTTGCTCCAGCAGCCTCCTCCCAAGGTGAGTAATCATGCTGAGGAGCGGTGCAGAGTGTGGATGCCAGCCAGAGTCCAAACAAACCCAGAGTCTGTTGCTCAAGATAAACAAACCAATTAGGGGAAAGGCATGTTATTCCTCAGTTGGTGGGATATTTGCTAGATGGAAAATAATCAATGCATTCTTATTTCCACGGAGTGAAGCTGAAAAAGTCCTGAGCAGAATAAAATCTAGGCTGAGAGGCAGAGTAAAATTATTCATTAGAAAAAATAAATAAATAAATAAATAATGGGACTAAACTAGCTACTAGTCATGTAATTAATCCATACAGGCTCAGTGGAGAGGGGAGAGCACAGAGGGGAAGATTCATCAGAGCTTTTTTGCCCCCTTGCTCCCAGGGATACATGCCCTTCTTGTGTGGATGAGTCAGCTTACATCTTCTGACAACTGTGAGCCAAGGGCTTTGTCAAAAGGAACCACAGTTATTGTTTTGATTGGTCCCCCCTTGTTATGTTGGGAGCGCAAAATGCTTTCAAATGTGATTGCGCCACAGCATCTGAAAATAAAGCACGCACATATAGAACATCAAAAAAAGGACATGTCTGCTTTTTATTTACTGAGGACAATCATTTGGCACTTTGGCGCTCTCTCTGGCCTCTCCCCGACACTGGAGCGAGCAGCACTATCGGTAATTGCGGGGAGCGGCCTCGGTGGCCGGCCAAAAGCATTAGACAACTGGGCTCACGGTGCATGACATTCAAGCTGGCTAGTAACGACGGACGCTAATCAAAGCGTCTCTGGCCTCCCCGCGACAGTGTGACTGGAGGACTTTTGCCCAGTTGGGGTGATGTGCAGCTGCTCTGGCTGCCTTTCCACATTTCCCCCCGCAGGGCCTGGGCACCAGGCTAACCACTGGCACAAGACTTTAGATGCTGGAGAAACAAGAAAAAAAATGGCGGAGGCTAACAATAAAACACATGAAAAATAAATCAGAGCCAGCTTGTTAGCATGGCAGGGAGAGGAGCAAAGAGGAAAAGAGAGAGAGATGGGGACAGAGAGAGGAAGTCGGAGGGGGGAAAAAAAAGAACTGGGTTAAGAGATTTAATGTGCTGCTGAAAATCTGACACTTGCCAGAGGTCCAAATGTTCCACCAGAGCAACGGCAGCCCTGCCGGCTAAGTCTCTTTAAAGCCTCCAAAGCTGCTTACAATATACACTTGAGAAACAATAGATAAGGTCAGAGTAGTAGCCTATGTCTGAGTGGGACCATGTATGAAAGATCAACACTTTCACACTGCGTGTGCTGACCTCAGGCATGCTGACGGCAACCCGGGGGAAAAAGACGTTTGTATTAATTCTGAAGCAATTAAGTGACTGATTAGACAAGTACACTTTTTTTTTTCCAATTTCAGAAAGTAAAAACAGGGCGATGACAAAATCTGAACGATTTGAGGAAAGTATTGAATTGCAGTTTTGCCTTTGCGGTTTGATTTTGAATTAGTTCTGACTTTCTGTACCTTCCTACCTGAAAGACTAATAAAAACAGATCACGTCAAAGTAACTCAAGGGATACTTTTTGACATTTACTTGATACCATCTTGTTGCTTCGGCAGTAAGCTTAACTTAAAGGGTCCTAAAGTAAAGAATTCCCACTAACAGATTGTGTAAAGTTGACTAATTAGTACATTTCATGTTGTTTGATTAATCCTTATGAAGACAGAAAAGATAAACCGCTTGAGAAAAAGCACTTACATTTTGGGAGTTTCGCTTATGTACGACTAAAAGCAGAGACTCAAAGAAATCACTGCTACATATTATTACTTAAAAAAAAAATTAGGTTGGCTTCACAATGCAGCAGATATTGGACTGAGATCAGCCACTAACTTAGGAAAGAATCTTACCATTAAAAAAATTCAAGAATGCATCATCAACACATGAATGAATCATTTGCTTTCAGGCCTGATTTATGAACTAATGTTTCAGATGAGACAGCAACTACTAAAAGCAGCTTACAACTCTAATTTCACTGTACGTCACATTACACTGCAACAACAAAACGAGCAGAACAGAACTCCATCTGCCACATTCTTTTGAAGCGCTCTATATGGGTTAATTATTTACCAAGTTACATTCTCAAGGATTCAGACCATTAAACAGTCAAAATAAAACAACTGCTAGCCAATGCTTGTTACTTATAACTAATAATTAGAGAATATAAATTACCTTTTCTCATGATAACTCGGTAAAAATATTACTACAGCCTCCTCGGTGGTTGCCCAGAGATTGCACTGAATTTTGTGGCTGTCAGAGACAAATACACCATCTGCTGCCAAGAAGTTGAGCATGCAACACCCTCAACCCTGGGATACCTGTGCAATCGCTTTGGACTGGCTGCAATCACTGTCAAACAGACTGGAGAAGATGTGCAAATAACTGCTGCCTAATACCTAAGCGGAGACAGATTACCGACAAGTTACAATCAATCTTAAACAGTCTGTGCTGATGGCCAACTCATCTGTGATCCAGCTCTTTGCAGTTGGACTCTCAACTCAACTGGTAGCCAGCTGGTTGTATTAAGTTCCCATGTCCTTTTGCATCTAAATCACTGAGGAATTTATGTATTGCTGTTTTAGGATTCTGAACTCTTTTTGAAGGTCTCCACCTGAGTCAGCTTGGAAAGATCGGTCCCCTCGAGTTCTGAAACGAGTAGGGGGACCACTAAAAGGTTTCGATTCGATGACCTCAGGTTATGAGAAGAGGTATGTATATGAATCAAATCAGCAATATAGGGAGAAGCCTGTCCCTGTAATGCTCTAAAGGTTAAAACTAAAATTTTAAAATGGAACCTAAATCTGACTGGTCATATGAGCTACCTTTTTTTAAGTAGTAGTCAGTAGTCCCGCTGCAGAGTTTTGAACAACCTGTAGATGAGCTAGCCCTTACTTGTTTAGATAAGTAAACAGACTAGTACAGTAGCTGAGTCTTGTAGAGATAAAAGCATGGATTATCATCTCAAGGTCATTTGCTGACATGATAGATATAAGTTTTGAAATGTTCTTCAAGTGAAAAAAAAAGCATGTTCTTACTATTTGATTTAAATTTCCCTCTAAAGAAAAAGCTTCATCAAAAATAACACCTAGATTTCTAAGGTTATGCTTCTGTGAGTAACCTAAATCACCCACTTGCTGTTTAATATCAGACATTGCACTGTCCGGTACAATAATCAAAGTTTCAGTTTTGTCTGGGTTTAGCTGTAAGCAAATGTTGTTCAACCATTGTTGAATGTTTAATGTCTGATTAAGTCAATCAGAGCGGAGAACTATGAACTTCAGCTAGAAGGTTTAAATGAGTAGTAGAGCATTGTCTGGCCTAAAGGAAAAATGTATATTAAAAACAGAATAGGTCCCAGCATGGAGCCCTGAGGAACTCCACACAGCAGCTCTGTGGATTCAGACATGATCTGGTTTGCAAACACACTAAAATTGTATTGTATTATAAAGGTAAAGACCCTGCAGTAATAGAGCAAAAAAACCCAACAATCAGATGAGCCCCCATGGGCAAGCAATTTGCGAAAGTAGAAATGAAGAATTCCCTTTTCACAGGAAGAAACCTCCGGCAGAGGCAGGAAGGATTGAAGGTAAGGGGAGGGAGACAGGACAATTACATCCCACACAGAATTAAAGGGTCTGGAATAATAAAAAAACCTTCTGGAATACAATGTCAGTAAATTCATTATAAAATACTGTACATCAGCCTCAAAAGTCATTATTGTCATTTTAATTCACTGTGTATCCAGGATAAAATGACAGAACAAAGCTGTGCTCTAGCTTATTGTAGATCATAAACAAATGAAAGCATAAAAGGAAAAATGAAACCTTGCAGAAGGAAACAATTCTCAGAGAACAGTGTCCCACATCTGCTGAACAGAGATGCACATCTGTGGTGATTCTTTGTAGGCCTCTTTCAGAAACTGTCACAGTGACCTCAGTGCTACAGACGGTTTGTGGCGAGGAGACGATTCCAGCAATATTTACTCAGTCAAGGCTTTATTCTCCAGCGTGATAATGTAACACCGTCTGACACTTAACTCTACTCACTATCTTTGCCCAGGAGACATGCTATCCTAAAGCGTTTGCGGTTCCATCATGTGAATCTTAATCAGATACTTAGCCAGTAGAGCAGGTTTTTACTCTCCCTGGTGAGAGTATCAACACATGGCCATCAGGCACAATTCACAGCCGCAAAGTGGCTATTTATTTTCTGCTCAGCATTACTTGACAAATAATTACTCAGTCTATTCAATTAAGCCGTGGAACTCACACAAATGGCCACAACATCCCAGTGTAGCACTGAAACATTATTCCACGTTTTACAACTCGGTCTCATGAATAAAAAGGCACACACATGGCAGGTGCTTTGATGCCTAGGGAGCGAGGGGACAAGGTGATGGCAAGCAGAAATATCATTAAGTCCGAACTATTTCATCCACAGGAAAACAGCCTTGTTGTCGGTGGAGCAGATGCGCAGAGTAATCTGGGATGAAAGGACATGGTGTTTTCCCGACTGCAGAAGAAAAACTGTTTTTACAAGGTGACGTGTGTAGAAGCAGAGAGTCGCAATGCTGCTAGAGCACTATGGACCGCATCCTGGGACCTTACCACAGGTGCAAAACAATAGATTTTTAATTGCGTTTATTATTTTTTATTATTAATTTACAGATTCAACCGAGTCACAAATAGCAGACTGATGATTTCTGTGCAATCAATGCATCAGTGAAGGGGTATCAGAGGTATTTAATGTGAGTTTCTTGTTTGTTTGTGACTTTACCACCTCTGTTTTTTACTTTTTCTTTTACTTCAATTAGCTTTATTTTGACCTCAGCGGCAGAGAGAAGAAGTTAGGAGGACTGTGAATGACAGCTAAAGACAATGCAACTGTCACAATGAGATTAAATGAATAAAGTTTTTAACAAAATAACTATATAACATTAAAAACAAAGTTTTTCTTTGTTCCATTGGTATTTTTTAATCTAAGAATAAATATAAATTCAACAAAGGTATTTGTATTTATGTATTGATTATATTTTGTTTTATGAAGCAATGCTTGGGTAAAGCTAACTGAGTAGCACAGCTAAATTAACAATGGCATCAAACTAATATTCCGCATTGACTGAATCCTCAGTCAAGGTTCCTGCAACTATACAGGAATGAAAAAAATCCTTTTAAACTTCACACAGAAATCTGTGCACAATAATAAATACATAAAGATCAATACATAACCCACTGCGTACGATGAGAACTTCCTCTCTGTAATAAACAAGGTGAAATCTTGACATCCTGAAAACCTTCAGCACAACAACACATTTCCTTTGTCAAAGATTACACTGTAAATATAGAATAAATGGGCAAACAGAACAATCACTAGTGAGATAAAAGTACATTATCTCTCTACCATCCATCCGTTTTCTTCCTCTGATATTTGTGGTGTGGGGCTGGAGCCGGGTTACCGGTCAGCCATTGCATTGCATTCAATGGTAATGCAATATTAAGCGATGGTAATAAACGACTGGACTTTTTTAATATTCTTGAAGACGTCCAGTCGCTTTTCTTTTCAGGATCCTTAGATTACCATGACCTGAATGACTGAGAACCTATAAAGACACAATAATACAAATTATAGGACTGTCAAAGAGATCAGTCTGATTACATGATAGTAATTTGTGATAGACTATTTGTGTGCTGTTTAGAGAGGTTAAGTAAGAAAGCCGTTGCACACCACAGCAATCGCCATCTGCTGGGCTCTAGATAGAATAAAGGTTTTTTACTGGCTTCATATTTCTGAATTTGGCTTACATCCACCTGCAAGGTCAACTTAATGATTTATTGGAAAGAAACTGACAAAAAGCCTCAAAACTCAAACATATGAGTTATACAAGTGTATATGTGTATTGTCAACATATGCAAATGCCATATGTTTTAAAATATTATGTCCCATATGACCTCTGACCTCTCCTTCAAGATCAATAAATTGATCCAAAGTGATAATAAAGCTATTTAGCGCTGTTTAAATGATAATGAGCTTTCAGACTGACAGGAACATGGTGGCATGTACATTACTGTAACAGGTTATAACTTTTTAAATACATAATAGTTTCAATACACGAGCAATGTTCCTGAATAAGTTTGTTTTTTTCATTTCTTTAACAAAACAAACTTGTAATGAAAACCTTTTTTCACCTGATATTTATTATTAAAAATGAAAATAAAAAAATGAAAGCTAAACATGTACTAGAGCCACATAAATAAAAAATATAATATTAAAACAGCTTTCAGCAAGCAGATAACTTTATAAATAAGTTTTCACTGCACTAAAAACTTACAAGTCCGATAAAAACAAACAAAACAAAATAAATATATTAAATATATCATACTGCTAGAAAGGGAGCTGCCTTGTCAGGCGTTTGCACGTCTGTCAGAGGTTACTGAACTTTCATTTTTGTATCTATTAAACGCACACAACGCATAAAATGAGACCAAATACCAGCAGCCATGGAGTGGATGCTGCATTTATTAATTCCCTTGAAGGAATTTTGAGGAGAAACTTTACAGTGGATAGATCTCACATTCAGAATTCAGACTCCATTTTTAATATAATGCAGTAGTCTATGTTGGTACACATTATTTATGTTCTAACCGTAAACACTGTAAATCAAAATGAATACACGAGGGCTCCAAGTCCAAGAGAACTTTTACTTTTAATGCACTACTGCTTTTTTTACTTAACCAAAACATCTAAAAACTGTCTGCCAAATCTGACACGGCAAGAACAAATCGAGTCTTAAGGATAATTGTAAACAACCTAAATAAATCCCACAGTGCAGTAAAAGCCACAGTGTCTCAGCAGCCAGTGTCTCTGCCCTCTTCACCCTAATTTGCCACACTCCGCCCACTCAGGCCTGCAGCACCGTGGAGCTGGCTGATCCTCCAGCCGGGCTGGGCCAGCCCATACGTCCCACTGGCACAGGACATCCCGCCAGGAGCCAATCACCAAGCCTGCGCTCCTGACAGCTCATTACCACTCAATTAGGCAGGTGCACCTCCATGCACAGTCTTCTGACAAATACAGCCCTCCCAGATGCATGTTTAACATTCAAGAGAATTATATAGTGACAGCAAACAGTAAACGCCTCACCCTTATCACTTGATTGCCTCAAGATTGAAATCCTATAATTGGCCTAGGCCAGCGGGAGAAAAAAATAAATTAGCCAATAAATATGATGCAGTCGACTTGTAATTGAACAATTATGAATTCATATTCATAAGATGTTTGCTGCCAATTACAAAATGCCATCTGATTAGGCGCAATTTGAAATGACATTGTTCCACGCTAAAGACACTGTGGTGTCAGCCTAATAAAGAGGAGACACATCATAGCAGTAGCTCGGCCACCGACATGACCTCCAGAGATGAGAGACATGCTGACACAGTGGCTTGGCTGGTGACAGACGGGATTTGGCACCCATTGCTCTTTGTCCCCCCTTCAAAACCTACCGCTTACGCTCGCGTGCACCGAAAAATATCAGCGCCGAGGGTTGACTTTCACAAAATTTAACACCAGTGGGCACAGATTGTACACATAACAAAACACAAGCAAGGCAAAAATTTAAAAAAAAAAATCTCGATCCCTTGAGAACAGATTCTAATCAAGATGAAATGATTTACAAATCTATTTAATAAGGCTTGCCAGAAGTCAAACTTGGCATGTAAATGCGGTGGGGATTAAATTTCATCGGCAACCAAGACTGTAACTGATCGCCTGCAGACAAAGGGGGAGCCTGCCAGATTTTTTTCTCCCCCATCCACTTCTATTCCCTCCCTCTCCCTCTTTTTTCTTTTTTTTCCTCTCCAGTGCCTGCGTTTTGCCTCGTGATCCCTCCCTGGCTGTGTGGAAGGACAGGGGCAGTGCAGAGTGGTGCAGTACAGAGTGTGGAGGAAAGAGAGAGAAAAGACAGAAAAGGAGAGGCAGGAAGGAGAGAGGAGATGGAGATGGAGGAAGGGAGGAGATAAAGAATGGTGGCGAGAGGGGGAGTAAGAAGGAGAGAAGGGTAGAAAAGCAGGAGAGAGGGAGAGGGAGATCTCAAGGTCAGTGTGAGGACAGTGTGGTCCTCTGAGTTGGACAGAGACACAGCCGCAGTCACCTCTGCGCTAATCAGCCCTTCGGCTGGCTGATGAGGTGTCAGTTAGACGTGTGTGTGTGTGTGGAAAACCTTTCCCTTTGCTTTTTTGGCTGCAAAATGAAGGGGGCTGGTCGGGCAGAGTAACAATGTGTGTGTGTGCGTGCACCACTCTGGGGTGTAAGCAGGCTGACGTGCAGCTTGTGGTGCCAGTACTGCGCTTTTTTTCTGCTTTTGCCTTCCCTTTCTCCTTTTTTTTTCCTTGCATATTATGCTACAGTGAACTCAGCTTTCCCCTGCAGTGAGGGCAAGAATACAACTGCCAATTAATGCTATATGCGGTGTGCCAGTGTTAACAGTGTGAGGCATTATAGTTCAACTTGCTGTGCTGTTTGAAAAAAAAAAAACTGGGAAAAAAAAAGGGCGGGCTAGCCATTTTCCTTGGGCGTGGCTAACCTCTTGCAGGCTAACGTGGATTGTGCTCCCAGCGCAGGGTGCAAACGAACAGCATCCGCAGCTGTGATTAGGTTTGTGACCTAACAGCTCTGCAGCTTGTGTCTCATTGGGTGAGTTTTGCGTATGAGGCCAATTGGCAGAGGCGAGCGTCTCCTCCGTCTATCCTTGGGTTATTTCTGACCATCTGTGCCCAGTCATTAACAGGCCTTTTCACAGTCAATTGTCTTGTTCGTCTCCCCTCTTCCCCGTTTCTGTTGGTTTCACTGTGCATGACCGTGAGGTGGAGCTTCTTCTTCTTCCTTTTTGTTTTTTTTCCCCCTTGAATTTAAATGGCAGAAGTTAGAAGAGGCCATTTTATTATCCAGGGCTAAGGAGAGCTGTGGAGACGTAGGTTAATTCAAAGTGGCATCATGGAGGATGCATCAAGCAGCGGAGATCAAATTACAGGGCAAAGCTCTCGGTGGTAAAAACAAGCTAGTGGTATGCTGCATAATGTGTGTGTGTGTGTGTGTTTAACAGCATCTGTGTGTGTGTTTGAGAGACTAGAGAAAAAGAGAAGGGGGACACAAGGAGGAATAAAAAGGAGAAAGAGGAGGATGAAGAGGGGGGTAAAGGGATGGGGATGGAAGGAAAGTGGGAGCAAAAAAAAAAAAAAGGAGAGGGAGAAGAGGCTAACTGGGCCAGTGTGCACATGCACACATCACCCCCTCCAATTAGAGTCACTCACCCCCCCCTATCCGCCCCTTCTTACAATACATCACCCTCCATTTCTGATGTTTACAGTCGTCGGGGAATGAAATAACTGCACACATCACTGCAGCAGCGACGGCATTGAAAAAAAAAAAAAAAGAGATCTCCTCCGCCTGAAATGCATTTAGCTATTCCTTCTTCCCCCTCATGCTTTTGTTATTGGTCTTTGTGCAATGATTTGCCTAAGGACCCAGATTTCCTAGCAACAGCCTGCCACCAAACATTTGGCAGGAGTTCAACATTCTCTCTCTTTGTGAGAAATGGCAGTGCTGCCTCCCTGCTCTGTGTCTGCCACCAGCCCTGCTGCTGCCGCCGCCGCCGCTGCCGCTGCTGATGCTGGATGAGCCAGACTGGCTGCAAGAGCCCTCTAATAATTCTGTTTTCATCCAATCACACCACATAGTAGCAGGCACCTTGAGAGCCTCTGCCAGGATTCATCAATCACCTCTTTAACACGCATGTTCAGACAAACACAGAGGCATGTGCGAGCAAACAGAACGCGAACGCACACACTCTTGCGCGCGCACGCTCTTGTGCGCTTTCCGGTAATTAAATTTACAGATTAGACGAACAAAGCTACGTATACCACCACAGCAGTAGTTTAATGAAAATCAACAAAGCACATTAATGCATAGCAAAGGTTGGTACAGTGAGCGGGAGAGAGGGAGAAGATGTAAAATCTGGCCGTAAATTGGGTAAATACATCTGAGTGCTCTCGACAAGGTTAATGGAGAGAGGAGGCCTTAGTGAACGCTGGTCTAGACACGCCACACAGTATTAAGTGGGAATAGCTGTGGCAGTGTATCTGGCTAAGTACTTTAGAAGTGCGAACGGGACTCTAATAAAGCGAATGATCCCCCTGTTTTGACAAAGAGGCCCAGGAGGGACGCTGAACACCACGTTTTAGATTCCAAGCACTGACAAACACCCATTTGTGGCCCTTCTATCCCCCCTTCCAAATCCCACGGAAGCTTTTCCCCTGCGCGCTACGCTGTCGGATGTGGGCAAAACCCAACTGCCAATTTGCAGAGGATGTGCCATGTTTGCTAATGCGAAGCAGAGGCTAAAAATGAGACCACACAAACTCTGGAGGATGGACTGACTGATCTGCTTTCTGGCACGACCACTGAAAGATTCTTTTTCCTCCCCTCTAATAAACAATTTTTCGTTTGGTATTTGTTTCTTCGACTGGGCGGCTAATTATGAAACCTCCATCATTATTGCACTGCGATGCACTCGTGTTTAGAGGACTTGTGGGCAATGGGGAGGTGGGTGGGGGGAATTGGGAATATCACTTGGGACAACATGCCAAGGAGTCTGCTGAATGCTGAGCACTAACGCTGATTTATGTTGATAATGAACTGCTTAAAGACGTGGAATGCAGCGCAATTTCAGGGCTATCGTCTTGACTTGAGATCAGAGAAAATGTCGATCTGCCGGAATTAAATATAATCCCAAACAGTGAAACATGAGCATAGCAGGCCATCCCACTCCAGAAGCTGTAAGTAAAGACATTACCTCAGTGGGCGCAGCTCGAGCGTGTGTGAATATCTAAGCGCACATCTGTCCTCCTCAATCTGTGCGTGTGTTTTGTCTGTAAGGAGAAGATTGCGTGGGAGTGGGGGGTTGGGAGCTAAAACCGAATGAACTTGCATAATCAATTTTCACACTTTCACAGCACCTGTTGGCTTGTCTTCACGTTAAAAGAAATGAATGAATGCATTACATGTAGAACAATTTCACACTATGTTGCAGCTTCGCGCACAAAGACCTGGGGAAAAAAATAGGGGGAAAATGGAGCTGTATTGTCTCAATAGGTAACATAGCTCATTTCACTCGACAAAGGATGAATGGATATATTGACAATGCAGAAGGCGTGCTGAGGCATTTCCTGAATAAAGCCTCTTAACATTTTGTCCTCCTCTGGCAGTGGAGTTGGGGAACAGTCATTTTGAATGTAGAGGGTCTCACTTACCGCAATATAATAGACCTTGGCTTTCTTCACCAGCTCCCAGTTGCTGTCCAGGTCCAGGTGTTTTTCCTTTTTGTAGCAGTTTGCCGCTGCCAGGTTAGCAACAAGGGACCTGCCGAGACAGACCCCATAAATCTTCTGCCTCGCTTATCATCCATCTTAATTTTGTCTCAAAAACATCCTTAAAAAACACTCAGGCCTCAGACTTTCCTTTGTTCTTTTGTGATATATAAGGATGATAATATTGCCTAAGAATGTCTGAGCCAAGGTGAATTAAAGTCTATCTGGATCTCTTTATTTTTCCTTTCTTTAAAAAAATGGTGCTATCTCAAAAAGAAAAAATACACCAAAGAAAGGAGATTAAACAAGCTGAGGGGTTTTCAAAGCCAAAAGAGAGACACCCTAAAATTATTCATATCATATTATCACCTGTAAAAGTTCTGCATAGATAACAAGGGTGGGAAAACAACAGAAAGAGATTACTAAATGAACACTTGAGTAGTGAGTGGTGGGAGCTGGAAAGTGAAGCAGGTGGTATTATCTTAACACAGCTCATTAGCCAGTCCTCGTGCGCTGTATCTTTATGAGCGGCCATCAAAATGAGTGCAACCATCATAGCTACTTAGGCGAAAACTGCTAGGCGACCATATGACAGGAGGGTGTTGCTACACGAAGGTCTGTTCTCACATGGCGAGAAAAAAAAAAAGAAAAAAAAAAGCTGCTCTCTGTGGTTAGTGTCAAAGAAAAGAGTAACAGTGTGCTAAGCTGATCAGCGTGTGATGATGAAGGCTACGATATGGCAGCTGAATTGGGACCGTGTTTGACCGGAGCTGCCGTAATGGACTCAAAAGGTTGCTACGAGCGTGACAGACAAAACGAGTGTTGTTAACTGAGAAAGTCCAACGGACGTGAGCAGAGCAAATAACCATTATGATGTGACATATTTAAGAGGACAAGCTGAAATGCCACAGTGAGGCACTCCAGGTTAAAACGCTCATTAGGAATTTAACAAAAAGGAAAGAAAAGAAAACTAGGAAATCCAGAGGAATGATTTCTAGTTTTTTCAAAGTGGAATAACTGTGACGCATCGATTTTTGTTATAACTCAAACTAGAGTGAAAATAGCTGGAGGAAACCTGTCGCCAAACACTTGGAGAGACTTCAATTGCTCTCACACAGATTGGTGAAGGTTTGCAAATAGTTGCCATCTGGTTGATAAGCGCATACAGTCTGTGAACAGGTTGAAATCAATCTGTCAACCGGCACCAATAAGCACAACTCTTATGAGACGCCTGTCTTTGCATTACTAGACTCGACTCTACTGGCTGACAGTTGCTTGTTTTTTTGTTATATTCCTACAGATGAGGACAGATTCACTGCCTTTGGTGAATCTC
Source organism: Simochromis diagramma (assembly GCF_900408965.1). NCBI lineage: Eukaryota > Metazoa > Chordata > Actinopteri > Cichliformes > Cichlidae > Simochromis > Simochromis diagramma. The sequence goes on along the minus strand of NW_024386972.1, from coordinate 3,063,951 downwards.
TCAAATTCCTCTAGATCCGATGATAGTTTGGCATGGACCTTACAGAATTCCAAGACAATGCTTTATGAAGGCCAGTCGGTAACGTTTACTTTAATCTTCTGGAGGTATTTCTTCACCATGAGCAACGATGATGTGTTGGAAAACAAGGCGATGACCTAGACTCTGTTTTTCTGCTGACTGCTTGAGGTTTTCTTTTAAAATCTTCACGTATCCTTCTTCCTTCATGATTCCCTCCACTTTGACGAGATTCCCATTTCCAGGCACACTAAGGCATCCTCACAGCATAATACTCCCACCACCGTGTTTCACTGTGGGGACATTCTCTATCTCCAAACATCAGCAGCATCTCTGTGGCCAAAGAGCTCTAGTTTTGTCTCATCTGATCAAGGGACACATTTCCAGTGTGCATATTCTTGCTTAGTATACATTACTCTGGCTTAAAAGTGTTTCTGCTGCAGAAGTGGAGTTTTCCTTGCTGTTCCTCTTGTGCAGGGTTTTAGTGATTGTTTTCTTTGACTTCATTCCTCAAGTCATTCAATCGTGTCTCTGCAGTTTTTCTGGGGTCTTTAGACACATCTCTCACTAGCTTTCTTTCCAGAATCTTTGAAATTTCCGCTTCCTACTTCTGCCAGGCTTGTTCTGTACTGTGTGGCCTTCTTTGAAATTTCTTGATGATACTTCTCACTCCAGTCCTTGACACTTGGAAACACTATAACTAAAGATAAAGTCTGAACTGGTTTCTTTTGTTTTTGGCATGATGTTTTCTCAAGTGACAGCAAAACTTTAGCAAACCATTGCTAAAGTTTTTATACTGTGTGTAAGCTAGAAGATAACCCTCAGTTTCAACTTGATTTTATAAGCTTTGAGCATTACAAGTTAAAGCACATGATTGCACAGCAGTGGTTTGTGCCATGGCTCAATAAAAAGATCAGGTGTTTAATAATATTGACCTGAGTGGTTTTATCTGAAATAATTCTGTTATTGTGTACACGCAGAAATAATTTACGCTTTCTAAAGAAAACCGGTATGTTTTGAAATGCTATGTTGAAAATCCCAAGTGCAGAGTTACCAAGTGGCTGTGTCATTTTGCAGTTAAATTAACGCCCTGCAGCAACAACATAACTGCTTGTGAAGGCATTTCTGTTTCAGATGAGGTTCTGGCTCTGCTCTGAATGTAAGTAGTTAATGTGAATTTCTGTGTATGTGACCAGCAACAGATTTGTGATTCTTTTCAGTTTATCACAAAGAAATTCCACATAATTATCAACTTGACGCCAGTCAGCTGCAAACCGATAGCAGCCCGATTCCATCGTATCGCCTTTTCATCCCATCTTTACGCACGAATGTCACTTTGAAGATGGCAACTGACTGTGAGTGGTTGCAGACATGGTCCTCATCTTCGAAAGAAAAATTTCGAAGCCAAAGAGACCACAAGTTCATTGCACACAGTTGTTGCATTTTTGGTCATGCTGCAGTCTCAAACTATTGTTTTCCCTTTTGAAACTGTAGCAATTAGCTATAGAAAACCAGTGAATGTGGTGAACAGGCTGTGTACACTCCAACAAACTGGCAACACAACAAAGGAACGGTTCACCCTCATAAACAAAATACTCAAGTTTTTCCACTGGCATGTAGTGCCATTTATTCATCTCCATTGTTTGGTTGTGAGACACCCAGCTTTGAAGATATTAGCTGTAGCGACATCTGCCTTCTAATGAATAAAATTGAACAAAATTGTTTCATCGTATTTACATCTGTTTTTTAGAAAACCGGACCTGATTACTCCAAAAAATCAAACATAAATCCACAAACTATGTGTTTAGTGTATTTGTAATTTCCCTTCTACTGAACTACACCCCCTCCAGCCACAGAAGTGCGCATCATTGTTCACTTCAACAATCATTCCTTTTGTAAAGTGATATATTTGCTGGGTGTAGTTTGGCAGAGAGAAAATAGGCCTTACTTTTACATTATTAACTTCCACAACATTCAAGAGAAGCCAGACATTTCTGCAACAATATCTCCAAAACTGGCAACTCACACCAAAGAAATCTAGATGGATAAATAAATAAGCTATGGCTTTAAGTATTAATAATATAATGAATCTAAGCAATTATTTTATAGAGGTTCTTGCCAGTGCTTAATAATATATTAAGTTATGCTAAGGTCATCTTAAAACTAAGCTACAGAAAATAACTGCTGACAGGCTAGCAGCATCTTTCACCAAACTGGGAGTTTTTAAACATGAAAATTATCAGCAAGATCTTCACACAATCTAAAATATTTAAATATTTTAAATATCTGCACAAATTATTGCATTTTTCTGCATTGAAAAGTTGATATAAAGAAATTTGTGGCTGCAATTACTATGCAAAAACTCAGAGCTCCTGGAGAGACTGGCTGATTGAACCCCTGATTACACTTGTAAGATTTTAATAAACTAATTTCTTAATAGCTAAAATGTGATTATTCAACGTAGGGCATCTGCACAGATTGGGACTCAAACTGTCAGATTTTAGTAAAGGAGGCAGTTTTTTTTTCTGTATCTTTGAAGACTTGCACTAATCAAAGCCTTAGGGCTGTGACACACTGGCTCCCAGTACTTCAAAGCCATCACCCTTCCAATCTGGCCCTGCTGGCGACCTTTCCTCTGGCCTCCTGAGCTGTCTGTTAAACACCTGTAAGAAATATTACAGAGCTCGTCTCCCTGAGCACGGCACCTGACCTTTTCAGGTGTCAGAGCCCACATCAAACAATCCCACTAAGACCATTCAGCAGGGCTGACTCCCGGGGCGGTCAGGGTCCAGGCGTTGACTGACTGACAACTCCAGTAGCAGCGGATAAAGGGCTGTAAAGGAAGGGAGTGTTTGAAGGAGGTGGTTATTGATCCACACCTGGTCTATCATGAACTGGAGCCCTTAATGTTAGTGTTATTTGTGTATCTGTGTGTGTGTGTGTAGGCTGTGACCTGACGATGCTGGCGTGAGAGTCACCAGAGAGGCTAAAGCCCCTTTTACAGTCGAGAAGGCTGACAGGTGAGAACTGGGATAGCCCAGGCATCCCTAACACATTGCTACTGTCAGCCTATAGATGGATGACAACCCACTGGGACGGCAGAGACTGAGTGGGGGCCTGGAAAAACACGCTCAAGCTGTTCCTTTTCCTTTTGATGTGTGAGCTGAGCTATGATTCCCTGTTATGACTTCTAGCCCCGAGAAGTCAACTGCTTGCCCGTGGAAGTCAAAATGAACCAAAATGACTCTCTTAAAGCCGGGTTACGGGTTACTCCTTGGTCAAGGATAAATGAAAGGTTGCAAACCTATTGTCTCCCGTGATACAGGCTGCACAGGTACCAGTCGGCTCCTCGTTTTGCTCATAGTAATGGGCATCGACATGGGCTTCTTCGGCCTTCTTCTTTAGGATCTCGCCAAAGCGGTCTTTCCCGATGCACCCGAAAAAGGTAGCCACCTTATGGGGCTTCTGGAGCATCCACTGGGAAGGAGAAAATGAAAACAGTTACACAGAGCTCAGTTTACAAAATATAAGTCTGTTTGAGGGGTCAAGTTCAGCTAAGGCAGATGGCACACAAACTGTAGCTTCACAGCAAACATACTGCTTGTGATATATGAGGGCTGCGAGCTGTCGTAAACAGCCCAAGACCAATTCCACTCCGCACAGAGGCACTATTCTCATCCAAGCACTCCTTCCTCCATGTGTGCTAAAAACAGTCTCATCTCCTTATTTACACAAACCCCATAATTCAAGGCTTCATCCTTCTTATGCAAACACAGACTCTGAGTGTGTGACAGAGTATGCAGCCGCTACCGCAGGACACTCCCCGAACTGCTCGCTGGACAATTTTTGGTCCTGACAGTCTTGATGTACTCAGTGACTTTTACCTGATGAGGGAAAAGGGGGTGGGGGCTGCTCAAATTCTACAGCGCTCAGGTTTAACCTCCAAAGATTTATTGACGTACAGTACGTGCTGCTGTTTGCTCGTTTTATTGCAGACTCCTGTTTTGTTGCTGACGGGGGCCCCTTGTGAATGAGATGTTGCTGCTTTTGGGGATGACCTGTATATGTGTGAAATTAATCATTTCACACGACCAAACAGCGTCTCGGTGGGGGAAGAAAAATGCATTTTCATCAACCGTCTAGAGAAGCTCTCCTCTGTTTTTTGTTTTTTTGCGTTCCCCCTATGCCCCACCCTTCTGGTCTCCAGGTAAGTAGTTCAGATGAAAAAAAAAATAAGGAGGAAAAATAAAAATAAAAATATCCAGGAAAAGATTCATTACATCGCACAAAGCTCACCTGTGTTTCCAGACTAAGGTTGACAATTTGCAAGCGCAGCTGATCAGGGCATAGAGTTTTTTGACTATCTATCTCTGTTTTATGAAACAAAGAAAACTTCTTGCCTTGTTTACAGCCAATTTACCTCTTCATGACTAACGCGAGGGATGGCATAAATCCCATGTTAGCATTCTATTAAAGGCCAGTCAATTTTTAAGCTTTTTAAGAGACGAAAACAAAGCTGTACTCATAAATACACGTTGATTTTTGACTTATTTGTTGTATGTCTTTTCTAATAAATTAATGAACTCTCCATTAAACAGACGTTGGGAGAGATGGACATCACCGTTCCACCTAAATGTGTTTTACACCAAAAGGAGAGAGAGAAGTTGCAGGCACAGCATGCTGTGGAGGTCAATTTTAATTTGTGTCTGCACCTTCAGCCTCAAGATATGAAAGATCATACTTATCTTTTGTTATCTGAGAAGGGGTCTCCTTTGCCAGAGAAACAAAAACGTGAAGAAACAGCAACACCGGCATCCAAATAAAATGTAATTAGCAGATTAGACATCAGACCCTCCGGTCTCCAGATAACGAGCTGGCTACACATCAACAACAACAGCTGGTTACAAGTTAACGTTATGTTAGCTAATGTTAGGCTCTAGTGTCCTTAAAAAAAACTATTTGACTACAATCTCACTTTGTTTGAGAGATTATTCACCAAGAGTCCAACAATGTTAGAAGCTAAAGCAGGCAAACATTGGCCACCCCTCCCTGAGCCTGGTTCTGCCGGAGGTTTCTTCCTGTTAAAAGGGAGTTTTTCCTTCCCACTGTCGCCAAAGTGCTTGCTCATAGGGGCTCATAAGATTGAGTTTTTCTCTGTATGTATTATTGTAGGGTCTACCTTACAATACAAAGCGCCTTGAGGTGACTGTTGTGATTTGGTGCTGTGTAAATAAAATTGAATTGAATTAAATATTACACAGTTTCACAGCCTCCTCCAGAGTAAATAGCCATGGACACATATTAACAGCTGAGGTAAACAGTGTACTTACGGCCTACACTCACTACAGATGAACGGCTAGAGTTGCTAGGATTATGCACTTGAATTGGGAGGGCTAGGAAAATAGAATTCAGTTGACTGCAATCTGGGATCTACTGACATCTCATGGTGAGATTTTATAAACTGCAACTTTAAAGTTAGCATTGCAAGGGGCGTGGCTACATTTCACCTGTTATGAATCTGATTAAATCTTGACCTCTAAGTTGTGTTTGTCACTTTTGGAACTAATATGCACTAACAGCCTATCCCAGAAGTTTGTGCTTCACTTTTTGTGAATAAAATCAATTATTTTTTTTATTATTTTTAGTTTTTTACTTCGCACTAATTAGCAGGTATTTGTTTTTGTGTGGTGTCAATGGATCATCATCTTCTTCTTTCCGCTGATCCTATTGGGGTGACCACATTGGATCATGTGCCTCCATCTCACTCTATCCCTAGCATCGTCTTCTGTCACACCACTAAACCTTTGAGCAACTATCAAAACAATTCACAACAGCTGATTTTGTTTTTTGTGGTGGGGTTTTTTTTTCAGAAAAATAAATAATCGCCTTTTATTTTCCAGACTAGGCCTTAGGAAATGAACAGTTATAATGTCACACATGCCTGCTGCATCTTGGTCCGTGAGTGCGCCCTACCAACGTGTCATCTTGAGTCATGGTTCTGTCATTCAACCATGCCTCCAACTCCCCACCTGGCCGAAATACACAAACACACCAACGTGTACATGCGTGCGCACGACTGCGAGCTCTTCTTCCCTAACCTCTTGCTGCAGGCACCTCACACTTATCAAGGTCACTGGCTCGGGTACACGTCAAGTCCAATCTGATTTTCCCCTCGCCGCGATGAGCGCAGAATCCAAGGTTAGGAGCTGCGGGCTGTAAATAATGACAGCGCGGCCCCTCCATTTGCAGAGCTCTCAGGTGGGAATAGAGAGGGCCACTCAGGGGCCTCAGTCCCTCTGATGACAGCACGGTGAATCACAGCAACCACCGACCTCGTGAACATAGCCCCCCCCTCATCACACCTCCCTCTGAACTCTCCTACTTTCCCTCTCGCTCTGTCTCTCTCTGACCGTCGGCTGTACTCTCACTGCCAGCTCAGCTTGTCATTTTACAGGGTCATTAACAGACATAAGTACACACTAACGTGAGCACACAGTGCACCTACACGGGCAGAAGGCTGACGTACACACACGTACACACAAAAAGACAAATCCTGTTTAGTTCCACAACATCAAAACTCCCTCCTAAAAAACAAAAAGAAAAGAAAAAACGCCCCTGCTTTTGCCAGAAGCTGCTCTGCTACTCCAATAAACACAAAGCACCAATAGATAAGCAGAAAATGCCTTCATTATGAGCAAGAGAAAAAAAATATCTTGCTAAAAAAAAAATTTCATCCCCTCTTTCACCGTGGTATGCAGGAGCAGGGAGTTATATCAATTCATTTCCATCCCTGGCACCCTGCAGACAATCCCTCTCCATTCCCAGATTATGTGAGATAATACCTCCATTATGACAAAAGCGCTTTCCGCGGGGTCGCCGAGAGGTCAACCAACCCTGTGCTGGGTATTCATGCTTAGTCACATCCCAATTATATCGCAGTGGCAGAGGCAGGAATTGGCAAATGTACATCAAGGCGCTTCATTACTGAGGGCCGCTCCAGTGAAATTAAGCAGCAGATGAGACAGAGTGAGATTTGCCCCCAGGCGGCATGTTAGAGAGCGACTGTGCGAGAGAGAGAAAGAGGGAGGAAGATGGGAAGAAAGAGGGAAGCTGAAGTAACAGATTTTTGTGGAGGTGCTGGGAGCTTGTATCTTGCGCAGCAGCTCATGTATATTTACTTAACTGGGAGAACACTGGTCCCCAAAGATTAATAAGTTCCCATGACGCACCCAAGCAACATATCTTTAGGTGCGTTTCGATACAGGAGGGAAACCTAATGCAAACGAGAGAAAAACACCCATGAAAAGCAGGCGGTAAGATGATGCACAGGCTCACTCGCTACAGGCAAAGCGGTGATAAGTGTACATTATGTTAAGTGGAGAATACGTCTGGCGTCTCTTTCTATTTGGCTTCCATTTAGCCAAATAATCCCCCCCCCCCCCTCGACATACACTCTCCCAAACCTACCCAAAACTGGCCCCCAGGCACCCAGATAGCTATTAATTATGACATCTCATGGTTGCAAGGAGCCCCATTTGGGGATCTGACCTAGGCCCGCTCCTCAACACCCAGCAGCTGCCACTCTTCACTACGGAAGCAGCCGTTTCGCGTGGCGGCTTCCAGGAGGGCAATTACACAGCCCAGATGAGATGAGACGGCTGAATGTTTGGGACTTGAGTGCTCAGGCTGCCATTAGCACTATAAGCTATTACATTCCCCCTTCTTTTCCTGCCCCCCCTTTTTTTGTGTTCAACTCTCCCCTCCCATCGTCTCCCTCACTCGCTGCTGTATATTGATGAAGTAGTAATGGGACCTCTAGTTAGATATTCCTGCTGTAAAAACATTGTCTTGTTTCTAGTCTCCCTCAGGGGTCAATGTATTCTCCTGGAGTTGCTGGGAAGAATTTCTGCTCTATTAATGATGCAATTCCAATGCAATTCAGATCTACTGAAGTCGCAGCACAGTACCCCCCCCCCCCCCCCCCTTTTTTTTTTTTTTTGCAGGGAGTTGATAGACACCGCTGTGTGTTATCCTGCAGCTTTACAACAAAGTGGTACCTCCTGCACATCATGGGGAAGCTGAGTGGCTGTCACTTGTTTCAGTTCATCCTTAAAACAAGGACAGAGAAGTCCCCATTCTCCTTGCCTCACCTCACTAGCAGTTCCTCTTGAGAAGAACTTGACCGTGCCTAATGATGGTCACATTAATTATAGGCTTATCAACCTCAGCAAAAATTCAATAGGGCTATTTATAGAGGCCTAAAATAGCTGAGGGCGAGGGTTCTGCTCGCTAGGGTGGCTTATAACAGCCTCCTCTCACTCCAAAGCCCCTCTTTTGGAGCTAAAGGCGGAGGCCGATCAGCGTTTCTTTTTACCGTGCAGTTAAAACAACTAGTAAGCATCTGTCCATCAGCGACTGACATGGAAGGTGCTTATATATAAAGTATTGGTGAAGCAGAGGGCCCTTACCACGAGTGCTGACATTGATGAGGTCTGGCAGCTTCCATTAAATCACTCTTTGCTGTAAAGTGCCGGGCATCAAAGCAACCGGCTGAGGATTTTTCACTCAATCAGGTAACACACAAGGCGCCCCCACCCTCCTGCCTGTTCTCTCAGGGGCTGGAGCCTTCTGGTCAATAACTCCAATCAGTTCAATTTCATGCACAGTTAGCCATGTTGGGGTGCTAGGGCACTGCTCGCACTGGGGTTGCATATGTTGTTGTTGTTGCTGTTGTTGTTTTTCTTTAATTTTTTCTCTTCCCTGAGAGGGTTGATAAGTGGGGTGGGGACCTGTACTGTGTAAAAAGTGGAGACTAGCCAGGGCTAGCATGGCTGTTTTAACTCCCTCAGCACAGCAGGCTTCTTGCCAAGCTATTAAAAATCTCTGTGCTCTGCTTTAGTGACACAGCTAAAAGAATAGAGGGAATGCGGGAGGGAGAGCTGTAAATGATCAACACGATAATGAGCTGATTATCAGTCAAAGGCATGGATAAGCCTTCTCTCCAGTAATTTCCTTTGAGATCAGTCAACCACACTCTCCTGTCTGCAATCAACACTCAAAGGGAAGGCATAGCATGCAGCCTGACGGGAAACCGGCCCAATATCGGCTTCAAATATCCAGATCATAGTTGTCTTCTGTTCAGTGCCTCGCTCGTCCCTTGCTGACACACCAGCATGGTGGTGAGGCTCGCCACTGAAGTCTGCTTTTGTAATGGATGTTTCACAGTTGTCATGCGGCTTTAGGATCTGGCTGCAGGACAACACAGATGACTGATGCTCCACTGATGCTCAAATGTAGTGTGCAATCTGTAAGTATTTGGACGTTGATACATCTCCTAGTGTTCCGACACTACATATTTAACAACAACAGAGATTAAAAGAGCCGAGCCTCAGCTTAATAAATCCCATTAAACAGGGACTTTAACTACTTGGAAAACAGTTTCCTCCTGGGAATCAGAAGTGAGTAATGACTATACTAATGGGTGTGACTAAGAACAAAGCAATCAAAACTTTGTGAACAAGCTTGTGCTTTTCCAATCAAACGGAAAGTGGGAATTAAAACACAAAGCAAAAGTAATGACATGACTCCATAGGAGCACTGTAGTCTCCATTCGCTATTTTTTAAACTGCTGAACAGGATGAGGATTGTTAGATGCTTCCTCATTAGATACTTTGCATTATAATAGAGTGCAAATGCAAATCAATTTGCATCAGCTACTGTTATGCAAATACACTTGAGGCCAAAACAAGATTACATAATTAACCAAGAACCACTAATTTCAATGCTGATTCCCACCTAAGACGATGAATGTGTGTTATTTTAATCACAAGCAACAGAAGGGCTGTGGACAGATTATATACCTTTGCCCCTGCACTATACTTTTATTATTCTGCATATGTACTCAAAACACATAAGAGAAGGTAAGAGAAACATGATTTTGTCTATAAAGTGTCTATAAAGTTTCAAACATGCACTGTAGCCTTGAACTTTTCTAGGTATTGCCTGACAGAGATGCACACCAGAGCACAAATTTCCATAAGCAATCTTTAACCTTCCAGCTTCTCAATGTAAACTCCACATGGGTAAAAATTTTTATCCAATTCAAGACTGGCAACAGTGGGAAAGAAAAACTCCCTCTAAGCAGGAAGAAACTCCAGGGTGGAACAGCCATCTGCAGTGACCAGTTGGAGGTTAGCGGAGTCAGACAGGACAAAAACATGCGGTGGAAGAAAGCCAGGGATTAATAATAACTAATGAATAAACGCAAAGTGGTGGATAAGTGAAGAAAAAACACTCAGCGCATCACAGGAAGCCTCCAGCAGCCACGGCCTAATGCAGTGTAACTAAGGAAGGGTTCAGGATCCCTTGATCCGACCCTAACTACAAGCTTTATCAAAAAGGAAAAATTTAAGCCTAATACTCCGGTTTTAAGCCTAAACCAGAGTGGTGAGAACATGTCTCCCGCTGTGTGCTACAAGTCAGAAAGAACAATTGCAGATGTGACATTCCCCCGACACACTCTGTATGTGAAGAAAAGGCTTAATAGAAGCACCAAAGCCATGTGCCACCATGTCATGGTATATTCAAATTTAGAATTACCACCTGACTCCTATATACTCCGAATATTATTAGTGAAAACTTTAAAAGACGGTGTTTGGCCAATAAAGCTGGCTCTGGCAGAACACAGAGCTGTAGCCATTGTAGTAGACGTCACTTAAAATATGAAAGTTAATGCAAAGAAGCTAAAAATGTACACAATGTACATTTTCAACCTCGCACCCACAGCTTTGACATCAACATCAAATTACAAAGTGAGATAAAGACACAATGGCTACAAAGTGTGGCCATTATCTCCAATTTGGTTGCCGGGGTATGATTTTGAATAATAGCCAGACGTTATTCAATGCAGTACACTTTAGGATCAAACAAAAAATGGGCAAGTTAGGGACAAAAACATGCTTTGTGAGATTGTGACGACTGTAACCTTTCGACCACCAAGTTCATCCTTACGTCTCACTGAATGTTTGTCTGAATTTGTTCCACATGTTTTCTGTTTTTCTTGTATCGTTGGTGTTACCTTATGAATTCATGTTTTTATACTTGAATTAAAACAGATAAATGGAACGCTCCAAATGACGGGGAAATAAACAGTCTGGCTTTTCTAGGTAGTAGCAAAACCACCCCTGGGGAATGAGTCCAGACAACAAAAAAAACACCCAAACAAACAGTGGTGGCTCACGTGTCCATGTACACATACGTGTGTCACAAAAGGGGTGGGGGGTAAGGGCGGGGGGGCAGCTTCCAGGAACAGCCCCCCGAAGATAAACATCAAACCCGACGACGCGCCGACACACTCCATAGGTTCTGATGTTAAACGCGACAAGAATGTCCCCAACAGTATCTCTGCACCCTCTTCAGAGAGCTATCAAAGGGCAAGTTCAGTGAGCACACAACAACCCCCCCCCCCTCCGCGCTACACACACACACACCTAACACATCTCACTGCAGCATCTTTGCGCTGCATAGGAATCAGGGATGTGTCGCTGTCTCCAGGCGCCAAGTTTATCTAAAAAGGAAACACCTGATTTTTTTTTTCCTAGCTCCTCTCATTCCTCGCCTCCCTTGTTAAACACACAACCTTGATTTTGTTTTCTGTTGCCCGGAAGGAGTGAATTATTTACAGGATAAACAAGATGATGTTGTTTCAGTCAGTCAGAGCCAAACTCCCCTATCGCAGCAACATAGAGGCAGACGGGTTTACCTGGCAGGCATGAGGGGCTGAGCTTGGATACAGAAGCCAGGCAGCAGCTACACAATGGCTGCATGGTGATACTTATCTGAGGAGTGGTGGGGAAGGGGGAAGCAAAGAGAAAAAATACCTCCACACCACATTCATGGGTTGGGAGTCCCAGACTGGCGGGTTGTCCTTTTTATCTGCAGAGACAATGGGGGCTATAAAAGAACATGAGCTGATTTACTGAGCCTGAGTGTGCATGAGGTGAGGATGGGGGTATTATTAAGAGATCATAAAGTGGCATTTGTGTTTGCAGGGGTTTGTTGCCATACAAGGTTCAGGCGGGGAGATGATGAGGGACCTTTGCAGCTAAAGCCGCTAATCCTATCTGTGGTCTGTGGGCTCCAGCTGGTGGGAGTGCAGCTGTGCTCGGCCCCTGCACAGGTGAATCGGTTCTGGGTCCCGCTTCTGTAACTTCCATGTACGAAGTATGGCGGATTTGCACGGGGCTTTGATCTCGCAGAGGCGGCGGCAGTGCTGGTGGCGGCACTCCCTTTACCCCCCCCAGATGCAGTGACAGTGCGGGTGATCCTTGTTACCCAAAAGACTTCTTTTCTTTTTAAACCTATGCCAAATGACAGCGCCGGTTTGAGGCTTAGAGCAGGTCAGGCCTGAATAAATTCAATGTGGCAGTGCAGAAAATTCACTTCTAAACAGTGCTGCAGGGAGAAAGTGAGTTTTAATGAGTGTTGTGACTGCATTCTGTGATACAATTTATCATCTGCATGAACATGAAGCGATGAGCGAAATCATTTAGGAACGACGGTTGTTCTCCGACACTATAAATCAGTGTTTCCCAAAAGATCCAACGTTCGATTACCAGGAGCAGTAATTCAGGCATGCGTGAAGTCAAACCCTGAACACGGGCAGATTACAGTTTCTGCTAATGGTGGTCGTGCTACATTATCTCAGCTACAGACTTGTGTTGCCAAGGAAATTCAGGCCTTGAAACAGCTGACGGAACAGCTGTGCTTCCAGCTTGACCTGTGACCCAGTCTGAAAGTGATTCACATTTAACACTGATTTACTTACCAAGGACACAATGGGAGGATGTGATTGGGCCCTCGGTGCGGATTTAAAAACAAAATTCCTAATGTCTTTACGTGCTGCAGAGAGATCGCACTTATCATATTACTCATGCCTTTGTGTCCTTTCCTGCAGGCGCAGAGGTTTCTCTTCATGTTACCAGCTGGAAATATCAGTGATGAGCTTCTCCGCTTACTAAGCTCATTGGTGTGGAGGCAGTTTGTGTGCAGATTCTGTGGCCGGCTGGCTGCACAGGTAAGCAGAAAATAGCTTTTAGCTCCGGCCTGACCTTGAGAAGGATGCCATTCAATCAGCGAGCTCACTGCAGTAAAGGCCCTATCATTGCACTAATAGACTGAATCTTCCTCTCTGCTTAGATCATGGACAATGCATGAATGACTTCCTCCTCCTTGACAAGTTAAAGGGGTAATTTATTCAATAAATTAAACAGAGAAAATAAGCCATGATGAAAGAAATACTGGTGTGGCTGTTGGGCGGGTATAGATTGAACTCGTGTAACAGTCTGCACACCTAATTTAATTTTCAGTTTATAGACATAACACAAGTGGATGACGGCAATTGACAAAACAGTTAAAATGCAAGACTGAACAGACTGTGCTCACGTTCTCATTGCCAAGAACGAACATCAGCGGTAGAGAGTGTTTGGTGCGCTCCTTATCTACGCCCAATCATCCAGCTGGAAGCAGGCAGAGTCAAAGTAATAAGGATGAGATTTAAAAACTGTTGCCCGCTTTGAACTTCGAGGTTGTACGCTCAAATTCCACCTTATCATCTGGCGGCTTAAAAAAATAAGTTGTGTTATTTTTCTGACTGCTTACAGAGAGAGGGAGAGGACGAGAACATACTGGAACGGTCATAACTACTGGCTGCTGCAGTGCATCGTGACAAACAACGGAAAAAAACTTGGGATTTATTGCTCTGATAACCTTCCAGATTCCTTCAGCTGGTGCTGTATGCCAGACAACTCCAACAGAGTTATGCATCATTAATCCCCATGAACACTGCCAGTGATAAATAATGCTCTGTGTCCCTATGAAAAATAAGGCAGTTATTACCAAACCATAAAGAATGGTATTTGTATCATCACTTCAAGCAGATAATAATGTGAAGATACGATGTTTCAAGGATTCAAAAGCACACTGACAGTGACGGTAAGCAGTATATTTCTGCTTTCGTCAACCTGCTGTTAGAGAAAGAACTCTCAATAAATAACAGCACTTGCACTGAGCAAATCAGAGATCTTTATATCCATGCCATAGTGCTTGCAATACTGAGTAGACACTCAAGCTATCAACTGCCATTCAGCCAATGATAAATCAAGGTAAATAATGACTTAGCTTCGTCTCTGGAAGATGCATAGCGCCAAATAGCAGGTAATCACTTGGAGCACAATACAAAGTGCGTCTAGAAACCTGTTGCACGACGTTTTTCCCACAAAGCGTGGCTCATTTCACTCGTCTGATAATTTCTCAAGGCTCAGACTTGAACCCGGTCCAATAAACATAGTAATACTATATCCCCTACAGGTGTAAAATTCTTGGTGGTTAAGCATTGCAAAAAGAAACTAGAAGGAACTCTGTTTGATACAGAGATGTTTCCAGCGCCAGATGCTGTGGGGCCCTCTCTTGTGAGAAGCCGGGCGAAGATCACTTACTTTCCTATTGAGAGCCGGAGCATAAATTCAAACCCGGCTATAAATCAAATATAAATTTTCAGCTCCCCTCACTTTCTCGGGAACGGCTGCAATAACAATGTCATTCGACTCTGCCTGGTTGCCATTAATGCTCTGGATTCCATCCATGCTAATGATTGGGCCCTGTATCCTGTGCGTTTTACAAAGCCCGCAGAAAAAGAAGGGAAATATTACTGACCTATTTAATGCTTTGCAGGTTAAGAGAAGAAACCAAGGTCTGTGGTAGACACTCTTTACATATACACTATTTCCACACGCTCTCAAAATGGATTTTCCTTGCCAGATATAACACCCTGCGCGCCAATGATTTTAATATACCGAAACTCTGCGACTACGACTTTAACATTTTTAGACAGCAAAGTTTCTGAGCCAGAAAGGAGGACAATGCACTCCCTGCTAAATCTAACTTGAGTGAAAAATGTGATTTCTATTTAGATATTGTTCTGTGTGCCAACAAGCCTTTCCTTCTGCCAAAAAACAGAACTCGATCTCATTCAGGCTATTTTCTCCTTGAAATCACAGTCGCGTAATGTTCTTTTAAAAAAAAAGAAAATAAAAACACGAAGCGTGGGCCAAGACTGATTCACCTAACTCCCATCCCACACACATATTTACTGGAATGGCCACATATCACAGTCTGAGCAGTTTTCATAACCCAAATATATACAGACTAGTATCAAAATCCAATTCATATATTTGTTTCACACAGTGTAAACAGACTTTTTAATTCCAGTGAAACCATAACCCCAAAGTGGAGCACGGCTAGCAGATTCTGGTTACAGAGCGTGTTTGGAGAGAGAGGTTTTCTGGGTGAAGCACACTTTATTTTTTAAGCAAAAAGCAAACCAATTTCAGTGCAACACCTGCACCCTTCTGCCCTGTTGGCTTTGGCGAAGCAGATTCAATGAGTTTTCAGCCAACAGTACAGGGCTGTGTGCCTGTAAGAATCTGCACTGACAGAAGGCTTTTAGAGAAGAACCAAGGTCACCACTACAATAACACAGCACTGAGGATGTACTCAGAGCCAGGGGGAAGTGCTGTGTCTCTCACACCCTTGAAATAAAAACCAGTGAGTGCGGAATGATACTAAGTTCAATAAACTTCACTTTGCTTTGTAACCTCTGCAGAAAGACTAAACAAGCAGAAGAGAACAGCTGTTCTTATAGTGTTAAACACTTAAATAGAAATCAACTTAGATTTTAAAAAAGAAAATCATTACACCATTATTTATACTTCAGGGCTAATGGATGTGACCTCTAATATAAGCAGCATTAATACTGCATTAATATCGTGCTAGTTTATAATGTTGTAGGCCGATCTATGACAGGGGTAATGCTGTCACGCAGCTGCTTTCAGAATACAAGAAAACACAATTCAAGGACAGAAAAACAAGTTTAACTCAAGATTTATGAGAATCATACAATATAAAAGAGCTGTACATTGTAATTCAGTGCAAAGCAATACAGAAAAATAATAACTCAGAGCTGCCAAATATTTAATAAATGCAACAGGAGGTTTTTTTTTCAGTGAAACTATGTTTCTGGTCCAGTTTCTTTTAGTTTAGTTTTAGCTTCGTCGTCTTGTCTCTCTATATGCTGCAGTGTATATAGTGGAGATGACAATAACGTTTACTTTGACTTTGACTAGTTTATAAAAATATATCAAATCAAATTGGAAATGGACAACATTCACCTTCTAATTAAAAGTTATGCCTTACTGCTGCGATCAGCAACTTAGTTGGAGAGTATTTGCAAACCAGTTGCCATCTTCCATGCAAACTACAGGTGACCATGGCAACCTGCTAGCCACCAACTGCAAGGTGGTTTACAATGCAGCTCAATATATGTGACCAATACTGAGTGCTATCAACCAAGTCAGGAAATGAAAATATTTCCATTAAGACCCCTGGTTGACAGGAGATTGCTAACCGATCTCTAGGCCTGTGTAACCGGGGCTTTGGCAACCAATTTCACCTAGCAACAACCACCAACTTTCAGCATTATTTCCCTAGTAACAGGTGGTGGACAGGTGGTTGTCAAACGGTCTCTAGGCCTGTGCGACTGGAGTCTTATTTAGCACAGGATCAGAAATAAATAAACTGCAACACTGCAAAACAGCAGCGCCGTCTGCTTTTGAAAAAATTACTAAAACATGAGTTAATAGTGTATTTGTGGGGGACTATTTTCAGCTGTGAATTAACACGCATTTGTTGCTCTATTAAGTATTTACTATAGCCAGATGGTGTGTATGAGATTGACTCAAAATAAGCAACAGTGACTTACAGTTTGCTCATCGTCCCCCCAGCAATGAGTTTGTAGGACAAGAGTCGAGGTACGGTACCATCAAGGAGGAAGACGCTGCAACAGGCTCCACAGACACAGACGATATCTGCTTTGGTCTTTACGTTGGATTTACGATAATAAGAAAAATAGAAAATCGCCACACATGCTTTCATAACTCAAGACAGACATCCTCTCATGAGCTGAAAATAAATCTCAGCACATACTGCATATGCTGTGCTTCCCATTTCTCTTCTGATCTCGATCCAGATTCAGATCTCTATTAAAAACATAAAGGTATTCTTACAACATACATTAAGAAAATCACATTTAAATATGATGATATTCTGAGGATTAGAGGATTGCGTAGCTGTGGCAAAGCGCCGCATGATCTGACTGCTATCTAATCTTTAATTGTTTTTCAGAGTGCTGTTAATTCACCTCTTAAGTGTGGTTTGAGCGTGTAGCTTGTGCTAATACGCTTTAATATTTCTAATATTCTATCTGCCTGTATTTAAAAACACGCAGTGCCAAGAATGGTTAAAAACCAAATCACAAAGCACTCTTGTGTTGGACTGCATTACATGTAAAAGGGGTTTCTATTTTTCAGTTAAGTCATTTTTAATCATTGTTAATGGTGGGAAAGCCCCAGTAGGCTTCTTTAAAAGGTTGTCAGTGAAATCACTAACAGCTGCCAGCTACAGGAATTCAGAAATGCCAAACCAGCACTTTGTGATTGGCATAAGGAAGTTACACCCACTTTGTAATAATATGTTTCTATCTGGTGAGGTGCCAAATGGGTTGCTGCCAATGTAGACATGAAAGACTGATCAGATCATTCTGCACAAAAACATCAGGCTGAGGAGACTGTAATTATTTGTCTGAGGTTGAGGTCAGGTCGCTGTAAAGCTCCTAATTACAAATGAGATGTAACTTACAGAACAAATCTAATGATGGCAACTCCACTCAAAAGTCATTCTAATGGATGTGGTTTAATTATACCTTTGCATCACCTTTTTTTCCTCTTTCAAGCATGCTTCTATACCTGGTATACCTTCATACTTATCACTATTAAAGAATCATTTAAAAAGAGAATCAGTGGTTATAATTCTATGTTATCTAAAATGGCTAATAACTGATTTGGGTGTAGTTTTTGGCAGTTGACACTCCACTGTTGAGTCGATGGTGAGCCCAGTGTAGCAAATGAACAAACGAAAAGAGCTTTCAGCACAGTGCCTGTAGTTGTACCTCTTCCTCGACTCCACCACACCTGCTCTGGCCCGTCTATAATAGCCTGCTCTGTCTGCTCTGCAGGTGTACTCTAGACCCATTTACCACAAACACATGCTACTAGCTGCTATGCTCCTCCAGCGGCCCCATTTCTCCTTCTGTCACCTCACCTCATGTAACACTGTCAATCCACTCCCACTCAGCCCTGGCCTTGATGATACATTTACTTTCCGTTAATCAATTTCTGAAACTCTGCAATTACCCCACGTCACGGGGAGTCAGAGGAAATCTATAAGTCAGAGGTGGCGAAGATGCTCGATAGTCAGTCCTGTCGCTTCCTGTGCACCTGCTTCAAAACACAGCAATGAAAAGATGAGTCGAGAACATCTAAGCCACGAGTTTAAAAAAGGGGAAAGGTGGTCAAATTTAAACGGTACCTACTGTATTAGAAATATAAGGAGTAAACGCAATCTATTGTGAAATAGACAGATTAAACTGTAGCACTGTGATATCACAGCCTATTAAACTTTGAAATTGATTTGTTACATTAGATGTGATAAGCTTCTGATCCATGAACAATGTCAAGAGCACATCAATCACATCTTTTGAGCATCGCATCCTCAGAACATACTCAAATAAAAAAGGAAATGTATGACCGGGAGACACTCTGTAAAATTTAAAGCTAAATCAAGGGCTGCTTTCTTTTGAAGGAATGACTCCAAATCTAGCAGCTTTACCGCTACCTGACATTCCCGATGGTCCTCTGAGACATTAACTGTTATGTTATATTCTATCCCGTAGCTACGTTAACAACACCTTTCAAGAGCAGAGATTTAATTTCTTTGCATGTTTACCTTCGCTTCATCCCCACCTGCCCCTCCCCTGCAACATTTCTCTTCTCTTCTCCTTCCCAGGAGACAAAGCAGGCAGACAGCTCTAATAAACAGTGGCACGAAGCCTCACAGTGCAGGCGTACGCCGAGGCAACCAATGTGATCAATTATCGAGTGGCCGATTCTCTTTAATTAGAGGGTTTAAGTATTGAGTTAGCCTGGGTGGGAAGCTGAGAAGCAGCATGTAAACCAACCTCATTACACTGCAGTGATTCACCTCCCAGGAGCTGTGATCCACGCAGTGTTTACACCATACATTTGTTTCTGTGGTAACATATCGAGTGGAGGAATGGCTTAGTGACAGACCCAGTTTCCCCCCACCGCCTCCTCTCCGCTACTCTCTCTCCATTTTCTTTCTTTCACTCTCCCTCCCACTCACTGCTGAAGAGGCTGTCACACTGGTTTGCCTTTTGTTGTGGAGAGTCTGGAGAGGTAGCACAATGTGTCCTAGTTAAAGCAGTGCCCCATCTGCCCGGCATAATTAGACAATTATGCTGGAAGGATCCGTCATTAATTCCTTTGTGGTGGCCAATTTCGCACCACAAAGAGGTCTCAGGTTTAGTTTTTCTTTGCAGATCTCTGTTCATTTACCCTGGCCCCTGTTATCATCCTCAAGTATTGATAGTGTGGCAACTTGGGGCAGGAAAATATTCTCCTGCCAATATTGACTGGTTTGTACTGTTGTGGTGAAAAGGCCAAGAGGAATATTGGCTGCTGTCTTGTGCTGAATAAAAACAAGCAGCTAGGAAACAGCAGTGTGAAAACACAGGCAGACAAATAACAAACAATCATAGTTAATGTACTGAGGGTAGGTACGCTGATGAAATATACATTACGTGGAATGATCCTAGCACTGCACTGTGCTGTCTACAGACTAATCTGAGAGCCGAGCCCGCATCAATTTAACATTGCCAGCGCTAAAGACTCAACAACTGAATCTGTAATTGATTCATTATATCCACGCTCAAGTAATTAGCCACCACGTTTTCAAAAATGTTGAACTGCTTTATGAGAGCAAACCTGTCCTGTTGAAAGTGTTAATTAGAGCCCAAATAACACTTGGACAATATTCATCACATATAATAACTACACACTCACAGGCTACTACATTAGGTACACCTTGCTAGTGCTAGCCTGGACCCGCGGTTTCTTCATGGCACACACACACACACACACAGAGTCAGTCTTCATTAAATAAAGTTTATAGTATCATAATCATTTCAGTATTTGCCAAAGTCTTTCCAAACAGCTAAAGTATTTAAGTTTAATTCTGTCATTTCTTATGAAAATATGAATACTACTGAATGATTTAAAAACATAATCTACTGTTTTTGGTTGTTAATTAAAATATATCAGAAGGTATAAACCTATTTATCAAAAGAGACAGTAATATACTATATTACTTAATGGAATTCACTCCTTGCATCAGTAACATATACAATCTAACTATAATGAGGAAATCTATGTTAGTAGCTTAGCTGACCACTTACCTGTTAGCATTGCTATTTTTAACTGTAGCTAACTTCCTGTCAAGATAGTTAGCAAACCTGCAGTCCAAGAAAGACTTCTAGGTATCACTGAGCCACTTAATTTTTAAACAAGCAATTAATCCATCAATAATCAAATAATGAAATATGCATATGATCTTATCATGTTTTTCAGGGAGCATCAAGATCTATTCAAAGAATTCAGGTATGTCAGTTTCAATTCGCAGTAACAACATCAAAAGAAATTTTCTTCTTATGCTATCCTAAAATCCACATCATCATTTTGACTAGGACCGATGACACTGTCGTTGTGAAATCGTCTGTTGTTCCACAGGCTAAAATGTTTGCAATTATTAACATTAAATGCTTATGCTAATGTAATATAAGTGGAAGATTAGCAGGCTACTCAACATCCATCCTAAGATGTCAGTCTGTCTTGTCAACATAGCAATATTGTTAACATTTTAAATAAATAATCTACCATCATGTCAGTGTTTAAAACAACTTTTCTAATAATGGGATCTTATGTTTAAGAAGGTGAGGTGATCATTTGTAACAAATTAGTTACTGACAATTATACTGGTATTGGTACCAATTATGTTTTGATATCAGGACTGAACTGGACAGCTACAGTAAACAAAGCTAACACCTTGAAATATCCCGTTATGTTAAAACAAACAAACAAATAATTGAAAATGATAATGTTGCCCGTAGCATGTACAGCATTTGTGCCTCATACATCCTTTTAGTGCCACTAGCCGCTATTTTTTAACATTTTGTCATATGCACAAACACTAATGCATTCTAACTAACATGAGTATGTTAATGTGTGCAGTTAGCTGATGTCAGTGCAAGTCAAATATTTTCACAGAAACTCTGAGAATGACCCAAAGTGCTGTTGATAAGTGCAAACAACATTTCCAACTCTTATCATCTTCCAATAATCTATTCAAAACTTCAGTCCATCCAAGTCATAGACTAACATTAATATTCCTCAATCACAGCGATAGAGGTGCCATAGGTCAAAAGGCGGGATACACCCTGGACAAATCACCAGTCTGTCACAGGCATAACATGGAGAAAAAAACAGCCATTTACACTCACATTCACACATAGAATCACCATTTAACCTAACATCCAAGTCACTGGACTGTGGGAGGAAGCATGTGTGGAGCGAACCCTTGCAGGTTGGTGGATTCAAACCCAGGACCTGCACCACTTTGTCCCCCACAAGTAAAATGTGAAATTTACATCACCCTCAAATCCTGCACATGTCTGTGATGTCCCAAATATCAGCTTGCAGCTCACATCAACACTGTTGAATGTTTCATTATGTAAAGAACAGCGCAGGAGTGAAGGAGGGCGCAACATCAGACAGTGCAAGACATTGCCTCAACCCTGTATTCAGCTAACCAGTCTTTAGACTTAATTACATGAACTGGCTGCCTGAAGTTCCACCTCGGCTTTTTATCTGTTGTTACGTCTTAACCTGCTGTTTGTAAAAGTACAAATTGTACAATCCCCATCGAACATATGTGATGCCGTGTTAAGTGTTTCACAGTTACACTGTTTAACTCAGCTTGACAGAGACATGTGGGAAGATATTTTACAATGTAACTCAAATCTGATTAGAGCAGTGATCTAATCAGCCATGAATTCATCTGTGAAGACAAGCAGGCAAAGAGAAAATAACCGCAGAGAATTCTGTATAATTATCAAAAATCTCACAGCGGTACATTAAAATTCTAATTACGACATATTATCTTAATTGCTAAGGAGATGCAAATCAAAACAAGGTTATCGCTGCTCCCTTAACATGCACATGAACGTGTGGTGGGAACCTCTTCAATATTCACTGAATCAGCTTGACTTGTTCGACATGAGAGGCTGTCATTCTGTAATGCTTCCCCCTCTTAGGGGTGATAATCCTGGCTGAGAGCACCAGCAGCAATGGTGCAGTTGTGCAACAATAATACAGAACAAACATCTAATTGCTGCACATTCACTGCCTTTTATTGTATCTAACAAAGCTGTTGACAGCTCATGACAAGCCAAACTAATGCTGTCCGGAGTATTTCCAAAGTACTCGCATCTTAGAAACAGAAAAGAAAAGCAGTCTTGTTTTACACAGGAAAAAAAAAATACATTTTCACAAACGGGTTCGGAAATTGCTCATGTGCAGGCAAAGGGTCTGGTAATCCTAGTGAAACACGCATGAACCCAAAACATATTACAAAACCTGGAAACACAATATTTCACTCTTGGCCAGAAACACCAATGTTTAATGTCCATCAAATACTGGGGGGGAAGAAACAAAAGTTCTCAAGAAACTGCAACTCCCATGGTACACGACAAATTGCATGCCATAAATTCTATGTGACAGGTGCACACTAACTCTGCAGACATTAGACAGCCGGATGACAGCAGGCACAAGGGGTAATGGTGACAGGAGAAGAACATGCCATTGAACATGGATTTATGAAAGGGCCCATACTGAGGCGATCCATCAGTGGAGTCACATAGCATCAAACGTGACCACATTTAGGACATGTCTAAATGAAGCTCCAGAGGCTTTCACACGGTGCCAATCTCAAAAACAAAAACAAAAACATGTGGAATGTGTGTGGAAAGGAGCAATTTGATGCTTTTTAGCAGAGTCTGTTGCCGCCCACAAAGGTGATTTTCAATCCAGTGCAGTTTTTTAATTGGAGTAGTTATGCTTTGATAGAGAGCTCCCATTTCTCCGGAGGTTCCCGCAGTAAGGTAATTACAGTATGTGGCAGCTTTATACTAACTACAGCCATTTCTGAAACATCAGAATCCTGACAGAAAATAATAAACTCGAGGTTCACCATGTTTTCACTAAAAGATATTGGAGTTTTTCTACCAATTGGTTTGGGGACGGTGGTTACCCACATACTGTAAATTGAGTTTCTCGTTCTCACTTTCTCCCTCAAACACACACAGTGCAAACACTTTCACAGACAGTCCTTCCCTCGCCGGACAGAAATAAATGGAGACTCCAGGAGTTCCCTTTGGCCCCGGCCCTAGCAGTCTATAACAGAACCGACAGCTCTGATCACTCCTGAGAAAGCAAAAGCTGCTCTGGGATCGCTTTACAATTCTCAGGGGCTCGAATAACCTGATCTTGAACCGATCCCGTGCACTGATCCTTTGGTATTGGGTTAGGAACGTGTGAAGGGGTCTGTTGAATGAGCTCGCTGGATATCAACATCCTCACTCGGTGTTGCTCCAGCCTGGCAGATTGTTTGACTTGATTAGTCTCTGCCCAAGTGTTAGACTACCCAACGCCGAGCCCTCCAGACACCAGTATCAGTGTGTCAGAGGGAAAAGTGTTCTCCCAAGTCTCAAGGTGGAGCCCATTACCCTGAGTGAGAGCACTGTAAGTTAATAGGATTTGCTCCCGATCAAGAGACCGAGCTATTTCCTGAGGCTGTTACAGGCCGAAGCACAAAAATAAATGTTCCTTTATTAAATACTATTAAGTGTCTCCCCACCACCACCAACCACTCTGACCCCACCCCTCCTTTTTCCCCCTCATTGGGATATCTGTTATTGCTGCAGGAGGCTGTGCCCCCCCTTCTTTTTCTCTTGTTTTTTTTCCCTCTAGCAAGCAGCCAGTAAAAGTAAAAGGTTGGCACTTTTTGTCTAAAGGAGCCATTTGTTCAGGTGAAAATGAAACTTGCATGGTAAGCAGAGCTGGCCCTGCAGTTGGACAGGGGCAGAGGGGATTCCAGATTAATCATATGGACTGTACACCATGAGGATATTCATTGAGGAGTAATTGCCAAGGGGCTTTGTGTAATGTATTCTCCCCATGAGGTAAAACCTTGTAGCGCGGAGAAAGGATAATTGAGTAAGAGGATCATATAAAAATGTTTGCTGCTTCAACCTTTCACTCTGAGCTTAACCCTGACCTCAGATAGTAATTACAGAGTTAATTGCTAACTGATCTGAGCAAGAAGCTCCATCTTGCTATACTGCAGATATCAACTGAGCTTAAGAGCCTCCTTCAGATTTGCAATGGATCTCAGCTTGTCTAATATAATTTAAAGAACTGGGGCAATTAACAGTACGCAAGTCGAGCAGCGTTTGATGTTAAAATAACAGCTAATTCCTAATAAACTATATTATTATAATTATTGTTATTATTACTATTACATTAATATTTTCAGAAATCCCAAAATAACACCTGCTTGATAATGTTTAAGCATTTTTTTTTTTTTAAAACAACAATCATCTCGTTTTAGAACCTAAAGACTGTTTGATATGTTTACATGATATACTCACACTGTCTTTTCTGCTCCATAGTTTAAAGGTACTCTGTGTAAAACCTCACCACTAGATGTCAGTAGCTTGTAGATTGCAGTCATCCTCTCCTAACTGAGTTGCATAATCCTAGCTACTTTGACTGCTGTAGGATAAACATGTTTTAATCAGCCAAAACAGACCAAAAACATCACATTTCGAGTGTACCCTATAATGGCAGACAGTCAATGTGTTTCTACTACCTTTTGACTACAAAAACATTCGCTATAGACCATATTTTAACATATTTCAATAATTTATGAATAAATCAGGGACAAAGAATGGATGTGTCAATTAAACATTATGTGGTATTTTATGTTTGGATGCTGGAGGCATCAGTGAGTGATATGTAGGGGAGTGTCCTGAATTTTTCTTTTCATTAAGTGCTGCTGTTTTTGCTGCTGTTAGCCGCTATTAGTCACTGTTAGCTGCTATTAGTCACTGTTAGCCACTGTTAGTCACTGTTAGCCGCTATTAGCCACTGTTAGCTGCTATTAGTCACTGTTAGCCACTGTTAGTAAAACTGTCTTTTGAGCAAAAATTACACTTTTGGATTAGGACACTTAGCAAATAAACCCATACAACAGGGGTCTCCAACTCCAGGCCTCGAGGGCTGGTGTCCTGCAGGTTTTAGACATAACCGTGGGTCAACACACCTGAGTCACATGATTAGTTCATTACCAGGCCTCTGGAGGACTTCAGGACATGTTGAGGAGGTCATTTAGCCGTTTGAATCAGCTGTGTTGGACCAAGGACACATCTAAAACCTGCAGGACACCGGCCCTCGAGGCCTGGAGTTGGAGACCCCTGCCATACAGTGTAAGACTATAAGTAAAATATTTATCAGTGAATGTGAGCTTTTGACTTGCTGTTGTTGTTATTTAAGCGGCTCTTGTTAGCTGTTCAGACATGGGAGGATTATATGTCTCAAACGCTGACAATAAGTAATTGCAACAATGTCTGGCATACAACATACGTGGCCACTCTCCAGCCAAATGTATAAAACATTAAAACTTTTACCAAAGCCCGCTCCTACATATTTTTAATTGATTGATTCTTATTTTATGAGCCTGTATCAATTTGTCAGAAGACTTAATTACACAGTAATCAATTTTTTAATCATATTCTTTAGTCTGTTACCTCTATTACCTTTTCTATAACCTAAAAAAAGACTGACTGTACCTTTAACAATCACCTAAAATATCAAATCACTGAAAGTCTCACAAACAGTGAGAAATTTAGAGCTTTTCTTTATAAAAAAAGAGGGATGAAAAATCTGCCCATTGTCATGCAAACCAGTTGCTCTGGTAATCCAACTGTATCTTTCCACGCTTACACTAAATTAGAGGGAAAAGACCTTTAATGAACAGACTCTTAACCTTAGACTGTGAGCCAATATGGTTTGGACCTACTTGTCACTGCAAAGCAATACTGAGGTGTTCTGTGGGATCACCTTTATTTCTGTCCCGACAGGACAGGTTAAACTCTGATAACAAGACTCCATTTAGGGGCCACTGTGTCATTAAATGGTTAGTGAGCATGGGAATGATGTGAATCAATATGCTATGGCTTTGCAGTCACCAGATCTCAAAGCAGCTGAACATCTATGGGAGATTTGGACCAAACGTCTTCCATCTACCCGGTAGAGTACAGAAGCAAAGGCACACTGAAGCTGTTCTGGTGGCACAATACCTTACCTAGACACTGATGTTTCACCTTATCAACTGAGATGGGCATTTCAAGCAAACAGACTATTGTAATAATCACTTTCTTTCTTTCTTTTTTTTTTTAAATCGTCCCCCGCACCCAGTTCTAGTTCTATCACATTATGTGCTGTGGTGAGGAAAGAAGGTGAAGAAGAGCCAAACAGCTTTTAGGTGGATTAACTTCACCCTCTGCTCTTTCTCCTCTCAATCAATTGATCACGGCAGATAGCTTCTGGTTCTGCCACAGGTTACTTCCTGTTAAAAGGGATTTTTTTTTATTCCTACTGTTGCCAAGTGCTTGCTCATAGGGTCCTGATTACTGGGGTTTTTTTCTAATATTGTAGGGTCTTTACCTCATATAAAGTGCCTTGAGACAACTGTTGCTATGAATTGACGCTGTAGAAATTGAATACTTGAACTGAATTGATTTGGGTAGAAACAATCCTTACCAACACGGGTAAAAACATAGTAAAATATATTTTAACACAACCACTAGTCCCATCAACTATTTTTATATAATTTAATTAATATTTAAATATTGAAAAATCATGACCTTCACTATTCAGTGTAAGGATTTTTTTTTAATTATATCCTTAATATTGTGAGTAGTAATTTCAAATAGTTCAGCTGAATTATTGGAAATCTGAAAACATTACTGTACTGCCACTATTTCATAAAAGACTGCAGCCCAAATGAACGAAGTCAAGAGTTTTTTTTTATGTTGAACTGAAAATTAGGAACATTATTTAAAAGGTGATGTTGAATACATTTCAGTACATAAATAGGGACAGACTGAAAATATTAATACTGCAGTACTATAGCCAGCCATGAGAACAAACAGGATTCTTTGGTGTGCATGACAGCATACAACTCAAGTTTTGGCTACTCAAGACAGAAAACGAAGCACATTAGCCCAATAAGCCTTGATGAGTGAAAAATACAGGCACATTTCTTCAGGATTTGTTTAAAAGCTTAAGATAGAATAGAACTGGCGTATTTCACAGCAGATCTAAGCACAGCTCAGTCAGGAAACCTGAATGTCTTCAGTGAGTCAAATAGTTAAGTTGAGCCGGTGCTGCCATAAACCCGGTGGGAGAGCTTGGAATAATCTAGGCGATGTTAATGATGCAATTTATATGTGAGGGGACCGGTGTTTGGCAGGCTCTTTCCGTCTGAGCGGGCTGCACAACCCAGCGAGCTCCCAACACCCCCTGCTAGATGGAGGGGGTGGAGTAGGAGGAGGATGTCAGAGCCCATGTGAAAAGAGGGAGCGAGCGAAGCACTGATAAGAGCCATTACTATTAGTGTCTGTCTGTCACCTGCTGTGCGTCATCCAGCCTTCCCCCTCTCCACATGCGCCCCCATCCCCATCGCTCCATCCCCATCCGTTTTCCTGAGGCACATCACTTCAAATTTGCACTCACCTACACATTTTCCATCCTGTCAAAGATATACTCAGTTGGCTTGAAAACTGAGCTGAGCTGCACTCTGAAAACTACTCTGAGCTTTGTTTCAAAACAGTTGTGAATTAGTGAAGGTGCAGACAGCTGCCAGCATTTATTCGATAAACAAAATAGCTTCAGATGAGTAACTGAACTGGCACAAGAGGACGCGATACTCTAGACATATCGTTTCTCGGTTTTTACCACGCCAACACAAAGCCTAATTTGGTATTTCATTTATTACTTGGCACAATTCTACAGCTCCTTAAACTTATGAACTCGGGAGAAATGAACAGTAATTGCAGGCTGTTCTTTATTTTCTTAAAACCTTTTTAACCAAAATATTTAAAGCTGTTTTTCTCAGTTGCTACGCAACACTTCAACCGCAAGAGTGGGAGCATGCTGAGAATGTGCCAAATAAATACTACTGCCACAGACATTCTGTGGGGAAATATGAGAGAGGGGCATCGTTCAATAATCACATGAAAATGCAGAACAGTTGTGTAAAATGCACAATCATCCTTTCATTCATCACTTACTTGACCTTTGCCAACATATAATTCAAACAATAGGTTGTTTAATGAACCACTGTTTGCAATCTGAACGGCTTTGCCTTTCCGCAGCCATCTGAGAACACTTTTTTTTTCTCTCATTGTCTGCGTATCAAACCTACAAGTGGCTGCTTTTAACTGCAGAATACAGCAAGGTGGCAGGCGTGCCGAGTGTCCTGTGCAAAATATCGTTCTGTAATTTGACGCGAGCATGCTGCCAGATATGTAGACTACTGTCTGTTTCACAAGTCTTTTCAGATTTTGCTCAGAGCTCGCCTGGAGCCTGGGCAACTGTACAACAGCCAAGCAAAAAGCAAGCAAGCCAATGGTGCAGCCTTTCTTCCTGAGCCTGGAACCAAGGACTTAAAGCAAGGACACGTTATGCAAGATATCACATTCAATTCCACTGCCAGCCTCTGAGGCCAGATGATACACATTGAGTGCGTCTGTCTCTCGAGCCCTCAATGTTAATCAACACTCTTTCCAATGCATACTTATGAGTTACAATCTACTCCCCACGTCTTCCCTTTGGCAGCTTAAATTAAGTCGCAAATTTGATGGCAAATTAACTTCAATGGGGACGGTAATATGTCACCTATATGGCAATCTGTGCCGTTCCTTGCCGGGGCATCGGGATCTCCGGTATCTAAACGCAAAATTAAATCCAACAAATTATTTTCGTGTGAAAGTCAAATTTGAGGAAACGCGAGAAAGAAGGCAGGATGCGGCAGGGCAATCAGCTGTGAAATCCTTCTGACGACGAAGGCTTGCATAATCGCTCAGTCAACCTTTATTATTGTGATCACAGAGTTTGAGATTTAATGCATGCTGGTATTAGCTGTGACATACAGTCACAATACAGCCGAGGTGGGAGGAACATGTGCTCAGACAGTGTGTATACGTGCATGTGTGCGTGTAAAGGGGAGGTGAATGTGGAACCAACAGAGATCTCCTCACTTCATCATTGAGTAAATGGCACCGCAGACATGAGCTGCGACTTCACAGCTGCCTCATGGCGGGTGACATTGAAGCCTACGCATGAACACATCGCTCATCAAAGCGAATGAGGCGTTCTTCGCTTCCGCTGCTTGTGCCGAGGAAAACAATGGCAGCCTGCCCCCCCGCGCACACACACACACACACACACACTCAAGTGCACACTTGCACACCTGGAATGTCTGCAATGAGTGGAGATGGGAATAAAAAACGGAAGAAAAAAAATCCATTTGGTTTCATGCATCTCTCTCAAGAAGCTTAACAGACTGTGACCTTTCAGTGCTTTGTACTAGGAAAAAAACGACAAGACCCCGGTGCCATAAAACGGCTCAGAACAGGGGCTAACAGTGGTTTTGCAATTAACCTGTCTTAAAACAAACAAGAGGGTTTTTTTTGCTTTAACAACAGGCACATACTTGAGAGGACTGATTTCTGTGGCTAGAAACTCAAAGGCCCACCAGGGTTTAGGTTTTAATCGGCTATTAGCATGCTCATTTTGGCACAGCTGCACTCAGATCTATGCAACTACAAGCTCAATGCGATCAGAAAGCAAAACACACACACACACACACACACACAAAAAAGTGGAAGCTTTTATGTAGATCCCAGAATGAGCCACGATTAAATGTCACAAAAGCCCTCCAGGTCTTTTCACAAAGAAGCAAAGAATATTTGTTTCAATACTGATCATTAAGTGCAGGAAGAATAAGTGAGGACAGACAGCAACAGCTAAAAAATACAAATGCCCCCTTTTAGCGTACATCCTTCTAAAAGTTTACTCAAATAGTTTGAGCACAAAAGCTCCTCTCTTTTTCCTTAACTGTCCTCTTTTCTCTAAGTGGTACCAGACGTAGGTATTTCTTCATTTAGCCCATTCAAATGGAGGCAAGTCGCTATTCTTTATTTATTTAACAAAACGAGCTGTAAAAGCCAAACATTAGGTCATGGAATACTTTCACCCTGAGAAATAAGTCACTGCGTTCAATGAGACATCAAACCCGGTTTAAGTATTCTCCTGCAACATATGAGCTGGTGAGGACCTTTCACAAAGTCAAGTAGTGCTGTGGGATTTTTCTGCTTTTTAAATACAACTTTCAACTGTGTGGCGCACATGCGTTTCCAATTAAGAGCCTCAGAGCCAACAACCGAGGCTGGGCCCCATTCACCTCTTCCACAATTGACCAAGTCCGAGGAAATGTTAAACAGGCATCATAAGCATGACAAGGAGAGCAGATTTTTCAAAAGCCTTTATTTTCTAAACAGTAATTAAGACATCACGGTGAATTGATGATGTAGGCTGAAAAGCATCCAATGCCAATCTAAATAAAGAAAAGAGAACATACTTAATCATAACTTTTAGCGACATTTTCAAAGCAAGGCCCCTTAGAAGAACCAATTTGTCCGTTTGGTGAATAGGTACACAGCCTGCTTACAGTGCACAGAAACACAATGTGTCAAAAGTGCTGATTTGTGAGGATCATAATGAGAATGCACGGTTTACACGAGGCACTTAGAGTAGGATCTACTTCCCTGGCAGCAGCAATAACTCCCCGCGAGCCTGTCTCTGCTCAGACTTCAATCTCTGGGCCCCAAAGAGCTGTTGGAGGACTTTGATGTTCTGTCTAAATGAACTGACTGTGCTGCTTGATACAGCCCTCCAGTCAACTGAGTCCCCCCCACCAATTCTGTCACCAGTGATAAACACCATGCATGCTTGGCGTCACCAAATTCTGCCCCACATGCACAGAAAGGCCACAGTTTTTTTGTTCCCCCTCCTTCAACTCAGTGAATAACTGAAAAAAATATGATTGTTGTTTCCTGCCGTGCCCTATCTGAGCAGAAAGCCTTTGATGTGTGAGGCTGTGTGTAAAGCAGGCAACGCTGGGCTGGTTTTTGTTACCTTACACTCCTGCAACATCCAGTAGGTAAGCCTTTATGTTGGATGCCCCTTCAGGGCATGGTGTTTGTTAGAGCCTGGGCAAAGGCAACAATCTCCAACCCACTTCTATCATTGCATTTTTTCAGGAGAATCAGAGCCAAAGAGCGCTGCGTACAAGCTTGCAACTTCGCTGGCTTGATCCAAACAAGATCCAAGGCTTATTGGGGAGCACTGGTGCACAGCTAGGGAAGCACAAATGCGCTGCTATATCTACTTTGGGGCTTGTATGATTTGAATATGAATATAGTGGGTAGTAAGTAGTGTCAAAGACAGCACTTAGTACAAGCTACTGATGACTAGCAAACACTGCAATGAATGATTTCAATCAAGGAGCAGGGTGGAGATGGTGGTTAGAGGAAAATAATACTTTATCCGTCTAAGCTTCAGCTTGGTCAATTCTCATTTGACTAAATCCAATTACCATTGATTCTGCATCTTCTTAAAGCCGAGGTTTAGGTTTTCCTTGATAGTGCAGAAACCTTAGCTTGGATGAAGCTGCAGTATTTAACCTATTACAGCCTCCGATGAAGCATCTGGGTTTTGGAGGGAAGTACGAGTTCTGCTGGCGAAAGCATTGATCTTCCCACACCCTGGGTTTTCCCAGCGTGTGTAGCAATTCCCGTGCAAAGCCTCTGAACAGTACTCTCTCTCCTCCAGCGGCGGTGATGCTCCTGAGCAAACCTGCCCCGGATCGAGCATCTCATTTAGTCACTGGGCCCCTTTGATGTGGATTCAGTGCTGCAGTGCATATCATTCGTGTTTGAAGGTTCAGCTTCCACAATACAGCCGGGTTTGAAGTTTCACATATTGCAGGTGCTACAATGTGATAATCTGGGAGCTGGTTATGCATTATACATTTTTCATAAAAGAACACCATCACCTGAAAGTGAAATGTGGAAAAGTCAGCGCTTCAAGGTATATATTGACAGAGACTGTTTCTGAGACTTCTGGGTGTGGGACGAAAACACTCTTGTTATCTTGAGCAGTTCAGAATCAGCACTACATCTTCCCTCTGAAGGGGGTAAATATCCAAATAAACAGAGTAGAATACCATTTGACTAGGACCTGCCATGCCATTATGAAGCCAATTTAGATGACGAAACGCTTCTCACGGGGCACAGAGGCCATGACAGCTCTTTCTCCAGAGTGGGCCCACACTAAAAATCTCAAACTCAAAAGGGGCATTTATTTCTTGGGGCAGTTCCTTCAGTGTCTTCTTACATAAAACACGAAAAATCTATGACAACCTTTATGCGACAAAATGTCTAAAAGTGACATTTTGTTTTCTTGTGCACTTACAATCGCACAACAACATTTAAACTTAAGAGAAGTTTGTAATCTTATTATATTACATGAAATTTCTGTCTGTCTGTGTGTTTGTTTCTTTGTCTGCAAACTCCTCGTAGACCATCAATAGCTAATCAACAAAACTTGGCACACAAGTACATCTTAGGCCCTTGAAGGTTTTTATTTATATAAGATATTATGACGTTGTCATGTTGCCTAGCAACGTGATGGCAGTGGGCTAAAATCACCCATTTTTCTCAACTATCTACCCATAACACCTTAAAAAGCACCGTGTCATTTTTATTTCATGACATTAACATCTAACTTATATCCACAAAAAATGAATTATGCATGATATATTATGACACTGTCATGTTGCCCGGCAACCATGTAGCAACAGGCTGATATGACCTGTTTTTAGCCTTTAACCGCCTACAACAGCTTATGAAAGGATGCTATCATTTTAATTTCACCGCAGTAGCATCTCATTATATAGACCAAACAACCATGTAGGAACAGGCTAAAAAGACATATTTTCTTAGCATTTTTTAGCTTATAAACATTATTTACTTTTTCAGCATGATTACGTATATCTGTTTGCCAACAGCACAAACGTGCCAAACAATACTATTTCCTGGGCATGTACTAGTTTATTAAATATACTAATGGTTTTGATTGCAGTCACCTTTTAAAATACATCTTATCTGCTTCACATATTCCTGCAACACTACTACATTTAGAACAACAGTGCTAAGTCAGCAGTGAATATTATGTTAGCTTATGTCACTTGTGGCCAGTTAATTAGAATTAATGTGAGTATATGTGACTAAAGAGTAAAATGAACAATGAATTTAAAATAGTTGCATTGAATTTTTTGCTACTGGAGGCTGATTCCAAGTATTTTCAGCCACCAACTGGTCCTCCAGACATTTAGTGTACAACACCCTCAACCTCTGCACGCCCACTTTTCATTCAAAGCGACTGCACAGGTCGCCCAATGGGGGCCAACCTATCTTTAATCCTGGTCTAACTCTCACTCACAGAGACAGATGCCAACATGTTATTAAAAAAAAAAACCTTGGGAATTTCTATGAATCTGAAACTATTTCAACGTTTTAAAGTTCTTGCTGGACCCTGAATGTAAGTTTATGTGAAGTTTTGGTTAGCCACATCTGTGATTTTTTTTTAACTAATTTGTACATAATTGCCAACTTGACACCATTCAATCTCAAACTGGTAGCAGATTGACTCCCTTTTATTACCATTTTGAGGCACCAAAGTTGCTTTTAAAATGGCAACTGACTGTGGGTGGTCTTGCAGACCTGTTCATTATCTTCAAAGTGACCTATTCAAAGGCTGCAAGACTGCAAGTTCAGTTCACATGGACCGTGCTGCAGGCTCCAACAACTGTTGTCCGTAGTGTGACTGTAGCACTCTCTCTGAATGTGATTCATTTTATACCTGTAGATTTTCTCCAGTAATGGAACTCCAATGGTCCAACACCCACTTCACACCGTCAAAATCCTCCTAGAAACAAAGCTTGCTGGTCGTCAGCCATCTTGGCAGTTATTTCAGGCTACACAAAGCATAAGTTGCTTTCCCACGCAGGTTATACTAAATCCCAGTACATTCATTAATGGCTCAATCCAGATCAACTTTTTGGGCTTAATCCACCAGAGCACAAAACAAATTAAACAAACAGACTTGTTAATTCATGTTGTGAATAAAGTAAGCCAAAATTTAAAAATACTGGCAACTGCCAGTGCCCTCAGCCTCCATTTAGATACACCTTTGGTATCAATTTCAAAATTTTACGTCGCCTTGTTCTTGAGTTATCGGATTCAGGAGAGATTCTGAAACCTTGACCTCCAACCTCTGACCTTGAGGTCAAGTTCACTGTTGTTCAGCTGAGGGGTAAAAAAAAAACAAAAAAAAAACAAAAAAAAAAACAACACACATACCTATGATTTTACTACAATAATAACCAGATGTACCCACCCTGAAAACTAATTGAAACGGTTGAAAACCAAATCTGCGCATGTTTCAAACCAGCAACACGACTTGCTCACATGTCATTGGCTCTTTGAGGGGAGGGTTAAGAGGACCACCATCCTTGATTTCACCGAATTCTTCCACAGATTTTGAGTCACATCTCCGTTGACATTATCTTCAAGTCGTTGTTTCTAAATCGAGAAACCCTTTAGAAGCCCAAATTACACTGTGGCAACCTAAAGTGAATCTACAGATTAAGCTCCAGCATTTTGCAGTGATTGTTTTCCAAC
This sequence comes from Simochromis diagramma, assembly GCF_900408965.1. Lineage (NCBI taxonomy): Eukaryota > Metazoa > Chordata > Actinopteri > Cichliformes > Cichlidae > Simochromis > Simochromis diagramma. Next base: position 3,028,982 of record NW_024386972.1, on the reverse strand, counting down.
ATCTAACCGACTCAAGCAGGAAAGCGAGTCCGCCAATTATATGAAATCTAACTGCATCAAACAAACAAGATTTAAAAGGCAGGGAGTTGTTGCCCAAAGAATAAAATCAATTTGACAGTTAATGTTAATGCAAGTGACTGAGGTTTATGCAAACGTGTCTGATCTTGATAATTAAAGAGTGTTTGTACGGAGGTGCACAGCTCCGCGTCTCATTTTTAAAGGATGTTTACTGTCTCCAAAGCATGGAGATGGTGGCAGCCTGAGGGCCTGCCTGCTTTCTTTTCCCTTGCTCTGTATCTATCTTGCGCTAAATACACACAAAAACACACACAGGCGCACATATACAAGCACACGTGTACAAATACAAAGTCTACACACTGTACTGACACATACAAACAAAACCCACACAGAAGAAAGACTCCACGCTTCCACAGACATCAGCCTCTCAATTAGCTTCTGCACTCATTTCTCCTCCTTGGAAGAGAATTATTTTTCAGCTAGATGCTTTTTCTTTGTTTATTGTGAACAGACCAAAGCCTTATCAGCAGCTAATCACTGGATGTCAAATTCAGCGACTTGCTGCAGTCACATGAAAAAAAAAAAAAAAGCATTCAGTGAATAATCTTCTAAAAGTTCAGATTGCCATTTTAGATTTGGACAATCACCAATTTCTTTTAGATGCTCAAATCTGTCTTAACAGCCAGAGAGAGGATCAGCATTTGTTTGGTATAATTTGTTGTGACATGTTAATTGCGTCTACTTGTAATTCTCTCTAATTGATGTTTGATATGTCTCAGGAAATTAGGCCAACCAGATAACACTGTAAATATTATTAATCCTTCCCGCCTTTCTCTTTTCGTGGCAGGTTGATGAATTCAAAACAGCTAAAAAGCTAAAACAGTAATGTGTCATCGTGCTGTGCAGCTATGCTCAGTATTCCCAGGGCTGCCAGGCAGACAAATCTAAGGTTACAAGCATACCACCGTATATTCAAAACACATTCGGGCACATGGCAGGCGGCCAGAGAAGACTAACCTGAGCAATTTTGACCGAGTTCTGGGTAGAACCACCGGCATGGTACTCAACTTTGTTCCTCTTGACAATTTCTTCAAACCTGAAACAAACAAAAATAAAAGAAATGCTTCATAAGACACTGTTTAAGAACAATTACAGACTGACTGTGGCAATGCCAAGCGCGGGGGAAAAGAGAAGGTTTATAGAGGTAATGAAGGAAGACATGCAGAGAATGCAAGGGACATGGTGAGATGGGTACAAATGCAGAGTGGATCAAAACTTTCTGGAGTTTGTATGTCAAATGCAACTTAGCCCGTTTAACATGCCAGCCTCAAGCATTAAATTTCTCATGATAATGTCACCTAATCTTGTGGTTTCCCTAAAGCCTACAGAATTTTCCCATTTCCTCTTTCTACCCATTGTCTGGTTTAAAGGCTGGCAAAGTTGCTGTTTCGATTCAGCCGCACTGCTCCCACCAACCTTATTTCCAGCCGCTGTGGCTATAAAGCTGTACTCAGCTTCAGAGCAAAAATATTTTCCGAGCCCTAATGTCCCCCACACTAATTTCGCAGCCAACTGTTGAAAATAATAGAGCATTTAGCAGCTAAAACGTCAAACATTTCTTTGAGGGGCTGATGAAGACCATAAGAAGGCTGAAAGGAGAAAGATTATTAGACCTGCATTCATGGCGAAAACAACTGCGCTTCCAGCTTAATGCTAATGCCGCTCCATGTCGGAGCACTTAAAACCATCAGGCTGACATCCAACCCCAGGAAGAACAAAAAAATGTTATCTTACTATAAAACATAAAAGCTCTGTCTGTCTGTGTGTGTCTTTTTTTGCAAACTCCTGCAAAACCATCAGGAGTCGAGCAACCAAACGTAGCACACAGGTACATCTTGTCCCCCTGGTGGTTCTCATCTATATCAGATATTATGATGTTATCACTGTTGCCTAGAAACCGCCCAGCAACATCCTAAAATGACCCGTTTTTAGCATTTCTGCACCTACATCACCTAATGAAAGCATCCAGTTGTTTTCATTTCATAACAATAGCATCTCATTATAGCCATAAAAGTTGAAATACATATGCTTAGCAACCAAACAGCAACGGGTTAAAATGAGCAGTTCTTAGCGTATAAACCACATCCATCAGCCCTATGAAGTGATTAAGTATATTAGTTTGCCAACAGAAATAATAAAAAGGAGCAGCACATGAGAAGAATAATTCATGAAGTTTTTGACAACATATTTAATGCATAGCTGTGACATGTATACAACTGTACGTGCGGTACATTGTGCAGACAGTACTGTAAAGTGGGAGGCACTCTTCTGGTTAAACTACACGATGACACCATTTCTACATCAGCCCAAGCATCTGTTTATACATCATTTTCTGTATTTAAAAATGATTTTGGACAACATACATAACAATAAATCTGCAATAAGCTGGGATCTGCTTATAATATTGGCTAACCAGTTATCACTCAGACTGTTGCTATGATGATAATGTTAACATTAGGATAACTAAAGGAGCAGCACTGTGCAAGTGCTGCATATTCAAAGTTTGTCTTTTCAGAATAAAACTAATCTAACAGCTTTATGCTTCACATGCGCAACCTCAATGGGCACTTCCTGAAAAAAATAATGGTTTTAGCTTTTTATTTTACCTTTAAATTAAACATTTTAACTGCATTATGTACCTGTTCTCTGAATTTAACAGGTTAGCAATCTCTCAATATATCAGAAGAGCACTTCAGATGAACTCGGGCACTGAATGTGTTTAGTTAAAATGATCTCACACTGGATGCTCTCTGACTTTGTTAATTAAATAGTACCAAACAAAAGATGCTTTTATCTTTTTCAGACACATATTTCAAGTGTTTATCTGTCAGTTTAGCTATATATTTCAAACATTTATGTCTGATCTACAGAGAGCATGCTCACTTTACCTAGAGGGCACTTATGAGATGGAATAAGAACAATCAAAATAATTATTTATACTTTCCTCTAGCTAAAAAAGCCCAAATGTCATTTAAATTTTCACAAACACGTGTCAAAAATAAAATGAACCAATGCCAATGTCCGCTAATGCAGTAATGCTGGTCGGTGAGAAATTTACAACAGGACGTGCACACTTTGCGGCAAATTCCAAACTAAAACCAAAGTTTGGAAGTTAATCAAAACACAAAGTTACATGTGCACATAACAAGTTTTGAAGGTGAGCACTATCATGTGGCTGCTGCTGGAAAGTCTCTACTGATGCTTGTTATAAGCAAGACCTACAAACAGAGAGTCCTGTAAAGTGTCTTGTGGTTCTGTAACACTCCTAACCCTTCCTAACAGAATTATCTTGATCATTTAAACAGAAAACACAAGTAAAGTTCACAGGATCGCCTTTTAGATCGCCATTTTAAATACTGCATTTGTTACTTTTGACTCAGTATTCCAAATATTTGTGCTAGACTTTTTGTTAACTTACTCAGCTTATCCTGTAAGGATATATTTTCCAATCCCCTAGTTAAGTCGCAACATTTTTCTTCCCTTTTCGAGCAGTAAAGAAGTTGTGTTTTGGAGCACGTAAACCCAGAAACACAACAGACTAAAAGTGGGATACATTTACGCCATTCTTTAACCGTGACATTCCAGGTGCAAGTTGTTTATATAAACTGCTTACAGGGAAAAGAGGGGGGGAGAAAAAAATCAAAGCTGGATTTTGTTAAATGGGATACTTTACCACAAATGTTGCTGGAGTCGAAAATCTGCAGTTGGGAGTCTAAAATGTCAGCTTGATAAAAGCAAAAGAGAGAAACATTGTTCACACATGGTTGTATTTAGCCTTACAGTATTATAGCAAGATGAGCAGTGAGCAAAAGTTATTTCTAAGGAACTTGAACTGCTTCCTCAAAGAGACGCACAAAATAAAAGCAGCTATTCATCTTCAACTTGGCAGAGATAGGCGACTGCACATATTTCATATTTCATAGGTGATGCTTTCAGAGCAATTAGAAAATTACGTTTTATTATTTTGCCATGTATAAAAACCCGATACCCAGATAAGTCGTTTAGCGAGAGACCGCATCTGATTAAAGGTTTGATGTTTTTGAACCGCACAGCAAAGTTTAGAAATGACTGTAACAGACTAAACAGAAATGAGTCGAGAAAGCAGACATTACATCGGGGAATACGGAGTAAACAATTGCTGTGTTTTCAAACATAAACCAAAGGAACACCCCAGGGTAATACTGAAGGCAGTTCTATCATTTTTGTATTTTCCCCATCATACTGCCATTTCAAACATCAATAGCTGCGATGCTCAGGCGTAACATGATGCAAAGCCAGGCTACGCTGCGAGATAGAGCCCTTTATCTTGGAAGCTGAGAACATGAATAATGTTGCGTTCTGCACATTGTTTGCGCCATTAGCCTCCTAGAGATGGGGGGGGGGGGGGGCTGGATATATAAACATATCCGCCATGCTATGGCAACTGGCCTAACTAAGGTGAAGATGCACCTTGGCCTTTTTCTAAATCAGTCGCATTGAATTATATGTGCGTTACTGCTTTAAATTCATAATAAAATGCTTAGTTGTAATCCCAAGGGGGCACTGGTACTCTGCGCTACAGAGATCCAGTGCATTTTATGGGGTTGGTCAACGGTTGTACGTTTTAAATTGTAGCCCTGATCATAAAAATATGTCATGTCTACTGTGTATACTTGCCACAGACAGCACTGATCTGTATGCAAAGTGCGTCATGGCTTACCAACATGTGCCAGCCAGAGGTGTTCAATACTTCAGCACAACCTGGTTTAACTAGGCATGGCCGAATTTTGAGCGGGTGTGAAAGTAACCTTAACTGCTTCAAAGAAAGTCTACATATCATGTCTCAAGGCGAGAGGTCCACCCAGGGCAGAATGTTCCTAATAAAGAAAAAAAAACTTTCCATGCAAGTGGAAAATATGCTAACCGGGTGGAAAAAAAATCCTTCCTGAGACACCTGTTATGACTCCTTGACAAAAGAAGAATTTGAGCACTGTGGGTGTTTATAACATGAAGGCAGCCGAGGGACTCCAGAACCCATTTCAAATAGACACACAGCTTCTGAGGATTTCAGTGCTTCCCCCCCCCCCTTGCTAGAAGTATTTGCTCCACCTTTCAGTGCAGACAGCATGGGGCCCTGCTCTTGGACGCCTCGAAAATCCCATCCGAAAAGGAGCAGCTGCCTCGAGACCTTTACACCCTCAAACATCATGTGATCCCATAGTAGTGACACCGTAAACGGCCCCCTTGGCCATTTAGAGAGAGAAAATCCCTTTCCATCTACTGCAGTCTAAGCTCACTCAGTGATGGGAGGGAGCAGAGGGAGAAAAAAAAGAAAAAAGAAATTGTTTTGAACAAAATGTCCTCAGCCAGTAACCTCGGCTTTTAAAACCTACTGGTGTCGCTCGGCGTAAGAGCAATCCCAGCTATGCCATGTATTCCACTAATGTATGGTCAGCATGTGTTATATAACATGTTTTACAAGAGGCTGCCGGTGGCACTTTGGTTAAACGCCACTCTTAACTAAAAGCCACAGTTTTTCAATTTCATACCTTCCAATTTGAGACTAATAGCAGCACTTATTTATTCAGCTTAAATGAAATCATATTCAAATTAGAAGAATTAAGCCGCTGAATACAATATTTGTATTCAGAGGGTATCGGAGTCCTAGAGTCCCCCCTCGACAACTAATACCTCCAGATCTCTCCGGCTTAACGCGTTCAAACTGTTGAGGCAGATCACACAAGTCGGGAACATTGTGTTGTTTACATTCCTGAGGATGGAGCCCCCACTGTTGTTTCCCATCAAGGGAAATATGAGAGCTTCCAAAGTACTTTGAGAGTTCTCTAACCCGAGTGACTCATGAGCTCCTCTCTCACCTCCCCAAAAAACAAGCCAAGTAGATTATTTACATGAGGCAATAATTCAAGATTTGCTCCTCTAAGTCTCTTACACAGAGGGCAAGGCGAGCCCATTTACCCAATCCCTCTTCATTCGCCTTTGATGTTAGCCTATCTCGATAAGACCGGATGAGTGCCCTAAAATCCCCGTCGAGTGATTTCACAGGAAGAACAAGTCTCTGTTAATCAATGGCTAGATTGGATCTGGATTCTCGGGAGTGGTCCGCCTGAAAGTCCTCCCGAGTGTTTGAGTGCACACCGGGGTAATTCATCGCTAATGATCACCGCGGCACCTTCTCTCCTACACGCCGTTCGTCCTCGTTTAATTGCCTCGTTCACGTTTAAACAGCTTACAAATCACAAGGACAGGCAGGGAAACATGATCAAACGGCCTCTATCGCTAATCAGGGGAGGGCAAAGGAAGAAGTGAGCGGACTGGGGCTTCTTTGCTGGCTCTCCTTGGGGATTAGGCAGGAGGAGGGTTGTACAGGAACAGTAAATTATCTCTGCTTCAAGTATAGCAGGCAGGTATATTTAAACAGGCAGATCCATCTTCTCTCTATCTGACAGAAACAGAGAGGGGCCAATGCAGCTAAAAGGCTTTGGTAATCCCAGTTTCAACACGGGCATCTGGAGTGGAGACAGGTTCCACCATTGATTAGATTCCCCAATCAGTGTGTGTGCATCCCACACCAGCCTTCCTTGGTAGTCTGGAGGCAGTACGAGGCCTGATGCACAGTAATTGTTTCCATAGGTCAGGCGGAGGAAAAACAGCTCGGGGACATGATGAAAGGGAGATGGAAAGGGTGAGGAATATTGTTGTTTTTCCCCCCCAATTAAATTGTTTGTCAAACCCTTCACAAAGGGTTACGCAGTTTATCTGTTTAAAATCAATACGCTCGTCTCAGTGTGAAAGCTTGTCCCGACACAAGACAGGCCCATTAATTATTCTGTTCTGTGTGCTATCGCTGGGCTGCTCAAGGTTGAGCCTTATCTTTTCTTATTTCAAATCAATAATTATCTTCTACCATGCTCGCGCTCCCTCTCAGAAATAGATGTGCTTTTCATTCAATGCCTGTAGAGTCTCTCTCTCTCACTCCCTCTCTGTGTAGCAACCGGTGAGGAACGCAGAATGAATAGGACATTCTTATCAGAGGAACATTAGGGCAGGATGGGAATAGATGGCGAAGAATGAGGCATATAAAAGTACTGAACACAAATGAGTCATGATTCAAACAGCCACAGAGGCCTTGTTCCCGTCCTCTGACATCTTCTAATAGACTACAGCAAGGGATGAATGTTGATTTGTACAAAAGCATTAAAGTATCGGCATCGCTCGGGTATCTCAATCCACTGGGGCAAATCCCTTTTTAGCTAAGAAAACCTTCCTCGAGTACCTCGGTGCAAAAGAAAGAAAGAAAAAATAGTGCCACAGCTTCTCTGCGGTGACACTTTTTGCATCACAGACTGGATACACAATTAATGACTGCACAATTACATGGTCATAATGGGTGAGTAATTGCATTAGAATGCAGAAACGACAACTGTGCGTCCCTTTAATAATGGGCCAATCCAGCTTCAGCAGCAGCAGCAGCCCATTTGTTGGCATTAGCTGAGGACTGCTGTTTGTACTTAATTAGGCTGCACTCAAGGATTAGGCGGTGGGGGCAAAATCTGGTCATGGAGTATGAGTTCATATTATTTCCTCTAAAATGTCACAGGTTTTTGGCTTCGCGCTGCAGAGGGTGGCGTTGTTTGTCACACTGTACTGCGTGGATGTGGGAAAGGGAGTGTGAGAGTGTGTGTGAGGAAATGAAAGGGAGAGAGAGAGAGAGAGAGGGACACACTGAGGGAGAGAGGAGTGGGAAGAGGGAGTGTGTAAGCAAGGATGGGGCTTCTGGTGCTCTCTTGAGGATTGAGATTTGAAGCCGGAGCACAAAGCCTTTGAGACATTCCCCTTATCTTGGAGGTTGATACCAGGATCTCAGTGATTCAGAGCGCTCCGTGTGAATAATTCCACCAACACCCCCTACTGCGGGGACCATATGGCCCAGTGTGAACTTTAAACACACGGGGAGTGCTGCTGCTGCTCACCAGTCAGGCCTCCCATCTCTACCCCCGCACAGGCTAGGTGTAGAGAAATGATCGGCACAGATAGTGCACTAACTAGCCTTCATGTTAAAAAAAAAAAAAGAAGGGCTGCTGCCATCAGTGGCTTTTTCCTGTGTGGCTGCTGGGGGATCAAAGATGACTAAAAATAGCCCTGAGCATGCTTTTCTGAACTGAACATGCTGTATGTACTGGCTGAGACGCCCACATTTTAATTATAAAACGCTCTTTAAAAGCGGGGAGTTGGAGGGAGACGAGGTGAGGAGGGGGTAGCAGCGCCCACATGCACAGAGATGTAGATTGTGTTTGTTACGCCCCCTTTGACTTGTGATGTTTCCTTCTGGCACCACCTGCTGGCAGTGGCCATCAACAAGCGAGAGAGAGAGTGGAAGAGAGGAATTCAAAGCCCCAACGAGGACAAGCCTTAATTGTGATTGCATCAGCCATCTCTCATAATGCAGCATGTATGCTTTTAAATGCAGAGAAATCAAGCGGCTGCACAGCACGCTGACAAATTTCATCACACAGAAAGCACCAACACGGGAACAAGGAGACCCTGCGCTGTTTTTTCCCCCCTTTTCTTTCCAGTATTTGAAAAGTTTTCCTCTTTTATAATTCACAAGGTCTACATTCGCATTTCTTACAGCTGAGTACGGCTCTGGCGAGCACGTCAGATTCACGCAAGCGTCCCAAATTGCCAGATTCACGGTTATCAATAAAACATCAAGAGCAGCGCGCCTGGTCGCTGAACGCGTTTCTGATGTCTCAATTACCGGTTGAGTGCCATTAATCTCTGCTCTCTCGCTTTGGCTCAGAGGTCGGCTGATGGATGCAGGCCCGTGACCTTTGTCCTCGGCAGCGGGGGGGAGCCGGACGTGCTGACCCGGTAGCTGCCAGCAGAGGTGAGTTTAAGTACTGTAGTACAGCACTCAGCGTTACCAGACAAGGGAGCTGGAAAATAAAAGGATTGGTGGGTGGGGGGTGTGTAATGTGTCTACACACTCAGTCAAGCATGAGTACATCCAGTGAAGTGGCACCATGGCAAGCACATGCAGCTCCTGCACACATGCATGTGAGCAGACACAAACACACAAACACACAACAAGCAGGAGTGTCTGTCCTTATGACACCACAAGGATAGCTCCACAGGGGAAGGGAGGGGGGGTTGTCTAGCACTCACGATTCACTTCATTATATATTAAAAACATAAAAAATAGAAAGAGAGGAGTAGAGTCAAGTGTGTTTACAGAGCAGAATCTATCACACACACGAACCCGGGAGCCGAAGTGTTTAGCATGTACTCAGCGAGAGAGGCCTTTGTTGTTTTTTCCCCCAGTAAGCAGATTGAGCTGCATGGCAGCAGCAGGGGTGTGTAAGATGTACACAGACAGCAGGGTGTGTTAGTGGAGAGGCACCTCCACTGATCTCCTGTGTCGTGTGATGATGTGTGTGTGATGTGTGTCTCAATCCAGCGCTGATCCCCCTGAGTCAGCCCTGTCAGTGATATGAGCCTCCCACCCTCCTCCTTCCCCCCCTCCCCCCCCCTCCCCTATCCTTCGCCATCCGGAATGCTAATAACAGCCAGCCACTAACACTGCATCCCTGAATTATTCATGCAGCAGAGGGTCACACGGCATAATGAGGAGTTTACTCTCATTCTGGATGCGATTGTGATGCTGCTAATCTGCATTTAGCACAGAGAAACAGAGAAAAGGAGGGAGACGGGGTAGGTGGTGGGGGGGGGGGGGGGCTGGGGGAGAGGATAGGATGAGCACTGATGAACTTAATTGCTGTGAGCAAACAACTACTGAAAAGAGTCACGCCATCATCCAGAGATGAGAAAGTAAACAATTAATTATCATTGGACAGAGGGAGTCATAAAACAAATGTTTGAACAGCACTAATATTCAGGAGCCAGCTGATTCCCCCCACCGCCGCCGCCACCACCCCTCTGAGGTGACAATACTCTCACAGTAAAAAATGACACGCTCATTTGATACACTAATAATTATTAGCGCTAATATGATTCACTTAACACTCCCAAGAGGGTTTGGGTAGATATTATATTATGAAATTCTGCATGTCCCACATTATAATCTCCTGCAGAAAGAGGCGTGTTTTCATTATGTTGACATGTTGTTTTCTATGGAGACTTCTTTTTTAGGGGGGTAGAAACAGCAGGTTACTGTTGCCCCCTGCTGGTCATATAGGGTGCATGCCCCATATTCTGCAAAGTAATAACATATTAAAAAGAATTTTGCTGCCAAGAAATAAGTGACAAGGTTAAAATATAAATATTCGCCACGTGCTAATGAGACGAATACTGCAAATGATCAGAATCAAATATTTTAAAAAAGCAAACACTACAAAGCAAAATTAGACATGACCTAAGTAAAGAACACAACTTTATTTTGAATTTAGTAATATTTGGGTTCATCTGGTCACAACACAAAGTCAAACGTACCCCAAATCTCGGCACATGACAAGAAGCCTTTAAAAATCCTGCAGGAATCAAACTCATATTTGAATCCACACGATGGCAGCAACAGCTGCAAAAAGTCAGAGGGAACTACAGTTACGACAGTTACCCACTGAAACTCTGAATTTAACATGTCTAAGCAGGCAGAGAGGAAGTCTCACGCAGCTCTTTGGTTAGTTGGTTTCCTCTCATACCTCGATTTCAAAACAACCAAAGGCCTCGCCTGAAAAACCAGCATCTGCTGAAAGCAGACCCTCTCAACTGCAGCTCACTAACCACAAAAAAAATATAAAAATATATAATATTTTATATTTATAATATATAAGAAAATATAATGTGAACAAACAGTACAGTATTTTGCATTTACTCCAGCCTGACAGACTAACCACCACACTGTGAAACCAGGAATAAAATACAGGTACCGGCAGAACTCGCAGCTGCTTTTTGAGGAGAGACTGATGCTGTCACTCATACAAGATTATAGCACTGCTTAAGATTGCATCATGTAAAAATTAACTACAGGTATATTATAGTTTGAGGGCTTTGATGCATTACAAAGGAGAAAGAAAGGATGCAGCAGTTGGCAAAGGTGAAAAGAAAAGAAGCATTATGAAACAACAGAAAGGCCACGCCCAGCAGTGAACCGGGGCTTGTGGTTAAATGGAATGTAGCAGGAAGTTTGGGTTGTTTTTCAGTATGGCAGATTTCCCCGCCACCCCCCACCCAAATCAGAGCAGCAAATAAAAATGTTTTCATTCAAATTCCTGCATCTCTCGATTATTTTTTCAGTTAAGTTGATCAAAATTTTGTTGCAAAAAACATTTAATATCTTAAAATGTCAGAAGGTTAAGTGCTAGATGGAGTTGAGGTCTTGCAATTTTCAAAATAACAGTCTAAGAACAAAAACGTGTTTAATTTACTGCGACAGAAAACAAAAGAAAACAGCAAAAGTCAGTGAATTTTGGTGCCTAATCCATTACTGAATCACTAAGAATACGCGGCTGAATCTTGTTACACCAAAAATAAGTCCCCAGCCAGTACTAACATGGATGTAGATAGTTTCTACTGTCCAGCAGGCAATTTCTCAGCAACAACAGGATTATATGGGCTCTGCTGTGACTAGATAATTGAATTCAGGCATGGCCACAGCGCACTGCATCCAATGATCTCTCTCCCACCAGGGTGATGGGGGGAAAAAATGAATCGTGTTACACTCTGTAGATTCGGTAGCGCAACAATGGTGTTAGTTGACTGGACTTGTAAGTCTACTGAGGCCTTTTTAGTAATGAAGTTATTTGTCACAACACTTCAGCGGACTTCTTCTTCTTCTTCTTCCGTAAGCCAATGACTTTGCACGTGACTTCTTAGCAACCAAACCAAACCTCAAGCAAAGCAGCATTAATAGGTACACTGTGGCACATGCTGCAGCGTCGAAAGTTAACGTTCAGTATGATAAAAATACTGCATGCTTACTCAGATATGCATTGACTGACATGATGACAGGCACGCTGGTGTCTATAGCATTGAGGGGACGTGCATTGAAATGCATTGTGCTGGGAATTAACCAGCAAAGCTGCATGTTAATCCTGCCCTGACCTTGTGCAGAATGTGTAGAGAACAGTGTCTGTGGGGCTAAAGATAACACCGCTGCCTTTGTGCTGAAGGAGAACAACACTGCTGATGATGCTGCTTTGTGCCGCTGCTCCTGCCCAAGGTCACATGTGTCCTTTTGTCAAGTAACAAGACCCGACAAGGTAGCCCATTGTAAAGTACAGATGATCAGATGTACTGATCTGTCTTTAAACTCTAACTGCATCGTTATGGTGCTTCATAGTTTTATAATGCCTTCACAGATTTACTACAGCATGTAACAGCTACACAGTAGGTGGTTTGCAGTAGTGTAGTAAAGTTTATGGACTAATGCAGCCTGGTGCCGGATAGGCTATGTATCCATTTGCATTATTATTCTACAGTACTGTACAAAAAGTCTCGGGCCACCCTACAATTCAAATGTGCTTCAAACTTGATATTTAAGGCTTTATTGTCATTTCTTTAAGTAATCTTCAGGAATATTTCTCCAGACATTTCTTTGGATACTTGCTGTTTTTCTCTGTCAAGATGATCCCACGCTGCTTCATTAATGTTGAGGTCCAGGTCTGGGGAGGCCAATCCACGACTGATAGTGTTGCACTTTATGTTTTTCTATCCACATATGCTTTTACTACACTTGCAGTGTGGTTGGAAAGATTTTCAGTCCAGTTCATCAGTCATTTAACCTTCAAGACCATCGCTGTCCTTCAGCTACCAGTTGATGGATCAACTGAAGAGCCAAATGCAACTCTCAAGTTCTGTGTCAGCTCTTTCCTGGATGTTTCCTGTTTTCTAAGGACTTTCAGATACCGATCACCTGTTGTGGAAAGTTTTGTAGGTCTGCAACTTCTTTTGTCCTCCACTTGTCCAGTTTCCTCACCATATGCCAAATTTTCTTTGGGAATCAACTTGCTGGTCCAAAAATAAAATGTTATGCCTGTGAATGTGTGTTATTCAACTAAAAAAAATGAGAACAAATTATGTTTTTTTTGTGACCGGTTGCAGTAACAAAGTGGCTAAAGATACTAAATTTAAAATTGGTTTGTTGCCAAGTTGTCTGTTATGTGCAGTTAGATGCCTTTTATATATATACTTGATTGAGTTGTATGTCAGTGTTAAGTGGCTGAACAAACAACAAGAAAGGGTACAAAAACTGAACTGAATTGGACTCATTGGAAACAGCAACTTATGGTCACTTATCCTACAAACATTACAAGAAAGTCTGGCTCCTTGGAAGCAAAATATAAAGAAATGAGGGGTGGCTCAGTAGTTCTGCACAGTCAACGGTAGCAGTCACCAATTTTTGGTTTAAGCTGGTCTTTTGAAAATTTAAACATTATGGCTTTAAACTGGCTAAATGTCTATGGATAGGGTTTGGGAAGCACAATCACAGCATCACAATATGTTAGCCAATGTAACATCTGCAGTGCAGAAACCCCAAAGCCAGGACCACTGCTCCACTGGAGCGCCCAATACAAATAAATATGGGGGTTATTTTGACATGAGTCAAATTTTCCACTGCTCCGTCACACTGAATCCAATACAAAGTTTACTCAAGACATTAAAACGTCTTAATGGACAACAAAATCATTTTTCTTTGTCTTTGCAAAAGTGCCAACTGTTCAGAATTTGACATCTTTAAGCCATTTTATTGTCAAATTGTTAAAGTAATGCTAGTAACAATTAACTGTACATGTCCAAGGATTCCCACTGGCCTCTCCTCATTTGTTAGTGCCACTATCTGGCTTATCGTACTTAAAACAGACCGTTTTACACGATGAAAATGCCGATTCTGTTTTCATAAAGACTTTTTTTAAAAACTCAACAGAGCACCTTAAACACTGAAGTGCTCCAGTAGTAATGGCCAGCAGATAACTGTTGACTGAGCAGCTTTAAGGTGTGAACGTTGACCAGTGTGATGTAGTAAAATTGCCTAAAGGAGCACTTCAGCTCAGGTGACCTGCTACTGGTTAAACGAAAGGCCTTAAAAAGTCATCTGTTGCACTTTTATTGTTAGAGCGAACTGAAAGGCAGCGGGCATTGGGTTACATTTGGTTGCAGAGACACAAATTGCCAATTTAAGACAAAATGAAATGTTGCCGTCAGAAAATATCCATCATGCTTTAAAAATAAAAGAGAGCTGGATTCACAGAAGAGGTTATTCTGTCCCAGCGAATGGCTTTTTTGATTACATTTCAGACTTGGCAGGCAAAGTAAAGTCATAAAAACTCAGAAAACCTGTGATTTTTTTCTATTGCTGCTGGGGTAATTATTAAACATCTCAGTTCACTCGCACACTAATAGGCAAACCCATAACAAATGTTTACATATGCTAAATGTGGAACATGTGATTTACCTCTCAGTGTGAAAACTGTTTAATCCTTCAAACTTCAAAGGGAACCCCAACACCTCCCTCTCTCACACCATGTTCTTATTTACAGATGGTGCACATATTTAACATCTTCAAAAAAAAATTCACACAACAAATTCCCTGCAAAGGAACCATCTGTACCTTATCAAACAGAAGGAAAAGGGTGGTGTAAGGTCAGTCAGTGATTAAAGCCTAGTTCTTTGTTTCTACAGAGTGACGGGCTGCAAGCGGGGGCATGCCACAGTGTCTTCGAGGAAGGATGTAGTGTTACTGCTTGCAATGTGACGGAGGCGTGTTTACAAGAAACTCACAACTCAGAAAAACCCTTACTAACTTACATTTGCCACAAGGCAATAGTAAATTTAGAGGTTATTTATAGCCTGGCATGGGTTCAGAGCTGGAAAAATGTGGGCGTGTAAAGTTCTGAGGCTGCCAGCTACCCGGGGCCAATGTATGAGTTAGCTATTTTGAGCACAGCTTACAGTGTCAAGATGGTAGTAGTGTGTATGAATGGCTAGTGTATCCCTTATTTGGTTTCACATGTTTTTAACTGTTTGCATTACACAAGCGACTGTAGCGTGGGTTACGAGCGAAGTTTTAACTCACAAGGCTTTGTGTCTGTCTTCTGCGAGGATCTGGTCATTCGGCTTCAGTCCAAACCTTTCAGGAAAGGGCAAGCAAACAAACATTAAGTGTGTTCTGAGCATGCAGGATGATTTAAGGGGAAACAGATGAAGCATTTAGACTTACTTGTCAAGGAAATCTTTGTCCACAACAGCTGAAATGTCGAGCAAGGGATTTCCCATCCCAAAGAGCATGTTTTCACTGTGGGGGAGACAAAAGCATATTGTGTTATGGAGACTCCCACTAACAGGCTCTGCATGAACAGGGGGAACAAACAGTCTGTTGTGATACAGAAAATCATCTGTTTGTGATTTGGTCAATTACACTGGAAGGACCCATAAAGAGCATCTCTTTATGGGAAAATTCAAGCTACAGAAACATAAGCGACTGAAAACTTTTAAGCTTATAGCAGAGTAATTAATGAATGAACTGTTTATGACTCCTGCAGATGATTATTATGCCTTTGATACCTATGTGTCATGCAAACGCTTTAAAATAAGGTTTTCTTAGACTAGAGCTACAGATTACCCATTTACCTAAAAATATGAGGTAATAAGATATCATAGCGGTCAAAGTATACTCCCGAGGACAGAGTATGCTTTCTGAAAGTTAGGTAACAGCTCAGAGCACAGGGAGAAATACTTGGCCTTTCAAGCTCAACATGCCTTTATCCATCTCAACAATAGGTGAGCTCAATGCTTTCAATCAACCCACTGAAAGTCTGGCAGTGATGTTAGCTCATGCTTTAAACAATAAAGTCATAAGAGCAGACATGCTTACGGTGTAAACAGAGGAGGATAATAATCATGTGGCTCTCACCTTGGAGTTGGCATGTCAGAAACCCCTGCAGCCTAAACTGATTATTACTGAAAGGTCAACAGCTTCCTTCTTTGGTTCAAAGCAGCATGTTCTTTGACTACAGGAACTGGAGCTGCACTTTGGCCAACCCTGACTGTTGGTGAAAGAAATAGGCGGGCCTTAGCATCTTTTAGCCATATGATTGGCTGCTGACTCTCCAATGTTGAAAGGCCTTGGATGATGCATTCACAGGCAATGGGAACTCAGTAAAAACGGTGGACCTCTATTACAAACAGAGCACGGCCACATGCATTGTATATAAATATGTATAAATTTCAGTTATGTTTTAATGATTATAATTTAAAAAAAAATGAACACTCGTTTTTCTAAAAATCTGAAATATTAAAGAATAGTTAGCGAAGAAAACTCTTTACTTTTTCACTTGTAACCTGTCCACAAATGGAATAAAATAAGAATAAATTAATTATTTTCCATCACACATATATCACAGGTATATTGATCCTTTAGATTCAACAATGCTTATAATTTTAGTTCCAAATAGTCTATCCTTGTGCAGAATTCTACTTAAGCCTTTGTCTCAGGAAGTCGAATAGGTTGTCTAACTATCAGAAGGTTTGTGGATCAATTCTACAGCTACACAATAAATGTATGTATTAAGATGCTGAACCCCGGGTTGCTCCTGATATATCTCTGTGAGTGTGTCCACAACTGTTAGATAAGCTATTAATAGGTATAGAAAAATAAATAAAATAAAATAATTAAAATAATAAAATAGCCTGTGTATGTCTTGCATACTGCCTGTTTTTAAGCACAGGATGAAAATAGACACCTTACTGAAGATAATTTGTGTAGGAACACAACTCATACACTTCCCTTCTGGTTGTATGACTGTACTTCCTGCACTATAAGCTGTTTGTTCTAATTTTTTCTAATTTGTTGTAATTTTTTCAGTGTTGAATATTTAAAGAAAAAACAAAAAAAATCTAAATGAGGATGTTGTCCCCGATTAATATTACTGTGGTTAGGTCCTAAACCGTTGCACCATTTCATTCACATTCCAGTTTCCTTCCAAAGAGCTGAATGATGACTTTTTTTTCTGTCATTTGCCAAATACCTGCAAACTTTTTGGCATCAGCTATGCAACAGTTTGTTTTTTCGGTGAGTGTCTTATAGAGTAGTCAGACAGCGTTAACTGCTAAGATTCTGGGTCTGAGCAGTGTTATCTATGGATTTGCTGAGCGCACGGCCTGAAAGATGAAGTTCTGATGGATGAGTAGTTTGTGGTTTTGTAAACAACTGAATCCTTGTTACCATTTCTATGTTAAAAATATGACTCATGTGTGAGATGTATGTAGAAGCAGTGGAAATAACTGTTGAATGAGGAATTCTATAAATGACCCATCCAGTGAGTCTGTGAGGACCTGTGGTTAATGGGCTTCTCTCTTTTTGTTCCAAGTTAATCAAAGTTAAATATGTTTGGGCTTGTGGTTATGGTTGCACTGAGAGGTCAAATGCACTGCAAACTAAGAAAACATCAGCAAATTTAAAAAGGCTCACAAAACACAATGCATGTAATTTAGGGGAGACGATAACTTGAAGGAAACATGCATCTTCAGCACTTTATGAATCGTGTGATTAGAACACACATTACTCTTTTTCCTCTGTGCTGTTTTTCCCAATTTATTGTGCTTTGTGTGCTTTGTTTTGTTTTTTTCTGCACCTATTCTGTTTTATTCTACTTCGGTTGTATTTTATTCTATTTCCGTGGTGTTTTATTTTACTTCCGTGATGGTTTATTCTACTTCCGTTGTGTTTCAATCTACTTCCATTGTGTTTTACGTTACTTTCCTTGTATTTTATTCCTCTTGTATTGTTTTTTTAATTCTACTTTTGCTGTGTTTTTGCTGCATTCTTCTGTTTGCTCGTATTTTCTTTGTTTGCAGTGCTTTTGAGCCCTCGGGTCTACCACATCCGGTAGTCCAGCTTAAAAAAGATGGTGTGAGTTCACAGCACAAACACAACCTCTGACACAACCGCTAGAATGATGTTATTGTTAATATTGATTATTGCTCTGTGTGTGTGAATGACAGAGATAATATGTGAGAAAATATGGGCCGAGAAAAAGATATTTGCCCCTGGGCCAATCATAGAGATGATGCATCCTTCAGTGTGACCATTTAAAGGCATGTAACAACCTCTGCATGTCTGTGTGTTTAAATGGGTGTAAAAGCACTGGCTCGGCCCACGTGCCTCAGATAATTATGCTGACATTTAAGTTTTCCTAAGTTTCCATGAACGTAGCACGCTTCACTTCACACCGTGTTCTTTTAATGTCAACAAAACACATCAGCTGTGTGCGCTGCAATATGTTGAGCCTATACTGATATAAAAAATATAAACAAGAAAATGATAAAAACATACAAACGTATCCGTTCCCTTTACATGTTTCATATTACTCAATGAAAGTTGCATTTAAAAAGCTTTTGCATTTGTAGCTCCTGCCATTTTTTTTGTGTGAAAATACAGCATTAAATAGCGTCCTCTCAACTTCTTAGCTAACGTTAAAGTTTGTCCCCAGTACCTTTAATTTAAAAACACGATACTCTGCAGATTGCCCACACACGACATTTTTTATGCATGTGTGTGCTTTATTTTTTAAAGGGGCACTTCCAAGCTGGGTAAATGTAGCGGAAATTCTTGTTTTCCAGTCATGTGATGACGAACCCAGCCTTTTCCCGTTAGCTGTGCTCCGTGCTGTTATAACCGAGCATAAACGCTAACTACAGCGTACACATCCAGCTGATGTAACGTTCAAAGGTTAAGCCGCCCCAGTGCCATCACTGTGCACCTCCCGCTCTCAGTTCACCACGGCAACAGAGACATTAGCATCGATTAACAGCTAGCTGCTAGCTACACCGTACGTCGCATATGTTAACACAAATACTTTCGGGTTGTTACCTTAACGCCGTCTTCCTCCCTGTCAACATGTTCGGTCCTTCCTCGGACATTTTTTAAATCTGCTGCCGGTTGTGCCGTCGCCGTGGAGCCAGGGAAGCTGCTGCTAACTGCTGGAGACGGGATTCAGCTTCCTGCCCCTTCAGATGATGATGATGATGAAGAAATTAGTCGACAGCATGCAACGACAGAGAAAGAAAAGTAGCAAAAATAAACATAAAAATGAAGGGAGCTGGTTACGGCCCGATGGAGCAGCCACTGTGCATTTGGACAGACATGTGGAAAAAATTGCTACCTCTCGTTATCGCTTTCCCCCCTTCCTCTGCTCCAACTACTTAACTTCAGCGTCACCGTCATTTTTGGATAGGAGACATAGCATGGATCAAAGTTAACATGCAGACAGCCACAGTAGTATACTAGCTTTGTATTGGAAATCAAAAGTGTCCAACATGGGGCCCTCGGGCCACAAGCTGGCCACCAGAGGATCCCATCCCACACAGGGTTGCTTTGCAAAATGTGGGGTAGTAGTGAAGTCATAAAATCCTCAGTGGTTTCAAATTAAAACACAATTGACAGTTATGTATGTAAATGTAAAATTTCTTTTTGAGGTAGACAAATCGAGTCACAAGAACAAGAATATTGTTTACTTACTTACAAAGCATACATCTGAATGTGTTTCTCTGTCACAAAGTATGAATGTGATTTTATTTTTATTTTATTTTTTTTAACAAATTGTATGAATCAGTGTAACTTAGTTGAGGTGTATAGAATTCAAAGCTTGCCACTTTACTGGGCAAGCTTTGACCTAAAAGGTCTATCCATAACTTATCTCAGGCTCAGATCTTTTTGCAAATGTCAAAGTGTGAGAACGTTGCTGGTGGTATTTTTTTTTTTGTTTTAAAGAGGTGGCCGTGGTTAAGGGGGTAGAGCAGGTCATCTTAAACCACAAGGTTCCTGAGTTTGCGCCTAAGTGTGAATGCTATGTTAAAAGTGCTCACACATAGAAAACAAACAGGGTATGTTGGTTTGGTTTCGTTAGCTCGGCTTGGATTTGCAGATAGATTTGTTTATTTGTTGGTGTGGCCTTACATCAAGTTGTTCTTAAGTTTTTGTGTGACTTGGGGAAGATGGATGGCTTTGGTGTTTTGTTTTGTCCCCCTTAGACAGGGCATAACAAATGCCTGTGCTATAAAGGAATTATTGTGGAGTGAAAACACAGCTCAATCACACACCAAAAAGATTCTGGATTGCCACACATGACCTCTGTGTTTGTTTAATTCAATAGAGTTCCATTCAGTTCAATAGATAGTAGTTTAGTAGAAAACGGATATAGTTTCCAAAAGAAAATATAAGCCATTTACAGAACAAGCTAGCTGTATATGAAGTTGTGTCATCTGTGTAAAAATGCACATCAAAGATATGGTTGGCAGAAATAGTGTTTTTTGTGTATTTGTTAAATAAAAAAAATTCAATGAAGCCTTTGTAAACTGCTGACAACCGCTGAAAGATAAGTACTACTAACAACCGGGATAGACTTCAGGCCCTGAAATGGTTAAGTTACACGTAAAATGAAATTATCAGCCAGTCAGTCCTTTGTGGGTTTTGCATGTTGTCCCTGTGCCTGTGTAGGGTCTTTCTGGCTTTAATCGCACAGTCCAAAGACATAGATGTTGGGTTAATTGTGGATTCTAAATTGGTCAAATGCATGAGTGTGAATAATCGTCTGTTTGTATTAGCTCTGCACTGGACTCGCAGCCTGCCTCTCACTCCATCAAAGCTGGGATAGGTTCCAGCCTATGTTATTGTGTTAACTGGGTACATGTTGGCTGTTATGTCACCCTAAAGCACAACACCTCAAAGTATCCAGCATTGTCTGAACGTTGATAAGTTTTTTAGTGTTTAGATTATGGTCATTTTGTGTTGTGGAGATTCAAAAATGCCTTTGTGAGTTAATAAAATACAAAATGATTGACATAAAATACTTTGGTTGGTAACACATTCCTAATAAAGGAAAGATAAATAATTCTAGAAGAATGAATGAAATTCAGAAAATAAATCTAACTATTGTACAGTACTTACTTGTGTGTGTGTGTCAGAACAACAGAAAATACAGATCAAAACACCTCCAAGTGCTATAAAATGCTTTATTACAAAATTGTGAACGATGCCTAAGCAAATCCACATTCAGGCCCATTTAACCCCAGCTACATTGCATAATTTGAAGATCTGCTAAGTTTTGCATAGAGCATAACGTGACTAAAAGTAAGTCATAAACCGGGAACATTTTAAAGAAGAATCATGTACAGCAAGTGTTTCAAGGAAATCAACACAATGACACCTGGTACAAAATGATACAAAACATCTTAAAATGAAAATTGTATCAATTGCAAATAAAGTTTATTTCCCAAGGCACATCAGTTGGCATTAGGTACTTAAAATGAGACATTCACACCAATAGTCTTCAAATATTTTAAAGTTTCAACTACTGTAGCCCCAAGAAGTGGCCATTAAATTTTAGTGTATCAGGACATCTTTAGACAGACGTGAGAATATAAAAAGAAGATTTCACCAGCTGCAGACACTGTGCTTGTATGACTTTCCCTTGGCTACCTAAGAAGTGTGCTATTCATATATTACAAAAATGATTGTGCACAACAAAGATATGAGACGTACAATAATGTTGAGTGAAAAACAACAAAGAAAACAACAGGCTGGATGACTTTCTCTAAAGAAGGCAAAGCTTTGCTGGGAAGATTAGAGTAATAACTTTTTGGCTATTAAGCCGCATAGTGTAGCATAAGCCTGTTTATTGCATGTAATCTCAACGCAGCGTGTTAAACAAAAAGAGTTGAATGAGTCAATGCAGGCCTAAAAGCTCTGCCGGCTCTTAAAATTCGTTTTTTTCCTTTCAGTCAGGTACATCTTAAAACTATCCCTTAAAGTCAAATAAGTATTGCTGACCAAAGAATGACTTGAAATCGTTGCAGGATGTCTTTGGCAAAAGCAAATACAGACTGCTACAACGGCATAAGCAAAACAGTGTTTCTCTTTCAGTTGTCATAATACAGAATAGTGTAAACAGACAAAATACTGCTGAATAGATGCATGCACTCAGCGCAGGTGTATAATGTGTATAATGTACTTGTAACAACTCCCCAGGTTCATGTGCTTATTCTAGAAAGAACGAATGGATGATAACGACAGTAAAATTATCAGTACAAAGATAGAAAAATGTCTAGAGATAATGTTATATTTCAATTTAATTTACTGTGGTTTGCTAGAAGAGGCCAGAAACAATTAACCTCACATTATAGGAAATCTAACCTCTGATCAAAATATATATATTCCTGGGATTTCTCAAAATAAAAACACATTTTTACACACTTTAGAAAAAAAAAAAAAAGCTGTTCCCAGTAAGATTATAAGCCATAACTCGCATTGAAAAGTCCCACCGTTTACATTATATCAGAACAGCAACTGTTACAGACAGGACGTGGGACCAAGAGAAACTCTTCCAATATTAGGATGTGGGGCACTGATATCATAACTCTGGTAAAGTATGTATCTGTCCATTCAAAGTCCTCCTGGACCAGCATGAACAATGGCCCTTCTCTTCCCTTACTGGTACCAGGGGGTCTTTCTGACCCAGTGGAGGGTGAAACCTGCATCTGTCCGGATCTTGATAGAAGCTGCCTCAGCCTCTCTGACAGTCTCCTTCACAGACTGCATCAGGTTCTGAGCATTGTGGACCAACATCTCAGTAGCCTGAAAGGAGAAATGAAAATGGACACAAATGGAGATTCGAATGATACTTTTCTCAGAGGTTAATTCAGTGAAATGGCACCCTGATGTCAAACTCTGCTCACCTGCTCTGACTCCTCTTCGCTGATGTTGGTACGACCCAACATGGTGGCCTTGACTGTTGACAGGATTTTGAGCTGAGTGCTGATGGTGGGAATGCGCTCGCACACCTTAAAGGAGATTAGAAACATTATTTATAAAAATACATCAAACTGTCTGTGCAAACTGGGAAAAAGAGGTAATGGTTGAACCACATGATGAAGACAACTTAAACTGACCTGCAGCAGGTTGGTCCGGATACGTTTGTCAGTGCACTGCTTGGCCACCTCCTTAGCCAGCCGTGTGACCTCATCAGAAGCCTTAGCGATGTCTTTGGCGCACTGGATGAGTGCACGCTTGTTTCCGCTGCCTCCACGCACCAGACGTGACATCTCCGCCATGAGAAGGGCCATTCGTTTGGCAGCACCAATGATATCATTTCCCTACAAGACACAGCAAGAACATAATCAAAGTTGAAAAAAAAACAAACATCTCTGCAATGTATCTTATCACTTCCTCTTGTGGTAAATTATTGATAAGCTGGTATGTCAAACTGGCAGGGAAACCTGCTTTTAGTGTTTCAAAGAAAGATCTTTAGAACGCTCATAACAAACGAATGAAATTAGAGTCATTAGAACTCCTTAGAAATTATTTTCACAACACCAGAATGTGCTTGGGCTCAGGTTAGGCTCTTATTGACCTAAATGTAAAAGGAATCAGCAAACCTCTGGTATCGTCACATCTGCTGGGTTTATAGTGTTGACCTACTTTGCTGGACCATTTGCGGGCTTCATCGTGAAGCTGCCTCGCAGCCACCATCATGGGCTCATTAACCATGTCACCAGCCTTCTGCTCAGGGAACTCCTCATCTTTCTCCTCTGGGGGAGGAGGCCTTGGGGGAGGAACCTCACCCTCTGGGAGAGGAGGTTTGGGAGGTGCTGCCTCATCGTTAAGCTAGAAGGAAACAGTAAAACAATCGTGGTTAGGCGGTTACACAAATCATTGTGAACAATCAGAGGAGCTTTAATTTATTTTCCAAATCTAAAGTTGTACTTATATGAAAACTTACATTAAGCTGATCCAGTTCAGGAGGAGGTGGAGGGAAGTCTGGTTCTTGAGGTTGGAAGGCCTCCCTGACTTTTGCCACAGCACCAAGAATCTTATAACCAGAGTCCAAAAAGCCCTTCTGAAGAGCTGGCAATTAAAACAAACACATGACCATTAATCAAAATGTGCCATATGAATATAAGACAAAACCTGTGAGAAACATAAACCTACTTGGATCCTGGATATTTCCAGCCACAGCCTTAGCATTCATCACCATAGGAGAGATCGTCTGGCTCAGTTCATCAGATGCAGCCTTCACCACCTCCCTGAATTTAGGATCCTCAGAATTTTCTACCTCTCGTTTAGCTACCAGGAGGATGCGGTTAGCTCTGCGGGCGATACTGGTAGCACCTGCGACCAGCATCTGAGGCTGGTGATTGGTCATCGCCACACGACACTTATCCAGGTCCTTCTTTATGGCGTCCTCTGAGGCATCGAGCAGAGATTTGGTGTCGATGGCCTCGTCCACCAAACCTAGACATCCACAGGGAACCACAGGGAGTTATACCAGGACCAGGATATGAAATTATGTTCCAGCCGTTTTCAGGGTCTTTACGGCACCTTACCTGTCATTTTTTCTACATTGTCAATCCACTGGTTCTTCATGGTTTCAAAATGTTCATATGCTGCTTGGTTGCCGGGGTTTCTCAGCAAAATGCGAGCAGCAGATACCACCTAACAGGAAGGGGGAAAAAAAAAAAAACATTAATTGGAAGTCTACTTACAACTGCTAAAAACTCATTTCAAGTGGTGAGAAACACTTAAGCTCTGTGGCTCACGGCGGAGTGGAGGGCAGACACAAACACTCAACCATAACATACTTGTGGTGTTAAGTCTCTTGTTGACTTTACGGCAGCCTGGATTCCCTCCACCGTGCTCTTGTTAGCAGTGCCAACAGCAGCAGCCTTCTCTGCTGTGGTGCCAAGCTTATTGGCGTGATTCTCAAAGTTGGCAGCTCTTTCGTCAAAGACCTACACATGATCAAATAAAAACAATTATCCAAAATGGTTTCTGGAAACAACAGAACACCCTGCCAATAAATATAATACAAATGAAAAAGAATCACTGCAGTGAGATCATAGTTAGTAGTAGAGTGACTGTGCCGCTGACCTCATCTCTGTTGGGGGCGTCGAGCGGGGCGGTAGCGGCCACTGCCAGTAACTTGATGGGGGTAGTTGTGTCACTGAAGATGTCAGACACCTCCTGAGTCATCGCCTCTTGCATCTTTCCTTTCAGATCCTGAGATGAGGTCAGACAAATGTTACAACCAGCCAGCACTCACACAGAGTTTTGCTGAGATTACAGATACACATCTGTTCTTATTTAGCTTCAGCAGCTCCATGAAGTGCATATTACAATATGATCATGGCTACAACACTATATTACACTGTTTTTTATTCAAGTTTACATTTAAGTAAGCTTTAGGGAAATAAAAAGCTTTTAGGGCATTAGTTTCCTCCACCCCTGGTAACCAGCAGAGGGGGTTGTTTGCCTGCATTCCTGAGTGAATCCTGTCAGAGAAGCTACAGACCTGGGTGGGGTGGGAATGACTGAAGAATGTGAGCCGTCTTACCTTCAGGGCTGCTTGGAGCTGTTGAGCCACAGCACGTGCTTGAGGGGAGTCCCCTTCACCGCGGGCAGCCAGGTCAGCGAGTTGGGCCATGAGCTGCTCTACCTGCTCACACTTGCCTAGCAGCTCCTGCCTGTATGGGCCCGGCAGGGCATTGGCCAGCCTGTGGCCCTCTGCAACTAGGCCACGTATGGCTGCCTGGCCTAAAAACAAAAAAAAAGTACAAATAACAACATATTTAATTTAGTTTGGCTTAGAAAAGTTATTTCTTTGTAAACCTTTGTTAACAATTCCTTTTTATAAATCCACAAGCTCTATGTTTAATTTAATAGTGCATCTACAGATAACAAAATTGACAGCTGCATAGGCAATTACCAATGTATAGCTTTGGCTATATAGATAAAAACATATCCCTGACATAGTTTATTAGATAATAAGATTCATTTTGGGTTAATTTTGGATGTTTTTTCCATTTTTCTTTTTCTTTTTCTAAAAATGCCATGAAAATGTCCAAAAAAAAAAGTCCATCCTAATACACAAAGAAATATGCTCCAGTAGATGGTTTGGTTTGGCAAAGAATTGGAAGATTCATTTTACAATGAAAGAAGAAAAGCAAGTCAGCACATCTGAGAAGCTGGAACAAATGTGCTTTTCACATTTTCTTTTGATGAATAACAAAAGTGGTAAACCAAATATTTCACTTCCAGTTTCAGCACTAGGTAAGTGGAATGTCTGCTCATCGCAGCATTGAACTTTGTCATCTCATGCAACTAGCTGCAAAACAGCCCAGCTGCTAAAAAAAAAAAAAAAAATCAGATCAGTGTCTCTTTCTGTAATATTTCTCGTTTGCTTTTTCTCGGGTAACTACTGTAGATATTTGTGGAACAGGCACACTCCAACTTTGTTCAAAACCACGTAAGTTGTCCAGGTTTAAGTGGAGATGGGCCAAAACCAGGGAATAAGACAACAATGGAATGTTGAGTATGTGTATAATTTGTATACTCTGTAATTAAGCCACAGGAGCAGTGGAGTGAATATAAAGTGTGTGAGAGATAGACAGACACGAGGAAGTCTGGGGAGGATGCAAGCCAGACTCACCCACACCGCTGTCATCCACGGTGGGATTGTCAATCCAGCGCTGTGCCTGCTCGATTTTTCCTTCCAAGTGAACAGCTGCCTTTGCAGGCCTGCTGTTGGCCACAGCCTTGTTGGTTTTGGACTGCAGGTTCTGCAGAGCTGTTGCAATTTGTTTAGCCAAAGCTCTGGCTTCAGGCGTGTCACCTTTGCCCCTAGAAGGAATTAAAAACAGCAACCTAATTTATCACAAGGTTATGGCTGGAATGAGGTCTGTATCGCTATTAAATCTGGAGTTCACCTACAAATATGGTCAAATGAGAACTTTTTACTTAAAAAACAATCGCAGGTGCAGCCCATCATCCATATGTACAATGCTGCATATGAACAGCTCCAAACTGTCAAATTATAGTATGAAATTGGTAGCTGACAACCGTGACTGTACACATTTCTCATTTTTTCCTGCATACATAAAAAGAAACACCAATACCGTTTCCTCGCAACGAAAAGTAAACAGCAGGGATTTGATGATGATGACAGTAGCAAATGATTTAAGGGGTGAAAAAAGCATCTGAACAACTGTAGTAAAGTGTGAACGCACACCAGTTGGATTAGGGAGACACAGAGCCATCAATCTCACGCTTCACGTGTGGAAAAACAAAACCAGCATAAAGCTGTCCCATTTTTCAGGCGGTCTTTAACTTACTGTCTTCTGAGATCAGACAGCTTGGCAGTCATGGCAGCGATCTCTCCAACAGAGCGCATGATGTCATCTCTTTCTTTGGGGTCTTCGCACATGTCAGCAATCTTTCTGGCCTCCATGAGCACCGCCTTGACATTCTCCTCTCCCTCTGTTCCACTATTAGGATCTGCAAGCCAATTCTGCAACAAGACAAAACACATGCACACAAAATAATCAAAACCATCAAATTGCACTGAACTGTCTGAAGCCATGTTTTCTGAGCTAACGACTCACCTGCGCAGCATCGATCCTTTTGGCGATGGCCTGCTTGGAGTTGGTCATGGCCTCCAGTTTCCGTGCAGCATTTTCCACCTTGCCTGTGAGCACATCGAGACCTTGGGAAACCTGCTGTGCCTTTTGCATGGCAACCGGGGATGCTCCATGACCTCTGAGATGAACAAAGAAAACACCCAGATACCATTAAGTGCACATTTGCACTTCTTTTGATCTACTTGTTTGTTTTTTTACTGCAGAGCTTAATCCATATGGCCCACTTGGTTAAGTAAAACTTCCACACTTAATGTCGTAATGTCTGATTTATAGACTCATCTCTGTTTTCGTAGAGGTAACAGCACCAGAGGTTAAAAGTGGATTATGGATTAATACCAGACAGCTGCTTTTAATCTAGTGTGACTCAGGGTCTCTGGTGACAATAATATTTCTTATCAGGTCTTATCACTCCCACTTCTGTACACTATAATCCCCTTTAATATGCTTACTGCATTACAACCTTTATCCTTTGAGGACTGAAAATGAAACAACTGTATCAAAGGAGCACATTGCTAAAACACCAAATCAACACATGAAATGCACAATAGCAGAAATCAAGACTACTTGAAGAAAGGTGCACAAGAGGAGGACAATTATTTTGAAACAGCTGCAACACAAAAATGCAAAGCAGTGTTGTTAATGTGCACTTTACCTGGCTCTCATCTCAGACACCTGGTCTGTCATTTGACTCAGTGTCTTCGCTGTGCCAACTATATCTCTGCGCTCCTTCCCTGCACAAAGCTCACCAACTTTTCCGGCCTCATCAAGAATCTGCCGGATGGCCTGCTCACCTGCGTCTCCTAGAAAAAGGAAAAACACAAATAAATGAACTCAGAAATACCAAATACGTCTCTAAATTCACTTAGGCCACGCATAAGGATAAGGATGTGATTAGCTACAGAATGAAGGGATTAACGTAGAGGAAACTAAGGATTATTACCTGGTTGAGCATTTGGATCCCTCAGCCAGTTCTTAGCCTGAGCCATCTTTGAATCGATTAGCCCAAGAGCCCTCTTCATAGCCTCTGTGTCCTTTGAGTTTTGAAAGAAAGGAATATATCAATATGCTAAAAAAGACTAAAATTACTGCCTCACTGTTATATGCTTGCAGCAACCAGTCAAGTTGGAGTTTACATCCATATCTGTGACATATCAACTGTTGACAGTTTAAAAAAAAGATGCCGATTTTGTCAGAGCCATAAATATAGATGCTACAACAAAGAAACATCACATTTTGATGGATGAATGATACACACAAACACACATATATTCAAACCAGCAGCACAAATCATCATAGTTTCAAGGCATCTTCACTAGATCAGTGTCACCAAGTCACTAACCAACCAACTGTAAAACATGATGACAATCCTCCTTTCAGCTCCTGAGTTATGGAGATGAATAACAATAAACAATTGTGCTGTTTTTGCAGAACAACATGCTTAATCTTTGCCCTTTATGATATGAAACAACATCATTTCATTTTATTCTACAGACATTTTGTGGACTTTTGTACTACTGGCGTCTGACTAATTATGTGAAAGACATAATGTCAACATATGACATCCAGTGATGACCAAAACTTTATCAGATTCTCTTGAGTCTCCAGTTCTCAATGCCGTGCCAACATATCGAACAGACCGAACAGCTGGACAACCAGAGAACATAATTCATTTGGTCGTGGCTGTCTCAGGCATTACAATCTGCACGAGGAGTTCATGAATCATTTTACTCTTATTGCAGAATCTCCATATAAAACATTACTGTCTAGAGTCACTTTATTTTAACAGTTAATCTATTTTTCTATAAATACTAATGTTTATGTGAATCAAATTGAATTCAGTTGAATTCAGTTTCTACAAAAGCAGCTATCTCAAGGCAACTAAATGCAACTTCAGTTTAAAAATCAAGTGATCTGGAAGCTCGGACTTCTCACTGAGTCAGTGACTTCAGGGAAAATTTCCAGGCCCTGTCACCGTCATGATCAACTGTTAGTTATTTGAGTTAAATAAACATTTGGCATAATCCACATGCAGCATCGTTAAAATGTGTCACGCTCAGCCACGTAAAAACATGCCGTTTCCATTATTCTTTCCCTTTGTCGACAAAGGGTGTGCGTTTTTATAAAGCCGAGAGATTTTCCATTGTATCTCCGTCCTAGTGGATGGAAATACAACAATCTATCCAACAGCAACTGACTCAACAATGAGCCTTCTCTTTGCAGAAGTCTGCAAATCAAAGCAGAGTCCTGCAGGAGCTTGAGCCAAGCGTGAGACCAGATCAGATGAGTGTTTGAGTTAACTTGTTTTTCAGGGTAAAATATCCTGCTGTATGAAGACTGACTACAGAGTTCAGTAAAGAGTTTCAAAGCAAATCAAACCACATAGGCAGAACCAACCTCCATGATTAAAAAAATAAATAAAATAAAATGTAATGTATGTTTAAGCTAGTCAAAACCAACTAGATGAAAACCATGCATGTGATTCAATGTGACTAAAAATGGAAAGAGAAAAAACAGGTACAGTCTACACAAGCAAAAAGGTGTGAAGTGATGATACCGGAGATGTGTGGGTGTATTACTTTACTGTTCAAATATGCTCAGCATGCAGCTGCTTTGGCATTAACTGACTATGTGTGTGTCTGTGCGTGTGTATGAGTACAAAAAGCCAGTGAAGTAAAGTGAAAGAGATATGCTTTGCAAACATGCATTCATTTAAGCTTATATTTAGAAATTAGATGGGGTATGATTAACGCCATTGATTATGTTGATGATGTTAAATGACAACGGATATTTAGTGTTCATGAAAATAAAAAAAACATTGAGAAAATGTGGTTATGCATGTTGGATTAAACAAACAATTAGCCATTCATAAAACAAAATCCATATCAGAGTTTCTATGTGCTCTCCTCCATCAGGAGAAACCTGATGTTCATGGCAAGAAGAGATGAACACTCAGAGTCCTCCCTAATGATGCCAAAATCAATACTGCATGAGTCAGGTCAATCAATAACCCAAGCAGCTGAAGACAAGGCTATAGTGAGGTTTAAAGGACAGAGGAGGGGGGACACACAGATGTTGATACAAAGTCTTACTGCAAGGCAAACAAAATCTCAAAAAAGGCAGACATTTCTGCACTTCAACCTGCTTTACTCTTCATCAACAAAACTCCAGTCTATAGTAGATAATAGTAATTGAATTTATTAATTAATAGTAAATTTAACCTCCTAACAGTCTCGCTACTGAAAAGCACACAAAGGCACTACAAAGCACAAAAAGCCCACTCATCTCTCATAAGCATGCTGCTGTACAACCAAAGGGCGACACAGGCAAGCCTTACCTTCTACAGGGGGTGAAGGGAGAAAGAAATGGTAAAAAGAAAGGAAGAGGGACATAAATTCAAATGTTCAACTAGACATACTGACTGAGAACCACAACAGAAAATAGACAGAAGTGACACAGGAAGGAGATTTTAGAGAGACCCTGGGATAGGAAAGGAGCTGCACATGCAGAGCTGAAAAACATAAAAGAACCTAACACATTAACCGACTATACAAGAAAGAGAGAGGAGAAGTTAAGGCATGTGTACTTTGTTTCTAATTGTAATGAAAAAATCTCATTCACACCTGTCAAAACTGATACAGTCTCATCGTGATGAAACAAAGCACTTGTTACTAAAAGGGAGAAAAAATACAGCTGAGAGTTACCATCACTTTATGAACTTTCCAGTTCATTGCTGATCTTCTATGAGTACATGGAAGCAATATGGGTGCTGTCTTTGTTTTCCCAAAGCACACAAAAAACCAGGTTTAAACACAGCAGCTCAAACAGCCACACAGACTGTAGCTACTCGTGTATATTTACTGTGTAAAAGCGACTCTGTGGAGTTTCATACTCATATAATTATACTGTACGAACCTTGTTTGCCCAAGCATCCTCGTCCCAGGAAGTCAGCTGCAGCACTCGGATGATCTCGTTTATCTCGGCACTCATCTTCTCAAAAGTGAAGTTACGATTCTTCAAGGCCTCCTCCACTCCGTGGCTTTCAGAGGTCTTGGTTGTCACATAAATTTTGATGCCTTAAATACAAAACGGAACTTGCGATAAGAAATCGGATAATCCAAATAAAAATGACTTCCAGAAACACTGACTTGTGTAACAGTTATAAAGAACAAGAGTACCTGAAATGAGGATGGGCAGCAGCTCTTTGACAGTGTTCATAGAGTTGACGAGCATCACGCGATGCTCCTGATGCGTGAGCTCCTGCTGCCGCTCATCTATCATCTTTGCCATCTTCGTCATACCTGGAAAAAGGCAACAAAACAGAGTTGGAAAAATAACTATTTTGCACTGGTATCACAACTGACACTTACACTAGAATGATTACACAGCAAAAACAACTTCTGAATCTGTCAACTAACACAGCAAAATGTTATTTTTACACGCTGTCTAGTTAAGACTTCGGCTAAGTAAGCTTGTACTGGAAGACCGACCTGGTCCCAGGTTCTTTGTATATGTGATCAGGTCCTCCATAGACTCCACCACCTCTGCCACAGCCAAATACTCCAGGATGCCTCTGCACACACGGATTATTCTGCGAACCTATGAGAACAGTAAGAAAAAAAAGAAAACAACTACTTAATCTAATTCAAAGACAAATAAAACAAGTGATCATGCAAACACACATTCAGACACCCCTTTCACATTCCCTCTAATTACACTCTGATAACACGGCCAACTGACATTCCAACTTCTTTGTGCTGCTTCACTCCAGCTTTATGTGAACTGCTGGAGTCACCACTACACTATGCAGGGTGATCCCTGAGCTCTACCGGAAAACATGATTGCAGTGCTGACGGATGACTCCTGCTGACTGCTGCAGACAGGACTGGGATGCCTGATGTCTGCATCCAGAGTGCTGACCTGCAACTTTTTTCATTTCACTCTCTGTCCCTGAGAGGAAAAGATAGATGGGCATGACAGATGATATTCCCATCTGATTTGAGATATAAGAAGTGTTTCTGTACACGTGCAGTATATTTATCTACGTCTCTGCCTACAGTACCCAAGAGGAAGGCCGGAATAGATACTATCCTTACAGCAGAGAAGCCTGTGACAGCAATCCTCTGAACGTCTAAACAGTCAATAAGTCGGTGAAGCCCTTC
Organism: Simochromis diagramma; assembly: GCF_900408965.1. Taxonomy (NCBI): domain Eukaryota; kingdom Metazoa; phylum Chordata; class Actinopteri; order Cichliformes; family Cichlidae; genus Simochromis; species Simochromis diagramma. The sequence continues at coordinate 2,996,319 of NW_024386972.1, read as the reverse complement.
CAAATCAACCGCTGAGCATAAGAACGGGAGTAGAAGGTCACTAAACCACCATCAAAAGTATGAAATGAATCTGGTGCTGTAAAACTGATATCTAGCAGCGTCACCTTATCAGTATTTTGTTGCCGTAACAAAACTGATGTTCTGACCTCCAGCAGATTTATTTTGGTTAACAGGTTTTCCATGTAAAATGAAATAAATTAATGAATGAATACCTCAGCCTCATCAAAGGTGAGGAGCAGGTCAGAGGTCCCAGACAGGATGCCCCGAGAGCCATCGATCAGGTAATCCCGAGCAGGAACAGAGTATGGATCAGCTTTCAGCATGGATGCAGCCTGTACCAGTTTGGCGCACGCATTCTCCACTCTGTGGAAAGAAGACAATCCATTTCAAGAGCCTGTAGAAAAATGCTTAACACGAGTCATGCTCATGGTACAAAGCCAAGTGACATTACAAGTAGAAACAACATAAAGCAAAGACAGATGGAAGCCTTAGCATGTAGCCATAACCTATAGTAACTGCAATGTAAACATAACTTTGTTTCATTTCCTCTTTAGTATATGCTTTTTTTTTTAAAGAAAAAAAAATAAAAAAATCACACCTTGTGCAGTAAAGTTAATGAAGCGTGAATCCTTTTCACACCATCTTCCATAAAGTGCATATCAAGAACATCGCAGTTCTCGCTACAAGTGTGGCAAACCACAATTCTTCAGATATTCATTTACATATGGACTCAAATGAAGTGATCCTCATAAGATTTTACTCTAATTGTTGCTAGTTACAATCAAATGTAACCAAAACACAAAACAAATACAGTCCTGTGCACAAGTCTCAAGCCATCAAGAAATAGGAAGTGTTCTTAAGAAATAGGAAAAGACCTGACACAGGAACTGACAAATGCATCTGACTGTTCAGTTAATCCATCTACTAATTACTGAATGTTCATCAGAAATGAACTCAATGGAAGGTTGGCAAATTATAGAAGAACTAAAACTGAAAAATGGAATGATGAATTCAAATTTGAAAATTTTGCTTCAAATCACTGTCAATTTGTACAGTTTAGGTCAGGAGAGAGGTACAGTGAATGTCTACAGCCATCTCGACGACACAATGGTGACACGTTGGAGGCGGTATCATGGTTTGGAGCTAGAATTCAGCCAGTGGTGTTGGGGATTTTGTCAAAACTATAGGAATTAAGAACAGGGAAAAGTACCATCAGATTTTCATCCATCATGTGATACCATTTGGAAAGCATCTGTTTGGCAACAGCTTCATTTTGCAGCATGACAATGATCATAAACATACTGCCCTTACATGGGGTTTTTCCATTTGTGTTTGTGCATTTGAGTAAATAATTGTCAACTGTTTTAAAATTTTCCTAGCAAAATACAAAGAAATAATGGGTGGGTCAAGACGTCTGCAGAGTACTGTAAATATTTCCACTCAAACGAATTCTTAACTGAAAATGTGATTGCAGAATTTCTCTGGTAAGGAGCCCACACAAACAGCTAATAACAGTATCGTCAGCTTCCTCTATTTGCTCGCAGAAAATAGAAGTGTGTGAAGTTGGCAGTCTGTTAACCAAAAATGGTCACGTCATACTCTAGCTGAGCATACGCAGTCATTTCTTATTATATACCCTAACCAAACTTTGTTATTTAGTAAGGAAGTTATAAATACACAAACTAATTTCTTCAGAATAAAAAGTTTAAAGGTCCTTTCACTGCATCTTTTTAAAATGATCTGGGGGTTTTCTCTATTTTGAAAACTTCAATGATCTCAGAAATACATTTATGTGATTTTAAAATCTATTTTAAATCATTTAAAAGTTTCGTTTGGAAAACGTTAAAGCACAAAATTAAGGAGTTACTGTTTGCTGAATGTCCTTTTATTCCTCGAAGAAAGACTGTAAAAAAACCTGCCTAATTAATTGGCCTTGAGTGGTGGTCTTTAATGAAAGACCATAAAAGAAATGGGTAAAATTTGGTCTCATGAGCAGAGTCTAAGTAATCAAGTCTGAGCCTGGTTAAAAGCTAAAGCAATGTCATGTGTCGTACTGATTATGAGGCAAATCTGTGATAGTGGCTACATAAACAAAAATGGCCTGACTGAAATATTCATTCTATAAACAATCTTTTGATACAGAAGTTATCTTGCTTTCACAGGACGTGATACGAGATCCAAGAGGTGGGGTTCCCCTCTGAACCCCACCTCTCGAGTCTGGCCTTGGTCCAATTTAACCCCTGCTTTACAGAAATGTAATGATCAATAGCTGCCTCCTGGGTGTGGTGTACTCTGTGACTTGTAAAGCAGTAAAAAAAGAAAAAAAAAAATGCAGGCTCAGCCATTTGATTCATTGTCCTACATGCCAACTGCAAAATATCTCAGCCATTTTGCACATCGAAACAGGCAGTAAGCCAAGGAACAACACGTTTCAGTTCCCACGGTATACTGACTTCCTACATTTGCCTACAGGCTAAAGGGTTCACCGGTAACAAGGACACATTACTGCTATAGACTAAAGGGGCCAAGCAAGAGACAGTCGGTTAATCAAGTCTTGTGTAAGATAAAGGCTAATATATGTGCATGGCATCAAGGTTGACATGAATGTGTGTGTCTTTGCAGAGCCAGCCAGCACTGTCCTTCAGCGTGCACCAGGAAGAAAAGAGCCATGCATTAACTGGATCCCAGCAGACACTATATTTAGTGAAGGAGACACATTCCAGCGCATGTGCTGATGGATGACGACAAGGTGACGATGTGACTTTGAGGCGCCAAATGTGTTGAGCCTGACGACCTGTGCTTGCCAATGCTTTTCCCTGACCTTGGGGTGGCCCATAGGACGCCCTTTCCCCCCTCGCTGACTGCAGTTTCTCATATAATAAGGATCAGTCAAAAACTGTGATCGAGACAGGCAGCAGATAAGCACAAACTAATGACTTAAGCAATGTCAAGCAAGCCAGGGGAACAAATACACTGATTAAATGGGGACATCTCTTTTCTATGTCAATATCTACATTTTTTCTGTAAACAAAAAGCAGCAGCCAGCGACTCTCATGAGGCCCCACTTCTTAAAGGGTAAAGGAACTCCTCCCAGATCTAAAAAGTATTTTTGTTACACCATGGCAAGACTGAGGCACTTAACATGCCATGTCTGACCTTTGCCTGGGCACAACCGGCCATTACTGCAACAGATAAAGAGAGAAAGAGATCCAAAGGGAAGCTGATGGGTTCCACATACTGAAAGAGACATTTAATCCAAGAATTTGAGATGTTTGAAATGAATTTGAGGCATTTACTTACTTGATAAAAGCTGGTGGCATGTCCCTTTTCATGAGCTGGTCTTCTGTGGTTTGTACAGTCTCCTTTCCCACCTGGAAAACACAAATGCACAAATGAGTAAACATTAGACACGCATAATGTAAAGAAACATGACATTTAAAGTAAACACAGTGTGTGCAATAGCGCACCAAGCTGACCGTGATGGGAAGTGTTTGGGAACATACTGGACATTTCTGGCATGTCCAACTTTAGAAACTGAAAAAAAAAAATCCCAGCAATTTTTCACTAATCAATCAACTGCTGACAATAAAATAGATCCACCTGGGTTTTAGTGATATTAAAGGTCAGCACAATAAAATCAACAAAGTGTTATTTGATTGTTTTTCCTACAATCAACTTAATTTCACTCCATATTTTACACCTTATCATCAGTGCACCTGCTGTGACTCTATGCCCCATAATTGGTCTTTACTTCGCTGGCATAGAAACTATAAGTGTGGCCAGGGATAGAGAGCACATGTGTACAAGTGCATGTTGGGAAAAGAGGTGTGCAAGCCTAAATTACCTATTAAATAATGCATGCAGACTTTCTCCTCTGCAAATGTTTTACTTGCCAGGTACTCTGTGGCAAATAAATAATACAGGAATATATTCATCTGCCTTGTGCCTCAGTGTGGTGGCACATGTCTCAGTTTTCATGAGAGACAGATTTAGGAAAAGTGACGTCAAAGTGTGGTTATTCTACTGGATTGTGTCCATGGGGTTCTCTGATTCCATCACACCTACTATTCTCACAAATTAGCACAATTCAAGAATAATAATCTAGATAATAACCATAAATAATAGCAAGGATACTACAAACCACTTAGTTACAAAAAAAAAAAGGCAAATTGGTTTACTTGACTAATAGATGATACATATACTCTTATCTTGCTTTTGTTATTTATGTACCTGCTGTTCACAGGTCTTATTATTTATAGAAAGTCTTTCACCTCTTCACAATATTCCCACAGCTTTTAGCCTGTGCAAAAGTAGTCTGACTCAACAGATAAATACTGGCCAGTGATATCACCAGATGGCATTAAAAGCAACTGTGACACATTCACTGCAGCCGCAAACTTTTCTGGGGCCTACAGGTCATCGGCCAATCTTTAACCTGACAGCTCCTGTCAGATTGCGCCAAAGTGTGAATAGCGCAGTCCAGTACATTTAACACAAGTGAGTGGGTGTGTTCACTATCCATGCTGCTCCCTCATGAAGCGAAATGTTTCCAGGTTTGGAAAACCCGTCTGACACAGAGTATTTAGGCAGATATTTTATGATATGATGGTCCCAAAGCTCACTGTGAGAACAACCAAAAAAAACAAAAATCCCAATAACAATTTCACATTTAACCAGAAGGTGTTATGTATTCTTCCTCTGTAAATTAAAAGCCAGTTAGCCATTATATTTACAAACTGTTAAAGATAGCACCAGTAATAAAACAGCAGACATGAGACACACCCAACACCCAAGCTTCAACTCTGACTAGTTCATCAGTCATGAGGATTTCTGTGAGTCAAAGCTTAAAGCCCCTGTACAAAATTTAAACAGGGTGGACACGGTCTATTCCAAAGCTTTTATGCAATGTGACCACAGTACATACATCAACTGAATGTTATATGCATGAGTAAAAACTTTGTAACCACAACTTTCCTCCTTAGAGAGTCTTGCTGTTAATCAGGCAGTTTTTCAGAATGATGTCCTGTTAGTTGTGTAGCGAAGCATTATTTCAACAAGGCAGCTGCTGGGGGATGCCAGGCCTTGGTACAGTTATAATGTGCAAAGCAGCTGAACGCCTCCTCTCCATCCAATGCCAAAATGACTCACCTCCCCCAACCATGACCTCAGCTCTGCGGGGAGGCACAACTCACCCACGTTGAGCCGCCATGGGTGAGAGATCATAGGCATTCATCCTTACGGAGCATACTGACCAGTTTAAATGAGATGCATTGCTGCACAAACCTTTCCTTTCACATTAATATTGCACTACAAATCAGCTGAATAGTAAAAGTGTTGCAGAGTGCTAGATTATGTGTGACGGTGTGATTTCCTGACTGTCACACAATTTACTCTTACAAAGCATTTCCAACGTGTTTCAATGTCCTGAACTCTTTTGTACCCGCTAGGCAACACACCAGGAATCAAAATTTCTTCTAAGTTCTTCAGTGACGTTTGCAGAAATATATCTGAATTTTGGACAAGACAAAACAATTTAGAGATGTCTAATTAGGGCATGGGAAATAATGAATCCAAATCCTGGCACAACTTTCAAAGTGTTTTTTAATCTCTTGGAAGTTCCTTTAAAACAGTGACTTCTGCTTTTGCTTTTCTTATTCATGATGCATTCCTGATGCTACAGTAAGCAATCCCAGTGAGCTTGTCAGTGTGTCTGTATACAGCCACTAGAAGAGCCATTCCAGATGGTTGACGTGGAGGCAGTAATGGAGCAGAGCACACATGCATCTCCTCGCTCTGTGCTCACTGGACCTGAGGGACTCTGAGTAACTGTGGGGTTATAAATTAGGAGCAAAGGTTGTGCCAAACCAAAACTAAAGCTCAGCCGGGGAGGCCGGAGTGGCAGGGAGCATACGCCACCCTGACATTCCTCCAAAGAGGCTCTGGGAAAAAAAGCCAGCAACAACTGATGTTGGGATATTTTTAGTATTTAAACTACTTACTCAGTGCATCCGAGTGCATTTCCTTTTTCCAGTCTTATCTTGCTTTAAAGCTTTGTCATACTTCTACTGATCCACCTGCAAAAAGTATTTTGCACAGTTGCAGTAAACTAGAATGATGAAAATAATGTAGCTTCCTCATGGTTTCAGCAGCTACTTGATTAAATTATTTGCTTATCAGCCCTAACAGGAACAAAACATAGGAATGCTGAAGGTCTTTTATCAACAGCCATATGAGATTATTTGCATATATGGTCTACTATTTATAGATTACTTTCACTCCTTTATATCAGTGTGCTTCGAGTACTTGTTAGGTGGGTTAGGTAAATAAATCTATTATGTCAAGGGGGCTCAAGCAGCTCATGAACGACTTTCCAAGGTAAGGGTGATTGTGTAAGCTCTTCACAGAACTGTTAAAACAACACTGCTATTTATTAAAGCTCAAGTCAAGTTTAGACATGATCTGAAACTGAGCATTCATTTAACAAGAGCTGAGTCATATTGACCCCGAAGCGTCGCACAGGAGTCTCTGAAACTGAGCAAATTTAAATTTCTTGATACTGTCACTGTCTTCCTTTCCTTCCTCCCTTGTCGTGCCTCTTCCTGTTGTGTGAAGTTCAAAAATTGTTTTGCACCAGCGATCCAAACAATTTGATGTAAAAATAGAACTGTAACCAAAGTTTGCAACGCTTGTTGTCGAGCAGTTTGTGATGCCTGGCCTCTTTTACTATTTTGAGCCTCTGTCGTGATTTTGGACCACATTCCTGTGTCGGCAGCAAAGCCCTAGTTTGACATTAGGGCTACAGCTTGTGATTATTTATCTCTTGATTTGTCTCCTGGGGTCTTTTGTTGGCCTAAGAGATTAATAGTTTCTTCTGTAAAACAATAGAAGATAATGTCCTTCACTAGTTACCAAAGCCAAGAATGGCCTGGAATTACAAGTCTTGTCCAACAGCAACAAAAGTTGAAATGCAAGGATATTTAATTTATAACAAATCAAACTTAATATAAAGAATAATACTGAACTGAGACCCCTGAAGCCTATACTTTGTATTTCTTTTTTCCAGATTACTTTTCTGTCAATTGTACGGTATTTTTCCCCCCATTTAATTACTGATATCAAGACTTGGGGAAACAATGACATAAGGATGTCCGGTCACCAGTCATTAGTAATTAAAGCTATGACAGCCAACCCAAACCACAATAAAAATCCCCTATTTCTTGAATAGAATCTAGGAAAACAATTTAAAGAAGCACAGCTGTTCCCTCCCAGCATCTTTTTAAAGCCTTCCACAGATTTAGTGTCATCTTCTTCCAAGCTGCCATTACAACACTTTTAGCTGTGTGTTCCATTTGAGCCTAGAGTGGAAACACTGGCACTCCTGTGTTGTGAAGTAGCTTGATAAAGTGGCTGCTCCTTTAGCACAGACTCTGCATTGTTGACAGGAGCCCATCACTCTTTCTCGAGAAGAAAGGCGACTCTGAAAGCCTCCAGACTGCCAAGACACAGCCTGCCTTTCTCATGTCGGGCAGTTTTAACACAATACTGCGTTAGTCATGGGGACCTCAAAGATCTATGACTGCAAAATTCCTACAAGCAGTGCTACCACTAACCCTTAACACCATATAAGAAAATAAACTACTACACTTGTATTTCTCAGAGAGAAAGACACCGATTTCCACAGTAAGTGTCTCTGAACTGCAATCTGATGCCAAAGCACTCCATTAGCTACCTTTGATCAATAGTCTCAAACCAGGAAGTGCTGCTTTTTAACATATTAAATGGCTTTTGACTAATAATGATTCAGAAGGGCAGCAGAAACATTGTGCTTATGGCATTATCACACATCTTCCAAGCGGTGTCCAACATGTTTGTTTGTTTGTTCTTATTTGGATCAGTAAACACTTATGCACGGTGTGTCCAAATCCTATCATCTGCTTGAAAGTCACAAATCAATTGTTCTGCTAGGAGAGGCAAAACAGGCTCTGTGGCTAGAGAAATACATCACAACTACTATTTCACAATGCAGGAACTTTGCAGCTCACAGCCTTACTGGGGAACAGCATTCATACTCATTGTCCTTATCTTAAAAAGAAGAGTGAGTCAATAAAAAGCATGTTGCATGTGTTTACTTCCACAGAACAAGGACAGCTAAAACAACACATTTAACAGATAACTTTTAAGTGCTAGAGAGGAAGCCTCAACTTCACATTTGGCCAACCAATGACGTGTTTCCATATAAAACCTATTTGTCACTATCTGATTGATATAACTATTTCCATGAAATGTAGGACTGTAACTTTACTTTATATTCCATTAAACTAGACTACAGCTCAGCTTGTTTAGCAGAAAATGAGGGGGAAACTATTCTAAAAAGACAGTCTAAAAAGGGAACTGATGTTTTTGTTCACGTTTACATGAAAAGAATATTAATTTTCAGTTAAAATACAGACTACACTGGTGTAAAAACGCAAACTGTTGAGTTTGAAAGAGTCAAAGACTTTAAATATCCATGAATCTGTTAAAGGACACAAATTATTACTGCCTCTGTTCTCCTACAAAATATAACTACACAAGGTACATCACAGAAAGCTGAACATAGCAAAATAGTCCCGAGTAGCAGCTGATGGCTTAAAGGGGTTACTAGAACTTCATGTTTGTTCATTACTCTATCATAACTAGCATGAATGGTGTCCACAACAGAACTAATCATAAAAAGAAAGTGCCGGAAGTGTGCCGAAGAACATGGTTTGTCTGACAACGTGGAAAACAGCAGCTCAACGGTGGAGTGGCTAAATGTTGAGGTTTCCTTGGGCAAAATACGGTATCTCCAAGTTCCTTCTGATATTCGATTACAACATGGACAGATGTGATCGCAGTGAATGTACGAAAGTTAAGTTAAAAGCTAAGTGCTCAAATAGGGTAAAAAAAAAGAGGCAAGTACAAGTCCTTGTCTACACCTGACTTGGAAATGCATTTTATATTTCTACTACTCTCTCAATATTCTTTCATAAGTTTCAATTGAGCAATTTTAGAAAGCCACATCCGTGTTTTAAAATACATTTGGTAATACTGATTGCAGTGTTTTTGGGGAACACAAACTGCACAGGAAACAATTCCAACACAATCTTGAATTTTTGTTTCTTGGGGAAAACCCCCCCCCACAAAAAAGATCACCCCAGGTGCATTTTGTGATTTGTCATGGTGTGCTCTGGAGTCATAAACACCCTGCTGCTGAGGGACAAGGGTTTCCCTTTGCTTTCCTTTCATTTGTTCAGAGTGGGGCTGACAGCTGCTGGGTATTCCTGACTTGGCTTCCTGCATTTCCTTTTCAACTCAACGCTCTGCCGTATTCTCCTATCCCAGCTAATTTTCATCAGAAAAAGCTAAAAATACACAAACTTTGCATTATGAATTGATAGTGCATGAGCATGAGGACTAGTAATGTGTTCTTGTTTGACTATACAAACATTTCACAGTCCATAGTTCTCGCATTGCTGCCAAGATAATAGAATCAAATGGAGAGCTGCATGAAATTGTTTCCCTTGACAAAATGCAGGAAGTTTGAGTACCAGGTAATAGGAAAGGGTTTCTTTTGTTGGCCTGTGAAGCAGTTTACTTAATGAGCTCATTTGTTTCCCATCTCTAAAGGGTTAGAGAAGTGGGTGATTGAAATTGCTATAAACAAAAATACTCAAATACTGATCACGTCACAATTAAGTATTTAAAAATTCCCCTAAAAGCGCCCTCATGTTGCATCCTCTGTATTTCTTTCAAAGTTTAAGGACATTCGAGAAGATATTAAAGACCTCCAAGAGTCTTGCAAATGTGTTGTGCAGATTGAGCAAAAAGCATGAGGCCAGATTTCTCACACAACCCACTAATCAGTGACTGCTGCCGAGCCCAGCTTCCAGTAACTGCATTTCATAAATCAGAGTGATATTTTGTAACCTCCAGAGTGTTGCAGAAGACAGTAGCTTCTTTATCCCAACAAAAACTCAGTGATCTACACAGAGAAGCATCTCCACAAGTCACGTGTTCTCTGCAAACAGGAAGAAACTGGATTTTTTTTTTTAACCTTACACCTATAAAAAGGAGCTATAAAAATAATGAGCTACAACAGGCCTGCACAGCCAACCTTAAAGGCTGGCTACTGACACAGACAAGTATGCTCTCCATTTTTCCCATTAGGACATTATCAAAACTCTTAGAATCATTAAAAATATCAGTCTTTTTAACAGTGATATGTGCCTCAAAAATGATTTTACTTTGTCAGATTAAAATGACTGCTAAAATTGAAAGACATAAAAAAAAACAAGCATCAAATTTTCATGACAGGATGCTTTCTTTTAAACATTTTCAGCTTTACAAACAACTTATTTCATTTTCTTGATGTTACCGTTACAACACTCATTTGTGCAACAAAGACAATCGTTCTCATTGCACAAGCATATTGGTTCGGCTAAAAATCGACCAGTCAGCCACAGCATAGCCACATCCTGCAGCTAAAGATATGTATCAGGCTAAAACTTGATATCACTGACAAAAAAGAAGCTCCTGACATGTGAAAACATGGTCAGGGAGTAAAGTTGTTCATTCAAAGGATCAGCCCGATCCCACCTCCCCCTCCAAAATGGGATAAATTCCTGCCTGTTGGGAATTCTTCGCATTCCTCACATTCATCTTTAATTGAGACCTCGCTCATTGTCTCAATGAGGAATAACTAGTCATAGATATTAAATGAACACAGAGTATATGACAGTAGTTTGTGATGTTGCTAGAGTAACAATTATGGTTCGGGGCTGCACTTTTATCTCCATGCATCTGCTAGAATAAGTTAAAAATTAATCATTTGTACCTGATCTCTTCAGACAGGCTAAAGCATCCAAGACATCCTGGAATCTCACCTTCCTTTTTAGTCGGAAAACCTGGTGCAATCATCTTAATAAGCAATTTAAAGGTATAATTACTTGTAACTTGCTCTCTGTTCGATTTCTAGGTCATCTCAGTTTTTTAACTTGATTACAGTACTTAAGCTTCTGCTCTGGAGATCTTGGACAAAGTTAATGGGGGAGGAAGTCTGTGTAACAGATGGTTTTCTGGGAACCACAGACAATACAGCAAAAAAATGGCTTTTCTTTGACCCGATCCTATCCCGACAATGACTAGATAAAATCCAATTAGAAGGGGTCATCCTTTTCCCTAGATAGTAAAGATTTACTTTCAAGTTAGACGCTTACTTTTTTGTTTTCAAGCAGACTCACTTCAAGTAACTAGTACAAAACAGGTGCAAAAATGAAGAAGTTCAAAAGTCATTTTTAGGAAAACAATGAAATATGCAGGGAAAAGACACCAACAGCTAATGGACTAAAATAAACTTCTGTTTTCTCATTAGATAAAATCAAAGATAAGGGCTACACGGTGTATTTGATTACTTATGTAGGCTCTGCAATGTATGACTCATGGGACTGTGACCACAAGAAATTACATCGGATCCTTAACTTCAGTGATCTCATAACGCTGTTCATGTTGTAATGTTGCCACAGCAACTGGAAATAATTACAGACTCGTGCAACCATTCATGCCACTGTTGGAAACATCTGATCACAATTCACAGTGTCCAGAAAGCCTGGATGATTTCATCCTAAGATAGCTGAGGATACACAGGACATTTTCATGTGCTACGACAAGCCCTGTTTTCATGTTAATTACTTGGCCGAAATAAAAGGTTTCTACACTAAAAACTTCATTCTGTACTTTTTTAACAACTGAGTGGCAGAACAACTTGACCGCTTAATATCTAAATATTAAAATGTATTACCGAGCCTTATTTAGCTCTGCTTTGGCTTTGTTTATTCAATGGTTTGTTGTAAGTGGACTGGTAATGAGCTCTTGTGCTAAATCCACCCTAATCATGGGGTTAAAAGGAGTCTAAATTTACTGCAGTCCACCCAAAATGGTCCAAAAACATGTACCATTTAGTTCTTAGACCTGTCAAAATAGAAGGTTTGCTCTTGAAAGACAGCAAAGCAGAATAGGCTCCAGCATGGGTGGAAAGGGGGTATTATAAAGGCCCTTAGAGGACAGAAGCCTGTAAACATATAAATAATGGACACAATGAGGTGCAGACCTGTTGTTTAAGAGTGGGCACTGAGGAAAAACAAAGCGTCAGAATGAAGTAAACCAGATTGAAATTCTTATAGGCCATGAACTGTAATAAATAAACTGCGAGGCAATCCCCTTAAATGAAACATTCCTTTGCTGACGCCAGAGTAATTGTCCAAATTTATTGCCCGACAAGTGCCAGGGGTTCTGGGCTCGACCAGGCTGACAGACTGCACAACACACAGGAACCATGTCTGCCTCAATTTAGCCTGTATGCTTTTCTTTCCATATAAGCCACAGTATCTGACAGGGCCCTCGCTTCCTTTGTTACAAACTCAGCATGTGTTTCAGGATAAAATTGACAGTCATTTCCTAACTAGCTTCCATGATAGATACAATGTGGTTTTGAGACATGCCATTATAACTACATCACTGAGTCTAAATATAATTGAGGCAACAGCTGCATCTGGTGAAGGGGGTGTGTATAATTTAATGTTTTAAAAAGATAGGTTGGAAACACATAGTTAATAGGCCCATAGACAAGTTAATTACCATGTGGATAGAAAAAGATAACAGACACAAACTAGATCTGATAATGTAGCCAGATTCACTATAGTGCATCAAGATTATGTGTATGATGACAGGTTCTATTTTTTTTAAAAAAAGTGTGGTTCTAGGTCATGGGGTCAATAGCAAGTGGTTTCCGTGTAACATGAGGACACACAGAGCAAATCGTGACTCGTGACTAAGGTATGAAACACACGCAACTCAAAATGAATTTTTGCAGGTGAATATTATACACACAATGTCATATTTATCAGTTACTACAAATATTATCAGTTTTTAAAATATAACATTAAGCTTAATACTCAAGGGTTGCAGTTTTTACATTAGTGCAAAACTTCCAAGCCACCCCTCATTTCTTCATATTTGATGAATGACTGAATGCATGAAGCATAAGAAAGGCAACCCAGTCAAGTGATGAACCAAGGTTGTGTCCACACAAAACAACTTAGCAAAGAATCTATTTTAAACTTTACAATCTGACAGGCATAAAATAGTATTTTCCACCACCAATGTGATTCCCGGAGACTATTAGATGAAAAAACAGATCCGAAACATGGTCTTCAGCTGATCCATCTACTGTCCACTGAAGCCTCATTAGAAATGTTCTGAGTGGAAGGGTGGCTTTCAAGAAACCATTACGGGGAAGGGAAACAGGAACAAAACGCTGAGTTATGCCAAATTACACAAGACCTGGACTGAAAAATTAGTGGTAACAGGACTTGTTGAAGTGATGAAATATTTGGTTCAATATTTAAAGAGGAGGTCAGGAATCAAAAGGCAGCCATGTGAAACAAGGTGGAGGCTCCTTCATGGTTTGGGTCTGCATTTCAGCCAGCAGTCTTGGACAACTTGTCAAAACTGAATGAATTATGAAGGCAGAGAATTACCATTCAATTTCAATCCACCATCCAGTACCATCTGGAAGCATTTAATTGGCAACAGCTTTATTTTACAGCATGACAATGATCCTAAACATACTGCCATAGTACTCAAAGAAAAACACAGTGGCACACTATCTGTCATGGATTGGCCTCCCCAGAGCCCAAACCTCAAAATTATTAAATCAATGTGGGATCAGCTTTACAGAGAACAGAACAAAAGGCAGCCAACATCCAAAGAAGAGTTTTGAATGTCCTTGAAGAACCCTGGAAAACTATTCATGAAGACTACTTATAAGGAAAGCTTGAATAAGAGAGTTCAGGCTGTATTTAAGAATAAAGGTGATCATAGCACATATTGATTTTAAAGCTCATTAGAATTGTATAAAGTGTGCTTTTTAGCTTTATACACACTTCATTTCCACACATTTTGAACATGTTTCGATAAATTACTGCACCTACTTCTCATTTACACACTACAGCTGAGATTCCTAGTCTGGTCCTACAATCTTATGGACCAAATACACATGCACACGCTTCTTACTACTTACTATGCCCCTTCATAACCGTTTTCACGCATTAGTAGTGCACTGATAGCTGAATATTCAAATGCATATGATATGTAGTGCAGTGATGTGATTTGCAGAACTATTCATAGATGATCACTACAGGTGCAGCTGTTCTGTGCAGCCGAGTGATTAAAGTAAAAAGTAATTCACTGTGGTCCTGTACCTGACTCACACATTACAGCAGTGCCTACGTCAAGCTATGGCAGTCATGTACAGAGGAGGAGGCAGGGCATATCTTCAAGGGGAAAAGGGCGTCACTGCCCTTTTGCCCCGAGTTAAATAACTCCAAAAAAGTTTCATGGCATTCCCTAATCCTGCCATTGAACACACATTTGGTAACCGCATTAACACTCTGCTGAGTGAAGTGTTGTGTCCAACTTCATTGGAAAGTAATGGGTGAATGGGACAATGCGACAGGTAGCCTACGACACTCGCCGAGCTCAGCCAAACTTTACCAATGTGATTTTACACAGAGAAGAAAGTTACTCACCCGAACAAGGTTACTAACGGCTGCCTGAACAGCAGCTACGGGCGCCGTCAGATCTGGGATACCTTTCCCATCAACTTCACCTTCTTCGTGCATTATCACCAGATGGGATATCTGCTGAGCCACCGGCTCCAGGATACTTTCTATCGTCTTCGTGTGAAAAACCGGCATGGTGACAACTTTAGAACACTATCTAAGTAAAAACTCTACCACCAAAGGCAGTTTTCTCCAAATCTCCCTCTACAGAAGCCTAAAACAATCCACGCGCGATCTTTTCCCCCCCAGGATAGTCCTCCCGTTCGTATGAAGACTACAAGTACAATGAAAACATGAACGCGAAAAAACTCCCAGCCAGAGAGTGAGCGCGAGCAACCTAAACGTCAACCAACGGTTTCCGCCTTCTTCCCAATCAATGAACGAGAACGCACGCTTCCTAGATTGTGATTGGTTATTAGGGCTGCCGCTCCGTATCGGGACCGCCTTCTTCCATACTGACGAGTTTGCTAGAGATCCAAGTGCTCCCTAGATTACGTAATAGATCCTCATCATATGTCCTAAAAAGGGAAATATGTGTCTACTGTTTGAGAGGGGAGTGCGATTCCAGTAGCTGTGAATTAACTAGTCGGGCTTTCGGCCCCGCTGGCCCAGAAATCGGAGCTGTGGAGATCAGATTACAAACCCTTCCCAAAACAAACAGTATACTCCGCAGGGCACTCCGAAATTCTCCACAAAGTAAAGAAGCTGTAAATAAATGGTAACAAAGACACTATTTTCTAACCTACTTGTCAATGACTGACTGATATATAACAGGCTCTGTGAGTATACATCTCAATTTAAATAAAGGACACCCTACACACTACTTTACCAATTTGCAGTGACCCATAGTATCTGGCTGAAAACTATTTTCCCTTATCAGAGATAACATCCGACATACTGAACTGTTTACAAACCCAGCTCTGTCAGTGGCTGGACATGGCACTTTTTAAAAAATTCCTTCTCACCCTCAACCTCACATCCTGAAATAACAATATTTGAGGACTGAAAACCAACTGCCAAGCAAACCAGCTAAGGAATTCCCACAGATTCCCCAGAGGGGCTACAAGGCAGCAGCCCATTGCCTAAAAAGGAAGAGTCCAAAAAGAAAGAATCAAGGAAGTTACTCTGTTTGAACCACTGTGTAAACATACAAGGGATTGACATGCTTTCCTCCTGTGTAAGGAGCTGTCATACCAAATGTCAATAAAGAGATCCCAATTTGAACATTTTAACTTTATGTTTCGTGACACAACCTATTTTATTATTATTGTTATTATTATTCTATAATATGGTTGAATGTACAATTATTTAAAGAAATAATAATCAAAAGAGACCAAAAGGACCACCTCTGGAGGACTGCATCCTGAATATAGACTTCAAAGATGGCCTGCTGTTTCCTATGCTCTCCGATTACTAATAACGTCATCTTGTGCGTGCATGCTGGAATGTGCTCATGATGGGTGGTCTACCTTCTGCTGTCCTGCTACTCTATAGATACCTGAGCCCCGCTGCTGCATGGTGTTTAAGGGGATTGCAATCGTAAAGATCATAAATGTCCAGACTGCACATTGCAGGAAATATAGAGAGAGATCGTTTTACTATATATGGATGTTTTGTCAAAAATAACCCAAATAGTTGTAATTCTGATTTACTTTGACAATCCACTGGCTTCAGCATGGCCTTGCTGTTTGTTGTGGGATGCCTTTTTAATAATGCCTGGGCGCCATCTTCTGGCTCAGAGAATTAAATGCAGTCAGTGCATTGGAATTTAATATAACTCTTGAGCACTTAAACAGAATATAGCCATTGCAAAATACACCCGTATTACTATTTTATAGCAAGTCAAATGATCTCAGTATGTATATTTTCAATAAACAATAAATAATGAAGGCATACTTTAGTGCCACTTAGCAGAAAGTCCAAGGAAAAGCAATCCTTATTTTGTCCATAATTCAAAAACTTGCTTTTTGACCTATGCAAAGGTGAACTGATATCAACAGCAGCATCAAGACACAAGTTAAGTCTAAGAACACCTTTTCCCAAAATGTGGATGAATGAGAGTGAATGTGATGAATTGGTTGATATCTACATGTGTGTTTCTCAGCATGGAAATGTGAACCAATGAACACATGTAACTGCTTAAATAAAAAATGCTTGATGATTCATATGTATGTCCTTGTATTAATGATCAATTTTGAATGCAATAAACCTCCAGACATTTCCTCCAAAACCACTATCATCTCCTTTTTTTTCATCAGTTCTTCATGTTAAAAGCTGACCTTAAAGCATGAAGACAAACATGACCTGCTAAACATAAACATGTTAGGAATGTGGGAATGGATATGTGGAGGTAACACATGTTGTAATTTTTGAAAAGACCACACGAGGGCACTAAAGTCTGCAAATGAATGAGAAATCGTGAGGTAGTTGTTGAAAACTGTACAATGTCAGAGGGCAGAAGTTTTGGTATTTATAAGAATGCATCCATTTTTAAAAAAAAGATTTTGATGATTTTTTTTAAGTGAATCCTGGTTGATTGTTTGTTGACTTCTTGTGCTATGTGCTCGCAACAACAATTTTTTTTCTCATGCGATCTCCCTGGACCAAATTTCATATGAAGGATTTAAAAACACAAAATGTTATCAGTAAAACTGAGTTTGTGTTCATATTTCTGAGTTAATGGTCATCCCTCTGATTTAGTGTGTTGTGTCATGAGCTAGAGAGACTCAGCAAGAAAGCGCTGCTTGAGGTGTGTGACTCAGAGCCATTGTCATGTCCCGAGAAAACGGTGCCATCAAAATGCAGAGGGGACTCACAAAATGATTGTCTGCTTATATTACTCCAATGAAACTCAAGTCTCACTTTACAATTGTTCCACTTTCATACATGTTATAATTCAGCCACGTGTATGCAGTCACGTTTATGCAGCTCGCATCAGTGTGACACGGTTTGTTTTGTAGTTAAATCAGGTGGTTAAGTGGTAGCAGAATAGTTGATTTTCTGTGCATGTTGGATAGACTGTATCTAAAAAACACATGCATCGTGTTTGTGGGTTATTAAGATACGTGGAGCATTCTGGATGCTGTTCTTCATGCCACTGCTACATCTATTGGAAAACTAAAGATATATATTTGGCATATTTCAATCCACATTTTGTCACATGTCATAATTTAGAACATGTGGAAATGTAGAAGCTTGACTAGATTTTAAAATAAACATTCTGGGTTTTTAAGCACTGCATTTCTAATACTTAAATGCAACACATTTACAAAGGATACACCATGCACAGCACAGCAAACAGCTTAACAGCTTAAACACCGAGCACCAAGGCTTATGACTGGCTATTATGTAAGCTACCATATGAACACAGCAGGTTTATGTGGTATGGAGGACTTGAACTATAAAGAAAATGAGGCATACATACATTCTTTAGCAGACTGGGGAGGTCAGGTAATATCACCTCACAGTACAAAGAGACAGTGAACTGAAACCATATTGTTTCCATGTAATTAGAATAGCTGTGCTACTGTTTTAGTGTTTTAGGCCATTGTGGGCCAATATTTGAATATTTAAAGTGTCTTTTTTTAAATATACGCATAATAATGGATTACTTGTATTCTTTTTATATATTCCAGTACTAGCCAGTAGTAGCTACACTTACAGTGTGACTGCACACACAGATATATTCAGGGATAAGCTTGCAGCCCCATGTAAGAAGGAAGAGACAGTGAAAAAGACATTTGACCCAGCTGCACTGAGACAGCAAATATACAGTCACTAAAGACATGAACCCATCAGAATGTGATTTCAGGGCAGTTCTCTGGGTATGTGACATTTGACCTGAACAAATAAATGGAAACACCTACATCTGCTGCAGGATGGTTTCCCAAAACAGTATTTAGTGTTTAATTCAAAGGATGTAAACAGAGTTATCCACAAACTGAAAGAAACATAAACCTTCATGATATATAGAATTATAATATAGTGACATGTTGTGACTAAAACAGTTTGGAGTTTCTCATCATGTAAAGATAATATGTTGAAAACTATGTTAAAAATTAGTAACAGTAGCAACAGTGACAGTAGCATTTTTTCTGTTAAATTTTACAAAATTATTTATAAACGAATGAAAAAAATTGCAAACATAAATATATGTAACATATATTATATTGTTACATATAACACATGTGAGGTAAAATAACATGAAATTAAAGCTGCAAGCAGCGTTATGAGGGCCCTCGCACCCCATCGCGTCGAGCCACGCCCAACACCTAAAACCAACACGTCCGATCTGATGTCACATTGATGGAATTCATGCATTTAATCACCAGCTAACATTTCATCTCATTCAATCATGATTATAGTCCTCCCACTAGGTGGCGCTCTAACCATTACTGACAAATGGCATAGCTAACATTTCCGAGCTTGAGTCTCATCATCCCTGCGACCTTTGGGCGAGATTGGACATTGTGTTTTTAAGTGACAGCAGATTACTGCTTTTTGGCAAGTGATTGAAACTCCACGTGCCACCATGACCACCCCGTTTCCCGGAACGTAAAAAGCTTCGCAATTTAACATCACAAAGGTCTTTAGATTCCACACACTGGAGAATGCGTCAATCTGAGGAAATCCCTTGGAGGAGTTCGTCAAAGAATGAGGCCTGAAAAGAGGGGAAAATGTCGCCAAGATTACACATTAATCTTAAAATGGCTGACTTCCTGTTGGATTTGGGATATTGCTCCAGGAGACTTTGTTGTACATCTTGACATCTTCTATAAGCTTACCAGGTTTCAGACTCATACATAAAACACAGAGCAGGGGCTGATGATTTGAAATATTGTAGGGGGCGCTGTGGAGCCATTTTGCACTATTCAATGAAAATGATCACATAACAACAAAGCCTTCATCACATTGGAGGTGTGTGCCAAATTTCAAGACTTTTTAAACTTTCCAAGCCCCTCAAAAGCCACTTCATTTTTCATGGTGAACCGCGTTGCCACCAGGTTTAAAGTTCAGTTTAAAGTCACAATTTTTGCACTGAAGCATCATGAGGGACTGATGGTGATATTCACCGCTTTTGAGGTGGCCACGATAAACCTGTGAAAATCAGTACAAGAAAGTGAAAGACATGATATTTCCTGTTGCCACTAGGTGGCGTTCTGCGTATTCCTGACAATGGGCACATCAATCTGTTCAGGGCAGGGTCTGACATCATGCCTGTAAAGTCTGGTACTGATCAGACTGGATTTCATTGAGTTATACTAATTTGTTTCTTCATGGTGAGACATCAAAGTTCGCCATGCTGCTGGGGTCACACCCTTTCGCGAAAACTCACAGTTTTCACTGTAACGCAAGACCAACTCCTTAAGGCTTTCCTGGAGAAATTTGAGGCTGCAGGTGTCACCCATCACAATACTGTACCCCAAAGTGTAAAACATGACATTTCCTGTTCCCACTAGGTGGCGCTGGCCCTTATGTCAAATATGGCAGTTGAAATATGTTCAGGGGTGGAGCCTTATCATATGTGTGTTCTTTGGTCCAGATCGGACAATGTATGACAGAATGAGAGGCAATACGATTTTCATGGCGAGTCATCGAAATTCGCCGTGGCGCCACGGCCTCACCGTATCACGAAAACTCAAAAGCTCCGCAATTTAACATGGCCCAGGTGTGTAGTTGACACTGACCAAAGATGAAGGTTATACAACCAAATCCCAAGGAGGAGTTCGCAAAAGTTCGAGGCATGGAAATGGCAAAATTAGAGCCAAAATGTCACCTTCACTTCTAAATTGCGGACTTCCTGTTGGGTGTGCGTCAATGGGCCCACTGACTTTTTTGTTCGACTCGGCAAGATACACATGTGTGCCAGATTTCATACATGTAGCTCAAACGATGTGGTCGTAGGGCTGCATTTAACAAGGCATAGGTGGCGCTCTAGAGCCATTTCCCAGTGCTCATATGTAAAACCATTAAAATACAAAATTTTTCACCAGACCTGGCATGTGTGCAAATTTCATGAGTTTTTGAGCATGTTTAGGCCCTCAAAAAGGCCCTTGTTTTGCCTGAATATTAATAATAATAATAATAATAATAATAATAATAAGAAGAAGAAGAAGAAGAAACGGATCAGATACAATAGGGCCTTCGCACTCTCAGTGCTCGGGCCCTAATAAAATGTAAATTACCTTTTTTATTTAAGATTCCACATAAAAGACTATAAAAACAAAGTTGCAAATTTAACACCCTATGCAGTGTTTATTTAGATAAAACTATTAAGTTTTGGTCAAAATACAGTTTTTATTATTGAAAACAGCTATAATTACTGTTCATTACTGTAATTTCACAGATTTTATTTTTAGTAGTTCTGTATCTTTTTTAAATTATTGACAAAAACGGGTAAAAGTAGAGAAAAGTAAAGCTAGAAATGCATATTCTGTACAGAATTTTTCTTAAGGTTTAAAAAAGGAAAAAATATTACCAATAAAAGCAATTTTTTGATGTTTTTAAGCCTGATTATTTATATTACAGTAATGCTTGACCATAACATTTGGTAATTTAATTGTTCTTTCACGTGGAAATACTTTTAATTTACCATAAAACATCGAGTTCTCATGTAAATTAATGCTACAAACTCAAGTTTAAGTATGTAAAATGTAATTTTGCGGGATGATAAACTTACGTTATTGTGTGGGCTCAGAGTGATGGTGTCTCAGTCATTTAAATCTCAGCTAAAATAAAATTGAATCAAATGGCAAACTGGAAAAACAAGCTTCAAATTGGTGAAAACACAAAGAATGCACAAAGAAAACAGCATCAAATAACCAAACAAGTGTCTGAGTTAGGCCATCATGTGCCACCCGAGCTAGTTTAATGTGGCTTGGCACTGATTCTCCGTGACACTGAACCATACTGGAGGGATGAACATCAGATTCTTCCAAATTCTTCCCTCGTTTGTCAAGCTGTTGGAGAGCACTGTCTAACATACTGATCCAAAAATCCCCACACAGTATATGTGGCCATACATACAATTCAGATCACTTTCATTTGTGCCTGAAATGGCCAAAATCAGTTTTCCTGTAGGGTGACTGTGCTCAGCTTTAGAGAAGGAATGAGACATCTGGAGGGAGATTAGAGCAGAGCTGCTACTTTGCATTAAAGCAGCCAGCATTGATGGACTGAAGAGTCTTTGGAGTTTTTTAGGGTCCATTCAACTAGAAGAACACTACAGAGTATGATATAGTATTCAGAAATTGCATCCCTGCATAGCTACATCTCTACTCAGGGAACACCTCTGGATTGCCTGAGAGGAGGTGAAAAACAATGCTGGTGGGAAAGACCTGTGGATTATTAGAAGAATCAGGAGAGTGCTGCTCAAATCACAAAGACATACACAGTAGGGGGGAAAGGATGATCTCCTTTTAATGTCAGAGCTGATGCTGACTTCAATGCAATGATTTTGCTGTCAAAGTACATATGTCATTTTTCTCTACTTATGTCTGTTGAAGCGATGCTGCCAAAGCTCTAGGCTTCAGTAATTACATTTAAGAGTCAAAACTCACTACAGCTAATAGAAATTTTAAGGCTAATCTTAAAACAGAACAAATTTATTTACTTACAAGATTCTGAACCTTATGTTTTAAAATTAGTCTGAAGGTCGACTGAATACAGGTACCTGGAATTAGTCCATTATGGAAGAGCTCCAACTGATTGCACTGGATTTAAAATGAGAAAAAACACCTGTGCACAAACTCTGTGCCAATAATTTGATATCACTTGCACACCTGGTGGATAGAAATGTCAGTGGTAACTCATAAATATCTTATTTTAATTTTTCAAGCAAAATGTATTTCTCTTTATGATGATATGTTCTTGTTCTGTATACATCCCGCAGCTTTTTCCTGTCTTCTCTGGCTTTACACATCTGCCAGTTGGAAAGTGCCCTCCCCAGCCCCGACTCAAATGGTGGCTCACTCTCTCCACCCCTCTCTTCTCTTTTATTCCCCTCTCAAGCTGTCTCACTCTCTCCCTCCGCCTCTCCTCTTACTCTCTCTCCTCACTCTCTCAGTCTCTCTCTTCACTTGATCACTTTGGTCCCTTGCTCCTCTCCCTCTCCCTTACTCCTACACAGCTCTGTCACACACTTATTCCGGCTCTCCCTGGGCACCATCTCCACTATCGGGGATCCTCATTGCATCTGCGTTTTGCCAGGTGGACGCACTCCCCGCAGTCACCATTTCCACCCCGGAGAGTTCCACGCTGGCAGCGCAGCCCCTTCCCAGGCTGAGCATCGGGCGGAAGACCCTGGTGGCAGCTGCTGTGGGGGTCATGCTGGTCCTGGTTCTGGTCGTCCTCATCCCTGTGTTGGTCAGCTCTGTTGGCACAGGTGGTATAGATGACAGCACGAGCCACTACGAGATGCTGGGCACCTGCCGCATGGTTTGTGACCCATTTCCCAGCACGGGCACCACGGGCCAAGGTGTGCACACAGGCACAGATACAGCACCTACAGTCTTACAGGTGGAAAACGAGGACGATCTGAGCGATCACAGCATTGGTCCACCGCTGCCCACGTACAGTGCTCACGGCCCGCAAGGGAAACCAGGACGTCCCGGCAAGCCCGGACCCCCGGGTCCACCCGGAGAGCCAGGACCACCAGGACCTAAAGGACCACCCGGAGATGCTGTGGACATTGTACGGACAGGGATCCTAGGTTTAGGGGGTAAAGGGGCAGTTAGTACAACTACATACAATACCACTCCTCGGGTGGCATTTTATGCAGGACTACGAAACCCTCAAGAAGGTTATGATATACTGCGCTTTGACGACGTGGTGACTAACATTGGTGGTAACTATGAAGGCGCGACGGGCAAATTCACCTGTAAGATCCCTGGCACCTACTTTTTCATCTACAATGTGCTGATGAGGGGAGGAGACGGCACTAGCATGTGGGCTGACCTGATCAAAAATGGCCTGGTGGGTATGCCTTTGAATTTATCACCTTGTGTTTAAAGCCCCAACTAATAATTTAAAAATGTGTAAAGGTCAAATTTGTAAAAGAAAAGTATTATTACTGGGATGAACGCACATCAAAATACTCAAGGAAGAGTGTTACCAGTATGCTGGCAGACTAAATTGAGTAGTCGAGCATTCATGTGTATAGTGATTTAGCTCTGATTTAGTCTGGTGTTACAGTCCAGTATAATGACAACACATAGTGGCATGTTGCCAGATTGTGTATCTGTGATTATTACACATCCAAAGATGTACAAGCTGAAGTGAGTGGAAGGAGGACAGCACTATCTCCACTCTGCACACTTCCAAACACAGCCCGGGGTAGTGGCTAGTTCAAAGCTGGTGCCCTTTGAAATACAACAAACTTCATGGATGCAATGATGTGCTGGTAAACGTTATCAGACAGCCCGTCAGGCGAATGCGTTTCAGTATCCAGTGATGATATTTGCTATATTCATGGCTAATTTTGTAATGTCTTTAAGGCCCCTGGGTGATGACACCTTGCACATCTGAACCTTAAAACTTTACTGCCAACACCACATCCAGACTGCAGCAGGCTGCACTTAAGGTGGATGCAATAACACAAGCACATCTACATCACAACATACTTCACCACAACATCAATTTTAGTTTCGATTCTTTAAGAGAAGTGTAGATTCAGATTTTTTTCCATTCTTTTGATGCAGGACATCAAATGCACTTTCAGATGAATACAAACTACACCACAATAAAAACCTTTTGTGGCTATAATGGTTTGTATTATAACCAGAAAGGTGTTTTTTTCACAAGGAAAAAAGAACCCGAGACAACAAAACCACACCTGATGAACATACTGTAACCACAGTTTCAGTGCAAACAGATGCAAACAGATATTTTAAGTTTCACAAATACTGCAGTGAAGGGCTTCTACTCCTTCATATCTGCTTTCTTTAGTGGTGATTGGAAAAGAGACAGAAATTTAACATTTAACACATTTTATATACTCAGATAAACCCTAACCTGCTTATGTACATGAATTCTATAAATGTCTATGCTTATGGCTGCACCACACTCACCACACAGCCAGTCAAAGTCTGTATGTGGTGTACTCTGTTTCAAGAGAACAACTGTAATCATATAAACATGGATTTGATTAAAGCAGCTGTAAAACAACCTATGTGAACCAGTTTGAAGACAGAGAAGCTATTCCTGCCATCAACGACACTAAAATATGATTGCTCATTGAGCTGGGGCTCAATAGGACATTTGGTCACTGTGGAATTAAAAACAAAAAGTCAATGACAGAAATTAATAATTAACAAATTATTTAGTACTACCTGCTACTTATTAGGCAAAAAGGAGGCACTTTCTTTTATCCATTATATTTAACATGAGATATGGTAATAAGCTGCTGTAAAGTAAAATGCCAGTCAGTTGTAGACACTGTGCTGCTGCTACAGTGTAGCAGAGGGTGGAAGCCAAGAGAATTTATGCTGCATTGCTCACATGTATCAGAAATCCATCATCATGCTGTCATGCTGTCGCTCAACATTTTTCAGAGTCCCACAGCCACAAGACATACAACTCTGGTTCCAAAAAAAAGCATAAAAACATTTATCCTTGTTTGACCTTTGATATCAGAAACAGGTTTTTAAAAAGTTGGAGCAGGGGCATGTTTATCAGTCTGTGAAGGTTCTCAGTCGTCCAGGTCATCGTAGTTTAAGGAGCTTGGAAAGAAAAGCGTCTGGACTGCTTTAAGTTTTCTTGAAGATGTTTCACTTCTCATCAGAGAAGCTTCTTCAGTTCTAAGAGCAATTGGTGGAGAGTCCCAGATTTTAAGCCCTATGGGAGTGTCCCCAAGAGGGTCATGGACCCCCTATTTATCCTCTACCTCAGGGGTCTCCAACTCCAGGCCTCGAGGGCTGGTGTCCTGCAGGTTTTAGATGTGTCCTTGATCCAACACAGCTGATTCAAATGGCTAAATTACCTCCTGAACATGTCTTGTAGTTCTCCAGAGGCTGGTAATGAAGTGTGTTGACCCAGGGTGATTCTTAAAACCTGCAAGAAGAAGCCTGGAGTTGGAGACCCCTACTCTACCTAATCACACAAGCCAAGGTGTGAAAACGAGTGTGGGTCACAATCAGCCAAGGTTTTGGGTGAACCCATTTTGAAACCTAGCCCCACCTTATCATGTGAAAAGCCCCAGGATGTGAGTGGGTGTTAAGGTGTCTGGAAAGGGATCTCAAAACTGGATTATAGATGGCAGACAGATCTGTTGAAAGATGGTCATTCACAGTGGACATACTTGAATGACTCCTCTTTCAAACTATCTGTCTTCTCTTTCCAAAATGTGAACATTGGCATCCTCAAAAGAGTGACCGTTGTCCTTTAGATGTATCTAAAGCACCTTTTTCCGGGTTTGAAAGCTAAGTGAAAGAAGGCATTTATGTCCACTGTGAACGACTATTACTGTAAAAATACTTCAAAAATACAATATCACCAGTTTCATGTTCTTATGGCTTTAACTGAATTTAAAACTTTCTACCACAATCTGGTTGAAGCAAGAATTACACTTGTTTAGCTCGTCTGGTGAAGTTGGAGCGTAACAGCCAATCTGGCAACCCAGCTCATTACACATTAGCTAAAGCTTAGGAGGGATCTGTCCTTGAGGGGCTAAGTGTACAAGCAGTTTCTATTTTTTTTTTAAACCACAGACATGCAACGAGATTTGGGTGTGTTGCTCAATATCGCAGTAATTACCTCTCTTCACCCTGTGACACTTATGTTCGGGAAAACATGACATTTTCAGTGCACCACTCAGAAAAAGGTGGATGCAAGAGAAGAACGCGAGACAAAGGGATAGTACGCACTGCCATCCTTCCTCAGAGGCAGGCTGACTCAACCCTGACCCTCTCAGCTGAGTCATAAGAGAAGAACAAGATATTCACCACAGGGATAAAGCTTACACAAGTCAAAGTCTCAAAAAAACCCCTCTTCTATTAAAAAAAAGTCCACATATAAATATAAACATAATCAGAGCAGTAACATGCCAGGCTATAAAACAGGAAGTCATTTGATATTTAAAAAATAAAAGCATTTTTTTCAATACCTTCATCGACTTTAGTCATGTCATCTTAAGGGATTTTATTAGTTATAACTTATGACATTCAATTAAAATTACTAAAACATTCTTAAGCATTTATATTTCTTCACTTCCTCTTTCCTCGGTTCTGTGCGTGTGTGTGTCATATTCCAGGTCAGGGCCAGCGCCATTGCCCAGGACCAGGACCAGAGTTATGACTATGCCAGCAACAGTGTCATACTTCATCTGGATGCAGGTGATGAAGTTTTCATAAAGCTGGATGGGGGAAAGGCTCATGGGGGCAACAGCAACAAGTACAGCACCTTCTCAGGGTTTATTCTCTATGCCGACTGAAGACTGGACGGGACGAGGGGTGAAAGGTCACAGCCAGCAGACGATCACTTTCTGATGTGGAGTAAGGTTAATGTTACCCACAGCCACTGATCCACAGCTAGATATTTAAGATCAGCATTAATACGGTAATAATAGCTGTGGATTTGTGGCTATCAGTTAACTGTCATGCCCACATGCCATTGTATACAGGGTGCCTATGCTTCTATTCTGATGGACACGAGCAACGTAACGGTGTCAGTCACTGCCATGTGTCATATTGAGATACGGTAACAACTCTGACAGTGCAGAAGCTTTGCCATCATTTTTGAGCTGTCATTTAAAATTTAAGTCTGAAAATCCCACAGTCGTGGTGACTACAGTGTTTGTAAATGTGCTGTTTGGATTTATGTTGCGATTTTTTTTTTCTTTCTCATGCTCTTTGTATTATACAGTGTTGTGCATCAGTGACTGACGAATCATATGTTGTCACAAGAAATGATAATTTGTCATAAACTGGATGCCACAATGAGATTTTGGTGCTTGAAAGGCCGCCAGTGTCACAAAATGTATCGTGTCGCATATCATATCAGCTCATCATATTTAATGTTAGTGTATAAAATGTAAATTTGATATTGAATCTTAATGTCTGAACACAGGAAGAGTAGTTTCAGCACTGCACACACTGTATTTCCTATTGTGTGTCCTTAAAAACAGCTAAACTGTTAATAGATAGTTGTACAATTTTACCACGTAGCGGTTAAAGTGCTTGCTCGTAAAGCTTTATTTCATTAATTCATGCATGCAACGACTGCTAAAATGTTAAAAAATAGCGATTTTAAACAAAGTTTAAATAGCTACATGTAGGAAGCATTTACCGCTGTTGCTTTTCATTTTAATGTCCATGGTTTTTCATTAAAAGTTCAATTTCTTTTGCATTTCCTCACATATTATGTGGTTAATATCACTCAGCTCATCTACTTTTTGATAAGCCGTTCTGATCTCTCCCTTTTCGGCGAAACCAGCCTTTATTCTTCCAAATGTTAGACACAAGAGAGCCACGCAAGCGCAGCGAGAGGCAATCAATGCAGAGACGATCACTGTGGGGGAAAGTAGGGGGAATCACAGCTGTGTTAAATGCCAAATGAAGCAGGAGATGATTGTGTTTCACAATCAAAGGAGGGATGCGTTTCTTCCTCTAATGGGTGTGGAGACGCTGAGATATGGCGGGAAAGAAAAAACAGACAGGGTGACGGGTGTTAGAACGTATCATGACAAAGCTTAGATCAGCGTCGCGAAGTAATCCAGGGCAAATTAGCCTCTGCTGTGACACAAGTGTCACGGACAAGAAAATAGCTTCGAGGCCCAAACTGTAAAAACCAATACCCTGTTTTCTTTTTGCTTTCTTTTCTGAAGAGCCACTTTGATATTACAAAAGTCGCCTTTGACATGGGCAACAAAACTGCCTCTAGGTTAAGAAGTTTCGAATTTAAGTTTATGGTTGCTCGAAGGAGCTTTACTTAGGAGGAGCTAATGAATGCCTAGCGAGCCAGTGGGTGCCGTGTTTCTCGGTTCCTACCCAGGCAGCACCATTTAGCCTAAACCAAAAGGTTCTACCTGGGACTATCACCCACTGTGATGATACGGTAAGGCTGTGATAGGCTTCTTTGCCTCCAGAATATCCTCTCTGATTGGTATGATAGCATGGCTTTGATTAAAATGATAGAAAGGAACCTGATTGCCACACTGAGTTGTGTTTTCCTAAGCCAGGAAGCTCTCTGGGCTTAACTTAAGCGTGTCTTAAGACGGGAAAATTCCTCCAGACACAATTAGGACTGAAGGTCCATACATAAGCAGAGGTCACCCAAGCCATGGGGCAGTTGAGCACTAGCTCAGGCTGTTTTCTTCTTGCAGGGTGCATGAGCACGCAGTCAAATTAGAGACTTCATGTCACAATGTCAAAGACAAACGCCCCCGGTCTGCGAGAAACAGCTTTCACTGCTAAAACCATCAGAAATGAGCGCTGCTTTAGAGTCGGCAACATCTGTACTTTCCTGACATCCTCGGGGGAAAAGAACGAACTCACAGAAACCATTTTACATAGAAACGCTTAAGAGAGCACAAAAATGGCATTGAACTGAAGGTTCAGCAGCATTTGTTGCTTCAACATGAGCAAAGAGAGCAAAAGGGGGGGAAATGCACCTGAGAACGCTGGCAGGCGGTTTGTTTCTGCTCACTCTTTTGTTCCCAGAACCTAAGTGAAGGTATCATGTTGGCAAATAGAACAAAGTGTTGCGTCATACTGAATGGATATAAATGAATGTCTTGTTTGGCTAGACTCCCATGCTCTTTTAAGCCATTTATTGAGGTCGCAGTCTCTCGCTGGCAACCAGAATCATCTGGAAACCTCTGCAGCGTCTCTACAGCATCCTCATCTTACAAATGAATGATCTTCTTTCCAGCTTCTGCGATTTTCCAAGAACCACAGATGTGCTCTTCAAGGGGTTTTTAATGGTGGTTTTACCTGAACAAGACACCGACATGTAAGAGAAGACTAGAACAAGGACACTCGGGGAGCCGGTGTTGTAATTCTGTAAATCTGGACTATACACACAGTTTAAATCTTAGACTCAAATTTCATCTCACGCTCTCCCGAACTTTCAGCAGGTCCGAGGTTTGAAAGATAAGCACTGCGCTGAGAAGTGCTTTAAGCTGCTTTTTGTTGACGCGAGCCTCGCCTCTTGGACTAGGCTGTGGGGATATTTTGAGGGTCTTTTATTTATTTTTTTTACTGTGGCTGTTTAATCGCTAAGAAGTAGAAGGATTTTAAAGATTAAGTTTCTGCTACAGACTTGTTTTAATTTAGGTAATCTTTAGCCTATGCAAACGTAACTGTAGGAAACGTTTGATTCATTTACTCAGCCTGACTCCCTATCAGTAAACTGACATGGCTTCAACGTGACATTTGCAGGGGCCAGTTGATGAGGCATATCAGGCTGCTGCAGCGTGCGTGTGCATGTTTCTGGGATCATTTGTGTGTGTGTGTGTGTGTGTGTGTGTGTGTGTGTGTGTGTGTGTGTGTGTGTCCTTGCATGTGTTTTTAAGTCTCCGTGAGACAGGACAATGCTAGGCTTGGAGAAAAGTGCCTCCTCTGAAATGTTTGAAGTGACATTAATGAGCCCTTGGTGTTGTTATCTTGAACATCCTCACTTATCTCACTGGGGGACAACCAAATTTAAATGTTGAGCTAAATTGCCTTTTATTCTCCTGTGCACTTCCTCCCACACCAATGTGCCCACACTGACGTGTTGTGCGAGTTGCACACAAAAAAAATCTTAGGTATTTGTATTATTTGGGTTTAACAAAGTAGTTTTAAAAATCTACACTTCACCGAACAAGTTGCACACAATAAGGTTTCTCAAAAGAGAAAAAGACCATAATACGGGCTGTTATCTTACTTTTGCAGTATCTATACAAGTACAGAAGAAGTACGCTTTCTAACAATGTGTTACTTTTCATTTCCTTTCAGCCCAAAAAGCATTTTTCCTCAGAAAGCACCATTATAAACTATTCACAGGGCACCGTAAACAAGGTTGCTTTTCGCTCTTTTTTTTTCTTGTTTCATTTGCAGTGTGCTGCTCAATGTGAAAGCAAGCCTGGATGATAGAAAGCTTTCTTGGCTTTGGCACCAGGAGGGTGGGTGCTATCGTTGTGTCCAAAATCCGGTTCTATTTTTGCTTGCAGAATGTTTTCAAGCTTTCAGTAACAACCCGATGGTTATCCGGTAAAAACTCTTTCTGTGTAAACCCTCTGAGTTTAGCACCACACAGGCCAGACACCGGTGGCAATTAAGACGTGTCACTAGGTAAGTAAACAGCGTGGGCTGTGCCACATGTCCATCCATGTAACAGCAATGGAGACACGCCATTAAAAACCAAAAATGTCAGCCTCCTGGTGCAGAAGAAGGAAATGTCATGGCCTCATCAATGTCAAGTTCGGCTTTACAGTCATGTGGGTAAGAAGTTCAATAAAATTTGCGTGATCTGGCACTTTTTGCCTTAAAACAAAGAGAATGCATCACAGGCCTAAAAAGAAAATGAGGATTATATTGCTCGATCAGCCTTGAAGTAACCTGACTGCATGTGGAAAGCAGCTGTCATTGAGTTGAGAAGGGTGGCATGAGATGGTGCGAGTTGACAACAACAAAAGTGACATATTTCACGAACAGTGAAAAAACAGCAGTGTATAATCAGCACAAAAATTTACAAGATATAATTCTGGGAAAGATTAAAATCTGCCTGCAGCTGGGCTAAAAATGGGTTTCTCTTCGATCCTGTCTCGCTGTCTGTCAATAACCACTGACACTGAACAGAGTCTCGCCAGCTGCTCTACCATCCTCTCCAGATGT
Source organism: Simochromis diagramma (assembly GCF_900408965.1). NCBI lineage: Eukaryota > Metazoa > Chordata > Actinopteri > Cichliformes > Cichlidae > Simochromis > Simochromis diagramma. Next base: position 2,964,869 of record NW_024386972.1, on the reverse strand, counting down.
GTGAACTCAAGGGTCACCACAAGCTTGTACATATCACACTGGATACTAAAAATAAACAGGAAAGGCTACTTGTACACTAGCTGCACTCCTCTCTTCGGGCTACAAGAAATACAGCAAAGTTCTTGCACATCTTTGGAATATAGCAAAAAGAGTTTGCAAACATGCCAGAATCATTGCTTCTTCATGCAGCTGCCTGCATGCTTATGGAGAAATAACATGACAACTCAGTAAAGAGAATGTCCTCAAAGACAAAAAAAAAAAAAAGACAAAAGGCACGATTACAAGAAAGCAGATGACGGTGATTGAGCTTTGTGAGACCTTTAATTTTGCTTTTGTTGTGAAAAGAACAATGTCCTCATCAGTTCCTGCTACTCTTCCATCACTTTTCTCAGGTTTGTGGTAGAAACTGTCTGAGAGCAAACATGCAAACTCTCCCTCAGCAGTGTTTATGACATGCAAACAACTGAAAAAAATAAAATAACTAATATAAATTGTAATAAAAAATATGCAATAGAGGCTCAAAATGAGGAAAAAATACTTATTTTTGAACTGCATGGACACAGACGTTGCATAGATTTCTATGTATGGAATAGCCTGTATATAAAGGATGGACTTGGCTTTCATGTCTGAATAGTGAAACCACTTTTGAAGTGTCTTAACCCTCTGGGGTCGACGGACGCGCCGGCGCGTCAAAATCACCTGACCAATTTAAGACGACACAGCTACAAGATGCAGCGACACAGAGTCTCCATCTCAACCTGGGTCGAAAGTGCGGACTTCAAACTATATACCAGTTTTTGAATTGTGTCGATGGGCAATGTAAAACCAGAGTTATGATAAAAAATACACGCAATGTTTTTTTCTGAACAAAACAGTGGCGTTTACAGCGGGAAGAACGGTAAAAACGGCGTTTTCTACAGACATCGGTAGCAAACACTCTCCGCTTGCGAGTGAAAAAAGAAAAAGAAAAAACACTGCTTCCCTATTGGTGTTAAAGTTTACCATGTCAGCCAATCAAAAAACTGATATGGCAACATGTGGCACTTGGTCGTTTAGGGAGAAGGGGAAGTTTTTAGGAGTGACACCCGCGACGGAAAGCGGGCGAGCGAAAGAAAGAGAGAGAGAGAGTTTTCATATGTGAGACATTAGTGATGTTTAGCGTGTTTGGAGGCTGTAGTTAGTGTGTTGTGCAGTTATTGTTTTGTTTTGTGTGTCAGTTATACTGCTGAATGTCAAAAAAGCCATCAAAGGCAGATTCCAGTGTAAACGCTGTTCCCACATGGAAAACAGGATTGATCCACCTCCTGCTGTCAGACCTGCAGGGTTTAGGCCTTTGGTGTTCTCCTGTCTTATACTGAACACAAACTATTTTTTTTGGACTGGCACAAATAATTTGTGTGCCTTCTTATTTGATGCAGAACACCTGATTGTTCTGTAATTAGATTTAAATGGTTATATAAAAAACGCCTGAGGCCTTTGCTGCATTTTTAGGTAAATAGTACCATATAACTTTGTTGTTTGCAAAATTTGTGCAAAATCTTTGGAAATGTACCATTTCTATTTGCATTTCAAGTTATGAAAATGATTCATTAGACATGTTTGTGAGTTTTACAGTAAAAAAAACTTTTTTCTACTCAGATTTTGAATTTTTTGTCTGAATCTAGATCAATTGTTCTAATATAGTTTGCCAAAATGAACAAATAACTCAAATTTCAGATATTTGAGGTCGTGCTGAAAATAATGATACCAAACAAGGCAAGATAAACAGTTTTTAAAGGTTAAAGATAGAGGTAAAATCAAAAGTAGTCAAAAACGGCCAATTATACCCTGGATCCAAGAGGGATAAAGAACAGATGTATGGAAGTCTTTGAGAAAATAACCCTTCAGTTCACTTCATCTAAAACATAAGATTTTCCTAATAAGATGGTTTCAAAGTTTCTTACTAAACACAGCATAATGTTCACTTTGCATATTATGGCCTCCATTAGTGTGCAGAACGACAGCAAATGAGGGTTTGCTTCACAGTGAATCCCCATTATTAACACACAAGCACGTGACACCTATAACTCTACTCTACTGCAGACTTGAGTCTTTAATAGAGGGTTGAGGGTTGCAGTCTGCCTGAGACTCCTTCATGTCTTTCCACTGTCCCATCTAACAAATATAATAAACACAAATACATTTTTAAAAAAAGAAGCTGTGGCGGTAAAATGATCTGCTTGAGGCTTCAGAATTTGGACTCTGAAAACCAGTGGGTGGTTTTGGCAACGGCCACAACATCTTTTCCATGTCCAATGCTGAGAAAGTTGGGACGCTGTGTAAAATTTGTTACATAATTGTAAATTTAAATACAAACAGGATGCAATGTTTTGCAAATGTCATATACTCATATTTTATTCACAATAGAACATATTGAACGTATATGAAAATAAATGTACCATTTAGAGTAAAATATGAGTTCATTTTGAATTTAATGGCAGCAACACAACTAAAAGAAAGATGGGAAACGGCAACAAAGGTCTGGAAAAACGAGTCTTCCTCACAAGAAACAGCTAGAGGGACACTTTGCAACTAATTAAGTCAACTGGCAACAGGTCAGAAACATGACTGGGTGTAAAAAAAGAAAACTGAAAAAATGGGGAAATTTTTTTTGAATAGTCAAAATTCATAGTTTTTTTTCTCAAAATTAAGAATTTCACAAACACAGATGTGACTATAAAATAGCTTTTCAGAATCACAATATGGCTAGAATTAATAATAACAATGTGCAATGTTACTTAACTTATAAGAAAGTGGTAAGCAGGATAAAAAAGCATAACACAGGATGGAGGACGGACAGAGAGTGCATGCACAGAATCATCATGTTGCATTATAGTAGATTTGTATATATGGATGAAACCCCTCGTGCCAGTAATTCGTCGCGAGAACGTGACAACATGCAAAGCTTCCCCCGCTTCCCCCATCGTCATGCTTGATGTGGGGACTGTCCGCTGTGTCAGTGACTCAATACCAACGGCCTTGTTCCCTCATGGCCCTGACTGAGCCAGGCTAACGCGCAGGGACAGGTTGAGTCATGTGGCTGGAGACGCTCCGCTGGCGTGCTGCCTGTCTCTTCACCTCACCGCGATCTCGTGGATGCAGCCTGACAACAGGCTGCGTAAGCGCTGCGAGTGGGCCTTTCCTCAATATGACACTAGATGCCAGGGTTCAAGAACGCTGCAGCCGTTACGGTTTCTCAGGCCAGTTCTTTCTACCCGTTGGTGTCGAACTACATTTGCGCCTTTTGCAGTTAAGCAAGAGTGGAAGCAGCACTGGCTTTGTGGGTTTCCCAGATTCACTTTTTTGTCACGCTGCATTTTATCATCATCAAATCATCAGTTGATTCTTGGTATAGTTTTAAAAGGAAAATCTATTTATGATGTTTGATGTCATGTTCCAAGGATATTTATTGCTGTTTTTGGTTTCTCCTGCTTTCAGTGTTAGCCCATCTCTCTCTCTCTCTCTGTGTTAGTTATTTGCCTCCTGTTTTTCTTTGTGCATTTCTTTTCTCATGTCTCACTTTGGTTTTACTTCCAGGTTTTGTTCTGTTCCCTCCTTTATGAAAATCTGACTTGATTAGTTTTATCTGCGACTGATCGTTTCCACACCTTCTTCTCACCTGACCACCAATCACCCCTTTGTATGCGCACATAATCCTTTGGCTTCTGCAGTTTTATTTCTTTTGAGATTTTGTTAATTTAGCCTGCCTGAGTAGTCTGCTTTTAGCATTATTTTTTCCAGAAGCCATATCACAGAGAGCTTGAAAGAAACTACAATATTTTTCCCTTGATTCATAACACCGCTAACAACAGTTTCCTTCTGCCTGGCAGCTCCGTATCCAACATCTTCTGTCCAGTATAGCCGCTACCTCTCCTCCGCACATGTCAACATCATCTCAGCCTTGCCTCTTTAACTTTGTCTCCAAACTGATCAACCTGAGCCGTCCCTTTGATACGTATTTATCTTCTCCATCCTTCATGCCTCCTGTCTTTTTATTAGTACCATTGCCTCCAAACCAAACATCATAACAGGTCTTACTACCGCCTTGTAAAGCTCGTCTCCACCCACTCCACCCTGCGCTCTCTTGCAGACTCTCTGTTGCTTTGGATGATTGACTTCAGGTACTTACACTCATCCACCTTCACTACCTCATCTCTCGCAGCTTCACTGCTACACCCGTCTCTCTCTCATTCACACGCGTATTTTGTCTTGCTTCTAAAAATATAGATGAGCATATAACAGCATCATAACAATGACTGCCAAGGATGTTACTGAACCTGTTCTTCTGAAACCTGTCAGGTATTTAGTCCAAGAAATTCATTTAGTTTTTAAATTGCTTTCAGCTTTCAGTCCCAGTTTGGTGGGGGAAGCAAACTGCTTGGTTGGGTTTAGGAAAAGATAATAGTTGGGGTTAAAATAAACCTTCTCAACAGCATTAAACATGTCCTAGATAGCCTGTCTGGTAGAAAACACTCAAGCATCTTTATTAGGCTTTTTTCAAAAATTAGTTTAGACATTCAATTAACCAGAGTTTTAGTCGAGTTTAGTGCAAAGCTGTTTCTCTTGTTTGCCTTTGCCCGAGCTGTTCTGCCTCCCCTTGCGGCAATATGCGAGGAGAATGATGAAAAACCACTCAGACAGGAGATTTCAAAATGTCGACACACTATGGTGCCATGGGCCAACTCTCTGAACACGATGGTGAGATTTAAAAGTCTTTACCCCCTGCCATTAGAAAATTATTTGCTCTGCTCCTGGAAAGGACCCACAACGCACAATAAAGCAGCAGGAAGTGCCTGGATCCATGCACTTTTACAAAGTGAATCATAGCAACTTAAGACTTTCGCCCCGTAGCTTGACACTTTCAGAATTAAACCCAATTTATATTCACGCCACCCTTTTCCGCCTGGAGCATTCACACTCGCTGGTACAGATATAGTCTTCCCTCCACCCTCTACATCTGGCCTCTGTGTCGGAGAAAGGGACTGAGAAAAGACACACTTGGAAATCTCTGGTGAACAGCTGGCTGCCCAGTAAAGCATGTTACCCCCAACTGGATCATGATGAAGCCAAGTTTTTAAAAAATAAAGCATCCTAAAATAGATGTTGCTTCTTTGTCATGGCTCTGACTAATAGAGAACCTCAGCCTGACTAGGACACGGTCATTGTGTTTTATCGTATGAACAAAATGCAGGTGTGAGCGTGTGCATTGTGTACTTTGCATATGCGAATGTGTGGCCATGCAGCCTTTATTTCGCTGCCCCCGCGTGCTGCAGCCTGAGTCACTTTGCATTAATTCTGCAATGGCTTGACGAAAACAAAAAGCAGACCAGTACAGGCTTTGGATGGAGCCAAGTGAGCCATGCAGGCTTGTGGGACCTCATTGCCAGGATGATGTCACCACACCTGCCTGTGGGCCTGAATTATGTGAACAGCAGCAAGGACATCACGGCTGTCCAATAGGGTCATTATTTCTTCTCCTGAAGACCTGTCACCAACGCGTTTCCTGTGGGATTTCTTTTACATGAGGAATGCCAATGTCAAAGTGTCCGGCCAAAGAAATGCGATTAAACGATGATCAATTTAAGTACAGTCAATGGGATTTATATTCATTACTGCAGAGGCTTGGGCAGCAAGGATTAGTCACTCAGTTTTGTACAATCATACAAATTTTGATTGGTTAAAAAGAAATTCCTGTTTCTGGTATCACATATCTGATTTAATGTTTTGATTTGATACACATGTTGATGGTCTTCGCCACACACACACACACATATTTAATTCTTTATGTGTGTGTAGAAAAACCCGGCTCATGAGGAAGTTTTCAAGGATCTCCCTGATTCTGTCATAATGATGTCATCAGAGTTATCCCCCTGTCAGGCTTACGGGAAGTGTAGGGACATTTTTGATGTCACAGCTGTTTGCTTTTACATTGTTATGTCACGCCACTCAGGAACGCCTATTCTCTTGTGTTGCTTGGGCCTAATTGCTAATGAGGCGTGAATAAAGGCATGCCTGAGGCTGATTTTAAGGAGACAACACCTTTTGCCTTTATGCTCTTTTGGATACCAACGTTTTACCTTTGCTTAGTGAATAATTTAAAATAAAAACCACTTTTGAACCTAAATATTTCACAAACTACTGACCTACTGAGATTTCGCCACACAGAAGTAAGAGGAAAATGGTTGGACTGGAGAAGGACTACAGAAACATAACAATATCAGGTCCCACTCCTGTCAGCTAAGAACAAAAAACTGAGGCTACAGTTTGCACAGACTTGCTAAAATTGGACAATAGAGGGTTGGAAAAATATTGTCAGTCAGAATTTGGTGTAAACATAAAAAAAATAATCCATCCTGCCCTGTATAAGTACTTCTGGCTGCTGCAGGCGATGTTATACTGTGAACAGTATTTCTTGGCACACTTTGGGCCTCTTGAAGCCAACTGAGCATTGTTTCAGTGCCTCAGCCTAATTATTGCTGCTGACCATTTCACCAGTTTATGACCACAGGGTACCCACCATTGAATTGAACTGAATCTGCTGCTATCAGGATAGCGAGTCAAGTCACAAAACTTCAAACTGGTTTCTTATTCACTGTACTCAAGTGGTCTCCACAGTCTCCAGAGCTCCTTTGGGATGTGGTGGAACAGTAGATTCACATCACAGATGTACAGCTGACAAACCTGCAGCAACTGTCTGATGCCATCATGGACCAAAATTTCTGAAGAATGCTTCCAGCAGCTTGTTGAATCTATGCTACAAAGAATTAAGGCAGTTCTGAAAGCAAGAGGGGGTCAAATCTAGCACTAGCAAGGCGTACCTAACAAAGTGACCAGTGAGTGTCTATTATTGGGGCCTAATTTAAAACATAATGAAGCAATGAAAACACAGTGACAGACAGCATCTGATACCAGCTACTTTAAAACAGAGGTGCTGGATCGTTTTTATTTAACTTAAGCATATTAGATTACAAATGTATTATTTTAGTTGAAAGGTGCAAAGAAAAAAAAATCCCACACTCCGTATTTACAGAGGAGAACTTCAAGTGTAAGAAAATACAGTGATAAATAGCAAATCTGTTACTGTTCCCATTAAAAATGGATTGTCAAATACATTCTCTCATAAATCTTCATATCACAATCTTTACATATTCTGCGTCACATTATTCCGATTTAACCATTTATTTCTATGACATGTATAATAGTTTAAAACATACCCAGCACTGGGGACAGAAGTAGAGAGAGGTGGCGTCCAATTAATATGCTTGCTTTAGGGACATTCACCATTGTTACTTGTTCCTTTGCTCTCTTAATGTCTCTACAGATTAAAAAGTAAAACAGTAAAACATTTCAAAAACTGGATAATCTAATATGGTGTAAAAGGTGTAACAAAATAAAATCTCTTAGTTTTCAATAATCTTTCTGGACTTCTTGTTTTTTTAAGGTTAGTTATGTTTAGCATGCGCTGCTACACAAAAATGAAGATTTACCAGCAATTTAAGCTCCGCTCTTCCGTCACAGCTGAGAAAATCCCTCTCGTAAATGAGCAAAGATGTAGGAGCTGTACAGCAAGTGAGGCTTGACTGTGTCGCCTTCATATAATTGTTTCTCTCTGAGTGAAACCAACACAAATTGCACAGAGAAGCCTTTCACACTAAACCACATTTGCCAGTGCAAGTTTTGTCAGTAATGTAAGTCCGTGTTAACTGTCAGCAGAGCACGCCATACGGCTGCGCTGTAGTGGTAGGTGCTGTGAAACTAATTTCACAGTAAATTGCATCGATACCGCCGACCTGCTTTTTGCCCGTTTCTATTCACACCCTCATATTTGACCACTTCTTGGACTAAAAACCTCCCGCCCTCACTCATCTTTCTTTCCTCTGTTAGGACAAAAGTATCTTTGCAGCATAGAGCAGCAGCCCACCAAAACCTGCAGTGGCAACAATAGCAATGACCCTGACTAGGAGGAAGTCCATAGAGTCCTCTAGCTTTGTGTGGAGCCGCAGGACCTGCCGGTGGGTGTCCTCCCGGCCGCCTGAATTCTCAATAACATGATTGGCCAAGCCACGCTTTTCATTGAGCGGCATTTGCGCGGCCACACGCTGCTCAGCCTGCTCCTGGGTCAGGCTGTCCCTCTGCATCAAGCGCGAAAGCTGAGTGGCAGGGTCACTGAAAGGGAACAGACGATGGAGGTTATTTATGGTGCATTCATTGTGCCTTGTTAAAAAAGGTCCACTGGCAGTGAATCACATCAACAGGAAGCAGAAAAAGCTGCTTTTAAAGGCCACTTACTGTCAAAACAAACAAAAATGTTTAACGACTTCAAAAATTAATACTGTTAACAGCCCCAAAACGAGACTCTAAGGTAACAGGAAAAAATCAGCAGTGTGCTTACCAGTAAACTACAACAGTGTGGTTCAGAAACCGAGTGAGCCGCCTGGTTTCAAAAAGAAGCGGCACATCCAGAACCACGTAGCGGTACCCTAGTGAGAGAGAAAGAAGTCAACATTACAGACTGTATGTAAAAGATGGACATAGTTATAGGTTTGACAAGTGAAACTACTTTGGAGACGCTTTGAACCGTGGCAATATTATTTTATCTTCAATCAGAGCCTCTGATTGAAGAAAAACAACAGTCGTCTTCTTTCATCACTAAAAACTTTATGAGCTCAATCGTTAGCTTCACATCTTATTGGATATAACAGTAAATCGAATAAGAGCAGGCTCTGTATTATTGTTGGGTCTTTACTTTACAATGTAAAGGGCTTTGAGGCAACTGTTGTTGTGATTTGGTAAATACAATTGCATTAAAAAACTGAAATTGAAAATATATGACTGACAATCTGCTACAGTGCGAGAACACCAGGGTTTCAATAACCATCCGGTGAAGTCACTGCGTCTACTGTGTTAATATAGCAGGTCTTTTCAAGCCTTACTGACCAAAGAGCTTAAGGTGCCCAAGCAGTCACACAGCACTCTTAATACTAAGCTACTGTGTAGAAGGCAACAGTAGCTATTGAGTGTTTAACCTCCATATTTTTCCCATAGTATAGTTTTATCTTTGTTTTTAAAATCGGCCACTCTGCTGCCAGTACACTTAACCTTGTGTTAATCTGGCTCCATGTGACAACAGTGTTTACAACTATGACCCTTCAAGTAACAATAAGAGACAAAGAAAAGAACAAAAACCATGAGAGTATTGCTATAAACACAAAGTTTTATGGGTGCAAACAGCAACGTTAAGTTAAGGCGCCAACTTGTTTCTTTCTTGTTTTTTATTACGAGCCTGACAAAAGTGAGAGTGAATTTCTTATGTTAGATAAATGCCTGCAGTGCAAGACATATGGACATGTGTTCATAAGTTCATGCATTTTAATCATAACCTCCATGTGCCCCAGTCTGCACAACATATAGGTGTGATGGCACTGCTTTAAGATCATATAACAAGTGATGTTTGTGAAGTTTATTTAAAGGCATGTGTGATGCCTTGAGACGCTGATAACTGAATGCACCGAGAGAGTGACATGGGTGTCTTACTGAATTCATTTTAATCATAATGTTCAAACATCTCATACATTTGACTTGCAAATAGCAGAAAGTTTGGTCTCGCCTCTTGCGCCACCTACACTGCAAAACAGCCTTGGCTCAAATACAGCAGATAATCGTCCCTTTTTCCTTTTATGCCAAACACGATTCCTCCCTCACCTCTGAGAAAGTAGAAGAGGATCTCTTTGAGCATTGCTTTATGAATCTCTGGGTGGGTGATGGAGTTTAGCAGCTTCCTCTTCTCCTCGCTGGCGAAGATGATTTGGCCCAGCTTCTGCCTGTCGATGTCGCCGTTCTCGAGCAGGATCCCTGGCCCAAAGTGGTGCACGATGCAGGAATAGGCACGTGTGCGCTGCTCAACAACTGCGGACAACAAAAGGAAGCTTGAATGAGTTAAACAGTGTAACAGGTTCAAAATTAAAGTAAATTTATTTATGACCAGTAATCCAGCTGGTCATAAAAAATAGAGGCTGAGATGATATTCGGAACAGACTTGTCACCGAGTGTAATGGAATAATTTGCCTAATGCCTTATATTTCCCCTACATGCAGCTGTGCACTCTTCACCTAGTTCTGTGACCTTTCTATCTTCGCTGTCTAACTAAAACATCATCCCTGCAGTCAGCAGAGACATCCTTCATGATTCATGCTCTCTCTGCAAGCGCTCGTCCTAATGAGCCGGGGTTATCTGAGAGAGTGCCGCCTGAAGATGGCTTCAGCTCGATGACACCTCTGACCAGTATTTCATGTTGAATTTGTGTTCGCCGTGTCAACAGTTTGCAGGGGAGAGATAGCCACCTACCTTTCCTGGCCACGACATCGGCATCAATAATGGGGCATCCAAGCTCCCGCAGCATTGAAGACACTGTGCTTTTCCCAGAGGCAATGCCTCCTGTCAGTCCCACCAGGTACATCTTTAAGCAAACAAACACAAAAATGCATGAAGGCAAAGTAAGTAAAGTAGTTACACTAGCGATGCACTGATATGGCCCTGTTTACAGCTGTGGGCCTATCAGAGAATAAGATGACATTTACTTATAGCAGTGGACGATGTTTATCTGCCATGTCACATTAACGTTGCACTGACTTAATGTTCAAAGATAGTCTGATTAAGGCTTTAAAAAGCTACTTATTACAAACAGCACGAACTGGAGAATAAACGCAAAGAATAAATAAAATAAATGAATAAATAAACATTGGTATTTACCCAGAGTCCCAAAATAACACATTTACGGTCATCGTTTTTATGGCTTATGGAATAAAAGGGCCAGTTTGGGTATAACACAATTTCTGACACAGTAAGAAATTCTAGAAAGTCCATAAATGTTATGAGTAAACAAATAGTACTGTGCCACCCCTCACTTCTATTTTTTTTAGTAAAATGAAAGGTTTTTAGGCAATCTTTCTTCTAACTTCTTTAAGTAGTCTCCAGGGATAGTTCTCCAGGCCTCTTGAAGGACATTCAAAGCTCTACTTTACATGTGGGCTGCGTTTTGCTCCGTTTTCTATGAAAATGATCCTACACTGTTTCGATCATGTTGAAGGGGCTCCGGGGAGCCCAATCCATGACTGATACTGTTCCTACTCGTGTGTGTTTTTTCTATCCAGTTATGCTTTCACTGTATTGACGGTGTGTTTGTGATCATTCTCATGTTGAAAAATGAAGCCAATGCCAAACAAGAGGAGACTTTTGCACTCTACAGTAACTTTTACATGTTAATAAACATATAAAAATAGTTATTACAATCTTTATAACCAAATAACAGATATTTAATTACTCTGAAATATCTTTAACTTCTCATTTTAAAGGTTTTGAAGTTCCACAACACGCCCCCTGCTGTGGAATTAGGTGAACTACACTCTCCATATAGTACCCGGCTATGCAAAGTCAAACTGGTTTGACTGGTTCGAAAGTCAGCTTTGAGGTTATTCTCTATTAAACACCGGTCAAAAATAAAACCTTTAAAGAAACGACTCGGTCACGATTTAACACGGCAGAGAGCGGCTTCTTGTTAGTATCAGGTTGGTTTGACACAGCGATTAAAACAAACTCATGTCAGGGGAATTTTAGCTTTACCTTGTCAGAGAGAGTGTCCTTAAACCGGCTGGATATACAGCGGGAGTCCCGGCAGAGCAGAAGCACTAGAGGGGGGGAGCTGTTGCGTTACACAACAACAACCAGGGCTGCTAACAGGCTAACACAGGTGTTAAATCAGGTCAGAAGGAGCTCAAACAACAACGACGCCATTTTTACCGGGTCCAGCTCAACACGAAACCCAACAAATGAGCTGGAGACAGCGGTGCTGCTGGAAACTGCCCTCCTTTACAGTTCACCTGTATTCTACTCACTGCTAACAACCTAGCTGCTAAGCCTGACAGGCGCTACCTCTTAATTAACCCGACATCTCATATTTCTATTAGCGTTGGTTCCGCCTAGCTTTAGTTCCCCGTCAAGCAAAACTCAGCGAGTCCAGCTTTCTCCAAAATGTGTTTATTTTAAAGCAAAACACGCACCAGCATGAGTCAAAGATATCCGTGCGCTGTTTGTAGTAAATAAAATGAAAATTAAACATTTATGGTTGAAAATTACTACAAAATACATCTTGCAAGTCCTTTCTTAAGTTTAAAGAAAATTAATCTTCTTTTGAATCCATATTTTGTTTTGGCGTCTCTGAAGAAATGTTTGAATGTTTAGATCTTTTTCCCCTGTGGATCATTTCGCCTCCATTCTCCCCTTCTTCGCGCTCCAGTCTGCCTCTTTTCACGAAATGATTTATCCTCGACTCGAGGCTCTCGCAGCACGGGCGCTCCAGGAGCGGCCGGTAATTTCTCTGCCTGCTGCCTTCTACCAGCCAGCAGTGGTTGGAGGACACAGCTCCTGTGGATGAAGAGCAGTGAGATAGTTTGTACAATGTTTTTTCACAGCAGGCATTTTGACTCATGTCAAAGCAGATAACTGGCTGGCCCAACTAGGTGCATTCCTAGATCATAAAAAAAAAAAAAAAATAAAAAAATACTCTGACATCCTAGAAATACAGGTACATCCACTTCATTAGGTACAACTGGTTGTTAGCACAAATATCTAATCGGCTAATCACAATGGAGCAAATCATATTTAGACAGATTCAAGACGCCCTGACGTTTAAACAGAGCATCAGAAGCGGGAACACTGTAGTTGGTGGCAGATGAGCTGGACTGAGTTTTTAAGAAACAATTACTTTACTGGGATTTTCCAGTAGAAGTAGTCAAACCTTGAAGCAGATGGGCTACAGCAGCAGAAGCCCACACCAAGTGCCACTCCTCTCAGATAAGAACAGGAAACTGAGGGTACATTTTACATGGTGTCACCAAAACTGTACAATAGAAGATTAGATTAATGTTGTCTGATTTGATGGGTCTCGATTTCTGCTGCAACATTTGGATGTTTGGATAAGAATTTGGTGTAAACACATAAAAGCATGGATCCATCCTGCCTTCTATCAATGGTTCACACCGGTGACAGTGTCATAGTGTGGAGGATCTTTTCTAGGTACACTTTCATCTTCTTCTGATGGTTACTTCCAGCAGGATAACACAAGAATTATGACAGTTGTGAAGGTAAAAGGAACATGTACCTAATAAAGTGGCCTGTAAGCTCATATCCACACACAAAACAACCGAAATGAGATGCAGAAATCATGTATAACAAACACATGTAGACACAAAATATCCCAAACGTGACTCGATATTATCATTGTGACACTAAACAATCAGAAATGCATAAAACAGCAAAATTTAGGCAAAAAAAGAGAATAGAAATATGTACACAAATGACAAAATTTTAAAAATACAGTAAATAACCACAAAACAACTAAAATTATGCAAAACATAACTTGAGAGAAACTATTTAAATGCCTTAAAAATCTTCACTTCTCTTATCCAGCTTCTCACCTCGGTCTTCCAAGCCCTGGATCATCCCCTGCAGGACGTGGGCCTTCACCGTGCTCTGGGTCCAGTGCTGCTGCAGTGCAGCCAGGACAAAGCCCCCCTCTTCACTCTCCTGCGTCCAGCTCAGGCCTTCAAAGTGGCAGTTGTACAGCACCAAAGGGTAGTCTACTGCCATGCTGAAGATGACACAGATTCATATGATAAATATATTATTTTTATTTGAATATTTTAACCACTTCTACAGCAGTCAGTTCACCTGTACTGGGGCTTCCTGGGGGTATTCTCCACATCCAGGAGCTGATTGATTATATCCGCGGCTTCCAGCTTCTGTCCAATCAACAGAAGCACAGCCATCATGCACCGTACCTGCAGCACATAAAAGGAAATAACCAAAAAATCACTACATACCACCAAACCATTCAACCTTAAACTCCATGAGATGCTGCATCTGACATCCTCTGATCCGGTTTCTCTAAATCTAAACTTTCACATTAAAAAATGTTTGCAAGAGATGAAGGGTAAAGGGAAAGCAGTGTAGAGTAACTCTCTCCTGGTACCTGGTGGTAAAGGAAGGCTAATCCTTTGATCTCAAATATGAAGAGGTCATACTGGTCTGTGCTGGAGGCATGCTGAGGCTGCGCAGGCTTGACTGTGGCTGATAAGATGGTCCTCTCGAACTGCAGGACACCGTTGCCCACGTCCATTTTACACAGGTTCCTGAAGTCATGAGTCCCCTCATATCTGCCGGAAGCAAGGAGGTTGTCAAATAAGGGCTAAGTTTTAAAGGTGTGTTTACCTTTTATGTGTTCTCCACCCACCTTTTAGCAGCTTCCGCCATCAGCACCACATCCAGAGATCCTCGGGGGAAGTAGTAGCGGTACGTGCGGGACTGACAGTCGAAGCGTGCGCTGAAACCCTCCACTACTGGTGCCCAGTCCAAGACCCTGATGTCCTGCGGCAGGACTCTGTTCAGCATCTTCACGTATGGAAGCTCAGATGTGGCAGAAGAAGCGGCTTTGGTACTGACGTCAACATTTTCAGGCAGTGTGATGCCCAAACCGGCACAAAACTGCGTGGAGCGCAAGTCGATGGTTATGACCTGCGGGGGAAAAAATTAACCACATGAAAAACTATTAATAGTATTAAGGTACAGAGTCTTTTCAGGTTAAAATGGAGGTCGATGATAAGCTGTGGTAACTCATAAAGGGGGCATCCGACAGAAGGAGGATATGAGTAAAAAATATGTATCTCTGCTAACTCACTTGGGAAAAAGCACTGACTCCTTTATCAGTGCGCCCACAGCGGTGGTAATTGGAAGTCTGGCGGTCCTGGATCAGCCGAGTCTTTAGCAGGGCTTCAAAGAGTCTGGCCTCCACAGTGTTGTCTGTGTTCTCCTGGACTGCAAACCCCTGATAGGCCCACCCCAGGTAAGCCAGCCGCAGAGCCACATGGCGCCGGGGGTGTGCAGAGAAGTCAAAAGGACGATCTTTTCCTGCTTTCTTTCTCTCCTTTTTGCTGCTGCCAGTGTTCCCATCAGATTTACAGTCTTCATTAAGGGATGGACTGGATGACATTTCAACATCTCCAGTTTCACTGCTCTCTTTCAGCTGGGACCTGAGCTTCTCCAGCTCAGCCTCCAGCTCCTTTATCCGCTGGATTAAAACATCTGACATGCTGCTTGGAAGAAAGAACAAAGGAAAGAACATTTATTTAAAAATTTACTTAAATAACTCTACAAATAATCAGCCCAGCTTATATTCAATGAAGCCTACGTAATCATCTCCTCTTAGTTTAATTCATGTCAAAGTTTCTTTAAGGGTTTTTTTTTGGTCAACTGTACTACAACTGGGATTATTTTTATAAAGTGAACTGAACGCTACACAGCCTGCTAGCTAGTGAACGAAGTTAGATACGAGGGATTTAGTGGGATTAACGAGGCCGTAAATTACATTACAGTTAATCTGTGTTTTTACCTGTATTTTCAGCCTCAATGTTTTCGATTATTCTGCTCCTCTGTTAGTTTTGTTTCTGGCTGTCGGGATCACGCATGCTACTCTCCCCGCTGATAAATTTATCGGGAGGCGGACGGATTTTGCCAACGGACACATTTCCCCCCTTCACGGGATTTCTGGGAAATGTAGTTTAGTTGCTTAAATTGTCGCCAGCCGATGACTGCCATACTTAGCAGTTATTTTTATACTCCCCATGAGCGAACATACCATAATATGGGTAAAAAAAACAGGCCAGAGTTTATTTCTAAAAGCTTGTCTTACACTATTAACCGCCTGTATCTATTACAGGAAACTATTATATGTATTCAAGGTAATGGATTTTTACTTTTTCCATCCCTAGCCTTTTCTTAGCCTAAAGTGCCATGTCCTCAATCATCTTTGTTCAGCTTACGTTTAAGTTGTAAAAATGAAAATAATTTGACATTTTTCATTACTGTGGCATGGCTTTCTTTATATTATTATATACCAAATTTTGTTTTTGCTATTATTACATTTATAATGTTTAAGTCTTTGAAGTAGGTTGTGGCACTGAATTGCCTGTACCCAAACCTACTCTAAATAGGGCCCCCTGGAGTCACCTGATATACAGCAGATTTTATTTGTTTGTTTGTTTGTTTTGAAATTCAATTAATCTCAATTTTTATGAGTATAGAGCCAAATCACAACAACAGTCACCTTAAGGCGGTTTATAATTTAAGGTGAAGACCCTTAAATAATAAAGAAAAGACCCCAAACAATCAACAAAGGCTATGATGACCCCCTATGAACAATTACTTGGTGACAGTGGGAAGGAAAAACTCAGTTTTAACAAGATCACGGCTCAGGGAGGGACAGCTATCTGCCTGCTAAATGGTTGAGTGTTTGAGGATGACAGGACAACCATTCGAGCTATTATAGTTTTGTATATTTTTTAATAGTTTGTGTTAGTTTTAGTCTTTTTAATTAAAAGTGTATGGATCACACATGCCAGGTACGATTTAGTAAAATCAGTACAGGTATTACAATAAAAACACATAACTTTTTGAAAGCATTTGAATCACATTCTTGTAGACATCCGCACCTTGGAAATCATCTACCAGACTTGTATTAGCCTTTTTCACCCCATGTTTCAGATGAAAGATGACACAGTACTTTAATTCACAGTGACTGAGAAGCTCCTACAAAGGAACCATGCGAAATTTTCTATTTTCCTGTCCAATGCACCTTCCTCGTGATTCCTGGTTTTTTGTTTGTTTGTTTTTTGTCAGGTCAGGAGAACAGGAGTTCAAACACCAGAGGGGCGGGCATATGGCAGTTATGCCTATAAAGGGATCCACAGCACCAACACTTGTCTTTAGACATCACAAAGAGGTGAAAAAACACACAAAAAAAAACCCTGAAACTGAGCTGAAAGTGTGTTTCTTTCCTCCAGCTGTTTGTGAGAGTCTTTTCATTTATTTTGTATAGCAGTAGCTTCACAGGGTAAGTGGCACAGCAGTGCTGTCAGGCACAACTGTTAATTATTCCAGATGCAGAGACAGAATTGGTCAGGCTCTTGCATTAAATCACAGTCTGCTCTTTTCTACCTGTCCGATTACACATTAAATGGCATGTAATCACAGTTTGGTGTTTGTCTGCTGTGTCGCAAATAGTTTTTCAGGATGGCTACCAAACTAATCTGCCCTCTCTGCTCATTAAAGGGCCAATTCACCCAAAAACAAAACAAACAAATAAAGACTGTCCATCCATAGAACTGGATCTAAAGTTTGGAAACGCTGATTCAGCTGTGAGTCATGGCCCTGGGTCAGTCGACCTTGTGTTTTGAATTTATGGTCTCTCATTTATTATATATTATGCGATCCCAACATTGCGTAATATTTACGTATATTATTTCTGGTAGTAATCCTCGTAGTGTGTTTAGTCTTGTTCTCTATTCTAAATTCCTTTAGAGTTTATGTGTCTCTTATTTTTTTTCTTCCTCCTGTGTCAAGTTTCTTGTGAAGTTCATTTATATGTCTGTGTCCACCCTGTGTAATTATCACTTCCTATTTTACTTACTTACTAGGTGTGTTCTGTTTGCTTTTCTTTTAATTTTGCATCCTTGTCTTGTCGACTGTGATTCGGTTCACCGTGTTTTGTTCTCACCAACTGTCTCCACTGACCCGAATCACTATCCTGTGTATATACTGTCTCAGTCTCCCTTTGTCAGAGTGTCAGTCATCTTCCTCTCTTGTCTCCCAGCTCCTGTATGCCCTAGCCCTAATTCCCAGTTTAGATTCCGGTAAGTTGAAGCTTTCAGTTTTCCTTTTGTATTTTATGCTTCATTTTGTATTTTGGTTCTTAGCCTGAATAAATGTTTCACTATTAGCTCACCACCATCTGCCTCTATGTTTTCTCCTCACAAACGTCGCAATTTATGACAAACTAGCGCACTTAATTCTCGTTTTTTTAAAGACATTAGACATATAGCCTGTAAAATCATTCAACCCTGGAAAAGAACAGTCAAAAATATAACTAAAAGCCTAAAATGAAAGAATTCATGCCCATGATGAGTGTATGTAACCTTCTAATCACAACACACGTTTTTAATTGTTAAAAGCTAATTAAACAACACCACAAAACCCCAATGCGATCACATGTTTAATAATTGTGTGCATAGCAAGCATGAATGTTAATTTAAAATAGATTTTTTCACCACTATAGCAGATCAATTTCTCTTTGTTAGATACCAGCTGCAATTATAGCAATTATGTAGATAATATTTTTTTCTAGACACAGTCGAGCATCCAGAGATAATAGAGCAGTGATGATGCATTAGCTGATGTTTTCGTAGTTCTTTCGCTTAATGTCCAGACACAAGCACACCCCGACTAATACTCCAAAAACCTGCAACAGGGAAAAGGTCAGAAGTTACTGGCAGCAAATGAACTCAATGGCACACCCAACAGGTTATTTTCTTGTTCTGGAAAAAAGTAATTTTTTCTTCATTTCATCACCTGAGGCAGTCAGGATGAGACAGGCTTTATTATCATTCAAGTTATCCTCTGCTATTTAAATATTCTTTACAATGTCTGCTACTGCTAGAAACTAAATTACTAAATTAATCCAGTATACATGTTTTTATTTTTATGTAGAGACATTTGGGGTATCTTTAGATGTTTGACATTTCTGATTTTTCTTTGTCTTTTTTCCACCTAAAACAGATTAAAATTAACCTTTTGGGCTCACACTGGCTCCTGCACAGTTAATCAGTAGGTAAGTGTACTGGATTGGCATTTAAAATGATCATTTCTTACAGTAATATGACATTTACTCTTGCAATGTGAGCATTTTGCTTCACAGTTAAATGTGAGCAAGGGGAAATTGCAGAAGCTTACCTCCGTGACTCCAAGAGCAATGCAGACAGCGCCGACCCACACCAGATTTTTCAACAGGAAGACACTGATTGCCCAAAGGCAGCCCTGAGGAGGATCGCACGGTCATAAAATACAGTATTTGTTTGCAGAAAATAGATGAAAATTGCTTGAAATGATTTCCTGTCAGACCTTTTTATGTGCCTTCTCCTTGTCCTGTCCACAGCCCTCACTCTTCACCACGCAGCAGGAATCTGGCACGGCGTCGTGCTTTTCCCAGCCCGCGCTCTGGGACCAGTCGGCATAGCTGTCCGCACCACAACACTTGAACTGTAATGATAACGACACTGTGATAGTGAAGCACCAAAGCTGTATCAATCACTGGTTGTGACTATTTGTGGTTCACGATAAATATTCTTCAAGTGTTGCTTTGTAGAAAGTCAGTTTGTCTACTTAACTACTAATTTTCACACAGATGCTGAAGGCGTGTTATTTACACTTACTAGCCACTTTATTAGGTACACCTTGCTAGCATTAGGTTGGGCCTCCTTTTACCTTCAGAGTTGCCTTAATTCTTTATGGTACAGATTCATGCTGAGATGTAAGCCTTCAAACTTAAACTCCCTAAGTAATTCCAGCATTTTTCTCATTGCTGGTCTTTGTTAATTACCCTCTCACTCTTTGCAGATTGTCTTCACACTCTTATATTAAAGTTAGTCATCTTAATTTGACTGTAAACAAGAGCACTCAGATAGAGCAACTCCATCCGAGTAGCAGGGGCAATACTAAACCTTTGATGTTTTATGATGTTTTTATTACAACATGCTGATGTCAGCCTGCTTTTATAACGACCATATAATATCCATAAAAAATTTGTGAGTAATATAAAATTTTTACTGATTTTCACATTTGGGGTGACCTCGGCCTTGACCTTTTTCTGTTTTTCACCTAAATTAAACCAGCTTTTGCTGTTAATGGCATCCAGCAATGCACAAAATCTGAGCATGTCGTGTTGAAAACTGTGGACATTAGAACGTGGGTACACTGTGGGTCACAATGACATGGAGATGTTCAGCAATGATACTCATTTGGTACTAAGAGGGTGAAGAAAGTATCTTCTGCTGCATTAAACCACCAAGAGCTTGAATCATTGATACAATGCAGGATGGAGCCACGCTTTCATGTTTACACCAGATTCTGACCTTACCATCTGAATGTTGCAGCAGAAATTTAAAGCAGGCATCATTTTCCCATCAAGAGAGGAAATGAAGAGTCCCTATAAGGGGTTTTTGCACTTCCTCCAATCCATCAGGTGTTTCTCAAAAATATAGAACATTACAGTAGGCTCTGCGTGTCACCTTTTCCTGAATTTTGTCAATTGCATGTCTCCTCTCAGGGCTGTAGTCGTTAATCACTTCCTGTGCTTTGGCGTTGACACCATTAGCCATCTGCAGAAGGGCGGCCTACAGAGAAAATCAGATAAAATAACCAGAACAGACACTAGAACTTAGATATATTTTAAGTAATGCTACTGATATTATGACTGGAGAACCACTGCTAATGGCAAAATTTGACCTTGATCTCAAGTAGTTCCTTTCTGGTGCGATTTTAATGTCTTACCCTACTGCGAAATATGTAAAAGGCGGCTCCTGTGAGGACCTCCAAGAGGATGATCACTATCAGGATGCAGATGAACTATAGATAAAGAAAGTGAACGCTGTTAGAGATCTCCAGAACATCTCCAGTGCTCATTAAAAAAAGCTTTTGGAAAGAATCGCCACTTAATCACATTTAATTTCATTACAGTACTTACACAAGCAACCATAGATGAACTATTAAAGAATGCACCAATGTGGCCCAAGAGGGATACGAAGGCTATGATGACCCCCACTGCAATGAGGACTATAGCAATTTTAGACAAGTTGCTCCCTGTGAAGGTGCCGATATCTGAATACGTCGAGTACTGCAGCACTCCTATAGTGATGAGGGCAACCCCAGACAGCTGAAAAAAAGAAGTTTAACAGCAGGACAGCAATGTAGTGATTTACATGGAAACACTAAATTAAAAGAGGGTGATTTTGTTCATTCCTGTCAATACGACCTCATTTCAATATAAACTTACCTGTCCCTATGTTAAAAAGTAAAAGCAATTTTGAGACTCCAGCAAATGAAGTAAACTTGGAACAGTGGTGAACTTTCCCAGGAGTGGCCGTCCTACCAAGATTACTCCAAGAGTTCATCGACGACTCATCCAGGAGGTCACAAAAGACCCCAGAACAACATTTAAAGACCTGTAGGCTTCACTTATATTAGCTGAGCTCAAGGTTCACGATTCAATAATAACAAAGAGACTGGGTAAAAATGGCATTCATGGAAGAAAACCACAGCTGACCACAGAGAACAGAAGAAGCACAAAGGCTCGTCTAACATTTGGCAGAAAATCTGGGTAAATATTCGGTGGATGGAAAAGACATAAGCTAAACTTTCTGGAAGGTTTGAGTCCCATTACATCTGACATAAAAATAACACAACAGTTTATTTAAAAAAAACATCACACAAGCAGTCAAACATGGTGGTGGTCTGTGATGGTCTGGGGCTTTGTTGCTACTTCAGGACCTGGACGAGAAAATCCTGAAGGAGAATTTCTGGCCATCAGTTTGTGCCCTGAAGCTCAAGAGCACTCGTGTTAGTATATGTTATTTTGTCCTTTATAATCATACAACCATTGCCTGTTATTGGATTTTTGCCCTTTGACAGCTTTGTAATTGGATTGTGTGCTCTCACTGACTGCCTACCAGTGTGTGACATCCTCATCTTCAGCGTAACACTGCGTTATTTGCATTTCATAAAATTTGAATGTGTGTATTGCTGGCACAAAAAGTTATCAACCTTAATAATAGATCTCAAAAGTATGACATTTTTCTTGAAATATTTTTAAAATAGATATATTTCATAAAGGTTACTCTGTGTGGGTTACACGTCATGCACCAGTTAGTATTTAGGGCATAAAATTTCTGGAGCGTGCACAGGACACCGTGCAGGTTTATCTGGCGATGATACTGATTAGCTTCTAAATTTGTTAAAGTTCCCTTTGCTCAGCTCAGCTGCTACAACCCCACAAGACGGCTTAATATGAGTGTGTTTTGGAAATTTGGAAGGGCAAATCAAGTCTCTTGTTGCATGTGTATCTTCCCTTGGATAATCTGGCGCGCAGTCAAAGTTTCCTGGACTTCTAAAAAGATATGAGTGATTCAATTTTGGCTTTATTCTTTCGTTACCTCTACTACTCCTGCTCTTTATTGATTCTAATCTTTCCATGATATCACCAATCAGTGCTGTCAATCATCACTTCTCATCAAAATTAGATAGAATAGATTTGCTCTATTACTCACCAAGAAGAGCGTGTTGAAGAAAATGAAACAACACTTGATGCCGAAGACACTGCACATTTTGAGGTGGTCTGAGCAAATAATAAATAAGTGAATCCAGAAGGTTGCAGACTTCCCTCAATCCAAATACAGGTCAAGTCAGGGTGAATAGAGTGCAATTCAGTGGCGAGTGTGTCATATGACCCTATGGAAATGAACCGGCAGCCCGATAGCTTTCAAGTTGATGTAGGTATCTTTTGAATGCATCAAGCCCGTCTTTGCATAGAGGCGTCACACATCAGTGAATACAAACTGCGCCGTAATATACGGTCATTTAAATACTGGGAATTTCACTCGACAAACAATCTATAAATCTAAAAGGTCGCCCCCAAATATGAAGATGTTTTGTCTTTTTAAACATTTATGTGGCAGATGTTTGCAGATGTTCTGCCTCTCTTTGTAGGTGTTTTGGGACCTTCAGGTGAAGTGCAGGATCGTCTGTAACCAGTCTTCAAAGCTCTTTGATCTCTGTAGATTATTTAGATTTTATTGTGACTATTTTGTCTCATTTTGATCATTTTCTGTATGCGGTGTGTTTTGTAGTTCACAATCATAATCCATACATATCCCCTGCAATGTAGACACTGCAGTGTGAATATTATTGAAGCAGATCAATTTTCATGACTAGTATGTTTAAAATAACATGCCATAACACTAAACACTAAACAAAAAGGTGCAATTTAAGTGTTTGTTTCTGTATTCTTATTAAAATCCCAATTAAAAGAAACAAACTTTTACCACAACAATTTTTCTAAATGTGGGAATATTTTTATTCAGTATTATTCTTTTAATTTTGTTAAAGTCCAGATACAGATAAATAAAATCTGCATTTTTGTCTCAAAAAATATATATAAAAATTTAGTTTTCTGTCTTAACTCTGAGCAACTGTGATTATCTGATCTTGCTTCTTCAGGGCTCCTTCCTTCTGTTTGCGGACCAAGCTCTTTCTCACAGCTTCCCCACCAACACGTGGATCACGGGCCGCCTGGCTCGATTCACAGTGACCTCGAAATGAGAGGCAGAGATGCTTGTTGCACACTGCCAGAGTTCTCTTTGTTTCTCACATCTTTTTGTATTATTTTCCTTCTTCCTTCCTCTTTCGTTCTTCTTTGATGTTTGCT
This sequence comes from Simochromis diagramma, assembly GCF_900408965.1. Taxonomy (NCBI): domain Eukaryota; kingdom Metazoa; phylum Chordata; class Actinopteri; order Cichliformes; family Cichlidae; genus Simochromis; species Simochromis diagramma. The sequence continues at coordinate 2,941,468 of NW_024386972.1, read as the reverse complement.
CTTTTCCCTCTCCTGCTTTCTCAGAGCTCAGGTCAGACTGCCTCGACCTGCGAAGAACAATGCTGCATCATATTTTTCTGTTTTTCCCTTTAACCACCGGATTGCAGGCTCTTTGAACGTCTGTCTAAAGGTTTCCTTCAAGAAGCAGTAATCATTAGAGAACTAACAGAGGGTTGGCTGTCAGTCAGGAGGCAGGTTTATCTGTTGCATCACAAGTCATTTGTGTTCACTCATGCCTGTGGTTTTGTCTGCCTTCTTCTCATCACCGAGTCTCTGTCCGTGGAGCCTTATCTGCTTGTTCTTATTTGCCTGCAGGATAAAGAAGAATATTTGAGATTACTTGAGTGAAGTCTGCTTCAGTGCTGATAGTTTAGCAAAGCAGTCAATTTTTATGACTTGAAAAAGTTAAACCCAGGACTTGGATGAACTTAAATATTCTCACGGATGGATCTTAAACACCAGCGAATTTAGTTTTTCAGTAAAGTAAACAATGGCAGATTTTATCACCTCTGCAGTGCGAGGCATATAGCCACAGGGGGGCTCCATTTCCAACCATTTAACTGTAATAACACTGACATTCACTAATATTTGGACTTCCATTGCTTCGATGTCACAGAGTGATGGAGAGATGGAGTCTGCATGTCTCTGAAGGAGTTTGTGGGAACAGAACGCAAAATGATTACAACATAGTCTGCATGTCTTTGAAGGACGTCATGAGAACAGGAAGAAAAATCATTACCATAGATGGAGTAGTCAGTCAGGGACGGAGAACATCGTCCTTCCTTCTCTTTGCTTTTCCTGTTTTGAATTCCAGGGCACTTCGTCAAAAGCTTATGTGACTTCCGCTTGATAAGAATCATTAGTCAGGAATGAGCTTGGACTCTAAGGCTGTGCTGTCTTGGATATTAATGAATATTAATGAAAAATTAATGAATATACATAAGTTGTTGGAGAAAGACACACTTTCTTTTAGTTTTGCCTCTGTGTGGATAATAAAAGTTAAGACTTTCTCAAGATGAAGGACAATGTTGCAGCCCAAGAGTTGCTCAAGGCAACAACATTCTTCAATGCCCAAGTCAGTCACCTGATCTCAACCCAGCAGAGCATGTGTTTCAGTTATTAAACACACAACTGAATGCATGAAGACTCACAACCAAGCAGCAGCTGAAGGTGGCTGCAGTAAAGGCCTGGCATCTACATACATTTTAAGATATTGTAAGAATTGTAAAACTGATGCATTGCATTCCAGTACCTGCCCTTTGTCACCATCAGTACCCTGTTAATCATTCATGGGTCTGCTCCATCAATCTGTATGCTTTGAGCAGTGGAGATTTGTCCGCAGTCTGATGTAAACTGTGTGCCTCAGCCATATGGGAACACTTACAAATACCAGCCCATGTAATCGTTTCCTTACATTCTTGCACGGAGGAAGAAAAACACATTATAGGGGTTTGTTTGATGCATGTCGATAGGCTGTTGCTCAACCTGTTGTTGGTGTTGAATGCAAGGCAGAAGAAGAATTTGTTGCTTGTTCTGATAATCATTCAGCCACAATTAGGTCAGCATCAACCGGTTTACATAACCGGTTTTATGTGAGCACATAACAGCTCTTGATGATGTACAGTAGAGATCAGGTCCCTATAGCGCTATAAAATCTGCAGCAGTAGCAGCACTGCACATGCACAATTATGTATCAGTATTTGGGTCATCTAGATGGGTTCATAAGGTTTTTGCACTTACATAAGAATATTACTTTTTTATGGAAATTGTATTAATATCTACTATAATATGAATCATTTTTGGTCTCAGAATTTTAAATTAAACACAAGTATAGGTTAGTACCCTCAATAATAAGATACACTTTCATAGTAGTATCAGAAAGAAAAGAAAGCCCTGAAGGCATTTAAACGAGCTTCACATGGCCGTAAGGTAGACCAGAGAAAACCAGTCTATAGCTGGCAACTGTTCAACAATAGAGAAATGAAAGCACACCTTGGAGACACACCCAACCAGCAGCTTTCCCATATAGAATTAAAGGTGTCTCATTTACAAGTGGTGCTCAGCGTGGTCACATGGTCACCCGTCTCTACTTTCTGTAAAAGAAAGTCAACCCCACAAACCCACAGTTACAGAGATTCACTTCAGTGACATGTTTCAATGTTGTGTGCTGCTCACCCGAGTGAATGCACAGTAGAAAAAGCTGTCCTACTGGCTCTTCTTGATTCCTGCGGGGGCTCTGGCGGTGTGGCTCCGCGGGGAAATATAAGAGAGTAAAATCACTCAAGGAAGTTGACTGTGGGAACTATACTCATGGTTTGAGAAGAAATACTATTTATATTCATGCAGGTAAGTGTTTTTTTACTCTCCTTTGGTGTGTGTTGCTTTTAATCCTCACCTTATTGCGTTCTTTTTCTCTTCGGCTTGATTGTTTTCTTCCTCCCACACATTTCCTAACCTCTCTTAGTGCCTCCTTTGTTTTCTGTCACATGTGTTTCTGTCTTTCCTTCTGTTCTCGGTGCAGAGGGTCAGTGGGGGCTGGACATGTGTGCTTCTAATTATCCGTCTGATAAAACTGACCTTTTTCCTGTGAACTTTGGAGCAGAGGGGGAGGCAGTGATTTCAGGGGAAAGCAGTGGCTCCTCCTGTTTGCATCTCAAAGGACGTGCGAATGCAGACAGGGTGAGCATGCAACACATCAGATTCACACAAGGATTCTAGATGGAGCGAGCCTAACCGCAACTAAGAGAAGAAGAGGAGGCCTAACAGATGAGTGCCTGATCTACAGCTGCTGACTTGCTATCATCTGAAATCAAAGATGGACCAAGATGGGAAGGCACCAAAGACTTTTGTGTCCACCTTACGATTTGCCCTCAAGCCTCAACCGAAGCATCAGAAAGAGAATGGACTGGGTAACATTAAGAGGAAGTTGGTGGGAAACAACAAACTGAGATTTTCATCTGCATCAGGTAAGGCCTTGAAAAAGATGTGAAATGTTAACTTTAGTGCATTTGAACTAAAAAATAGAACATGTCTCACCGGGTGCACCCCTTTTGTCTGTGTTTTAACTAAAACTGTCACAGAGCGCTGCAAAGGACAAGAAGAAGCTCTACTTTGTAAACTGTATAGACAGCCCGCCACCCCCTCCCCTCATCCCCCTAATGTACACAGTCTGATGGCAGTCCTCCATCCACTGGCAGCCACCCATTTCCCACTCTGCTGGACATTCCAACACCAAAATAAACAACTGCAAACACACATTTTTAAAAAAAAACACGATATCAAATTCCCCACTGCTCACAGCTGTAACATGTGTTTATTACTCAAACAGCAGATGAACTGAGACTCAGTGGAAGATAGTGATCTTCAAATACATTTTTGGCAACACACACACACAAAACACGAGGCAGTGATTTAGGGTTTGATAAGATGCTCTGTTCTGATTGGGTCAGTGACAAGCAAAAATATGTGAAAACTAAACCCTTTGTCTTTCACCTTTTTCTTTGTAAAGATGCCAAACAGGCACAAGTTCAGAGTTTGGAAGCACCTCGCTTTGAAGAGCCACTCAGAGACTGTACTGTCTGTGCAGGAAGTGATGCTGCCTTTAAAGGTGTTATCACAGGGAGCCAACCGATGAGCATTTCCTGGCTATACAATGGTAAGTGACTGATTACATGTAGGAGATGTTGTACTTTATTCAAGTCCAGGTTATTGTAACTTTTACAGTAATCTACTATATAAATTACAGTTATTTACTGTAATCTGGAATGCAGGAATTGACTGTATTTTTATACAACTTTGGTACAAACACTGGAAACACACAAAATACTGCATGATCAGCCTTTTGAATTGATTGCTGATTGATAATTATTGACAGAAATCCTTTATATACTGCTGTTCTGTGGAAAGTATTGGGCCACCCCTCGAAATAGGTGCAGTGATTTAGTGAAACATGCAAACATACAGTATACAGTATGTAAGGGGAAAGTTTTCACTTTTATTCTTTAACACAGCATTCTTGTTATAGCTTTAAGCAGTCTTCAGGAATAGTTCTCCGGGCTTCCTGAAGGACATTCAAAGCTCTTCTTTGGATGTTGGCTGCCTTTTGTTCTGTTCTCTGTTAAGATGATGCCACACTGCTACAATAATGTTGAGGTCCAGGCTCTGGGGAGACTGATAGACTGATGATCTATGATGAATAGTGTTCCATTGTGTGTTTTCTATTCAGATATGCTTTCACACAGCAAACCTTGGGGCCCTGTGTGGGCCATCATGGGCATGTTTGCTTGGCAGTGTGTTTGGGATCGTTGTCACGCCAAAAAATGAAGTTGTCACCAATCAGGTGCTTTCTAGACGATATTGCATGATGGATCAAAATCTGATGGTACATTTCTGCATACATTATTCCATCAATTATGACAGGATTTTCACCACTGCTGGCTGAAATGCAGCTTAAAACCACAGCAGAGCCTCAACCATGCTGTAGACACTCACAGTTGTATCTCTCTTCTTATCTCCATACACACTGACCATGCTTTGAACCAAACATTTCAAATTTGGATTCATCACTAGATAAGATTTCTTGATTTTATGTCCATTTCTTGTGTAATTTGTGTAACTTCACAATTTGGCTTCTTGACAGCCACACTTCCACTGAGACCATGTCTGATGAGACATTAGTGAACACTGGGTGGATCATTTGAAAGGCGAGATGCCCTCTTCGGTCCTGTGCCGGGGCTTTGCTGGATTTTTTTCCCCCCGAGAACTTGATTTGTAACATCCTTTTCATATGAGATGGATAGTTGTGTAGAATTGCCATTTCTTCTTTTCTATTCTTTTGAAAATGGTCAGGTGCAAGGACTTGACTGACTCAGTTGTGCAATGAGTCTCATGTCAGAAAAGCAAGTAAAAGATTTGAAAGACCTTCAGGAAGCCTGGAGAACTATTGCACAAGATCACTCTAGAAAACAATTTCAAAAAAATCCAGCTTCTTGGAAGCAAAATATAAAGAAACGAGGGGTGGCTTGACACTTTTTCACAGTACTGTATGACTCATGTAACAGCCGTGCATTTCACTAGAGTGGTTTGTCTAGAATTTCTGGTAAATCCCCCCAAAATCTAAGAAAACACCAGCAGACATAAAAAGCGAAAGTGATTTAGGCCCTGAAGAAGAGTCTACAGATTGGCTAGAAATATTAAGAAAGGAAAATACAACACTTATTTCAAATATCACCCAAAACAGAGAGGGATGGTCAGATAGAAGAACGACAGAGTTAGACAGTGGTACATAAACATGTGGGGAGTGAATTGTGTGGAGAAGAAAACCATCTCTTGGCATAAGTAAAGGGTAATTTGGAGTCACCTGATCCAGCTCTAACTGTAAGTTTTATCAACACGGAAAGTTTTGTGTCTAATCTTAAAAGTAGAGTGGGAGTTTGTCTCCTAAATGTGTCTCTGGCTCCCATTCTACTTTTGGAAACTCTAAGACCCACATGGAAGCCAGTAGTCTGAAAGCAGAGAGGTCTGTTTGAGATAACATGATACTATGAGGTCTGTTAACTAAAGCAATTATATAATAATTAGTTCAAGCATTTCAGTACAACTGTAATAAAACCATACTTGTTCATGTTTAGGTGAGAAACTGCGTTCGAGTAACATTTCCTTCAAAAACGGTGCTGCATGTCTGAGCCTGACCCGGTGCTCACCTAAAAATGCCGGGAGGTACACCTGCATAGCTGAGAATCCTGCAGGACAACAGTCGAGCACTGCTCTGTTACATGTCAAAGGTAACATCAAGTCCAGTAAAGCCACTAATAATCAGCACAGCAGCATAGAAATGATCTGTTTACAGTGAGCCTGATTCACTCTGTTAACAATGAAACAGCAACAAAGGAAATTCCCGGAACAATCAACCGTGAGCTGCGCAGTGAGGTCACATTCAAGGCTGTGTCACATGAAAACGCTGAATTGTTCCCAGTTTCGGCAGGGGCAAGGCAAAGCAGAGAAGAAAGGGACAATGGTAGGCTCAATGATGACCACTTGTTTAACTTCCTTAAAATCTTTTTAATGTTACACACGCATTAAAATCCCCAATTGTTCTGCTTTTATTCCTGCCATGAATGCTATTAATCCTGTGAAAATAATGCAAATTTATAGCAAATATGCTCATGATAATAGAGGGCAGGGAAGAGGAAACATACATGCCGACAAAACAAACAAAATGTTGTGTGTTTGGTTTTTAAATTTCAGTTTTAAGCAGGCTGTAAGTAAGAACTGTTGCAGTCTATCCCATTTCTAGCATGTGCTTATTTACAACTATACAAAAAATCTTGTTTGCCAGTTCAACCAAACATGACTGCTTCACTGCCATTGGTTAGTTCCTTTTTAAAATTCTCACATGATAGCACACCTGTGAATCCAATCTACTTCCTCAATCTCCACAGATTTTAGAGAAATCAGTCTTCAAAACCAGGTACCAACCAGTAAAGGTAGGAACCACATTATGTATTGAACAGCACTTAGCTCAGGCTTTATTATTATTTTTTTTCTTGGACACAAACTAGCTCTGCTTTTCTTCAGGGCCTCCTGTGGAGTTTGTAAACCCACCAGAGCAGGTGGAGGTTCGAGTAGCTGAGCAGGCCCTACTGCGCTGTGAGTTCAAGTCCAGCTCTCTCCCTGTAGCTTCCTGCTGGATTTACAACAGGGATAAGGTAAGAATGTTAGACTGGTTGTTTTTTTTTAACATTTTATCCATAACTTTGTCTTACCTTTACACTTCTGCCCGTCTCTGACTCCAGGCTATATTCGGAGGACAGCGGATGTCAGTCAGGACCACGCCAAATCATAGCAGCGTGCAGATTTTTCATGCTGATCCAAAGGACGCAGGCTCCTACACAGTCATTGTACGCAACAGAGCAGGCTCTGCTCAGCACACCATCTCCCTCAGTGTTGTAGGTGAGATAAATTCCTGACATGAATGCCCACAGAGAGACTTTGGATATTAGCAATTTCTCAAAAATGTTAAATTTCTCCTCAGACCGACCCAATCCGCCAGCATCCCAGCCTGTTGTTTCCCAGTTATCCACTCAGTCCCTGGTTCTGTCCTGGTCTGGCCCCAACTACGACGGCGGCACGACAATTTTGGGGTACATCTTGGAGGTCTGTAAGGAGAGCTCGGACAAATCTGAGAGCTGGACTGAATTAAGTCGTTGTAAGAACACATCCTACCACGTCCAGTCAGGACTGGAGCCTCTGGGACGTTACCGCTTCCGAATCAGGGCTTATAACTCTGCAGGAATCAGTGAACCGAGTCAGGAGTCTGGTTGTGTCAAGATGGCAACTGCCAGTGAGTACAATATCTGCATGATTTTTAGCAAAATTTGATTTTGTTTTTATTTCCTAAGTAGTATTTTGGTGGTACCGGTTGCGAGATGTCTTTTTTGTCATTTCTTTTATTTGTGTTAAAAGAGCAAAGGAAAGCGGAGCCTGAGTCATACATCATCGTGACCCCTGACACCCAAAATAAAGTCAGGGACCACTACAATGTGCATGAGAAGCTGGGAGTGTAAGCATCTCTAAGTGTGCATCCATATCTAACACTTTCAGTCGTGAGGAATTAGAACCCTCCCTTAATGTTTTTGTTTTAAATGTTCACATTTCCAGAGGAAAATTTGGTGATGTGTACCGGATAACCCAAAAAGAGACGGGTCAGGAGTGTGCGGGGAAGTTCTACAGATCTCGGACCATGAAAGAGAGGAAAGCGGCTCGCAAAGAGATTGAACTAATGAACAAGCTTCACCATCCAAAACTCGTGCAGTGTCTGGCTGCATATGATAGTCGTTCAGAGATGGTCATGGTCATGGAGTAGTAAGTCATCTTAGTTTAGTAAAAGCAAACCTCTCTATTGTAGTGGGTACACTCCACTTAAAGATATCATTAGGGGATTTGTGGTGGTAGAAGGTATTTTACGAGAGGTTAAATGCATTACATCTATTAGAAGTTCAAATTTGATGGTCACATACCATTGCATGCCCCTGAATGGTTATTTGCTTGCCTAGCATCGCAGGTGGCGAGCTCTTTGAACGCATCGTGGATGAAAACTTTGAGCACACAGAGCCCACCAGTGCCCGCTACATGCAGCAGATCCTGGAGGGCATGCAGTATGTTCACAAACAGAATATCATTCATCTGGACCTCAAACCAGAGAACATCGTCTGTGTGGATACAACTGGTACCCGCATCAAAATCATCGACTTTGGTCTGGCTACTGAACTGGGTGAGTTTGATACTAGATTTTGAAATGTCCTACTAGGTACAGAAAAGAGAAAAAACTTGCATAACTGGTTGGTATATCATTATCAGTGCACAGTTCAAAAGGGGAAGGCCTTGTTTATACTCTTAAGACACATATTGCACATAGTGCTAAAGACCAGACCAGATGTTTCGATTTGGATGAAAGAATGCCACCGCTAAAGGTTTTTCATCATTCCTGACAGAGTTTTCTACTCATAAATGTATCTTCGTACGCTTTTAACCTCTTGAACTTTGCCATGTTTTAGTTTGAAAACGCAAGAAGAATAACACAGCATGCATGAATGAAGATAACACCAGGGAGTGTCTAAATTCCTAGAGATCTACAATGCATGTCACATCCCTACAGGTCTTTAAATAGATAATTGCCGAGCTGCTACTTTAACTCAGTAAAGGTATCAAGGCATGTGGAGCGAATTCATGCGGGAAATTTCAGCGTTTTTCTCCAGATGCAGCAGCTCCAGAGTGGGTGGTCTGTTTAGAAGTGATTAGAGCCTTCTGTAAATAAGTTAAAAGAAACAAATATCATCTGCAGCTCTGTCGATGTAGCTCAGGAGGTAGAGCAGGTCATCTTCTAATCGTAAGATAAGTTTGAGAGTGACATTCTGAAAAACTCTTGTTGTCTTCTTCAGAGGAGGGTAAGTCGCTGATGGTGATGCATGGCACGCCGGAGTTTGTGGCTCCTGAGGTTATCGGCTATGAGCCTGTGGGCCTGGAAACTGATATGTGGAGCATTGGAGTTATCTGCTTCATCTTGTAAGTAAAACTGCAGTGAACCACAATAACAGACTTGGACGCAGAACACCGATTTTATGTTTGTGTCAGTTAAATTTATTTCAAAGGGACAATGTACACATGTTCCTGGCATCCTGGTGCCGTTATACATTCTTCTACAATTGAGTCTAGTGGCATCAGTGAGCCATCTACTGTTGCTTCCTTGGTATGAGCCCTAACAAGAATGAATGGGAAAAACGATATGAATGTATCTGCCTTGAAGCAGATGAGCTACAGTGGCAGAAAACAACACTGAGTACCATTCCTACCAGCTAAGTGCAAAAAACCTGAGGTACAATTTGCACAGTGTCACCAAAAAATTAGAAAAACATTGCCTGATGCGATCTTATTTTTTACTGCAACATTCATATGATAGTAAACCACATGAAAGTATTGATCCATCCCGTGCCTTGTATCAATACATCAGGCTGGTGCTGTGATAGTGTGGAGGGCGCCTTCATACCAACTGCACATCACAGCCTACCCATTACTTCAGATGTTCATCCTTCACACCCTGAATAAGCACGAATCACCTTAAACTGGTTCCTTGAACAAGACGATGAGCTCATTGTACTCAAACGGTCTCCATAGCCACCAGATCTCAATTCAATAGAGCACCTTGTGTTGGAAGAGTAAAGTTACATCACGGATGTGCAGCCAACAAATCTACAGAAACTCTGTGATGCTGTCATGTCAATATGGACCAAAATCTGAGGAATATTTCCGGGACCTTGGTGAATGTATGCCTCAAAGAATTAGGGAAGCTCTGCAGGCAGAAGGGGGTGCAACAATATAATACCATTTTTGGGTAATGGAGCCTCAAATGAGGATGTGTAATTTCTGTGGAAGCTTATTTGCTTTCATAATATTTATCCTTGTCTAGACTCAGTGGAGAATCACCCTTCCAGGGAAACAGCGATGCTGAGACTCTTGCTCTCGTCACTGCTGCCAGCTACGAGTTTGACCCAGAGAGTTTTGAGGACATCTCTGACCAAGCTAAAGACTTTATCAGTTCCCTGCTGCAAAAGGACCGGAGGTTTGAATGCCTTTGCCTTTCCCCATCAGAAACATCCATTTGTAGTTCAATAAATTAAGTACTACTAAACCGTCTGACCAACTGTGAATATTAATATCACTGACATTTCAGCAACCACATACACTTGCTCCTTTATCTCCATCCACTTCGACTCTAGACGCAGACTGTCATGTACCGAGGCGCTTGCCCATAGCTGGATGGCCTCTTTCACCCCTCTAAACCGCAGGCCCACCAAGTCCCTCAATAAGGAGAAGATGAGGCATTTTCTGGCCAAGCGCAAGTGGAAGGTACCTGTTTTTTGTTTGGTATTTTTTGTATTTTTTTAAGTACTCCTATCAGTCCTCAATAATCTCAATGCATGTTTTCAAAAGGTTTGGTCAACCAATTCTATTTTTCCTTTTAAACTTCTAGAAAACTGGCAAGGCTGTTTTGGCCCTAAAGCGAATGGCTAACCTCACCAGCAGCCCAGTCTCTGCTGGCAACTCCTCAGAGGGTAAGACGGATAAAGGGACACACACATACACACAATAGCCTCCCATGTCCTAGATCTGCATGGATGTGACAGATGAGTCGCTGTTTCAGACTGTCACTTCAAGTTTAGCCTCTTATGATCAGTAAAGCCTTGTTTCCATGTTATTCATCGTCATCATCCGCACTCTCATGTAGAGCCAAGCTGGAGCCAAGAGGCAGAGGAGGCCATCCGGTCGCTGGATAACCAGCTCCAGATTGAGCCTCATTTCCAACAGGCCCTGAAGGACGTTACCCTCCCTGTAGGAGCAGCTGCTCAGCTGACATGTGTTATCAATGGTAGAGTAACAGATTAACACATGTACAAAGAACAACGTAGGCCTACAATCAATATATGTAGTCATTTATTTTTAAACATGTACATTTCTCAATTATTAGAAAAATACCTCAGTCATCACAAGTCATTAGCACAAACAATAAATTAATCTGCTCTCTGTATTTGAGGATTTTTTTTTTTTTTTTTTTTTGTCTTGTTTTGTATTCTTTTGGTGTAAATTTATATTTTTTCCAATCCTAGGGTATCCGCAGCCAGAGGTGAAATGGCTTCACGATAAGAAGCCGGTGCCTGAATCTCGCAGAGCGACCATAGAGCATCATGGAGAGGGGCTCTGTTCTCTGGTTCTGGCTGATTTGAAGTTTTCTGACTCTGGGGTGTATGTATGCAAGGCCAGAAACAAACTGGGGGAAGCAATGTGCTCTGCCAAACTGAAAGTGCGACCGTAACAACTTTTCTTCATTGCAAAAAGGACCAAGCTGAATTTTTGTCTTGTCGGTATATGAATGGACAGTCACAACCTCCTGATTTCACGTAATTTCAACGCAAATACACGTGTGTTACCTTGTCTGCTGGATAAGGTTAGTACAGATGCCAAAGTAGTTAGTAGTGCACTCAGAAAATCTGTATTTATGTGTTCAGCTACTAATGCACAAGGTGTTGTACTGATAGGTTATGTTTGTCTTTCTCCTGTGACTGTAATCACATAAAAACGTGTACATTTAAACAATATTTAGCTGTGTAAAATGTATTAAACACTGAAGATTTTAAAAAGCTGACTTTTTCAGAAATAAATGTTCTAAAATAACTCATGAAAGTTTTTCACATTCAAAGGATGTATGCATTTATTATCCACCATTAAAGTGTTCGACAGACGAAGTGATAAACGTAGATTATGTTACAAACCAATGTTCTGATAGGAAAATGTTGGTCTTGGCTTTCATGTAGCTACTTTTACTCATACCTACCCAAAATATTCTTGCAGACCAACACACCTTCCTCCTGGCACTCCCCAATGGCAGTGGTCTGCCCAAAATGACAATGTGCGCCACAATACCTCCCCTTACATTGGAAGCAAAAGCAACACCTTGCCAAAGCAACAATCATCAGGTAGTTACTGACCTACAGATGCCAAAACGTGCAACTGACAGTACACCCTGTAGATATCCTTTATCTATGCCAGATCTGTCAGAGGGAATCTGTGCAGCATTCAACAGCTAGCTTAAATGTTGTCTAAATTGGTAATGATGCAAGCGTCTGTGTGTGACAAGAGCTTTAAAACCTACACCTTGAAAATTGAGAGATTTGTTATGGGTTGATAACATTTCATTTAATGTTTTATGCAAATTTATATAGCAGTCAAAAAAAGTAAAGACATTTAAAACTAAATTAAAATATACATTTTCTGACATCACAGAACAAGCCATGTAATACGTAGTGTTGCTAAAACAGCAAAGTATTTATTTGTTATTTAAATGCACATTTACAGCCATTAGTTATTATTAAAATGTCAACTTTGCTGCTTCCTGGAGGCTTAAGGGTGAAAAAATGGCTGAAACAAGCTTCTTTAACCTTGCTTCCCCAACTGAGACCAAATGTGTAGTCCTATGCATTTCAGATGTCCTCCTTCACCAGTCTGCACAGCAATCCTTCAGGTTTATATCATCAGAAATGTTTATAGTGCCCATTGTATTTATTTCACTAAATATAATTGCTCTTCAGATTGACAAAAATTCCTAAATATACAAAACCTCAAAGATGAATAATTTAATAACATGGACAGAGAAAACAGTTACAGTTACATAGTATCATTAACTCATTTCCCCTTATGTTTCTTTGTTCTTTAAAGAAAAAAAAGGAAACAAAATAAAAATAATTAATAGAAAGTGGACAAATCCTGCAAAGTGTCAGCTGAAGTGCCCCAAATTTTTTGAATTTGCTGAGAAAGACTAATGCAAGATTGCAGTCAGTATATCGGTAAACCATGCCGGTCAATTAAAACAAATAAAATAAAATTTGGGATGAAAAGAGGCCATCAGTTAAGATCACACCTAACACAAGTGTTTGATAATAATCCCAAACAAGAATTTTAGACTAAAAATTCCAGAAGCCGTCTGTTAGGGATGTTTGTGGAGTCTTTACATCTTTAAAGTAAGCATCACTGAAATAAAACTAGAGTTTAAAAACCTGTGGATACTCAATCAGGCACTGAGTCTTGGTCAAAGAAGTGAGGGAGCTTCTTGGGTTTTCCCTGTGACCACCCACACTCCTTTCTAAGGCAGCGTATTCCTTACGAGGACCATTTGTCCACATGTCTCTGGCCTGGCACATGCTTACAAAGTCACAGCTGATGTGACATAGAGACCTCGAATATGATTCTAATGTCCTTCATGCTTCTGCTGAATTCTCTTCTGAAGAAGATTCCAAGCTTTCAGCACCTTTTAAATGAGAAGAGGAGTAAAAATTAATGCAAAAATCTGTTTTTCTCATAAAGCAGTCACGTGGACTTCATCCTGAAAGGATAAGGTGTGTTTAACCTGCTTCCGAGTGACCTCTGGCTCCCACAGTGTGCTGAGTACCACATTAGCATGCTCTACTTGTTTGCTGTTGGACCACTGGCTCTGCAGCCTGCGAAGGGCATCTTCTGTGGTGACCCCATCACGCTCTGTTATCCTCAACACCGCCTGAGAAAAGACGGGAATTAAGAGAAGGGGGGAGACGTGTTAGGTGGAGTTTTCAAATTATACTTTGGCACCCCCCAGTGGATATATTAAAGAAAACAGTATATCAGTTTTGTTTTTAAAAAACAGGCCTTACACAATAAAAATATTTACCTTCAATTAAAAATTTGGCTTTAGGATTTGTAGGAGTTATAGAAACAAAACACAGATGTGACGAACTGCAAAGAAAACTTTGCAGAGGACAATTTCATTACCTCCTCCTCTGGGATGATGGTGACCCAGACCTCGTGGACCAGGTTTTGCCATTTGGCCTCCAGAAGAACTGCTGCATCCACCACACACACCTGCTTATCTGCAAAGAGCAAAGAATCACATTAACTTTAGAAACTACAACACAACAGGAAGGAGAAATATACTTCCCCGCTTTAAATGTTCACTACACTCAGCTATTTCAGCCATTTACCGAGTTTCAAAAATAAGTTTTTACTCACAAGTTCACTTGTTTAAGAATTTACGAAGCTTAAATATTTGAACAAGTACACAATCTTTCCACTAATCCTTACAGTGCAGATGTAACTTGTCAGGATTTACTGATTACTAAAAAGTCCAATTGTCACTCAGTTGAATTAATCACAACCCCTGTTAAAAATTAACAGACGTCAGTTTATACAGCTCTGTTAACACATGATAGGGAATCTGCCACTGACAAGTTGGATGCATGGAGGGCTGACATCCAAGAGGAGATACAGGAGGTGGACTGGGAAACTGCATGCTTAAAAGCCCAAAGACAATCAATTAATACAAGGATGAAACTCCTCCAATATAAGTGGTTGATGAGAACTTACATAACCCCAGTCAAACTGAATCGCTGGTCGCCTGTCATCCCAGATAGCTGCAGTAAATGTTTAGATGAGAAGGGCACTCTGCTCCACTGTGTATGGAGCTGTCCAAAACTACAACAGTACTGGAAATTAATCACGCAAACTTTATCTAAGATTGTTGGAGTAAATATACCTGTTGAAGCAAAAATGTGTGTGTTGGGTATATATCCAAAGAACTGTGACTTTAGCACCAGACAGCTAAAATGAATTGACTTTGGCCTCCTGCAAGCTAGGCGCTTAATATCTTTGTATTGGAAGAAAGTGGATGTACCCTCAAGTCATATGTGGGTGAAGGAGATGGCATCATGTATTGTATTCGAACGACTTACTTATATTGTCAGAGGAAAGGGAGTAGATTTTGAAGAAATATGGTTAGCTTTAACTGAGTTTCTGAGACATTATGAAGGGAATTAATTTAGAAAGTGATACTTGGTGCTGAGTTTTGGTTTTTTTGTGTGTGTGTGTGGTGTGTGTGTGTGTGTGTGTGTGTGTGTGTGTGTGTGTGTGTGTGTGTGTGTGTGTGTGTGTGTGTGGTTTTTTTTTTTGTTTTGGTTTTTTTTTGTTGTTGTTTTCTTTGTTATCTGTTTCTTTGTTTTTGTTGTTTTTATTTTTCGTTCGCGTCTTGCTTTGTTTTACCCCTGCTGTGCATTGGTTTTGTTTTATTTTATTATTTATTTATTTTTATTAAATAATTATTATTATTGTTGTTGTTTCTTTTAATTTATATTTGTTTATTTTGGGGACTATGTTCTTTAATATAAATCTCATGTTAACTGTACTATTATTCTTTGCTTGTTCTGTAATATAAAACTCAATAAACATAATGTTTAAAAAAAAAAAAAAATTAACAGACGAAAAAACAGCATCATATTTGCAAGGCCAATTAAATGATTATTGACATATTCTGTATGTATCTGATGAACTACCAAAAAAAGTAAAATGCCCCCTAAATGCATTTATATTTAAGAAATGAATGCACAGCAACAATGTTTAATTGCTAGTTATTACATTTAATTTCATACTATACCTTCGTCTCTGGCTTGGTTGATTCTCTTTTGCACTAGAAGTGCAATTTCAGGCCACACAATGTCTGTTAGGGCTTTTAATCGCACCTGTTGGGGAAAAACAAACAAACAAAAAAACCCATCTCTGGTAAGTTTCTGAGAGAAACCTGACATGTTACCTGCAATTCTGCAAAGTGCTGAAATATTATCTAATAAATAAATATTATCCATACTACCTGATTTCCAAAGACTTTTCTTCCTAAAGCACGCCTGTTGATGGTTTTATCTTCACTTAGAATATCTAAAAGTGGAAAAGACACTCATTATTGCACAGTTTTACACAACATACAGTTTAACACTGACAGGAAAACATCTTGTTGAATGTCAGTATACTAAATTCTTGTGTTGTGCAGAGTCCATATTGACATGACAGCACTCTGGTCATTCTCCTCTGAATGCAAAACAAGTTAACATGACAAAATAAGTAACTTGCTGCCAGTTGTGTGACTCACTACATACCAGTGTTAACAAAAAACTGAACAGGATTCAAAACGCTCATCAATCAAAAAGTGATCGTGACAGAGAGCTCATCAGTGGTCAACGCAAGCCAAAAATAAATAAATAAATAAAAATCAGGAGTCAGCTTTCATCAAAATCAAATCAGTGACATCATGACCTTTGCCGACTACAGTGTGTGCATTATAGCAATCAGTAAAATGAAAGCAAAAACACAAAGTCTTATTGTCTTTTTTCCCCCCCCCAATCAAGAACAGATCAACTGTGTGAAGTATCACAAACACTACAGTCTGACCCTTCCACTACGACACCCTCAAGTGAAGGTGTCCCTACCTGAACCAAATTCTTCGAGCACTCTGTGGTAGGCTGCTGCATCAGGTTGGTACACCTCATGGCCTAGTTTGTCGCAGTCAATCCAAACTGCACCAAAGGCCTCCAGCTGCTTAGCGATAGCGCTCTTTCCACTGCCGCTGCCCCCTGTCAGACCAATCACATATGGAAGAGGAGGAAGGTGGGAGTTGTCCTGGGATAGAGGAGACAGGAAATGAAGGGTTTAGAATGTGCAAATAAAATGAGAAAAATCAGCTCATAAAACAAGTTATACTCACCACTGAAAAAAATAATCCATAATACCAGAGATGAATAAGACAAACCAAATGCACTCATTTGTGAGCTTGATGATACAATTTCCTGAACATAATATGTTTCACTGCTCATTTCTAACTGTCAATAAATGTGTGAACATGTCACCTTCAGTATAAAACATTAATGATACCCACAAAATATTTTGTGTAATATCCACAGATTTTCCCACCCATATCACGCAATTCCTGCTACAACAGTTAAAAGGTCGACCCCGTCACACCCTTCACCAGCCAGTTGGGTTTATTTCTGCTTCTTTGAGTGATTAAAAAGACACTTCAGAGCACATTCTCACAACTTTCAGTCACAACTAGTCGTGACTGAAAGCTGAACCTCTTTCAAAAGGAACTTCATGTAATAGGAATGAGCTCAACCAACACTGGTGGGCGTTGTCCAGTTATAACGCCTTTTGTTCACCAAATCAATAAAAGATTACGAGATGTTCTTTTATAGGCTTGCACTTCTGTGCACTGCAAAAAACCAAACAAAAACAAAACCTGAATCAAAGGTAGCATGCCTGTGATGCACCTTTGATAGGAGCAGGGCCCCATTAATGCCCTAGTTTGGAAAAAAATAAAATAAATATGGTGATAAGAGACAGTTTTATTATAACTGCAGCTAACTGGTCCTTCAATTATACTGAAGATTTTTCAGTGTGTTTGGACTCGCTGTTTTTGCACCTAAATTCTAAAAATACACACTCCTAACAAACCTACTTTGGGTGGTGTAAGCAGCGTCCCCAGGAGACGAGCACGCAGACTGGAGGAGCTGATCTTCTCCTCCTCTATCTCTGTGTGGTGGGCATCCTTGAGCAACTGGATCTCATGAAGGACAAGAGCTGGAAGACCCTGATTTAGAAAGTGGAAAGAACAAAATATGAAATATCACATCCTGCAGTAGAAATGAGACAAAATCAGAAAATGGAAGCAAGTAAAAATCCTGTAGCCCTTAATATGTACTGTCCTACTTTGAGGTGAATTTACAAGAGTTGAGTAGTAAGCCTGTTAAGTGCGTTACATGACAAAGCCTCTATAATACAGTATAATACTCTATTGACGGCACTCATTGGACTGACCCATACTCTGAATAATGAAAGTTCAAAGAACTCAGTGAAGATCTATGAAGGAGATTTGTGGATGCAAGCTTGGAAGGTCTCTTGTTGCCCTTTCATCACATCAAAACTGGTCTTGGAATAGATAAAGCAGGCTAACATTAACCCTCTGAAATGTCATTGCCAAAGCCCAGACTTTAACCCTATTGTAAATTATTTTTTGACTACACTTAGAAGCAGAGCCTGTGTCAGGAAACCAACCGATTTAAATGAACTGTATCGAATCTGCCAAGAGAACCGGTCAAATATCCAGCCTGAAGCTTGCTGATTGCTACCAAAAACATCTGGCTGAGATGGAACTTTTGACCAGAACTATTAAATTATATCATATCATATTATTAAATATGTCTGAATAATTTAGCAGTATCAAAAGGGCCTTTGTGGGCATTTTTTTTTTTTTTTTTTTTTAAATAGAAGGAATGGAGAGCTATCTGCTATTCGGAAAGTAGAAGAAAAAAAAAAACAAATGCTACACACGCACACACACCTGTTTACAAAAAGAATCTTCACATTTCAACACAAAACAGTATTTCCTGTCAATTTCCTGACTTACATTCTCAGTGCGTTTCTTGTTCACAGCCTCCCCACCCTTTCTAGTCTCCTCGCTGACCACAATGCACTCCAGCAGGGGGTCAACTACAGACACTCCAAAGGGGTCATCAAGAGGCACAACCTCCACCTGCAGTGAGGGCTTGACGTCTTGGAGGAACTCCTGCAGTCTCTGGACCCGAACAGAGTAAGGCTCGATCAGCTCCTTTAGCACTTTTTCTGAAACCAGGAGGAAAACAATGTCAGGTGGATTTTAACATATGACTGAAATATGAGATGTCAGTCTCAGAAACACAACTACTCACTTTTAAGCATTGCATGGTCACACAAGCCAATCAGGAACCTTCTATTGGCCAGCAGGCAAGAGATACTAAGTAGAGTCTTGTGGGCCCCATGGAGTCGATCAAATGTCCCTCCTACCACCACGTCATTGTAAGTCTGCAGCGGCTCTGCCTTTTCTTGCTGTGCTTCTGGCACATCCTCCTCCTGCAATTTCATTAGCTCTGAGTGAAGCAGCACTGAAGGCAGCCCAGGTCTGCAGGCATAGCAGTGGCCGGTGTAACTCTGCAAGCACTGAGTGACCTGATGGGTCTGACCGGGGTCCTGGGGAGCAAAGTCTGTTAGCACCACCTCCGGTGAGTTAGACAGAGCCTGTGGTGTGGGAAAGGGGCCGTTTGGGGTCGTGGCTCCGCTGCATGCGACTGACTGAGTGCGAACATTAGTCAGCAAAACGCAAACATCCAAGTGCCCGCACACATCAGCTGCATTACTGTACAGGCGGGTAATGAGATTAGACAGGTCCACTGCCGGTGGAATGAAAACTGGCCGAGGCTGGCTCCCACTTCCCAGATTCAACCCAGGATGGAGGTGGACATAAAGCGTACGCTCGACTCGCTGAGCAGCTGAGCTGAGCACCGGAGCAATGCGTAACGGAAGGGTGTGGAGAGGAGACGTCAGGACAAGGATGCCTGTGCTGAACATGGACATGTTACCTGCGGATGTCACAGAGATTCACAGTGCTACGGAAGTCACTGGATTGGGGTTGGCTAAACACTGAAAGGGATGGAAAGAGAAAGACAGTTTAAAAAAAAAAAAAAAAAAAAAAAAAATCTGTCTGAGACTGTAAAGTAAAAATTCCATGTTATAATTAAATTACAGCAAAAATAATAATAATAAAAAAATAAAAAATTCAAGCTATAGTACACTTACACCAATATATGATTAATCCTTGTTTCCTCATCAGTTGATACACTTATGGTATCAATTTAAAAATCCTACTTTGTGAAGAAAGTTGGGTGTCTAAGTCGTCCACTCACCAAGCAAGGTGACAACAAAAGCCTTTTAAGGCTGTGAGGTAACCATAATCGTCACTCTCTTCCAAATTGATGTTTTAAATATTGGTACTAGTGTAAGAGACAGGGCGCATTTAAAATCATAAAATAACTTATGGTTTTGTTCTCCGAAAAGTTGGGCATAACACTGACCACGACCTACATCAAAACATGAAATAAATAGAATACCTCAATTAAAATAAATATGCAAAGTCCAAATAGCTCAGTTAGGGAGTTAGCTTATACAAAAGCAGCAGCACAGTTAACCTTTTATCCATTGAAAGCTTAACTGGACAGCACAGTTTCTGTCATATTTCAGGCTGCTTATGGAACAAAAATGACTGGGTTTGCATCAGAAGTTGGCAAGGGTAGTTTCTGCCTATGCAGCTACCCTTAGAAAAACTTGGAAACCATTCTAATAGAAATCAAACCACGTTTTTATTGATATATACTGAGAAGCCAAAACTCGTCATTAAGGGTTCAGAGGAGGTTGTCAAATGCCATCTTTATTGGGGAAAGATTTCAATTGAAAACAGGAGAAAAAAGTAAAAATAAAGTAAAAAAAAACTCAAAGAATGCAAGTTTAAATGTAACAACAGATTCAATAAACCGATCCACAAGGCCTGTAACACTGTGGGTGTGGAGCTTGATTCTTTGACAGAGGTCTCAGAAAGGAAGCTACTGTCCAAGTTATGATCAGTACTGGACAATCCTTCACACCCTCTCCATCTAATGCTGTCACCACAGAAGCATGTTTTGCAAAAGACACCACAGAACATATCTACCTGTGACCATCAAACTTTACAACTCCCCCTTATGACACCTGGATAGTTTTTACTTGTACTATCTTGTTTAAAGTGTACATTTTGCTTTTAATAGTTCATAAATTTTATGAAAGTCAGCATTTACAACAAAAGAATACAATCCTCTGATAATTAAGTAAAAATGTACCAGGCAAGGCTTCCTTTATATGGCCTTGTGTCAGATGTTAGAGAAAGACTGGTGCTGAGGGTGGTCCTCTTAGCAGTCCTTTACATATTTAGACAATGTTGACACTATTTGTGTCCCATTTGTTGTTGCTGTAAGCATGTTGGATGGCTTGGAATTACTGATACATGCTATGGCTAAAAATTGAGGAGCAGTCAGACAGCGTTTCAACTGCAGATAACATTATCAACACCCGTGCTATGTCCTCGGTTGTGTTTACCTGATGCAATGAGTTGCAATAATGGAATGATTTACAAGCTTTGACAAGAGTTACTTAAAAACCCTCACTTCAGTTGAGACTGCTTCTCAGCAGTTACTCTGTAACAGTTTAAAACTGAGACATTGTGTCTGTGCAACAAATCCCATTTGGGTCAACAGCCAAAGCTGCTGGTGATCATTGCACCCACAAGCGACATGACTAGACAGACAATGAACCAACTCCAGAAAGTGACCGATCACACAAGGCACTAATACACAGTTTCTAACACTCGTTTCTGGTTATAATCCTTCCACACAGGTACATTACACTTCCTACGCCGACTGCTGACTTTAAGATCTTCATCAGTTGGATCTGAAATCTTGTTGTCTGCTTTTTTCCTGTGGCCTCAAACCTTCCTATTGCCTCAGTGATTGGGGTTTGCAGTTGGGGGGAACCTTTGAGTTGAATACGCATATGTGGTGTGGCAAGCTTCTTTAAGAGCTCAGTGAGAAAGACTGATGATTGATAATTCCGTTCTTGAATTCAGGGTGCTGAGCTGTGAAAAAGGTGTAGCCATTCAGGATGGTAATGTCAAGTTGTACCACACTTGCAGGTGTAGGTGCCAACCATCTGGTCCATGGTATCTATACTTCCTTTGGCTTGTTGTTGAATGTGATCAAGTATATGTTTCCCCCTCCCCTTTCTGGTATTTTAATCCAACACTTTGTTACAATACATTGTGCTGAGGAGTACAACAGTCGCCCTTTTCTTTCTGACATAGCCAACTATGGTAAGGCTGCCATTGAATCCAACCTCTGTGTTGTAAACTTCCCAGGATGAGGAAGGATGGAAAGATGTCTGCCTTGTCCCATTGTAGTTCCCACAATTGTGTCTCCAGTAGACACTGTGCAAGAGGCACACTGGAGAAAAAGTCATCTGTAGTGAAGTTGTGTCTTGTGTTTCTGAGTCTACTCCACAACCCGTGGACAACGTTTTCCCTCAGCTTTTTCTGCACTTCTTTCACCAAGTAAATTATTCCAAATATTATATTGCAGATGTCGGCATCACAAATGCAAAAGATTTTCAGGCCATACTTGACGGGCTTGTTTGGCATCTACTATGGAAATTTTGTCTCCCCCTGAATGCCACAAGTTGACCATCTAGGGTGGCACAATCACTGGTGATGAACACTGTCTGAATGATGAATGAATACCATCTGTTAATTCTTGCTGTGAAAAATAATCTCCCTAAGTGGTGATACTCTAGCGGCCCACAAAAATATATATTCCTGACATTAACAGTTGATAAGAATCAAAAGATTCTATTAAAATTCCACTGGAAATGAATGCAGATCATTTTTAATCACTTATGGAAATTTGGTGTAGTAATACAACAATGACAATTTTGTAAAAATGTTTAAAAGGCCATTTAAAAATGTAAATGGCATGACATTAAAAACATGTTTTTGAGGAATAGCTGGAACATGGAATACAAACAACTTGTCATTAATTAGATATTGCAAGAAAACATCCTGACCGGGTCATTTGTGACCCACTAATGCATCTAAGGCTTAAAGTTGTTCTATGTTAAGCCAATGTGACTGCAGCGAGCTGGCCACAGCAACTGTCTGAGCTTGTTTTCTATCTGTATATAGCTGGACTTGTGACTAACAGAAGTTAATCACAAGTCCAATCTGTGTTCGAAGCTAGCTAGCTAGATGCAACACTAAAGCAGCACTGGCTGCAAAAAGTGGCAGAAAAGCAGGATAAATATAAAATACCTACGCTTTCACCATATTAGTAATGGCAACCATACTCCGCACGATCCTAAGATATCGCAATAGCAACTATGTTTTTCCAGACGTTTGGTACGGCCTGTACATGCAGCCAGAGCCAAAAAAAAAACGTTCCCAACTGACAGTCTGGCTGACTGTCTTAACAGCAGCTTACCTGTAGGTAGCAGATCTAAAGCGCTGTGAAGAGCGTCAGAGTCGAGCCGTACTGATGTGGAGCTGCACGCATATTTACTGGAGAGCTCGTTTATCTGTCACTTTTAAACGAAAAGCTGCCTATTCCCGTTCAGCCCTGTGCAAACTGCTAAGAACCCACTAGTGGAAGTCACTCGCACGTGAACGAGGTTTTGTAATCACGTGATAGTTCCTGGCCACTTGATTGGATGAAGAGCTACAGAGCCGTTGAAAAGAAGCCGCGGTCAAGTGACCAAGGCAACGATTTTTTTCAGCCGTGAACTCTAAAAAAATGAAAGGTATTTCACTGCTTTAGGTATTTATTTATTTTAAATTTATTATAAAACATTTTTTATTTTTATTTTAAATTGTAATATTTATTTATTTAAATAATCAGTAAAACTTTTTTTAAAATAAAAAAATGCTTTTTTAAATGTTTTAATATTTTCAATTGATTTCCTCGTTTTAGTTTTTTTATTGGTTGGTTTTGTTTTTGTTCTGTTTTTGTTATCTCAAGTGTCACTTTTGGTCTTTTTAAATTATTATTATAAAACCCTAAAATCAGGGTCAATATATAAGAATCTTAAAGTAAGTATAATAATACAAAGGAACAGTTTGTGAAGGCGTCCTGTCTCACATGCTCAAATACAAAGGGAGGATTTGAATGCCAAATGTGACCAAAGTGAAAAAGACTTTATTTTATCTTAGTCTTGTAACTAGATTATATTATTGTTTGGGTTTCATTTGTCCCCCAGAAATTTAGTTTGAATTTGTCTTTTGTTTAAACCTAAATTTACTTTTTAGTTTAGCTTTAGTTTGCTATAAACAGTAGTAACATATTCTGTGGATGTAATATATTGTATTAAACAGTGTGGAAAGTAACTTAATCTCAGAGGGAAATAATGTCAAGCTTCTTACCCACACTGATATAGGAATTTAACTGTTCAACAGTCCTGGGTCTTCTTTGTCATATTTTTAGTTTCATGATATTCCAGATGTTTCTACTGGTCAAAGGTTTGGACTGCAGACAGGCCAGCAGCATGCCCTCTTCTAGTAAATACTACCAACTTTAATGTAATATTTATATGAAATGCTAAACAAAGAACATAGAAGTTAGATAAAGCACAACAGATACAGAAACAAGAATACAAATAATTAGACTGAAATTTGCCTGTTAATGAAGTGTGCCAATGCACCCATGTTCCACCTCTTATAGACCAATTTGTCATTCTTTAGTTTAACTTATGGCAAAACCAGTATTTTAAATTATTTTCATTGCTTAGTTTCCTTTGGTCACCTTAAAGAAAAAATGAGGCAGAAGCTGTCAATAAATTTAATATTATAATGAAAAATTAAACATTCAACTTATTCAATTATAAACTGCAGAACTAACTTTGATGTAAATTGTTTCTGTATTTGAAGGTACTATTAAAGGAATTATACAAATGTTTGACTGAAGTGGCGGGTTTAATTATCTACAATTTATCAAATGTAAACGAAGCACTTTTTACAAGCCCAAGATGTCTTAAAAAAATTAACAAACAAGAGAATCTATTACAAAGAATGAGACAAAACACTCTTGGGGGAGATCTTTCTTCATTTTTCAAATTATATTTTGAGGCCAACAATTTACTTTCACAAAAATAATTAATAAAAAGAAAAAAAGAAAATGAAATGTCTCTATAAGGTAGAAAGAGTTCCATGCCCTCAAGTTTGGTGGGCAGAGGCTTTGCATAAGTAGCAAAAAAGAAATACCAACACAAATGAAAAATAACAGGTTCAAGTAAAAAGTTTAGTCATAACAAAGTTACACCATAGTCTGGTGTACTCTTGGACATTAAGACGGTTGTTGAGTTTAATTTTTGGTCAGAGGAATCAAACTGAGCCTATGGGACCAGTTCCTCTAATGACTTCTCCACAAATAAAAAGTGCTCAGTAAGACTCAAAAAACTACTTAGAAATATAAGTTGGCACTGAAATGTGCAAGAAATGGAAAATTCGAAATTCTTGATGGTAAACCTGCAGGATCGGGCATGACATCTTCAGTGGATGCTTATAAACATTGAGAGTTTAACACATCAAGCCCGTTGACATGTATTAATTGACTTTTTTATCACTGGTGGTATCACTTGCTGCTGTGTCATAATGGCACTTCTCCACACATCGTCTTGGAAACCATCCTCTTACACGGTCTCCAGCTTAATGCCAAACAAAAAAAATAGAAAGTTACACATTTGTTACAGTGACTTTACACGACACTTTGTTACAGTGGTTTTGAAAATTCAACGGGACAATAATTCCTTACCTCTCAGTTGCTCCTCACTTAAAACTTTATCTCCATACATCCACCATCTAAAGGAAAAAATTACAGTTTAAAAAAAATGACTCATCAAATACCTATAAAGCTTATTAGCCTGTGGGGCCAGGTTCACCCCTTAAAGGCTGCACTAAGGTATGTGGTGTACCATGAATCAGCAGCTGGAGGTGAGGCATTTACAGGTCAAACACTATTGTTGTTTGACTTCTGTGTTAATCCCAGTTTTTCCATAATGCACTCAGAAAACCAAGGTGGCAAGTAGAATGAAATTAGCAACTGGCTATCTGGCTGACTGCTAGGATCTGCTTGGGACGAGTGACCGTAAATGATGTGGCCTACTTATGACCAAGCTGTGGAATCTGTCACTCAGACCCAAGTGGACCCCTAGACTCATGAAGTGGAAACTATGACATGCTAATTAGACTGCTGGTTGACCACACTCAAAATCAAACACCAAACAGGAAACAGTAGTTCTGTGCAGACAAACTTACTTGGTACCACGAGTAGCCAGAATGGTATCCCCCTTGCAGAGAGGGATCCTGGGTTCCTCGGTGCAGGGGGTTCTAAAAAAAGTTTGTAAACCCTTGCTGAGAGGGCAGCAAGCTCCATTATAATCCTCTACTGCCCGGTACTGGACCTGCTGGTCAAGGCAAATATGATACATGGTTATTCTACTGCTCTGAACATCAGTTAAAAGTTACTTATGTATGTGTAGAAAGTCTTTAATCTTAGTGCTTTGACAAATCTCACAGTACTGATTATAAGATCTACACTATATGAAAGGTATCTGTTAATTTCATTCTCTATGGTGTACTGGATTGTTACAAGCTAAGATGTAGCTCATCAATTTCCTGACATGAGATGATTATAAATATGATCCTCAGTGTTTATTTAGTATCAGTCCCTAGTACTTCAGCATGAAAATACACTCTTCTTGACCGGTATGTTTTGCTTGTTGCACACACTGCATAAGCCAAATTCATGCAATGCATAAATAAACCCCTGACAACACTTAACAGTTATGTGCATTGAAAACTACGGTCTTATCACAAGTACTTATTCTTTAACTTGGTTACTTACACTTCTCACTCGTTTATCAGCTTTCTGTTTCAGTTGCTCAATCTGTGTAAGGAGAAATAACAGGTACAAATTTTATTTATAAACTGAACTTTTATAAGAAATGTCTAATTAGTCATCACTGAATCTATGGAGTTAAACAAAAACATGTTTTTTCTAATTTTAAGACAGAACAGTAACAAACAAAACACAATCAGTAATGTCTACATTACTCAACTCAACCTACAGTTAAGGTGTGTTGGTGACACTTGGGATGGACTGGCCATACAATGCCATCGCCTCTGGGTGTCCCCGACCACGTGAAGACTTGTTTAAAATTCAGCCAGCGGCTGCCGAGGTCGTACGGGAAGATAAACTCCTCCCCTGTTTGGTAGTGCTGTATTCTGTCTTTGGCCTATTAAAAGAAAGACAAGCAAACCAAGAAAACACATTTTCTAGTACTGTCAGAGGGTACTATAACATGTGTGTCTCAGTCATTTTTAAATATGAAGTACTGCAATGATATGATATGGTATTGAGTGAATATAAAAATCACATCCCAGATTACCGTTTGTGAATCAAGAGAAAAAGACACTGATATCTCAAAATGTTATCAGGAATCAAAGTCACGGGAAATCAAGCAGAGACATTCTGACCTTTTCCTCTATCCACGACTCGATTGAAGTCTTATTTCGAAGGATGACTTTCATCTGAAAAGGACACACACTCATTATCAGAGTCAGCAATCTCTCGGCCTATATTTCCTTAAATAAACTGCTTTGTTATTGGAGTATTGATTGGAGCTGGATATATACTACACATGTCCAAGCTTTAAACTTATAAAATTGGTTTCACTCTTTCTTGCTTAAGAAAATTCAGTTACCATTTATTTATTACAGCTATGCAGTTTATCTTTTTTATGCTATGCACTGTCTTTCTTTGTCCCTTTATGTTATGTTAACCATTTTTGTCACATTATTTGCAAATAAATAGGTAGGAGTATGGATCCATGCATTTGCAGAATTCTAACACAGTTTTATTTCTGATATGCCTACATACGCCACAATATGCTCTCTGGTCAGATCTTCACCAGATGGTTTCCACACTGCTCTTGTCTTGAAGTGAAAACATGGCTTGCAAGATGTAATGTGGCTTTGTAGGATTATGAGTAAAATAATCAGACAAATGTCTCTCTCTTTTTTTTTTTTTTTAACCAAAAGCTTGTTAAGTTTGCAAAACTTAGGAAAAACTCACCTGTATAACGAAAAGCATACCAACGGCAATAGTGGTGCCAAGTGCCAAACCTAAGGCAAAGAGTGTAGCAGCGAAGGCAGGCACACTGAAGGGCATGAGGGGCTGAAATTGACGCACAGCACTCATGTCAATCCTTACAGTACTCCAGCCGAATGATATCTGCAGTGAAGAAAGAGGAAACAGCTTTTATTAGCCTGGTGGGGGTTCGGCCTAGAACTGTGATAACAGGACATCAAAAGCATGGTGGGGCCAGCGCAGGTGACAGCTCACCCTCTCATACAGCTGTGTGTACATAGTCATAATGAAGATAACGGCAGCGTGTGAGCAACCCAGTGGAGCCAGGAGCAGGAAGCTGGTGAAGTAGGCGTGATTCAAGTGGCCACAGCAGTTGTTGATCCAGGGGCAGTGGTGGTCCATTTTCATCACGCACCTGAAGGAATGGAGATGAGGAGGAGTAACAGGACATAAGAGTAATAATCTGCGGTCAAAGCTCATTTTTCAATCATCATACAACTGCAAAAACAGACATTTCACATCAATAGACAATCACTAATGATGTGCTCTAAGGTATGGAGCACTCTAATGGAGTGATACTTGCATGAGAGGAAATAACATGCACTTAAGGGATGTTTTCTTCTGCAATAGTAGTTTGGTGTCCTGCCAATAGCTCAGTAATTTTGCAGCTGTAATGCCCCGTTCCTGAACCAATTTCTTTGGTCACAAGTCAGTGTTTTTCCATCACAAAGAATTTTTTTGCCACTCCCCAAAACCTTTTTAGTCAGCAACCAAAGGAGAAGCTCTCCTCTCATTCACTGCCACACTATTTTGTACAGGTGAACCGTTTTGACTGTGTTTAATAAATAAATTTAATAATAAATGTAAATACCTGTTACACTTTCGACAGTGGTGGGACCTGGGAGCCTTGTAGCCTTGACACCCTCTGCAGTACTGTAGGTACTGGGTATCCTGCTGATTTTCCTGTTTCAGCATAGACAGGTGTCAGATAATATATGGATTTATAACATTTAAATAAGTTCATGCTTGCTAATGTTTGTGTGCTAAAAAAAATTATATGAACTTATCCTTACTGGTTTCCAGCCAAGAGGAATGTATCCAGGTCCAACAAACATAGCATTGAAGTAGTTGTAAAGTATGAGGACAGTCCAGTTGATGAGCATGATGAAGTTAATGCTCCCTCCTGTAGTGTCTAGCGGCCAGTACCAGATAATGGAGTCTAGAATTGCCATTGTGGAGCATATAGCAATGACAGACAAGGCTATGATTGGACCCCAGTGGCACAATCTCCGAACCTCATGGAGGTTCTTAAAGGTCACAAAGGTTGACAGGAAGTTCATTTTTTCAGAGCTAGTTTAATTCTAGTATTTTGGCTGCTGGACTCCAGAAATTTCAAATGTCGATGTGTTAGTGTTTTGCTGTGCTATCTCCCAAAGTCACGGGTAGAGGTGATACACATATTTTTTCTCGTCCTCTGAGTATCCAGGAACAGGCCCAGTCTTGAGCTACTGACGCGTTCTGTGTCCCACGATTTCTTGTCCTGGCAGAGAGCAGCATCCTCTCTTGTCAATCCCTGAAGCACACGGTCTTTGTGATGGACTCAAGTTTCCCATCTGAAAGAGAGGGGGAAAGCAGTTTTAAATCATAAGCAGTGAAATTAATTAGTGACAGAGCCAGGAGTCACATCAAGCTAATGTTTTTTCAGTAGTTACATGTGTCACCTGTCCCAATATTTCTGTTATGGTAACAAACAACAGCTGATAACTAGGGACCTTTTTATTTGGGATCTATACATACTCAGTTAGATGACCTTTCTGAAATAATTAAAGAATTTTCAAAAGCTTATTAAGTCTTGTTTAATTGGGATTGTTTTGCAAAAGTATTGTGAAAAAGTATTTGACTGATTTCTTAGTTTTTTTTTTTGCATCTTTATCACACGTGCATTTTCATTGTCTAATATTATATTTTGTTTTAAAAATAAAAAAATGCCATCTTTAAAACAAACTGTCTAGAAATAGTTGCCTACCTTGTTAAATCATGAAATTTTTTTTCTTTTAACTGAGTTCATTTTCACCAACCTGATTACTGCCAGACCTGTTGAATCAAGAAATCATTTCAATAGAGACTATCTGACAAAAATCTCATATTTGACAAAAACCATCTTGAAGATCCAAAAGACTTATGGGAAAATTTTTCTGGGGACTGAGAAGACATAAGTCTAATTTTTTGGAAGGTTTTGTCCTGTTACAGGTGGCATAAAACTAGCACAGCATTTCATAAAAAAACATTATAGAAACAGCTAAACATGGTAGTGGTCCTGCTGCTTCAGGACCAGAATGACTTACTGATGGAACCATGAATTTTAATATCTGAAAGAAAATCCTGAAGTAGAATGTCCAACCTTCAGTTTGAGTCCTGAAGCTCAAGCCCACCTAGGTTATGCAGCAGGACAATGACATGAGAAACACCTGCAAGTCTACCGCTGAATGGTTAAAAATAAACCAAAATAACATTTTTGGAGTTGCCAAGTCAAATTCTGGACTTTAATCCGATTGAGATGCTTTGGCATGATCTTAAACATGCTCAAAAAACCTTCAATTTGGCTGAATCAAAACAATTATGCAAAAAAAAAAGAGTGGACGGAAATTGCTCCACATCAACGTGAAAGACGGATTGACAGTTATAACAAATGCTTGACTACAGTTCTTGCTGTCAAGGTTGACACAACCACTTATTAGTTTTAGAGGGCAATTACCTTTTCATACAGGGCTACGTAGGTTTGGATACCCCCTCCCCCCCATTAAGAAATGAAATTATCCTTTAAAAACTGCATTTTGCATTTACTCGTGTTATCTTTGTCTAATGTTAAAATTTGTTTGATTATCTGAAACATGTAAATGTGACAAATGTGCAAAATACTTTTTCACAACACAATTTATGTCATAATGCTAATGAAAAAGATGTTACTCGTGCTTTAAAAAAACAGAAACAACTCCTCGGTAGTTGCAATAAAAATACTGAACAATCATGACTAACATTTTTAGCTAATTACTTAAAAGCAAGTACAGAAACGGCAATAAAACATACCACACTAATGTAGACAGTGCTGGATTTGTATTAATATTAAATTACCAAACTAAAAGCAGAACCACAGCATTTGCTTCATTGACTAATTAGCTTGTGTTACCAAGCTAGCTAATTCTCGCCAGAAAAAAAAAAGGATTAATAATTACGATTTATATGCAAGTCTTCTATCCATCACTGCACAGTAATGGACAGAAAACTATGCGTTAGACAACTCCGCTTTAAAAAAAATCAACAGACAGGTGATAAGTTTATGCCTTTAGCTCTAAAATTGTGTTTCCGTTAGCACCGTGGGTTCAGCAGTTATCGTTAGATAGCTAGCCTAGTCACCAACATAAACACTAATAACGTAGCATGCTGAACACTTACCACGAGGGGCAAACAGAAAACAAAGATAACCTAAATGACAAATGCTTTGTTTTTAATAAATAGAAACAAAAGGCTGTCACTTTAAATCACCAACCTGGTCACTTCCTTATTTTTTTCATAAAATTTTCCTGTGTACAGTGAGGAACCTTCTTCATGGTGTCTCAGAAACTAATACCCTCCACCACTTGTAGATACCTTTTAATCCAAGTAGCAGTCTATCACCGAAACGGCACAGAACTACAAGAGTTATTCATGTATTCAAATTCGGTCTGAAATTAATAGCATTTTCTGTCCATCTTTCGAACCTTTTTCAGTGTCGAAAACGTGAAAACAAAGTCAAGTTCCTTACCGAGCACATTATACTGTGACTCAAGGAAGAAGCTCCATTCGAGGCTTGTTGTTATTCTGAGCTAACTGTCAACCAGAAAGCTAGTTACCTGTTGTAAACTCGACTACCAGAATGTCTTCAGACTTTGAAGCATACGAGCAGGACTTTGGAACAATTACCGCAGAAATAACTAATAAAATTGGCCGAATTCCCAAACTAAGTGGAGGTAAGAGTTTCATTTACAAGCTGTTAAAGCTCATCTGGCTTGCTAGCTCCAGTCTCAGCTGACAAGGCAGCTAACGGTAGCGATAATGTGATTTCATCCAAATATTGGTTAAACTAGTGGTGAAACACAGCTATATAAAAAGAGTTTTTATTATATAAAAAGAATGTGTCATGTATATGTGGCCGTCTTCTTATCTTGGTATGTCTTTGATAGGTTTAGCCGGTGTGAAATAGTGTTAAAGAACATCCTAACCCTGTTTATGGTGTTCAGAAGAGGATAGTAGCTTCAAATCACTTTAATGAGTAGGTTAATATTAATTGAAACTATTCAACTGAAGTAATCTTTTAGTGTTATCATAGTGATTTAGTGTATGACATTCTTGCCAATACTTACCATAAAGAAAAAACTATGGATGTTTTTGTGGACAATCATCGTTGGAAAAGTTAAGTTTTGGAATGGCACTGATATCACTGCAACTTTCAATGACACTTTTGGGGAGTGTTGTTTTTAGTTTTACTGTGGATTTCAGTTTTAGCCAGTTTAAAAATAATTCAGCCTTTTGATACCAACAAGTTTGAAAGCATACGTTTCTTAATATGTTAGCAAGGGCCTAGTAACTAATATGATGGACTAATAACTTTATCCTGGTATTGACTTAAATATTTAAAAGCATGTCTTTGGTTGACTATTTATTTAGCTCTTTACATTCCATTCACTTTTATTTATATAGCGTTAAATCATAACAGCAGTCACTGAAGGTACTTGGATTAGAGCAATGTAACCTTCAGTGGACGGCTTTTCCAGCAAAAGGTTAGCAGTTTCAGAAATATTCTCATTGATCTTCAGAACACAGTCCTGGATGCAGCTGTAGATGGTGTACTCTGGTTCATCCGTGCATGCTGTCCTGCAAAGGACAGTGTATCAGCGGCGAGATCCATAGTAGAAGTTACAAAGGAGTTTGAGGTGGTATTACATCAAGCATCAGGCCTGAGTTCCTTCTTGTTTGCAGTGATAATGGACAGGTTGATAGATGAGGTCAGGGAGGAGTCTCTGTGGACTTTCATGTTCGCAGATGACATTTTGATCTGCAGTTACAGTAGGGAGCAGGTTTAAGAGGTCCTGGAGGTAAGTTAGAATAGAATAGAATAGAATAGAATTCAACTTTATTGTCATTGCACATGCACAGGTACAGGGCAACGAAATGCAGTTTGCATCCATCCAGAAGTGCTTTAGTGATATAGATATATTACAATATATATTAGCAATAATATAGATATGTGAGTATATTACAGAAATGGGTCTATTATGGAATGTTATAATGTACACGGTATGAAGTATGTTGTGAATATTCTATAACTATAAGTATGTACAGGCTGTAGTGAGTACAAGCTATGAACAGGCTATGAACAGGATATAAATATGAAAAACTATACAGAATATGAAATAAGTAACTTTACAGAATCTGAGATATACAGCTATACAGAAATGGGAACTATGCAAGTTGTAAACAGTTGTAGGATTAAAGATTATCGAATGTACAGAATGATTATTTACACAGAGCTATACAGTAGTGCAGTTAAGATAAGTGAGGGTGTAGATAGTTTCTACAGAGGCTATATAAAGTGCTGGTGGTTGTGAGTGGTGGTTCAGTCCATGTTATTATTGTGTGTTTGAGGGTACAGTTGTCCATTGTGTGTATGTTCAGTCCATGAGTTTAACGTGGGTCAGATGTCAGGAGGCAGAGTTCAGGAGTCTGACAGCTGTGGGGAAGAAGCTGTTCCGGTACCTGGTGGTCTTAGTCCGTAGGCTCCTGTGGCGCCTCCCAGAGGGCAGGAGGGTGAAGAGTCCATGTGATGGGTGACTGGGGTCTTTGATGATTTTCCCAGCCCTTTTCAGACACCGCTTCCTGTAGATGTCTTTTATGGCAGGAAGTGGTGCTCCGGCGATGCGCTGGGCAGTTTTCACGACCCTCTGCAACGCCTTCCGGTCCGAGGCAGAGCAGTTCCCGTACCAGACTGTTATACAGTTGGTCAGGATGCTCTCGATGGTGCAGCGATAGAAGTTCACCAGGATGTCTGAGGACAGGTGGTTCTTCCTCAGAGTCCTCAAGAAGAAGAGGCGCTGGTGAGCCTTCTTGACCAGCTTGGAGCAGTTGGTCGTCCAGGTGAGATCCTCGGAGATGTGGACTCCCAGGAACTTGAAGCTGCTCACACGCTCCACAGCCGTCCCCTTAATGTGGATGGGTGGATGTGGGTCAGCATTCCTCCTGTAGTCCACGATGAGCTCCTTGGTCTTCTCGGTGTTAAGCAGCAGGTTGTTTCTGTCGCACCACTCAGCCAGACGATCCACCTCCTCCCTGTAGGCGGCCTCATCGTTGTCACTGATGAGGCCAATCACCGTGGTGTCATCTGCAAACTTAATGATGGTGTTGGAACCATCAGCAGGTCTGCAGTCGTGGGTGAAGAGGGAATAGAGGAAAGGGCTGTTGAGGTAGTTGAGGTATGGACTAGAAAGAATAGGAGTGAAAGTCAATAGACAAGACAGAATACATGTGTGTGAATAAGAGGGAGACAGATGTAACAGTTAAGATGGATGAGTTTAAATAAAAGCAATGCACAGTGCACAAGAAAAGTTAAGAAAGGAGTACAGGAGAGGTGGAATAGTGTCAGAGTTTATTTGTGACAGACGGACAACAGCAAGAGTAAAAGGAAAGGTTTTTCGAGACAGTATTGAGACCTGCTATGATGTATGATTTGGAGACAGATCATTAATAAAACCACACAAGACAGAAAGTTGTTAAGATGTTTTTGGGAAGTGGCCAGAATGGATTAGATTAGAACTGAGTACATCAGAATTTCAGCTCGGATTGAGCAGTTTGCCTACAAAGGTGGAGAGAAAAGGCTGAGATGGTTTGGAACTGTGGAGAGCAGGGATAGTGAATGTATTGGACAAAAGGAGGAAAAGAGGAAGACCACAGAAAAGATTCATGCATGTAGTGAAGGAGCACATGATAGGATGAGGTGGAAGCAGATGGTCTGCTGTGACAACCCTTAAAGCGAGCAGCTGTAAGAAGAAGACATTGCTGGTTTCATCAGTTTGTTAAAGTGATAGCATTCTGTCATTCTATCAGACTTAATTCAGACATAACCAAAGCCGCATGTTTTGCCTCTTCATTTGTATGACCCGCAACTCCTTCACTTTTGAAACACTCATTGATAGATTCTGATGCTGTAGGAGTACAAATCTGACTCTGTCTTCATTAACTTTATCACAAAATTTTATTTAAAGATTTTATTCTGTGATATAATTAGAACTGAAAGCTCAACATACATGAAACGTATTTAGGAATTTTTGGTGTGGTCCATGTGTGCTTCCAGCAATTAATGCCGTGTTCACACCACTGATAAGAAGCTACAAACTGACGCCTGACACTTGTTGATGCTTTATGTGCATCAAATCAAAGTTGAGCTGACGTCCATTTTTTTTTTTCAACCTATCATATGCTTGATGCAAATAAACACTTGAGCGACACTTCAGTAGCAAACCAGTGACAGTGTCGCTTGTGATGTCTGTCTGTCTTTGTAACTTTGTCTGGTTGTGATAATTTAACATTAAGGCATGCAAATTGTGTCTTCTAAGCTCTCGTTGATGTTTAAGGAGGATTATTATTCTGTTGAAATGTGGAAAAAGCATTATGTTCTAATTTTGTTTTGTACAATAGGAAGCCTCTTTAACATGTCTGACCACAATTTTGATAAAGGTGTAGCTTTGAAACTTTCTTGAGATAACTTTGGGCAGCTGGAGAACACCTTATTACTGTGTAGGATATTCTCCTATATAGTCATGTGTTATTGAGCTGGGCAACTTAAGATGCTGGAGAGACATCTGCATAGTGGTAATCTTTTTATAGTTGGTTAGTTTTTGTAAATTCTACTTGCTCAGACCTATTAAGACTGCTGTTTGTGGAACGACTTTGGGTATTTCTCCCCTCTTCTGCTCTGCATGTATCAGTTTTGGAGGAGAAGCAGAAGAGACATACACATGCTTGCATACACAGTGAAACAGACAGCAGAGGAGAGAAACAAAACTGCATTGGACTCTTTTGAACTGAGCTAAAATAAAAAGTGTGCACAGAATATAAATTTTTGGCTTGACTATAGAGGGGGGCGATTGATCCAAATATCCCTGTATTTACTTGGTATCAGATCAATACCAAAATCTGCAATATCGCACCGCACTACTTGACTACATTTTCAGATAGCAATATGTTGTTAATGTTAGATAAACCTCTTTTCTCATCACCAGTTCTCATACTTGGTTCTGTAGGTTTCAGACATATGAAATCCTGACTGTCTGAGCCTGTTTTTGATACTGTAATTTATATTCTGCAGGATCTAGGCACGAATGCATGGCTTTGACTTTTTTCTCTGAAGGGAGTCTTTAAAATGTATTTATGTTTACATTTCTGTACTGTGAAGCCCTGCACTAAAAGAGGGTTTAGAGGTGGGTTAAAACCTACAGATGTTGTTAACCACCTGGCTCTGGGTCTTCCCATCTTGTTTTTCCTACATGTAGATTTACCAGATTGCTGCATTAGTGTTTTGGTGGCAGGCAGGCAGCTGAAAGACGGGCAGCTTGTGGATTTGGCTAAGCCTGGAAGGGAAACATGAGTTTGGATGACATGGAAAAGGCCAGAGCTAGTTGGCCAGTTGTGATTTAACTTTAAAATGTAATACTTTTACTTAACATACCCATAAATGAATGTAGACATATCAATGGGTAATACTTTCCTATTTAAAATGACTTAATACAAAGAATAGATAATAAAATACATAATAGAAAGTTGAGCTTCAGTTGCTCCCTTATTTCACAAGGGATCACCACAGTAAATAGCTCCACTATTGACATTGCAGATTTTTTTAAAACCCCCAATTCCCTTCCTGATGGAACCCCACAGGGATTTATGTCTCCTCCTGGGATCGAACCGTATCGTTTGCTTGTTAGGCAGATGTATAAACAGCTACACTGTCATCTGACACCACTCAATACCAATCACAGTTATAAGCTGAGACAAAATAGTCATTGAGTTTGTATTTGTTTTCTCAGTGCAAGAGCCTTTCTGCACAGCACCTTCTTCCATTTTTACGGTCACTTTTCAAAATTAAATGGTATTTTGCAGTGTGAAATACACTGGGTGTTTTTAGTTTACAGCTACACTAAGCCAAAATGGTGGGAAATATATATCTAAAGGTGGATATGACAATTAATTTAAGGCTGAACTACTACATATTAAAATTTTGGTGAGTAGTAGCAACCGTTACTACTTACTTACAGTGAGTGTTAACTAGTAGTTTGTTTTAAGTTTTCAGATTTCATATTTGGAAGCTTTATCTCTTCCTCTCGGCTCACACTTGCTCATTGGGTTTTCAAAGGCGCTGCTCTCACAAAACCTCGCTTGACTGAATATTTCTGGTTTGGAATTGGCATGTTCGAAGACTCATGGCAGCCCATTCCGCAGAGTAATTTCTCATTGCTTCCTCTCACCATCTGTTGACTGTGTCAGAGGAAGCCTGTATGAATATGTACAAAGCTAGAAAATGCATTACAACCATAAGTAGTTGTTGTGTGTTTTCTGACACCAATGGAATAGTTTACAGTTGAATTTCAATTCCCTTCCTACTCATTAAGTTTTTCTTAAGTTCTTTTGGCTCTTCTTACCCAAGTGGATGCATTTTGCCCATGATATCCCCTCTGTTTAATATTTTAAAAAGGAACCATAACATTGTTCTTGTAGTTTATTACTTTTACTTGGCGTGTTATGTTGTTGATAATGGCCATGGCATGTGGAAAACATGTCCTAGATGCTCACAAAACAATTAAAAAAAATATTTATACATTAATTTTTGTATATTATTTATTTGCAACATTGCTCCAAAACTCAACATCAAGAAGAAATTTGAATAAGAATACTATGAACAGAACAAGACTCAACATCCTTGTTCTATTAAACATGGCTCCAAGTTTTCACGTTTGAATGTTCATGGCAAGAGATTATTTGTCAATCACTGGCATTGAAATATGAAACATAAAAAGTAAAAGAAAAATACCAATCCCTTTGTTTTCTTTATTTTTGCCTTACTTCTGTGTACAAAACTCCTCATCCGTCTGTCAGCAGGTTCTAGTCTTGGTAAATAGCCATACATATTTCACAGCCCTCTAGCTCGGGCCTGAGCCTGAGTACGAAAGCGTCATCTCATCTTTCACTGAATTGCCTCTGGCTGTTTACTATAGAGATTGTAAGGTTGGACACAGGTTTTAAAAATGAATTTAAGGGCCATGTTGGCCTATGGCACCTGAGAAACGAAGATCTTGGCTTAGCTTTTTTTTTTATTGCAGTCCCACAGCTGGGTATTCTTGTGATGTACTTTTGTTTGTATTTTACTTAAAATGCTTTTCATACTTTGCTTTTAAACCTTTATTAGAATACATCTGTTGGGGTTTCAAAAGCAAATAACATTTTCAGAATTTCTTAATTACTGTAAAAAATGTAAGATTGGTTCGACTTTGTAGGCATCACCTCTTAACATTTACCATCTGTACTCAATACTGAGCTGGTGTTTAAGATGCTGCACTTTTTGTAATGATACATTTTATCTGTGAATTTATAATTATGTCACTTTTTGTTTTCTGGGATTTTAAAAAAAAAAAGTAATAATTAACAGAATTTTTATTGTCAGTATATCAGGTCCACAGGTGTCCTCTTAAACTGTTAAACCAAATATACTACAAGATCAGCACTTTGACTGACTGTTGTGATATGCTGATGCACTGATAACATTAACACAACTTTGTGTTACAAATGTACTCTAAACTATTTAAAATTTAGTATGATATATCTCACACCATGGTTAGCAAAAGATTTCCACAACACCTCAAGTCTGGGATGGTTCTGACATTATTTTGGCTTCGCTTTTGCATTACATTGATCGCTTTGTCTTTTTCCTCGAACTGTTGTGTGGTGGGTGCATTGTTCCACTTAAGGGGAGGCTGCTGCTGCTGGGGAGTGCTGTTACCACAGGGGTGTGCAACAATGACATATGGTGGATGTGTGATAAAGTAACATGCACATAAATCTCTTAACCCAAAGTTTCTAAAGTAAAGGCTGCATGTTAAGATGACATTAAATGTTATTTTCTTTACCCTCTTTTATATTTTTTATGTTATTAATGGTATTTATGCATACGAGAATTTATTTCCTAACTTCATTTTTTTTGTTTTCTTTATTATTATTAAACTATATGTGTAAGTTGCTTATACTTTATGTCAAAGCCTTGGGCAATGGTCTTTTCTTTTTTTTTCTTGTTTTAAGTTAACATAAATATGCTTGATTAGTAAACACCATACCGCATACCATGAACAAACAAAATCTTTGGCCAGGATCTAATTTCAGGACAAAGACTAGTTCATGTAGATGTAGGGAAAGTGATAATGCCGTTGCCTTAAATAACTGTTGGAAGCGCTGTAGTTTGCACGCTGCTCTGGAACTCTTAAGTCCTAATGAGTTTCAATGGGTAATGTGGTAGAGCAGCCATGGGGTGAGGTGTAGAACAGTGCGTTAGTCATTCTGAGTGGGACTCATACTTCTGGCAAGTGAGCAAAGCTGACACCTCCCTTCCCTTTGAGTTGGCATGAGGTGTCTCGCTGCTCCTCAACAGAAACCAACAAAGGCCTCATAGACGCCAATAACTAAGAGACATCAAATGTTGGCTCGTCGTGTGGAGAGAATGTGTAAATATATCTTCAAATGTGTCCTCGTGTGTTGTTTTCTCCCAGTCTCTTTCTTTCTCTCTCCCCCTCTCTTCCCCCGTTGCGGGGGAGTTAGGCTGTTGTCATGAAGCGCTGTTCCTCCGTCGGCTGATCAATATGTTGCTGGGTTTTTTTTCTCTTTCAGAGGAGAAGACACAGCTGGTTCTAAATGTCGACAAACAGCTTGAAGAAGTCAGAGAGTTGGTATGTCTTTGATCAGTAATTTTCTCCTCTTCCCATTTCCTAAATAATGAATTTGTGGAAAGAGGGAGGGGACAATTTTCACTGGCACCAGACAACAGCACCTGTATTATCCTGGTGGTGACATGACATGTAGACATAACACACATGCACACATACTTCACATGGCGGAAAGGAGGCTTCCTCCTCATATGATTACTTTCCCATAATCTGCTTTTAAGTGACACCCCTATGACACATTTCAAGCCATTATCTTGGGTGGGGTGTCTTCATGTTGCTGTTTAAACATGAGCAAAGTCACCTGACAGAAACAAATTGTTGTTGCGGTTGTCTTGTTATGCCATAGTGATGAGTTTCCTCCAAATCTGCCACAGAGAGACCTGTCTACCCATGCATCAGATGTACTTTTGCTTCATTCACTCAGACATTGTTGGGCCCATGCGTGTCATGGCAATGAAGGAGCCCTCGTATTTGATTGTGTACTTACAGAACATACTTCCTCTGTTGTAACTTTTATCACAACTGAGTGACACCAGCAGAAGGCGTTTGATTTTACAATCGGCACTGGAGGATATTAAAGTTAATGCTGCTGAAGTTGAATCTGTTCAAAAGTGTTCAAAGGGAGCACACAACTGTAAAACTTGCCCTTAAAATTTTTTTCAGAAAGCTGGTGCAGGAAATATGATCATAAAAAAAACTAAACTTTTAAATGTCAAAATGTACATATACAGTCTATTTTGTACTTTTAATATTTTAATGTAAATCTGTATTATAATGAGCTCTAAATCTGTCACTCTGGCAGTGTTTTATATTCCAAGTATTTCTTTCGATTTTGAAATGACTCTTAAAATTTCTGTTAGGAATGTTTGACTTTAAATGAATTGGATGAATTGTGGGTTTTAGCTGGAGCAGATGGACCTGGAGGTGCGAGAGATCCCCATCCAAAGCAGAGCCATGTACAACAGCAGGCTGAAGAGCTATAAACAGGAGATGGAAAAGCTTGAGAAAGACTTTGTAAGTATTTCAATATGTCATGAAATGTTTTTTTAAATTCTCATGCAAACGCAACAGTTGTAATAGTTGTAATGTTCTTATTGAGAGTGTAAATGATGCTCTATAATAAATAAGCGTCTATAAGCTACTCATCATAAAACAAACACCCCAGCTTTTTTAAACTCAGAAATTAAATTATAAAATAAATGCATATTCAAAGAAATATCATTTGGAAAATTGGTTTGGAACCAGTCACTGCTGACACACACGTGTTGAATTTGTGGGTTACTTTTCTTCCACTCAGACGAGCTGGATGAAGTCCAGAGACTGTGATGGTTTTCCATCTTTTCAAGGCCACCGTGCAGTTCTGTTGTTCCAGTGTTTTGTGTCATTATCTTACCAAAAAGATGAACCCCTGACCAATCGATCTGCCTTCGTTTGTTACTTGTTTTTTTTTTGTTTTTTTTTGTTTTTTTGTCACATGTCCAATAGCGAAATACAGTACCGTTTTGTGCATGACCATATTCTGCTAATAATTCTTCAGAGGATGTAGTAACACTTTGTTCCATCACCGCCTTTGTTCAGACACATCGTTTTTGTAAGTAATCAGCAGAATTTGTGGCACGTGCATAAATCCCTTTCATGACATTTCAAGGCTTCACATACTTCCATCGCTCTGCAATAGCTGTAAATTAACCAAATAATTAAACATTAATCCTCGAAAAACACTTCTTTTCTCATGAAATTTGCATCATTATTTATTTATCTTTACTGTTAGAAAAACACCAAAAACTGTGGACTGTTTGCGTGTAACTCTCACTCTCGCAGTAATTCCTGCACTCACAAACAGACTTGCACTGAAGCTCAGCGGTGCATCCACAGAGGTTAATTCAGAGTTCATATCTGAACTTTCAAGCAATGCCTATCGAGAATGGGTTGTGCGTGTTTGTGTTGTTGCTGCAGAATCTGGCCTTGTTTAGTAATTCATAAATCACTGTATGTCTTGGCTTGATTTATCAAAGCTTAATGAACAGTCTGGTCTTTTGGGTCACTTGCTTTTAGTCTACATTTTGAGCTACCAATATTGCCCAAGGTACTTCACGTAATCAATAATACTCAGAAATACGCAATTATCCAGTGCAATTGAATCCAAAACTTTTTTAACCTCTTATTTTAATTATTATATCTTCAAATTGATCCTTGTGAAAGCATCTTAAATTGATTGTTGGCATTATAATGTTAAGAAAAATCGTAGTGGTAACGTATCTTTAACTATATCTTTTTTTCTGTGGTTGTTGTTGTTGTTTTCTGTTGTCAGTTTTGTTTTGCTGGTGCTCATAAC
Organism: Simochromis diagramma; assembly: GCF_900408965.1. NCBI lineage: Eukaryota > Metazoa > Chordata > Actinopteri > Cichliformes > Cichlidae > Simochromis > Simochromis diagramma. Next base: position 2,899,691 of record NW_024386972.1, on the reverse strand, counting down.
ATGATAATAAACCCGTAGTGTAAGAGCCGTTGACCTTGAGCTTGAGAGCACGTGTCCCTCCACGAATCAAATTTTATGTGATTTAAATCCACAGCCTCAGAATGAGTTGGAAAAATATATACTGAATTGTTGAAGTCCTGTTGAGGAAATTCAGCAAAGGCTTCTCCTTAATGTGTTAAGTTTAGATGTTGGCCAAAATAACGAACAAACTTTTCTCCAAACCTTGAAATGAATAAAGTGTGTACTTTTCCACACAAATCTGAACTTTTTCTTCGCTTGTAGAGGATTTATTGGAGGATATTTGGATAGCTCAAGTTTAATGGGAAGGTTTTCAGGAAGTAACGGGAAGCAGTGCAATGATCATCACAAAAATGCACAATGCACAGCCAATATAATCAGAATTCCAAGTGTTGAGTAATTTTGATTTGATGCAAAATGTCAAAATAAAAGTAGCAGTTGTGAGACTCAAAATAGACTTATGCACATATGAAAAACTACATATTTATTTATGATATACTGCCCATCTATACCTCAGATGACTACTACAGTCCATGCTTTTCACCAACACTCATTATTTTTCTTAAATGTTTGTTTGGTATCTAATCATCATTAACCACAAAATACTTTTTATATTCCCCCACCTCACCGCTCCAAACAAGTAAACATGCACAAACACCGCATTTAGATTCAAATAATATGTGCTAGTGATCTGTGAACACGCCACTGAGATGTGCTAACTGAGATCATAGAAGAGATCTCTGTGCCAAAACAGCTTGCTTTTCTCACCATAGGCATTTAATTGGCTGACGATTAATCTTTAACTTTTCTTCTCCCCACTCTTACCATGCTTAATCATCAAGCAGTTAACACCTGCTGTGGCCGATATTGGTGCTAATTTTCGTTTCTAGCCTTTTTTCCCTGTCTTACGAGCATGTGCTGGCGCCGAAAATTGTTTCTTCACCCTGGCAAAACATGGCATTCCTCCATGCACTTTATAATGCAAAAATCCGGTGTGCACAGTCCTTAGAGAGTATGATGATGTCTAAATTCTTTTTTGCACATCGCTGCATACTTTAGTCGTGTCTGCAATTGCTTGTACTGAAATGAAAAGCAGAAGGTAGCCGTAGGATAATCCGGGTGTCCGGAAAATAAAAAAGCAGTGACTGGCTTCTAACTGTGAGTCTCCCTGTTTGACTGTAATTTCTCTTTTTTACACCTCTGCGTGTGGTGCGGTGAAATCAGCGCACATTTAAACCAGGATCACCCACCTCACAGAGTTACATCTAGTATATCTCGTCTCCCGTAAATCTGATGCAAGTGTTCAGAAGGCAAGAACTTCAGCCCCCTCAGATGTGTCTCAGATGTGCCAAATGCTATAGCTGAGCTCAGCTTCTCACTTCCTGCCGGCCTAGGGAGGACATGACACTCGGCTCGAAAAGGCATCGAGTGGAAAAAAGGGCAATCTCCTTTCTTTTTAATGTAAAAAGCTCCGGCTTTGTTGTGCTTTCTGTGGATATCAAGGCCTTTCCACTCCCTCACTACCAAATCTCCCCCATAACCCACCCCCTACTGGCCTCCCACGGGTGTCTCCCCCCTTAACCTGCTCTCTCATCCTCTCATTCACCCGTGGTTTGAAGTAATTCTACCACTGGTGTGCCAGCTTGAGACCTCATTCCTTCTCCTTTTCAGACAGAGGGCTGGAGTTGACCTCAGAAACCCAGCCATTTCATCCAGAAAGAAAACTTATCAAACAACCACCCCAAAAGGTATATATATATATATATATATATATATATATATATATATGAGGTGTAGCTTTGTTGGCTTGTTGGGTGACAGCTTCATTGTGATAAAACCGGGGGCCATGGGGATCTCACAGGTGCTGAGCCACGACAAAACAGACATTGTAGTAGCCAAAGCAGACAGCAGCTTAAGCAAAATAAAAAGTAAGCCAAAGTGTACAATAAATAAATAAATAAAAAGGAAATGAAAATCCTATTTGATGGGGTCAGCTTGCTCAAATCAGAGGGAGAAGAATGGCATGGCTCTTAGCAGTGGCTTTGATCAGGGAAAGAGAGCCTAACCTAAGTTTAATTTAATGAAATCTATTGGGCAAACAGAGCCACTGTTTTCAAAGTGCCAGGTTAGGTCTGTCCCAGTGGGCAAGATGAGGACTCGCAGGCATTGATTGCATCACGCAAAACACAACTTTAAGTGTGTGAGTGAAACTGGACGCCATGAAATGTGTGATTCGTGTGACTTGTGTATAATGAGGCATCGTAAAGCAACATTGGCTGGAGGATTTAAAGATACATTTGTCAGTCCTGATAAATTTCTCTTATCAGAATATATTTTGAGTACAGAGACCCCCTCCTTCCTTTCGCCTGACTATGACAAACTGTTCTTTATCATTGTCAGGTCTCTGATTTATTATGTAGACTCAATAAAAATGAAGAGTTTTCTTTTTTCATTTTAACAACAAAATTGACATTATTTAGATTAGGTCATCATTATTTGGTTAAATGACAAACAATCCTCAGGTATTATTGAAAATGAAGTAAATTTATCAATTTCAAGCAAATCTTTTCTAATTTCCTTGTAATTTTTAACACTTTTCTGCTTTTCCAATCACCAGTAAGTAATTAGCTCAATAAGATGCACCGGTGGCTGTAACTTGCAGCCCTAATATCATTGTTATCATTATGTAATTGGTATAAATTCACTGGAATAGCTTTGCCTCAATTATTTAATATAAAATTTCATGAGGAGTATTGATCTCTTTAAGAAAAAAAAATCACAACTCTTGGTCATTACTTTGCAGTAGCTATGAAGTTTAGACAAGTGTCTTCATATTTTTTCTTCCCATTTTAAATCCTGAACCCTTTTGAGAGATTATTCACTGCATGGCTTACTTGGACTATCAGCACACCTCCTGCTGGCAGCAGATGGCGGTGTTGATCTAAGAATTTTCTTTGAGTAAGCTTCAACATCAGGAAGATATTGGGCACATTCACCAATTACTTTGCCCTGCTGATATGTGGTTGGACTTGCTCTGATAAATTCTTCTTACCATTGCTATGCCTAACCTCTGCTTTATGTTTAATATGCAAGATTGAAAATGGTGTCCCTGTGGTGAAAACCTATCTGAGTTCTTGCTTATAAGCTTATAAGTTTATGCATTTTCTTTTCTTTTTCTTTGCTTAATTATGCTTTGAAAAATACTTAAGCAAACAAAACAGAATATAAATTAAATGCTAAGTCCTTGGGAAAGTGAAATGCCTTTTTTAAACATTTCATGCTTTAACTCACAACAATATTCTCATTTCTTCTCTCAACTAGTTCTCCGAATATGTTTCACCTCTTTAGATTGTTTCTTTTTTTTATTATATCCAAATAAACACTACTGGTCTAAATGTTTGTTTGTTAAAAGGTTAATTAATAGTCTTTAAATCTCAAGCTTTGACGAGTTTTGTTGTTGAGACCTTACATCTTTTTGTCATTTATTAAAAAGGAGGTCCTATAATGGTCAAGGCAGTTTTGTTGATGGCACGAGATCCATTGTGTTATGCGTTTTGTTTCATCTTATTGAATTTTGAATAGAAAACTATTTTTGGTTTGTCATAATACGCCACACAATGTTCCATCAAGGACCCACTAACATGTTATCTACATGCCAGTATTTCTTTTGAAACTCATATCGTCACCCGGTCTTATGAGGTCGGAAAATATGTAGGCATAGTACAAATTATTAGTTATTGCAAGATTTGAAAAAATGCGATCCAGTCAAAATTTAATTTGCCTGAAGTGCAGTACTTAAATTCAGAAGGAGCCCATTCAGTAAGATTGAGGTGATGATTTGTCTTTTCATTCCCAGCTTCATTTATTCCGACATGGACCCTGATGTTAAATCATGAGGCCAACTGTCACAGGAACTCAACTATCCCTTACTAATTTCCAGTTATCTGTTGGGGTATTGTTTGGAGCTTCAGTCATGGTCAAATAGGATGTGTGGATTGCCTTTTTCTTTAATAAAAGTATTTTCGGTGGAATGCCTCCCAGTGTCTGCCAAGGGAGATAATTAATGCATTTGGAAAAGAGTTGGTCAGCCTTGAGAAATTCAACAGTTTATCTGCTAGGTGCACTGAGGTGAATGGAATGAAAAAGCTAATGGTATTGAATATTTTCACTCCATATATCAATTTCATAAGTGGTTTCACTGACCTTATAATGATATCTTGAGACTTGACATGTAGTTTTCAGTTGAGGCAATGACTGAAAATGGTTTTAATGAATTGGAGTACAGCACCTTCTAAGCTTTTTTTGATGTAGAAATGATTTAATTAAAGTGTGGATGCACAGATATAACAGATAATTTAATGCTCAAATTCGATCAAAACTGAGTTACTAATGAATGACTACTGACATTCCTACACGCGGCTCAAAAACATGTTTGAGAGTGTTATCTGAAGTTTTCCATAAGACTTTTTTTTTCTGGCCCTAAACTTAAAACTTTTTGTGTCCTCTTAATCTGATGGTCAACCACAAACTATTCATCAGTGGCAATGAATTAACATATTTCTGGATTTATATTTTAATTTTCAGGGTTTTGTCTTTGTGTGATTGGCTTCTGCACTAAGTTGGAGTTCAGTGTTTGAAATGTGAATTTTGAGTGATGGAACGGAGTCAAACACTTGAATATGAGGGTCATTTTCATGTTTTTCATTATCTTAAAAAACTAAATAAATGATCATGGACACTTGAAGATTGTAGAGACTATCCAGCTTTAACAAGAGTGGTCATAAACTCATTACTTTTGGCACAGTTACTAACCTTAGCAAAGAATGAAGAGTTTGCAAAGTCATTTAATGAAAAAGTTATTTGTTTTAAAGAGCTCTGGCATCTTAAATGCAATTTTTTTTGCACAACTTGATCATAATTATGTTGAGATTTAAGTTTTGAAGTGAGATTTTTTTTTTGGGCGACTGTACATTCCAAGCTAAACATACAACTAGCGATTATATATTAGCATTGTTGTAATCCCGCTTGAAGGCTTCTTTTTTTTTGCCCCTTGTCCTCATTAAAGTGACTTCTGCAAGCAACAACATGACAGACCAACATTAGTTGGATGTTAGACACTATAAATCGCATTAGGTTGCCTTGGCTTACTTGTTCATATTAAACACAGAGGAGTAAATGCAGATTGACTCTTTTCATGGTTTATTGCTTAACAACCCATCAACAACACCAAAGTCTAATCACTCATCACCAGTCATAAAAGAGTTCCCTGAATTGACAGGGATTTTTTTCCCTCTCTCCCTATATTTCCTCTGCGCTGAGTGCAGATTTAGGATGTAAGCAAATAGATCTTCTTCTTCTACTTATGAATTCTGGCTTTCATTCGGAAATCGTTGCGAGCAGTACGTCTTGCACAAGCCCTTTGCGGATTTGTGGTATTGCAGGCTTTACCATGTCCCCTTTATGGACACCAAGATGGGATTCATTTGTGGATTAGCCTTTTGTCACTCATGTTGAAACCATTTTATTTATTTATTTACTTTTTTACATGTTTGATGGCGTAATGGCAATGGTAGGTCAAATCTGGGTTGAAGGACAGTGTCACAAGAAGGACAAAAAGTTGTGCTGTCCAAAAGTGCCGTGTTCGGTTTTTATAGAAAAACGGGAGACAATACTTTGGCAATACTTTGTTAATTCTGCTTAGTTTTTGTTTGTTTTTTTAATTTAAAAAACATGTATGTTTTACTTGTGTAAATTGTGTTGGAAGCATTAAAAGAAGGGGATAATTGATAAATGTAATTTAACAGCCGGTTAAGTCTAAATGGAAGTATCGTTGAATGTTGATGGGTCTGCGTCTCAAGTTAGAAATGTCCTTTTGGGCAAAATATAGGCGTTGACACCAGTTCAGGATTAATTAATTAATAGGGTGTTCTCGGTGGTTGCGAATGTAAAGTTGATTTTTAAGTTATATGAGTAATTTCTTTAGCATTGCTCAAAGAAACCAGACTGAAATTATGCTGTGTAATTTCCAGTAAGCCTGATGTTTAGGATAAAATTGGCACAACAGCAAAATTTACTTGCTAACGAGGTGTGTGCTCTTTGACAAAATGATTTGTCGTAGGGTTTGACTCTCAAATATCACACAGATAGGCCGTAATTTGTAAACACATCATCCCCTGCTTCTTCTGTGCCTCTTCATGTGAACTCTCTTCTGTATGGATGGGGTATCTGCATTATGCCTGGAGCACAGGATTTGTTTGGCAGTGTGCAAATTCGGCCGTTATCCTTCCACGCGATCGTTTCCTTTCTCGCTTATCTCTCCTGGCCCCTCCAAAGTCACCGTACTTTCACACTCACTGACAGCGATCAGTATAGCTTTCAGACGCTTGTCTGGCTGAGTCTGCCAAGAAGCGAAGGCCCTCCCAGGTCCCCTCACTGTCCTCAGGGCTTGTGTGATTGAGTGACTGGAGTGAGTGGGGGCCAAAGATAATAGGGGGAAAATATAAAGACATGGGGTGATGATATGATAGCACCCCCACGCTCCTCCTCCACCCTCCTCTTTACTCCCCTTTCCACCTCCCCTTCACTTTTCTTTTCCTTTCTGTTCTTCTTTCTGTCCTACCCCCGGTTCTCGTGCACCGAGCCTGTCCCACGCAGTAGTGTAAACCAGAAGTGACATGTGACACCCACTCCCCAGTGATGTGCTGACAAGCGGGTACTAGAATAGGTGACAATGTTTTCTTTTTTTGCCAGACTGGCTTAAGTATGGTGAAGGGATTCATGAAGTATTTATGAAATATATTATGAATCATTGGGTCTGTGTTTTTCCTCTGTATTTTAGGCAGTGGCATTTGCTTTTAATAAGTAAGGCTCAGAGACGCCAAGGCTGGGGAAAGGAGTAAATGGAGGGAAAACTCTGTATATTTCATCTTTAGTGGTGTTTCTTTAGAGTAAAACTTCTATGTTTACACATGTTTTAACCCTTGCTCACAGCCCCTTCACAGAAACATGCACACACATGCACACACACAATTAACTTGGTTTCTTCCTCTCATCCTAAGTGTTTCTAATGAGGGAGTGTGCCAGAAAGAAAGGGAAACCGTTTTTGCTCTCAGCGACCAACAATTTTGCCTTTTCTCGGGTGTTTTTGAAGCCTGCAGTGGAATCTGGCTGTGGCCTTGATCAGAATTACATTGTGGAAGATGAATTAAGGTTTTTTTTTTTTTTTTCAATTATCCCAGAGGTTGGCCAGCATTAGAGCATCAGCTTACTCCTGCAGTGAGACTAAACTCTTTAGTTTTGTTCCCCTCATCACCATAGAGCACTTGTTTGTTCTCCGTTAAGCTTTTTTTCTTCTTCTTTTTTTGTATGTTTTTGTCTTGGTATTTTTATTCTGAAATTATTCATTTCACAAAAGACATTTGCAAACAATCAAATAGCTCATTAAATTAATGTTATTTTGTGGATATTCTAGCACTTTTTTGTTTAAAAAATAAATAAAGCATCATTTTTCTTTGTGTTAATGTTGAATATAAGACAATTTCCTTTAAATTGGCTTACGAGGTGCAAGAAAGTCTTGTCTGTACCAATCAGTTGACTGCTTTTTAAAAAATTTCTGCACCGTTGTTGTGAATTCCAGCACAGAACCTGCACACTCCCAGGAAACTCGTAAGTGTATTGGGAAGTTCAGGAGGGCACATGTTGGAAGGGCTTTGGAAGGGGGCCTTACTGGCCTCATCAGCATTTGAATGTGTTCTGGCTAGTGAAATAACAAAGTATACATAAATATATAGAGATAATGATCTGGCTAAGTCTCTATGTGTGCTGCTGTATTCTTATGCTAATGATCCAGCTATTCAACGCCAACAATGGTCACATTACAAGAAAAGGCAAAGCACTGAAGGAGATAGTCTTCTGTGTACGTGTCCACCGAGGGACGCGCACATGCTCACCAGGCCCAACTTCTCTCCCTTTGTGTCTAGGTTTTTTTTTCCTCTTTTTTTTTTTTTTTATTACATTTTTCAATTTTAGATAACACTCCAAGAATAGACATCAAACAAAAATGAATCATAAATCGAGGTCAGGAGTGAGCCTCTTTCCAAAGCAGAGAAAGGGTTAAAAGTGAAGGTATCTTTAAAAAAGATGGGAAGACTGATAGGAGAGGAGCTCTTCTCAGCAGAGGGTTCAGTGAACCATATGTAGGTGCCCACAGGCTAATGGGCCGGTTGGTCCCTGGCTTGCCAGGTATCCTGTATGCACATTTCCACCCCCCCCCCCCCCAAAACAAAACACACACACACACACACATAGATAGATAGACTCTCCCTCCTCGTCATCCTCCAGCACTCACCTCTCCAACCCCTCCCACCTTCACTCTGTGAAAATACCTCCTCCACTTTCCTCTAATCTCACCTTTTTCTCTGGTGCTGACCTGGGGAGGCTCTCTTTATTCCCCACTGCACGCCAGAAGCCAGCGTTGTGATCGGAGCCCGGGCCCCTGCGCTGGTTCCCCTCTCCTCTCCTCTATCCTTGCCCTGGCTGCCCGCCTCCCCGACGGCTCTGCTCTATTGATTTACTCCTCCAACCAATGCTGTCTGTCTCTGTTTTGCACCACCAGCACCTAGGTCCCTCATCTCTATAACCCTCCCTCTTTCCTCATTTTCTTTGCTGTCTTCTTTTTTGTCTTTTCATACTTTCTTTCCATCTTTCTTTCTGTCCCCTCCTACACAACCACGGGCTATGGAAGGAAGAAACTAATGGAACAAGAGCGAAGGAGTGAAAGAGACACGGAAAGACTGGTAGTGTGGGAGGGGAAATGGGGCCTTTGATTTTTCATTAGAAGCACCTTCATATTTTAATATTGGGTTTAATCGGGCCCTCGTGCCTTAAAGAAATAACCACTGAGAGATGATCCCTCGGCCTTCAAAAACTATATGGCGTTTCTTCAATCAAAGCCCTTCTTGAATTTGCTCTTTTGTTTGGAGTTCACTTTCAACACCCCTCCTTCCACCGCCTTCTCTTGCTGTCTCCTGGCCTATCACTTTGTGGTTACAGTCGTTAGGCTTATTGACTGATCTCAGCAGTACTTAGCAATAGAAATGACTTTGACAGGGAACCCCCCTTCCATTCACACAGGTGCAAGAATGAAATAGCATGGTATCAGAGTGGTGTAAACCACTACTGGCAAATGATAAAACATTGTTTGCTTGTGGGCTAATTGATTGATAGATTTAAAAAAAGCAAACTAATAAAGAGAAGTTTTATCACAGTTGTGTCAGACAGTGTCAGGTTTTTATTAAGGGACGTGATCTTTTTGAAGCTGATCCACTCTGTCTGCCTAAAATAAGTCTCCTCACCTCACACCTGCTCAGATATGTCGCTGGCTCATTTATTGCCTTGCCGTTGTTGATCATTCACCTCTATTTGTGTTTTTTTTGACAATTGTTTCTCTGAGACTCCTTGAGGTATTTCATGGAGGTGGAACACAATGCAGTGTGCGTCGAAGCCACCAAAGCACCAACCTGTGAGCTAATGAGAGGCCCCATGCTGTTATCTAAGGCTCCGGCTTCTCTACCACTGCTGCACTTCTATCAGGGGAGAGAACACACACCGGGCTACCGTTCACATATGTTGCACGCGTACGTTCTCTAAAGGAGGTTTACCGGGGATGCAAAAGCTCACAGAAGCCTCCATCTTACATACAGTAGCCCCCATGTATCCTTCTGCACTCACACAAGCGCACAACAGACAGAAGTAAAGGATTCGATGGCACCAAAGACCGCAATAAAACAAAGGCGCAAATGACACCCTCCTGCGACAGTCCCAACTGTAGCTGCTTCCCTTTGTCTGATAATATATCAGATGTATTAAAAAGGAGCACTTAATTGAACAACCTCTCCCAGTTTGTTTGTGTTAAAGGAGAGTAGAAGATGCTAGACAACAATTTGTGTGTGTGTATGTTTCGCTTTGTGCTTGGCTGTGCATGTGCATGTCTGTGTGTGTGTGTGTGTGTGCGTGTGTGTGTGTGTGTGTGTTAAACCCCTGCTGAGCAGAGATGCATTATTTAAGATGCTGTTGTGATACTTGTGCCTGCTTAAAGGTCTCTGCTTCCTTTTAACGCCATGCCGCATCAGCCCACCTCTGCCCCCACTTGTGGGGGGAACCAGAGTGGGGCCTGCTGGCGCTGGTCCACACATCACCTGGGAAAATATCACAGCAGGGGAGGAGAGGAAGTGAAATAGATAACCTTTGAGTTTAGCACACATTTTTGTGAACACACATTTTACTGCTCCACTTCATTGTCACTTCTGTGCTTACTTTAGAAATATTTTTTTTACTTATTTATTTATTTTTACAGGATGTTCATTTTAGATCATTTTATACTCACCTTAATTTTATTTGGATTTTCACATTTTGTGCATCCCTAGAGCAACCGGGAGAGGAAAATGAAAGGACTGAATGTCAGTTTGAGGCAATCACATGGCGTTAGACATGAGAGTTATTAAGTCTAACTTGCCCAGTTGCTCTCCTGCTGGTGAAAAACCTTGTAATGGAACCTAGTACTATAAATTGAATGTGGTTAATTACTCTTCATGCTATGCCACCAGCCGTGTGTGCAGGGTGAAAAGGAAAAGCTTGGGAAAGTAGAGGGAAAAAGCGTCTGCAGAGGAACTTCAGGGCCCCTCATTACACTCTGCCCCTGGGTATTTTTACGCCTTTTATTTCCCATCTAATGAACTGTTTACATTTTTTTTTTTTTTCTGCTTTCTAGGCGCCACAATTATTCGACTTGTCCTTGTGTCACTCGTTGCACCAGGCAAAATGCAAGGAGGAGAGTTGGAGGGCATTGAAATGTGTATATGGATCTCAGTTTGTTTCATTTGAATTTTTCTGAGAAAGTTTTGTTTAATATTACAGAGACCTTAATTGGAGACTGATTTGAATTTATTTTGAAAGGTATTATTATTATTATTATTATTATTATTATTATTATTATTATTTTATTTTTTTTTATTATTTTTTTTTTACAATTAATAACGTGTTTTTCTGTGAGTGGTTTATGAGCAATTAAGAGTCGTCATGTTTATTTAACAAAAGTATACCATTGCATGCTCATAGACTATAAAGGAATTGTACACAAATAAGATATCCATGTATTGGTTATAATTGAATTAATATCATTTGCTGCTCAGAGGATTATGCTGAACTGATTAGCATATCTGATATGAATTGTTATGCGTGCATATGTAATTATGTTTTGATGAGTAAAGAAGAATACTTTTTTTTTTTCTTTTTCTGCTATCCATGTCAACAGAGGTAAAACGTGTGTTTTTGACAGGACACCAGCACCTCCATCGCCGCATTTGACGGGATGCGTGGAGTTTTTAAAGGCAGGCCACTTTGCATAAAGTTAAGATGTACCTTTTGTACTTTTCTTGTGTGCTTCCGGGAATAGAAGCAAATTCTCACCCAAGATAAAAAAAAAAAGTGACAAAAGACAGACCTTTCAAAAGGATTTAAAAAAAGCTCTTTTTTTCCCCCCTTTTCTGAGCAATAAGGTATCTTCTGAAAGCACGTATTCTTTTTTAGATTACAAAGCCTGATTAGTTGGTTTCGTCTTAAGATGCGGAGCTCTGTCTCCACGTACTGTAAATAGATTGAGTTAGTTTTAGAGCTTTTTTTTATTATTATTAATGGAAAATAAGGTTTTTACAATAGACCAGATATCTCCTTTCTGACCTCGAGACTGTGCCTGTTGTCACTAAACACCCAAACTCATAATCAAAATCTGTTACTGTATTAAGCAGTCAGTATTGCACCTGCTTATATTTTACATCAAATGGGAAGGCAGTAGTCACTTAGGAATCTGTTGTTTTCCAGAGGGGGAATCCAAAAGCTGGAGTGTGTACTGTAGGTACAGGGAAAGTAGCGGCAACACTTTCATTTCAATGACATTTTCCATTCTTTATACTTTCTTTGTTATCTACTCTGTTCTCATTGCAGAAACCCTTCATACATTCATCCGTAACAAACAGCTATTTAGAAATACCAAAAAAGCCCTGCATATGGTTTGAAGGCGACGTAAGCCTCAACATTCAAATCAATGCTTCTCCCAGGCTTCCTCGTCTCAATTACTGGTGAAGTCGTCTTTCCCCCTAAGTTGCACTGAAGCTCTTTAAGATGAAACTCGACTTAAATGGAATATGTGGGTGTTTTTCCTGGCAAAAAAAAAAGTGCGCGTGTGCCTGGTGTACAAGTGTACATGCTGTCGTTATATTGTCTTTATTGTCTTTCTGATTTTAACAAATCTGGAATTCCTTTTTCTTGTGCTTACACTTGCACTAACTGCAACACAGTGACCATTCAGTTACCCTGGTGTAGAAGGTTTACAATGCTTTACAATGCTGGAATGGATGTTTTTGGGTTTTTTTGTTTTTAACGGCGACAAAATGTGGTTTAAATTATGTTTCAAATACATAAACATATGAATAAGGCATTTAAATAAAGGATGACAAGCTTCAGATGACAGAAAATAAATCAGCAACGATCTCATTAATTATGCTTATGCTCTCATGACCATTTACATACCGCATGTTTCACCAGTTTATCTTGAACTGGCTGTTCCAGTTCATTCAGCATTAGAGCAATTAAGGTAAAAGTTAAATAATATTCAAAAACCAACTTTAACAGCATCTTTTGACAGAGTGCTCCTTTATACCGGTGTGTGTCGGTGTTATTTCAGACTGTGCTGCCAGTCTTTTTCTTCAGTAGGCATTTAGTGGTTAGGTTAGGTCCCCGTGGTTGGCTATTGTTTGGGTGCGCTCTTTATGGGTTTTGTGGTCTGGATTGTCTGTCTAGTCAGTAATTACTCCAGAGAACTGTGGCCCTCACCATCACGATAATAACAAATCACATCAGTGAGGAGTTTCCACTCAGTGCTCCAGATTATGAGGAGAGACAAATAAATAAAATCAACTGGCTCAGTTTTGATTGGTTCCAAAGCTATTTCAATCAAGCAGCTTGATGTCATCACTCCTGACGTTCGAATTGGCATTTTCAAGTTTGGTTTGTGCTTTTTGTCATGGTAGGCACCATTAAAGTGCTTAGTGCTATAGCTTCTTCAAACTTTTACTGTTAAGAAAGAGAGGAGGAAAGGATAGCGCCTTTTGAGGGGGGGAAAAATGTCCCCACCAGGTAATTGGTGTTCCTTTGCTTATTCCCCGACTTTTGTTTTATTTACTTAGTCAATTACAATATAAATATAGAAAAATTGAAAGAATTTGTGCTGAGGAAAAGTGATATTTTCATTCCTCTGCTGGTGTTTGTCTTTGATTTTGCCCACCTCCTGCAGCCCACCTAGAAACCCTGTCAAGGCGGTGACAGAAAGCGAAGGAGGCTTAGTAAACACTTTCTGTGTCTGCTGCTGGTGTGTATTTAGTTTAGAGGGCATGCCAAGAGGCTGTTTTTCCATGGGTCGGGCGTCTGTAAACAAGCAGTACAACGGCAGCCCACTCTTCCACAATCGGAGGTGGCACACTCTGAAGTGTGTATGAAATGTGTGTGTCTGAGTGTTTGTCTTTTTGGGTGTTTTTTTTTTCTTGGGTGGGGGGGACATGGATTCCCTCTTATTCTAGCCTATCTAGAGACAGAGAAAGAGAGAGCGTGAGAGAGAGTTTGTGTGTGTGTGTGCGTGTGTGTGAGGGAGAGAGAGGCAACCCCAAATCCGATGGGCCGCCAATGGGTGATGAATTATTCCCTGTCTGAGTCACAGCATTGGTGTTATCACAGAGCCTGCCACTGCACTGGGATGACAGCAGTGACAGCCCCTAGAAAAGATTTAGCGCTGACAAGTGATACTTCCTCATAATACATCTCCCTGGCCCTCTACCCTGTCCCTGGTTCCTCAGCCTCTCCCTGCACACAGGATGGGCTTTTTTTTTATCCCTCAACTTGTATTTGTTTAAGTGGGCAAGGTGTATATGTGTGTGTGGTTGGGGCTCTTTGCCACCACCGCTGTGGCATAAGTGCATGAGGTAAAGTCGATCACCTTGGAAGGAGGCATAGGCACAAACCCTGAACACTGCTTTGTTGCTGGTACATGTGCTGTAAGGGCAAACACACACATATACACACCCTCCATGTTTGATTCGGTTTGTCACCGAGTTCCATTAGGGGGCTCTCGTGCTTAAGGAATGCCTGTTGTGTTTTTGCATCAACAACAGTACTAAGCCATATTTCCCCACTTGTTTTCTCTTTTTGCTCTCCTCTTTTTCTTCCTTCTTCTTTTTGTCCTTCTTCTTCCTCATCCTCCTCCTCCTCCTCCTGCAGAAAAGGTCACGCATTGCCTACAGTGATGAGGTGCGCAACGAGCTCCTGGGGGATGACGCCAGTTCTTCGGAGAGCCAGGTAAGGTGTTAATCAGGGGCCCAAATGAGACCAGTGTGGGTGGCTGACTGGCCCCCAGGGTGGGGAGGTGGGCCCCATCGTAGCAGCCATCGAGAGCTGAAACCACACCATTGTCACTAAGCCATGCGGAAGTAACACTGTTTAATGCAAAGCTGGGCTAGCAGTGAGCGGGCTCGGGGCATGGGACCGGTGTCTGGACACAGCCAGATTGTGACCAACACACACACGCACACAAACACAAGCAGTGCACCTAAACACAAATACACACTTAAACACAGATTTCAATCCAAAACCCCAGCCTCCCTGCTCCAACCGTCCCACAGCTGTTCTCCAGCCGGGTACGGACTTAGGATCATAATAGATCCTCATGATCAAGACGCACACAAAGACATACACACCCACACAAAAATGAACACACAGCCGCTAAATCTTACTCTCTTGTCTTTTTGTGAACTCCAGTGGTGAACGATGTGTTCCCTTACTGATGACTGAAAGAAATTGAAAAAGTACTCAAAAGTTATTTAGTCACTAAATAATTTGATCTGGTATATCATGTCAAGCTTCAAACAGAAATCTTATTTTTTTAATGGCCCTTTTAATCATTTTATCTGTTAGCTATCAGTGTATTCACAATTGTTTGGGTTTGTTTTTTTGTTTTTTTTTATGTGCTATCAGTCCAGCCTGTTGAATCTGGGGATGTAAACAACATGAGCACATGAGCAATTTTCCTTTAACGTCAGCAATATTTACAAAAGATTTTTTTACACCAGTTTTGAGGGGGGTTTGTATTAAGAAGACATTGCAGTTTTAATTTGCTAAAAATATACCACACTCTTTAAACTTAATTTTAAATAAATTGCTTCCAGTCAAACAGTAATACATCAGCAGCACTGCTCACAGCTGTACTCAGCCACTCTCAACTATGACAAAATGTCTTTTGACTAATTATATATTGCCTTTAGAGTCAGCTGTCTTCTTGCAGAGGTTACTGTGTCTTAACGCGCGCACACACACACACACACACACACACACACACACACACACACACACACACACACACACACACACACACACACACACACGCAAATAAATGCTTTCCACATACTAAAAAGAAGAAAGATGAATACATATGTGTGTTTCACAGCGCTATGCGAGTATATTTAGATGATTCACACCCAGGCAAAGCTAAATAAAGTTGTCTGTTTTTTTTTTTTTCTCGTTTTTTTGAACATTTCCCTATTACCATTTCAATGATGACCCATGAACCGCGCATCTTAGAAACATATGTATCACGAGCCAAGATGTGTAATTGATATGCATATTCTTGGCAAATTAGCGAGACACAAAAGTGGCTCCGACATTTTATGCAGAAGTTAGAAGGAGATTTGCTGTCAGAAATGCCACATTTGAGACTCTGATGGGTCCTATCAAAATCTTGTCAAGGAAAAGCTGAAAATCCAGATCCCATTTCATTTCAAATCTTATTTCCCCTTCATTAAAAATGTATCTGAAATATTTAAAACGAATATTTGTAAATCTGAAATGTATAAATCTGAGAGGAAAATAATAAAGAAAAAGTTTAGGATTAATATTGTGGCAGAGTACTATAAATTTACATTATAGGATTTTTAAAGCTGATGTTGTATTTTAATTAATAAAAATATTCTTGCTTTTATATTATTTAATATAATTGTATTTCCAAGTTAAGATAAAATATGTGGCTTTAATCCATGCATGTACAAATAACAGTAGCAAAGCGTGACATTTACATACATGAACAAATCCAGCCATTATTTTTCGATCCTATTTAATAATAACATAATCATATATATATATTAAAAATCACAAATCCACATATATAAAATAAAATTTAGATTATTTATTAATTTTAAATTAAGAGGAAGACATTTTTAACTTGGGGAATTTAGGTCAAACATGATGCCCTTAAAAAAATGAGCCAAAATATATGATTTATTACTCTTCTTTCATTGTATATTCACAAAATGTATTTGTTGAATAGACTTCTGGGACTTAGAATGTTAAATTTTTTATTTAAAAAACTCTTTAATGAATGGTGATAATGTCTGTTCAACTTTAAAAATTCAAAACTAATCTAAAACTGTCACATACACCCAAGCACACACCTACAAACGCGCGCACACGCACACACCCATACAAAGCCGAAGAAAGAGTTCATCTCGGGGGCAAAAGCAAAGTAAATAGATGATGTACATTTATCCTTTTTCTTCCAGGTGCCGTATTTGCCTTATTTTCATTTAAAAACTTGTGGAGATAATACTTGTCTTGGTCTTGCTGTGAGTGGAGTACTCGCAACTTCAGGGTTTTTTTTTATCTAACGAGACGGCGGTGATAGGAGAGGGGAAAAGATGGTGGGGGCTGGGGCAAGTCGGTCAATTTAATTCCTGACGATCTGAAAGAGGTCAGGATCATTTCATATAGCCCTGGCTGAGCAGATCATTACCAGTCACAAATCTGTTGGTTACATGGCAAGGATTTATAGCTAAGTAAATAGGGAACCGTCATAAGTTCTGAAAATGGCGTGTTGGCCCTGCGATAATGGCTAAAGGACGATTTAATAGAGTTCGGCATTTATTCGTTATCTGTATGCGGACAGAGACTGAATTGGCACTATCACTCATTTTTTTAATAATGTGGTAGGCTACCATTGCACATTTTTTTTCCCTTTCTGTTTCCTCTGCATGCAACACGCGCGCACACACACACACACACACACACTGTCAGCACACACAGACGCCACACACAAAGCAACAAATGCGCACACATTTTTCACACACGAACACTATACGGAATAGTTTCGATTTCAGTCACAGCAGAAGGCTTGGCCACAAGAGATTGTGCTGGTTTGAGCCGGCATGGACCAGATTTTACAGGCTACAAAGGAAGCAGATTACCACTTGTATCGAATTCCGTATTGGATAAAAAAAAAAAAATCTTTTGTTTGGAAAAAAAAAAATTGCTGATTATCATAACAGAAAAATTGCAGCAGTGCAATTTTGAATACTGGCTGGCATCACAAAAACACAAGGAACTACGCTCATGCAGGAGTAATTATACCATTTACAATATTCTGTATTTACTGCTGTATATCTCTCGAGCAACACGAGCATCACTGGCCAGAAAAAAGAATGGATGCCAAAGAAAAAATAAAGCTAAACAGGAAGAAACGAGAAAAACAGCTCACCATGCCCCTCATATAGTTTTAACAAATCCTCCACAAGGACTTGCAATCAGTCAGGCAGCACAAATGAGCTAGAACAAGTTTTGTTTGGTATCCATTGACTGATGGCAGAGCTGTGGTGAGGGATCGCAGGATCTGATGGGGTTTTTTCAAGCCCCAAATAACCACATTCACAGTGTCGTTTTAAACTTTGGCCTCTTCAATAATGCATTCTTAGCGGGAGTTGTTGCTTAAGTTAGAAAAGAGTGTTTCCTCACTAAAGTGCGCCTTGTTGCTGCCGACATTTTCAAGGGTAAGAGCTCTTTATAAAAACATGGAGGTATACTTGTTTACCTCCCACATTACAGATATTGACAATATATTTTTTTTATTTGCACTACTCACTGAAATGTCACAGAAATATACTTATGATAAGCAAAAATGATGCAAGAACTATTTTTGACATGCTTCTAAAATTACAGTGGGATATGCTGTGGCAAATGCAAGATTATAATGTGTGAGTTTCTTTATTTTTCAGTCAGTTTTTGTCGAGCACAGACTCATCCTGAATTCATTATTTATGACAAATTTCTTTGACTGTGTTTACTAGTTTTGTTATAAATACAGGAGAGGGAAATTTAGGGAGTGCAGTATTGTTTGTTGTTGTTGTTGTTTTGAATTTTGGTATAAGATAAAAGCAAATGTTAAGTCATAGTTTTAATTTAAATAGATTTTCCTCCTATATTGTTCACAATGATCCCAAATAAATAGTTTGAGTAATTGTGGCCCCAAGTCTCCTTTTTCAGCTACTACCTTTGTAATAGTGACCAATTAAATATTAGATTAAATTAATTAAAATCACTTTAAAAGGCTTACACATCAAAAATGCGTCCTTCCTCTTTCTCTTCCAAATGTGCTGCATTCCTACGTGAAGCCTTCCTCCTCTGCAACCCTAACTTAAGAACAGGCCAGGGAACCAACCTTTTAATTGTGATTGGGCATAATTAATGGCAAATGGGATTACTGCCCTCCCTTACATGTCTGTTTCATTATCAGAGATGCAAGAATTTCCAGGACAGGGAATAGGAATAGCATTTCTTATTTACTTCACTTTAAATTTGTTATTCTCTTTCATGAAAAATGTATAGCTATGCTAAGATTCATTTTTCATGATCTATGGTTGTCCTCATAATAAGCAGTACTGTATGTATACACAATTGTAGCCTTACATGGCTTTCCATGCATACGCTGAACAATCTGCACCTTTAATGCGATTGATAACAGACATTAAATATTGACAGCTTACCAGCATTGATAAACAGCAATGCAAAATAATGTGCCTCAGCATTTTTATAACTCTGTTCCAAAAGGCACACCGTTTTCTTTTTTTTTGTTCGTTTTGCAGAGAATTGCACAGTGACAGATGAGAAAATTTCGCTCAACATTTAATCTTACTATAAATGTGCAAACCAGATTTTACTCATTCTTTCTTTTCTCTCGCTATATCAATTTCTGTAATGTGACTTCCTTGATAATCTCGGTTGATTCTGCGAGTCGAACGATCCATTCCCTGTGCTTGTTTAATGTGACAGCAGCAGGACTTGATCTTTGTTTGTTCAAAAAAAGTCAGCCCAAGCGGCGTGTTTAGCTCCGTTTAATGTGTTTGTCTTGTGATTTCCAAATGCTAAACATGCAAACAGATAAATCGTCAAGGTTAATTCTCTATCCAGCCATATGACTGTTTCTGCTTTTTTTTAATCTATCTTTCACTTTCTCCATCCTTCTTTTCTTCTCCTTTTTGCTCTCACGATGCAGTTGGTAAAGTTGCGTGAAGAGGTAAGTGCTTTTCTGATCTAAGAATTTAAGTTCTGCTTTCCATATGAAACTACCTATTTGCTCTCCTTTCTTTGTTAGAAAATTAGAACCACTCATTTGGACACTTTCTGGATGTCTGATTGAACAGTTTAGAGGCCGAACCGCAGATAATGAATTTACTTAGGGCCAATCCCTCAAGTTCCCCCTCCTATAAATATCTGGAAGTGAAGATGAGATACTATTTCTGATGCAGTTGTTTAAGGGCAAATATTAGGGAATCAAACTCAGAGTTCCTTCAGTTATTGGGACCAACAACTTTCAAGAACTTGATCAGCTTTTGAGTTTTGATCAGGAATGGCAGCTTGAAACGTTTTACTGTTCTTTAAATATCTCAATATGAGGCCAAACAAGCTGCTTGTGCAGTAAAAAAAACACTGAGGTTATTTTTTAGTGATTTATGTTATGTGTTTAAGAGTGCACATTGTAGGCTAGTATTTGTTTTGTGCTTTTGATTACAAATGAAAGGAAAGAGATGCTTAGTAAGATGTTGGGCCACCACATGCCGCACCTTGGCTTTGATTGCGCAAGTCCCTGGAAATCTCCTGGAGGGAAGGAACGCCATTCTTCCAAAAGATACTCACTCATTCATTTGGTCTTTTGATGATGATGTTGGAGAGGACTAACTAACACATCAATCTAAAATCTGCCAGAGGTGTTAATCTGGGCTGAAGGAATTCTGAAGACTATAGCATATGATTCACATCCTTTTAAAACTCATCAAGCCATCCACTGACCCTTGTTTCCATAGACTGTATGTAAAAGAAGCCTTAAAGTTAAAGTGACAATATTCACCGTGGTATTAAATTGGTTGGATTTAGTACACACATGCCCCCATCTCACTTCCTTCTCTCATACACAGGAAACTTTTATTGTAGTGACCAATTCGATTTTGTACCAGACGATAATCATGTTTAGTTCTTCTGCAAAGTTTGATATTGAAGTACAATGACTTGATTTTGAAGCTGGCCTCAAGTGGCCATTTGAGGAACTGTAGGTTGAAACTTTTAGTAGAAAGGTTGTGGATTATCAGCCTTTATAGCATATCAATGTACAAAACAGCTAAACTATTGTTTTGACTTAGCAGAAAAGAAAAGTTAGCTACAAGGATACAACTTAAAGTTTAGATAACAGGATAATTCAAAGGTCTTTTGTATCTTTGAACAAAATGGCAGAGGAGTGGACAATAATGTGGAGGTTTTAATAGAAATATAGCATCTCAGAAATGGAGGGAGTGTGCTTGAAGAATTTGATCAGTTCTTTATTCCACTCTCTCAGAAATCTTGCTATAGTGCTGACCCCCCCATCTGCTGGAGAAAATTTGGAAACCAAAATGCAAACCACAACATTTTTTTTTTCTGGATTGTCAAGTTATTAAAGGGAACTTGAGAGAGCTACATAGTGCCCTGCAAGATCATTTTAATTGTGAATTCTCCTAGAAACTAAGTTTGTCTGTCTGTATAGATCTGTTTTTATTTTCACAAATTTATATTTATGTTTATTCTTTCTTCCCTCCTTGCCTCCTTTGGTTTCTGCATATCCAAATATATTGTGTATATATAGGATTGCACGTTAATAATAGTAGCAATGATGATGATAAAAAATGAATAAAACGTTAACTGCATGCAGAAACTAGCATCTTTGTTAACTTGTTGTTTAACTCATTAGCTTACCATATTTGAAACTGTATGGTATTGATATATGTAATTATTATAATGATATTTTAAAGAGGTGACTTATCAATAAATACTATATTATTCATAACAATTGTTCAGCTTGGTTAGCAATAGTAGGTGTTAGTATCACTGATGTTAAAATTATTTTAATAGTTTTGTTAATTGTGACACAGATCCTGTAAATAAGTATAATTCTGAGAATAATTCTTATAGATTTCCTTTTGCTTTGGTTTTCTTTTTTATTTGATTCATTTGATATGTAAAGTTCTACTGGGCTGTCTCAAACATCTATCACTGTGCTTGAATCATGTTATTGTTGTGTATGTTGTCTTTATTATTTACTGGAGTATCGATACTTCAGGTTAAATTGAAATGTCTTATAACTGTTTAATTACATGTCGAGCCTTTAGAGTTTGTCTTTTCTTGGACTGCCCAGTAATGCTACTAATGGTAGGTTCAACATCAGCTTACCTTAATTTGAATGTAGTCATTGTCTCATTGTTGATAAAAAGATATTATACACATATTTAGCTTTATATTGTGCATGTATTCTTAAGTCTATATAAATTGTATTTAGCGCTCAAAGAGGCAGGTTCTTTAGTTATTGTAGGTTACGTTATATTGTTGTCCTGCCTTGAACTCGTCTTTGTAGCTATAGTTACAGTATGTTGTTAAATGTGCCTTCGAGTGAGACTTTATTCAAGAGGGATTCTGAAGAAACAGAGTAATTCAGTTCCTATCAAAGCATCTCCATTCACACCTATCCATAATTTAAAGTGCCAGCTTGGCCCAGATGCCATGTTATTGTGCTTTTTTCCCTTTTATTTAGCTTTACTTTTGTTTCCCCTTCTTCTACCGACTTTTTTCAGCATTTCCTCTTAGCCTGAGGGTCAGAAGACATCTTGAGTTACCTCACCTGTCTACCCTATTTGGAATGGTCCAGTCTGTGTAATCAGGCTTGAATCTTTGCCCTCGTCGCCATTGCAGTCTTTTACCCTTTTGCTTTTCCTGCATTTGAATCAAAGGCTGGCGCAGCTTATACACACTTAAGCCTTGCTTTTAAAAAACTGCACTTTTTTTCTTCAGCTGAAAAACATGTTTAAATATTTAGCACCCATATTCACAGCTGTTTGACACTTGTAATTCCTCGTCTTACAAGTCCCAAACAAACGGCAGAGAAGATCACACAGTCAGTCTGAATCACAGCTGTCATCATTATTCACTTTGACTCTCCCCCACCCTTATTGAAATAATAAGGAAATCATCTGAACTTTGGAAAATGGTGATAGTAACCGCCTGTGTTTGATATTGAAAGAAGGCAGGAGAAGGAAAGAAGAGGGGAGAGATTTCTTTTGAGCTACAGCTGCATTGTTCTGGGGCTCCCTGTTAATAACTTACAACTGAAGAGTGTTTCTTGACGCAAAAAAGCACAACAGAAAAACACCATTTTTGTGGTTCCTAAGAAGATCTTTGTTCAAAAATGTAGGTGTCAGATGAAAAGGCATACATACATAGGTAGGAATGGTGGTGGTGGTGGTGGCGGCGGGGTGCACTGGTGCACTCTCAGATGCACAATATTTATCATATATTATATTTTAATCTTTTGCTAGAAGGCTCCATGAGAGGATCAGGTATGATTTGTGCTCTGTGCATGTCTTTGCCTTGTTCTGAAGGTTTTTACAGTGGTTATATGAGAACCGCAAGGGTCAAGTCTTGAATTGGGACAGTGTAGCACACCAGCAGCAACTTTGCATTTCTCTCAGTAAAAATTGCTGACAAGGATTGCTTGCTTGCTGCAGAATAAAAACAAAGGGTTGAAAACCTGAACAATTTCACTATTTTTGGTCCTGCAACATTGGAGCAATATTGCATGACTGTGAGAGATACTGCATTGTAATTTGTATCTCTTTATGTATAATCTCTTTATCTGTGTTGACTGACTGTGGCAATGCAGTGAACGATCTTTAGTTTAATTTGTACACGTTCCTTTTCATTATTTTCCCTGGTATCATCTAGTGTCCATGGCTGGATTGTTCCATTATTAGGGCTATCATAGTCTGCCATTACTGGATTCTTAGTGGCTGAACTTTAACCCTTTCCTTCAGGTTCTGTCACTGTGAAACTCAGGATGCATTATTCTAATGATCACACACACACACATGTATACTACCACTGCCACCACTACCAACCCCCCCAGTGCCCCCCCTCCCTCCCCTCGCCTCCACCTCACACACCCAACCCTCCCCCCGGGCCTAAAAGAAGACAGAACGAGGGAGAGAAGAGACACAGAGAGAGAGAGAAATTCAGGAGGATAAAGCTTTGAAGTGGCTTTCCATCGCAGCGAGTCTGCCGGCCGTCTCCCCGAGACGTGTCACCTTTGCCGAGAGGGAATAGGAAAATCACGTTTCGAATGGTAATGATAACATACTAATCACTTGAGCTCTTTGAAGAACCCAGGGAGTGCGCTACTCTGTCAGTATCCCTGGCTGCCTCATGCTCCCAGGCACACACAGGCACTGCAGCCGTGGTCTAGGTGTATTAGCTTAAGCGTTGCATGTCAGTGCGTCCCCTGCATCGCAGCTGATCCATAGGGGCTCATTATAGCCCAAGCTTGGTATCCGTTTTCTCCCACATGTATACTGACACCATATCTGTTGGTGCCACTACCACTTCCACGCCACCTCCAAACCCCTTCTACCACAACCTTTACCAAAACCACACCACACCTTGCATCCAGCGCCGCGTGCCGTCTACTTATCAGTTTCCTACCGCAAGACCATTTTATCACTCAACCACCCAACCCGTTCTCCTATCGCGCCATCCCTCCCCTGCCCTCCCTTTAACTATTAAAAAGTATCTCTGCAATTTTAAATGACATCTGTCAGCGGCACAAAGAAAAAGGAAACGAGGGAAAGAAAAGAGTTCAGAGGGAGTTTTCTCCTCCCTGCTCTTTTCCCATCCCTCTTGTTGTCAAAGTTTGAAAAGTGTGTCGTTGACTTTTTTTTTTCTTCCCCTCCACATTTTTCATTTCCTCTGAGTGATTAGCTGGTACACATTTTGACAGCCAAACCAAAACTAGAGATTTCACTTCTTTCCCTGTCCCCTTCACTCATGTGATGGGCGTGAAACCCTTGTCAGATGGGCGGCTGTCATTCATTGGGTTGTTTTCCTGTGTCAGATGTGTTAAATCTGATCAGTTTCTTAAGGTTGCGCATTAGAAAAGCCGTCACAACCAACAGCATTCAAGTAAACATTTAAGTCTTCCATGTTTATGCTGTTTGATTGCAGTGTGGGTTTAATGAAAGCTCGTTCTTATGTTGGTTTTGCACATGAAGTGTCTCAGTTCAGTGGATGATGAGGGGTTGTTTTTAGTATGTATGTAAGTGCATCTTTATATGTTATAGGTGGCTGGTCACTTTGGACTCAGCAGACATTTTGTATGTAAACAAATCCATAAGGTTAATAATTTTTAGAGCTTGGCAGTTCAGTTTGTAAGGCCACTACAACAGGCTTTAAAAGGCAGCTCACAACAGTCACCAGTTACAGACTTTTTAACTAACTTTATCAAAGTTTAATTAACTGTTTTAGCCTTTCATAGAAAGCTTTGAATGAGAGTCTAAAAAAACTGTAAATTTCGGCATTTTAAAACTACCACTATTTTAACTCCACCAAAGAAAGTGAGAGCCCCATAGTGGACGTCCAGTCAACGGATGAGCTCTTTTCTTGTCTTGCTTGTTATATAGGAGCTGTTTAGGAAGAGAAGAGGCCAAAATCACTGGTTTGCTTGGTATCCTAGGAACTGCTATCAGTAGTTTGTACTCGTATACACGTGATATTTACAGCCTTAGCTTAGACCTTGATACTCACAAACACCCTCTTTGGAAAATAAAAAATCACATCGCAGTCTTAATAATTTATGAAACCCATCTTTTCTTGCTATGCTAGAGGTTGTGACTAGAGGTTCCTCCAGTTGGAAAACATTAGCTGGACCCGGTTTTGTTTTACCTGGACAGCTCTTTAAATAAATTTGTATTTCATCTTAAGGCAAGGAGCTAAAACAAATTAACTGTCCTGGGTTGTGAAACAATATGAGGAGGCAGCAAAGCTCCAAGTAGTGCCGCTTTTTATGTCCAAGATGAGGCAGCAGCCTTTTTTACATGCATTTGCTTGATATTCCATCAGGACACAACACATTGTCATCCATGAAGGTTATTGCCAATATGGTTGTATTATGTTGTCGCTGTGGATGTGGTCTGTCTGCTTAGGTGACAGGGTTGATGTGTTTCTTTGAAATGGGTCCCAGCCCTCTCAATCAATTTTTATTTTGTGTTTGTTTCTCCAGCTTGAGTTCTTTTTTTTTTTCCTATTTATTGCAGAGAGCACATCTGTTGGACAACACAGAGAAGCTGGAAAGGTCATCACGGAGACTGGAGGCCGGCTACCAGATAGCAGTAGAAACTGGTACGTATTCTGTTATGGATTGGAAAAGGAGTGGGGCGGTGTTGGGTGGGGGGGTTCAAGATAGTGCTGAGGATGAGTGAGCGACAGCAAATTGTCTTGCTCATATGCGAGGTGGGTGGATGTGTGTGTGTGTCTGTGTGCGTGTGTTTTTGGAGGGTGGAAGGAGGGGAGTCGGTGGGGGAAAAAAACCTCTTTCCTTGACGCCTGATGACATTTTCGGGAGCACATCAAAGGTGAGCCAGGGAGGGAGTGAGAGAAGTGTACAGGCGACAGATCGGGCGCTGCTTCTCCTTGCTCTGCTCCTGAAGAAAATTCAAGCATCACTATGGCTCAGTGTGTATGTGTTTGTGTGTGTGTGTTATGTATGCATGTGCATTTGGTGGGTGGTGCTGTGCTTTTTCTTTTTTTTTTTTTTTCCTCCACAAACAGATAGGGGGTCTATGAAAATAAACAATGTCAGCATTCCTCCTGAAGTTCTTAATTCAGGAGCGTACAAGAAAGAAAATAAAAACATATCACTTTCTAAATAAATCCTCTTAAAAACACACAAACCTTTTTTTTTTCCTCATTATCAAGGATGGTTTTAATCTTAAAATAGGAAAAAATCTCATTGGGATCTTAAATAGATTTAACCAGTTAGCATATTTCTTTTTTCCCCCCCCCTCCCTGTCTTCCTTCCTGACAGTCACCACATTATTGAGGCGCAGTGTATTCCTCGGAGATATATCAAAGCTCATTCTTGAAGTATCAACCAGCTTTCTGTGGCTTCCGTTGTAGTTTTGAAAAAGTTTGTCAATTTACACTATAATCGCGGGGCGGCTGGTGTGCGCGACATCGACAGATTTAATAATTCAAGTCAAGGCAGGTTTGCACGGAGACCACTGGCTTTTGATGTTCCCTGTAACTTGCATTCACAAATTCCTAAATACAATCTGCATTCTCTGCCTAAAAATGTTGATTCAAATTTCCGAGATGATTCTGACGTTATTAGAGTTTCTCGATAGTGTCGAATTCTGCAACAGCCGGCGGATTTTTGTTCCGCCCTGCCGCAGCTTTCACAGTGACTCGTTTTTATGTTTTGCCTCACAGCTTGGTTGTTGGTGAAGAAGTGTATGGTGACTTAGCAGTGTTGAGCACCTCCTGTGTCCAGCGGTTTCTCCCGCTGTAGTCAGCCACATGCCCCTTGACCCTGTGTCACCAGTGGCTGTCTCATCCACTGTGCGTGCAGCTAGCTAAGAACAATGCCCGTTTATCCTGCCTCGGTCCCACACACGTGGCTCGGTCCACACCAGCTGTGGGGTATGTTTGTGGTTTGGTGGGGAAGCTTCGCCCCGTGTCTTTAATCCATGACCCCTTCCTTTACTCTGCTGTCGATACCAGCCCTCCGCTCAGATGCACAACCTGAAATGGCGATGTCTCCAGGTCAGCTAGAGAATACATCTAAATAAGGAACGTAGATCCACGTGGCATATGTAGCTCTCTACCAGACTAATCTGCCAAGCTCTCAAATTTAATAAAAAGTGTTGGCATGAACATTAGGAAGCCAGATTTATCTACTCGGTTAATACAGTTTGACAGAGTTCACCATCTGATCCAAAGTTCTTTTATTTCTTTTTTTCTTTTGAATTGTTCGCCCGTTTCAAATGATATATTTTCTCTTGTTGTCCTACTGTGATGCATTACAACGCTTCCCAGACATCTTCATATTATCTTGCACTATTTAGTCCATACTCCTGCCAGATTAGTGAGTCACACAGTACACTAAGGAAACTGGATTTGTGTTGAACTTGGTTACTTTTACAGCCCACCAAAGATTTCGTTTATTGTTGTTTGTTCTTTTTTCACATCATCAAGTACAAAACAAAATAAATATCCAAGTCCTGCAAGTACTAGGCTTTATTCATGAGCGTTATGAAATGCCATTGGCAGTTGTTGTGGAATAAGCTTTGTGTTTTCAAATGCAGGTGCGGCATCCATGGATATTTAACAAGAATAATTAGAGCATTAAGTGTTTCTCCAATCAGACATTCTCTAGTCATACTGTAAATGCTACTCTTGCCACACATCTCAACTCTTCTTAGACATCTAAGCCCTACTTTTTTACCAAGAGCAGTTTAGCATCGTTATTTTGCAGTAATTCAAAGTTGCATTCTCCATCCACAATGACACAGTAGCCCTTAAGAACTACAATTGACCAATGGGGGAAGTGGAACTAAAAGACATTATATTTCAAAGAGATAGATCCTGAACAAAGAAATGGCGTAGAAACTCTTTGCCCCCTTTTCTCTTCACCGCCGACAATATCTCTCTTAATGACCAGGAACAAAAAAAAACAGGATGCTTCTAGGTCACATTTAAGGAGAAAAAAGAAGACTCTTAGTTCTAAGAAAAGATGAATCTTGACACAGTATCATTTTATCATAGATATTTTAGTTTTTTCTTCTTCTATTCTCAGTGTCTCTAGTGTATTTTGTGAAACAAAGGCTTGCCAAAAGCAGTGAGAGCCCTCAGAGGGATATAGAGGAGACTCTTTGGGCATGCAGAGCTATTTACCACACGCACCCTCAAGAAACAGGGTTCTCTGTTTGTCTCATAAATAAAGTATAGAACTTCATTAGTGAAGAGCACTGACTTGAAAGCCCAGGCATAGAGACATGCAGACATGGAGGCTAGCCCAGTTAAAGAGGGCAGTAAATAAAAAGGGAGGGCATGCAGTTAGCCAATTTAAAGACATTTGAGTCAGGGGCATTTGAAATGCCCAAACGTGGAGGCTTGTCAAATTTTGGAGATGTTGTTAAATCAAAGACATGCTGGATTTTAGTCCTTCCCGCCAAAGCTGAAGATATTTTGAATGATTCATGATGCTTGTTTAAGAATGAAAATAGCATGTTGTGCAACATATCCATGTTGCCTTACCTTTCTATTCATTAAAGGTTAGAGACTGATTAGCAGTTTCTGAAAAGATATGACTCTATAAAACATATATATGTATATTTAAAAATACATTCCGCTTTACATAGTAAAATTTTAACTCTTAATTTAAAAGCTGAAATATTAATTAGTGTTATCTCAGCAATTAAAATTATTTGATGGCGCTTTATTGCACTTTTGTGAGGATGTAAATAGTTTAAGGTTGAAATGTAGCCTTGTCATAGCAGAATTCATTTTGTTAGCATGTTTGTGTGTTGCAAAGGACCGCTAAGGCGAGCGATCTAGCGTAATTCTAAAGGTAATTTTATAATAGATACAAGTTTACTGTAAAAACAAACCAGAGGCAGTATTTAAAGTGTCCAGTTCAGTAAATCACGGATTAAATATTAAGGAAACTTACTTTGAAAATTCATCCCCCCCTTATGCTTTTCACAAATACTTTAGCAATGCCAACAAAATGAGCTGCTGAAACAAAGACGAGCACAGACAAAAGCATTGCTGCTCTGCATTTTAAAGGTGGCCAGCAAGAGGCTGAGACACTTCTTCTTAGGTGAGTGTTCTTGGTGTTAGGAGCCTGTAATCAATCCTGCAAATGAAAACAGCTCATTAGGGATTGATTTCAGCCCCGTTTAGATAAGCAGAGAGGGTTGGGGTACGGCCCCCAGGGGCCCCAGCCTAGCCCAAAGTTCACGCCATGCCAGGTAGAGAGCAGCACTGCAGGCTATCAACTTTATTAGGATGGAGATAAGCTGATTAGACCTTGTCAATCAAAGGTGCCAGTGACTCAATCATGATCCAGGGGATTTTTCTTTCTTTCTCTCCCTTTTTGTCTCGCTTCCCACTCTCACACGCTCCCTCTCTTTTTTGTGATAAATCATTGAAGCGACCAACAAAGTGGCAGCCATCGCTGGGCTAAGCTAAGCAGCCCTGCAGTTGTCACCAAGGCAGACGTGTGAGGACCCTGTGATGATGTGACGACTATATTAAAGAGTACATCAATTTGTTTTAGAGCAGTTTGATTTTCAACTGCAGTGGTATTAAAAGAGGGGTGGGGGGGCAAAAGAGGGGAGGGTGAGCACGTCGGCGTCATCGAACAGGATTCCAGTGGCAGAGCAAGGGGTGCTGGGACAGCGAGAAATAAATAGATAAATGACGGAGTGACGAGAAATAAATAAATATGTTTTTGTAAACATTAAAAAAAAATCTTCATGGCTCTCGTTTGAAGCAGAGTGTGGCTTTGAGTCTTGCTGAGAGTCCATGGGTGCTGGAGTGGCCCAGTAACACAACACACATTTGTCCCGACTCTCTATCTCTCCCTCTCCATCTTCGTCTCTTTCTCTGTGTCTCTCCCGCTCGCTTTATTTCTCCCCGTTCCCTGTAAAGATCAGACTCGATGATTCTTTTGGTGCTGGGCCACCAAAGCGTCGCCTCAAATCCATAAGCAAACACTTAACAAATGACTTAGCCGGTTACGTTTATGAACACCAACTTTTATATTAAACAGAGGCTGTTGTTCTCCCTCAATACATTTTATTCAATTCTTTAACATTCAAAACGTGCTGTTAATGTAGAATATTTTATTACATTTTTACTGATTTACACAAATAAAAATCCTACAAATAAATAGGTAATTAATCAGTATTTAAGTGGAATTAGTATTTTTGGAAATTGACAATTATTTTACAATTTTAATACATTTAAAGAGATTATAGTTTGAAAATTAGGTTTGTTTGTTTTGCAAATGCAACCCAATTTTATACTTGAATTTTTTTGTATTAGTAAGTACTTTAATGATTTTTATATATATTTTTTATAAAGCATAGTATATACACACATTAAATGCAATGTAAATCTTTTTCTTATTAGCATGTTGCTGAATCTTTTCTCACTTCTTATTTTAGTTTATTCTCTCTGTTCTGCAATGTAGTTTTAATATTTTAAGCATCTCTTTTTCATTTCTCTTTTTAAAAGGACACTTTGCTAAAGTGGATTTCCTTGAGGTATAGCATAGTAGATCACTTTTTTTGTAGGCCGATACAATCGGCATGTTGTATTGTGTTCAAAAAGAATATGAAGTTATCTGATAATTGTTTGATTAATAAAGCCGAGAGCCAGGACTTAAATATTTCACAGCTTGAATTTTCAGCTAAAGAGAAAGGAGGTCTTTTTAAAGAAATGTGCTTTAAAGCGAAAAACGTTTTTCTATAGCTATTTAAAAAGAAAACAGTCATTAAAAAAAACACTGCCAAAATTTAACTTGAAACCATATTTCCTAAATATATATGCTTCAACGCATAACATCTCGCTCTCAGAAAATCTAGCCGTGGGTGAGCTGTTTATCGGTAAACCCCCGGTGGATGAAAGGCGTAGCAATAATGATTTTTTCTCTCCTAATCGGACCTTGTCAGCAAGGCGTCTTATCGTGGAGAGGAAAATGACACCGATCCTATCGAAGAGCCTGGAGTCCGAATCGGCGGCGTGTGTCCCCCCCAATCATGGCCGGCCGTGGCCCAGTCATATCTAGCGCCGCCACAAACGGCGAGCGACGCTTTTTTATGTGGACTTCAAAAACGTCGCGAGTCATTAAAATTGCACCCACGTTTGGCAGCGGGGATCAGCCGCTCTGGAGCGAAAATGGGATGTGGGAAGAGGAGACTCACTAAATGTGTTAATTCCATCCTCACATGTTTACGGCTTAATTTTAATCTGTTTGAGGGAGGAGGAGGGGTGGAGGGACGATTGGAAATGGGGGGCGGGAGGGGCAATGAGAAAGCCTAGCACTGCAATAAATCGCCATTATCTTTGACACCCTAGGACTCAGCTGTTCCAGGGATTTAGGGGTCCACTGGCAACAGTGTATATATATATCGTAGGGCATGAAAACACTGTTTACGCTTGAACTGCGGTAGCTAAGGTGCAATCACCAGTTTCAGGCTGCCCAGACAAAAGGCCTTACGTTCACAATGGCCAGCTAGCATACGGACCCTCAATGGAAGAGCTGAACCAACAGACTCAAGTATGTGTTTGTGTGCGCGCGCCTGTTTTCCTGAACGTGCGTGGGCAAGTCTCTGTTTCCCTGTGTATCGACAGGTGTTACTGCAAACATCCAAATATTAGTTCGAGCTTTTGTGGGACTACAAAAATGGAAATAAGTGACATGTTTTTGCAAAGTTAAATGAACCTTCTCCAAAAATAGATCAAGAATTCTTGAACGAACAAAGATTGTTCCGTTAAGCTTACCGTCCACCAGCTACTACAGCTGCTCCTCGCCTCCTTGTGTTCCTCCATTAGGTCTCCACAGAGTGTGAGCTAGCATTAATAAAATTATGAGAAAATCTAATAATTAGACCTTTAGTCAGTTATTAGCTTCAACAAGGCTCTCAACATAATGAGACTCTTGGAAGTAATGATCTGACTAGAGAGCTCATTGGAGCTTTCCTGCTAAGTGTAAAAAATAAATAAATAAAAAAAATAGAGCGACAGACAACATTTTTAAGAGAAATGTTGGTTTTAAACACATTTAAACATTTAAGCTAGGCCCTAAAACTTAATCACTAGCGTTATACACATTTAGCGACTTTATGATGGATATGAGATGAGATTGACCAAGCAACATTGACTCAAATCTTTTATTAGCTAAAGATTAAACCAGCACAGTGATTGCAACTGAACACAGGCAGCCCAACTGCTTGATTAGCATTCCTCAATAGCAAACCATGAGTCCCCAATGTCCCCAACTACGGCAAATAGCATTTTTTTTTGTGTGCGTTTTACTAGTCTATTTAATCAGAAAACACAATTTCATTAAAGAACAATGTCCTTGAGACGATGAAAATTAAGTCATTTTGGGACACTTTGTAAATTGGTCTAGATTCCTGATCAAACCCCATCCAAATCATTTATTGATATAATCTTATCCTTATCTCAAGATACAAAACACCCTCCAAATGCTAGATTGTGGTAAGACACTATATCTTAAAAGAGACCATCGTCCCAACCTTAAATCAGTTTTTTTTCCTTCTATTTTTAGGTTATAATAACTAAAAAGATACCCCCTGCCTTCTCGCATGCAGAAGAAAAAAGTGTAGCATTGACCTCTGGCTGACACAGAGAAAACTGAGGGAGGGTGGTGGGGGTGAGATGGAGAAAAAGAAAGCAGAAAGAGCGACGGAGAGGAGAGAGCTAAGACAACAACTGTGAAGAGCCGCATAGGGTTAAAGAAAAACTGTTTCAGAAGGAAATGGGAGACAAAAGCGCGGACTCGGAGCCCCCATGGGTGCTTTAAAGAGCCGCTACATCTGAGGTGCTGAAATATTAAAAACAGAAAAGGAGAAAAAAAACTGAAATAAAGTAAAGGAGAGGGAATGAGAGGGAATTGTGCTATTTTGTCAACTGAGGACCTTTTAACAGAAAAATTAATTGAGTGATGAGAATGACGCAGTGAATGACAAGATGATTGATGACATTTAAAACCCGAAAACGGAGTAAAAAAAGAAAAGAGATTAGACATTTATCAGAGTGAGTGGATAGGTTGCTGTATAGAAGCAAGAAATAGAAATAATGGAAAGGAGATTACAAAGATCCATAAAATATTTGAATGTTTTTTACTTGTTTACCGGGTGTTTTGGTTGGTTTGTTTGTTTGTTTGTTTGTTTTTTAAATCCTCTTGCTTCTCTTTGACCAGTAAACCTCCCTTACACATGTTCTCATTGACAGTGCACTAAAGTGACAACCATTCCTTTTATTTATTTTTATATATATATATATATATATATATATATATATATATATATTATATTTAAAAAAGAAAGGCAAGAGGCATTATACTACAAAGCAGTGTTTCTTCACAGTGAGTCTTCTGTCAAGCTGGCAGACATAAATGGGCAATTTTTTGATGCAGATTCAGCAGTGTTTTAAGGGTGAAAATTAAGGGGAAGATGGTGCCGTTACCATAACATTTCCCTTATGCTTTCCACATAGTTATACAATAAAATCTGACGAATTGATCCATGCACCTCTGATGGGTCCCTTGCAATATTCTGTTTGGGTCTTAAAACAATCGCAAAGCATTTAAGACATTACTTCTTAATAATTGATTAAACCTTTTAATCATTTGAATTCACATGACAACATACAAATGGTTAAAAATCCTATTAGCAGCTTTAAAGCCTGACATGTATATGTGTAAGCCATGCATGACTGCCAGCCAGTAAAACATTTTCAGAGCAGGAAGAATAATAAATAATGATACAAGATTGTAATTTAGGTTTCAGACATGAAATTGAAAAAGTAAGCAGACGATAATGTAGAGTATAATAATGTAAGTATTTTGCTATCATTTATTTGCTGCATAATTGATATTATTTTTAGGCCTTTGTCTAAATTTTCTAATTAAAAACACTTATACATTAAATTAATTAATACATATAAATAAGCCTTGCATAATTGTATTAAATGTAGAATACGTTTAATTTAAACATATTATGGTACCTTCTTCTACCTTATTCCATCACTTTTACCCTTACTACCCACTTTTTTTTTCTATAAATGTTTTTGTTTGTTTTTACAATGCTGCCAAATTTAATACAAATTTTGGGAAGACTTTTGTCAATTTTGTCAATTCATTTACATAAGTGTATTTATTTTTCCCCCTTGAAAACAGTCTCACACCACAGTTTGATATATAGACTTAAGAATAAATAAATTATTAATAGTTATATTCATTACTGCTGTCCTTTTCATATTACTTTCACACAGATACAGAATTGATAGACTTTAACACTGTTACTCTCAGTGATGACACCAATAACAACAGTCATAATATTTTAATATAGCAAGTGTCCATATATTATAGGGTCATAAAATGACTGTTACTGTGTAATGTTTATTAGAATTTTAGAAGTTTTTTTTTTTTCCATGTGAGGAAGTCTAAAGAAACATCCGGACAACACTGACTTCTTTTAGCTTTAAATGGTGTAGCTGGTGCTTTGTTGTTAGTCAGTGATGACTGCACTGTGTCACTTCTCGTATAGTCACACAGATGTTTTTTTTTATGTAGCCCACATGAAGACCCTGTGGTGTCATGTCTAGAATAGATACAATGTGCAATAGAATAAGCAATACCCATGCTATTAGATTTAAATTACTTGGTCTTTCTTAAAAAAGTATGACTGATTTTGATCTTTGAGACAGTAAAGTGGTGGCTCTAGCCTTAAGGAAACATTTTGATCTTTTGTTAGAAAACCATATGGACCTAAATGCCGTCATTAGCTTGTTATTAATGTGCATCTACTATAAACATTCCTGGCGCCCCCCCCTCACACATCCAGTCCCCACCCTGCAAGGCACACAATTATACTGTACAAACAGAGTGGCGCATATTAGCCATCGCCGTCTGTCCTTGTTCCTTTTTCGCTCAATGGTTGCCACAAGAATCACACCTCCCCTCCTCTGTCAAAGGAGCTTCCTCCTTGGCTGTCCTGTGCCCATCAGACAGGGTGCCCGGCCGTTTAAGACACCCAGGGAACATGAAACGGAGCCGGGCTGAGATGTCAGCTGGTTGCCCCATCTGCCAGTCAGTGGGTTGGTAAAGCTTTTGTCCTGGGGGGTAACCTTAGGAGTGCAGTGTGTGCAGATAAAGTGTGTTTGTGTGTGCGTGCATGTGCATTTTGCTGAGGGACGTCAGACTCAGCATCACAGTTTTGAGCAAAGCGAGCCACATACAACATGGTGACCTTGTCCTTTTAATTTATATGCGAGATGACATTTCCACCAAAATTGACCAAATTTAAAAAAATAAAAAATCTGATCTCACATCAGGGAAAATTAGCTGCTGTGTTTACTGGTGAGGATTTTTTTTTTTTTTTAAATGAAGGCATTTCAGGGGAATAAAATGTGCAGGTCTCACACAGTTGTCCAGGATCCTCAGCTGGATTGAAGTTAATTGGTCTCATTTCAGATCTGCTCACTTCTTATGGACCACAGTTGGTGGAGGAGTCGACAGAACTTTAAATTGCCTGAAACTTGTCTCTATTCTTTTCCTGTTCCCCTGCTAAATAACCTAACCTTGACAGTACAAACAGTTTGACTCTCATATAAATGAACCAAGGTACTGAGTGAACGCTGGCCGGCTGGTTGAATCGAAGCACATTTCCACTCATGCATTCTATCGTTTGGTAGATAGGCCGCGCCCTTGAGCTGCTTTAGGAGGCAGGCACTGCTTGTTTTCACTCTAAGAAGGTGCTGAAAGGGGGCCTCTGTGTATGCACGAATGCACGCACATAATCCTTTGGACGGTTCTACGTGAGCCCAAGAGTTCCTAAAAAGAAAATGTATGCAGACAGCATGAACTTATTTATTTACCACTGGCTTATGCTTTTGTAGTTTTGCCTGTCAAGGATATCAGCACAAGTTAATATGTGCGCTTTTGTGTGTGCGTGTGAGTCTGCGTGTGTGTGTGTGTGTCTTTGCACCTCAGTTGTTTCACTCTCAGATAAAATCTGATTTATAACAACAAAGCCACCCTGTAATAATTTTCAGTCAACTTTGACTGTTGACTGCCACGTAGAAAGCTTCGCTTAAGTGGTCTACATATTCCCCACGTTCACATCAGTCAGTCTCACCACATGATGTATGTAGTGGTAGTCCTGAAGGGCTTATGCATGCACAGCTCTGCACCGGCAAGTCCTCCCTGAGCACATCTATGATCTTGGGTTGTTCAATCATCAATCAAGGCCAACTGCAGCGTACTGTACTGTCGCCCATCTTTTAAAGCGCAGTTGTGAAGGACTGGCTAAGATGGCCTAAGGGACACCTTCCTTGGTCAGGCCCATCTTAGGTTTGATGTGATTATGTGCGTGGTTATGACTACACAGAACAGACTTGACACATCGATGTAGACTTTTTAAAAATGTTTGGTGAATACTATCTGACAGGAGGGAAGTGCTTACTGGTATTTTTGTATTTGAATTTTTGGCTGTACTTTCTCCAGACATTTTTTTATTAATTTTCTTGTCATTTTGTTGCTATGATTCCCCATTAGCTTTCAGCTATTATAGAAAATAGACTAAGGTTCATCTCAAAACGGAGAAACTTAAGTTTTTATCGATCGTATTTTTTTTTATTTTAGTTTTACATTTCTTTTGTAGGTTTTTGTGGTCACATCTTTCATGCTTTAGGCCATTTTTTAAAATAACTCTTAGCTCATTACTAAGGCAAATGTCTTGTGAGATAAATAAACATGCATCGAGCAACTATAAAATTCACTAAATCAAGAAAACCTGGAAAAAAATTTTGCCTAAATTTTAGACGGTATGGGCAGAGAGAGCAGACAAAGAAGGCAGTGCAGTGAAAACACTGCCAGAAAATCAAAAAGAAATATACAGTACATTCACTTTCTCCACAAAGCTACTCTGAATTCATTATATTATCCAGAATGGACATTCAGAACCATATGATATTGCAGTGATAGAGTTGCTTGCCAATTTTCCTGTGTGCTTGAAGTGAGGTATTGTGCTATTTTAATGAGCTGTTTAGACTAGTGGACGGTTGCATTTGGGTTTTAACAACCGGCTCAATGAATAATTGTTATTGCCTCTTAAAGGCCAGATGTATGGAATTCATGCAAATATAGAGCAAAGGGAAAATAAGTGTGTGTGTGTGAGTGTATGTGTGTGTGTGTGTGAGTGAGGGTGTCTTGGAATAATTGTTTTCCAGATGTCCTTCTTTCATGTAAACCACACACGTGCTCGTGCACACGCACACACTTAAAGGACTGAACAGATGATGGTGATGATGATTAAGCTCTTAAGCATATGGAGATATTGTCTTTTAGTGTGTGTGTGTGTGTGTGTGTGTCTGAGACTTTTTTTTTTGAACATTTCTGTTCCCTCAGTCTTCCGTGACAGGTTCACCCATCTCTCCTGGGGAGACTTTCACTCCCAATTTAGACACAACCGTCATCAAGTGACAGCAATGGCTCCGGCACCCTACCTTTGCAATGTGACTACAGTTAACTTAACAAGTCTCGATATGTGAGCTCCATCTTTGATGTAATTGATTTGAGTAGTCTGAGCATCTTTCTTGCCAGGAAGTTGAGATTTTTGGTGGATCTGTCAAGATGATCTTTGGAGGAATGCAGGTCACTTCTCTTACAGTTTTAAAAAAGTTATTATCTTTTATCATGTTGCATGTTTTGTATGCCTCCCTTGCTGCTCTAGATGTCAGATGTATGGTGCATCCTATCTGTAAACTCATCAGGAAGAACACGTGTGGCCACACTGTACTCAGGTCTCTACTCCGTATTGCAGTCCATCTGTCCAGTCCTGCTTGTTTTACAGTGATCATAAATATCAACAGCAGAAAAGAAATCAAAGATCCCTCTGATATAAAGCTGTTTAGAAGGTGGTCATTTTACAAGCGAATTGTGTATTGTTTCAATATGTTTTAAAGTTTACATTGGACCTTTCGTGGGCCGTGCTGTAGTGTGAGTGTGGACACTTTTGTTGGGTTTTTTTCCCCCCGCTGATGAGATTCAAGTACAGTGTATCTATTGTTTGTTCTTGTCTTTGATGTTTCTCCTGCCTCTGCAACACCTTACGCTTGGATGTTGCATCTGTTTTATAAAAAAGGAAATGAATATCCACTTTTGCTTAAGTAAAACTAACTTAAAAGTGAAATGTACTAAACAAAAGAAGTACATTAAACTAGTTTATATATTATGAAATAATAATTTAAATAGTACACTTATGACATTTGATGAATAAAATTGAATTTGTTTCATATGGTTCATCTGAAATTCCCTGAAGACCTTTTAATCGTCTACCTGATGTTGTTACGCGGTCAGCCGTGCTCGCCTTTTAAAAGTGTTCAAATTTCAGTGAACGCAGAGTACACAAGTGTCTTAAACTGTGTGCATTTCATCACATTGGTGTGATTGTGTGTCTGTGTCTGTATATTTGTGTGGGTTGAAGTTGTGTTGAGTGACAAGGGCATGCGTCTTGAGCCACCTGGATTTATTTGGGCCAAACAAGAGGGGCCCGTGTCTGTCTGGGCCCCTCTTCTGTCCGCACGGGGGCCTCAGAGCCATGAACAGAAGGTACCTCCTCACATCTCACACCTGAGCTCTTCCCAGGCTGGGACCAACCTCTCTTTCTATCTCTCTCCCTCCATCCACACAGGCTTGTTTCTCTCTTTCTTTCACTACCCTCTGTGTCCTCTCCACTCCTCTCCCAGGCCATGGCCTGGCCTACTTTTACCTCTCCCACTCTGTACTCTTTGATCTCAACTGTGTTGGCACTTTCCATAGATCATGTGCATGTTTGAAAATGGCCCATTTGCTCAATCCTCAGTCTGTTTATGAATATACATTTCACAAACATTAACATGTAGTTAATAGTCTACAAAGAGAAGGATTCTTTCTCATGTATTAGCTGTGCTTATCGCAGTAAGTGATGCTAAGGTTTGCAGTAAAATCCACTTTTCTGTTTGCTTGATGCGCTCCTTTCTTTTCCAGACATTGAAAGTTTGTTTCCCATTTTTTCCTCCTTCTTTTTTTTTTTGCTAATGTTTTTTTTTTTCCTTTCATACAAATCTCTCAACTCGGTTCCTGGAAAAGAGGCTTTATTCAGGGAGGAAATGTGTTTGCTTGTCTGTTAGCATCGTTTTCATTTGTGCTTGAAGTGACAGGGTGTGAAGCTGGGTAGGCGTGTGCATCTCAGAAGTCAAAAGCACAAACACTAACAAGACATCAAGTCGGCTGCTTTATTTTTTTTAAGGTAAAATCAACTCGAACTCAATAGGAATTGCGTTCCTCTGGTCAGTCTGGCATTAAATCGGGGGATTTTTCTCCACACTGTGAATGCATTTCACAGAATCTTGGGAACAAGCTGCTTCTGATTGCATAATACTAACATTTAACTCTGGGTAGAAATATAGTTTTGAGCTATGAAAAGTTTTAGGGTTGAGTCATCAGATTTATATATATATATATTTTTTAATTTGCTTACTGTAATTTAATTCAGTATATTACCTTATGACAAGAAAACCATTGTATGGCATTGATAGATACACATTATGAGGCTATACTGAGTCAGAACCCAAAATGTTTAATTTTCTGTTATAGCTGTGTTGACAAACATCCAAAAATTCATATCATAAGCCATTACTTACTTAAATATGGGCATCTTCATCACTCATTGTGAAGAAATGACACACCCTTAATAAACCTAACTCAGCTGTCATCTCACCACTTTGTACAAAAAGTCTTAAATTCATGTCACGTGCATGAAGTAAACAGAACTAAATGTGCTTGTAATTGATCATAACTCTTATAAATTTTAGATAATTTGTAATAGCAGAACTGTTACGATATTGGATTAATGTAGCATATAGCAACAAAAGGAGTAGTAGCTCTGAGATGGGCTACCTGCTCAATATTTGTTGGAATACCCCTCGCCCCTGTGACACTTTAGAACAGGGTTGTCAAACTTAAGGCCCAGGGGCCAGTATCGACCCAACAAAGACTCCAATGTGGCCCACTGGTCAGCTATAGAAAATGTGACTGAATGCATAGATTTTAAACTGTATTTCCATAAGATTTATAGATTTTTTTTTTTCTCTATAAAGATACCCCCCCCCCCCCCCCCACCACCACCACCCATTGGCATCCATACTACATTAAAGTACAAGAACATTTTCTTTGAATTAAAAACATTATATTCCAATTTTATAATTACAGAACGATCTGAGCAATCAACCTTTTTTGCAATGTTACATGTTTATTAATACACAAGATTATTACATGTGTATTTTCCCTAGTCTGGCCCACTTCACATCAAAGGGGGCTGCATGTCGCCCGCCATGTAAAATGAGTTTGACATCCCTGCTCTAGATGAGGGTTTCAACCTTAATGATAGCAGACTCTGAGCTATTACTAATATGGCCAGTTCCTAGTAGTATACATCGATAGTTAAACACTTTCAACCTTTAATTATGACCACTTTACTTGCTTGCAAATGACAGCTGTTGACCTTACAAGGAAAAATGCCTGAATCTGCCGTATACCGAAGTGTTAATTTGTGTTCCCTTCTTTGGGGTGGTTAAAGCTGGCTTGGTCTCATAAGTCATCAGCACAAACACTTAATTGAACCCCGCTGGTCTTGATGGGTGAAGCAGGATGTGGCGCACCATCATAACCGGTGGCATGGGAAACCTGGCAATTAATTGGACGTGGTGGATGTGTCAGATTTAGTAGTATCAATTGAAAGTTAGCCCTTCACACTGCAGCATTGAGGTAATTGAGCCACTGGTCTCCTTGGACTCTTAGAGTTGTAGAGACCGAAATGTATCTCCAAAGGTTAAAATTGATTTGGCCGTATTGGGAAGGCCACTATTATGTATTGTCTAAAAAGTGGCAGCCATCAATCAATTATCTTCCACTCTTCACATTAAGGTTTGCTGTAATGATGATTCTGTACCAGCAGCACAAATATGTTTGCGAAACAGCCATAAAGTGTGCACTCAAATGTAAGGCCTGTTACAATGCATCAATGTGTATGTGTCTGTGTTCACTGATATATGTGTGTGTGATGAAGTGGCTTCCTTTTCCCTATCAAACTAATGGTGTGACAGCCTATTCTTTAAGATGTCTGAGACTGTAATTAGTAGATTGCTTTGAGTCGGGCACGAACAGGGCACTGGGAGGGTCTGGGGGAGTAAAAGGAGCAACAACAAGCGAGAGACTAAAGAAGAAAAGGGCTTCCAATTTTATAGTCCTGATGGAGGTTATATTTTCTGTGACAACTGGACCAGAGTAATCAAAATGTGTTAATAATCCCTTCAAAGAGCCTAGCGGCACATCAGTAAAGAGCTTCACTGAACGCCAATCCCCCCACCAGACCCTGGTTCTGGCTGCCCCACCCTCACTGACCCTCCGTCTCTCTTTCTTTGCCCTTGCCCTGCTTTGTCTTCATCATCACTTGATCTAATCTGTCATGTTCATTCAGTGCTTCTTTTGGCTCTACCTTGACAAACTTGCAGCAGAGTTACAGTTCTGTATCTCCAGATAGCCCTGTCTATGTGTCATCATCTTTAGACTTGTTGATGCTGCAGTTATTGCAGTGGAGTCCGGGCCAAGAAGAGGGTATCGGTCTGAGTTTTAGTCTGCTTTGGCACCCTCCTGCTTGAATCTGTCGCACTGGGATGACTCTAGGTCAGACTGTATAGGTTCCAATAAGTTATTCTCTTTTGTTTGAGGATTAACTCGAAGGTCAAAGTTCATAAAGCTGGCCAGATGGGGTCTCTAGTGCTAAACATCCATACCTTCTGCTTCTAAAAGGAGGTTGAGCGCCAGGATCAATGGACTCAATCGATGGGCATAGTGGTGGAAGTAATGCCGGCAAAAAGTTTGATTGCATGCATATTGATCAGAGTGAGGCTAAGAAGCTGTGAGGATATTGATTAAATTTTGTTTTTGCGCATATACTAGTGTAATCAGGCCTGCACAACTTTCAAGAGCCAAATATGACCACAGTGATAATGTATGACACTTAAACCTAATGTGTTAATTATGATTTAATGAAAAGTGGTGATTAAACTTGCATCACCTGAATACAAATATGATGACTTTATATACTATATGTTTATACTAATATTCTATATGCAAGTTTTGCATTGTTGTCATTTATGGTAACTATTCTACATTACTAACATTAAAAGAAAGGATGCACTATGCTCTTCATGCTCATGATACTTCTCCCTCTCTTTTTTTTTTGTTTTTATTTACAAAACTTTTAAATCTCAGCAATGACTTTTAAGTTTTGAGAGACATGGTGATTTTATTGAAGCAACTTGTCTCTGCTATCACTGTAGGGAACTTTTATTGGCATCATTCGTTCTCTAAGCCCTTCAGACTCTCTCAGACCAGG
Source organism: Simochromis diagramma (assembly GCF_900408965.1). Classification (NCBI taxonomy): domain Eukaryota; kingdom Metazoa; phylum Chordata; class Actinopteri; order Cichliformes; family Cichlidae; genus Simochromis; species Simochromis diagramma. Next base: position 2,857,206 of record NW_024386972.1, on the reverse strand, counting down.
AAGCAACAATTGAAGTGCTCTGCTCGGTGCCCAGAGGCTTGGCCGCCTACTCCAGCAACTAAACTACTACCAACATCTCACTGAAGCACACAGAAACTAGACTGTCCATTTACAGTTGTCTTATCCATCAGAAACTTAACCTGAGCATTTAACTTTAAAACCCTTGTTGGATCCCAAGGAGTTCTGTGCGCCTCCTTAATATCAGTGGACCGACAGATTTGTGTCCTACAACAAAGAAAAAAAAATTTTCTTGATAAATTTTTCTAAATTAACTTTAAAGGCTCTAAGTACTTTTATCATGATATTTAATTCTTCCCAAATATATTTACATATAAGTGCTGAAATACACACACACACACACACAAGGTGTAGCTTGTGTGTGTCAACCACAGTCTTTCCTTTACTTTATAAACATTTGGATATGGACAATATCATTGTGAAGTATGAATGCCTCTTCATGTTAACTTTCCTTTAAATTAAGTCTCTGCCAATTAGAGAAACTCTGCCTTATTTAGTAGTCTAGTCTGAGACTGTGTGTCAGGATCAGTTTGAGCCATTAAAAAATGCATGGGGTCCAGGTGAGGTGCCCCAGCCCCAGTGTGAATTGGGAGCGGTTTGTGTGCCGTCTCAGGAGAGGCTGTGTCCAGTGTAGGGGCAGCGGAAGGGACAGCACTTAATAATAGAGCCACAACATCAAAGGCTGTAGACTATTGCTGACTGACATGGCATACATCATGAATTATTGTGTGTCTGTGTGGTTCAGTGTGTGTCGATTTTTTTGTGGGTGCTCTGTATTTCTGTGAAAGTTTATGCTCAGGTGTCTTGATGCATGCTCAATCATCCAGAGAAAAAAATCCCAAAAAGTTGATTGTGTTTCGTCAGTCGTCCAAGTGACAGCACATTTTTCCCACTCTTACTTTCTCTTCTCCTGATGTGCCGGGTTGATGCTCAGGTGTTTTCCACTAATCCATCACACGCGTGAGTTCAATAACGTGTACAAGCGTTATCTTTTTATCAAAACACGGCATTCCTAAATGCCATATATTGCTGTAGTCTGTGCTATGTTCACGATAGGGCCCCTACTAGGTGGTGTGGCTCCCTGGGAAGGCTAGCGTAGCTGCAAGCGCTAGAGGACTCATTGACTTTATAATGATTAGTGGTCAGGCCCCCAGCCCATGCTAGTACCAGGGGTTTGGCCTAGCCGCTGCTGCTAGCCTCTGGCCACAGCCGAGCACCACTATCGACTCACCCCTAGCCCCCGCTCTCTTTGGCCTGCTGGCGATGTGTCAAAACCCATTACCACAGAGTTCCGCAAGTACAGAGAAGGATCATTTTAGGTTTATCTTTCTTGCTCTTCTCTCACTTCTCCGTAGCCATCTCCTCTCTCTCTCCCTCTCATTTGTTCTTCCTCCATCTCCTCATCCTCCTCCGCCCTGCTAAAATGAAGAGAGAAGCACAGAGAAAAAGGAGTAACCTTTGACAAGAGTTGTTCCAGTTGTGGTATGTATGGCTGCGTATTGATCTGCATTGGCTTTAGGAACTATAGAGAGGAGAGTCAGCGAGTTGCTGCTGCTTTCAAGTCCCACTCATTTTTTTCTGGGGAAATACAAGGAAGTTTTAGATGCTTGTTGACCTCCTTAGGTCTCATAAGCTATGGAGATTTGCTTGGAGAAAGGGGTGGAGTGTTGTAACGCGTGTGCATGTGAAAAATAAGCTCAAGAGTGAATGGTCCAATATGTAATCCTCTGTCATGTTAATTTCTTGTGTTTGTGTTAGTGTGTGTGTCTTTGTGTGCTTGAAAAGATACAAAGAAAGTGTGTTTTTGTACTCTGTTGTATTATATATTATGTGTAGTGTATCTTTCTGCTCTTCTTGTTGAGTTTGACCTCTTGACACACTTGTTTGTGTCTTTCAAGTTATTGACCAACACAGCCAGTTTATCCAGATAACTATTTTAGAGAGTGGAACTTCTTTATTTTTAAAAAGCCAAGCGATGGTTTGAATTAGAATAGATGCACTCAAACAGACACACCAGCTCACACGTACACACACACAGCTCAGCGAGACAGCATTCTTCCGACCCGGCACTTCTTTTTCTGATAAGCTCAATCTCCCCAGAGAAAAGTGCCTGTCAAAGACTTTGTCCAAACAACAAGAAATCAGTGCCAAAAAAAAAAAACAACAACTAAAAAACACATACTTCTCCATCACTGTTCATCAATCCATCCAGTTGTGAATTCATTATTATTTTATGGAACTTTGGGGCGCGCTATTTGAATAATGCGGGATATGACGAAGGGGGGAGCTGTGTGGAAACAACAAGATGACAACCACACCAAAACCACCCGAGGGCACATGCCAACACATCGCATCAGTGTCATCCTTTCTCGCTTTGCCCCTGTGGGCTTACTACTCTGCAGGTAGCCACAAACACACATATTAACATTTGGTATATTTTATTCTAAAGCATACATAAACATATGAAATTGCTTTTTTGCACAAACCTGCAAAAATACTCAATAGTTTTCTGATAGACAAATATAAAGCATAGATTCCACGACTCCCCCCCCCCCCCCCCCCCCCCACATCTCTCTCTCTCTCTCTCTCTCTCTCTCTCACACATACACACACACACACACACACTCATACACATACAAGGAAACAAACAAAAACACACACACACTCTCACGTTACGTATGCACCACGCCCTCAGGCTCTGGAGACGGCAGCAGTGGCATCAGCGGTCTGATAGATGGATCCTGTCTCCTTGTGATCTCCACTTGTCAGACAAGCGTCACACAAAGCCCAAACACAAATCAAAAACGCAGGTATGGGGCACATGACAGTTTGATAAGACCTTGCTGTTACCTCCCCATCCATCAACAGCTAAGATGTTCATCCATCGACTTGGAATAAGGGTGTTAATGTGAGCCTGTCACATTGTTTGGGCTATTGATGTACCCGGTTTGCAAACTAATGGTTTGAGTAGTAGTGTTTGGTTTGTGCTGTTGGAGCTCTTATCGCAAGTTGACAGCGAGAAACCAACACGGTCGTTAATAGCAGTTTCGGAGCGGCTGCTGTTCTGTGCTCTGGTCAATGCGGGGTGTTGCAAAACCTCAGTGAATCAGCACGTTAGCAGACTTATTAAGCAACTAAGCACAGCCACGCTCCAGCACCAACACCTTCACTCTGATCCTGCAGTAACATCCGCCTCCGGTGTGGTTCTCACACCTTCCAGCTCTTGTTCGCTTAACACCTGAACGTCACAGGTAAACCACAAAGGCAGCCAACTTGTCCAACAACACAGCACACCACCTTACCTCTCCTCCACCTCCTCTTCCTCCTACTTGCCAGACAGGAACAACCCAAACTAGACCACAGCAAAAACGAGGCACAACCCACCTTTTGTTTACCGCTCTCAAAGGTGGATCACGGACCAGTCCTGGTAAGGGATTGTGACAGAGGTGATGTCTAAATTAATGATTCATGCTCTTTCACACGGGCTACAGTAACAGCCCTGAAATATTAATGACAGCTGCAGAATAAATTTGATTCCCTTTTCTCTCTGATTATAATCCACAGGCGCGCTCACACACACATGTTTATTTATGCCCTGGAGATGAGGTATGGGGTCACTATTAGGAGTTCGTCTGCACACGTAGACACACACGCGCTCTACTTCCCTCTCCCTTTTGCCACTTGCTCTTGTGTACCACCTCATTGTTTTGGAATATGTACATATTTTTCACATGTGGTGGGCGAGTGGGCTATATATTATACATTATATGCTTGTGCCGTCTAGGTATGATATACTGTATGAATTCTGCACATCTGCCAAGCAGAGTTTTTGTTTGTTATTGTAATTAGGCAAGGGGCCTATTTCATACTTTTTTTTTTTTTTTTTTTTTTTTTTTTGGAGAGCATGACCTGAGTGGAGCAAAGAGGATGCAGGATGTATTACAGCGCTGCTACCTCTTGGTGGAATTTCTGTTTTGGGGTGATCTGACTTGCAAAGCAAGACACGCCTCTGTTCAGGTCATGCCACTTTCGGATTTAGTAACTCCACTATTGGGGGCTTTTCGGGAACATTGTCAGTTTCACGGTGCTAAAACAACTTTTGGCAAATGCTTTTAGCAATTTCGGCTTTCTTGCCAAGTCATAGACAAGACTGGGTACTCACTATGTGACATAACTATAGAATAAAGTATGCTGCAAGTTTTCTTAGTATAGCTATAAGTCAGCAGTCAAAATGACCCGTTCTTTGGCTGTAGACTCTTGACAGCTCTGCGGCAGTGTGACAGTTGTCTGTCATAAAATTTCCCAGATATCACTGCTGTAAGCCTAACTCACAGCAACATAAACTGGGCTTGGTGCACAGATAACTATCAGCTGTTTATGTCTCAACATGTCACCCGAGATCCCTGTCTTTTTCTGTCACCACTGTCCTTCCTTCTGTTTGCCCCTTACTTTTTCTTCTATAATGAGGAATAGAGAACAAACCAACAGGTTCTCTCTCAAAAGTTCCTCCCTACTGCTTTCAAGAACAGAATGGATTTATTACAGTTCTTGCAAATCAGGCATTAGTTAAGTCACAGTGCCTCAGAAGGGGTTAGGTCGAGCAGAAGTACAGTGGTTTTACTGTTTTTTTTCTAGCATCACGCGCGTCTTAGCACTGATTTTGCAGAAGCATTTATGTTAAAATTACTTGCAAATTCACTTTTATTCCCAGTGTTTGTGTCCTCCAGCCTTTGTTTGTGCAATTAAACAAGCGATGTGCCTAATTACACATCATTCAGTTGTCATCTCCTCTCCGGGGACAGGCTCATGAGCAGAATTGTCAGCTCAGGTTTGCTCATTTAAATTCATCACGGTGAGCCAGTGCCGTCTTCTTGCTACTTGCCCGTGTATCAAAGATGAATTGACTGCTATTTTGAATTATCAAAAATAAAAAAAGAGAAGTGTAAGTCAAGATTTGATTTGATGTACATGGTAGCAGTCTCTCTGGGTTAATTTTTCATTTCTCTCTTTTGCAAGAGCCACCAAAGGTATCCACTTTGATTTCAATTGGTTTCTATCCCACAGCAGGTGCTTCGTTTTATTGCGCCATATGGACATTTATTTATAACTTACAAGACTGTCAGGTAATTTCAGGCTAATCTATTTCAATAAAGTTTTATGGCAGTGATGTGTGTATTATATTATGTTACGGCCTGTGGACTTATGCTCAGTCATGTGTCGACGCTATTAAGGGTACGTATTACTACGATGTCGCATGTCATATAATCGGTTTTCCCTGTCTGTTTTGGTGGCGTTTAGCCTTGACTCGCTCAGCCATAGTGCGACATGACAGCGGCCACAGCGTCATGCTCTGTTTGAGGTAGAAAATATCAGTCAAGAGATGCTTTCTTTCTTTTTTTTCTGTGCAGGCAAGCGTGCGCACAGTTTTTCATGTCTGATGGAGTGTATGCAAGCATTCCGTACATGAATATTTGCACGTTGATGTGTGTATTTGTATACGTGTGTGTGTGTGTGCACAATCCTAATGATGCCTTCCTCTGCTACTCTATTGGGCTGTCAGCACGGTGCTGGGGACTGTCACACACAGCACCCCCTCCTCTCCAAATCTTGCTGAGATAGGTCATTTTTCAGTGTCAGGACAGACGATTCGCATTGGCACCAGATAGATCCGGGACACATTGGACTCATTATTCTCTGTTTGCATATGTCTGTGTTGTACAGAAATGCAAGGTGACACGTACAGGAGACTTGAGCTGAAAACTCATAGAACTTTTTGCTGCTTTGTTTCCATTAGCCGAATGCAAGTGCTTTGCTGGGCATCTCAGACGTAGGACAAATATCCAGCTCATCACACAAATCAGAAATCTTATTAGTGGGATAACCGAATGTTAATTTCAGTATCACATCTGTATTTACTTATTTAGGCATTTAGTTCTTTCCCTGTGTTCCTTTTTGAGCCTATTTCTAACCAGCGTTCACATTGCTTTGTCCCACTTTCCCTAACGGTCCCCTTGCCCTCTTAGATTACCAGCCTTGCATTTTCCCATTTGACAGGGTAGGTGACTATGCGGGTAGATATTTGGCAATGTGGGGTAGATGGGGGTCAAGGCCTGTGCCCCAGCAGTGTGGTATTTTAATCTGGGCTATTTGTAATGACAGGCCTCCTACGAGGGAAGAGGAGTGGCAGGTTGAGAGGCTCTGACAGGTTCTAATCGCTGTCAGGAAAAGTAGCTGAAGAATGTGCCAGATATCCCCCCCCCAGTCTCTCTTCTTGTCCTCTCATATAGCTGCTGTTTTGTTGTCTCTCTGACTCCTTGGCTTTCTCTCTGTTTCTTTTGACCTGTGTCTTTTAAAGGTGAGTGAAAGATAGTTGTCTCCAACTATTTTGTTTTCGCTTCTCCTCTTTCTTTATTTTGGCTGCCATCCAGATGCCACTACCTGACAGAGTAATCCCTTCCTCCTCCTTCCTCCTCCCCGTTCCTTGTCCACAGACCTCACCTTCTCTTTTCCACTGCTGTAATTCCGTGGGCTTAAAGAACCAGACCGACCTTGTATAGCGCGAGTCTCATGGTCACTGGCAAGCTTGTCAGTTTATTGTCTTTGCCAGAGAAAACAGGCCCATATGTCCTGCACGTATTTTTTTATCTTAACTTTTATCTCAACTGCCTATTTGTTTATGCAAATAATTTATGTACGCTACACACTGTTCCAAAGTTGTCATGTAGTCTTGTAAAGCCCCCCAAATACCAGTAAATATGTTAAGAATTTTAACAAATGCTTTTTTTCCCCTTTTTTGTTTTTAGTAATTAAAAAAAGGCACATATTGCATCTTGGAAAGGCATATATTGACACAATAAATTAAACTTTTTCCTCATTTCCCATTCAGCAAAAAAAAAAAAAAAAAAAGTCAAAATAAAAAAAAATATAAAAGTGGTTCAGAGAAAAACAAGATGGCCAATAGAAGTTTTCAGGTTCAACACATACTTGCTGCTCTGCCTCTTTTCTCCTTTGGCACAGGACAAGGGTGGCCAAGCTTTGCCCAGGTGCCGTCTGTGCCATTGGCGCTAAAGCGAGGAGAAGCTGGCACACTTTGGGCATGGCTGCAGCCCCTTCTTCCTCAAAGGCTTGCCTCGTCTCCCTTCTTTCCCCTCATGGTCCCTGCTGCTCCGTAGCCCAGGGAGCTCATTAGGCCAGACTTCCTCTTCATTTAATCCATTTTTCATAGCCTAAAAAACAGTCCCTGATCTTAAAAATCCTGGCTAATTTAAGCCTGGATGTTGGGGAAAAGAGTGAAAATATCATGAAAAAAGCAACCGTGTGCATGCTTTTCATATATCTGATGTCAAAATTAAATGTTTTTATAGTATTAGTGTGGCCAGAACAGGAAGATGCAGAAGCAGCACTAATATGAGCTGTTCTTGAGCAGAGTTTTAGACCTCAGTAGACGGTATCCTATTCCATCCACTTCCTTGACTTTTGTTTGTCGGTCTTGGGGGAGACCGATGTGTTAACTTGGCTTAATGAAAACATTGGTAATAACATGCTCCCTCTCCGTGTTCCTTTAATTATGTATCTCCAACTGGATACCAGAAGGCCCCTGTAGGATTCCAGCTCCACTTGTTGTAGAAGTGGAGTTTCATTTGTAACTAAGCTCCTGGTGGGGAAGATCTGTGTAGAGAAACTAACTCGTTCTCTCATGCTTGTTCTCTCCCTGAATCTCTGTCTCCCTCCAACCTTATGTAATTCCTATCTGTCTCACTTAGTTATTGATCAAGAGAAACTTAAATATATATTGCTTCTTTTGGAAAAACACACGATCAAGTATTGGTATTTCCATTGTAAGTGTACTGTTTTTACAGATTCTGTTGTACATGTGACCATTGAGATTCCTCACGCTTGTACAACTTTCACATTATATCCACATAAACACTGCCAAAGTTAACATCCTCAAAAGTTGTCCAAGGCTTTGTCCTTTATCTCGCTACGAGGACAAAGGGTTTTTTTTTTCTTCCCTCTTCCCAGGCAACCATCACAGCATTAATATACCTCCCAGGTATAAAGTGTTGATGAGTGCCTGTCTCCTCAGGCTGACACTTATTTCACCAAAGGTCTCAGAGCAGGGGGAGAGGAACACTGACAGTAGGGATGAAAAAAAAGAGAGCTGCTTGCATACCCAGCCAACGGATGTGGTGGAATTGTTAAGCAGTCTCGGCTGCCCTCTCGTTAGCCTCCGAGATGCCTGGTGACAGAGGTGAGGCAGCAAAAGTTGCGGTAGGTTGAGAGTGGGAGGGTCAGTGCCCCTAAGGGTACCATGCCATGGCCGTGCCAGGCCAGGACCCTGTGCCACTGTCTCCAGTGCCTCCGCTGTCAGCATGCCCTATGCCCCAGGCCACTTCGGAGAGGGCACGTGGGGGGCTGTCACGCGTCGGCCTCAATTACAATCACAGGATGAAGCATACGAATAAGGCCCATTGTCACGGCTCATACAGCAGGTGTAATGGCTGTAATGTATCATAAAGTATCGCCAACGTAAGGATGTTTGCAAGAGATTTAGTGGCCATAGATTTTCTTTCTTAACCAAATCTGCATAACCCTAAAGAAATCTACCAATATTTCAATTCACGTTCAGTTTTTCGCTTAAACTGTTACTAATCTTTTTAGCAAGACCTACATTAAAAACATATTTTCCGCTTAGCCTTTGACAGCACTGACAGCACTCTAACATAAAATCTTACACATTAAAAAAACCAAAAAAAACCCCACAAGCATCTTGGGATAGTTTTCTTCTTCTTACACATTTAGTGATCTTGAATTTTACTTCCATTTTCAGTGCATTTTTTCTTGGTTTTGTTAAAGTTGTCAGAGAAAGTTATCAAACCGCTTGGGTTTGCCTCTATGAATCTATTGTGTTTCGCATAAAACCTTGAGATATAACCTTCAAGGCGTTGAGCATAGTGTGGTATTTTTCCTGTGTGTACCTAAAACTATTCAGACTAAAAAAAAAAAAAATAGTGGGCTCATGTGGTATAGCTGTAGGTGCACTTTCAAAAAGAAACGATTAGTTACTCTGATTTTATACATTTAACTTATCAAGTGAAGCGTGTCCTTTGCAGTTTTCATGTGACAAAGCAAAAGTTACATTGATAATCAGTGTTTGTCACCAAAATGCATTGTGTGTATATTTCATGGCTGATAGAAATGTTAAGTGTATTTTTGTTCCTGAGAATTATTATTTATATATTTAAAAACTGTATTGAAAAAAATATACCCATGCACACAACAAAGAACACATGTTAGGGTAAAAACAGTTCACATAAAAATAAAACAATCTGACCATTTTACCCCTCCCCCCCCCCCCCATTTCATATTTTAATATTTATATTGTTTACGTCCATCTTTGCAAACTTGAGGATTGATGTATGTTAGTCAGATGCTGTAAATGTTTACGCTTAGGTAAATATAAATATCACAGCAGCATCTATTAGCCGCTAATGAGGTCTGCTAATTCAATTCAGTTTTATTTATATATTGCCAAATCACAACAACTGTAGCCTCATAGCGCTTTGTATTGTAAGGCGAAGACGTTACAATACAAATACAGAGAAAACACCAACAATCACACAACTCCACCTGAGCAAGCACTTGGCGACAGTGGGAAGGAAAAAAACTCCCTTTTAACAGGAAGAAACCACTTTTAACAGGAGGGGCGAGGGTGAGGGGGAGGAAGACGGGAATAAAGACAATGCAAACTTCTAAAATGCACTGTAAAGCTGTGTTTGTGACACTAGTTAGTTGAAATACTTCCAGCTCTTCTGGTCTGATAAATATACTCATGAGTAAAATCGCAAGTATTACAAGTGTCTGCTGCATCACCAGTGCCATTTTTTGCATGTGCTGAATTGCTCTGTCTCAGTAAATGCAATGAAAGTATTTGGGTTCTTGGTTATTTTCTCCTTTTTCTACCACATGCTGATCTCCACACAGGATCACCACACTTGTATAAGAATTCAGCATATTCGTATTAGATTCTTACTATAGAGTGCAGTGGCCATGCCAAGCTGCGGCTGTTCCTGTCAATCATGGAGGGTTGCATGCCATCATCGTTCCCCTGAAGAGAAACGACACTTGGCTAAAAGAACCACAGTGTGTAAAAGTAATTTTTGTCCCACCTCCTGGTGACCAACCTGTCTAAACAACATTATGGCAAGATTAGCTTTGTCAGATGGCATACATTATTCATAAGGGGAAAATGAAAGGTATCTAAGGTTGTATTATTACAGACTTGATGACTTTTCAGTGGGTCTTTCTTTTTTCTCCGCGGTAAATCTCACCCTTATACTGTAAAACCCACAGGGAGCTGCCACAATTGTAGAAATTCTCCTCAATCTCTTTGTCTACCCTATTCATCAGCAACCTTTTAAAAGAAGAAAGCAAATTATTTTGCTCAGCAGATACAATTACAATGTGTATTACTCTGTTATAGATTAAAAGCAAAGGACTTTCTTTAAAAGAAAGAGTCTGAGACAAAAGAGAGTGACAGGCTGGGGAGGATTTAAAAAAAGAGCTGCAGAGTTTGACAATTGAGTTATAATATCATGTCCTTTATGAATAATTAATTTGATGGCACTAAGGCCCCTCAGAAGGTAGATTAAATTCGTTCTGCCATGTCTTAAAACTTAGATATGCTTCATTAGTGTGGAAAATGGTGGCAGGCATGTTGGGTTTTCACTTAGGCTGTTTTAGTTAATGATGTGGAGCAGGAGACACTTGTCACCCTAGCGCTGATGCACATAGTCATCGATTACATTTGTTTTGGTTACGTTACAGTTGTTTGGTTTAGGAGCATGTTTTTCCATCAATTTCTGCTTGTTGTGTTTGTACTGACACAATTTTCCTGATTTTGCAAACAACGGTGAATTTAAAATGAAAGCAGTTGATATGTGATTCAACTGTGTGTTCTCATCTCCAATTCAAATGAGGTGTTTAACAGAAATTGTATTGGCTATAAAATGCTGCTACAGTTTAATTACAGCATTTCTCAGTTTAATTCAAATTTTTGGTCTCTGTGCTATTTTTAATTAAATATAGAGTTTAAAAGGTTTGAAAACTACTAAGTTCTGCTTTCATATGCTTTGTTTTTCACTTGTCAAAAAACAATGTTGAAACGTTACCAGACATCCTTGCAACAATACAATTTGATTAGATTTAGGAAACAACAATACTTTACTTCTAAAGTTGATTTAAAAGTGAAATGCCTCTTCAAATGTGTCAGATGACCAACAGATTTTAACAAAGACCGCTTACAGCTACACCACTGTGGTCCCCTCACTATAGAGAATATAAAAAAGATGGCTGCCACGTTTTTGTTTTGTTTTTATAAATTGCCACCAGGGGGCGATCTGTGTGGTTGCAAAAAAAGACTTCAGTGTTGTCGATGAGAAAACGACTTTCTGTCTTCTTGACCTTTTGAAACACTTTCCTGAAGACCGCATAGGCTCAGTTGCACATCCCGCTCATATTGAATACAAAAAAAAATTAATTCCATTTTATAACTTTGTTTGTGCTGTTGTTTTATAAATTAGGAGGAGTCTGGGCTACACTCAATTACACTTGATTGTCAATTACAAGTTGTTAACCAGTGAGTCTGCAGTTTCATACTCGGATCTACCCTTTCACGTCACATACAGTTTCAAAACACGATAACACTTTAAAACAGGACTTCGGAAACGAGTGGGTGACGTCACGGTAGCGACATCCATCTTTCATACTGTCTATGGCCCTAACATCTGGGGACCAGTAAGTATTAATTGTCCAGAGGCCTGTACAAATAGACTCAAGGGCTCAACCCCCATGGGAAATATAATTCACATGTAGATGTGTTTAAATGGCTCTTTTATGTTGAGCACTTGTTGGCTGGCAGTGCTCGTCTGTTTCGCTACTGTAAGCATTTTTTAAACAGCCAAGCCACTGAACTTTTACTTTTGAACTATTTGTAACATAATTTTATAACACTTTATGCCATTTCTTAGCGAAACATGAATTCATGGTTGACACTGGTTAAAAATCAAGTCTTTCCTGAAAAATCAACCTTTCCACTATATTTATACATAAACTACTTACCAACCAGATTGAACCTGTTAAGCAATGTCCATGAATGTCTCGTGCTTCGTTCGAAACAGGTTTGTATTACCTCACGAGATCCTTGCAATTACTAAAAGCATATCTATTGTGCGACACTCACATTTAAAGTAAACACTGGAGAATTTTCACGAGCTTTCATTGGGAGAGGATTTGATTCTTCAACACTAGTGGAAAAGTCTAAAGGTAGCAAAGTAAGTTTGAATGAACAATGTACCCTGTGCTCAAGAACTTTGACATGCCATCACATGCCATGTATTCACAGCGGCAGCTGACAATAATCTGTCTTCAACTCTGTGGCCTCGGTCATTGTTAAATGAGGCGCATGATGTGTGTCTCTTTTGTAAGTCCCCTCTGTGCCTCATTCCCCTATAATAGCAGTATTATTTTCCTTTTACCAGAGCAAGGAAGTGTGATGGTATTACCCCAAAGTAAAACACAAACTTCTGTTGTGCTGTCGGTCAGAGCAGCCACTATGACGTCCTGCTCTGATAACAGGCTCCAGTGTTGCTGCCTCAAATGAGATTTTCAGAGCATGTTCGATTTGCTAAAGACAAGTCTATGTATCATGCGCACATAAAAGAGCAACTATTCCCGTGGCATTATGTAATTTAAGCAGATTACTTCTATCAGATTGGACAGAAAATTTTACAGCTAAATAAATTTGGTCTTCTGATACACATCCTACTGAAGAAGAGTATTTCATTTTAATGCTTTTGGCACCAAGAAAGTCGAACCTTCTTCAGGCAAATATTTGAAAAAAGAGTTGTAGGACTTTTTTTCTAGAAGGTGTTTTTAGAAGCAGCCGGCACGGTTAAACGATATCTCTCCAATAGTTGTTTGCCAAGTGCTTCAGCATTGCGTTTACTGTTTCATTAAAAGTGCCCCTTTCAGTGTAACTGATATGAGGATAAAATCTTATATATGCAAATGTTAGAATTATAATGTAATGTTTGTAATGTTATGATGTAAGATCAAAATGTCAGTTCAATTTCTATTAACTTGAAAATCACCAGCTTTTAGCGTGTATAAAATTCTTTAGTGTAACCTCCACAGCTCAGGCATCAGTTTTGGTTTGTTTTTTTTCTGCTCTTGCGGACGTCCTTCATCCGCTCATGAGTACTAATGAATTCAACATTTGTACAAAATAATCTTGGTGCTTCTAACTGTCAGATCCCATCAGTGCATCCACTTCTAATGGGCTGTGCTTTCCATTCAGGCTAATGTTTGATGCCTCCGACAGTCCCATCTCTCTACAGATTGTTTACTTTCAGCTGTGTTTGTTTTACTTAGCATTAATGTAATGAGTATTCATTACGTAAAGTGATCAAGTTGAGACGGGAGGGTGTGGTCTATTTGCTTTGTTATATTCACAAAGAGAAAGCGATCACGAGTCAGGTAGCAATCTGTCGTAGAGACGAATCTGTTCATCAACGAGCAGCATTATCGAGATCATCCAAAGCGATGGCAAATCTTTTGTAAAGGTAAATCACTTTACAGGGAACAGCTGGGCAGTCGAGCCGCAGAAGGCATCCAATCGTCATCAGTTTGAACAGGAGTGGTGATCAAAACAGTCTAGAGACTCCTTTTGTCTGTACTTCACTCGGTGTTTACATCGGTTGCACGATGATGCCAATCCAGTAAAGCATCTTTAACAAGTTATTTCGTTCATTCAGCAACAAAAACCTATAATCAGTAGGTGTTGAAAAGTGTTAAATACTCATAGCATGCTGTAGAAAAATAGATGGAGGCTCCCAACAGACCTTGTCAAAACATGCAAATGAGCCTGACGCCACGTCCGTTTTTGACAAGCATAATTAAGTTGCTCCAATTCAGGACATGTTAATAAAGAAGACTGTAGGCCTCCCCCAGGTCTTCACTAATCATAAAGCCTTAAAGCTTTTGTTTGCACACGCATGTGTGTGTATGAGTTTGTGTGTTGTATTTTCCCTCACCCCCCCTCCCCCCCCCTCCCAATCTCCCATTTTATTGGATAATGAACTGTTGTAGAGTGTTAGATCTCCTTTCGCAGTCTTTCACTGAGTTTGAGGAGATAGGCAGGCACGAGCTGCTCGAGGTGCGGTGTTGTACAGATAATTAAAAGGCAAGAAATTTGTGTTGCGCTCTTTGATCTGCCTGTCAACTTTCTGATTAGAGACGTTAAAGCCTTTAATCAACAGTAATGCGATGATTAACGCTCCTAAACTGTTGAAAACGAACCAGAGGAACGTCAAGTTTTCCCTTTTATTCTTCCCCTGCCTCCATATATCTTTCCCCGAGTCCATTTCCGAGAAACTGGCAAACTTTTCACTCCAGTAGAGGTTGTTAAATAAGATGTTGTATTTGATTAGGACCAACTGACAAGTCGTATTCCCCCTTCATGCGGTTTTGGCATAACTATAGAGCTCAGATGAACTCGGTGTATTTGTCTTCCAAATCCAACAGAATGCGCTTCTATTGATTTTGTCCTGCACTACCGTCTTTATTTACTTTAGCCCCGACTAGATATGGTCATAATGGTATTATAGTGCTTATATGCTGCTGTGCCTTCATGTATAGAGCTACTTCGCTCATTATAAAATCTAATTATTTAAATAGTAGCACTTAAACTCTGTATTTATTATTTAGCTCAACTGTTGCTGAATAAAGTTTAATATAGTAGTGTTTGTTTGTTTTTCCATGTACTATTTTTTTTTTTTAAATCATAGTTGCAGTGCGGCCACCACAATTGTGTGACACAAATGTCAGTGCTATGAATAATGCATACACAAATTAGCTTGTTCGGGTATGAGTTTTTAATTCTATACTTCATACATTTTTTACAATTTCGACCAAGTTTAATCAACACATAAAAAACCCCTTTCTCAGTGATGGAAACAGAATTAATAAGTCAGCTGTGTTTGAGCTTCACAATTGACCAATCAGGATATGAGTTGTGGTGGAATAGGTGTACAGGCTGACCAGCCGTCTGTAGAAATTCCCAGTTTTTTAATTGAAGACCTCAGAAAGCGCTGCTCCTGCCTACACATTGTTGCATGTGGGGCAATCACAGCAAGCACCCAAGTCCATTAGTTTTCATTTGGATGGTTCAGTGAGACTGGTTGATTAAGTCCAGGCAAATTGCTTGTTTCAACCCTCAATCTCCACTCACTCCTCCCGCTTCTCAGCCCTTTGCCACCAGCAGGGTTGTCGTTCAGGTTAATTTAATCTGGTTTGTTATACATTTAAAACACAATAGCTTTGTGGCTGTCTAGATGCCTTGGCGCAGCAGTTTGCTGTTGTTTATTATTGTAGAACTTTGCATATGAATGCTCTAACTGTATTGTTAATTACACTTACAGTAAATATTCAGATTCTATTGTTACTAACCCATGGTAAGAAACGTAATACGTGACTGGTCAAAGTTTGTGCAGCTGCGTCCACAGGGACGTGTAGGTATGGGTAATTTCATAAATGTAAAACAAGCTGTTCTTTTCCAAGACTCATCAATTTTCATTGAATGAGGGTGAAGGGGACTTTTGCTGTTTTTCTTTTTTTGTTTTGTTTTTTAAATGTAAATCTGGCGATCTGAGAATTTGACTTTGAGGCTGAGGTGAAGGGAAAAGAGGAGGGGGAAGCTCAAATGGAAAGAAAATGTAGCTTTCAGTCCTCTCCACCCCAGTTCAGCCTTAAACAAATGGTTCTATTACCAGCTGCTCTCCTACAGGCCCGGTCATTTATACCCATTAAACTTGCGTCTTATCACCCATAAGACGGTCTTGCGTCTCTCCATCCACCAATTGTCTATAATCAGCCATTTAAAACAGCAGCGGAAATTTCTTTTGTGCCTTGCTTCGGTCTGACGGACAGGCAAACGAGCTGGGAGGACGGGGGAACGGGGGAGTAGAGAGGAATATTTTCTGTAGAATGATGAATAAGCCAAGTTGAGTGGCTGACTAACAGAGATCTGTCTTAATCAGAAGTGATTTGTCAGAACAGGAGCTCTGCGGGGTCAGGGCGCAGGCGATGAATAAAACAGAGCCTGGCGGAGTGAAGAAAGGCCCCAGAAATCCACCCTGACTGCCCACCACCACTCAAACACATGCAAGGGGAAGGGCCGATGCATGGGCAAGTCAAGATAGACTGGGATGGTCCAGCTTCACCCTACACAGAATATTCCTTGTTTTAGACTTTTAAGTATCTAATGCTCTATAAGTTCACTATCCCAAAGCTGTTAAAAGATATTGACGTTAAAACCCAAAAAATGTCACTTAGATGACCTCCTTCTTCTAATGAACCACCACAGCTGTCTTTGACTCTTGTTAAATCATAAATTGCTCTCATTGCGATAAAGAAAGTTCCTCATTAACATTCGGTAGAGTTTATTATTATTATAAGTAATCTGTCATAACATCACTGAGCCCCCAGATGCTACATGCCCCTCCTGTGACCTAGCAGTTGGCACCTCTTTATTTTGAGCTATCGCTCAGTGCGAAGGCGCTAGCCTCATGGCCTGTGGGCTCAGCATTACAAATACATCCCATTGTGGGTACAACTTTGATGGGGGTGATGAAAGTGTGTCACCCGGCAGCTGTAGACTTGAAAAGTCCTTAAAAAAAGCTCCTCTGAAAGTGTACAAAGACAGGTAACTTTATTCACCTGGGAGTCACAGGCATACAAGTTGACTGCCGCACTGTGTGTGTGAAAGTGTGTTTGTGTGACTGATGGAGTTTGAGAGAGAGAAAATGCATGGTCTTACATTTTTTAGGCCCCTCCTTACTTCCCCCTCAGCCCTCCCATAGGTTTCCATGGGTTTGTTGGAGTGTATGGATTGTGTCTGGATACAAGTGTGTGTGGTAACCTTCAAAAAGTGGTCTGAACTGCTTAATGAAAAGGAGCTGTGCTGAGCCTCAGAGCACACCACTGTCAGGTCTTGTCCCCTTTTGGCTCAGGGGAGAAGGAGAGCAAGCAAAAAAAAAAATGCACCACCGAAAAAGAGACAGGGGCCCTCACACAGTGTATACGCTATGAAGCACATTGTGTGAAATAGATGATGGCTCCAATTAAATGTGTCCATGGACTGGAGAAAAAAGTTGAAGGCTATAGAGGTTTGGACTTTATCCAAATTGTTAGTTGTTTGAGCGGTGTTGTCCTAAGCAATGTGTGCAGATAAGGGCAGGTTATGGTTTTTATTTACACAGACATGTTTTTTTTTCTTCATAACACAAGATGGTGAGGGAAAGTAAAGCAGACCTTTTCTGTTGTCATCAAGTAACTGACAATTCTTCTTTATTTCGGTTTGTTGTGAAATGCCAAAAATGTTTGACCTAATTCCCTAAAGCCTAAGATGTCATCAAAATGCTTAATTGGTTATCGGTCCAACTTTCCAACATTCAGAGATATTAAGTTTAATATTGCATATGACTTTAGGCAAGGTGCTCACACTCTACAAAAATTCAGTGTCTCAGCCAGTCTGAACACACAAATTTAAACTGAATATTATTACTATTACTACTAATATTAAAATGATAAACGCTACAAGACAAAAATGCTCATAGTTACAGCTAAATATATAAAACAAGGTATTAAATTACAAGTAAAGAACAAAATGCTAACAGAAATTTTTTTTAATATATTTATAAAAATATTCTAAAAGGGATTCTCTTATGATGTCAGTAATTAAAAATGTCTTCCATCCTTACTGGATGCCATCACTTACAGTTGGTACTATCCCACTGATGCTGGAGACTATGGGCATTTACTTCTTTGCTTATAATCTATGAGTCTTTCTTTACTTATCAAATTAAATATTCCACACTGCCATTATTTCACCCCAAGCCTCCTCCTTCCTCAGTGTTGACTTCCCTGGCTTCCTCCTTGGACACTTATTATTTCATTTTCTTCATTTGATCTTTGTCATTTGTTTTGTTGCAGACAAACCTGCACGTTTCATAAAGCTGACAGTAATTGTGCCTGTGAACTTGCGAATGGTTGCCTAATATATACATATATGCTATAAATAAATGTGCCTATCCAGTACTCAGTCCCTTCTTATATGAATATATTAATCTTTATCTATAATAATTTAACCACACCATTCTAAAAGCATTCCTTTTTATAATACGTCATTCTATACAATTATCTGTTTCCAGTTGCAGTCCTTTCAGAGTTGTTTTTCATGGTGTTGTAATGGTTTTGTTTCTTGGTGGTAAAGTGTAGTGGAAACAATATATGCGGGTTGGTTGAGGTTTTTTTAATACATTTGGAGCTGACAAAATATCCTACTCCAGCTATGTTCGGCTTGTTCAAGCTTTATAGATTACATTACATTGCACCTCATACTCTAGTAAAGCTAATTACCCAGTAAAATAGCCTTTCCACCCCCCACCCCCTCCCACTGCCATGTAATTCTTAACAAAAGGTTGTGATAAAATACAGCAGGGCTCTGCTATGTCAATAGTCTTTCCGTGTATTTAAGGGAGAGAAAAAAATCGTAACACAGACATTATTTTCCCCTCAATCTAATTTGTGCCTTCAACTTTTCTATACTAATTATTTTCTACAGTTACATTACAGGAGCAAGTTAAATTAAGGCTCTCTGGTGCTGATGTAAATGCAATGTAATGGAATAATGGGCTTGTTAAATGGACCTTTGGGGGACGGAGATCTTTAACAAGAGAGTCAGAGCAAGGCCTCTGGGCCAGGGTTATTTAAATTGTTAATAGCTGTTTAAACAGGAGGGGAATATTTTATACACTAACGAGCATTAAGTCAGGAGCATTAACAGTGAATTATTTTGCCTCTCGGTTTTGTTTTTATCAACTGTACTTTTTTCAGTTTTTTTTTTTTTTTTTTACATAGCCTCCATATTTGTCGTGGTCATAAATTGTGTGTTTATTTAGATTTTATGCAGTTAAACATCCTATGCAAACTTGAATATGTAATATGTCAGCATTGCAAAGGGCAGAAAAAACTACCAAGCAATTTAAGGTAATTTCATCATGAGTTTATAGCTTGGATAATAGGGACTAGTTTGCTGTATTTCTTTCCACGAGTGGCGATAGCTTTGGGTGAAAGTATATGATTAAGATGCAGTACAGGTCACAAAATGGGAGTCTTATTTTTTTTTTTCCTAAAGTTGTTTTTTTTCCAGTAACTAATGAAGATTTACACAGAACTAGTCAGCAGGAATGAAATTAGATGAATGCAAGTGTAGATGCATGCCAGAGAATGAGTAAGGAAAGGGTGGATGCTTGAGATCCAATCAACACAATACGTCCTTTGGGGAGATGATGTGTATACCTCTGAAGTCAGTGTAGGGGAAGAAAGTCATAAAGGAATGATGGGAAATTTTTTTTTTGGAGGACTGGAGAGAGACCTGACAGTGAACAAAATGTTAATCATAACAAGCCAACTCAAAATACTATTCTGGTGACTGCAAATGATTTGACGCAGCTGTGCTCATGGCTGTCCATCCAAGATGCCATGATTGAGCTTATGCAGTGTCTTCAATGTCATTTTCTTGTAATAACATATTGATTTCTTTTAATAGAGGAACATCTTGGGTAATGACAGAAAAATAGAAAGGCAAGGTTGTGCGTTCTTGCTCCCTCCCAGTAAGGTTACAAAAATGGACACAACTTAAACAAGACTCGTATTGTGATTTCCTTTTTTTTTTTTTCCAGCAGCTGTTAGATTTGTCAAGGACGGTCATTCACTTGTGGGTAGTGTATACAGTCAGCATGGAAAATGCATCCACAACAGACTCGGTTGTAGGTCCAAACCATAATCGCAAAACACGCCTTCGTGCACAGTGTCTGTAACGATTGCTTAAGTACCTGGAGCACAATGTCTTAGGAGGTCTTTTCTTCCTCTACCTCATCCATCTTTTTACACACTGCAAACCTCTCCAATAATGCACTTGCCATCAAAAAAGAAACCCTCTGCTGCTGCAGTGCTTGTCACACTCATTTATTTAAAAAAAAAAAAAGAGCCACAGCCCTGACAGAGATGGATAGATGTGCTTATTTGTCTCTTTAACAGAAGATTTCCGCTTCAACTCCTTCCCTGTTTATCCCTTGTTCTTCTCCGTTCGGGACGGGGGAGGGCTTGTATTTTTATGGTTATTAATACCTGCGCTCAGTCTTTTAATCTGCCCTATTTGTCACATGTGACTGTCTGACTGCACTGTTTAATCTGGGTATCCTTCAATCTGTCTCGTCCCAGATTAGAAATTAATGAAGGCAGGAAGAGACACATTTGAGTCAGTTACAGTGCGAAGGGGGTAAAAGGGATGGGATGAATGGGAGACGAATGTCGTTCATTTGACAATGCTTTCTCTTTTTTTCCCTGCGTCTCCCTGATCCCCGTTCTATGCCGCTCTCTCTCTCTTTCTCTCCCCTCTTGTTTAGCTGCCAGATGTAGCCCATTTTTGCACTGCTCCCCCCAAACAGGCGCTCAGCACGTGGGCCCTTTGGTGTGCGGCACCTGTGTAGTGTAATACAGTCAGCAACTGTGTTGTTTATTCCGGATTTGTTTGGTGCGCTTGAAAGCCTGTCTTTGATCCATGCAAAGATTCTTCACTCTTTTTTTTCTCCCCTTTTTCTCCTGATTCATCCTCTGCCTCTCTTATTTTTAAACACTAATGCTCTAGCAGTATGGTTACATTGATGGCACCGGTGGGTTTTTCTGGTGGTGGTGGGGGGCATCTTATTTGGTTTATCTTTTTTTTCTTTCCCCCCGCCTTTCTTTTCTCATTCCCAAGGGACAGGAAAATGACAGTGACCACTGACAAGCTTGTCAGGTGCCTTGTCGGGGATGTTTTATAACTGTGCGTTAATGTGTTTACAACTACAACTGACGAGAGCCATTTAAAAAAAAAAGGGAAGAAAAAAAAGAAAGGAGTAATGAATATTGCATCGGCAGAGTGGACCCCACTGGCAGGCTGGATGCTGGGATGTTGTTGTCTAGAACTTCATGTCTATTTACTCCAGCATCTTAAGAAAGTTCAACACTTCCCTCAGATGCAGTATTCTTCTGTCTGTCTGTCTGACACTCCTAGACAGCAATGTCTGTGTACACACTGCACAAATATTACACATACCCAAGTAGGTCCAGATGTGGAAAAAACAAAGCAAATTATTTCTACATTAATCATGATGGTGAGAATGATTGACAAATAAGAGATTACAGCTAAAGTGAGTGCAAGCCAGGCTTTCGCAATCACCTAATCGTTCATTTGTTTTATTTTATTTTATTCATTTCATCACATGGCGGAACTTTTTGGACCTGCCATCTTATGCTGGATGCTCTTTTCTTGCAGAACAAGTGGGGCAGGAGATTCTTGCCAACCTGCACAGTGACCGTGAGAAGATCCAGAGAGCTAGAGAAAGGGTGAGTGCACACCTGACACCTGCGCACACTCGCGCATCTGTTCTAACAAGTGTTCGTGAAACGGTAAGCCGTTACGGCCAACATTTGCCACTTTTGTACGGCTTCTCACGTAAACACACAAATGAAAGCTGCCTCACACAACTGTGAGATACACCCTCCTCGGCACGCACTAAGTCAGCAGATTTATATAACGAGAAGGAGCTCAGTGTGCCCGTTTATGGATGGCTGTGTTTGGCATTCGAGTAGGTGTTGCTGTCAGTTCACAGTTTTTTGTTTTTTGCTTTATTAGTGACGTCAGCTCCTTTAAACACAACTGTCTGAAAGATATCAAAGCATGCAAATGTTTTAAATTTCAGTGAAAGTAAGATTGAGGTAATTGCGTTCAGACTCAGTAGTGTGTGTGCTGCTCTTCTCTTGGACCTGGGCCCCTGCAGCCACATGTTAAATGAGCAGTGACTAACATTGGTGTTTTAACTTTTGTCCGGTCTTCCTTCTCCCACCCCAACCGGCCGTGGCAGATGGCCGCCATCCCTGAGCCTGGTTCTGCTGGAGGTTTCTTCCTGTTAAAAGGGAGTTTTTTTTCTTCCCACTGTTGCCAGAAGTGTTTGCTCATAGGGTCATATGATTGTTGGGTTTTCTTTGTATGTATTATTGTAGGATCTACCTTACAATATAAAGCGCCTTGAGGCGACTGTTGTTGTGATTTGGTTCTGTATAAATATATAAAACTAGCTAAAAATAAATAAACCAGACTAGATAAGCAGATAAATGCTGTTATTAAAACTCGTTTTTAATCATTTGAGGCTTTTATACAGGATGAAGTCCAGTTTATCTTTTAAAATTATTGAACGTCTCATTCATGCTTTTACCACAAAGCGTCTGGACGACTGTAATGTGCTCAGTGTTGCCCTTAACAAAGCACCTAAAATGCTGCAGCTCATCTTTTAACCAGAACCCATAAACGTGAGCACATTTCCCCTTGCACATTCTTGCTCCTTTTAAGATGTATTTTAAGATTTCATTATGTGCTTTTAAAAGCCTTAATTGATCAGCACCGCAATACATATCTGAGCTGCTAGCTCCATATGTTCCCCTCAAGATGAATTGTACAGCACTTTGTCAAACTTGTGTTTTTCAAAAGTGTTTTATAACTAAAATTGGATTGGATAAAATGTTGAAATATGGCTTTCTTCCCCCCTTTGCTTCCTTTCACTTAAAAGGGGTTAACTTTGCCACCTGCCGTCCTTCCTCGCCCACCCTCCTGCACTTTTCCTGCACCCCTCTGCCGTTTCGCTCCATCCTTCCAACTTTTCCTCAGAGAGCCCTCCCAATCCTTAGTGCTTCCCCTCCTTACGTACAGTCAGCCAAACAGACAGGTAGGCAGAGACAGAAAAGACCAAACACAGGAAGGGGGCCCAGCCCTGTTGGCCCCCTCAACGCAGAATGCTTAAAGATCACAACATGGCATTGGGCCTCGCACAGCAGATTTCAAAGGAAATCAAACATCTCCTTTCAAAACGGTCCACAGCGTCTACTGAGAGTACCTGCTCTCTCTTTCTTTTGCTCTCTCTCTCTCCCTTCTTCCCATGAGTCTCCTCTGCTGAACCACCTCACCATATGTACACAAATGCACACGCACGCACGCACACACACACACACACACACTGAGCCTTTAAAGGCAGTTTGTGGGGCAAAAGTTAAGTAAAAAGAAACCGAGATGTAAAGACACGAGGATAGAAGGGTCGGTTAGCAGCTCTTTTTGCATTAAAGAGATGGAATTTAAAATTGTTTCGGCAATGAATAAACCCACAAACATAGAAACACAAAATTTACACAAGCCCCAGCGCTCGGCAGGAGGTGTGGCCTTTTGTTTTGCTTTTATGGTACAAATAGGAGTCAATAGAACACTTCAACACAGGGTCAGAGCAGTACGCTGCCGACTCAGAACCACCTGAACGGGTTGAAGAATTTCTTTTAACCGATCTCAAGGCTACCTCAGGGTGTGAAACGTAGCAGGGGGGGCATTTTTTTTAATGGTTGTTGCCTAAATGTGGTAATTCATGTCTTTTAAATGCATATAATACAAGAGCGGGAATGAGTGTAAGAATTTGAGGAAATAAAGTAAAAGTATTAGACAGCCTTAAAAGTAAAACCTGCTTCTTTTAACACTTTGATTACGACTGTGCAGAGTTATCACAGCAAGCTGTAACTTCAGTTTCAACAGTTATTTATTAATTAACTGAAAATAAATGAAATAAACTCATGCACTTTGACAGTATCGCCTCAGTCATGTGTAAGCACAGTTTATTTAACCTGAGGAGGATTAATTATGCAGACAAATGAATGGTCGTACTCAGTGAGCTAACAAACTTTAATGCTCTAAAAGGAATTAAATGTTCAGTTTGGACTTTTCATCCTTGAAGCTGAAACCTTACCTTTTATTTCCCTTAATGCCCCTCTATTTGCACTTTAAATGATATGGATCAGAGTTTGTTTAAAATTTTGGATGCAAATTAGCTTTCATTTGTGTTAATAGTAACAACACGTGTATGCATTTTAATCCTCGAAGCTGGCTAAAGATGTCTTTAGAAATTGTTCTACTTTAGTGCTGGAAAAAAATATGAGTTTCAAGGAACAAGGTCTTCTCACTCTCTCTTTATAGGCAGCCACGATTAATTTTAGACACTCGACTACCCTAAAACTTCAGTGGGTTTCCATTTCAGGTTATGGAGGAAGGCGTACGATTTGGTGAGAGGCTGTGGAGGGAGAGGGAGAGAGGTGGAAAAGGAAAGAAGGAATGATTCAGAGAGAGAGATGTATTTTGGGAGAAAGTGCGAAGTGTCTAGGGGACAGATCTGTGGGTAGAAGCAGACATCAGGCAACTGCTGGACTTGTTGTCTTTGCCAGAGGGCCCAAACCCCAGGTCCCCCACCTCCCACCCTGTACCACATGTATCTTTGGCTCTGGCAGCCTGCATCACACCAGCCCAGGCTGCCAGAGGGTAAGAAGGAAAGATGGAAGAAGAGGAAGAAAGGAGCAGTAAAGCAGGGCTGGGAAGGGAGGATGAATTGCAGGGAAGAGCGATGACTGCAGGATGAGCCAGAACAAACATGAAAAAAAGAGAGCGTGGCTCCGATCGTTGTAGAGGAAAGGGGAGTTTTGGTAGAAAAGATGTGAAACTGAAGAATAAAAAACAAATAGAATATAGTGTGATTCACTGATGAAAACATACAGAGAAGGGGTGACTTTATTGGGAAAGCAGTTATTATTTCAGAGAAAGACGAAGATAAATCACTCCCTGCTGACTGTTTAGAGAAAAACTCTGCAATCACTATTCCCCGTGCTCCCCTGTCATCCTCGAGAAATGCGACTACAGGTAGATGTTAGTGGCAGCTCACTCAGTGCAATGTCAGCATTTTTTTTTCACTTTCACACTCACACTTTGCTGGCAACATCTTTGCCAAATCCTCCTCCCTGTGAAAAGTCCCTACGCCTGACAAGAGAGTAGCTTGAAAACATTCCTATGACCCCTGAAGGGAAAAAAGGCAGAGAGGAAGAAAAAGGGAAAGAAATGGAGCAAGAAAAGGGAAATATCCAGGCAATTAGTCCTCAATAGCCATGATCATCATTTCAAGGGTGCCTTCAAGGACTCCCACTGCTTGGTACCTACTTTAAAAGTAAAGGCATCTTTCACTCCATTTCCTTATATTCATCTAGCTCTGTAGTAAGATGAATATAAGACCATCAAGTGGCATGTCCTACTAAGGTTATGGAGGTTTTTTCAAAAGTTTTCTGTCATTGAACAGCTCACAATGCTGCTAGTTTATAGACATAGAGATGCATCAAATGAAGTAAACATTGATCTTATGTGTAGCCTAGCTGTTCATGCTTTGGTAAATAAGTTGCTTTTAAAGCAGCTCTAAAATTGTCGTGTATTTTTTTTTCCCCCCACTGGTTTTGTCTAAAAGTGGGGGGTTTTGCCGAGGGTGGTCTCTTGACAGGTAAGCCAGTACCTTTAAGGTAAGAAGGCAAGCTCTAATCAAAGGATCTCCCATTCATCTCTCTGGGTCGCAAGAAACTTTAGTGAAAAGTGTGTCAAACTGTAGAGATGTCTTTCTGCCCTAAGGCCAGTAGTACAGTGCAATAGTACCTTGCACAACAATACTGTAATAATCAAATGACATTATTGCCGTGGTACTTATTTATACTCGTTACATGCTTCTTTTTTGTTTTCAAGTGTGGATGAAATCGTACCCACATATTATATGTTAAGCTCCAGCCGACAGCGTCGTGTGTGAAAGCAACGTCAGTTCTTATGATACAGAAGCCTTTAACTTGCAAACTTGCAACAAATTCCTAGGACAAAGTCCACCTCGATGTCAGATTTCACAACATGTGCAGCTAATACTGCAGCGCATTTAACAGTAGCGAGTGGTCATTATGTGCGCTGCCACCACCCACCATTGCCTAAACCCATTTACATATTTCCAGTTGTGCAAACACATCAGAAGGACTATTTCCTGGTGTGTGCTTCACCAGAGGGATTTTTTTTTAAAAACAGCTTTAGTTTGTTGACAGAGTGTGTTAAACTGAAATTGCTCAAGTGTTTGTTCAGAATTAAAACTAAAAGCTGTCCTTCACTGGTTCTGTCTCCCCTACAACTCCAGCTGAGAGAAACAGACGCCAACCTGGGCAAGAGTTCCCGCATCCTTACCGGCATGCTGAGAAGGTAAGAGGCAGGTAGGAACACTGTTTCTGCACCTCTTTGTATGCAAAGTGCTTTAACAGTGCTGTGAGGTTGTAAATAAAGACTTTCATAAGATGTAAAAGTGAATATTATAGTTTATAACTTGCTGCAGTCAGTCACCTGTGGCTATTAGCAAGTGCTTTTGTTCATGTTTCAAGCAGGTTAAACTCATTTGTAAAGGATCTGTGATCTTTTAGTCAGATTCTTATTAGTCAGAACTATATAGCTGAGAAAACTAAGTAAACAAATCGTGTGAGTGGCTGTTTGGTTAAATGTGGTGCTGTGTGCCTGAGAAACAAGTAGCCCAGTACAGCATCCTGCTGGAAGAGACAAGTGCACACTGTACATGTCTCCATTCTTTTCTTCTCTTTGCCTTTGTTTATTTTCTCTTTTCATTTTTTTTCCACAAAATGCACTTACCACCCATATCCATCTTGCACTCTTTGTCTCCCTGGCGTGCTAGTTCACTCACAAGGCAGTCACACAGGCACAGGCATTCAAACGCAAATATTTCAATAGGCCTTGCATTATCTGGTGCCTCCGCTTCCTAACACACACACACACACACACACACACACACACACACACACACACACACACACACACACACACACACACACACACACACACACACACACACCGTAATGTCTTGTCACATCTCCATTTCATAAAGTGTCTGTGTGCTTACCCCTGAACCGTGACGCCACGGTTTTGTTTCTTGCTCTCTCTTGTTGTTTTTTTTTCCCCCCCTCCTTGTCACCCGCTGTGGATTTTGATTAAGAGTAATATGTAAATGACACAGACTAAATGTAAAATCCTGGGGGCAGGAAGGAAGTGCCAATTGAAATAGATGCTTCAGTGCCCATAGACAATTTGGAGGGTGGCTCGCAGGGCGGGCGGCAGATACTGGAGAGGAAAGGCCTGAGAAGGGCTGTGACGCCGACTGTAACCAATATTTCTGCATATGTCTCCATTTTGTCAAGCCTGATTATGGCAAGAGGAGGGCCGGGTGGGGGGGGTCACTTCGCCTGGCATGTCACCCAGAGCTGTCCAGAAATCATTCATCATTCCCTCCTCCTCCTCTTCTTCCCTCCACCCCTGCTGGTGCTGAAGTAAATAACATGCACTTATTTCAATATTATCATATTAATGTTAAAGTTCAGCTGTCACCTAATGGGAAGACTTAATCAGACGTAGCATTTTAAGAGGCATGCTGCCACCCACTTACTCTTCAGCCCCCCCTCCCTCCTCTCTTGATGCCTTAGCTCCTCTGGTTAGTGCCCGTCTCAAATCAGGATTTATGAGGGCTTTCCAAAGTGGGGCCCGGCTGCAAACCTATTCGACTACTGCCTGCCTTTATGCTTGACGGGAGCACCACAACGTACACAGTTTTATTTTATTTTTTGTCACTATTTGATAAAATAATTTGTTTTGGGTTTTTTTTTATTTCAGTTTAAAAGCTTATAATATATTTATAATCAGACCAAAAATTCAGTTAAGGTTAGTTAAATGCCCTCCTTTCTGGAAATTGTTCCTAATTTCCTCACTCATTTCATTACCTCCACCCTCACCCACCCCCTTTCTTGCTTTTTGATTAATAGTGTATTTGTTTTCGATGCCGGTTGCTTTGTCATACTCCACTTGTTTGAGGCAGCAGAAGAAGTAGTGTGGCGTGTAAAGGCTTACACAGATGAGTGTAGTGAAACCGTTTCTGGTACATGTTAGGAACCCGGATCACTTGTGACGCAAACCAGAGGTGGACACAAATACTCATGCAGGTTGATGAATATTCCAGCTTTTGTTTGTTTAGTTAAGTATATATATTTTTTGTTTTCTTCTGTTTGAATGCAGATGTTTGATTAATTGGATGCACGAATACTTTTTTTTTCCAGATATATAAACACAGCAGCAGTTTTAAGTTGATTATAAGCATCGAAAAAACTTTGGCCCCGATAGAGCCGAGTGTGTAGGTGCAACAACGGAGGGATTTATTGTGATCTACGAGATGAAGGGTGTCCTTTTTAGAGTCGCACCTCTTCTTGAAGTGTCTTTCTGGTCTGGTGTGCTATCACCCCAGCTGAGAAACAATTAGACACTCATTAAGCTAGCTGTCATGGTTCAAGAAAGCCAATTAACTTAAAGACTGTGTGAATATCACTTATTGTAGGAAACATTCAGAAAGACACACATCTCAAATAGCTGTGGCTTTGTTTGAAAATAAATTGTTACATTTTCTGACTGTGAAACTCTAACTAATTACCCTCGGTGGCAGGAACATAGGTGCTGTTAATTGGTTGTGTCACGGGCTTATAACAAGTGTCACAAGTGAAAACGCAGTCTTGTGTCATCTACTCATGCTTAGTTACTCTAAGCTTTAAATGAGTTGTATACATGTGGGCTCGGCACCTACAGGTTTGAGAGGTTCACAGCTCACAGTGCGCCTCTCTGTCCCTGATTACAAAGGCCACAGACCTTTTGATAAAGCCTTTGTTGTTTCCATGCTGCATTGACACTGTGGCCTTTCATTAATACAAAATGTTCCCATCACTGCATGAAGATGCGTCCTGTTGCTATACTGAGCATCTCAAACATCTCACTCGCCCTGGTCAGAAGAAATGGCAGGGGGGGGGGAATGGGATGCAGCTCCAGACCCAGTTAGGACCACTGGGGGCTCCTGGCAGCTTCACGGAAGGAGGGGGCACAGCGAAGGGCAATGAAGCAGTGAAGGGAGGGCGAAGGGGGTGCGTGTGTGTATATTTTGAAGCAGAGGGGTTGTCTGCTCTCGCTGGCAGCTGATCCCACATGCAGGTGGTCGACTCAGTCGCCAGGCAGATCAAAAAGTCAAGGCCCCGGGTGGACCTCCCTTTGAAATGGGAATGGGGCCTAGATATCAGACAGAAAACATAAGCAAGCTCCCAGCCACAGAACAGCTCCATATTCATGGCTGGGACTGGCGGTAGCGACGGGCAGGCAGGATGGACAGAGCTTCAGCCTTCAGACTCGCACACTCTCTGGACACTGATTTAGAGATCAGCCTATCAGCCTGGGCGTAGATGATGCACTAGCTCACAGGTTAATACTGCCACGCTCTTAACAAGACTCTTACTTCCTTTTTTTTTTGAGCCGTGCCTTCACAAGATGCCTTAATGTGTGACTGCAATCATCTCTCTGATTTTAGCTACATGTGGCAAATCCAGTACAAAATACAGTGCGGCTTACTGCGGCTAACCCTCAGAGTCTTGTTATAGTGAAGTTCTTCTGAACCTGGTCTAAACCTATTCATATGACTAATTGGCAGGAGAATAGTATTTACAGCTCATCCTTGCCTCTAGGATAATCAAAAGTTTTCTGCCTCTAATGGAAAGTAGTTTTTTTTTTTTTCCTTGTTTGCTCGACCTAATAAAACAACAGTATTTGGAGTCAACAGACTAAAGTGCATGCCCTCAGAAAAGCGTCTGGAGAGCGGGATGTTTTTTAATTTTATTTTGTAAGATCTCTTAAGGCTCTGGTGCTTTTGTTTATTATTAGCAGATATGTGATCTCTTTCTGTATCTATCTGCGTAGAAGACCGACCTGTTAGTATATGTGGGTCGTGTAATTAATGGAGTTTAATTCAGTGAGTGAGTTGTGTTGAGATCTTGTCATTAAGTTGCAAAAGAACAGCTTCACGTTTTAATTGTCGCTGAAACAGGTCACATATGTTTTCCCTTCACTTTTCCATTTATTATTCTTTATATTATTATTATATTTATTTGTGTTTGGGGGAAAAACAGAGGGAAAACTTCTAGGCATTCAAATTCTGCACACTGAATTTTCAGCAGAGTATTGGAAGACATGTTTGTCCTATTTTACTTTGTATTACAGCTGAACTCATCACCGTAGCCGAGCTTTATGTTTGTCCCGAGAGTTGCAGATCGCTCCCAGTGGATCCCAACCTCTCTGATCTTCCCTCTGTGTTGCATCCACGATAATTTCATGTACTACATTTAAAACGCACTCCCTTTGCTTTGCAATTTGTTCAGCTTGGCATCATTACTACCCCCCTGCATCCACTCCCCCTTTAGTACTACATCCCCGTGGGTCACCTCTATCTTTGGCCTTTTCCACTACCTCCAGGGAAGCAATCCGAGTGTGTGTGAATGCATGTTTTCTTTTTAATGTCCAGTCTCTTTTCATTCTGGCAAATGAGCAAAGAATGAACGGTATGTGCCTCCACCTCATCCCCTAGATGAACTTTACACATATCAAAGTAAATGCATCTGCTGTTGACAGTGTTAAGTAGATCAGAGCTAGCATGTTAGCTTTCTGCAAGAAGATATTTGGTGTTAATGGCTTCTTTCAACATCACCTTGCAATGAAAAGGGCCTTGCTTGGTTATGTGAGCCATTGCAGTACTACTGCCAAACAGGTTTCTCAAGGTAGACATAAACATTGCGCATCTGCATACACATTTGCAGAGCTAAATTCAGCTCTGCACCCGTGGTGTTGTTTTCTGCATCCATGAACTTGGACTTTTTACCTTCACCTTATACCCATGCTTCGGAGAAGTGATGCAACATCTTAATAATCCAGAGTCACCCAGCAGCAGAGACGGAGAAAACGATGAATAGAATTCGTGAGAGACCATACGGAGTGTTTTAAACAAGCACCTCTTATGAATCCATCTAACAAAACAAGACCAAATGGTCTTAAATACATTTTGAAATTAAACTACTTTGTTTAGTTTCATCAGGTACTTCACAGTGTAGATGCTGAATGTCAGACAAAGTCTTGTTTTTAGATGCTTTTTTTTTCATCTGTGTGTATTTGTGTGTCTGTATATGTGTCTGTGGCTGCAGGCTGCTGCTGGGACAATGACAGGGTGCGCCTCAGCCTCATTACTCACTGCTCCTCAGCCACAAAAGCACCACTGCCACCTCGCTCTCTCTCTCTCTGTCTTCTTTCTGCTTCATCTCTGTCTTTTTCTCTCTTCCTACACCTTGCCCATTAGAGAGTGCTGATGGGACGTTTTTTGCAGAAAGAAAAAGGCACACACAAGCCTGGGCTGTAGAGGGAGACGTTGTTGACAAGGGCAAAGACGTGTTGTTGTTTTATAAGGGATGCAGTTGTCTGTTGAGGATTGACTCGCTTAACTGGCTGCCAAAGCCCTCTTTTTCTC
The DNA here is from genome assembly GCF_900408965.1 of Simochromis diagramma. NCBI lineage: Eukaryota > Metazoa > Chordata > Actinopteri > Cichliformes > Cichlidae > Simochromis > Simochromis diagramma. The sequence goes on along the minus strand of NW_024386972.1, from coordinate 2,825,773 downwards.
CATACATATCTCCCTCTTTCTATTATACAGCCCATAGTGAGTTTCTGTTTTATGGCGTGTCAGGCCATAGCTGAATTCTAGTTATTCTGCTTGTGATAGGGAAGAAATTGTTCTTTTTTTTTTTCTTTTTTTCCAAATCATGCAAAAATACCAAAGTGTGAGGCTGACAGCTAGCTTAAAATCTGGTAAATGCTGCATGCCATCTGATAGATTTTGAGGTAGATGGCATTTGTAATCAAAGCACGACAATCTTGAACTAATCGTGTATCATCGTATTGTTTTGTGCGCACAATTAGTTCTAACCTCTACCTAAAACTAGTGCTAATCTTCAGCATCCCAACAAAAAAGATGTCTTCTGCAGTGTCACTTCTCCAAATGCTCTAGGGTCAGGCATCCGTGACATTGAGGTGATTCTTCGTTCGACCTCACTCGTACCATCCTCACTGATAGAGCTTCTTTTTTCACCCTTCTTTAACCCTGACAGACTGTCGTTCTGACGAGATGACTGGAGATCAGTGGCGCTCTCATCCCTTGAAGTGGCTCCAGGTGTCACTCCAAGGGTACCCGCCCTGTTTGATCTGCCGTCGAGCGCCTGTCGGGCCACGGCACCCTCTGATTTCCCCGTCAGAGGGGAAAGAGGCTCTCCTGTCCAAAAGTTCCACTTCTACTTTTGAGTGATAGCAAGGGAGAGGAGTTGACTGTTGTAGAGCACATAGTCGCCATAATCGTTGGGAATGGGCCATTTCTTGTTGTCATTTACCTTTATGGCTTCCATTTAGTAGCTATAGGGAATCAAAAGGTAATCTTGATTCAGTATGCCAAGCCCCAGCAGTCCAGACAACAAAATACAGATCTGATGAAACCAAAACACTTTCAGTGATCATGCTGCGGGCCTTGTCTACAGAACAAAAAAGACCCATCCTCTTAGACATCTTCTGATGCTGTCCAAAGGAGGTCCCTGTCTTTATTGAGGAGCTGCACAAACAGAAAGGACAGATGAAACAAAATGAAGGAACGCAGGTATACATCTTTTCAGCAAACATAGATGCCTTTATCCTTCCTGCCTTTTTATTTTACTGTATCCCTTGTGTTTTTCCCCCACCTACTGAGAGCTTCTGTAGAAATTACAGGTGAGATTTCAGTCTGTGGCAGGCCCTGCCTTTCGTCTAGAGGGAGCAGGGGGAAGGGTGATGGGTTTGAGGGAGAAAAAACTGAGAAGGAGAGGAAAAAGAGATTCATGCTTTGCAGTAGTGCTGTGTTGTTTGTGTAGCGCACTCTTTCCTTTGTGTGTCTGGCGATAACTTATTCAGCACAGGGCCATTCATCCAGGGGTTGAGCGCGGGCGTCCGTCAAGACGGAAAATAATGAGGCGACAGCAGCGCAGAGGATAGCTTTCACCCTCTGCCTAGCCCCCCCCCCCCCCCCCAATCCCCATCCACCTCCCCCGTCTCCATCTCCTCCTCCTAGCCTCCCATTATTAGCCGATTTAAATAGATAATAGGGGGCCTTCTTCAGGACATTTTGAAGCAATTAGAAGCTATCACATTGTCTCTACTTTGACTCCTGTTACCTCCCAGCAAGCTATTGTGGATACTTCTCTGCATCCTATGCAACAACTTCCAGGAATTTTGTGGAATGCCACTGCATCACTAGATGCCAGTTTTTGTGTCAAGGACGTAAACGGGCTGTCCTGTTTGCTATAGCTTTGCAACACACTCGCTCGTGTAGTTCACTATTCCGTCTCGATCCGTGCCAGGACATGCAGTCCCTTTGCCGTCATGAGTAACTCTTGGGCTCCATTACTTGCCAGGATAAAGTGTTTCCTGTCCAAACACTTGCACTGTTCATTCATTTCCTGCACTCTCAGTCAGCTCTCATTTAACTCTTCCTCTCATCATCTTTGCATAGTCCTTTCTTTTGGCTAAAAATGCAATCTAATCGCCAGGAAAAGGGGTTTTAGCTTCTTTTTATTTAACTAATTAAATCACTATTATTTGAACTGTCAAAGCAGAACCATTGGCCCTTAAAGTTTATGATTGCTGGATACATTGTTATCCTCTGATTTAATCATATTTATTTGTAAGTAATCTCAAGGAACCATTCAACACGCACCAGGCAACAGTAGTTCTTGCAACAGCAATAATTCCAGCAGTAACACCCGCCTGTGTCGTGTTTGCGTCAGGATAGATGGTTAAGTAGAGTTTTTCTGTTATTGTGTTGCCCCTCAGATCTCTCTTTGTTGGAGTGCAAGAGCTTGAAATATTTACAAATGTTGAATTTGGACTCTTTCTTTCTGTTTAATATTTTCTTCTAACCCATCAATCATTTACTGTGCCTCTGTATGTCTGTGTCTCATCCTAACCGCCCCCCCAGGATGGCTCAACGAAACAAAGGCAGTACATTGTTGCCATGTTGTTGATGGCATAAAAGATCCCCTTTATCACAATGGGCAAAACAATAAAAACAGGGCCACTTTATTTTTTCAAGGAAGTGAAAAGGTTGCAAGACAAGGCGTTCGCAGGAATCAGGAGCTCCTGTCAAAATACTTCAACAGCAAATTGGTCCCTTTTTTAAGCAAAATACATCTAACCTTCGGTGCTTTTATACAAAATACAAAAATAGACTTTATTCTGTATTATACTTTCCAGTCCCAAAGGCTGGAAGGCCAAAGGACAGACCCCACCTACCAATCCCTTACTTTGGTTTGGTTTTGCTTGCTGTGAAGGGCATTCAGTGGTGTGTACAACAGTTTTGACAAGTACCTTTGAAAATATCTTATTTGCCAAATCCAGTCTCCCGGTGTGGTTTACCACTGCACAAAAGTTCAGGCTGAATCTCTTTTGAATTCCCTCTATTGCCTCATGAAAATTTGTGCAATTTGTTTGCTGACACAATACAGGTGTCTCAGAATTTAAAAGAAATAAAACAAAAGGAATAGATAACAAAGTGCAAAATGAATTTTTACCTTGTTGTTCAAGTCATCTAGCACCACGTCTCTTTAATGGTTATTAGAGGCACTGAAATAACAACACAAAGACTAAATTATCCCCAATTCTGCAGTGTTTTGTCAGCTTTTGTAACGTGAGAATACTAAATCACCTAAAATGGTTATTGGCCAATTCTGACCCAATTTAGCGATGTCTGCTTTGCCTCTTGGGAAATAAGAATATATAAATAAGAATATCTCTGATATTGAAGCAAATAGTTTGCATCATGCTGTTGACTGAATGTCAGTCTTATAATGCCAGATCTCAAAATCGTTGTGAAAGTAATTTAGGTCAAGGACAAAGACAAATATGCAGCTTTCCATGCCCATCCATCCATCCTCCCTCCCTCCATCCATTCATCCATCCATCCCTCCCTCTTAACAGTTTATCCACTGGGTGTGGTTGTGTTGAAATCTATTGTTTTGTTTAGGTATTTGCCTAAAGAGATCTTACGGAGAAAGGTTTTCAACTTAGGCAAATGCACTTCCATGCGGTCCTCCAGGAACCCAACAGCGTGTAGCTCAGCTAATTGCTTTTGTTTTGAATACTGAATGGTTGACAAATGGGTCGAGACGAGGATTGGAGTGACATACTTCTCCTGTGCCGGAGTTCACCGGGAAACAAGGGAAGCACAAAAAAACTTCAAAGATTAAAAAAATAAATAAAAACCACACAAAAAACCATGAAAAACCAAGACACTAGCTGCAGTGGAGAGTTTTTATTGTTTTTAGCATGTTTCACTTAAGATTTTTGTATGTTGGTCTATCAGCCAGCAAACCTCTAAGAACAACAACAAAGTAAAGCTCGATTTACACTTCTGCGGGAAATGTACATCCTAACTTACATAGTAACCGGAAGTCCCTTTTATCCCTACATAATTTCCTTAATTAATTGAATAAAATATTCTTATTCAGATGCAGGTTCCCTACACTGCAGTCTTCCACGAGGTGCATGTCAGGTTTACGTAAAAGTTTGCGGGGTAGGGTTAAAATGTTGTTATGGTTATGGCGTAAGTTACGGCGTAGATCTAAGGCGGAAGCATAATTCACACGTAAGAGTAAATTCACAGACTGGTTGCACCACATACTTTGGACAGTGCCCCCATCTGGCAGTAGATGCTCTCTGCAGGTAGATGAGTTTACCATAGCTCCTTGGGGGGCCTATTATATCCTTAGCATTGGTTTCTTTACACACTGCCAGTAACGTCATCACACAGCCACAGCTATTTATGCTCCTAAGTACCCACGGTAGTATTTTCTTCAACAATGGGTACTGCCACTCAGACAAAAACTCCACAGTTTTGTTTGTTTGTTTTTTCTTTTTCCATGAAGTCTCATTTATTCAAACTATTGTAACATCTCATTCTATATAATCTGTGAATCTCTGAGGATATGTAGTGATATATTACTTTAAATGAAGTAAAAACCGACATGATCATACACTTAAACCGACTGCAGTTGCACAACGCAACAGGTTGCAAAAATCTACAATTACAGAACCAGCAGACACAGCCCCTTCTAATAGCAGATGTGACATCAATTTGATGTTAACTTTGCCATATGGTGCCGTTCGCCAGGCACTGGACAGCAGATATAATGGGGCCCTTACAGTCTGCCATTACATTGCTAACAGAGAACTACATTCAGCCCATATCCCAGCCATCATAGGGCGAGAGGTAGGGTACACCTTAAACAGGTCACCACTCTGTCTCCCAGCTAACACAATATGTGTATATATAGAATATATAAAAGTATTGTTTTGTTTTATTGTCGATGGCATGAAAGAAAAAGAAAGGGACAAATTCACCGATATTTTAATTAGTAGGTTTTGACGCTGACTCGGGCATGGTCACTGAGATCTGTTGTGTGGTTTTGTGTTGCGGTAGTACATTGAGTTATTGTTCCACACTCTCTGAAACACTATTTGTCTCAGTGTGGAGCACATGACAAAGTTACTTTGTGACGCAGGTTGTTTTGTTCATTACTCTTGTCCCTGTGGTGCATTCCAGTGAAAGGAGCGCTTGACATATTCTTATTTTGTGATGTTGAAACTGCATTTTTTCATGATAGATGCCTCAAAAATGCCAAAATGCCAGAAAATCATGATCGCTGGAGAAAATCCAACTGAGGCACAAATGCCCACACAGTCCAATTTTAGCCTTGGGACTGCAGAAAGTTTTCTAGATGTTTTGTTAATTAGATGGTAAGCAGTTAATCCCAGGGACTGTTGTAAGTTTTTCACTTGTATGTAACAAACTCGAACTTGTCATTCATGGACTTCATAATATTTTTATTCCTTCAGAAAGTTTTCAAAAAATCTAAATGATGTTTAGGTGGTAATTGTATATGCATTGTTTAATATGCTGATGATATAGCATGATTTTGAAAAGGGATTCTCTCATGACAAATCCTGGCTGAGAAATTTGCTGAAGTCAAGTGCAGTACACGTTCAAGCCTGGCTCGGGTTTTGGGGAGTGAACCAGCAATGCACGGCTGGTAATGACAGGTTCCATGTTGCCCGTGGCTTGTGGCCCATTGCACTGTTTGTTTGGAGAGTGGTGCTCGGCCGTGAAGTGCTGGCCCAGCTGGCAGCAGTTCCATTACCCCTTTGGCCCGATGGCTGGGTCTTGTTTGGACCACACCAGCCAGGCAGACTGGCATCCAGGCGGCTGTAGAGGAAGAGGTGGAGGAAGGGGGGATGTGACAGAGGAGAGGAGCTGTTGGCTGAGCACCTTGGTGCTAGGCCAGGCCTGCTGCCAGCTGTAGAGAAGACTTCCCCGCTTACACCACAATCTTCACGTCTCTGTGGCGACAGGGATCTTAGTTTGCACCTCCACGGTCAACATCATCCCATCACAATCTGTCTGAGCGTGAATGGCCATTCTCACAAAATATCATTTTTTTCCTCCCCTATTCCTTTTTTTTGGCAGCAGATATGCTTCTGGTATGATTATTATTACTGCAACCCTCAGTGTGATTTAACACAATATTATGTGCAGCCACACATTTGCACATTTGCTCCACATTCTAAAACTTGAGTTACTCACTTTGTTTTTGGGTCTCTTCTTTCAGGGATCTGATAATGAGAAACAAAGAGTTATTAAAGTTGCCAGCCTAATTCTGTTGACTGTTGCTTGTTAAGATAATTGCAAAAGAAAATCTTTAAAAAGATTGAAGCACAAGAAGTTCATCTGATTAATATTAGCTGAAAATCAAGAGAATATCTTGTGATAATTAATTTGATTGATTATACTGTATATGCAGTTTATGCTGACCTTTTGTGATCCTGTGTAGTCAGAAGTATATTTTCAACATGCTTTGGGGCTCTACATCTCGTTAAAGATCCTCTGTCCAAAAATAGATTCTTTCAAAATAACAACTAAGCCTTTGCCTTCCTTGAAAAACATCTGAATAAATGAAGATATAAATAGTGTTCATTTCAAATGTTTAACTGCTACACAAAGGTCCCAACTACAGCACTAAAGTGTCCTCATGACACTGGTGTAACTTGCCTTTTGGGCCAGAAATCACTCCCAGACCAGTAAGGCTGTTAGAAATGCTCAGAGGAACGCCTCTTGCACTCAAATTTTAAGTGAGCAGAGAATAACTTTCCACTTTCAGCAGAAGAATTTGCAAACAGTCCTGTAGTGTCAGACTCTGCACATACATAGTAAAAGCTAAGAAAAGTAACAATGACAAAAAGAGTTTAGTTGATTTGACAAATAAGCCTCCCAAATGGGACCTTTTTTTTTCCATGACCCCCTACACAAATATCCACTTCTTTCTACATTGTCACTTAAAGCCATGAAAACCATCGCATTTCAAAATTTAGAGTCACTTTGTTTATTTTCTGTTTGCTGGGTTACATGCGTACATCCTGTCAGCCATCATGTAAACTTTAACCCCCGCCCTGTATCCGATGGCGCCAGGGCTAACATTGCTTCACTGTTAAAGGGAAGTTGTGAGGACATTGATGTCTTGGCCTAGCATCCTGGTGTCACTTTCCCAGCCTGTTTGTGGAGCCCGCCAATCCCCTCATTCTCCCCAGCTGACCTGAATGCATCACTCAGTATCACACACATGCGAGGAGCCTGATTTTCCAGCCAACAACAAATGTTTTCCTACCGTTACCATTGCATTATTATCGTACACCGCCTTCGTCTTGTGACTTGGCTCATATTAAGGCTCTGTTGGTTAGATTTTTTTTTTTATCTTTAGCCTTTTTTTGTCTGAGTCTTTGGGCCAAGACTCTACTTTAACAGGACGTTGATGCACACCCATCCCATCTAAAAGTTCCCCTGTGGTATAACATTTGAGAACAGACTTGACATAAACCATTTCTAAACACTGGTTTCATTTCACCAATCTTTAATTACATCGTTTGGTAGCAACTGAGGTACAGAGCTGAAGCAAAGCACCATGTTAGCAAAGCGTATAATAGTGAGGGATACCACAGCCAGAGGACAGTGGGTCGCTAAGAGGGGAAAATATCATACACAAACAAATATGGAAAAGAACACTGAGGTGTTAAGGCCGTAGAAACATTTAAGAATGATTTTGATTGATTTTCTAGTTGCTAGTAGTTGTTCATTTTCATGTAATTGTTCTAATTATGAGCAAGATTTGACAAAATATGTATTTAAGATACCATAAACAACACAATAAGGAGCACATCAAAAATACAATAAAATAAGCAAGGTACTGTAAGACAGATTGAACAAGTCATTGCCTACATTTTAAAATTGATGATGCGATTATATCAGATTGTCTAATTTTTTTATTTTTTTATTTTTTGAAATAGCACCCTCACAGCTTTTTTTTTTTTTCCCTCAAGCCTGAAATCTCTCCAGTTCGTCTGCTCTGTTCCAGATTTCCCTCTCTAGTTCAGCAGTGACGTTTTTAGACATTTTGTTTCCTTTAGGCTAAAAGCAAAAGAGGAAAAATCATGCAGTGGTTTGTGACATTTAATTGAAAATTTTGTAGTCATTTTGAAAATATGTTTTGCCCTCAAGACCACCTAATATAAAGATCACAGCTCAGAGTCCCCCAGTATTAGCATTGGGGCATGATTTATTATTGATGCCAGCTTTATTTTAAATTAAATTTGTACAGGAATATTGTGTTTATTTCTCAGTGTCTTTCTTGCTCAACATATATTAACTTTAGCCTCAACTACAGCCAGTCAATTAATTGTAGGTATACAAACCACTGGGTTGCATTCCAGTTGCTCAGTGTTTCAGTGTATTATTGTGCCATGAAGAGTATCATTGTAGCCCAGAGCGATGGGCAAGCCTTCCTCCAGCTCCGTGACAAAGGCAGCTGTGAGGTCATGGTCGAGGCCAGGACTATCAGAGCTATTAGTCCAGCACAGAACGACCATAACAACAAGCCCTGTCAAATAATGGTGTCAACGGTGGGATTGTGTAGCTTCATTTGTGGACAGAATGTCCACGGTTTAATGGTGATGTGTCGCTTTCTATTGACTCATTAGGTCGGATTTTACCCCTTTCTCTCTCTTTCTGAGCTGGGTGTGCTGTAAATATTTCTATATGGCATACGCTGATTTAAAAATTTTGCTTTTCTCAAACTTCAAAATGTCAGAAAGGTCAGTTGTCTAGGATAGTTGGCCTAGAGACATAGATGTGGGAGGTTGTCATGATAACTCATGTTTCACTGAAGCTTTTCTTGCCTCCCACTGAGACCTGTATTGTATAAGCCTGATCAGAAATCCCCAGAGTTGTTGTTTTTTTTCTTTTTCTTCTTCTTCTTCTTCTTTATTAAGTTTGGCTGCAGCACAGTCATCGATATTTAGAAGTTGGCATAATGCTAAAAGTCTTAGTGTCAGTTGATGGGCATTTGTGTAGGATTTATTGTCCTTGAGTTGAACTTATAATAAATTTACTTTTATATTGTTTTGCAGTGATTTGGTGTTTGTCGTTTTGATGGGCAGACACCGCAGAAGCTGTGAAAACCCTTTTTCTTATTAAATGCGGCTTTTTTTCACGTACACGTTTCATAGTTTCAAGCAAAAACATCTGAGCTTTCGGTGGTTTGTGTAGCCGTACTGTTGCGAACACTGTTGTGAGTCTTTCCAGGGTTCCGGATGCTGGTTGCCTTCTGAACTGTCAGAATATCCGTTAATATTGAGCCCCCTCTGCCTTGCCTTACCCTCTGAGTTTCAGCACTCCCTTTACCTGACTTACTGAATAAAATGATTTCTTTGCTCGTCTCTTGTTTTCTAGTCAGAATATTGCTTTCCCCCCTCTGCCACGCCACATCCTCCTTCCTCTCTCCTAACAGTAAACGTTAAGATCCAGGAGTGGATCAATGGCTGTTATCCTTTGATGTGCCAGGACGCATTACGAGCGGTGAGTTCTAATTGGAGCAGAAAGCAAAGGATCAATGTTGGCTGTAATTGCCTGACACAGGGATGGGTGTGAGACTTTATTATCATTAATATTTAGACATGATGTGGGAGGACCCGGCCGAGGCTAAATGTACAACAGTGGTGCAAACCTTTGATCTCAGGAGAAAAGCAGATCGATTGAGGGTTGGTGAAGAGTGGCTAAAGGAAGAGAGGTCGTGGAAGTGGGGCTAACAGGAAGCACGAGTTATCGTGACCCACACCCTGGATTCTATCGGATTTCTCGGAAGTTTCCCTTGGCTCGGAAAAGGCCACGCTAGGCCTCAGTCCAGAGCGGGTGCCATTAGGCATTCATTAAAACTGCAGTTACTGAAAGAGCAACAACTCCGCGGTTTAGTTTCCTTCATTAATCCCACTAGTTTAGCTTTGGATTTAGTTTTAATAGTGAGAAGAAGCAAAGATGACGAGATAATAGTCTTTGTTTTGTTGACATAGTCCATTGTCAAGGAGATGTAACAAAATATGATGGAGGAGGAGGCCCTGTGGGGCTCAGGGCTGCTACCTCGGTGTCAGCAAACACGACATAATGTTACTTAATCTTATAGGTAAAGAAGGGGTCTACTTTGTGTGATGGAACACACCCAGCCTTAAAGCATGACTACAGGGGGCTGGGGCTGTCCCCTGTGTCCACAGAGGAGGCTAAGAGCACGCTGAAACCATGAAGCGGTGATTTATACTCTCAGGGCTGTCTCCTCAGTTTTTCACCTGGTTCCCCAAGGACTGATACCTTAATCATTGTACTTAGCAAGACAAAGAAGGGTAACGGGTTGCACAAGTGTGTTAGTTTTCATGTCTGTGACCTGCTGCCTGATATTAGACAGACGAGTGGGAAACCGATCAGGATCCAGGTCAGCCGGGATAATGATCCTAGAAAGAGACTAAATCAGAGAGTGATGTGTTATAAAATGACAGAGAACAAAAGCAATAAAGTTTTATTATTATTTAATTTAAAAATATGTCAAAACATATCCACTTGGTACTGTGATCATATTTGTTGACGGTTTGAAAATAGAGCACCGTAGATCCCATTAATTGCCTTGTCCACTGCTACGTCCCCTTAATAAAATTATACTGTTAATTATTTAATTAATAATGTGTTTTGAAGCTAATCTCTAGCTATAAGGTTGTAAGTATTATAGAGATGCTGACTAACTCTGTCTCTCTATGCATTTCCTCATTCTTAAAAAGAACAAGAGGTGATGCTGGGGTTTTGTGTTCAGTGTTGCCTCTTTGTCTCTGCATTCATCCTTTTTATGCTTGTGTGCATCCCTAACAGTACATCGTGCAGACACTAGCACCATTGTAGAAAACCCCTTGTGCAACAAATGGCCCATTATGTAACTTTTTGATCATTATTCCAGCTTCAGCAGTGTTATCGCAAAGAAATGTGACTGCTGTGTTCCTTCTGCGAATGTGTGCGAAGCATGAATTGTCCAAAGTCCTAAAACAGTAACCAAAAGTCTCACTGAGAATTTATATTATTATAAATCGCACATGAAAATCAGTAAACAAGCCAGCTTTTTGTGCTTTGACCCTCAAGTCTTGGTGATTTCTGTGGCTCACATTTTCAACATTTCTGTTTTGCCACTTGTAACAGGGTCTCTGTTATGGCAGTTAATGTTAAAAGTTAGCTCAGTGTGTTTTTCCTCTGTGCCCAAATGTGTGTGCATTTCTGTTGAGCGTTTGTGTATTTGGCTGTGTGCGTGTGTGACTATGTGCAAGCGGATGAGAGAGCGAGATAAGAAGGAGATGAAGAGTCGTTCAGAAGAGCTTTCTCACTCAGAGGCGTCCCCATCTGTTCGTCTGGGCCTAATTGTTCCTGGGTGCGAAGACACACACACACACACACACACACACACATTTAAAAAAAAAAAAAAGGAGGGAAAGCAACTGTACTCGTCCCCCTGTCCCAGAGTTATTTCTGTAACATTAAAAGAGCGCCACCAGCATGCTCCAGATTATTGCCATGTAAATAATGGCACTTGGCTCGATTCCCCGCTAATGAATGTCATTTACTTTTTTAAACGAGGATTAATTATCGACAGAGGACCTCTCTCTCTCCTCCCACGGGGGAGCTCTTTGCAATTAGCTGCCAAAAGATGGCCGCTAATATTTATGTTTTTTTAAATACATCTATACGTACGCACATGTGCATATGTTCCTGTGGCATGGTGAATAACCTCCTAATTAGCGGACTGCTTAATTCTGTGAGAGACTGCTGAGAGAGACCACTGATGAGGAAGAGGTAAAGTGACCCATGTCGGCTTAATGTCCTTTCCTCAGTTGCGTATGTGGGTTTTTGTTGGACGCTGGTGCTGGACATTGTTGTGAAACTAGGGTAAAAGAGAGAGTGGTGCTGCTTTGGAGCCAGCCTCCCGGTTGCAAAATAACGCAGGGAAAACAAACACGGCCCTCAAATTAGATTTCCCAAAACATAGCATTCCCTCTCATTTTACACACCACAGTGGCCAGCGGACGAGAATAGACTAACCCGTGAAATCCGCTTCAGTTTCAGAATGGCACAGTCGCTGGAACACTTGATAAACGAAGGCCCTCTGAATCTATCGAATAGCGCTGCTTTCTTCAAAATGCAAGATCTTAATTCTTACCTAATTTGCCAGTTTTGCATACATAGTGGAACTGCGAAGGCAATGTCAATGTGCTATCATGGCTGGGTATAGTTAAAAACTTTTTCCCCTTACTCTCTCTGTCTTTAACTCTTCTGTCAAATCCACCTCTTCGTTCCTCACTGCTTCCTGCCCATACGCTCCCACACTTCTTTTTCCTCCCGTACACCAAGCTGTCTCTCTGTGCGTGGGCTGCTAGAGCTAATGCACTTAACCTAAATGAAGGAGAAGATGAGACTGATGGGTAGGTCTGTCAGCAGTGACACTGCATGAGGTGTAGGCCGCCTTCTGAGCGCAGACATTAAAATGCCACACAGCTAAAAGGGTTAAATTTCTTTATAATGTTTGGTTTTATACTTCTAACTTGTGAATTGTTTTTTTTTTTACCATCAGACCATGTAAGACTGTTTGTGTCAAGGCAAACATTTTTTGCCAGTCTCTAACTCTTAACTTTTCAGCCATTTTGGCAGTTATTTAAAGCCCCTATCTAAATGAGCAGGGAGAAAGCTATAACTTCAGTGTCAAAGGTCAGGCACTTTTTCTTGGTGCCACTATCTGGAATCACCAGTACAAAAAATCCCAAAACAGTTTAGGCATTTGGTGAACTTTTCCAGGCATATTTCATTTTCAGCTCAATACAAACTCCATGCTAATTCATATTATAGACACAGACAACTAAAGTAAAGTTTTTGTAAAAAGTACATTTATTTACATGTTTACTGACAAAGCAAATAGGTCTGGCTGCCACTACACAGCTGAAATACTCCTGAACCTCAATTATGTACATGCATGATTGGCTAATATGTCTTTGTGCATGCCTAATATTCCAGGTAAGTGGACAGTTTTTGTTTTTGTTTTTTTTGTCAGTTGGAGAAATGTCTCATCACTCATCCAAGTGTCAGCTAACGGCAGGTTTCCACTGCCTTATAAACTGTACAGTTGCATAACGACTGAAACTAGTGCCATTGCCTAACAACGTCATTCAAATGAGTGATGAAACGCTTGTTCCACTGAAAACACCACATCCAGATGAACAGAATCAATTTCTGGAAGTGGGTAATGTGTTTCCTTACTCTCATAGATTCTGAATTTTTTGAGTGCAGCATCCCTTCCTTGTATAAGTTATCTGGCTTTTCCAGATCAGATCAAAACAAACCTTGCAATTGCACCACATGCACCACAGTGTTTTTCAGGAGTGGATCTATGCTCCACATTACTTAAAGTACTGCCTGTATATCTAAAATAGGGCTTGTATGTCTAGTTTGTACCGAGGTCACGTCAAGTGTGCATAAGGAAAGAAGGAAGTGAGACACAGTAACGGTCTAGAGGTTTGTCATGTCAAGACTTGTCAATTGGATGTGGTACAAACAGTATTAACTACTAGCTGACAAGTGGTAAGACTTAAAAACATGCAATGGAAACCAGAGATGGTGACTGTTTGCCTTCAAAACAAAAATTTTTGTGTCACTCTTTAGTAAGTGTTTGCAGTGTCTTCCATGCAAATTACAGGAAACAGCAGCAATCTGGCATCAACCTCCTTTGGAGTGCTGGTAAACAGTCAGGGAATTTCCCTAATGATTGGAGGTTACTTGGAGGTCACTGAACTGTTTGCTTGAAGCCTACGTCCACACGTACCCGGGTAATTTTGAAAACACGGGTACGTGTGGACGTAGCCTTAATCACTTGACCCTGCACTGTCACACATCCAAAATAGCAGACAAGTTAACAAGGGTAGCGGTCACATGACTACAAAACCAGGATAGAGAATTTTTAAAAGGAAAGACCCCGTTTAGACGAAGTGCTCCCCAAGCCTGGACCTAAGCTGCGTCTGCGACGCGACGTCAATAAAATACCTGATATATTTTAGGGGTGAGTCAGCACGAGGCCAGTTGAAGTGAGAGCTGCCATGCTAAAGGGGGTTTATGTGTCAGACTTGCCCACTGAGACAGAGGTTATGATAATAGATAACTGTGAGAAAGCCTTGGATGGATGGAGTCTAGCAGAGGTGGCAGTTACTATACCGTGGGCTATAGTCATCCCCCCCCCCATTCGGCTCCGTGTTTTATAGCTAGATTCTGTTGCTGCTCTCTGGCTCACCTCTCAGTGTGAAATGAGCAAGTCTCGACTATCGTCCTCAGTCCGCCAGTCGAGCTCACAGTTACACACGAGCACTGCCAAGAATGGTGTTTCTGCCTGTGTCTAAACATGTGGAGCTGTATGATCTGCTGAGTGGGTCATTTGACGTGTGTGCTCGGGGAAATGTTTGTGTGAACATTTAAGTGTCTGCTCATGAACTTTAAAATGGATGGGCTTTTGGTTCGTACATGTTTACACTTGCAGTAACATTAGGAGAGAGAGCGCTCCTAAATAATAAAATTAAGAAGTACGACATTCTTGCATCGGCAGTGTTTTTCCTCCTTCTTCTCTGTCGTTTCATTGGCCCCTCTCCTCACTTTCTTTCTATCTTTCTGTCAGCAGGAGGGTGAGGGGCTTGCTCCAGGCTGCAGCAGGTTTAGCTGATTCTGAGGAGTGCGAGAATAATTTGGGATCTGCTCTGTTTCATCATCTGCTGCTGTCAGAAGTTTGTTTCTGAAGCAGGAGCCTGAACATTTGCTTCCTCGGATGATGTGTCACAAGTGGCACTTTGTTGAGCAGTTGTGTTTGTCTTTGGCAGGTTTTACATGGTGGAGCACGAGTGCAGATTGTGCAGCGACCAATCGTGCTTTCTGTTCAACATAAATCAGGGCTTTGTCAGAACTTGTGTTCTTGTTGTACAGTGTTTGATTTACATTTGCATTTATAAGTTCGTACAGCTCCACCAAAGATAAACGCCTACATAAATTTCCCCTTTTATTCCCCTTTTATTTTTTGTTATAGGATATATTCAGAAAAAAAACAGGCTCAATATTGTTGCAGTGTTGTTCTCAATGTTGTCAAAATACAGACATACAGGAAGCGTTATCAGGTGAGTCAGGCTTATGGAAGGTTAAATGAAGTATTTTTCTTAGGATGCAGTAAAGATCAGTGGTATGATTTCACCTGCTAGTCATTCAGTAAATCTTCTATCCAGGTTTTCTTTGGATTTGAAACACATTTGGCATAAAACTGATTGTTGCTGCTGTGAGTTGAACAGGCTTTTATCCTGTGTACCTGTGTAGTTCAAAGGAGAATCTGTGGAAGTGGATGTTAAGCAGTCTGAAATGTTTTTAAAGTGCACATGTGCATGAAGTGTAAGTGAATAAATAGATAAACAACCACAAGACTTTGCAGACCGAGTCCCCCTGGCTGTTGGCCAAACAGGTAATTCCTGCGGCATAGTTTTGGAAGGGCCACAGCAAGCCAAGCCTGCCTCAGCAGTCAGACTGTCTGCACATTTCTGTTGCTGATGGCATACCAGGGGCGCCATTTTCCTCTCTGAGACAGACAAGCCAGAGGATCTGATTGGCCTTCCGCCAATGCACACTCACAAAGACTCCTTTGACAGCAGGTCAGTCGGTTAACCAACCAGTAGGCAGAGGGATAAGACAAAAAAAATCCTCACCCTCTTCACTCCTAAGCTTCATGATTAAAGGGTTCTTAAAGCTAAAAAAGGGGGTGCATCCTAGTCTTCTCAAAAATGCACAAGCAGTGCATATTTTCAGGTTTATTTGTGGTTTTGTATACCTTTACATTTCATCGTGGCAAGTGTTTGCTGCCGCCACAGACGTGGATCTGAGTGTGTGCTTAGAATTCATGCGTAAATATTGACGTGTGCTTGTATGTTTTGTGTGCGGGCTTAAATCCTTGTGGCCAGGCTGGCATGAGCATACCATAAATACGCTGAACAAACATCTGCTGTTATTCTTCCCCCTTAGCCGCCTGATATTAGCTAATAAAGGCAACGATATCAAATCCAGTTCACGATCATGCAACAGTATTTTTTGTAAGCGAAATATTTCTGAGATGGTAAATATTAGAAATGTTTAAGGCCAAACTTCATTATAAATTAGCGCTAAGCCTGTGCTCCATGATTAGCTCGTCGTGGTTATGATGTCAGCGGAGCCTCACATCTTATATTTTCATCATAAAGCTGTGTAGGAGCTGACGCACTACCTTAAATAGCTGTTGATGTTCTCCTGTGCGCTCATTATCTCTCCAGTCCAGGCTTTGCTTCTCCGCTTTCTCCTGCCGCCCATCTTCTCCCCTGTGTATCGGCCGCTTTGCATACGACTGATGTTTAAATGCTGCATTGTTAACTGACGTGGGGTAGCCCTTTGCTGACCCGGGAGGTATTTGCTCGTTTGATCATGGGGCAGCAGTTTTAATGTATCGAAGCAGCGCCGCTCCGTAAAGCCCCTAGTATAAGTAGAGACAGAGGGCGAAGGCAGGGCGAGGGATCCGTTGGTTGCAGGTCTGACAGTACAGAAGGAAGGTGATTATTAGAATATCTGTTGGTCAGCAAGGCCAAAGGGAACGCTGCTGACCCTGCATTTCCTGGTTATGCTGTGCTGGTGGGTGTTGGTATTTCAAGGGGTTTTTTTTTTGGGGGGGGGGGGCATTGCAAGTTTTGTGGCAAAGATGGAGAACAGGACTCCATTGATGAACAGATTCAATATTTCCATCATAGTGTGTGTGTGTGGTTTTTCTTTATAACACTTTAAATATTTGCATACAAGGCCTTCTTCTGATGTTTATTTCTTATGCTCTATCTGTACGAGATGCTACACTCTTTACACTTTTTTTTATTTCCACACTATTTATTTTGTGCAGAACTGTGGTTGCCTTTAACATCCAGCCATTGATTCACTTCCCACAGTTATTTCTGCTCTTAGTTTGTCATAAAGACTAGACAAAGATAACTGAAAGGCCTCGGTGTCAGTGAAAACCACGTTGCCTTTTACATATGGGTCTCTGGATACAGAAATCTCACTTCACCAGCTGACAACACAAGAGAAAGAAGTGTTGAGAAAGAGGGGAAAAAACAATGACACAAACAGAGTACAAGTTTGTGTTTGCACCCTGGGACCTGTGTATCAAGACCCTGGCTGCACTGAAGCTAACCGGAGGCTGGCCCCTCAAAGGAAAATATTGAACACCCATACAGCCCTTTTGCCTTTTTCTTACCATTCTTTGCCCCCCCCCCCTGCTTTCATTCTCTGCTTTTCTTTTGGGCTTATTTCTTGTAGGGTGTCTTTCAGAGTGGCAGTGACCATAGATACCAGGAGGGGAAAAAAACCTGTGGAGAAGAAAAAAAGAGAAAGAAAGACACTTTGTTCAACTTGATGATTAATATTTGATGGACAGTTCCCTCATGAATTTCCCATAGCATTCCATAGTGGACTTGTGATGTGCAGAAGGCTGCGAATGGAGATTGTTTGACTCGATGCACAGCTCATCATCAGCATTAAGTGGCCTGCTGTTTCCACTTTTCCATAAACAAACAAGAAATACAAAAACTAAACGAAAATGTATCTCCGAGTGCTGGAAAATCAGCTAATTTTTTTGTCCCCAAGATTGAGCATGCGATTGTGTTTCTAAGCTCGTTTGACACCGTTTTCTAAAAAAAGAGTTCCCTTTAAATTCCCTTCAGAAATATAATGTTAATAAGCTTCAGATTACCTCCCTCCCTCTATATCTGTGTCAAGCAGTGTGTATCCTCATGAGATCTCACAACTGGATTCAGTAAATATGGATTGCCTCTTTTATTTCCAAACGTCCCAAAGCAACCCAGATGCCCCTTGACTTTTGAACCGCGGTTCACAGAAAAGCAGAGGTGAAGCAGCAATCTGCATCTCTCATGGTGCCTCACGCCCACATTGTTTCTGAGACTGAGAG
The DNA here is from genome assembly GCF_900408965.1 of Simochromis diagramma. Taxonomy (NCBI): domain Eukaryota; kingdom Metazoa; phylum Chordata; class Actinopteri; order Cichliformes; family Cichlidae; genus Simochromis; species Simochromis diagramma. Next base: position 2,807,922 of record NW_024386972.1, on the reverse strand, counting down.
CGATACCACATGAGTTTACCTCCAACGGTGAAAAAAAAACAGAAAAATAAAGAATTTGAAGGAGAATTCTTAGTCGATTAACTCGGGCTGTCATCATCCGCCCCTAAAAGTTTGTCTTCTCTTTCTGTTTCCCCCTATCATTTCCCAGTTTCTTCTTTTTTTTTTGTAGAAGATTGACCCTGCATGGCTGCAAGTCTTGATTAGCAGGGCTTCAGAGCCCAGAGTCTATTGATTGGGCCTCCAGAGCACTAAGCAAATGTAGCAAGAGAAACAAGTCAATAATGCTGTTACTGCAACAATCCCTGTCACACTAGTGGCTTCCCCCGCACACTCCAAATAGTTATTTTTCATGGGTTGGCGGTGAAGCACGCAATTATGAGAAAATCAGTGTCACTAAAAATTCTGGTTGTCTGCACTTTCTCGTCTTCTCCTTCTGTCTCCGTTTGAGTCTCTCTATAAACTTTTGTCTGTTCTGTCCGTTCGGGATATCGCTTTACTTTTGTCTGTGACTTCATTCATGTAAAGACTGCTACACGAGTTTATTTTAATCCATTACTTGACTTCCCTTTCTCACATCTCCCAGGTCACTACCACCTCTGTCTCTCTTAGCTTAGACATGGAGACCAGGGAAGCTAGTCTGCAAATTTAATGGAGCAGCATGGATTATTTAGACTGACTAAAGCCTCCCTTGTAGTGTCAAATAGGGGGTTGTGGGATGACATTAAACCCTTACTTTCTCTGTCTCCTTTTCTTTCTGGCTGCTGCCTTCTGGTTAAAGTGATCTGTACCTGCATGTCCAAACAACTCAAACCTGATGGTTCACATATTCTTTAATTGTTGTGTGTTATTTTACAGCAGTTTTCCAGACGCCCTCCTGTAGTTTTCACATGTTTTACTCAACACTGCCTTGACGGGCAAGCATGTGCAACATTACTGTTGGCGGAGGGTTTTTGCACGCATGCATGTAGAGTCTGACACTGCGAACCTTTGCTTGCTCAGTTCTTTCATACCTGCAGGGTAGAGAAGGAGCCAGAGTGGCCTTAGGGTCAAAAGGTCAAGTTCAAGAAATGGCTCTTTCTCTCGTTCATCCGTGACTCTGAAATGAAATCCAGGCTTTGGCAGTCTGCTTTCGGCCCAAACTCACATGCAAACGTGACCTCTGACATTAAGATGCTAAGAGAAGTCACAGGTTCTTGTTGCTTTCTTTGCAATCAGGCTTGCTGCTGTCCTTAATAACTGGGATAGGTTGAAATAACTAAAAGTTCACTTTTCACTTTATTTACTAATTTCAGCCCAGTTCTTTAATCTATTCTCATAGAATGTGAATTTCTTCTAGTATCCTTTAGTATAAGCCACTGCAAAGATATGTAGCTGCTTTAGCATGTGGACCACTCGTCACATTTTTATGCTTATAACTTGAGACAAGGAGACATAATAATAGAGATAATGCTGTATAATGATCCAAGCTGCATGTATAGAAACGAGCAGGCAGTACATGATTGCGACTTGGTCAGCCTTGGGTTTTTGTTTAGTGTTTTTTTTACATTTGTGTTAGAAAAAGCAAGCCGTGTGGGTGTGTGTACTTGTATGCTGTTTGTGTGCGTGCTAGTGGGCAGTATCACACCATCATCTGAATCAGCAGAGAGACAGGATGCAAAGCTAAACCACACGGGACTTGAAGCAAATATTTGGAGAGTTGATTTGAAACGGCAAACAAACAACATGCGGAGGAGCTTCCTCACCAGTTAATAAAAAAGACTCAGACATAAACACTAATATCCTCATAGTTTCTTTGGTTGGGAATCCTAAACAGACTTTTAGGTTGTATTTTTGAGTAAAATGCAGTTGACAGCACCTCACGACTTGAAGCTGTCGGGACAAGTTCTTGTAAAGATAAGAGCCCTGATTTTGATATGTTTAAAAAAAAAAATGCAGAGATAAGGAGATAGTTTTTTTTCTTCCGCAAGTTATCATAGCTCTGAATTACTGCTATAAACTCTGAAAATAGTTAGGTAGTAGGTCGGATTTCTCAGCATCGGCGTTGGTGTTACGTGTCAGGCCGTGGATGTATTACTCAGCTTCAGTGGGGGGTTTTTCTGCAAAAGTAACAGGTTACGCTGGGAAAAAAATGAAAGTGAGCAGTTGTTCTCAAATGATTTATGTGCTTTAATGACATTTCAATACTGAACAAACAATAAAAATTTATGGACACCATAGTTTTGGAGGCCTGCAGCTCTAATGGCTAATGTTATGCCCTTTTTCATAGGGGCCAGTAATCGGATCTGCAGCTGGCCCCTGGCCTTCACAGAATGTATACAAGGGGGATTTTTGTGTTTTGGGAAATCTTAGCAGAAAGAAGAAATAGTGAGAAATGTGGGGATATCACATCCATATCTTCTGCAATCTCCAAAAATACTTGCTGAATAAATAAAATATTTATTTTTTCATAATTAAAATGCAGACACGCGTTACTCTGCAAAGGTTTCAGCCACTGGACGTAGTCTGTGGAGGCTTCTAAAGCAGTGATAAGATTCCTTTATTTAAAGCCTGAACCATGAAATTATTGACATTAAATTCTAATTTTGAGAAACTGGACAAATTACCAAAAAAAGGGAGATAGATATAAATTTGCATTTATGAGTTTTAATTTGTATATTTTTTGTTACAAGCAGCAGGAAATGTAAACCTCTCAAAAACTCATGTATCACATATGATCCACTTGTATTACATTTACACAAGAAATCATTTATTTTTATTACTTTTCTGTTCTTCCTGTGCAAATTTCACTGGAAGAATTGTAAAGAGAACTCAAATTACAGTTTAGTAGTTTTCTTCTTTTATTGTTTTAAATGCCAGTTATTGCTACCGCGATGTTTATATCTCAGTCTTTTTCTTTCCGCTTCTAAGGCTGTGTTCAGACCGAACCTAAAGTGACGTTTTTGCACGGTGAAATTACGTTAGTAGTTTACGCAAAGACTGGTAATAACGCAAATACACACCCACGCAAGTTGGAAATGTCTAAACCTGGAGGCAAAATTTGCTCCACTTTGAAAGCTCGATTTGACTTCACTTCTGCAGAAAAAGATTGCTCACAGAAAAGTGAGTAGAATAGTTTGACTTCCTGCTAAGTTCTAAAAATATGTTATTAATCGATTCCAGCTGTCGGGTTTACTTTAGAAGCAAGTATTTCTCTCGTTGGTTATTTGGGGTAAATATGCAGCATGTGGGCTACGAAATGGTCCAAAAACACTCCAGCGATTGAACACATACAAAAACCAAATTTGCCACTATGCTGCTCTGACAACCAGCTAATTAAGATGAGCCATTTTCCATATTAATCAAATAATAAAAATACAGTTGTATGAGTCAGAAAACGAGGCAGAATGGCTCTGATTACGGCAGCCTTGTGGAGTATACATACACAGTTTGGAAATGTGGGCTGTCGGCGTCGTCCTGTTGACTATAAACCAGCGACTTCACAAACACACGGGGCAAAAGAAAAACAACTTGGACTTGGAAATTTGAGTTAAGAAAAAGTAGGTGAGGGGAAAATAAGCAATATAAGAACTGAATATGAGCAAGGGGACAAAAAAAGAGGACACAGCGATAGAACAAAATAGAAGGAGGGGGGAGGATGGAGATGAGAGCGGTAAGACAGAGGAGGGTGAGGGTTCGCGCAAGGGAATGATCTGTGTATGTTTGGAGCTCAGAAAAGCCACCTGTACATCACAACCGGATGAGGAGAAGCTGTAGCAGCTACCCGAGATTGCTGCCGGCAAAAGAAGTTCTTAAAAATTCCAGACACAGTTGCAATATACTCTCTCTTCCTCTTCTCACCCACTCTGTGTCTTTCCCATTTCCCTCTCCATCTCCCTCATTTCTCTCGATCCTCTTTTTCATCTTCCCCACACTCACATACTCTTGCATACTCGCCTCCCACTCTAAATTTACTCCTTCTTTCTCCCTCCCTCCTCTTTTCTTCCTCCTTCTCTCTCCTTCAGTCGTTTTCTGCCCTCCCTTTCTTCCATCTTGCACCATTTTTTTTTTCAGGAGAGAACTGGGTCCCAGTGTAGGCTGCTGCTGGCCAGGGTTGTTAGCCACCAAATAAAAAATGGATGAACTTGTAGGGCCCCGGTGCTGTTCTCCTGCATCTAGTTGGTGGAAAGAGAGGGAGTAAATTGGAGATGGAGAAAGGGAGAGAGAGAGAGAGAATCAGGCTGACATGAAATACCTTGCTCAGAAGACGTCTTCCAGATAGAAACCTGACCGTCTTTAATGTCAGTTTTTTCTCAGTTGAGGGGGAAAAAAATAGTTTTTGTTAGTACAGGTCAAAAAAAGGTCTGCAGCTCTTTTGGGGATCGATGATCTCAACAAATAAATATATTTATATAAACTGTGAAACTTGTTACATTATAAGTGAAAATCTCTCAGTTTGTGAATTATATGCTGTTTTCCTTTGATTTAGATTTCAATTACATTGAACGTCTCTCAGGTTTGGATGGCTGACTGGATGAAATGAGGCATTTGAAGACATAATTTTTTTAAATCTAGGCTGTTCATGCTAATGCGCTTATCTTTACAGTTGAGTGAGCATTTGAGTGTTAAGGTGTGAAGCAAGTTCCTAAATATTGTTTCTGTTTTGAAGTAATGTCAGTAAACAGCTTCCAGTTAGGAGCAAACTCCAGCTGTGCCTGCTTATTTCTAATAATCAGCATGTCTCTCAGACACCCCCGTGGGGGTGATAGGCTAAACATACGTGGTGGGATCAGATCTCTCCAACAAGCAGGTCAGCTTATTATCCCCGCACAGCAACGTGAACCTGATCCAGGTGTTCTGACTTGTTCCTACTCATCTCATTTGCGATTGAAACATTGCACGTTTTTCCCGCCTTCTTCTCTCAACCTGGATTGTTTGCAGGCCAGGCTCAACCTTTTGTTTTTGTCGTGTGTGTATGTGTGTGTGTGTGTGTGTGTGTGTGTGTGTGTGTGTGTGTGTGTGTGTATGTGTGTGTGTGTGTGTGTGTGTGTTATGTGGCCGGTTTAAGTTTGAGCCCCAGACCGAGAGCAGCTGTGTGTATGTGTGTGTGAGCAAGCGTGTGTGCCTCCACAATGAAACATTTATTCGTATTAGTTTGTGATAACAAGTCGAGGCATTACTTAGGACTTACCCCCACCAGCATTTCACCTCCGTGTCCATCACTCAAACCATTTGTGAACACATTGATCCTTCCCCCCCCCATCCCCTCCTCCTCTCCCATGCTGTATATTCCCAGGGTTTGGAAGGAGAGCCAGAATGGCTCAGACAGCAATTGATTTTTATTTTATTGGTCTACTAGTGGAAAGAGGTGGGATAGGGGAGGGCCTGAGAGATGCAACTCCGCAGCTAAGTTTGCTCTTAGTGGGCTGTGTGTGTGTGTGTGTGTGTGTCTCCAGGTGGGATGGGCCTATCTGCTTATGTCTGTCTCACAGAGAATGTTTTTGTTTTGGGGTAGGGGCTGTTGTCTGTCTGTCTGTCTGAAGGTTGTGTGTGTGTGTGTGTGTGTGTGTGTGTGTGTGTGTGTGTGTGTGTGTGTGTGTCTGACACATGTGAACACAGACATGCAGCTTTTGATGGCTCACAGAGGTGGCTGGACATGAACACACACACACACACACACACACACACACACACACACACACACACACACACACACACACATGCGTGTGTCATTTAAGGTATTGGGGAAATCTGAGGTGCTGATGGAGCTGGCACTAGGGACTTGGACCTCAACACACACACACACGCACTCTCTCTCTCTCACACACACGCACACACACACATAGCTGAGGTGTATCCCGGTGCTCATTAGAGCTGGTAATAAGGCTGTGCTGCTGGAAAAGGAGGGAAAAAACAGGGAAAGGAAGAGAGGGAGGGAGGAAGAGGGTGGGAAGGGAGAAAAAGGGGAAAAAAAAGGGAGATTTTAAATTTTAATAACACTGGTACGATTTTGTAAATCTTTCCTGACAGAAAAGTCCTCATTATTTTCATCTGTCTCCGAGGAGCCTCTCCAGCTTTGCCTCCGCGGGTAAACGGACCTTTCGCGCTCTCCCTCTTTCTCCTCTTTCTCTCCACCTCTCTATTGCTTTTTCCACACTTTCTGTCTTTCAGCTGCTTTGTTGTCTGTTTCCGATCTTTGTGACTCTCTCTCTCTCTCTCTCTGAATATTTCAGCCTCTCTTAGATTAGTGCTGTAAATCTGTTTATTTCCTTTTAGTAAGGTGTTAGCTGACTGGCTGTCTGCGATGAAGGAACATAAGGAGCCAATAGCATTTCCAGTACTATGTGCTGTGATTGGCTGACATTTTAGTTAGAGTTACTGTTGGTCTGTTTTTGTGAGAGTGTTTCTTTCCTCCCCCCCCACCGGTACGGGGCACCGACACAGGAAAATACTTGAGGATCATAGTATCAGGTATCAAACTCACTGTGTGTAGGAGTGTGCATATGTGGGTCAGCAGGTACACCCTTGTACCTGCGGTCTTTGCGTCACTCACACATCCCCAAATCCTTCCCTCCACTTACACGCACACACACACTCACACTCCTAGCCCCCCTCCACCTCTATGTCAAGTGTCAAAACTGGAGGATGGATCCGGTTTGATAAGTTCTGTTCTGTCTGGCCACGTGTCAGGGCGGGATCAACTATATAGCAGAGGAAAACCATGTTCTTCACTCTCCTACCTCCCAGTTTTGGGGATTTTTTTTTTTACTTCTCTTTTTTGGGAGTATTGGGGTGTGGATATTTTTAGGGTAGATTTTATTGTAGTTGTTTCTGGTAGCTTTAGTACCTTATTTGACTTGTTAGCTTATTATAAAAGGAAAAAAAACAAAGAAAAAAATAGTTTGACGTATGAAATTTCATCAGTTTGTGTGGTTTTGTTTCAAATGGATGAAGAATAATTTCCCCATCCTCTGTAAAACGTAACCAAGTAGTCATTTTCCAGCCTTCTTAGGTCTGCAGTGGTTAAAGAGTGTGATGGCTGACTTTCATGTCCCACTGCTCATATGTCAGTGGGGAAAACTGTGGCTCTTTACAGTGTCACAGACACTATTTTTCAAACAGTTTTCAACATCAGTGAAGTGATTTATGACGGCACCTCCACACACTAATTCCTCCAATCTGTCTAGCTAGATCCGTGTGTGTGTGTGTGTGTGTGTGTGTGTGTGTGCGCGCGTGTGCGGCCCCCCTTCAGGTCATCTGGTCTAAATTGACCTTTGGTCGTAAGCTTTGCAGGATCTTCTCGGTCTGTGTGAACTATTGCAAGCATTAAAGTAAAGATGTACTGTTTATGGCTCCCCCTCCAAGTTTCTGATTGGCTGCCTCTTGCAAACAGAAGCACCTGAGGTTAAAATATTGGGAATATCCCTGCTCTATGACATCAGAAAGATTTGAGTGGAAAAAAACTTGCCTAAAACCAAATGTTGAGAGCAGTGTGATGCCCGAGCTTTTAGCTTTCACATGTGCTGACCTAATTATTTGAAACTTTGACCATGTTTCATATAAGCGTGCACTATTTCATTAGTGTGTGTGTGTGTGTGTGTGTGTGTGTGTGTGTGTGTGTGTGTGTGTGTGTCAGAAAAAGAGGAAAAAGCATTAACGTTTTTGGACGGGCCACTCCTAAAATCTATATCCATCTTCTCTTTAAAGGTTGGAGTTGCCATATGTGCTGCTTTACATTTATACTTCCAAGACACGTTTTCTTAGATTGGTGCACAGAGGATCAGTTAAGGTCAAAATAATGCATTTTTTTAAAAAGATGTGTCCCCAGAGGGGGGAGGAAAAAAAAAAACTTCTTAAACCGCAGCACTGTCATATTCCTTACTGCTTTGAACATTTAAGTGTTTGAAGTTATTCCACGTTGTTTGCTACCAAATCAGACTCCTTTAATAAATGCCGTTTTAACAGAATTGAACCCCCCTCCACGAGGCTAAAACTAACTTTATGTTCATTTCTCCACTGCAAGCCTCTACTAGCCCCCCCCCCCCCCCTTTTTTTTTTTCTTCTTTTCACCCCAGCTGAAAAATTAGCACAACACAAAGCGAGCTGGCTTCTTCTAACACACTGCCACAGATACACACACACACACACACAAGCGCCTCCTCTGGGTATTTGACTGGGATAAATAATCATTGTAAATAATGAATGTCAATTAATAGGGGGAGACGTGTCCTTGCTAAGCATGCTCTGATTAGTGTTTCACTGGGATCTCTTCCCCCAGCTGGCTTCAGCCAATCATGTCAGCCTCATCCAAAACACCAGAATAAAACTGGCCTATCACAATATATGATATCATCTAATACTGCCTCAGCTTACAGGCATATGGCAAATATAGTATTATCTGTCACTATTCTTTTTACAATTTTTTTTTTACCTCAGCAGTGAGGTAAAAAATGCCACGTGTGGGTGTGTGTGGGGTGGGGGAGGGATACCATAGCTGTTGCTTATGTTGTTCGGGACATGGTTTGCTATAAACAATATGACAGTGTCATAATAATGTATGCATTTATTCAAGGATAAACTGTCTACTTATAAAGCAGTGCTGCTTACACACAGTAGTTGTAATGAGCTCTCTGGTGTTAGCGAGAGCATTACAGCATGTCAGAGAAGTGTCCTATTACTGGAAAGAAGTTCATGGCGATTGGTTATATATTGTTTTTAGTTTGTAACAGTATCCTCTGAATCTCATATAAAGCAGTTGATAAAATTTGTTGTTATGCGGCCGAGAGTCTTTTTGCAAAAGGAAATACAAAGATGTAAAGCATCAAAGCTTGTCTGTGGGATTTTTGTCATCCTTCCCTTCAATAGCTTCATCAGTTCTGCGCTTTAAGCCAAGCAAACGGTCGAGGCTTTTGCCAGCCCGAGCTGGTGGACCAGAGGGAGGCCGCGAGCTCGACTGGTGTGTCAGCTCAGACTTGGAGTTTAGAGGGTAGCTGGGTGACTGAGCAACCAGCCAGCGCCCTCCCCTCCCTCGGTGATAAATGGCCACAGCATGGGCTATTCATCTCCTGCTTAGAGAAGTGGACAGTGCCCCCCTGCTCGGCCTCTCCTCCACCCCTCCACATGTCAGCAAATGTGATAATTCTCTCATTTGTCAGGAGCAGTGGAGGGTTTGGAATCCGTGTGTGTGTGTCTGAGTGAGTGCATGTGTGCTGATGCAAACTCTGGAGAATTTGGGGGACACATGCTAGATAAGTTGCTCACTTACCAGATGCCTTGCTCTGCACATCTTCACTCCATTCCTCATCTGGTACTTTTGTGATTTATTTATTTATTTATTTATTTTGGGGGTGTGGGGGGGTCAAAGCCCCCACTCCCCCACACCAACTTTACTTCGGTCACAGTGGGAAAATTTAAATGAGCAAATGAGTGAGTCGTTTTATGGCAAATTCCATCAGTAATTCAGCGATTTTTTTTTTTTTATTACCTTCAGGAAACTACTGAGCCACTTTTTCCACTTTATTGTGCAAATAAAGTTTAAGAGCCTGTCAGCTATTTGTGTGCGTGTGTGTATATGTTTGCATGTCATGCTTGTTTATAAGTGTGTTGGTCTCTTTTGCATTTGTATGTTCATGTCTGTACACAAATCAGCGTTGTTGTTTTTTACAGAGGGTACACACATGTAAGCAAATCACTCTTATCACGATTGTTTTATCCAGTCACGCTGTGGTTTTATGACGTGTGCCAGCGAGTGTATAGCGATTAAAAACCGAGTGTTCAGACCTCATGGTAACAATTAAACAGGATCAGGCTCCAGTTGACTTTCCTCCGTAGACCCGTGAACCTTTTCCTAATCCTTTTCGGTTCTTTCTCTCTGCAGGATCATCCAGAATCGGGTCCTGGTCTTCATCCTCGGAGCCATCATCCTCCTCACCATCATCCTGGCCATCTATTTTAATGTGCGAGGCCACTGATCTCCCCTGTACGCACATGCATATATACACACACACACACTCCCTCCCCCTAAACGCAAATACACACACTCTCTCTTGTGATTAATAGCGACAAAAGCGTTGTTCTGCTGTAATTAGGACAAATGGTCCCCATGAATCACTATTTCCAAAGCCTGACAGCAAGCTTTTTTTTTTTTTTTTTTTTTTTTTACCATTTCTCACTCCTTTTTTTGTTTGCAGTTTCTTTCCCTTTTTCCCCCCTTTCTCCTTCTTCCCTTTTACTCTCTTTTTCTCTTTCACTTTCTTCTTCTCCTTCCCCCCTCCTCCTCTGCCTGTCAGGCTCGTTCTTACATCTCCAGGGACTAGAACGGGGTGAGATGTTTTTATAATAGTTAATATTTTTCATGGTGTCGTCCTCAGCGTGGTTTGCAACCTGGTCATATTTTTTTCTTGTGTAACTTAATGGAGGGCTTTTTTTGTAGTGTAGGTGGGTTTGGTGTTATTCAGGGTGTGGGGATGCATGAAAGGCAGAGAGAAACCGAAGTTCTACACACATCTGTGGGTTTGCACGTGTGCATGCATGAGTGACAGTCATGGATGGGGGCCCGCACTGCGTTTCTTATTGACACCAACAGTAGGCACACATACTGTATTAGCTTCTGTAACTAAATGATTCAGCTGTTCTTCTCCCCACCAATCACCCTACCCCTGCACAGCTCAGAGGACAGTGCCTTCAGTTTAGATATGCTGTTCACACTCCTGCTTTAAAAGGCTCAGCAGAGCCCAAAATAGACAAGTGGCGCTGCCTTGAAAAGAGAGGATGCACGCAAAAAGGTTGAGGTTAGTTCAGCTTGTGTTCATTGAATCAAGGTGAAAGTATTTTGGGTTGGTTTTTTTTTTTCATTATTAGGAGGAAACTGGTTGCAGTTTTTGTTTTCAGGAGCAAAAAAGTGGTTATTTTAAAGAATTTAGAGATTGAAGAATATTAAATAAAAATTGCTCTTTTAATGGATTTTAATGCAAAAGAGACCTGACCTCAGCCTCCGTGAGTACAGCACAGAAACAAAGAGAAATGCTTCAAATGACATTGTAACCACATCTGGGACATCAACCCTTCCCAAATACATACTTCATTAACTGATTCCCAATTATAAGCGTCATACTGTATGTACTAACATTGAAATGGACATCATGTATAGTGTTTTTGCTCTTACTAAGTGACTCTGTTGCTATTTATTTATAAATGTAGAGTTTCCATTCAGATTTCTGTGTTGGAAGTGTATATTTTTGTGATGTTGAAATTATTCAGAATTAACATTAATCACATGTTTGTTTCTTCTTGATTTGTGGTGGTTCTCTGATGCAGACTGTACACCAGGACCAACTGAAATATGTGTATTTCTAGTCTTTCATCTTAAAGGCTTTTTTTTTCTTGATTTCTTTCTTCTATAAATGGATCTAGCTTGTTTCAAAATTTGTACTTTTTGTTCTTTATTTTCTATGTAATCTTCGGAGGTGTGAGATGGGACCCTTGTTTCTGTGTTTGTGATGATGTGATGCATCTGCAGGTGTTTGAAAAAAAGGCGTGCTTGAGTTTACCGGCGTTTAATTCTTCGGGGGGAAAGCCATTCTTTGGGGACTGCGTTTGAAAAATCTAAATTTAAGAGCATATTTTTTAATTTTATTTTTGTTTGGCGGGGGGGGGCTAATGCTAATGCAAGCCACAAGCTCGCACACGCATGGAAACACACACTGGTGCGCGCGCGTATGTCTCTTGTGGTTGGTGTTCCCAGTGAGGACATTTGCTATTCTGTTTCAGGGTCATAGTCTTCATTTTTGAAGATGCGGGGGAGTCCCCATCCCACCATCCCACCCCACCCTCCCCCACCCCGTGCTATCGTCCACCATTTCACAGGCCCTCACCAGCCGCGGCGCCGTGGTCTGCTTCAAAGCCTCAAATTAATGGCCAACAAAATAGTGTGTCTCTGACCGTCCCATGCGGGGCCGACCCACTAAGAGTTATCATTAAAGTGAAGCAATAATGAAAAAAACGAAGGAAGGAAGGAAAAAAGAAGAAGAAGAGCCGGGGAAGGAAGCGAACGAGGAAGCGTGGAGGTGGGGGGTGCCGAGGGGGGGGTTAAATCCCAGGCAGTTTGACAACAAACCTCATCTGGTAATGACCCTCAGTGATTGTGTTTTTACCCAGTCAGCGTGCACAGTGTGTGTCTGTGCGTGTCTGCATGTTCAGCCTACCTATGTGCTGATGTGCTCTCTCTGTCTCTCCTGCCCCCCTCCCTCCTTCTCTCTACCTCTCCTGCCACCTTTTCCTCCTCCTCCCTGTCCTCCCCTCCCTTCCCTCCCCTCCCAGCCTGTCAGATGAGCGGAGCGGTAGCTAGCGAGTGAGCGGTGGAAGGCAGCGTGGCGGCGGCTTCTATTTGAAGTTGTAATGGTGTCAAAAAGTCAGGGCTGACTGACAGACGTCAGTCCCACAGGGCCTCATTAAAAACAGACCCACTTGACAAGGAAATAATTGAGCGCCGGCGACAACTCGGGGGCCCCTCCGCGTTTTTAGATGTTTTTATTTTCTTTTCATTATTAGCGCCGAGCTATTATGTTCATTAAGAAATAGCATTAAAACAAGTTTTTTTTTTCTTCTTTTTTTTTTTAAAAAACGGGCGAGGGAGGGAGCAGGGAAGGAAGACAGGATGCATGGAGGTGGGAGATAACGATTTGTTTAGAGCCCCGGTTCTGTTTTATTATTTAAACAGGAGCGCTGTCATGTGATACCTTGGCAGACGTTGGCTATCATCTCTCCCTTCTTTCTCCTTTCCTCCCTCTCTTTCTTTCCCCCCCTCCTTCTCTCCTCTGTACTCATCCCTTACTTTTCCCCAAGCTTTTATCTTCCCCTCCTCGGTCCGTCTACATCTCTTTCTCCACCTGCTCTCTCTATCCCCTTTTCTTTCTCTCCCCGTTGAGCGGCGGGTGTCATTGGAATATGAACTAGATTATTCATCAGTGCCCCCACCACCCACTACCACCCCACGCCCCACTACCACTCCCTCCAATCGCTGATTTGGTTTTCGACAAGCGTCTCACCGCAGAAGGCTGAGGATGAAAACTTGTCAAAAATAGGTTATATCTTATTCCAAGGGGCAACAATAGCAGCAGGTACAGACACCATTTAATATTTAATTTAGGCGGGTGGTAACCCTCCTTAAGTGACTGGAGCTGCGTCTTCCATACAAACGCCAGGAGAAAAGGAGGGGTGGGTGAGCAAGAGGGGAGAGCAATTAATTATTTGATGTCTGAAAAGTGATTTTTGAAGCTCTCGCTGCCTTCTCCTGTTTGCCAGGGGGGGAAAAAAAGGGATCGAGTCTTTGGGTGTCCCGGTTCGCTTTCCACACACGTTCCTTATCTTGGTCGCCCCCCCGAGAGCCGAAACATTTCCACTCGTATCACGTTACATCCACATGATAATTGTTCATATAGTAAAAGGTTTTCAGTCTCTTTATGTTATCAGTGGAAATTATGAAATCTTCTACCACCACCATCTTTGCGACATCTCGCTAACGTTCCCAGTCATTCCTATCCTCACCGGTCCTCTCTATCCTCTCTACGTGGTTTTACATAGAAATTATAAAAGGAAGGTTCCTCAACAAGGAACCTGTGTGATGCACCAACCATTGCAAAAGCCCGATGTTTGTCAGCCATTTAAGACGACAAGGGATTGTGACAAGCGTCGTTTGAGCTGCCTGTCCCCCCAGCGGAGGGCGGGCCTTAAACGGCACAAACAGCGCCAGTGGTGGGATCGCAACAGGAGGGTGGGCGCTGCGTCTTCAGGAGTGTCCATGATGCTGTCACCCACTGCACACGCAGACACAGACGCACACAAACACACATTCATGTACATTGAGAGAGGCCCAGCAAGAACAGCTAGCCAAGAAAAAGAAGAATGGGGGGGGGGAATCACAATGGCACTGTTTGAGGAGTACAATGAATATTCTTCTGTTTGATTCAGCAGACGTGGACGCATATGCGCACGCACACACACTGCTGCACGTATGGTCCCAATAAAGACAGGCACACACGCTCTAGTGTGGAGCTGTTAGAAGAGGAGCCATGGTCTCCATTTGTACATGCCACCAGTTCCAGCAGAATGGCTTTCTTTCTCTCATCAGCCCATTATCTATCTGTTTTTTCGCCCCATCAGCGCTGTCAACCGTTTTATTAGTGTTTGTGCTCACAATGAAATGACAAAGGCCCCCATTATTTGAGGAAGTCGCAGGGGCCGCAGCCATACATGCATGCACGGATGTCCGTGTGCTCGTGGCCGGTGTTAAGAGGTGATGCCGAATCGTCCACATGCGCATGTATCCGTCTCGAGTTATCGCGTTCCCTTCAGTTCAGCCAATTGAGACTCCGGGCTGATCCTGAGTTGTGAAGCTGACTTTTTTTTTTTGTGATCTCTGTCAGTGTCTGTGTTTGACATCTGTGATTAAAGCGGCTCTGGATCTTTGTAACCTAGATGCTGTGTCGTAACTTGCACACAAACACTTGGTGGGGTCTCCGACTGACTCCGCGGGAACGAGTAAGGAGGTACGGGAAAAACAAGAGCTGACATTTACAAACCGAATGTGGCGCTGTGTGCTTCCTTTCGTATTTTAAAGGTGAAGCAAGCCGTGTGCTGAAAATCCTCTTAAGACATTGTGTCGTGGAGGAAACAGAGATGCAGAGCCAGTCCAGCTTTCCCCCACCACCACCAGACCCTATCCCTGCCTCCTTACTCTTCCTTCCCTCTATCTCCATCACATCTTTCCCTGGTAGAAACACAACCTTTGAACTGAAATTAACACTTTCCACTACAAAGACAGCGGTAATCTTCAATGTCATTTGCATGACAATGAGGTTATGTAGATAATAGAGCTGTCAGTGGATCTTTTTCCCCCCACTTTTTATTCTTTTGGTCCCTTTAACTGCCTCATCAGTATGCTACAATGTGTCCAAGCAGATATTTTATGACATGCTGGAGATTATTCTATTTATGTTTTTTGTTAAATGGATTTCTATCATTGCAATTGAGCAGTGAGAATGAGCGCATTCTGTGACTGTTGCGCGTTTGTCTTGTATGGTTTCTCCTGTGTTGCCGTCCATTTTAAAAAGACAAATGATAGAAAGAGAAAGAACATAAAAGGAGAAAAGTGGGAATGAGTGCAAAGCAGCCCAGGTTGCCTGGAAGGCACTCAGTGGCCTGGACGTTCTGAAAGAGGAGGGTTTAGTTGAGCTCGCCCTTGTACAGTAATTTACTTTGCATATGGTGTCTTAGCAGACACGATTCTAAATTTCCAACTGGGAGGCATCAGTGGAGGAATCACTGTCTTCAAAAGACGGCCTGCCAGTCACGCTCCTCCCGTAGCTAGAGATCTGAGCGTGCGGTGATAACCCGCGACATCTTTCTGGAAAAACGAGGAGTCGATCAGCTTTGATGGAGCACATCCGCCATGACAGGCTACTGAGGAGCTCGCTAATGAACTGGGGAAGGGGGGTGGGCATCGCTTAGGGTAAGAGCACAGAGGAGAAGGGTAGTTGAGTGGGGAATGGATGGATTGATGGATGGAGAAGGTATACTTGATAGTTATGAGGTAGCCTCTGCTTTAAGATATTCAGGTAGATGGAAGAGTGCCCAGGTTAGAGAAAAACAGCTATGTGTTTGTTGAGGAGAAACAACCCCCACTCCACTACTTACATCAGCTCGTTACCCCTCCAGCACCAAAGGGTGGGGAGGTTTTTGTGGTTGTTTTGGGGTAAATATTCATGAGAAGGTACCCAATCCCAGATCTCTCCAGCCAGTTTTTTCCATCTATTCCAGGAAGTTTGAGTCTTTTGAATGGGGGCTACCACCTATTTGTGTGCTGGGGATCAAGTGCAATAATCCTCAACCTCTACACGGGTAAGGGTCATTGGGCATGGCAGATATGCACAATGCGTGGCCATTTTTAGTCGGTGAATGAAAAACATTTAAATTTTACGCAAAAGTTCTTCATGTACTTTTAATCAGTAGTATAAGTAAATAAGCTAGAACTATTTTATAATAAGTGTTACAGTACTGAGCAAAAGTCTGGAGCCACCCCTTATTTCTTTATACTTGACTTTTAAATGGCCAGACTTTCTTGTAGTTTTTAAAGGGGTCATGAATCACAGTTGAATAATCATAAGCATAAAAAGGAAGTTAACTCAAGGGATAAACCAGACAACTTAGCAAAGACCAATGTTAAAGTGTATCTTTAGGCACTTTGTTAGTAGCAGCCTGTCTCAAAGCACGTAATTTGTTTCCAATTGACAAAAAATACAGGAGATAAAATAGTAGTTTTGTACTAACAAGGTGATTCCTAAAGAGCTATTAGCTGAAAACCTGGCATAGCTCAGCATGGTGTGCAGTGTGTCAGTAATACAATTTGAGATAACTGGAGAAGTGGTGGACAATAGAAGAAATGGTAGGTGTGGGAAAAAAAACTCTACAGCTGATGGACAGAATCTGAAAGTCATGTCCTTGAGAAATAGGAATAAATCCAGCAAAGACCTCACACAGGACCAGAAGATGCATCTGACCAGTTGATCCATCTACTGTTCGCTGAAGCCTCACCAGAAATGGTCTCAGTGGAAGGGTCACTTTCAAGAAGCTGTTCCTAAGAAAGGTAAATGGGGAGAAAGGGCTGAGTTATGCCAAATTACACAAGAACTGGATTGAAAATCAGTGGCAAGAGGTCTTATGGAGTCATTAATCTATATTATAAATTACTAATTCAAATCATTGTTAATACTATCAAAGACTCACCCTATGGGCATTTGTTTGTTAGTTTTTTGGAGATCAGCTACTACACATAATCTATGTAATTATTATTTATTTGAGTGTTATTTAAATCATTCTCAAAAACAATAAATCACCTCACCTATTTCCCATTTTTCTAGCAAAATATGCAAAAATGAAAGATGGCTCAAGACTTTTGCACAGCACTGCAAGTGATAACACTGTTTATAGGTATTTACCGCTCACCCTGCACAATATGAACCAGGCCTTCCTTCACCTTTATGCTGTTCTCAACACAAACAGCCTTGCAGACAGGCTTACTCTTCTCACACACACACACACACACACACACACTCGCTTAGTTTTACACACAAACACACACCGCTCTATTGAGACATATGGATGTGGCAACAAAATGCACAACTTTTTGTTCATCTCAAGGACTTGTGAGGGCCCAAGTGAACTGAGAGGCCATATTGATTTTCCCTCTTTTCATGCTGTGACTCGGGGATTACCCATTTTCTCATTCATTTTTAAAGACAACTCGTGAGAGTCTTCCTTCCCTTTTTCCTCTCTGTTTTTTTCCTTTTCCCCCCCACTTCCCCTTCCCCTTCTCGCCATCGTACATACGCACACACCCACCTGTGCAGCCGGTCGTACCCACCCCTTTTCCACAACCACAAGTCCCTCCTTGACCCTGAAAATTGTAATTCAGCCATAGATCACAGCTGCTGAATATTAGGGCTTACAAAAGCAGTTAAATAAAATATGTCGAAATCATCCAATCCCAGAGGCCACGGCAGAAATTCTAATCAGGTGAGAGAAAGGGGAAGGAGTCAGCAGGGGGATTATGGGTAAAGAAAATCGTCTGGATCTACCAAAGAGCAGACGGAGAGCTGGGTTTGAGCTAAAAATCATAGCAATCATAACGTCGTGTCATGAAGGGTTTTTGGAGGCATGTGAGCTCTTACCTCAAAAACACAGAAATGCAGTCATACACTCCTAAAATGTAACAACCTGTGTTACAGTTTTAGGTTTGATTTCCTTCTTTTTGTGATTCTTGGAACTAAAATGTAAAAAAAACCCCATCAAAACACAAAGTACATAAATCAATAAATTTGCATATAATTCACTCCTTCTGTGTGTTATGTTACCCCAAAGACAGTTTAAAAAGCATTTTGAATGCACACGTAACTTGCAGTCATCC
Source organism: Simochromis diagramma (assembly GCF_900408965.1). Taxonomy (NCBI): domain Eukaryota; kingdom Metazoa; phylum Chordata; class Actinopteri; order Cichliformes; family Cichlidae; genus Simochromis; species Simochromis diagramma. Next base: position 2,789,984 of record NW_024386972.1, on the reverse strand, counting down.
ATGCCATAGTGTTGTCCATAATTAGTGCCAAAGCCAGCACTGCCTCTAGCTAAAGGTCTTCAAAGTTGGCAGATTCTCATAACCTGCAGTGTCAACCAAACTATTTGTAAAATAATTGAGTCTCCCGGTATTAATGCACTCATTTTATGCTAAACAGGCCAACAGCACTTTTGGCCTATAGGCCTTCCTTTGACCAGGCGTAGGAGGGGGTCAAAACATATTAATGATTCTGTTGGCATGCTTGTTAAAATGAACCACAAAGGTTGATCCAGCTGAGAGCAATGCATGGGACAGTGCAGCTTGAGATGGTCAGATTTTAGAGCAATTTCAGTGCAAAACGTTCTTCCGTAAACTGCTTGCTGTTTTATTTGTTTTTGTTTGGGTTTTTTTTAAGGTGCACATATAATACATTTCCCTTTAAGTGAAGGTAAATTTCGTAGCACGCTGGCTGTGATGAGAAAGTCATAAACCAGCTTCAAACACAAGCTCGTCGCGAGAATGAAAACTTTTCTTCCAGGCCCGGACTCAGCCACATGTAAAATGGCCGGACAGTCCAGAGAGCGAGGGAGGTCTGATGGATGGTGCTTCAATCCCTCGGCGGTTCTCCAAACAAGGAGACGCTCGATTACACTGCAGGATCAAAAATGCTGAATGCACACACTCCCCTCCAGAGTGAGGGAGAAACAAAACATCCACAGACCTTCGAGAGGTAGATTCTGTTTCTCGGGACTTTGTGCTTTGTCTTTGGTGACCAAGTAATTTCACTGATTTGGTACAAAACAGCAGGAAGGCATAGCTGGCTCTTATATTGCCAGCAAAACAAACACAAATGAGCATTTACTTTCCTCAACACCCACGGCTTTGGTGCATTTGCATAGATAAAAGTGGACTGTAAGCACTTCCATCTGTCTAGGAGGCAGTTGACCACTCTCAAATGAGGCCAGTCGTGGTAGAAGAAGCTGCACACTGCAAAACACCTTTTCTTCTTCTTCTACTACTGAAAATTTGGTGTACAGAAAGACCGACAGCAATCAGTTTTCTTCAGTAACACCTTCACAGACTTGCATCAAGATAAGAAGATAACTACTATATGGTATGCCTCAATTAAAGGGTTGATGTAAAACGGAGTTAAATGTTAAGAGTTGTACGTGGTTTAAGTTTTCCTTTAAAAAATATTTCACGTGCTGTCAGCGGTAGAGGCTCTTGTTTTGTTTTTTTATGTGCGCATGTCATAGCTGCCTTTTAAGATAGATTTAAAGTTCGATCAAATGTTCGGCCAGACGTTTAAACGACGTGAATTTATCTTTTGTTTCTTAGATATTGTGAGCTGATTTAAGAACAAAGGATTTTCAAGCCAAGTCAAACACGTTCTGTGATGTCTCTCTAAGAAAGGATTTTTCGTTAGACTTTGATGGTCGAACAAACCAAATACAAACTGTTTCTTCCTGCCTGTTGAATTCTAATGTGCTCGTGCTGCTTTAAATGTCAGGCTGGAAACGGATCCAAGCCCACATAAATAATAAAAAAAAATTTAAACAAAATATCTGCATAATCTATAGGTCATAAATCTTTAACGTTAGTTTTCTTTGGAGGTTTTGTGAAGGGCTTAGAGAGCATATGGGGACTCATGGGTCATGAGGTTATTCATCCCTGTGGATGCAACGGCGGCATTAGTGGTCAGTGCAAAAACACTTCAGTATTTTTTAAATGTACAGCCCAAAGACCACACACACACACACACACACACACACACACACACACACACACACACACACACACACACACACACACACACACACACACACACACACAAAACCCACTCCTCATGGTTTGAATAAGGCAAGCCTCTTATTCAACCCAGCCACTGCTCACAGCCATTGAAATCTAATGTAATCTACTTGTATTTGAGTCGATGGCACTGGTTGAAGGACGGACCATTTAGAAAAGGAACAATCTTATAGATGCGCTCGTGTAGTGCCTTTGAATGAACCCTCAGAATTGTTGCACTCATTCAAAGAGAGAATGCGTTCTCGAGTGGTTCATATTCTACTAAAACGGGGACAATGGGATTGGAAAGTAAGTAAAAGTAGAAGATGGCGCAACCAAGATCTTCCTTTTGAATTCTGAAGCCTATAAAGGATTTGGGGAGGTCAGCAGCTGGAGACACGCGTCTTTAGAGGAGGGCAGTGCTTTGGGATTGCGCTTTGACCTTGTGTTCCTATTGGTGCAGAGTCTGGATCTACCACCGATCTCTCTTACAGATACACGATGCCCTGTGCTGTCAGCAGCAACTAACAAGGTAAAACCTTTAACAGCGCTGCTTGTTGTCATTTAGGCATGTTAAGGCGATGTCGCAAAGGTCTGCTTACTTTTATTTGCAGATAACATAATAGATGTTTTCTGTTAAAATGCAGTTGTGTGTGGAGCCTTGTTACTGTCACTGAAGGGTTCGTTAGACTGAGCCCAGGCACCATTGTGAAGCACTCTGGCTTGTTTGGATCTCGCTAAGGCTACAGCTGAAAGACGTTATTAGGACACGACCCTCCTTTTGTGACCTAAAAATCTGAGGATCGTTGGATGGTCTGAAAAATTGTGTCCTTATTACTTAAAATCCATTTTATACCATCTTGAATCTTGCTTTTTGCCATTTTGCTCATTCATAACTAACATGAGTGACCTCACCTACATATTTGTTCAGATCTGGAAACACAACAAAATCACTAAAAGTCCAACAGGGCAAAAAGCATGAGTAGATATGCGGCAGTGTAAATAGGTGAAAGTTTAGCCAGATTAACTGCTCTGTCTTTGAAAGTACAAAAGGGATTATGTGCAAGGTGCAATTCCAAGAGCATGCCAATGATCACTTCATCGCTATCCAGGTTAAGGTCATACATGACTGACTGGTGTTAAAGGATACTGTTGGTGTGTTCCCTCTGAGAGCACCAAAGAAGCCTATGTAGGTATCAAAAAAGTGTTGACTGTACCTGTTGCATTTATCAAAACTTCTGTGAACTTATTTTTGACTGAAGATGAAGGCAGCGGTACTGATGAAACATACAACATCCTTGGTCTATCTTCTTCTAGGAGCCACTGAAATTCAGAAAACTGAAGCTTAGAAGGCATCAAAATGGTGGCAGCCGCTTATACGACCTCCCTCCAGGAGGAATGTGTGCTTTCGCATCTAACGATAAGTAGGCTGGTATACAGTGTATACAGTCATTTGCCTGGTGATCTACTGGGCTTTTCAAATAAAGATATGCAGAAGAGCACTCCTGAACATACAACCATGAAACAAATGGGATATAGGAGCAGAAGACCACAATGGAAGAACAGGAAAGTGAGGCTACAGCTTGCACAGGCTCACCAAAGCTAGACAATAGAAGATAAAAAATGAGTCATCTGCAACATTAAGATGATAGGGTGAGAATCTAGCATAAACAACATGAAAGCATGAATCCATCCTGCCTGTTTCAGTGGTGGGGGATGTTTTCATGGTGCACTTTGGGCCCCTTTGTGCCAGCTGAGCATCATTTAAACACCACAGACTACCTGATATTGTCCCTTAAAGGTATGACCACAGCGGATCCACCTATACTGCTGGTGGGAGGGTCACACACCATGCCACAAAATTCAGATAATGTCAACTGACTTCTTGAGCATGAACTCACTCTATAGCCTCCACAGTCACATGAGCTCAACCCAAAAGAGGACCTTAGGGATGGAAAAGGGATTCACATCATAGATGATAAATCTGGAGCAGCTGTGTGATGGGATCATGTGAAAATGGACCAAAATCTCTGAGGATGAATCTATGCCACAAAGAATTAAAGCAGTTTTGAAGGCAAGAGGAGGTCAAGTCAGTGCTAGCAAGATCACTTCACAAAGTGGCCAGTGAGTGTATTTTACTATTGAGTATAGATCTAGGCCTACATTTCAGGGGTTATTAACTAAAAGTGAGTAAAAAGAAAAACTGAAAATAGCAGCGCATAGGTAATTAAAATGTTTTAAAAAGTGAATAAATGCTCGGATTAGCTTGCTAAACATATATATAACTAACATTTGCAATTGTTAGCCGATATAATTGGTGGTCAATACTGTTTGTAACTTCCATAAAACATCGATAGACAGTTGAAATTATTACCTAGGTGTAAGACGGCTTAACAAATTAGTAGATATACATAACAAACAATAAGTTAAAATAGCAACAATAGCTGCAGATTATATAGCAAAAGTAGCCTAGCTTAACGTGAAATAGTTAGCTAGCAATACTTAGCTAAATATAATGGAACAACGATAGAATTGGTAATAATTAGCAATACATTCCTATTATCTTCTGCTTATTTAAAATCGTGTCATAGTGGTGTTGAAATAATCAAGGTCTTCAGGTTTTTCTTTTTATATATACAAAATGATGTTATAAAGGTAAATAAATGAGTTAGTAATAAGTAATAAATATAAAGGAAGCGATTTGATAAACTGAAAGGCACTATAGAGGTCAGGAATATTAGTGTCCTGCAATAACAATAGATTCATGCTAGTTGACTGAGTAAGCAGAGAGAAAAGGGGAGCTCAGTTTTATTTTAGCTGTCGGGATGTCTGGGTAGGTGTCTGTCAGAAATATAACTCCACAGGTTATGACATACAGGCTGAAGGGTGAGGGCTACTCACCAGAGGAGACACCATCCAAGAATACCAGAGATATGGACAAAGACAAGCTGAACATGAACCTGCAGGCCATGGTCTGAAGAATTTGCTTCAAAGAGCAAGAAATCAACGTAGAAAGAGGAAAAGGTCAGTGTGTATCCGTAATGCACAATTTTTTGTTTTTGTTTTTATGAAATCTATGAACTTGTAGTCTTTGCATAGTTTTTGTATACATGTGATGCACATACAAGGTCGTCTAGTCAGGTTATTATGGAGTTTAGCCTTTAGCCTAAAATAAAACGTTTACAAAGTGGTCTTGTAAAGTTCAGTTACATAGGGACATGCAGCTAGTTTTTGTCACAATGCACACAAAATCATGCAACTGGCTTTGATTAGAGACCATGTGTTAAGTACTGGTCAGGCTGGTTCAGCACCATGGACAGATTCAGCAAATTTCAGAGTGAGCAATTATCAGTGGAATAATGATAATTGGCAAAGAAAGGTCTGTTGTCGCTAATGTGGATTGTGAAATGGTCATCAGTACAGCTTGTGGGTGAATTTGAAATGCAGATGGAGCTAGAGATCGAGATCGAGATATTTCATTGTAATGCTTACGAGCAAAACCCACATAACTGCCAAATTCACGTACAATGAGTCTAAAGCCTGGACATTAATTGTTTTTTACAGGTTCTAAATCTTATGTTAACAGTGTATGTAGTTTTGATTGGACTGGATGTTTCTTACAAAAAAAATCCTCTTAGACATGCTTCTGCCTTTGCATTTTTATGTACACAGACTTCTTCCTTTGACTTATTGATCAAAGAATTCAATCTTTTTGAAACATGACTGCTTGAGTTTTTCCAGTGATAATTTAAGTTGTAAAGTTTGGTGTTTCTCATTCTTTGTGAACAGAGAGGACAGAAGGTATCAAATCAGCTGTAAAGGGTACAGAAGGGTGGTCCATTATCACTGAGAAACCAAAGTAATACAACGTTTCATGGCCAGAGATGAAATAGTTGTTTTACATGTGATGCACACCGATAGAGACAGGGTGGTGATGAAGCAGAGGCCCTCCTGGTTACACTGCGTCTCCTTAAAAACAAAAATCTCCCGGCGTAGCTTCGGCTCCAAGCTGATGTGCTATAGGGAGCTGAGGTCACTGGTTCATCCGTCAGAGACGCTCCTCGCTGATGGATGGCACTCAGAGCAACGCGCGCCCAATCCGCTGTAGCCCTAACCGCCGAGAAAAGGCCTTTGCAGGCAGAGAAATAAATAAATAAACAGCAACATCAAAGGGATGTTCAAAAGAAAAACAAAGCCTGCACACGTTCGTTTGCAAACACACACACAGAGGCGCACATTGGCTCTCTCGCACACATCCGGCGAGAGAGAAAAGGGAGGCGGAGGGAAAAAATACAAAGGAGTGAAAGCGTACACATAGTTTACTCTCCGATGACACTCGGCTTGAAGAAAATCCAGACAAAACAAGGCAGAGTGGCGAAAATTGGAGCGTTTGATGGTTCGATATTCATTCTGAACAGACTCAAAAACAACTATCACGGCAAAAACTATATACAGATTCACTTTTGTTTGTTTGTTTGTTTAAAAAGAAATCTACAAACACCCTCAGAGATCTTTATTTCAAGTCTTTTGGTATCTCACTGTGGGGATTAACTGACACCTTCACATACTGGACATCCAGCTGAGGTTCAGCAGTCATCAGTAAATCTATACGTGTTATGCGTAGTCTAAAAAACCTTTTTAGGCATTCTTCAAATAACTGTTAAAGAACATGTTTCTTATTGTCCAGGAATCCCACGAAAAGATCATTTGATCCTAGTAACATGTGATCTCTGTGAAGCCTGATATTGTAGCTCTTTCCACCATACCATATGGATTAATTTTTCCAGGATTTCACAAGTGTGGTTAGCACTGCAAAATGACGTCAATGTCAAGTGTTGAAAACTGTAGTTCCTCAAATTGCCACTTGAGGCTTGCTACACAAGTGAGTTACTCTCCATAGACTCCCATGCTAAAATGCTCACTTTACAGCAGGACTGAAAATATTTACAGCTAGTAGAAAAACGGGTTTGGTCTCAATAGATAAGCATTCATAACAATTGTAAAGGTGTTGAATCCTTTTTTAAAACGCTTAAAATTTGTTTGCTTTGGCAGCTGAAATTAGTTTGATCAGAATCAGAATCCTTGAGAAAATGATGTGGTCACAATTGCTCCAAGACAATAAAAAAGTAACTCACTAAACTAAATGAAACATATTACAAAGTTACAAAATATAACAAAATAGCACTAATATATACAAATAGCTCAATTATAAGTATCCCAGTATATAACACTAATGGTTGAAATTGAAGTGCAAGGATGTGCAAATATTATGGGTGTGCAGCTATTACAGTGCATATTGTGCATTTGATGGAGGAATTACCACAAGCAGGAATGATTTCCTGTTTTGTTCAGCGATGCATTTTGGTCATAGGCTAGCAAACAACCTGTTTGCTGTATTGTGGTGAGGTTTACAGTAATTGTACAGAACTTGCTCTGGACTTCATGTTAGGTTGTATCAAATGTTGCTGACATCAGTTTATACTGTTCGAGTCACTCACTGAATTCCACTTCTTATACCAACTTTATAGTGTCCGGCCATGGGGCTGATGTAACGTTGCTTATATCTTGCTGAATTCAATGTGAGAGTAGCAGCACAGACCAGCCAATCACAGCTGGTAGAGAAATATACTGGAACTCAAAAAACAAATTATTTTGCGTCTTACTTCTAAGTATTTCTTCACCCCACGCTCCACCTGCCAAGTCCCACTTTAACCCTTGCCAGTGGCTGAAAGTAACATTTGCTTGACAGTAACATAAAACAGACTATCGTCTGGTATATCCTTTAAGCGAGAACGAAATATCTGCCATTTGTTGAGTCCCAGTTAGGACAGTCTCCAGTTGCTCCAATGGTACTGCCGTCCTGTATCCGGCAGCTCACGCAGAATGTGAAAAATGTAAGAGCCTTTTGTTTGAATGTGTCAAATAATCTACTTGCACTCTGTTTCTGGACAGAAATCTGTCTGCTGGGATTATAGAAGAGCACCAAGAGGTCAGAAAGGAGACAACAAAACTCCCCCCAAAAGTTGAAGAATCCTGTATGAGGTAACTTAAAGCAATCATTCAAAAACAAGTTTGAATTCGGGAACTTTTACCCCTTGAAGAGTCTTAGGATGCTTTTAAACATGTGGCTACTTATTGTATTCCAACTCAAAAATGCATCGTGATACCGGTTAACACATTTTCCTTCACTTCTTTCCTTTTGAAGACACGCTCAAAAATGATAACATTTACATTTATGGCAGTCATCACAGATGCCCCGTGTTCTTCTTTGTCTCCTTCAACCGATTCCTGGGAACTGGAGCTAAATGTTATTGTTTCCACGATCGTGGATATTGGCAACCGGGAACCTCAGCAGATTGTGAGTGCTTTGGTTGGTTAGGGAGCCTTGCTTGCATGGCCTTGAGTTAGTCAGCATGGGCTCATCCCATGAAATATTGAGGAAGCTGGAAGGGCTGGGCTGGGGCCTCACGTTGGGTGTGTGTGTGGGTGTGTGTGTGTGTGTGTGTGAGTGTTTTTGTGTGATGGGGAATGCCTGACGGTGGAAATAGTGGATGTTGTGTCAGCTCCCCCAAACCAAAACAAACACCTATACCCCTCCCCCCTCTCCCCCCAGTATACTCCTAAAATCAGAAAAGTGGATTGCAATATATCTTCCATTGAAAATATACCATTCTCTCTCTTGTTTTCGCACCCGACTCCCCCCTCCTGCTCACCCCTCTCTCTCCTTTCTGTCTTACACCAGCCTGACTCTCCTCCTAGATTTAATCTCATCCTTATTCCTGTACCCTTAATCTTTTTCTTTCTTTACATCTCCATTTCCTTCCAAATCAGCACCTCTCATCTTTCAGATTATTCTCCTTCACTTTCTGCTCTTGCTCTTTCTCTCTGTTTTCCAATCAGCCCACAGAGTTGCTGCCGTGTGTGTTTGTGTGTGAGTGTGTGTGTCTAGTCAGTCAGTGAGCTGAGCTACTGTACAGACAGTTTAGTACAGTTGAAAGAGCACATCAGACTTCTGCCCTGCTCTCTCTGAGGGCTGATAATATGGGCCCTTCTTACCTGTTAGGAGCTAGTGAGCCGCTGCTCCTCCCTTTAAATGAACTTCAGAGGGGGAATCAGATTGACAGGAACACAGAGAGAGCTGCCTCGTTTGACTGGCGGTCCTGTCAAGGTGAACCCAAGGTGCTGTCTCGGGCCCCATATTGCTTTCCACAAGGCTGCCCTGGTGAGCTGATTGGGTCTTAATGGTGCAGTAATGACCCAAACAAGCTCTCGCACACTTATGCGCACACTCCATCTCGGCCAAGAGTGCAACCCATTTTGGAAACTTAAAGGTCTAAGCCAGCTAATTTGGCAAGTTAACATCAGTTGAGCTTCCCTATTAATCTTTGTTTCAAAGTATGTGAGAGAAATATAAGGCGAGAGTAGTAAGTGTTTGAGAAACCATTAAGAGTGCGTGGTCTCGTTTTTCTCCCCGACAGATTCTGCATAGTAATAAAGGCGAGGGGAAGCCTCTCTTTAAGCCTCAGCACCTTAATAGTCTGTATGATGACACTTTATCTATAGTTTGTGCATATAATCACCAAACTAAAGGGGGCGACCTCAGGGCGTGGGTTCACCCGCTGACATTTGACATCTTTATAATTAACTGGGAAGGTCTAATCTCTGCCTTCAAATGACGCGTGGCCGCATTCCATTTAATATGCTTATAAGCACTATGTATTATTCAAATATGCTGATGAGGCTCCGTTACAAAACAGACTTTTTGACACAGGTTTTTCTCTCCCGTCGTGGTGGGGTACGGGGCCACTAATGGACGTGCAGGGATCGGAGAGCAACAGCCCTTCTGAAATTTTCATTCCCTGAGAAAGACGACAAAGTTTTCTCCTAAATCCTCTTTGTCTTACGCTCCTGTTTGAATTTAAGGAACTCCGGAATAACAGAAGCTAAATGAATGCTTTTCAAGGTGCAAACAAACCAAAAAGCTCTTAAAGCGAATTCTTTCTCGTAGTATAAGACCTCATTAGTATTAGGACAGGGGCTGCTTGTGTGGCTTTCTCTGAAGAGTTTTAATAGTTTTAATAGTTTTGGCCAGAGATGTTTGGAAGAATCAGCCATCTTTAGACCGAGGGAACCAGCAGAGCTTTTTATGGATGCGGGCTCTAACAGGGCTGGAAGAAAGAGCCTCTTATGTTCACTTTTGGCTTGAGTTACTTTTGAGAGGTTGGTGGTCGCTGGGTCAGAGGCTTCAGTGAGCCGGTAACCACTACACGAAGCCCTCAGTCCTCACCGGAGCTTTTCGGCTGCAGCAGAGCCTCACCGCATTCCCAGCCTTCCATCCTCTCATTTTAAGGAAAGGAAGGGAGCTAGAAATCACCGAGCAGCGTATCTTAAGACGCTATCAATGTTTTTGCCTTTTCTTTCACCAATCCATATTCATGAATCTCTTAGAAATTAAAAAAAATCAATATTAGACCACAATTAGACTGTGCTGAGGTCATGCGGTCTTGTTTTTTGGAAATCATACAAGCAACCACGGAGCAGCTACTATAAAAACAATGGAAAATTATTTTAATGAATGCATTATGATACAAGGTCATTACAAACTAGAATATTAATTGCATCTTTTGTCTTTTGAAACCACGTTTTTTGCACTAAATGTTGGCGATCTGCAAATCTAAGTGTTCTTATGATGTTTACGAAGTCTTTTAACTTTAAAATCATGGTAGATTTGGAGTAATTAAGAAAATGAGGCAAACTACTTTTTTCATTAATTTCACTATTATGTTGTCTGAAGCAAATATACAGTCCCTGGATGAGGCAAGTGCAACCTCTTCTTAACTGCGTATCATTTTAATACTCTGGTCTTCTCAGCAGAAGAACGAGGCTGTGTTATTTATATAACATAGGGGGCATTTTTCATACTTTCCTCTGGTTAATTGTTCGCATTGTCTTCAAAAAATCTAACATCCGAAAATGTGAAAAAGCAGTTTTCTTAAAAACAAACAAACCCCCCCCCCAAAAAAAAAAAAATAAAAAAAATCAAACAACGTCTGGTGCATGTGCCCTCTGTTTCAGGTTTATCCCCAGCCCGCTGTTTGGTTGTTACAGGGTTGATATTGAACAGCATTGAATCACCTTTTTTTTTGTTCCTTAAAGGTTTGTAAAAATTTGTAAATGAGTTCTTGCATTTGTTGAAGGCATATTTTCTCCCTGGTGCCCATGGGTGTAGGGTGTGTGTGTGTGTGTGTGGGGGGGGGGGGGTTATTGAGTGTGCTGTTGTTGATCCTGGGCCGTGAATCCTTCCCTGCCCTCTCCTCTGCCTGGAGCCTGCCCCCAGCCTCTCCACAACCTCCCACCGAGCTCCCTCCGTGTCGGGCTTCAGCTCCGACTTTTCCGTCTACGCGGCTCACCATCGCATCTCACGCCTTCCCGTCTCGTGTCCCTTTAAACGAAACTGTTTTCACTCTTCTTTCTGATTCTTGTGTTGCTTGTGTACCTGAGTTTTACAACCCTCAAACTAGTCCCTTTTAGAGACCCTCGCGGGTGTTTTTAACCTGCCTTCAGCCCACGTGTACACTTTACCTGCCTGGGTCTCTTTCAGAAACTACTAAACAACAAAATGCTTAAAGCTTAATTTGACTTTAGGTTTATGTAACAGCTGTTGTGTTAATTGGAGACACACAGTGTTGCAAATCCAATGTTTCTTTAACTCGTTGGTAAGAAAATCACACCTTTGGAGTTACACAGCTGTAGAAAGTTAAAAACTGAGCACTTTTGAGTGGATGATAAAGAGTTGGCCTGGTCGTAAAATACCAAGCGACAAAGTATATGTGTTTTTTTTTTTTTTGCTTGTTTGCTTGGTGCTGAAGTCCCACCAAGAGCACACAAAAAAGTCACCACAAAAACCATAAAATACCGTAAAAGAAGCTTTTGTTAGCTTTAGAAAGAGCCAGATGAACTGTAAGAACTCTGTCAAACTACAGTACTGTGCTGTAACGGCTATCAGGTGTATAAGTATAATGCTGTCAACTGTTTAGCTGCTAGATTCCCAACTGGAACATTATCACATTTTCACAAATGCCTTGTTTGATGATTTTAATTTGAACATTTGCATTTACATGACTTAGTTTATGGGACCCCATTACTGCTGTTGTAGGCCGTGACGTTGGAGGAAGGGTACACCAATTTTAATCTCAATCGTGATTTTTGGCTTCTCAAAATTAAGCGAGCATGATTTAGTAATACTGGCTAACGTAGTTGAGACAGACAGTCTGATGTGCTCACATTTACACCTATAGGTAGTTTTAAATCACCATTTAACTGATATCTTTGGACTTGAGAAACCAAAGTGCTAACCACTGTACCACAACGCAGCCATTTCTAGATGTCTGTGTAGGTTCTCAGGCATCCAGGTTGTGTTGGTCTTAGGAGCCTGAAAAAAGAAGACAACTGGACTTCTTTACGTTTGTGAAGATGCTTCAACCCTCATCCAGGAGGCTTCTTCAGTTCTAAAACAAAAAGTGGCAACACCTTGGACTCTCCAACCCCTACTGGGGGTTAAATACCTGGGATCTTTTGTTTTGGATCTGAAGAAGCCTCTTGGATAAGCATTGAAGCATTTCACAAATTTCAAGCTCCTAATATTTCTAAAAGATAAATGTTCTTTTTCATAATTTAACTCAGGATTGTCAAACATAAAGCCTTGGGGCCAGAATTGGCCAGCCAAAGACTCTAATACGCCCCATTGGATGGCTTTGGATTTTGCATTTGCATTTTCTTGTCATGTAGAAAATACTCAACATACTGTTGAAATTGCTCTTCTTTTTCTTATATTAAGGCATCTCACTGATTAAATGTGTAGCTAAACCTTGTTACACTGACAGAAATTGGAATTTCACTGGTCCGGATAAAATCAAAGTGTGTTGTATGTGGCCTGCATTATAAAAAGACTTTAACATCCCAGTTTTAAATGTTATCAGCACACTCGTGTTTTCTTATGTTTTTGTCTGAATGCTTTCATGTTGTATGGAAAGGCTTATAGAAGGCATAATTCTCATTATCTACCCATGATGATATATCCCATAGCATATAACACGAGCCAAGCCTCGTGCCAAAGGTGCAGTATAGACATGAGCGGCGTCTATGAGAATTTTATTAAAAAGTTCCAGACAGAAAATGATGCTCTGCACAAATATGCGTGGGATACACATAACATCTTGTGCATCTGTTCAGAGTGCATGTCCGCCAACGATTCTCTTTGCAGACACATTAAAAAAAATACAAAAAACCAGTGAAGGCAACGGGCCTGTTGGCAGCCATATTGGCTGAGTGATTTATTACTTTTCTCACATCCACCTGTTGTTTTTCATGGGGCCTAATTAGAAGCCTGCTGTGTGTGTCATATTGTAACGTCAGTCAAACAAGCATGGAGGCAGTTGTGCAAAATTTGCTTACGCCCAAAATAAACAAGGTAAGAAATATTTGCCGTCTTCAGCCATTTGAGGACAAAGTCCCAAAAGGCTTCAAATATTTTAGCATATTAGAACTGTTTTCATTTATTTCTTTATTTATTAGGTGAGGAATATTAAAGGCTTAGCTCGCTTTTTAATGTCCTAACTATATCAAGAAAGATATTTCCCTCTTTTTCCCCTCTTTTCTGCCACTGTCCTCTCTCTCGAACAACCCATCTTTATCGCTTCGACACATCTCTCTTTCCTCTCCTTCTCTCCTTCCCTAGGCCCTGCAGATTGTCACTGTTATTTACCAAATATAGTCTGACAAAGAAGAAGTGGGATTTTTTACTGATTGAAGATCAAAGTAGCAAAGTCTCCTCCTCGAAGCCCGCCCCTTCTATTAGCCGCCCTTAAGAACAGAGGAAAACATCAATTTCTCGCACATCAATGGCGGCTTCATAATCAATTGAAAAAGACACTTGTATGGGGATGCAAATCTTATCTTTGTCTTATTAGAGCTTTTAGAAGATGCATGTCGGGATTTAATGTTATGAAATAAAAGGGGGTCGCTTTTTTTTAATCTAAAGATGCAGAGGCGTTAGTAATGGTCGAAATCAAAGCCCAGAGACTGTGGTAATTACTGGAGGAGTTTGGCTATCCTTATTAATATTGATCAAATATTACTGTGATCTGATCTCTGGGCTTATGATGAATTTGGAAGGTGGTTAACGAGCACAAAGAGGAACGTGGCAAAGCAACAACGAACAGATGTCCATTTTCTTCTGGTTGGGATTATGACCATAAATGGCAGAAAGACCAGCAGAAAAAAAAATCTTATTTTCTTTTTAAAGTAAAATTATTTTCACTCACATTTTTCTCTTATTCCTGTATTCCTCCATTTTGCCTTAAGTCGCAACAAGGTGATGCACGCTCAGGCTGGTTTGAAAACTGGAAAAAGACAGTTGTGTCAAAGGGAATTCAAGGTTGCTTTTTCATTGACCTGATGATGATGTGCAGAGCTTTCAAATGGCCCTAAATAAGCTGATGTCCTCTAGGCAAACGGGATGCACAAAACACACTGATTCATCCACCAAGAATGCTGCAGATGATCACAGAATGTTAAAAGATCCTCATTTTGAAGTGTAAATAAGGCCGGCTCAAAAGTGTTGCCGGTAAGGGCACAATTTCTACAAAATATATCCCAATCCTAGTAAGCTTTTTTTTCACGTTAAGTCATACTTAAATGAAAACCAAAGGCATGATATCATGCCCTGGAATATACATTGTAGATCACAGGGGATTGTGAAAGGTGGAAAATTCATTAATGTTTATTTCATTTAAATTCATATATCGAAATCCTCCAGCTATGAACACATAAACAAAAGAGTGAGGGGGCTTTGGAGCCACCCATGTGGAAAGCATTGATTGCTGCTTGCTTGAAGCCTTCAGGAGTCTATTGGACATAAAACTTGAGGCCAATTGATTTTTCTGCATTAATTTCTCAATTAGGATCTTCGAAGAAGACCACGAGGGCTGCAGCCAAAACACTCCAGTTGAGGCTAAAGCATGAAGCTTTGGGGCCTTATTGTTGTGGATGTGTGTTTGTGTTTGTGTATGTGTGTGTTGGCACTGTATCTAATGTACCTACCACAGAACTATCTGTGTGATTATGAAGGATTGTGGGATCAATTTTCAGGAAAAATGAATACCTGAGAGGTAATCAATATTTGAACCAACTGTGCCCTCAAACTTCATACACTCACATCCCTCCATCACAGTCAAACATTAAAACAAAAGACCGACAGACCTTTAAGAGCAGCTGTGAGCGTACAGTATGTGTCATGTTGACAACAAAGAGCATTTAAACAAAGAGAGGAATTACACAGCTAAATATGTACTTTGGTATATTTGGTTGCCCTTGTTTCTTTTTTACCTTCTGTCATCTGCAAAATAACAACTGTTCAATTATGAGTGGGTCTTAACAATCAGGGATTTCGTTAAACATCCCTGTTTGACTAATGCAGTGAGGTCATGATAAGTTAAAAAGAAAAGAGATGCAGAATGTGAGTGTTTTGTTTTCTTTACAATTGGCTTTAGAGGTTTAGATTTTACTTAAATGTGTTAAAAACCTAGAACCAGATTAGTGCCTGCTTTAACTCTCAACTCTCAGTACTGTACTTTGAAGCATAGTACTGTGGAAAAGTCTTGAGCTGCCCCTCATTTCTTTATATTTTACTAAGAAAATGGGAACTACATGCAGGGATTTGCTGAAATGTGTAAATACAGTATATAAAGGAAAAACAGTTTGTACAATTCTAACAAGCTTGAAAATCAATATTGGTATGACCACCTTTATTCTTCAGCACAGCTTGAACTCTCTTAGGCAAACTTTCTTCTAATTTCTTTTCTTCAGTCTTCAGAAATAGTTCTCCAGACTTCTTAAGGATATTCGAAGCTCTTCTTTGGATGTTGGCTGTCTTTAGTTCTGTTTTCTGTCTGCTTCAGTAATGTTAAGGTTCGAGGCCAATCCATGACTCTTAGTGTTCCACAGTGTGTTTTTCTACGCAGCTATGCTGCTTTTACTGTGTTTGGGATCATTGTCATGCTGAAAAATGAAGCTGGTGTCAATCAAACACTATTAGGATGGTACATACATGGTCGATTTTAAGGTCAAAGCAAAAGCATCCGTGTTCACAATTCTATCAAATTCGAAAAGATTCCCAACACTTTTCTTTAGACATTCAGTTTTCTGGCCCTCTTAGGAGATTTCCAGTGACCTTGTACATATTGAGAATGATTTGACCTAATCACTCCATAAGACCTATTGCCTCTGATTTTCAGTCCACCTCTTGTGTAATTTGGCATAACTCCCTTTTTCTCTTCCTCAAGAAAAGCTTTATGACAGCCACCCTTCCACTGAGACCATTACTAATGAGGCTTTGGAGAGTAGTAGATGGACTGAAGGGTAACGTGCATTTCTCAGGTCCTATGTCAGGTCTCTGGTCGATTTTTCTCTTCAAATTTTGCACAACATGTCAGATAATATTTTCACGGACCGGCCTTTAAGGTGTCGCGATTCACAGAAGATCCAAAATCAAATGATACAACCAAGACAAAAACTGTGTTTTTGTAAATATAATAATAAATGCGAATTCACTGTGTAATTGTCTAACTTTATTAGCAGCATCCTCCTGAAATGCGCCAACAACACTGAGAGTGACATCCTCCTCTCTGGCCCTTAACCCTCTCTGGTCACTATGGTAACGCGTAAATATTTCTTTCAAAATAAGACGCACAGCTACAACACGAGAAAAGACCCAGGGAAACCGAGTTAACGATAAAAACCCTGAAAACCATAAATTTCACACCCGTGGCTCAACTCTCACGGCCCGGTACCAAGTGAATCACGAACCGGTACTGGTCCGTGGCCTGGGGGTTGGGGACCGCTGATCTAAATTATAATTATAAATTATATAAATTATAATTATTGTGTCAAGGTTAAATGGCTAAACAAAATAACATCTGTCTGAAAGTGATCAGGTACAAGGACTGGACTAAAATGAGTGAAAAGCAGCCAATGTCCAAAGAAAAAGTTTGAAAAACTTTAAGAAAGCCTGAAGAACTATGGAGAAAGTCTGGCTCCTTATATGTAAGATATTGTATTTAAAAAAAACTAATGGGTGATTCATGACTTTTGCACAGTACTGTATGTGTAATCTATATTAAGATATTTTTTGACAGCGTGGTGGTGCAGTGGTTAGCGCTGCCACCTCAAATTAAGACGGTTTCTTGATTTGAACCTGCTGGACAGCTGGGGGGCTCTCTGTGTGGAGCTGGTGGCTGCATGGTTTTTCCTCAGGCGCTCCGGTTTCCTCAGGTGTAACCTGTCTCCGACGGCTGGGATAGGATCCAGCTGCCCTACGACTCTAGCTGGATAAGCAGTTAAAAAAATGGATGGATAAATGAGACTTTAATGCAATTTTATGAAAGTTTACTTTACAAAATATACATGACAACAATAATTTCTAGAGACAAACACAATATATGGTAATGATCAGTTTATTAAGTCAAAATATTAACATTATAATATGGAAAACCACTGAAAACTTTGCATAATGAGTGCTTTTACTTTAATTGCTTGTGATTTTTAATACAGGATTAAAAAAGTAGTTTGACATTATGCTACTTAGTAATGACCTAAATACTTAATGCAGTTGTCTGGCTTATGTCCTTAGGAACAGGCATACATAATATAAGGCTCTAAAGTGTTATTTAGGTGTATAAGATTTAAATTAAAAGAATGAGTCTTATAAGTTAGACTATTACGGAAGTCAAGATAAAGAGAAGATCAAATCTTTTATTTGCCATTTGCACACATACACTGGGTCTGGGAACACAGGAACTCAGAGTCAAATAAATACAGACGTATATATACAAGTATAAAACAAAGGACACACTGAGGTAAAGTAAGGTGTTTTATTTAACAGATAAAGATACGAAAAACAACATGTCAAGTAGTTTCAGGTAAGAATCTGGAGGAATGAGATGTAAAATGTGTGTTCCAGTGTTAGATAGGGCACAAAGGAGTCCAGTGTAATTACATAGAGACTAGTTAAAATGGTAATGGTTTGTACAAAAGCTTCCCACCCTCTACTTATATTACTCACAGTTTTAAACAGTCTAATAAAGACTGGATTTTAGCGCATATATTTTACAAAGCGAATGCAACCTCAAGTAAACAAAAGGGGTTTGTATACACGACAAACAGATTTTGGCTCAGATCTACATGATATTCTTGCGGTTCTCTTGTTTTGTGTGTGTAGATACCGAGAGCAATATGTGACCACCAAGATATGAGCCTTCGCATCAGCTATAACCTGCTCACAACTTAACCTTGGATGATGTTTAGCTTTCTTTTGACTTGTATTGCACAAAGAACGCAGACTGATGTCTCATTAAGCGGCTCATCTTCCACTCTGTTAATGAAAACATAGCCAAATGAACACGCCGCGGCTCTGATTTATACCGAGAGGCAACTCATTTCACACAAGGTCACGTCTCCATTGTCTCGCTCGTTAATAACGGCGCACGTTAAAGATGCAATGGGTTCTCTGTACTCAAGCTTTTTCCAAGAATTTATAGCATTGAAAGAAAACCCGTCGCTTCTTCATAACTCTGCAAATGAGCAGTAATGTCAAGTTCAAATGGGCGCTCTTTATGTTTGAAATAACATCTCAAATTCCTCTCTGTGGGTTGGTTTACCCCAAAGACGTTTAGATAATGTGCTACCAAAACTTTGTCTTCAATGAGCATAAGTCCCTTGGATATCTTAAAAATAGCATGCATACACAAGACAACAAAAGTTTGCTGAAAACTTGCACGCAGTCACACAAAAGCACCTGTTTCCATCATTTACATAACCCCCAAAAAAGGTCAACTTGCCCTTACTGTGATTTTAATTAACGTCCCATTGTCAGGAACATGAAGAAGGCACAGTTCCCTCTTTTTCCTCCTCTTACAATAAGGCCCTCTGCTTCCTGTTTGAGGAAGCACCTTCTATGAGACTCTCCCTCTCTTAACCAAGAATCAGAAAGAGTTTCTCCTCATTAAAAGCGCAGAGATGTCAACGGTCCTGCTTACAATACCATTAAAGAAGAGGGAGTCCTGGTGTTCTTCAGAGGGATAAAGCAGGACTCAGCAGGGAGATACTTTCTCCACATTTGTCCTCTTTTACTTTTTCTTTAGTGGTGAAAAACATGAAGGTCATAGGTTAAATTTGTTGTCTGACTTTTGCTTTAGCAGCTCGCCAGCTGACAAGGTGAACACCTCAAATTCATCAGGATTTTGCCGCCTGAGTGCTTATGTGCATCGTTGCAAGGAGGGCCGTGCTTTTAAGAAGAATGCCAGTGGGCTTTACCCATCTGTGATTCCTTTATGCAGGCTGTCAGTGATTTCTGTGTGACAAAGGCTACTACATGTTTGCTTTGCATTACATATAAACTGAATTCACAGAAGATCCATTAGGAAACACATGAATGACATAAGTCACCTGAATCAGCCTATAAACATCTTCTTCGGCTACCTAAAGCCAGTCAGAAAATATTACTTAACCACCAACCGATTGGCTCAAACACCACTGACCTTTAAGCAACATTTACCAGCCAGCAGCGGCTTGGCTTGCTCCTCTCTGCAAGATGCTGCTCTGATGGACAGGTGAACAGTGTGTGCATGTGCATGTGCGTGTGCATGTGTGCAGCACAGTACATAAGTTAGCTCGTCTCCCAGGTGGATTCCATGTTTAAAGAGTTCAGGCCCTGCCTCGGACCTTGATTAATGGCTATCTCGTCCATTTCTGAAAATCGCTCGGCTGTTTGTTTTGAAGGCGACAGGAGACAGCTCACGTAGCTGGCCTAATATAGTTCCCATGATGCTGGCTGCGCGGATGAGTTCTGGAGACGCTCAGCTCCTGCTTGAGTCCGGTTCCTCCAGTAATATGAAGGGCAGTGTGCCTACATTCATCACACACGTCCAGTCTGTTAGCTTGCAAACAGACTGGACGTCTGTTTGCAAGCTAACTCCTCGTCCAATTTCTTTTTCTTGGCAAAAATAAAAATGAAACTTTTTTACATCCTCAGGTTTGACCTGTTCTGATAATTGAGTCACAAACTTTTAACCTAATGAGACGCTCGCCGAGCTGTTTCTTTTATTACTCTCGTGGGGGTAATATTGATTTGGATGAGTGCAGAGTCACAGGCAAATTCATTATGCTATTATTCTTATTCTGTGCTGTCATCACTCAGATTTGTAATATGGGTTATAAACACAGACAGAAATTGAATGCATTAAAAAACAAAACAAAACATTGTGCTTTTTATACTAATATGTTCCTGCAAAACACGTCCCTGAGACATCAGTGACCTTCAGTGAGCAGACGCACTGGATTTCTTCTTTCTACATTGATAACAGGTCCTCTCTGTGAAAAAGACATAACCCTCAGCCCTTAAAGCTTTGGTCAATATAACTCTCTGAGCGTTTTCCTTCTTAAATTAATTTCTGAAGGATTTATGAATGGAATTCCTGTATACAAAGCTTTTTTTTTTTCTCAAATAAATTGTCCTATTGTGTCAAATGATTACAGTGCTGAGGGGCAATGGAGCAGAGAAACTCCTTTTGTACATTTACAATAAGAGTGAAAATAAATAAATAAATATATAAATGTATATATCGACTGTATATACATTGTGCACATGAAATGACTTCATTTTCAAGAAAGCGGCTCTTTCCTCATCATTTCCCACGTTTTGATGTATAGAATATAAACCCCCCAATCCATCCAGTGAGTAATTAAAAGACACAGAAATGCTTAGACAACAGCCATGCACTCAATCTGGCGAGCACAATGAGAGGAAGAGTGTTCAAGAAAGCGGGCTCAACCATTTGCACACAAATGCAAGCGCAAACTAGATATTTGTTGTGTGATTTGGCTTTTAGCCTAAAATAATATACAGCATTAGACATGGTTTTCATAATCAGGTAAAACAGACATCTATTTCTCCATCCTGTCCATTCTTTAAAAAGAAAAAAAAAACCCCAATGAGAACTATTAGTATAGATGTAATTACGGCTAACTGCAGTATTATCCCGGTGATAGAATTCATGTGAGCCAAATGCCAAAAAAAATGCTCCGCAGCATCTTTCTCAACAATAGAGGAAATTTGCAAATGCACATGAAGTTAAATGTTAAGTCTGGCTTATTAACAAGTAAACAAACCTCGTCGCAGGAATAAATAAGTTACCATAAAACAGCCCGCTTTTTTGTGCAGGAAAAAAAGGAGGAAAATGTCCAGCGTTAATATGTTAATCAGCAACGAGAGACCTTTTAGTGGCAACGCAGATGCATGATGGGAAATTAACCGTTTGACAACGCAGAGCATGTTCGCTGCATGTTGCTCGAAAGCAGGCGACTATTTGCTGTGATGTCTGAGGATTCGAGGACTCTGAATCTTTTTAACCCTCCTCCTGTTGTGTTTTTAAGACTGGGAACAGCTGTAGACAAACTTTATTTAGCCGCGTACATGTGAACACAAAACCTATGGGATATTTTTGTCTGTGCAGGCTGTACATAAACCAGTACAGCCTAAACACATGTCAGTTTTTACTTGTGCAGCTTCTATTTGCTTTACACAAACATGAAGCATATGTGCAGGGTGGTGGTGGGGATTGAGAAGAATTATGAGATTATAGTAAACAGTAACTCCTCTTCATGAAAGCTCTTTTCACCAAAGACTGTTTGGACTGGGTAGGCCATTTAATTATTCAAGCCACTATTTGAAAGCAAAGGAGCAAATTAAAAGCAAAATGTGGACTACTACGTAAAAAGCTTCTTGTGTGTGTGTGTTGCAAATATTGCTGCATGCGTGTATATTTCAAAGCAATGTCGTGTTTTGTTCCTGTAAAGCAAAAGCAAAATGATCAAAGCATGCATTATATACTTTTAATTTGACATTTAATTATATTAAATGTGTGTGAGGGAACATTAGTGTGATTAAATCTGGGCCAAGTTTCATTTCCAAAAGTGCCAGTTCAAAAAAAAAAAGAAAAGAAAAAAGGTCAGAGTGCGATCATGTGATCAGGCGCAGGTGATGCTTCTGACTTCCTCCACGCGCTCAGCCAAAGGAGGATGAGGCAGTCTGCGTCTGTACTGAACGACAACCACAAGGATGCAGAGGTGAAGATGCCGGTAACAAAATAAATAACAGCGACAGACACTGAGTGTGCTCCCGCTCCATCATTCAAGGCAGCGGCGGCAGCAGCATAGCCTATCATTATGATATTAAAGGGTCCTGTAGATTAGAATCACCAGGGCGGCATCAGAGGCAGGTGTCCCCACGGCATGCATGATAACATGCTGCCAGCCCCCAGTAAACTCTCAGGTACCTGCTGAGGCAATCCGGGGAGAGGCCAGCTTGGATCTCCTCTGCTTTGGTCTGGTCTGTGTGGGCTCGGGTTTGGAGGGCCCCGAGCGGCAGGGTGCCTCTTCTTCTTCCACCGGCTGCCTAAACACAGACACACTG
Organism: Simochromis diagramma; assembly: GCF_900408965.1. NCBI lineage: Eukaryota > Metazoa > Chordata > Actinopteri > Cichliformes > Cichlidae > Simochromis > Simochromis diagramma. The sequence continues at coordinate 2,767,690 of NW_024386972.1, read as the reverse complement.
GATGAGAACCACAGACGGCAATGCCTTCCCCTTTTCCTCCTCGCCCCCTAACACTGCTGGCTGGGCTGCAGCCAGCTAACACAATCACAGCTTTCACCGCATCCAGATAAGGCACATCAGTGATCACCGAGCGGAATCGTCTGCTTTCATGGTGCTGCCTGGTCTAGGTGAGTCAGGCAGGCAGATTCACAGCACAGTGGTGCTACGCTGTGCACATAATTCCCCATCAGTTCTGTTTGACAACACTGCTGAGAGCAGATACAGAGGAATTAGCGTCATAATATTTGTTTTTATGCGTCTTAGAGCGTGATGACATGAAACAATATTTTTTTAATCAGCAATTCTGTGGCTTGTTTTTTTTTTTTTGATCTCACACTCTTTTATTTTTGCCTGAAAGGAGCCATGTTGCAACAGAGTGTAAGTGTCACCTGGATGTATGATGCAGCTCTGTTTCTTGCAGCTATATTTAAATTTTTTTGTGCATGTGTGTGTGTGTGTGTTTGTGTGATTACTCCATCAAATATTGGCTGTAAGAGAAAATGCATTTCCTGCCTGATGAGGTTCACCTCCCCCTCCTACTCATTTACCAATATGCATATATATATATATATATATATATATGTATATATATATATTTATAGATATATATATAATATAATATAATTTCTTTTGTTATTTAATGCATACCCTTAATGAATCAATTTTATTTTGAGAAAACTGGTAAACATTTTTCTCTTTTTTTAAAAACATTTTTTATAATAATTTTATGCAATGGCTTTTAGATGATAAAATCTATAAAATATAAAAAAAAATATGTATATCGTCAAATTAAAAGCAGTTCTCTCAACTTTCTTCCTAATATATGCATATGTGTAGTCTGCAGTATCATATAGCTGTCTGTGGTTGATTTTCTGCTAAATAAAACACAGAATTGGAGCATCTAAATCTGCATCAGTTGTTTGTGTCCAGCCTGGGTGCTAAAAGAGAAGAGAGAGAGAGAGCGAGAGAGAGAGAAATAAATAAATATATGTAGTCAGTCTGTGCTGCCAGTGAGGAATTCAGGTTAGTCCCAAAGGACATCACACCTGTCAAGAAAGCAGGATGCAATAACACCCTCCATCCCAAAAAATAGATCTGAGGAAACATTATCTAATATGATGAAAAATAGATCTAAGGACCTGACAAAGCAGATAAAATAGGAAAACAAGGTCGGAGTAATAGCTTTTATTCTGCCTTGATGGGCCTCTAGTAGTTAGTATGCAAACTAAGGACAGATCCAAAAGTAGGTTAGAGAATCTGAATGTGAAAGGATAGGATTGGAGGGGATAAAAAAAATAAAACTTTAATTTCAGCTATGATCTTAACTTTATTTGGCCCTAGTGTGGCAGACTGGTCGGGAACAGAGGAGTCAAACTGGTTGCAAACAGCCTGAGGAAGTACCCTCTTTTCATTTTTTTATTTTCATTTTTTCTTCCTCCCCCCTCTGGGAGACCGCCCATATGTGCGTTTAATCCACATTTGCAAGCAACTCCTATCTTCCTCCTATTTTACCATCACTGTCCTGCTCCCAAACTGCCTTTTTCCTCCTCACATGCTTTTTTCACCGCAGTCGTCCGCCGGCTTCCTCCAGCCTCCATCTCTCACTCTCTCTCTCTCCCCTCCCTCCCTCTCTCTCTCTCCTTTTTTTTCCTCCTATTTATGAAAACGTCACTTCAAGTCCCTCCCTGTTTGAATCTCATTAGTTTCTTGTGTGTTTCTCCCTGTCAATAATCCTGAATCCAGACTCTCTCTATTTCCATCCCTCTCTATCTGTCAATCAGCGCCGCCTTTGAACTGAAAACCACTCCGACCAACTTCAACTCACTCAATCCGAGCGGCTCGGCTCCTTCTCCGGCTTCCTTTTTCTGCCAAGATTCCCTTCTTTTTTAGTTTTGTACCAACCGCCAGAGCTTTGGAAAACGCCAATACAGACCCCAAACTTAAACTCGGACTTTTCTAGATCACCGAGATCAAGGTTTTTTTAAAAAACTTTTTTTTTGGTTTTTTTGTGCCCCCTTGTCTCTTAAAAAAAAAGAAAAGAGAAAAGATTTTTGCTCGGGAAAAATGCCGCAGCTCAACGGCGGTGGAGGGGACGATCTGGGCGCAAACGATGAAATGATTTCCTTCAAAGACGAAGGGGAGCAGGAAGAGAAAATTTCGGAGAACTCCTCGGCAGAAAGGGATTTAGCAGATGTCAAATCTTCTCTTGTAAACGAGTCGGAAACAAATCAGAACAGCTCGTCGGATTCAGAGGTGAGTTCAGTCTGTTTCTTCGCATGTTAGAGAAAAAAAAATCGGGGATCGATCGTCCCCCCGGCGCTGTTTTTAAGTTTAGGGGCCTACATTTACTAACACTGTAACAGCGGGTGGACTTGGAAAGAAAGTTAACTATCGCCCTTCACCGTCCGCTGTGCTAACTTTAACGCAATCCTTGTGTTTCATTGCATTTCAAGGCGGAAAGACGGCCTGCGCCTAGATCTGAAACTTTCAGAGACAAAACAAGGGAAAGTTTAGAGGAGGGTGAGTTTCTGCTTTATTGTTCACTCTTGTTTTTTATTTTATTTCTACCTACAACATGACATTATATGTGCCTGTGCCTCCGCCTTTTATTATGCAATTGCAATTTTTTTGCAAAAAAAAAAAAAAGTTCTCAAGGCCACTTTATAAAAAAAAGTTTTCTTCTTTCCCACAACCCCCTCTTCCCCCCCTCGCCATGTTAGCTGCGAAAAGGCAAGATGGAGGGCTGTTCAAGAGCCCACCGTACCCGGGCTATCCATTTATAATGATCCCCGATCTCACAAGCCCCTACCTTCCCAATGGATCACTTTCTCCAACAGCACGCACAGTAAGTTCATTTATTTACAGCTTGTATGTGCACACACACTCGTCACACACACACACACACACACACACACTGACTCCCCGGGTTAGGCGCCGAGGCAAAGGCAGACGCGGAGTGTTGTCACCCTGAAGTGCAGCCGATAAAAATGCAGAGCCAAGTTTTGCAAACTCCCCGTGAAGTGTACAGTACAATGGCATGCATGCGTGCATGCGTGCCCGCACGCGGCTCCCAGCCCGTTTGCCCTGGTCAGTAGCTAGCATGCTAACAGTGCTAAAGAGCTGCAAGTGGGTTAAAATAAAAGGAGAAAAGGAAAAACAGAAATAAGTAGGTTATTGTTATATGTCAGCTTTACGTGCACGGCATTTTTACCAATATTTTTAGCAACTTTTAAATCAAATGCACAAGCCCCTGTGAAAATTTTATTCTCCTTGTTATAATTTAATAATGATTATGACATTATTATTGTTGTTATTATCATTATTACTACTAAGGGTCTGCGTATTCTCCAGGCTTACAAGTGCATGTTTTTACTCTCCTGAATAATGCAGTTGGCTTGTGTTTGCACGGCCTCATCAAAAATGCCCTTTTTTCTAAATGCAACACCATGCATGAGCATTCAGGCCTTTATATAGCAGCTTTTCTGACACACTGTAAGCAGGGGAAAGCAGTGTAAAACCACACAAATAAAATCAATATGCAAATTGGGTTGGTTTTTTTTACAGAGTGATTTGCATGTGTCAAAACCTGTAAAGACACTATGTAAAAGATGCATGCGTGATAGCTTTCCCCCCCTGAAACATCAAGCAGTGCATTTTTTTCTTTTTAATTTAATTTTTTACTTTTTCTAATTATTCTTTCAAATGCGTGTGTGTGTATATATATATACATATACAGACATATATATATATTTCTATATGTTTGAATGTATGGTGTGATTTACTGATAGGAATTGTGCGAGACTGTGCTGTTTTGCATCTGCACTGCCTTTGCTCCCAGCGAGGAATCCATGGCAAACATGTGCCATGCAGTAAACCCATATTTATAAATAAATTCATGTTATTTATTTAAACACAATCAGCCATGCTGTAATTATGCCCACTTACTCATTTGCTCAGCACCTCGCCGGTCCCACTGGGCGATGGCAATCCTTAAGCAGCATAATTTTCTCAACCATGGGTGTTTTTTTTTTTTTTTTTTTCCTTTTTCTTTGCCCCCCTATTTTAAACGGTTGCAATTACAAGTCTGCGCTTTAGGACCTGTCATCTCATTTTACAAGGTTAAGGCAAAGACCAGGCATTAGGAAATGTGACCCTCCAACACCCCCCCGCCGCCACCACCACCACCTCAGCTCTGCCTAACGAAACTGATATTTGTTACCTCTTTTTTTTTTGTGTTCTCCGCACACCTTGGAAATCAACGCACATCTGACACACAATGCCTTCTTTTGTGTTTGACACGAATTATGCTTTTGAGTTCAACATGATCACCCATGGTTTCACATGAAATATTTCTTTTGCTGCTTACACAGGTTCTCTCTTTGCGTGCGTGCTTCTTTTGCACATAGGAGAACATTTTGCCATTCATTCTCTCTTAGTCAGCCAGCCTTTTTAACGCTGCTGGCTGGTATGTGGAATTAGTCACTCATTATTCTCATCAGCACTGACACAAACACACATTCACAACAACACGCATGATTTGAAGTGAAGCACTTCCTTGTTTCGATGGCAGAGTTTTGTAGTTTGCTGTCACACACTACTGTGTGTGGAGCGCTCGTTTCCTTGTGCTTATGCAGCAGTTAGAAAAGCAGTAAACTGTGTGGTATGGCTGGAGGATGCTGCGGCGAGACCGTATTGACCTTTGCCCTCTTAATGATGCCCTTGAAATACTATTCTCGGACATAATTGAGGAAAGGAAAGATTTTTAATTTTTTTTTTTAAATATATGCGCCCAGATTTATTTATTTATTTTTTTATCTGTTGTTTTCCTCTCTGTGCCGCTTTCCCTTATTTAAGGAAAAGTCATTACAAAATCTAAAAGAAGGAGGTGCTCGTTTGCAGATGATTAGGAAACCTTTATTACAGCTTAACCTACTGATGCACCTGGACGTGGTTTTTGACTTATGGTGGTCTTCCTACTGTACTGCCTCGGCCCCCTCTTGTCTGCAGCGCGCTGTGTGTCCAGCCATTAGCGCTTTGAAGTCAGCGGTCGCTGTAATATAAATCTATTAGACTTAAAGCTGGCATAAATAATTCACCTGGACATTGATTAGCTGTCTTGCTCCCTAACATGTCATGTAAGGCACTGAATATGACTGCTAGTATCATTAGAATGAGACTTTCTCCTTCATGGCATGAAAGGCTTTGATTCTCGCTGCTTTTACCTTCGCCTTTTCTTTTTCTCCACTCGGTTTTGGTGATGCTGCGATGCTGGTTTTTCCTTTTGCCTCTTTAAAAATTATTTAAATGAATACAATTGATTGGAAGTCTTACAGGTTAAATTCTGATGGGTTTAAATGTTTCCCATCAGCTGGCGGTGATTCTGATCTCCCTGGACGTCTTAACTTGCTTCACTTATTTAGTGTTTGCATGACTTAAGGAGGGGAAAAAAAGATTTCTTGCATGTGGCTATTACGATAGTTTGTCTGACCTCTGGGAGTCATAACCAGTGAAAATTTGTTTTTCCTACCACCTAAGCCCAAGGAGGCTCACAATTTAGTATCATTTAGCAATTTGACATGACGCTGTGCCCGGGCTTTAAAAGCCTTCCTGCCCTCGTCTCCTCCTCTCCTTTCCCTGCCGTCTCCCTCCTCCCTAAACCTCACACAAAGGCCTACTGGATCACTCGGTGCAGGTTGAATTGCAGAAGTGGCCTGGCTAGTTCACCCTGGGTTTTCTATCTCCTTTCCCCCTGTTCCCTTTGCTCTCTTCCTTTCTTCCTCACTACCTTTTGTTTCCTGCCAATGCTAACACTAGGCTTTTTAAAAAAAGGCGGCGGGTTAACTCCCGGTGCTGTGGGCTAACATCTACACCTCAACAGGTCTGTGGATGCAGAGGCTGAGGGAGGGAGAATGGGATCTGGGCGGCCAGCTCCCCTGCATCGGGGCTGCTGGGCTGTAAATCCACTGGCTTTATTTACTGCCTCGCGGACTTATGAATGTTAAGATATTTGACGCCACCCCTGGCCCCATAATTCTCCAGGCCTGGAGACTTTTGGCGGAGGTTTTGAGTTTCGACGTATAATTACGAGCAGTTTAAAAAAGAACGAGAAAGTGCACGGGGTGGGGAGCAAAACGGGGGATGAAGACACAACACTGTGCATCCAATACTGTGTTTAGAGTGGGAAGGGAGGAAAATAAGAAAGACGCTCCGAGAACCCGTGATGATTCTACTACAGGGCGGTGAAAAGGCTTTGTGTGGTTGAAACAATAGTTTTCTCCCCTTTTTTTCCTCTTTTGTTTCATTCGTCTAGTCACGCCAGGACTGCTCATGTTGCTGCACATTCACCTATTTTTTAATAAAAAAAACATAAATCTACTTTGATACGGGGTCCGACTCGGTCTTTTGTCTTTTTTTATTTTATTTTTAAGGAAGAAATAATGGAGGATTTTCTGGTGAGATTATTATAATCAACACGCATAAGTGCACACCACCTCCTTTGTGCTCACGTGCACACATTGCTGTGGCCTGTTATCTGTTATAAATGACACAGACAGTATCTTTCCTAAACATGGCAGCAGCATAAGCATAACAATGGTATATCATATGGATTATGTGTGTTCGGCTGTTGTAAAATGGATTTTATTTTTTTTTTGGCCGTGACAAGGGGGGAAGATAGTTTAATGCGGATTTAAGGGATAGGGCCCACACCTTATCAAATTGGCTTTACATGTTAATAGGGCCTAATTGGTGTCCGTGGGGGGTTTGGTGGCACGACGTGGCCGCATTTTGTGCCTCAAGCTGCAGAATGCACTCCGAATTTAGTTGGAAGGTTGCGCTCCTTTTGTCTTGCAAATCACTTTTGTTTACAAAGTATGGCGGAAGCGGCTCCCGCTCACTCTCTCACTCACTCTCCCCCATCTCTCTCTTCCTCTTCTGCATCTACTCCCTCTTTTCCTCTCACTCGCTCTCCGCTGCTTCTCTCATCCTAGGCAAGGAGAGGGGGAAAAGAAAAAAAGGTCCTTATTTTTCTTCGACTCAATAAACACTCATAAAAAAAAAAAGTACAATCTGCTTTGGATTTGAGGAGTTAAGTTAGAGAAAAGGGGGAGGCGGGGGTGGCTGGGAAGCAAAGTTTGGCACCATTAAACTAAAATTGGGGTCTGCTAGACATTAGCGGTGCACAGCACATTCTCAGAGCTTAATTAGTCCGAACTGTAATTGTTCATGGTCTGCCAATAGGAGTAATGCTCAGAAAAAGTGGAGTTGCACTAAATCGGCCCGGGGTTTTTAAAACAATAAATCACTCGCATATTTGTGCCGTGATTCAAATGGAGGCTCGACCTCTCCCATCTCGACATGTGGTAAATTGTAAAGTCAATGAATCGCAGATGTAGGGGTGGGGTGGGGGGATTGGTGATGGTGCTGAGGACTCAGAAAGAGAGCGAGAGAGAGGGAGTACAGTAAGGTTTTGTTAGTGCCTGGTGGATGAATGGAAAAGATTTGTGCAGTAAATATTTACCTTTTTATATATAAAATATAAAAAAAAAATTCTCCCTGCTAGCGGGGCTTAATTGTCTAATGCTGATGATGTTGGCAGGCTGAGCCGTGTGAGAGCTTACGCGCTCGTCGATCTGTCACTCCGCTTGAAACACCACAGAGGCAGGAGGAAAAAAAAAATCAGTCAGTTTGTGGGGTGTGTTTCTAATCAGATTTTAAACTAGTGCGAAGGGAGTAGTGGTTCCCTGGTGGCAGTGTGAGCTGGGTTTGGGTGTAGCAGCTGCAGTAAAGTCTGGTTTGGAGCTGAACCTTTTTTTTTTTTTAAATTAAATCATCGACTTTATTGCTTTTAATGTAATAACAGCTAATCTGAGGCCTAATTTTGCCTTCGATGTGACATTATGCCTGTTAATCATTATCAGTCTGGATATATATATGTATATGTTTATTTTTGCTTTTTATTCTTAAAAGTGAATTAATCCATTTATCCTAGTTTCCGTCAGTGAGCCACCAACACTCTGCTTTTCTGTGTCTGAGCAAAGAAAAAAAAAGGCATTAGTTAAGCAGCTGTGCACTGGGGTCCCTCTTACCCCAGCCCCCTGGTGTAACCCCCTTCCTCTCCCAGTTTACCCCCACCCATCCAGCCCCACCTCTTTCTCCAGTGCATTTCTATAGAGCTGAACACAAAGATACTACTGTACATCTGGAATGAAACTTGTGTCATCTGTTTAAATATATGCTAGCTCCACTCTTGGCCCACAGGGATTGGGGCTCCCTCAAACATGGAAATTAAATTATTGTGTGTGTGTGTCCATGTAGCCACACTTAAAATCTCTTATCTGTGTATGTTACCTTATTTTAGCTCAATGTATCCCGGTGAACAGCTCATCTTGCACATCCACAGCATTGTGGGCAAGTTCATGCTTAATATCAAAAGCAGTGTGGAGATATATGCTTGGGAAGCCAATATTTTCCCATTTTACTTCTTCCTCTTACAAAAATATTTGCACTGTTGGAATATGTTACCAACAATATACGCCAAGTTCCTTTAAAAAAAAAAAAGAAGCAAAGAAAAACAAAAAAACTTTACTGTCTCTTTATGGATTTTAAATTACTGAAGAGCAGCAGGGTACAAATGCAGGTGTTCCTAGGATGGAATGAACTTCTGAACTTATATGGAAGTGGCGATAAGATAATTAAAAGTGGTTGCTGGAAATTTTCTTAGCAGTGTTACTTTGCTGCATCCAGCAAAAGAAGATAAGGTTAAATGACTATTGATCGCATCTTTTTAGATATGAAGGTTATGGGTAGGGCTAGGATTAGCTGCTTTCAAGAGATGATTACCTGGAATTGGTATTTTTATTTTTTTCTATTTTTTAAAAGCGTCGTAATTACAAAAAAACATTGGAAATGTCACTTTTTAACAAGGCGGTGGATGCTGTGTATGTGCATCTAAGAAGGAAGCCACAGATTGTTTGTCATATTCCTTTTCCTCTAAGTTCATTCATAATGGGACCAGAGTGCTCCAGTAGTCAAATGAGTTCACCAGTAGCTGAGTGGGAGGGGAAGGGGGGGCTCAGAGAAAAGCGGGAAATGTGTGTTAGGCCTCTGTCTGTGTGTGTGTGTGTGTGTGTGTGTGTGTGTGTGAGTGAATTGGGACGGTGGGGGGGCCTGGGGGTCGACCGCACAAAAGCTGTCTGAATAGAGCGCATAATTGCTGTTAATGCCAGGGCAATGAGAGCAGCGACAGTTCCTGGCTAGATGTCCAAACAATAGTGCCCCTCGGCTTCACATTTATCTTCCCGTTTGGAGGAATGAAAAAAAAAAGGGGGGGAAAGAGAGGAACACAGATTGGAACAGGAGAGTTTCAGTTTTCATTCACGCCTGACGAACAGGCATGTGTTCATGTGCGTGGTTCGCGTCTCTGAATAAACCCCCCTCCCGCCCCGCCGCCCTATCTCTCGGCCCAACCTCCACTCCACGTTTTCCCTTCGTGCTTCCCATTCTCGTCGTCATCAGAAAATATTTGCCTTAAAAGCTCTGGGTGAGAAGGCCGCCGTGACGCTGGGAGGAATTCTGGTTGCTGTCGACCTTCTGTTTGGATTGCGGCATGTGTTTGGGAGGGGTCAAAGTGCACTGGCGCTGACATGCTTTTCGTTGACGAAGGAGCTTCCCCTCTCACCCCCTTTTTCTTTCTGATAGGGAGTGCTTGAGTATCCATTGGAGGTTGTTTTTTTTTTAGTAATTCCAGCTTGTGTGTGTGTGAATGCAGGGAGGAGGTGCCAAACTGCCATCACAGCTCCTAATGATCACGTTGGGCTAGATAATGACTAGCCGTGCCAGTGTGCAGTGAACACCTGTGGTACACCAGCCTTTTATGGATGTGGTACAATGTCCTGGAATGTACCACAGAAGAAGAATTTCATTCATTCATTCCAGTATCTGTTTTAAAAATACTTTCCTCACTTTTTCCTCACAAAAGTGGTGGCAGTGTTATTTAAATATTCACATCTAGATATTAAACATTAATTATACAAAAGTCTTTGTCCGGTGTTCATCCAGCCACGCGCAATATATTATGCAGATGGTTGTTTTTCTACCCAGTTTGTATCTGCAGCCTTAATGTAGTCAAGGGAATTTCAGTATGCAGATAATCTGTTCAAAATGGCTCAGATGGGAAGGAGGCACTTGTGTGTGCTAAACACATAATAGAGGAGTTTAAGGTGATAAAAGTCCAGTCAATGTATTTTTAATCTACTAATTAAACTTTTAATTGTAGCGGGATAAGCTCCAAGGAGCGTGTGTGTGTGTGTGATTATGTGTGTGTGTGTGTGTTTTGGAAGCGAAGCCGGTCCGCTAATGAGGTGATCGTCTGCTTGTTTTGTCGTCAGGAGGTGGTGGATTCATAACTCCCCGCAAAAGGTGAGGGAGGGTTTAAAAGTGCGAGCGAAATAAATGCATCTACTAATCTGCGGATTATGGCGGGATTTGTGTAAAAAAAAAAAAAAAAAAAAAAAAAAAATGTTGGCAAGATTATTTTAAAATGCACAAGGCTAATAAAATGTAACCTCCATACTCTGCGATGTGGTGCAACTTTAGAGTCTTTTTCTTTTTTCTTTTTTTTTTTTAGCTAGTTGATGAAGCAATTCCAGTGGAAAACAGATTAAGAGTAAATTCCCATGTTAGCTCTTTAACCAGCTGTTAGAAACCTATTTACACACAATAATAATACGCCTCTTTTAAAGAGACAGCTGTCGGCTTGCGTACAGCACTAGATAACATTTCATGAGAACAGCTTGTCACATCCACACATGGCCTGCACATGGGCACTGAATTGCCAGTCATTGTGCAGGTGATGATATTTGGAAGTGCATATATATATATATACATATAAACTTCTGCTTTTGCAAAAATTAATTATATCTTTGACCAATTTTTAAATAATAAGATGGATTTTTAATTTTTATATGGCATAGCATATTTTTTCCCCATTATTTTCTTAATGGCTTCAGTTTTAAAAAAATAAATCCCCCCTCCCATCCCTTCCCTGGCATTCTCAGTATTATGTATTCATCCGGGCTCCAGTGAGAGGCCAGTGTGTCACCAGTGTTCAGGGTCAATTCCAAAAGTGCACAAATTGACTGGTGGAAGTGAATTGTCAATTGTCTTTCTCCCTCGAGGGGTCAGAGTGAATGGAGAGGCTTGTTTGGACAACTGTCCTGAGGTGAGATGTGTGGCCTTCTCTGTCCAGCCAGAGGGGATGGACTGATGAACGGACAAGAGAGCGGGGAAACGAATGAACAGCAGATAGGCAAGATGACGCTGTGGAGGTAGAAAACAATGCAGTCTCGTCCCCCTGAAATCACAGTTTTGATTGAGCGGATTTGGTTGGCAACTCTTGATGGTATCCAGTGGAGGCACTGACACAATAGGGAAGTAATTATCACAGTCTTCCTATAATAAAACCAACACTGAATGACGCCTGGTCTCTGTGTTAAATATTAAATCTATTCCCATAACTTAAATGTACATAGTTCTGCACGGATACTGAAAATCAGGTTATTCCAAAAGTTTATTTTTTAATTTTGATCCCAGTAAAACTCAACTAAAGTCCACAATTCATTGATGGATCAACACGTAAGGCAAGATATGTTTCTAACTATTTGGATAGTCATATGTATGACTTTTGCATGCTCTACTGTGTGGGTTAAATTGTTCCGCTAAAGCAGATCTTTACTGTGCGTTTATTTCGAGAACTATTCATTTTATTCTTAGATGGAACGTAGTTTTAGTTTACTGTCCATTGGCATGCAAACCAAAGGTTCATTTTATAGATTAACTTTGAACCTGAAACCACCAGTTCAGCCATAATGAAAGTTGAGATTAGAGGCAGGCATTACTAAGCAGGTTTGGCCTTTGTGTCATGTGATGCACGTCACAGTGTACTTTAGAACTAGGAGGTGTTTTATCTTCACTTTACTGCCTCCTCTATCTTTATTGGCAGCCACACTTTGCATATTTCGTGTACCAATAAAGATAAATTTCCTGCTTTATCATTACAGATGGCGTCAAATGGTTAAGGTCTGGCTCGGCGATGTTATGATTTTAGCTCTCAGGGTGGTCAGCTAGGACTACAGCATTCAGCAGCATGGGGAGCATTTCTGGAAGATGCAACCTGTTTTGCATGTTGTATAAAAGCCCTTTGTCTGTTGTGGATGACCCTTGCTGTTGTAAGGCCTGTATCTGTCTCTGCTCAGGCAGGCAGGCAGGCAGGCCTGCAGTGAGGATGCAGCAGCTGGCCTGGGCCCAGGCACAGGAATGCTGTGTGTGCTGTTTAAACACTGGCTTGTCTCAGTGCAGGCCTAGAGGACTGGAGGGAAGGAAGTTGCAGCATGTTTACATAGCTGAATTGTCCGTTGCCCCCCCCCCAATGGCTGATACACTTCTGTTCAAACATCCACAAGTGTGGAGATGACCCCCGTTGATGCCGGTGTTCACAGCTCTGCCTTAACACTTACTTCTTTCTCTCTGAATGTGTGTGTGTGTGAACACTGAACACTCATAGCCAGTACTTTCCTCCCTGCTGTGGGTGTTTGCTGTTTTAACCTGGAGGCTTGGATAATAGATAAAAAGTGTTATAAGGGAGCATTTATCACACTGAGAATGGCAACAAGAAGAGATATTCAGACAGATGAAGCGATAGAGGGGAACCTCATTGCTTCAACCAAGGTCCTATCCAAGCAGGGAGCCAGCCATTGACATACGGTGGAATTGTCATCTAATTGTTGTTTGAATTACCTGTTATGATCCAATGACAAATCTCTCACACTCTTGCCATCAGAGCGGAAAATGCATCCGGGGATTGGCATGATCTTTGTGAGTGTGTAAACCTGGCTTCAACAAGATGGATAAATGCAATTACTGGACAGACCTGGAGAGGAGAAAATCCATTTAAAGCCCGTAAAGCTAAGCAGGGGCCGTGCTTAATTCATTTGGCCAATTTACGGGTGATGTACGAGTGTCAGGGCACATTAGTCAGGCGGGGGGAGAGGTGAGTGTATGCTGGCTCAATGGGTTGGGTGTATTTTCTTTCTTTTTTGGGGAGGGGGGGCTTTTTGGTAGCAGAGTCTCCTTGAGACCGGGTTCCATGCTTTCCTCCAGACAAAGCCAGTGGAGCCTGGACATGGAAATGACAAAAAGATGCACTGAGTGGGAGGGAAGCGGGATTGCTTTGCAAATGAGGTGGGGAAATGTTGCTTTGGTCTGCTGGGCAGCAGAGTGAGTACCGGCATGCTTTGCCATACCAAGAGCTCAATCAGGTGCTGTCAGCAACCCTCGCGTCCTACAAGTTAAACGACTGATTTTTATATAGAAGTGTAAACGCTTGTGACCAGTGTTGTTGCCTAGTTTCTGTTTGTTTTTTTTAGTTTATTAATAGTGCCTTTGCAAACACTTTCGCAAACACTTTAATTTTAGTTAAAGATAATGAAGGAAGAGCAGACTAAAGCGTTAGAGGGCTCTGTTCATTTTGATCCCTGCTGACTTTGAAACTCTCTCTCAACTCTTTACTTTCAAAATGAGTTATAATTACATTGTTTATCTAGACTGCAACCGGTTCACCTGAGAAATCTTTGCTTTTGGCCTGTGCAGTGTTTGCCTCAGCCGCTGGCAGTCTCATCCGTGTTACTGTTATTATTTTATCCTGGAGGCACTTTAGTCTCCCAGTGCTTACATTTTTATTTCGTCTGTGCTTCTTGCGCCGCGTAGACCGACTTCTGTTTATCAACTCTTCCAGTGCATTGACATTAGACGTCTTTACTCTGCTTAGTCTGTTACGCAGCCATTGTCTTGGTGGAGCAAAACCACTCAACGGTTACACAAGCTGAGTGGTATGCAAAAACAGTGGTTAGAGCCTCGCCGGGCGGGTGAGAGGCGTTGAGGGAAGCTTTGGTTTACGGCTTCAAGCCGCAGCCTGAATCAGGGCAGGGTTAGCTATCAGACAGAGAGACATGTGAGGCTAAGACCTCTCTCACTATGATGCAGATGCTTTTTAAGTGGTTGGGATCACACTTAAGTGCCTCTTGGGTTAGTAGATTTGGATTGCCAGAGTGTATGTGTGTGCACTCGGTGTCAGGGAAAGTGTGCGTTAGCATATGTCACCTGACTGCCAGGCAGCCGGCCTCGGGAAACCAGAGTTAGTGTGAATGCCGGGGCTTGTCAAAGACAGGTGCCACCACTGCGGCCCATGCCTGCCACACAGCAGCTGGGAAAAGACTGCAAGGCCCACGGTCAAGTGTGGGCCATTGGGAGATCGCATCAGGCTAGAATTCCAGATCAGTGGGGGGTGAAATGGGCATGCCTCCCTGCAGTACTGTGGCTTCAAGGGTGATGTATGCATGGTGCATAGGCTTCTCTGTTCACTTTCTGCAGCCAACACTGTTTAAAGTAATGAAATAATTTGTAGGTCAAATTTCCACTTCCTTCAAACATGTCTGTTGCATTGCTCTTGATGATAATCTAACACCGAAAGACATGCAGTGGGTATTTGGGGTATAAATTTTGAGTTGCACATACTGGCTACCATCTTGTCCCCTGCTCCTCAGCCCCTTCTGTAAATGTCTCTCGACTTCCTATAGCAATGTGAGGATTGGTGTAGTGTTGTGGCACAGTGGTGCAGCTTCTTTCCCGAGCACGGCAACTGGAAGCCTCCCCCCGTCGTCTCGGGGTATCGTGGGGTTGTGGATGTGCCTGGGAGTCATCACTGTAAGTCCTTTGAGCCTTCTGGGGGAAGTTTCACGGACCCTTTCTTCTCATTTTCTGCACTTGCTTTTGGGATGACTTTGAGTCCTGAAAACTCAAAATCCTGTGCTGTAAATATGCAGATGTAGTCATCGTTTTCCCCTGATCCGCCTGCTCGCTTCTTCCCAGATGCCTGCCTCCCCCGTCCTCATGGGAGAACAACTGCTGGTTGCCATCTATAGGCCAGTGGAATTCCTCACCCTGACTCAAGAATAATAATCTAAAAAAAAAACGTGGAAGTTTTCTATATGCTCCTGCAGATCATTTTACAGCAGTGCCTCTCAACACAACTGTTCCTAGTTAGTGGAAACTTCCAGACTTATTACAGTCACCAACAGGGCAAATTTCTTCACTACCAGTGCTTGTACGTTTAATGCTACATGGCTTGGGGTGACGTTATTTAAGCCAATGAGCCAGTCTGTCCTTGTATGCTATGTTAAATTTAGAATTAAATGCTCAGCTGTAAATTATGTAGTCTCCTGGCATGAGACAAATAGTTTTGGTTTAATCTGACACCCACAGGCGTAAGCGGGAGTTACCCCAACTAGGCTGGAGAATTTATGATCATGCCGGCCAGAAGCCATACCTTTTTTGGCCCAGAACCAAAGTTTGGCAACCGAGTTTACATCAGTGGTTGCCATTGCACATTCAGAAATGATCTCAGTGAAAGCATTTTATGCATGACATTAATGAGGCCAGTCAGCACAGTTAATTTGCTGTTATTTAGCTCTGCGGTCGTGTTAAATCATAAACAGGCTGAGAGAGGCCTCACTGCTAACAGTAAGTGTTGAATAAGGGGTAAAACTCAGACCTGAACTTGAGGGGAATCTTGATTCTTGGCTAGGTAGCTCAGTTATTGGAGCTTCCTGGCCAGAAATTGAGATTCTGCGGTCTCAGACGCTGGGAAAGTTAACCTCTAATTGTTCGCAGAAGCTATTGGCAGGAGGAGCTAAGTGATGATGAGTGAGGCATCGACGGGGAACACGGGTTGGATGCTGAGATGAGACGGCTCACACTTGCCGGTCAGGGGTTTTGTTTTTTTTTTTCATTAGGAAAGAACTTGAGCCCAATGGGATTCTCCCCAATGACAAAATGGTAGTCCTAAAGGGGGAAAGAAATGAAGAAAACCCAGCTCTTTCTTTCTTGGCTCTGTTTTAAGAGACAGACACTTTGTTCACGTTTTAAATTGGCCTTGTCATGCGGTTTCCTCCACTGGGCTGCTGGGAGCTGACTGTTTCCACATAGGCCAATGTTCTGTACCAGTTTTGGTTTCGAGAAAAATAAGCGTCTGTTTTTTGTGGCACTGATCGCTGTCGTATTAAACTTGGGTTTTTCGTTGCTTTTTCCCCTCCCCAAAAGCTAACACAGCCGTGCTTGTATTCTTCACGCCTTATATATTTTTTTTAGTATTATTATTATTATCTCAGTTGCAGTTGCTTAACAAGAGGCACATCAGCCTCTGTCCTAAAACGGCCACGACCCTGTAACCTCACCCCCGACCCCTCTTCCCGCTTGTACTACAAATCTACTTTTTGTAGTGTTTTTCTGCGTGCCACATTTTCGCAAATAACATCAGTAATCATTCAATTGGGCATAAAGTAATTGAGAGGCGGCCTGCTTGCCATCTGTCTGGTGAGATTACTACTTTCTGTGTAATTAAACGTGTGACCTTGCGGCCATGGAGGGAGGTGCCAGCGGGCGAGCCACTGCCAAAGAGCCAGGCTGTCTTATTTGAAGTCAGAGGGAAGCTGTTGGTGAGGGTGGGAGGGAGAGAGAGTTGTGCGGTTTTAAAAGTTTAGCCCAGCTGCTAAAGATAGCACAGGTTGATGTGAGTTGAGCTTAAGCGGCAGCCTTTACATGGCTGCGTCCTGCGTGTGTCGAAGCCCAAGCCTCAGTCAATTTTGCAATTCTACAGGAGCCTTGTTGAAGTCAGCATGATCCCTGTGTGCATACAGTGTAACCAGGAGAGGATAGAAAAGCAGGGGTCAGAAAAGTGTGTGTGTATGTGTGTTTCTGTGTGTACTTGTGGGGTCAGGATGGGCTGAATAGAGACTGCTGTTTTAACTCTGATTTTATGTGTGGTTTTGTTTGGACTCCTGAGGTTTGGTTTCCTTTGGACAGTGTCCAGAGACTACAAGGCCTGCTTCTCCTCAGCTTTCTTGTGAGGCCGACGTGAAGGGCCCTGCAAAGCCCCGTGATTGGATTTCAGCGCTGATCTGGTTGATTTGCGTTGTAAACAGGACATTAAAGACAGGGGAGATGGTGAACTAATGAGTCTTTGTGTCAGTGTGCATACTGCAAAAGGGTGCTTGTGTGGTTTTATCCTCTGCATCCTGCATCGCGGTGTCACACGCCCAGTTAAGAAGAGGAACTAAAACTCCTGTAGATCCCTGATGACATTCAGTATACTCATAGACATATACATAAACACCAAATGCGCAACTGAAAGAGACATCGGCATGGTTTAGTCAGTGTGGGCTGGATGGTGTCTTGCAATACTTCCGCTCAGATCTGGAAAAAAAAAAGTCTCTCTTGTTCCCCCAAACAAAAATAACCGTTTTAATTACTATGGTTGTGCTATGGTGCAGCCACAGCATGGCTGGTGGGACCCAGCTGAGGTGGCACTTGCCACTGGGGATGGGGACAAGGTCTGGGCCGGCCTCCAGGGAAATTACAGGGTGGTGTGGAGGATGGGGGGGAACTGTATCCGTCCTCCAGTCCCTGCTGTCAACCCAGAGAGCTCCTGTTTGCAGCTAAGCGAGGCTCTCTCCGTTTCATCTTCACCCTCTGGAGATAATTGGAGTTGTACTGTGTGTAAACATGTTTTTGGTTTCAAAGATAAGTTTCAGTCTGAAGACCTGTATATCTGCCCGGCATGCAGGGGGGAGGAAAAAAAATCAGTTTTTAATTTTTTTTCTAAAAAAAAGAGCAGCATTTTTAAACTGAACTCGATTCTTATTTTCTGTTTCTTACATTCTTCTTCTTCTGTTTTCTCCCTAACCTCTTCAGCCATCTCCCTTTTCTCTTTTTCCATTACCCCTCCCCTCCCCTCTCTCAGTATGTGCTCTGATTACCTCTCCAAACTGGCAATAAGTTGATTGCTTTACAGAGATGATGTAAGCCTCTGCCCTAGGGTACATCAGGTTGGATTTCTCCCGCTTTATCTTGTAAAGCCTAAATTAACAGCTGGTTTGGTTGGAGTTCTCCTGGATCTGACTAAAGGATTAGGCTTGGTTCTCATGCGAGTCAATCCAGTTTGATTTATTGCAGGTCTATCAAAAAAGATCAATGGGAGTCCTTTTGAAAGTAAATCCTTAATCGCTCTTTGCACTTACGTGTCATCATTGTGAATTTTTTCCCTCCCCTCTGTTTCTTGCTCCCTTCTTTCTCACTCCCTAATTCTTATTCTTTCCTTACACCACTGCCTGTCTGTTTTTATTTTTTTATCTCCTCCTATACCCCACCCAACCCAATCTGCGGTAGCGTTTTGCACTTGTCGATGGTATCATGGTGAATTGCTGGATAGATTTTCTCTCTGTTCTCATTAGTTTTCCATCGGGGCAAATGCTCGCTTTTAAAGCCTCAGGTTGCGATTGCGAATGAAATATAGCCAGTATAGCTTGTTCTTAACCCAAACTTGCCCCAAGTTTTTTTCTGTATAAGACCCATCAGTCACCTTTGGCCATAAGTAACAAGGATGCTGAAGAAATTAGTGTTTGGTTCTCATATTCTCTTACTTCCCATTGTGGGCCCATCTGGGGTTAAATTGGCCATAGATATAAAAGTGAATGACAGGTGATTTGGAAATTAAAGCTCAGTCGGACTATTAATCCCATTTGCATGTTATGGCTGCTGTTTGCATTTGGCACTTTTATTATATCTGACATTGCTGCCTGGTTCCAGCTAATCATCAATGCTTTTGGCTCATTAGTATCCAGGAACTGAAGATCAGAAACGCTTGAGATGTTTTTAACTCAAATAATGACGTATCATCCTTCACTTCTCCTTTGGATCTCTCCTGTCTCATGCTAGTGTTGAGACATTTGCTAAACTGAATGAATTAACTCAATCCTAGCTCTAATTATGGAGCACTGAATGCATTTTTCCTGCATATTCACATACGTCTGTGCTCACAAAATGATATGCGAGTCGAACAACACCCTGCAGCATGCGGCGTATTTTCTTCCACACTTACGTAAATGGACATGGCAGCTTCTGCTATTTTTCCGCCCAATCTCTCTCCTTCACTTTCCCTTATTTCCTCATTAACAGGGCTCGTTATGTATTATATATCATCCTCCTCCTCTTCCGCTAGGCTAATTTTCCCCTGCTCCGCCTCCATCGATGCCTTGGCTCTCTAGGAATCTGTATCTTGAAGGATGCAACCAGTATCACTGACAGGAAGACTAGATGGATTGGCAGACCCCCTTTGATGGTGCCAGTGATATGTAGGCCTTCTCCTGGCCAACATTCACATTTATCTTGAGGATTTTCCATGTCTTTAAATACTTTTTTGCTCTGACGTATGACTGATGTGATCAGTGTCAAATTCAGGTGTATCTGCTTGGCATGCTCTGTGGCCTGGTTGGCTGTCAGACCTGGGTATGGAGGTGTGGGAGGGGCTCTAAATAAGGGAAGGAGGTGGGGGTGGAGGTGGGTGGGTGGGGGGAGTTGGGTGAGATCGACGGGATACGTGGGAAGGAAGGGCTTGCTGTCAGCCAGCTGGACCTCTTAATCCTACAGCCTTGGGGAAAGGGTGTGTGTGAATGTGTGTGTGTGAGTGAGTGTGTGTGTGTATTGTGTTTGTCTCGTAGAGATTTGTCAATTTTAGCACACCTCTGCTCGACTCTTTGGCCCAGCTGAGCCCACAATCGCGCGTGCGTGCGCGTGTGTGAGTTTGGTAGTGTGTTGTGTGAGTGTCTCTGCTCCAGTGAGACACAACCAGGATTTCATGCACGCTGTGTTTACTGTAGTCTTCGCTTTAACAGCACACTGTATATTTATGTCAAGACGACACAGTCTCTCACCCCCTTGATGTTGGAGAGGAGCTGGTGGTTGGTGCAGGGTGGAAGTGTCTGTCTGTGTTTGTGCGCGTACACGCATGTGTGTGTTGAGGGTAATTTTTGTACCGTGTTGCTGGTTGAGGAGGAACCCGTGGATGGGGGTGGGGGGGCAGGACACTGCCAGCGCCACTCACTCCAAGCCTTTATGCCCAGCCCTGCGAGCGTGAAGCATCTCTAAAACTTGTGCACGCGCGAGCTCCATCCCGCTCTACGTCATTTTGTAGCTCGCTGTCTGATTGCGTCACCCCCTTGTCATTCATTAGACACAAAACGCGCTATTTAACCGAATTCCATGCAAGCTTCCTCTTTCCCGAGCACCCTCTCCTGCTCTCTCTGCCCCACTCTCTCTCTCTCTTTTGGCGTAGACTTTTGCATATATAACAGGCTGGCAGGCTAAGAGCTTGGGACTTCCCCACGCCACACTCCAAGCCTTTGATCCTTTGCTTTGGAGGTAACATCAAAAGGAGAGGCATAGAAAGGCAGCTACTACTGTGAAGTTCAATGTTCAACTTGATGGCTTGGCTGAGGGCTTTTTTTTCCCTCTCTCCTCCTCCTCCTCCCCTCCCGCTTCACCTCCCTCCTCCCACCGCTCCCTCGATCCCTTCGCTGTATCCCTCAGCTGACAAAAACACACAGTTTGTAGCCAAGGGTTTTTTTTTATTTATTTATTTATTTATTTATTTATTTATTTATTTTTTATTTTAGTGCCTCTGACCTCACCTCCATAGAATGAGAATCTGACATAAAACAAGATCTCAACCCTATAAAGAAAACAAAAAAACTCAGCTGTAGAGAGGGTGTACACAAACATTCAGATGTTTCCTTTTTGACGCCGAGGTAAAAGGCGCTTTTCCAGCGCCAGGCCCTTCTTTTTCCTCTCAGTTTCTCCCACTGTCTGTGTGGGTAACATGCAGCAGCAGCATCCCTGTATTGCACCTTGTTGCGTCAATGCCGAGCTGGGCTCTTTGCTGCTAGGTTAAGCAGCAGGATGAGGGCAACATACCGTATTGTTTTCTGCACACCCTCTTTTGAATGGATGCATCCTTAAGCTTGATTTAGGGTCAGTGCGAACTGCCTTTGGATAGCTTTGAAAACCACTCCCCTGCAACTTATAAACATTGGACAGTGGTTGTCAAAGTTGCCCATTTTGTGCAGTTTCTGCATCCACCACTGGCTTGCTCTCAGGACATGGGAGAACAGCCGGGCATTTTGCTTATTTTTTCGTCTTACAGCTGTTTCTTTTTGCCCTGCCTTTGCATGCGTCTGCCAGGGATGACTTTAAACACATTTGATTTCCAACAGCACGCCTTGAAAACTTGTCCTGAGAGGTTATAACCTGACCCTTATGCTCTACCTCACTTTTTCTTTCTGATTTGCAGAAAAAGAGAGTGCCAGAATAAGCTCAGAGGAGGAGAAAGACCTGTTTTCTGCTTCTTTGTTTTGGTTGTTTTGTTTTTTTCATCTTCTCCTTTGCAGCGTTGACATGTGAAGCTTGCAATCAGCCGTTCACGGAAAAAACAAACGATTTTCATAATGAACGTCTTAACCGAGTTTCTTATGCAAACTCTGTAAATTAAGGAAGAATCAGACGAGGCCGTGGCCTTCCAGGTCAAAAGCGGGCTTTTGCTGTGCTATTTGCAACTGTATTTAAATGACACAGACTTGATAAAGGCGATCTAGAAAGCTGAGATGCTTCACTAAATGCTTTTTCGTCCTTTATGAGCTTCGTTGTCTGACTGTGCCAATTAGCAAAGGCGTGTGGCCTGCTTTCCCTCTCCTCTTTTTCTCTTTTTTCCCCCCTGTGCTCCAACTCTCTTTCTAGATAGATGCTTTCTCTATCATGCTCCTGCACACACACACCAAGCACACATTTGGTGTATCATTAGCTTAGTGTGCGGGGAGGCGTGCGAGCCTGGGCTCTCTCCTGCCTTATCTCCATGTCAATCACAGCGTGTGTGTGAACATCAGTTGTAATGATCTCCATCCAGCCTGTCGGTGCGTGTTAGCGCCTGGCTTCCCTCGCCCCCGGAGCAAGCCGTTCCCTAGCTAATAGATGCAAAATTAAGCTGATCAATAGATGGCCTCAGCTCATTATTGACACGTTATCGTGGTGTGGGATTTTTGTGTTTGTGTGTGTGTGTGAGAGTGTGTGTCCAGGGGTTTATATACAGTCAGAGATGCAAGACAGGATGAGCCCACCCCCAAAAAATTTAAAGTTAGCTTTCTTCTCCAAATGGCTCAGACCACTTTATCTCAGGCCTGCAATGATATTGCATTAAGCTAATTTATTCTTACTCTGTTTTATGCATTTTTTGGATGCTAAAGCCTCTACTCAAAGCGTAATCATCGGCTCAGTGGTAGGAAATGAGATGGAGACTTTGCAAAGCGCCATATTAAAGATTCATCAATAATTGGCATGTGTGCTGCTGTTTGTGTTGCGGGGGAGGAAGGTGGAGGGGGCTCTTATGGACAGATCAGCACGTGATTGAGCTAAGTGGTAATTAACCATGAGAGAGGTGTGTATGTTTTGGTGTGTGTGTGCACATCCTAGAAGATGTATGCGCTGTTGCGTGTCAGCGAAGGTGGGAATGCTGAGGGTAAGGTTGGCTGACAGAGTTGATTTGGAGGTGAGCGTTTGGGGCCATGTGGTCAGGTCATTGAGGGATGGGGTGTACGGAGGTGGCGAGGGGTGTGTGTGACACTAGCCCTAGTCGCACAACCGCCTCCCCTGACCCTCTTCAAGTCTTATTGTCTCGGAAGCATCCCCCATTTTAATGAGCTCCAATAACCAAGTCCTTATTACTTATTTATTCATTAAGCCACCGTGGCAAAGCGGCAGTACCCCACTGTGTGTGCGTGCATGTAATTGCTCGTGTGCATTTTTTTTCTTCCCTGTCTTCCGTGCACAATATCATAGTAAATACCATGTTTCAATGGTAATAATAAGTTTGATTAAAGCTAATTGAACCTAAAATAGATTAGATGAAAGCTAATGATTTTCCCCGCTTGTTTGGGTTACGAATCTATAACCTGAAACCATATTTGAGATTTGAGTTGAAACCTTAAAATCCTGGGCTTTAGCTCTGCTGAGGGAGTATGTCTCATGAATATGGAGGCTGAAACGCTTCAAGGTGCGCAAGTGTGAAAGAGACATGAAACAGACTAAATGTTTGTTAGTTTCAGATGATTCTTTTGTGAGGATTAATTGCCTGTTGGTATGTGCGTGTGATGCCTTCAACATAATGCTTTGTGATTGATGAACGCGCGTAGGTGGAATTGTGTGATAGCGTGTAGTGTTTTCAGAATATCGGAAGTCTTTGTGAAGCCTGAGAGTGTACACACTCTCTCCCTCTGAGGCATGTTTCATAGCTTCCCTATATCCAGTCTGCCGTTTAACTAATTCATAGTGAACTCTCGAAGAACAAAACCAGACACCCAACATCAAGGGCAGCGTTCAGCTCTCCTCCAGCACAATACCAAATACAGCATTCTCCAGCAGAACGTGGGCGCTGCAATCAGCTTACTTTTCTCCCGTAGCAGAGCTCAGCTGCTGTTCACCTTTTTAACTCTCCCCTCTGCAACCTTAAGCCTGCTTCCTGCAAAGGTAACATATGAGTTGCCCAACCTCTTCTTCTCCTAGCTCCTGCCCTGGCCTTGCGTAAGGGGCTCAGACACACCCAGGCCTGCAGACATGCCCGTTCACCTCCAAGCAGCTTCTGAGTAGGTCAGCGTGTATGACACTTCAACTGGCAAGGCCCTCATTGTTTTGTCGGACCATTGGCCCCTTCTGCCACTGATCTTCAAGGGTCTTCGACGGATTACTATTAGAAAATGATGCTAAATAAGTTACAAAGAAATCCTGGTTACTGGAACTATCTAGACTAAGTTAATATTTACACTGGGTGTTTACATGGGTTTCAGCGAGGTTATGTTGTCTTAGGTTTATTCACAGAGCTGTGTTTTGGTAACTGGACTGTTTTGAAGTCAAAGACATTTCACCTGTCATAAAAGACACATTTAGCCTTTGTCTTGTCACTTGTTGGCTTGTGAAGTCCAGTTTGTATGAATCTCGGCCTCTTGGTCTGCTGGAGCCCTGAAGTGAATATATCTTGTAAGTGTGGGGAATAAATTTATGTGGCGATATTGTATCGATACAGAGACACCAAATATCGATATTTCTTAAAATATATTAAAACACTATGGGAATACTAAGGACAGAAAGACTGTTGCCATCTGTCTGATTGAGTTTTTGTCAGGGGACTCGACTCAGCTGGCTGCCAGCTGGTTGTATTCTTGTTATATTCTTTTAGAATAAAAGTATAATACTAAAATATGAATTTCTGTCCTTTTAAACAGCTACAAATGTGTGATTTTCACAGATTTCAACAATTCAGTTGTAGACTGATAGCAGACTGACTCCATCTTATGGCAACATTTCTGGCAGGGTTGAGTGACAGTGTTGGTATGCTTGATAAATGACAAAGTTGGGGCCCCAGAAAGGGAAACAACCCAGTTTGCTTGCCAACCAAATGTGTTAACCACTACACTTTGGAACCTGTATGTTTTTGCTGTAAAGTTGAGCATCTTAACTTTGGAGTCTTCGGAGCTTGGATCCAGCCTCAAGAAGCCATTCAAGGAAATCCAGTTTTCCCCACTTACGTGTATGTTAGTTTCATTTTTTTTCGCTGCTTTGCTAGTTGATTCATCAGACATCCAAGATTATTTGATGTTCAGCTTTCAGGAGAACACAAACCTGTAATTCCAGTTACCTTTGACTTTGTACATCTGATATGTCATTACACTGTTGGCTAATGTGGAGGGACTTGTTCATCGTGTTGATCTGATAGGGCGCCCGTCGTTTGCTGTTGAGGTACAAAAAAAACATGCTTGACGTATACTGCCAAAACTGAGCATTAAGGTATTCTTTCAGCTTCTACGGTGTGAACTCTAGAAGATATCAGTTCTTTCTAGTCTGCCTGAATATCCCACTCTGTTAATTGATTAATTTAACAACCCTAATAGGAGAAAGTAAAATAAATCAATTAAGATTCATTCACTACCACTGAAATAATCAGAGCTTCCAGGCTCATAACAGTTTGTTACCCCAGTGAGTCTGGAAGTCAATGAAAGCACCCTAGAGCCTATTTGTGTCCAAGCAAAGGAAACGAAAAGAAGTGGAAGAGTCACTGAGAAAGATGAGCAGCAGGAGGAACACCTGAAAGAAAAGGCATTCTGTCGCAGAGCTGGATGCTAAAGGTGCCAGAGTACCTGTTCATTAACTGGCCCGATGGAAGACTAGCCATCTCCTGCTGGCCTTCACCCTTCATGCCACTATTTATAGAGCAGCCAAGAGATACTCTTAATGACACAGGACAGTGTTAACTGGGGGGGGAGGGGGTGCAAAAGTCAGAAATGGAACGGTGTTTACTTTCTGAGAAGAGCTGAGAAGTTGGCGTATTTTAGAATGCTGTCATATCATCCTCACACTTCCTTTGAGAACTTTATAGTTTCATCCAGGTAGTGTTCGTGGCACACTTTCCCCATCTAATTAATTGAATGAAGTGAATGTAACTATATTTTCTAGTCTTTTTCTTATGTCTTCTCCTTGTTTTTTCCACTTGGAAAAATATGTCTTCTGTGGCTTGTGCAATCCTTTGAAACTCTGGTCAGTCAGCTGGTGTTTGAACAGCACATTTGTCCACACCTGCTAAGCAAACAGTGATGGAGCATAGCCATACTTATCGCGTGACCCAGTGTTTAAAAAGAGTGAAACAAACTTCCAGGACGGACCTGATAAAAAGAAAAAAAAGACAAAGAAGAAGAAGTGTTCATGGACAAAAAAAAAAGAGTGTTAAAAGCTGAGAAATGCTCCCCCTTTTTCCATCATAGACTACAGTGCTTTCTGAACTAATTTAGAACAATAGTAGTTTCTCGTTTCTACAGCTTCATTGTAAACGGTGAGCAAAGTCTGAGCTGGGTAGAGAGGCAGGAGAGGTCATGTGCACATTCTACCCTTGTGGGAAAAAAGGCTTATATGAAAGTGTCAGGGCGAGTTTTTCTGCAAGAAAGAAAGCGAGTGAGAGAGAGAAAGAGGAGGGGAGTTTGAGGTTTAGGTGGAGATTGTTGGCAAAGGGGGTAGGAGGTAAGGAGAGGAGAAGGGAGGTTTTGGATCAGGTCGGCAGCCCCTGTGCTGTCAGGGCCAGTGGAACCCCCAAGCGGTTCTGGCTTTGGAGTAAATATGGGCCCAGCGGACCCCTTCCCGCCCCAGGGCACACAAACCCCAGGCCTTCCCACATTTCACTTTTATTTTCCTGGTTGCAAAATGCCTCTGGCTATCAGATCAGGTGGGGTGCTTTTTTTTCTTCTTTAATATTTACTCATAAAATGTGCATTAGTAGAACCAAAGCAGCCATGATGGACCCTCTTGTGTTGGCTAACTTTCTCTCAGTTTTGTCAAGGAACTCTTGCGCAGGTCTCTTTACAATAAACACGTTCCTGCTGAAAAGACATGTGCTGTATGCAGAAGCAGACACAACAATGGATCATGTAACAAAGTGGGCTGGTGGGTTTTCTTGGTTGTTTTTTTTTGTTTGTTTTGTAACCAAAAATATTTCAAAGACTCTCCTTTAAGCTTTTCCTCTCTGTTGCAGAGAATCACTTTCTCCCCTTTAATAAATTACGTGTGAATAAGCGTGCGTTTGCTTCTTCTCCTGCACTTGTGAGTGAGGACAAAGACTGCCAGCATTATCCGCAACAGATCAAGACAATATGCTCAGCTCTCGTTTTTAAAGGGATAAAATTGTAGTCAAACTGGATGGACTAATCTTTTAAGCTCGGTGCAGTTTACTCCGTGCAGCTTTGAATGGGCTCCTCTTACTAGCCTTGATCATTTCAGACTTAAATAAAGCTCTTTATAGTAAGGGGTCTGATTGGTGTAATCTGCAAGCTGTCAATCCCATCTCTGAGCGCCCTCCCCGAGGAGCTGCTGGCCCAGTCGAGCGTGGCATGTTCAAATATGGGTGAGCTTTGTTTTTCAGGTGTGAATCAGTGAATAAGCATGTACAGTATGTTGGGATTGGAGGTGGGGGGTCATGTATATCTGTTATCTGTATATGTTCCCCCCTTATGTCTGTGTAAAGCTGTCATATTTGTGAAATGAGGTGGCCACAGATGGTCTGAATATCTGCTGGAGTCTAGAGCAACACCCAGCATCCATATGCTGACACTAAAACCCAGGCTGCTGCCTTTCTATCTTTTACATTACTCACATGGCTGAAATGCTCGATGGATCCCCCATTTGTCTCCTGTTCCCCATCTGGAAAGTAGACCAGCGTTTGGGAGCCACATTGGCACATAAGGACCTCTGTTTGTTTGATTGGTCTGGAGCCCTCTGCTCTTAATCCAAAACAAAACGAACAAGCCGTGCAGTGGCATGTGATAAAAACATCAGATGGGGGGGGGCTTTATAGAGAAGAAGCTGGTTGTTGACGAGAAACAGACAGAACAATCCTGCTCGTTCACACTAAAAAAATTATGAGTAAGACTTCCTCTTCTTCTTTGTCGATATCTTATATTGGCGTTGGTCAAATTTTGATGGGCTGTAGTAAAAAAAAAAAATGTTTTATTTTCAGGAGGATTTGGGTGTCTGCTGTGGGTACTGGGAAGTGGTGTTTGAGGCCAAATTGCTTCTGTGCCAGCTTGTTGAATTGGTAATGACAGTGGTGGAAGCTGGTGTGAGCTCAGGATGCCCGTTCATTTGTCTCTAGGCTGCTTCCTTCCCCACTACCATGAGCTGTGACACGGTACCAGGGCCCTAGCTTGTTTTCCCTTCGATGACAGTCAGATCTGGGTTAACACTCTGTAGCTCATAACATGTCAAACCTGGGTGTAGTTGCAGTCAGTCACAGACTTGGGTGAGTGGTTCAACATGCAAGTAGGAAACACCTACTCAGATATAGTATAGTAACAAAATATAGCTAAAACAAGTAAAAGGTTATAGAATTAATCATTGTAAACAAAGGGGGGGGGTTCCCTCAGCGGTAAGGATATTTCAGGTCAGGTCAGGTCAGGTCATGTGTATTCAAAAGGAAATTGTTATTTCTGTTTAGTGCAACTTATATTTGGCAGCATGACTGTTTTTACCTACAGTTGCACATATGCGGTACGAAAGAGAGAGACAGCTGCAACAACACAGAATACAGGAGTCCTCGAGACAACAGAGTTGACTTTGTTTGAGACAGAAAGGGTATAAAAAAAAAAGAGTTGCGGATTAGGTGGGTTGCAAAGAGACTTGCAGATATGCAGCGTAATAGAGCTTAAAAATGTTCTATGTGTGATTTACATATTGGATTTGAAGGGTATCATCTGAGCTGTCAGCTGATGTGGGCTTGAACCCCACTTTGACTGTGTGGCAGGTCTAAATCTAATGCTGTGTTTGGTGTTGGAGTTTCGGAGAGTCAGACATCAGCCAATTTCAAGGTTCTTGGACTCTGACAAGTTCTGGCAATTAAATGTTCCTGTGCTCTGGAATCTTTTATAGACTAAACCTATAAATTGATTGCATTTAAAAAAAAAAAAGCTTACGTAATAAACAGTAATGAAATTAATTGTAAGTTGTAGCCCTTGTCAACACCCCCCAGCCCCCCCACCCCCCTACCACACACACACACACACACACTCCCCATTGCCAATCACCAATTGCCTCCTTGTTCTTAGGAAAGCAGCAGACGACCAGAATATCGGGACAAGCGAGAGTGAGTTCATCCCTCTGTTAGGATTTAGAGGACTCCCTTGTCTTTCACTTCATCAGAGACAATTGAGTCATTCAGATCCCATTGTGGGGCTGGCCAGCTGAGGAGGGGTGCAGGGTAGTGAGGAGAGAACAAGAGGGATATTGGGTGGGAAGACTGAAAGGGAGAGAGGAGAAGGAGAAGCCGTATGCTGCATAACCCAGAGCAGGAGCACAACGGCTAGGATGGCTCTTACAGGGTGGGGGTCTGTCAAAGGGGGGCTTGCTAGTGTTTGTATGTGTGGGAGGGAGGGGAGGAGAGACAGACGAGAGGAGAGAGTTATCCTGGAATGGAGCAATTTGTCACATTGGAATGGCTCTTGAGTTACACGGGGGGCCCCCTCATAGCAGGAGAGTTTTCAGGTCGCAGAGTTGGGAACAGGGAGGGGCTTGGAGTAGCAGAGAGGGGGTCAGAGGTCACGGCCTACTCAAGCCCAGGCAGCGTGTCCGTTAGCAGGGCAGACGGGCCTGCGGAGAGAGAGAGAAAGAGAAAGAAGGAGAGGGAGGCAGGAGGCCAAGAAGGGGGTGGTCGGAAAGTCTGGTTCTTGCCAAGGCTCCGTTTTCCTCTGCATGCTTATAAAATCTGCAGGAGAGATTAGTGTGTGAGAACATTTGCAACAGCAGAGCTGAAGTGGAGCCACTTGTCAGGGCATGCACTCCCAGCACCCTCCCTCTCTCCCTGCTAGACTTTTGGTGTCTCACTACCCCATCACCCCACTCTGGAGTGTCACCTTCACGGTCTTTACCCACCTCCTCAGAATGTCCCCTTGTTTTAACCTCCCCTGGCTGCAGCTGTGTTTGAAAATTCGAATGTGTGAGCACGTGTACACATGCGCACGGGATGGCAGGACTTTCCCATGACTGGATTCACAATTCCTCCAATTTCTCCACCACTGCCCTGTCCTCTCGCCCCTCTGGCACCACTGGACGCTGTCTTGAATTACCTCATACATGACAGCAGCCCCGTCACTCTCCTCCTTCTACTCCTTGCCTTTTTTTTTTAGTTTTCCTTTTTTTTTTACTGTTACAACACCACCCTTCTCTCCTACTCACCCCCCTTCATGGCAATTAATACCCAGTGTAGAGGGTGCATAAAAAGCTCACAAGACTTCGGCTCTGGAGTTTTTATAACCATTCCCTTTTCCACTCTGAGGACATACAAACAAGCATAAACAAACCCAGCTTTTTAGCAGTAAAAGCCATCTTTGGGTCATAAATGAGTGTTAGCTGTGGAGAAAGACCAGGCAGCAAACTATTTTTTTTCCCCAGTACAGGCTATAACCGAGGACATGGAGTCAATAACTCCCTCCAGCGTCTATCACTGGCAGACACCCCACAGTGAACCCTTCGCTAATTACCACTGATTTAGACACAGTCTCAGGAAGGGTCGCGACATGCTCACTCTCACCAGCACCGGCACACTCTCGCACACATGCGCACGCACATATCCTCAGACGTGCCTGAGCCGTCACTTCTGCGAGATGGCAACACAAAGAAAGCGGATGCGTACCTTCGTCGCTGTGCGAGCGCTACCACACAATTAAGCTCGATCTCTTCCGCTCTGCATAGATTGTCCTCGAGGAACAGATAATGCAAACTTTTTGTCATCATGTGCCAACATGTGATCATGGGTGTAATAATTATATATAAATATGGAGAAGAGACTGGGAAGAAGTGTGATTTAAGAGTGTCCGTGGCACTGAAGTTACAGCATGGGACTGTTACTCCTCTTTGGTGTTAGTTAGTCCCAACCCCAGTGATTTCTCAATGGAATTGAAGCAGATATAAAGCAAATATTCGAATGTAACTGAAATACCCGTTGTTATTATGCTGCGTAGAGCCCCTGTTGTTCCTTCCTTCACAGCTGAAACAGTTGCTGTGACCTCTTTCCCTCGAGCTAGGTGGCTGTGACATTGATAAGCAGAGTCAACACCAAGCAGTTGGTGGCTGAGCAAGCCACAGTTTACTGTGTGATCAGCAAGAATTTATAAATTTCGTACTGCTCTTGCATGTTTGAGCATTTGCAATGTTTTAATATGACTAAATATGCACATGTCCAGAAAGTTTCCACGGTCATTTTGCCAACAGGTATGAGCTAATACTTTTTAAGGTCAACGTATGTCATCAAATTACAAAGGATGCCACCAAGTTTATTACCCGGACAGATGTTTCTCTTGACCTGTGTTTCTGCTTATCTGTGTGCGTGTGTGTCAGAGAGAGAGAGAGGGTGGGAGAAAGAGACAGACTGACTTCTGATAGAGGCCAAGTCAATCATTTATAAGTGCAGTCAAGAGGTTTAGCCTTAGACGAGCGTGGTGGTGAGACGCCATGCTCTATCCACTTTATGGGTTCTAATAAAATGTCTGACAACAGTCACATTTATGACATTAGGTCATCTTAAAGCCATAAGCTGCGTACAGTGCCAGCCCTAACTCGACCTTAACTCCAGAAATGTGTCACTGAATCATGTGTCTGCTGCTTAGTTAACATAAAAAAAAAAATTAAAGATAAGTAGAGCTCTAAACCTGCGATGGAGCCTGGTTACCACATGTGTGCTATGTGTTTCTGATATGATTTGGTTTTGCTGCTGCCACTGCTGCTGCTGTGGACTCTCGTGTGCATGCTTGACCCATCCTCACCACCTTCTACCATCTGCCTTTAGATCTTTATTTGCGTTTCCATGTTTTTAAGTTACCACATCCATACACTTGTCAAGAAATGTCGTCTCCCCCCTTTTTTTTGTCTTTTTTTTAATTTGGTCTTTTGGTTTTTGCTTTCTGCATTGTTAACATGTTTTGTTTCTTTCTTTCCATTCTGTTTCCTTTCTGCCATTCAGTACCTACAGATGAAATGGCCCCTGCTAGATGTTCAACCAGGAAGTCTTCAAAGTAGACAAGCACTTAAAGATGCCAGGTCCCCTTCACCGGCACACATCGTTGTAAGTAATACGCCGCTCGGTCCTTTATCTCTTTCTTCCCTCATTCACGACTGACGGAGCTGAACAGAAACAAACCCTTGGACTTGAATACGCATAGCTGTTTGCATTTACCCTTAAACACAGTCACTAACCACCCAGTCAGTTTTATATCAACTTTTTCTTTTTTGTGCGGGTGCACGCTTTGACAAGGGCAGTTTCGTGGGTCCCAGAAAGCAGAGGTTTTGCAAGTGCGATCAGGGGCGGCCGCTGTGGCAGGTGCTGTAATCTCAGGGAAAAATGATAACTCCCGGGGCAGGCTGAGCTGGCTGATGGTGGAAAAACTGGTCTCGTGTTGACAACTTTCATGAGAATAGGCTAACGCTGGGCTGCTAATACACCGCCTTTGAGAGAAGTGTGGGCGTTCCTTCAGCATTGATTACCCTACCCATGTAGTTGGAGGAGTACTCTGGCAGGAGAGTTGGCTGGACAGCCATAGGGGCATATTCAGTACATGCACATAACAGAGCATCTATCCCAGGCATGTCAATATCTGAGAGACTAGCAGTTCTAGATTGAACAGTTGAATATGAACTTCATAGTTAGCCAAAGGCTTAAAGTTTTCAGGAGGTCAGCAGAGAGGTTGAACATGGGGAGGTGTACGTATGTGGTCACAGGGTTAGCGAGCCAAGAAAATCAATGAGAGTAGGGATTGAGCAGAATTAGTGAGGTGGCCATCAACGCCTTGGGCCGTTATTGGCACAGTTGTTACTTTTGTTTGGAGTGCATTAACTGTTATGAAAATGAAAATTTAAGAAGGAGAAACCTTCCAAGTTTGTATCCTCGTGAGTATCTCCTGTGGTAATGGCTACAAAGTAACCCCCCACCCCTTTTTTTTGTGTTTGCTGCACAGTTGTCATCATGACTCTGGAGCTCACGCCAAACGTAGTAAGGATTTTTGTCACGCAGATTACACTGTCAAGACACGGTGTCCCTCTGAGTCACATATGACATTTGATCAGTTCACTTACATTTATGGTGTGTAGTAAATACGTGCTCGAACGCTAGCTGAAAAGTTGGCAAACCAAAGCCTCTTTAGTGTTTTTGGCTATTTAAGTTAAGCACAACATAGCTTAAAAATAGCAGGACTTGACAAGGCTTTTTATTTAAAACAGAAACCCTGTCAAAAGTGGTCTTCAAGACAAAGAGCCAGTGATGACAGTGTTATTCTGAACAAAACAAGCCCAGCTAAGGCCCTCCTTATCTTCGCCTGCGATGCTAGTGTTATTTTTATACCAAAGAGTTCAGGGGGGCCTCTTCTTACTCTGTTATTTTCGGAGACGCTGAGAAAAAGAGTCCCAACTTCTCTGAAGTCATTAAACTGGTCGTAGGCAGCAAACGCTGCAGGTAAATACTTGAGGTTTTATCCTGCTATGAGTCATATGGCTGTAAATACCACCTCACATACGCATCAACCCGTGCAGCACAATTCACGTTTCTTCCCCGCATGAAGAAGTTTAAGGACAAGAAAAAGCGCTGCAGCTCTAACTTTGGAGACTCTGGGGGTGACGTCATGCTGCTTTTCTTCTGTAATAAACTGCTTTAATTAGAGACCTCATTTGGCTGCTAAAATGATCTATAATTGCAATTAAAGCACATTCTATAAATGTAAACATCTGATTTTTAGAAGACAGAGAGTAAGCTCCATTACAACGCCACACAGTCAGTCAAGCATGAAACAGTAATAGGCTTGGAACAAAAAAGGCAACACCAGCTCAGAAAACAGAAATTGGCTATGGGGCAAAAACAAACATGAAACAAGAAAGATGGACAACCAGACTGATGGAAGAAATAAGCTCGCAACAGTGAAAAGTAGAGACCGTACCTATTGAGTTACACCAAAAGATAAGAGACATAAAGACATAAATTGGTCATAAGTAATAGATCAGGGAGATGTAAAAGCAAAATGCATGAAGAGAAGCGAAGCCGTGGCCAGATCAGTTTTCTTCCAAGTTTAATAAAATCCTGGATCATTTTATGCCAAAGGACACTTTAAGGCAGTAAAGTGGGATTAAATGTAACAGAAAATTGCTTCTTTAAAACAAATAAAGACGAATAAAGTTATGTTAAAAATAGGGATGCTGCAGTTGTGACATTCTGAAACAGACCGTATTTTATTTTCTCGTTTATCTCGTTTTCTTTTAAGCTGGTGGGTGGAAAATAAATCCTTATTATAAACATTTAGCTCTTTTACATTTAGCCAGTACCACAGATAAACATTGGACACTGTAGGTCATCTAGTTTGCAGATAGCAGCAACATGTACATATGTTCATCCAACATAACCCCTAGTAAAAAGGAACCGTTAAGCCTAGTGTGGGCACAGATGGGCTTTGAGCATGGATACAATTTAGTTTGGGACTGAATAGGTGATTTCTGGCCAAAAATAATAGTGAGCCTAAGCAACCTTTTCCCAATTCAATCTCCTAAATGGGTTTTTACAGGGCTGTGAGTTGGATTTGATAATTAAAACCTCATCTGAATTCTAAATAAACCTTTTGGTGTGCTTTTTGCTTTCTTTGGGCTTTACTTGTAAGCAGAGAGCCAAAGAAATATCACATTGCAATAGTGAGAGCGCTCTTAAACTCTTAGTGTGATTAGTACTGACAGTGATCAATATGGGAGAATATATTGTAATATCTGTGGTCATATTGCCCAACCCCAGTGTGATCTGTTTGATAGAGTACACAGGCTGGTAAGATCAGAGGCATTGCAGCATGGCTGCATAGGCACACAACTGGCTGTTAGTACAAGTGATGAAATTGAATGTGAACTGCAGCTTGTATTGTTGCCACTCCTTCCATCCTGCTCCAGCATCCACCTCTGACTGAGAAGGAAGTGTGATTGAATGTTTCCCTGGTTTGCATCATATCAGCTGTCATACATATAGAAAAGACAGATAACTGTGTACAGCGTAGTGAATTCCAATGATAACCCCACGCGGACTCCCACAGGTGTCACTCATCGGTCAAGCCCTTTTTTCCCCCCTCCTTCTTCTTCTTCGTCTTCTTTTTTTACATCTACAAGATATAGGTCTGCACGATCTAGTACGTGATCCCCTTATCAATCAATTGGGCTGTAAACGGTAGCTTCTTTTTGTTTACAAATGCAAAGAAACATTCAATCACCTTGACTCTTCCTGCCTGGAGCGCTAACAGGCTGCTTCGACAGTGATAAGAACCTCTTGATTGGCCTGTCGATAACAGCAATCTGAAGCCTGAGTGACCCAGAGACAGTTAAAACAACAATATAAAGACGGAGAAAGAAGGAAAGACATCGATGCCTGCAGATAAAGCCTCTGAGAAAGTTAAGGCACAGAGAGATGGGCAGGGACAAAGATGCAGACAGATGGTGTCATTTCTGTCTGGAAGGCTCATTCGAGGTGGAGCACTGGAGGATCAGCCAAGAAAAAGAGGAAGTGACCTCACGCCGGCTGGTCTTTCTGAGGGCACGGTGTATGCCCCTGTTTACCATGCCCTCAAAGGGGGGCACGCAGGACTTTTTGAAGTGCCTGACCACCCCGCAGGCAGCCTCAAAACCTGCCGCTGCTGAACTTTCATGCCATTGGTTGAAAGTTATTCAATATTTATCTGCCTATTGATGTGTATTTCTAGAGGGAGAGACTCCAAGAAACATTTTTATGCCTCACACAGCTCCTGAGGGAAAGATCATAAACAGTCCTTACTTTGTCAACTTGCCTTTTTTATTATGAGGGTTTAATTTGACACTGTGGTCTTGAAGACTGTTTGTGCACACTTGGCTAGAGGAAGTAGCCTGAAGCTGGTTGATAGGTTTTGGAGTAGATATGCGTGACTTAATCAGTCTTATACTTTTATTTAGATAGGGATTATTGCGTTAACTGGTAACACAACATGTCACAACATGAGATTGTTTTGGAAATGCACCTCTTACACAGCATGTGTTGATGGCATAACAGTATTGCCGTAGCTGAAATCCAGGCTCATGTTGGTAATGTCATGGCATCATTTGTCAACTTTCAGAAAGTTTTTTTCTTCTTTTTTCTCAATTTTAATTAATCCAGTACCAAGAAACCAAGATATGCCATTCTAATTGAATCACATTTCCTAATTTGCTATTCTGGGAATGGTGGGTGGGCATGTCCATGTTAAGAGCATACGCACACAGTCTACTTTCTGACATCCACGTGCACAATCATGCACACGCGTACACAACCCTAGAGTCTAGAGTCTAGTCCTGGACGAACAATGTCTCCATTGTTTTGTGGGCTTTCACTGGCAGCAGGGGACGGCTGGAGTGTTAACCATTTCCCGACTGCACCTCGCTGTGTGCCATTGTGTGCGTGTGTGTGTGTCAGAGGAAGTGAAGCATGGGCTCAGGGATGAAGAGAAGAAGGGCACTCGCTCCAAGTGTATGGTAATTAGTGTGGAGGAAGTGATGGAATCTGGGCATTTTTACGGCTTGTAAGACCTCCCACCTGAGCTTTTGCAACTGTTGAACATGCGTATTTTACTCCCATTCGCTCTCACCGGTTCTATACTAGAAGGAGGCTGGGAAGAAAATAATACAAAGTGACATATTTTTGATATTAGGTTGGGGGGGGAAAAAGCAGCTTTAGCCATGCTTTCAGAAAAGACAGACCACAGTGGATTCCTATTATAGTCGTGCGACTGCTGCTCGAGGTCAGCATTAGAAAGAGACAGGATCACATTCACCCTCCTTGACCACTTCTCTGTCCATTTTGAGGGAAGAGGGATAAAGGGAGCTTCCTGTGGTCTGAATGGGCCATGCACCTGGGCTGTCCAGACAATCGTCCAGGCCTCCGGGAGGCCTAGCCTTCTCTCTTGTTAATTAGCGACCCCGTGGTCAGCAGCCACCACCCACAAACTGTCCATAGGCTTTACCCAGCGCACTTTCTCTATCCTGGCTTATGTCAGCCTTAAGCTGCTTTTTCCTTCTGCATTTAAGCCTTCTTCTAAATAACCTCTTCTACTCCACCCCACCTTTTGTCTTCTTTTTGTTCACGTGCATCAATCCTTGTCCTTCACTGCACATCTCAAACATAACAAGTAATTTTCATCTGATTCTTTTATGTGCAAGTATTTTCTTAGTTGAGTTTACTAATACTAATACTGCATTTTGTCATTCTATACACCAATATGTAAATCCAACTTAGCACGTGACACCACTGAAGATTCCATCCACATAGGCTAGTTCTTCTTGGCGGTGCCGTCCAGCTCTCAGATTAGAGACAGCTGTGACTGTCCGCTGTCACTCGCCGTCTTCTCCAGACAAGGAGTTTGTTCAAGGGGTCACGCTTACATCATCGGCTCGGGCCAAAATCTGAGGCAGTTGAGACATGGCGTCAGGCCCGGGAACTGTGACAATGAAAATGAGAGCACCTCAGTCATTGTATCTGTCCAGCAGTCTGGATGGTGGCTTGTTCCCACAGACAATCCACTCAGTGTTGGCTTAGTCAGCAACAACACCACAACAAAGCTCAGAGTCTTCGTGCTCCTAGGATTTGGAACATAACACCTTAATGTGTTAAAACACCTGATAACTTGTTAACAGGCCACCTAGTGAGAATACAAATTGTTAAATATTTAATTTATTTTGTCAAGTGTGCGTATTAAATTTAAAGACATAGTTAAGTGTCTCGCCCTCTTGGCTCTTTATCTCCAGCCCTTATTTTCTTCTCCTCCTGTCCTCTATAATCCCAAACTTTAAGGCAAATTATCGATCTTTTTAAATGTGCCAGTTTAACCTCTGAATGCCTCTTAAAGAAAAAAATCGGTATTTGAAAACCTAGTAATGTAGTTCACAATTTTAATGCCTATATCAGAGAGGTAAAAACACCTGAAAATTCTGCTCTGGGGACTCAAAGTCGCCATCATTTTATTTCAGGCGTAATTTGTTCTGCCATCAGTAAAAGCACGACTGGTGACACCTTTCATCCTGTCGCCTGTTTGCAGTTAAAATATTTTGAGCTTTTGCCAAAATGGTGGCGACGCTAAGTCCCTAGATCAGCTGACTGCTGCTGAACATATGTGAAGGTGCGCATGCTGAGGAGATGAAATGTTCTACCAAAGTGAAATACTGTTTGAACAACCAGCCAGCCAGTACTGACAACCGCGTAACCCCGTGCCGAGCCAGTGTTCTCCCATTCTCTCCGAGTAAAATTAGTCATAACTGGGCCGAGCGCGCACCCAGGAGAAAGCTGAGCCAGCAGAGATGAGGCAGTTGCTTAAATAACTAAAAGGCCAGGGGGATGCGTTATTTCCAGGGAGAACACGTTGCTTTCTGCATAAAACCTGGCCGGCTGGGATTGAGTGCAGATATCTGTGTGTTCGTGTGTGTGTGAGAGTGTACGAGTGAGAGAAAGAATAGATGAGAGATGGAGAGCTGATATAATTGTGTGACTTGGGAACGTCCATCTTTGCCTTACAGGGGCCCTTCCGCTGGGAATTCCCCGGACAGTCAGATCTGAGCCTTCACCAATTTCATTTGGTGAGAGACCTTTGAATTCCAAAAATATCTTCTTGGATTTTATTTTTGGTTGATTCCACACACAAATTAACAGCTGATAATTGATGATTTAAAACAACAGCAACAAAAATAAGAATGAAAAATGAAATCCTGGTGATGATGATGATGATGATGATGATTATGCTTTGCTGTTTATTGCGCTAATTCAGTGCTGCTGCTCTAATGCTAATGTGCTTTTTGAATGTCTAAAATGCCTTCATCCAGGAGATGGTACCGGAGGGACGGTGCTCAGGCTTCATTCTTTTACATCCATTTAACTTCTTGGATTTTCTTTTCTTTTTCTTTTTATGTTCAGCTTTATTCAGCTTTGAAAATGTTTTTGCATGTGACTGTTTTTACTTTCCAGATCTTTCTAGTGATAACATTTTTTTAAAAGAGGAGTAAGAAAAAAATAATGCATGTTTTAATGGGTAACGTCCTTTTTAGATGTGTGGCAGGGTAAGACCTTTTGTATGGGGGTAGCCAGGTTGAGACTAGTATGCAGACTACCCTGCATACTTTTTATTGTTTTTATTGCTGTTTCAAATAATTTTTATAAGGTTATTGGTGTTGAAAATATGATCAATTGGATGAAATTGCAGTTCTGTTTGTATATGCAAAACTCCTTTGCCGGCTTCATTTTTGCTTGTGTGGGTTGGCTAACTGTTTTAGACACTGAGGGCAGTGGGTACCCCTGGCCACCCTTAACTCTGCCACTGTCTGTGCACTTGTTTTGAATATTGAGAGTTTTCCTTATTCCTGGCATTTGGGTCCAGATTTTTTTCAAAGAGCAGCAACTCGTTGGTTACAACTTCTGTGGAATCTTTTTTAAAGCTCACAGGTAAAGTTAGTCCTGTTTCTACTGCAATGCTGACATTCTGAGGACATCGCTAAGCCTTGTTTTGATTTGCTTCAGTCGGGCATTGGGAAGTCAGAAAGAGGCTGGCATTACGAAGCCCATCAGAGACGTCTTAATCTCCTCTGAGACGTCCGTGGCTCTCTGGATTGCTTACTTGAATTGTTTGACTAATCAATTGCTTGTTGATTTTGCACACCATGTGCAGCCTTTGTTGTTAGGAGGGAAAAAACCCCAAACATAGCCCCTTTAAAACAGGCCGAAGGGAAATCAGCTGTTAATGTGGTTAACATTCCTCCGTTGACGTCGACACGATTCCCCCCCCCCCCCCCTCTCTTGTACAAGTGCCTTTGCTAGAACTTGTTTGACAAGGTCTGTAAGGATCACTGTTGGGTGTGCCTGTCTGTCTTTTTCTGTGTGTGTGTGCTCGTGTCTTACAAACAAATCTTTGTCTACACGAGTGTGTGTGCGTAGTGTCCTTGTGTTTAAGGTGTGACTTATTTAGATGATAGATAGTCAGGTTATGATATAACTTTTATGTGAGTGCATTCAGGAGTTTGACTCTATTTAACCCTGAGCTCTGACTTTCAGGCTTTCAAGGAGTGGATCGAAAGCCCCTAACTAATTAGGCTTTGGAAAAACATGACAATCAAGTCAGAGTTTATTTGCACAAAGAAACAGGGTCAAGGTTCAGGAGTAATATTAATGAATAATCTTAATTTACAACAAACCAATCCTCACATGCCGGCAGTCGGGGTGTGCTGGCGTTTGAGACATGTCCTCAGATAGGACGATCCCTGGTTGCATTTCTGTGGTCAGCATCGCGAGTGACAACAGACTCAGCGTCTCGGTACGCTACTGTATTAACACTGGAGGCCGTTTCACAGGGAAACTTGTTTTGACAGAGCTCCAGGTGTCTCATTGTTAGGGATGACATGGTTCAACAGATTTACCAATTAGCACCGGGTTGAGTGCGCAGGGTGGGTGGTAGCAAAGAAGAGGGGAGGGAAGAAATGAAACTCGGAGCGGTGGAGGGCGGAGTGAGAGTCGGACGAGGCGGATTTGGCCACAGTGATGGAATGAGGTTTTAAGTGAGTGGGGCGGGGGGTGGTGAAGAGGGGGTGACCATAGGGGAGGCAGGCCTGAGTAAGGCGATCCTTGACCTCATTTCCCCCCCCCCCCCCTCCCGGCAGTAGTAAGGAAAGGCCTGAGGTTTCAGCCGAGCCACAAAGAGGACGGAAGAGGCAGTGGGAGGGTAGCAGTGGCTCATGGCAACTTTTCAGGAGTTTGTGGCGTTTCTCTTGCAGACAAACTCCTACCTCTTACTTCTGCTGCTAACACGGGTCCATCTGCAGGAGTGGCAATTTCTTTTCGCCGCACCGCCTCGCCTTCCCCGCCGGTTTGCTGTTCTCACTGTGGTACGAGGCAGAATTGTGCGGGATTAAACAAAATGTTATTACTCCGTGCTGTTATTACTCTCACTAACCCTCTTTGTGTTTCCTCAGAAAATTCTGCTCCTTTTTTTCCAGGAAGTTTGGAAGTGAACTTTAGAGAACGGGGTGAAGAGATTTAGAGAATATATCCCAGGGGTGGGCTGCAGAATTTAGTGTTTTTTTGCTCTTGATTGTTAGCACATGCACACACATACGCAAATTCTTTGTAGCATGCATGTTGTGCAGGTATCACTGCCCTTTTTTTAGTTTTAAAAAAAGCGGGCGGTTGAATATATATATTTATATATTTCTCTCCCTCTCTCTCTCTATATATATATATACACACACAACTAGTG
The DNA here is from genome assembly GCF_900408965.1 of Simochromis diagramma. Taxonomy (NCBI): domain Eukaryota; kingdom Metazoa; phylum Chordata; class Actinopteri; order Cichliformes; family Cichlidae; genus Simochromis; species Simochromis diagramma. Next base: position 2,726,879 of record NW_024386972.1, on the reverse strand, counting down.
AAGGTTTGTTTGCAGTATTGTGCTTCTTTCAAAATGACAGCCTTCTGTAGTTGAGAAAAAATCACTTTTCAGAGGAGCATGCCTTTTTTTTGAGCCACAACAAAGAGAAGTCAGGCTTTTTCTTTATGTAGGAAACTGTCAGTTTACAACAACAACCAGACTACAACAGGGGCAAGTAGCAAAGTTGGGGAGCAGCTGTTTGTCTGATCCTTTAGTCAGCACAGGCATGGTGTTTAGTATATATTACTGTTTAATATCAAAGACTTGGACGTACACTTAAGAGAAATCTGGTAACTAGAACCTGGATCTACTGTCCTTTTCCTTATATTCTCTCATGCTGTCAGAATGATGGACGCTTGTATTTAAAATGGCCAAATTTTCAAATTGTGAGGGTAGCGTATGGACTTCAGACTGCTCCAGAGGGTGGGTTTTAGACAGTTTTTTCCACTCTTATCTGTAAGTGATGTCAATGAGATCATATATCCCAGCCAGCCCTGGCGCTTTAGGGCTGTGGAATAGCCGAGGGGCCGGACCAAGGCAGTATAAAGCCTTAATCACGCAAAGTTACTGTAGTAGAGCCTGCAAATAAAACAATATGGCATTGGAAATTAAATTTAGAAATTATAATAATAAAAGCAGTGGTAGGTGTATTTTCTTGTCTCCTAAACATATACCATTTAATTTTCTTACTAAAGTCTTGAAGTAAAATTTCAAAACTTTGGAAGTTTTGCCAGTTTTTCCCGCCCAGATATTTAAACCCTTTATTAGCAGTGCTGATGCACATAAGTTGTGGCCTATAGGGCAGAAAGACAGAAGGCATCTGAGACAAGCAACATGTACTTAAAAGATTTAATAAATGCAAACAGTAATCAGAAAGCAATCAATAATCCAACTACAGAAGGTGCTTCAAGGACATAGGCAATGAGTTATTGTTGCCTTCGTCTTTATAAGCCCCGGATCACTGTTGTGGCCTCACAGATATTTCTGGTTTTATAATGATTTAGCACAGAGTGATCCCACAATTGCTTTGGCAACTGTCTGTTCTTTACATATGAGCAAGCAGCTTGTGATTGAGAGTGATGGAGACAGCTTTCTGGAAAGGCCAAGGATACAGGGACTGTAGCGGGGAAAGATGGGAAGGGGTCGTGGGGTGTACGAAGCCCCGCCAAATTCCCCAAAGAACAATTTACAGTTATGGATGAATACACTGTCGCAGTCAAATTTCGACTCGGTGAATGTGTATGTGTCGGAGACGGTGGAATGCTGAGTGATTCCAGAGAGCACTTAAGCTGCCTCGAATTCAGTTTTCTCTCTCCCACCCGCGTTATAACAGGAGAGGGGGCTTTTCTTTTGGAGTTTGCAGGGGTAAACACGGGGTATCTGCTTTCTGAGTCATTTAGCATCGTCCTCCGTCACCTTCCTCATATATTCTAAACCGTGTTTCCTGGTTTGTCGGGGCAGCCTGAACGAGACTAACCCCCCAATTTATTTGATTTGTTCCTCTCTGCGGTTCCAATGAAGACCTATCTGAACTTTTCTTGGATTTGTTTGGCTCTGGTTTTGATGTGCGGGTTGTTATTTTTTTCCCTCCGTCTTCCAAGTGCGCGCAGTCGACAGTGTCTGAGTACCAGGCCTCGCTTTTGTCTCGGCCCGGGGAGGGAATTTGATGTGATGCTTATTTTCCTACTCAGTCAGTTTCTTTGAGTGTTTTTTTTTTATTTTTCCCCCTCTGCTCCTGTTTTCCCTTTTTTTGTTGTTTTTGTTTTTGTTTGTTCTAATAGTCCTCGAAGTTTGGGACACTTCTTTGAGGCAGGTGACGCTGTGATACGACTGCTTTTTGCATACCTATGCAGGTGTGAGCACGCTTTTGTATTTATTTATCCAGCCGTTCTGAAACGTCTGCTCTAATTGAACGGCCCGTTAAAGACGTCACTGGAATCAGTCAAGTAATAGCAGGAGGGAATGGTGATGGGGTGAAAAGGAGAGCTGCATTGTGGGAGATTAAGGAGGATCATCATCCTGGAGGTTTTTGGATGAAGCGAGAGATGGCTCAATACTCAGGGTATTGGCTGCTTTTCATGGGAGAGAAGTCTAAACTAATGTGTCAGACCGCTTTTTCTCATCAGCGAGATGTGCTATAGACGCCCAGCACTGGCTAGACGGTGCCTTTCGAAAGATGCAGAGAAGTGCATGCTGGGAAAAGAATAAACAAGCTTGTCACCAAAGTTGGGAAGAATCCTTAGTGCAGCGCTACTGTCAAAAAGCAGCTTCCAATTCATACATTATTAACATTACCTAAACGCATTATTTGTGTATTTATTCATTCATTTGTCTTGTTAACATCCTCCTGGAGTAAGATAAACAGCGCGGCCAGACTGGCTGCGTGACAGTTGTGTGTGAGATTTGAATAAAAAGCCCGGCAGCGTGATTGGAGTGAGACAGGAGCCCATTCTGTGGACACCAGACTTCCTCTCCAGGCTCATTAAGGGACAGTAAGGCGATGATGTCGAATCGGCGCGCACTTTACCGGCCTGCCTTTTTCTTTGAACAGCATCGCCCTCTTATCTGCAACATGCTCTGTTCCTCCATAACAAGACGCTCGTACTCCCGTGCACGCACACGCTCAGTCCGTCTCTCTCCCTGTCTCCCTCACACACACATTCTGCCTACATACACACTCTTCGTACTTATTTAGTTTGTGTAGACAGAAAACTCTTAAGTATGTGGCTTGTCCACAGAATTTTGGCAGCTTTTGTTGTATTTTCTCCTACGCTATCGAAAAAGCCCGGTCCTTGTTTTCTTTTTCTTTTTTTTTTTCTTGCACAGACATCACAAATGGATATTTTAATTGGAACTTTTGGCACTGTCTCCATCTTGTGTTGGAATGGCAGACAAGTGAGTGGCTGGCGAGGCCGGGGCTGGGCTGATTGGTGTGTAGCGAGGCGTGCCTAAATCAACTGGCAGCATGAATAGCTTGCTTGATTCTCACTGGCATTCACTGGAATCCATGCCTTCTTTCCTTTTTTTTTTTTTTTTTTTAAAACAAGATCCTTTCTTTGGAAAAAAAAATAGTGTGGAATAACCAACAAGGGAGAGAGAATACCTCCTGCTTCCCTGAAGCATGACTTCCCTTTTGTTTTGCTGGTGCAATTTACTTGCCTTTATGCCGACTCACTCCTTGAATCTTTTGTGCTTTTTGTCAGATTGAAATGGCTAACTCGTGTTGTTGCTGCTCCCTGGCCATAGATTCATTGACTTCACAGCTTCATGTGAAGATTTTTTTTAAAAATATGTGATAATAAAAACAAACATTTCACTGCAGCGAGATATCACTTTAGTCTTAATGTTTTCATATTTGAAGTCTAACTCAAAGGAAGTGGCAAGCCTGTTGGGATTAGTGTAGTTGCAGCCCTGATGATGATTAAGAATATCTGCTTTTTCAAGTGGTTTTAAGGCTTCAGACTGTTGCAGAGTTTGTTATGACTCCGTTACGCTGCTTTGTAAAACTGTGACGTCACGCTGCGATCTCTGCGCACCTCCGGGTTCAACGCCGAGGATTAAAGCAGTTGAATAAAACCGATAAAAGCGCTCAGTGTGGTTGATTGTCTTGTTATTTCTTTACTTGAGCAGTGCTAAACCCATTACTCCCATGCATGAATTCAATTACAACAATTCGGAAATAATTAAAGCAGTCCACTCACAATTCTGAATTATGCCGGAGATTAAATAAGCATATGTTTCTAGCGTCTCGTTTATTCATTTATATTGGAATTTGAGGAAGTGTCCACTTCCCGAATTCATGGAAAGTGAATAGATCACCAACCCCAAGTGACAAGCTGGGCTCGGTTCCTGCTCCAGCTTTGGCTTCACTGCAGCAGCTAATGCAGACCACATGTTTGAGCCTTGTTGCATCTGCATAAGTATACACCTGTTTAAACTTTGGACAGTCTTTTAGCCCCAAACAGTAAATTCAGGGAGACTCACGCCAGAGGTAGAGCGGCTGCAGAGCCGGGTCAGGTTGGAGTCATTGTAATCCTCCTTGACATAATGTAGTCTTTGTATTTGGCAGGGACGGTGTGCATGTGTGTGTGTGTGTGTGAGGGAAGACAGAGAGAGAGAGAATGCAAGACAGATTATGTGTGTGTGTGCAGGTGGGACTGTGTGAGCTGTATACTTTGGGCATGCAAATAAGTGTTTTTGTGTATGTGTGTGTGGTATTGGCCCTTTCTCTTCGAGCTGGTAGTCAGTGCTGTGTAATTACCTGGCTGTCTGCCACCGAGCCCCACTGGAGCAAAGACAGAAGTGAAGCTGGGTCTTACACAACGAAACGCAGCAGCTCGCCCTGAACCACAGGCTCTGAGTTTGTTCATTTTGGGTTCTGGACACATTCTGTCTTTTGACACGCAGATGACAAGTCAGGGGTGATTTTGAAAGACTACACTTAAAATAAAAGCCTATGAAATGAAACATTTAAAAAAACAAAACACTTAAATTTCCATAAAATATGTTCTGTCAGAAAAATCTCCACCAGAACTTCCCATAGCCCAGGATGGCACCTCCAGATTACCTGTTTACCCAAGCTATTCAGTTTTAATTAATGCAAAACAGAAAGACTGCAGATTCTTAAACTGAAGATGAAAAGAAAAATCCAACAACAACATGGAGGATGTTTTTGCTTTATAAATTAATTAAATAGTTCATAAATAATGAAAATTCTCGATTAGTTTAAGCTGCTACAGGCCAAAAAAAGGTTGTGAAATGTTGCTACAGGGGAAAAAAGCGCCTAACTGACAGACACAGACGGAAACGAGGTGGGGGGAGCAGCCAATATGAAGCCAGGAGAAGCCACAAGACAGATTTATAGTACTGGCATAAAGAGCATATCTGAACTTGCATGTGACTTCTCATTGCTCCAGCAGGCTGTGGTGCTCCCTCTACTTGCAAAGGCCAGTGTCCTAGGCGCACAGGTGGGCACATGCCTGTGCAAGCACGTGCCGCGACGTCAGCCTGTCCCGCCATTTTAATTGTTACATCTCCTCAGCCTTGATATGAGCAAAAAGGGAGGCCTAGGTAAAACCTGGCACATCAAAGGCTACCTCCCCTAGTCTTACAAGTTGCCTGTCTCTTTGGAGGAGCGCAGGCTTTGGAGAATCAGAAAGGGGTATTGGAGAGGCGGTGTGGATCCCCGGCTTGAATGAGTTTGATGGACTAATTGTAGCCCCCAGTGGACACAGGCACACATCACAGAGGGCTGGCTGAGTAGGGGAGCAGAGGCTGCTGCTGGAAAGTGTTCCTGCTTAGCTTTTCCCTCCATATCTGGATTTTTGCACATGCCAATGTGTCACCTTTGATTGCGGTGTCCTGTCTTAAGTAGATGGATGCCATGGATATTCCAGTCCCTCTTTTTCTCCACTGTTCCTCCATTTCAGTCCTGCCTTTCCTTCCCTTGCTATAAACTTACAAACTTTTTGTGTTTCCTCACACAGCTGCAGTGTTTTGTGTGCTCACTTTGACATCCTCCATTGGAATTAAAACCTTTTTCTCTATGATTGCATCCATCAGTGATAGCACTGCATGCTGGCCTCTGCATTTAATAAGCCTTCTGGCTGAACTGTAACACAATGCACAACAAAGCAAACATTGCACACACAATGCCTTACTACCAACAACATTACCAACTGGCTCGACTGTAGTGGTGATCAAAACAAGGGCCTCTCTGTAGCTTTGAACAGTTTTCTTTATTCCCTATCTGCTTCAAAAAGAAATCAATAGCCAAAACTTTTGAGTGCATTTATCGGCTTTTCCTCCCATTGCTCTTCCCTCCCTATCACCAGTTTGGCAGTTGTATATTATGCCAAGAGTAAAGCACAGTTAAAAGGAGAAAGGCACAAGGAGATGACACCAGCAAGGAAACAGCTTGTGTTGGGTAGGGCCTTGGCTGGGAGAAAATCAATGGGAGGGAACACTTCCATACACGGAAATGGCACAATGGGAGGGAGAGGAGGGAGTAAAGATTCTTTCTTTCTTTTCTTTTTTTTTTTTTAAACTGAAAAATGATGCATTTGTTTTTCCCAGGGAGAGAAAAAGCAAAGACGAGGAGATAAAAAAAACGGAAAAAAAAAACACTCTTCTGAACATCTTTTGAAAAAAAGCCAGTTCTTTGGTGAGGTTGAGTTGTGTGGTTAAGGTTTGTTTTATCCAACTGTGCGGAAGCGTGTGTAGCTGTCTTTCAGGTTTCTTTTTAGTTGAGGCGCAGAAAGACTACTCATGGCATGTTCAAGGGCACTCAGTGGACACGGATGCCCTGCAGGAGGCGGAATTATGAATACAACATGAGTAAACAGACACCTACATATACTATTAAAAATAGTAAGGCTAGCACTTGGCAAGAGACCATCTTTAAGTAGTAATTTGAGCCGGTCCGTAGCATTTCAGCCTTACTCTTCCGAGGGTCATTGATAAAGACTTGTTTTAAAATAAATAAATAATTTTTTTTTTTTTAAATCGTCTCTAATTTGCCTGATAGTGGGATGATTTGCACATTGGCAGTAATGTATTCCTGTGTGCATTCCTCCAGTACAACCGTTTTAGTATTCAGTTTAGTGATAAAGGATTTTTTTTTTGTAACACAGCAGCTGTGAACAAAGAATACAATAGCACACAAACTTGAAACACAATTCCAAGCCTGAGCCTTGAATGCCATTCAGACTTCACTGTGACTGAGCAAACCCATTCAGTGGGAGTACGCGGCGGTTGAAGAGATGGTATCAAGTTGCCTGCAGATGGAGGTCAGTGTGACTGGCACAGTTGGCACCTTGGCAGAGCAGCAGTGTGCCGCAGCACTCAGCTCCGCAAAGGATGCGTCGACTGAAGGAGGAGGGGTGGGGGGGTGACCGGGGAGCGAAGCGTTCTTCTCACTTCTCCTTTTTTTTTATTGTCTGCGCTTCCTGTTTTGAAAGCCATTAAGGAGCAAATTTCCTCACAGCGAGAGGGGAGATGAAAAGGCCCGGTCTTTTGAAACATGTCCAAGCACAAATGTGAAAAAGAGGGGGAATGATAGCTATCTGTAAACATCTCTGTCGAGGGGTCGACGGAAAAGGAATTGTGAGGGGGGAGAAAATGATACATTCATTTGCGTTCTTCTTCTTCTTCTTCTTCTATTTTTTTTTTTTGATTTGCTGATGAAAGCGATGCTGCAGTTTTTGTTCCAAGCCAGCTGTATTGCTCTTTTCACTGCCACACTAATGTATCAGGGCAGAATCGCATAACTACACAGCCACCCCCCCCAACCCCTTTCCGAAAATGCTTTGTGACATCTGCATCCACACATGTCTGCATTCACTGTAGCCAGTGAGTATTTATAGATGAGTTGGTTTTGTCATCCATTGATCCTTGCAGGTTCTCTGATCACAAAATTGCGCTTCTAAGCGGCGTTTGTGCGCCATCACAATGGTAATCTCTCTGCATTTGAACAGAGGTTACCTGCAGAAGCGGACTTGATCCGGTGCTTGGCTTTTTTTTTAAAAAGTCCAACCTAGTCATAATTGCCACAGCTGTCCTGTTTAGTTGGCATACAGTGTATTTACACCAGTTTCCCCTCAGTGGTGCTTGCCTAGTTTCTCAAGAGCAGCGATAGCTTGGTGCTGCAGACTCCTCCTCCCTCTCCTCCTCCTCCTCCCTCCTACCCCTCACTGCCCCCGAGCCTGGCCAGTCTGCGCCTCTTAATAAAACCGACAGGCTCTAATTGGGCTTAATTGCACCCTTCGGGCGTCGTCAAAAGGAGTGTTGCTAAACAAACTGCAGGGTCTGCAAGCAGGCCAGCCAGTCTGCGGCTGCACATTGGCCGCTGAGCTCATGCCTCCATGTTATGCGTACCGATCGCCAGAGCTCGCTGCATAAAATGCACAGCGCATGTGAGCGTTTAATGGCACATTAGCAATGTGCATGAGTAAGCATCAGATTTAATTGCGTGGGTGTGCGTGCATGCGAGTTTGGAGCTATGCAGCAAGCCATTCATTCCTCTCGGTGAGCCAACTGAACAAGAGATCACAAGTCTGAGAATCTTATGCATTCAAGTAGGCAGCGTCACCTGACTGTGAACCTCTCAGCGCTCTCTGCCGCTAAATCGACACCGACAGTAAAACAGAGTACGTCTGTGTCTTTGAGGAAGTGTCTACAACTCCAGGTGTCAGAAAAGCCTTTTAAATCCCCGCTATTATGAAAACCCCTACCAAACAAATCCCTGTCTGCCTTTCAGCTATGTAAGCAAAAAGATGAAGTAGTGCTCTACATCCCGGTAGCACCACCTCCTGGTTAATGGACAGGGGCGGCCATGATACTGATTTCCTTTCTGAATGTGGTCTGATTCGGAGAGGTGGAGCAAGGCGCTCGCCACATGGGCCTTTGCTGGGTCACTGACCACAATCGATGGAGAGCTCCAGATGCGATTGAGTCATTGAAACGGCAAAGCCTAACCTGTGTCTGTGTGTGTGTGCGCGCGCGCGTGTGTATTAGACGGCAGCGACCCTAAAGCTGCAACCCGCGAGGAGAGAAAAGACAAATCAGTGAGCACAGCACAGCGCTAAAATCCTTCTGGCTATTTGTTCCCCTTCTACCCTTTGAGCTATTTACTCATTACAGCCTTTCACAGCCTGTTAGTCTTCCCGAAAAGTTTCGGAGTTCCAGTTTGTTTTGAAGGCGTGCAGCTTGAGACGAAAAAATGCCATAAACAGGATCGCTTCTATTATGCAGCGTTACGCCAGGAAAGACACGGGGAACAAGGCATCCACTGTGTTTTTGTCCAGAGCTTAAAAGTCGTGTAATGATGCAGTGGCTGAGCTGGAGGCCCCATAAAGACTGGAAGGGCCTCATTTCAGTGGCCTGCTGCTGCTCCAGTGCCTGACTGGCAGACTCCATCACCGCTTCTTTTAGGAAAAGAGGTAGAGCACATAATTAAGATATACAGCCCAGGGTGGACTGAATATATAGACTGAAAATATAGAGGAGCAGGCCAGTCTGCCTCAATCACAGCCTGTGGTTTAGTGTTTGGCTGCAGATGGTGCCCAGACCTGTATGAGTGTGTGTGTGTGTGTGAGTCTGAGCAGTGTGAGCAGCATGCTATAAAAGGCTGGTGAGTTGAGCCATAGCCTCTCTGTGTGTCGGGGTCACAGCGAGCCAAACTGTTTGTGCGTGTTTGTGAACACGTACACATACTCTGTGCGGGTATTCTGTGTATTTATTTGTGTGTGTGTGTGTGTGTGGGTGTGAAGGATGCAACCCTGCTCCCTGACCCAAAGTTCTTCACCATCCCATCTCTCTGTATTCATACTGTTGTAATATATAATCCTGCTGTCTGGGGCAGCAGTGTGTATCAGAGAGGACACCTCTTCCACTGCCGGTGTGCACACAAACGCACACACGCACTTTGCTGCTCACGCCTCAGTTGTTTCAGTGCTTTGTCACTCTCTAATGATAACTATCCATCAATGGTAGGGGCGTTGCTCTTGGAAATGAAGATGGATTGAATTAGCGCTGAGTGTGCTGGCCGCTGCGTTGTGGCGGCAACCCGTAATTACACTGTCAGGACCATTGAACCCCCCTCAACGAGACACTGAACTTAACACATTTACACCAGGGTTGATTACAAGGTCTTTTAGTCTGGGCAGATTCAGATCATGTAGTTTCTAATAGCAAGTGAAAGGCCCAGTCATTTGCAGGAGATTAGTGAAACGGTGTGATGTGTGTGTGCGTGTGTGCAGCGGTTCCCTTGCGCTGAAGTGAAGGCGAGTTGCTGCAAATTTACCCTTATGGTTTGGGAAGTTATAACAATAGCAGAAGCTTCATGCAGTTTCATTGTCCCGTGATGAGCAAACACATATGGGAACGATCATGTTCTGAGCTAGCCTGCATACTGGAGTGAAAAACCTGATAGAAAAGCACGCAGCTGGAACTGAGCCTGAGTGGGAAAGGGGAGTCCAAATTGAAACTGCTGCATACTTTGAGGGTAAACTTGATATGTGTACATGCCAGGGATGCTGATATTGAACCCATTCACTGCCAAATAGCATTATATTTATCAGTAGCATATTCTTGTGTCTTATCAATTATACGCTGGCTAAATGCTTAAAGATTGTGTTTCTTCTGGCGCAAAAGATCAAATAAATAACAACAAACACCCAATAAATGCAACCATAGTTTTCCCAAGGTTGTTTATTTTAAACACTGGCATTGGTGCAAGCCTGACAGATGCAAAAAGTTGAGTGTTTTTTCTTAACCACAGTCAAGGCTGAATGCCAGAGTTTGAGACTGTTTGCAGTTTATGGTCGCAAATATTGAGATGTGCAAGCGTGCATTGCCTCAGTAAACACTGTGTTAAGAATATTAGGGATATTATGCCATAGACAAATGCAGAATTAGCTTAGACGACAGATGAAAGCTCTTCTTACACACTGTTGGAGAACAGAAAACCAAGCGAAACCCAACTGTGGTCTATGTGACAAGCAACCACAGTGAATAAGTACAGTGTGCAGCCTCATATGATTTCAGATTTTTTTTTAAAAAAGAAGCCGCAGAATAATATTTTGCTGGTACTTAGCTTTTAGTTATCTGTGAAATACACAGCAATAATTGCATTCGTTAAATTACACACTGGTCTCAGAAGAAACATAAACACCGATGGCGTTAATAGTATAGGCAAGTAACACAACTAAAAACAACCAACCTCCACCCCCTCCACACAGACCTTCGCCAAGCTTCACTGTATTTCTCCCTGCACCCTGGAACATGAAAATTGGGCTGAAGTGTTTGTTATTAAACACGTCCGGGGGAAACTCCAGGAAATGGACTTCATTTCATATAGAGGCACATGACTCAGAGGATCTTAGTGAACCAATTAACCTTACCTCAGCTCATTAAAAACTCTCCTTTCATGGCCAGAAGCAGCAACTCATCTACTAACACGGGACATGAAAGCACAAATTTGTCCATCCAAAACTCTTAAAAGTAATTGGGAAGGTAGATACGAAGGGCCGGTAATCTAGTGACACAGCCTAAGTTGAGTGAAGTGAAAATAGAGGTGATTATAGGGCGAGCCGAAAGATCACGCTCATGATCTCATAAAAAATCTGAATGTAATTATCAGCCTCGGAAGTGTGCAATAGATCTTAAAATTACCCTTCAGGATTAAGGCTGTTTCGCTCAAGGTCACAGCGAGGTAGAGGGGGCATCCTGAGAGCAGCGGAGGCTGGAAGGACAAAAACGTCCTCTTCACACAGTGGAGATCAGCTGTGCCTCAATTATGCTGGTGCCAAGAGAGAACTTAAACTTTAGACATAACATCATTACTGACTGACGATATTACACATTTTCCTGCTGTTTTTCTGCAAGATGTGTTCCTATGAAAGCACGTAGTCGGCTTTGATTTGTTTTTAGGGGCGCAACAAAATATTTTTTACTTCTGTCAAGGTAAGATAGTGTTTTTACCACAGCGGTTACATGTTTAAGCTTAGCTCAACACACGCCATTGTTGTCCGAGGATTTCGCTTTCGATCTCATTGAAAGTCCATTTGTGTTGCCCAGCAAGAACATTAATTTTTTTCCCCCCTTGCACATAAAACATTATTCTCAGGCCTTTGTTGAAATTATCTAATGGGTTAATGGCATTGAGAGTACCCATTCAGCTCTTTCCACGCTCGCGTGCCTGCCTGAGAGTGTGTGTGCATGCCTTGGCTCACACTGTGCACACTCATCTAACCACATGCAAACAACCAATCTCTGTCATCTGCATCAAAATAATTACAGAGAGATAAACACACCATTTGACCATTTTCACAGTGATCTAATCTGAAGCCGGGCTGTGAAAGCGCACGGGGGAGATGATCAAATCCCCGCTTAATGGAACTGATCACTACTGTGTGTTCAACATTCAGCCGACAGCCGTGTTACAGATGCATCGCCTCGTTTTCCTCTGCGTTTAGCATGCCGGCTTCGCCGCTTCAGCCATGTCTATTTAGAACAGAAATAAAGATTAAAATGACATTAGGAATAAATTAAAATTTTGACTCCGCGTCCCGTTTTTCTTGGCCGTACATACCAGTTTAGTGTGAGAAAACAAACGCAAGGCCTTTTGTGTCGAGGTCAGGATTGCGATGAACTCTTAAGTATACTGGTTACAGCCCTATTGCTCCAAGCGTTTCCATCTCCTTTTAGCTAGAAGGCAAACGGCATCCGAAATCTGATTAGCCTCCATTACAAAGAGTGATATTTTCATCCCGCCGATTCTCGGCACTGCGTCAGAGCATTCGGTCGCTTTAATGCCGGGAAAAGCCTACTCTTCTGACAGATAGTAGATATTCCCAACATCACTTGTTTGGACATTTATGTCTTTTATGACATGGAATAAAAGACGGGCAAGAAAATAAAAAGCTACTAAATAATGTCAAAAGATCAGAAATCAATGGGCCGGAGGAACGTGATACGCACATCTCCGTAAGCGACCGGCCCGCTCCCCCCCTCGCATTGCGAGTGTCTTTCCACAGCCACTAAAGTTGCTTTTGTTCACCCCCTCGGAGATGTAACTCAAGCATGAGGAAGCCGTCTGACAATGTTTGGATATCGGCAAAAAAATAGCCTTTTACTTAAAGGTTACCGGCCGAGGTTTATTGAGTTACATGTTCATCAATGATGGGAGGCAGAGGAGTTGAGCCATGAGAGAGCTTCTTCATTAATGTGTAGGTTTGTATTTCACATTTTGATGTAACTGTGCTGTGGAGTAGCAGGAAATGATCAATGAGGCTGTGGATAAAATGGTTGTGATTTGTTTGTTTTTTCGTTTGTTTTTTTAATCGAAATTTATTACATTTATTCAATGTAAGTCTATTTTAAAATATAGTTTATAAAAAAATGCAAATGTTACTTACGTAATTATGCTACTTTATTGTAAAAAAAAATATTTAATTGTATTATTATTATTATTATTGTTGTTAATATTTAGATGATGCATTCTTAAATTTCATGATAAAAATTGTTTTATTAATAAACAGCGATTTTAAGATTTATTTAAAAATAGTCCTGGATATATCAAAAATATTTTAAAATCAAATTTTATAATTTTTTTGGCATAGATGAATATAACTGCAGAATTCGTGTGACAATGTTGCTGCAGGACAAACAAAATGTAACAGCACATTTTAAATGGTGCCGTGTAAATTAAATGATAAATGCTCGTGTGAAGATTGATTTTGAGAACTGATAAATACAAAAGAAAAGCCCTAGCGTTTTTTCCCCGTAAAGCGTTTTATTCCTTTAATCTGATAATAGCTCCCCTTGTAGGGTAAAAAATAGATACTGCATTTATCGTCTAGTATTTTTGTTGGATCCGTAGGTCACGGGCAGGCTACTTTATTGCCTTCTTTTTTCTTCCCAAAGAAATGTTGGACTCCTTTTAAAGTAATTTCTACGGGTTAGTCTAGAGGTTACAGTATAGGGTTTCAACTTCTGTGGGAGTTGTGATCTGTTCTAATGAGAAAAAGAAAATGTAGCACCACAATGCTTTGTGTCACCCACTGAGGCTGAGAGATAGACACAGGATTAAAAAAAAAAGAAAGGGAAGAAAAAAAAAACAATTTCTGGACATTTCTAGGAGATAAATTTAATTTCTTTGCTATTTGGAGGTCTTCTTTGAAAACGCAATTGTAATGAACACATTCAAAACTGGAGAATAGATTTACCCTCGGCTTCAAATAAGGCTGCGTTATCGGACTCTGTCATTCGCTCCTTCCCATTTTCGAGCTGCTAATTGATGTTTTTGATGTTGGCGAGAAAATTGAAGAAAATGTCATGAGTGAACCGGCGCGGAAGTTAATAAGATTGACTTCGTTGACTGAATTCACAATGAGCGAAGGAGAGGCGTGTAATGGGGACTGCTGCGAATTCGTCCGTCCATCTGCCGAGGGATGAAATTGACACCGAGCGCGAATGGGCCCGTAGAGGTCGATGTGGAGGGAGGTAGCATTTGGGATGCCCTGTCTGTCTTCAAAAAAAAAAAAAATGAAAATAAATAAATTTTTCCCCTCCCTTCGTAGCCGTTGGGTTTTGGTTTGTTTGTCTACTGATTGGAGTGCATAAGCAGCTGCTTTTCCAGAGGGCTCCTTGCCCCAGCTTTTCTGTGGCGTCGTCTCCCAGGGCTGTTCTTTCCTTGCACCAAACAATGCTACTTCTTAATGCTGTTTTGAGTCTGAAAAGCTGCACAGCTTTATAAAGGTTAGATTAAGATGTGGCTAAAAGATGCACCAATATCAGTTAGGGTCATTGCATATGCTTGGCCAATGTGTAGCCGAGCCTGAACTTAAATCCCCTTAAATAAAAGGATAGAAGCACCACTGGGGTCGCGCCATCTTGAGCCATTTATCGAGCACTGGCTGATAGCCGAACGGAGAAGGATAATTTCTCGTGTTGTCTCTCCTAAAGTGAATTTGCGCTAATACTCCAAATATTTGTCAGAATTTGGCAAAGTTTAATCAATTTAGCCGTAATTTTAAGGTTTTTATTTGTCGATGCGCTAATGTTCAGTGTAATGGGTTCGCCGTTTTTAATTGGAGTACGGATTACTTGAGTTTGGTTCAGTGCTTCTGATTATTTTTCCCAGCCTGAAGGGGACTGAGCTAAACCCCTAATACGGCCAGTACCCCTAAGCGCTCGTCTTTTTGAAGACACCAAACAAAAAAAAAAGAAAAAAAAGTGGCCTCTGCTAGCGTTCGGCCCTCCGAGAATCGTGGTTAAGGGACATTATTCTCAGAATAGGCAATTAATTCCGCTGGCAACGATCGGTTCGAGCGACTTCCCCCACCGCCCCTCCAAATGCCCTCCTCTCCACCCTCCACTCGCCATTTGAAATGCTAACACAATGAAATATTTTTCTATTGGTCCATGTCCCTCGGCTAAGCCACCGCCGCGGGCAAAGAATTTCATCGACTGATGAGACCACAGGCATGCCCGATAAAAAGGTTAACTGTACGTGACACGCACTCCAAGTAGCCCGCGCTACCTTGAACTCTCAAGTTCTGTAACTTTTATTTGACTTTTTTATTGTTAGCGAGTGCGGGCTGTGTGGCCCGGTGAAGCAGTTTGAAAACGGGGATAACGTGACGTTTTTCAACAAAGTAATTTTCTCGTTTTTTGATTGCGCTTTTTCTGGGTCGGCATTTTACAAGCAAGCTTCCATTGTCTGGTTATTCTTAGACAGATTGTTGTTGGGTTTTCTTGTTTTTTTTAATGAAACGGAAACGAGCTTTAATCAAAGACAGGATAACTTTACTTGTAGTGTCGTGTTTCATACCGTACAACTGAGGAATATATTTGTCGGACAGTAATTATTCCCTGTGAAGATTAAAAAGACAAATTTAATCTATTATTATTATGATTATTATTTTTATTATTGTTATTGTTTTTATTGTTGTGGTCTTCCATTGTTTTGGATTTTACCTCAGCTTGGCTTTGCTGTGTGTGAGAATAAAGAAAGATCCAAGATGGCACATTTCTTCCACCTTCAGGGGTAGGCAAGGTAGACTGCCAGAGAGTGGGAGGAGGATTCCAGGCTGTTTTCAAATTGTTAGTAAAAGATATATGGGCACAGAATAGGCATGGCTGCTGAAATACCCCCCAAAACCATCTTTCATGCACATAAACACACATGCATACACACCGCGCGCACACACACATACACACGGAGTGCTGTGCGAGGACTGAGGCAGGTGGCTCCCCATGGCTGCAGCTTCATGACAACATGCCATTAGAAATAGCAGGCCTGTTGATCAATCCTGCCGACATGACAGCTTCGCCGCGAGGCCTGGCTCTTTGAGTGCCGACGCCGCGGCAGCTCCCTCTCCCGTTTCTCCCCACTAATTGGTGAAGGTTTCTCTTATATATGCTTTTGGCACAGTGCTTTTTTTCTCCTCCACCTCCTCCTCCTTTTCTTCTTTTTCTCTCTCACTCTCTCTTTTTTTTGTGCTTTTTTAGCTTTCCATTCTCTCTCCCACCACCCCTTCCACCCCATTTTATCTCTTTCTCTTTTTCTGTCTTCCCTTCTTTAACATACTGTGATAAACAGACGCTATATATTACATAAACACACGCACACAGTATAGGTAGAGTATATATTCTAGGTATGTAATATTTTTTTGTTTTTCAGTTTAACGTTGTCACAGTGGAAACGGTAACTTTGGGTGAGATATTGCAAGTGGGTTGAGTAAAAGGAATGTGTGTGCCGCGGGCACTGTTCGTTCTGTATTTTTTGCGGGACTTTTGGAGCTGGGATTTGACATTGACTCTAGGCAATGTGCATCAGTACGAGATACACAATGGGGATCAACCAGAAAAAAAAAAATTAAGTCTTTGTCAGGTGAAATGAAGGAGAAACTAGGCCTTTGATATAGTTGCATTTTTAATTGCATGGTTTGTTTTGACAATTTAGGCAATGATGCTAAAAATACTTTATCCATAATCGAGTTACGCTGTCATTTATGTTGTCCTCCTTTTTTTTTTTTGGTTTTTTGCTTTTCAGAAACAGCTGTGTAGCAGAATCCATATTTGTGTTTATTTGATTTATTACCTAATCCCTTTCTTTCCCATCAAACAGAATTAAGTTGCAAAACGTCAAAACAATTGTCAGGAAATGGCTGCGTGCTGCTTGCTGACTTCTCGCGGCGCACGGGGCTGCGTTCTAATTCCGCCAGCGTTTCGCCGGCACATCACTCTTAAACGCCACCCACTCTGAATCTCTCCCAACTAAATAAATGAGGGGGGAGATAAGCACACATTAAATGTTTAACTGTCTCGCATTTGTCATCTGTTTTACCCCTCTTAATTAAACAGACGCAGCTTAGCCCCGGCACTCCAAGTGCACACACACTCGCGCGCAAGCGCACACATACACATACACACCCCTGCCTTTGAGCACTGGAGCTTGAGTGCAAACACTGTCCTCCCGATGATTAATTTAGCCGTTAATATTTATTTTAATCGGTACCGCTAAGTTAGCAGCTCAGTGGAGGGCAAACCTAAGTTTTGTAGGCTGTTTTGTTGCAAAATGATGTGAGGAAACAAATAGGATTTTATTTAGTTGTTGCTTTTTTTCCATATTTATTTCCTGTATTTTGTCCTGTAATGTTTTTAGTTTGTGGAGAGGAGGTGGTGTTCTGTGGGCCGGCTGTGGTTTGTGTCTGCTTCGGTATATTGTAGTGATAAGAGTGCATGTTGAAAACATTAACTACTACCTCCACCCAGTGGCACAAAATGAAAAAAAAGGCAGGTGTGATTGGCAGCACACAATATTTAATGTAGTGGGAAGACTTGCCTTAAGCGAAGAGGGGGATGTATTCACCACACAATAGTACTGCTATCTTCCACTCTGCATTGTCTCTCTCATCGTCGACCTTATTACATGCCGTATTTGGCATGAAGAATCCCCTTCTTATCGACACTGAATTTTAATGCCATTGCGCTTAGATGGCCGCCTTAGTCTAGTTGTTGTTTTGACATCGTATTGCATTTTTTGGTGTTCGTGTGTGTGTGTGTTGCTTTATTATGATTTCTCAGTGAATCAGAAAAAACATCTGTCTGCACCACTGTGCACTACTGCGTTCTCCATTGGTGCGATTGAACACTGTGTGCCAGCGGTGCTTTGCCGGTTCTTGGGGCATCAACAGATGTGGAAAGGGAAAGAGAGAGCCGCAGCCCGGGCCCGGGATGAGTGGGAGAAGAGAGGAGAGCAGAATTGGGGGTTCCTCTGAAGCCCCCTCTCCAGATCCGAGGAGCGGAGCGGGGATCAAAGTGGCTTGTTTTATGTGGCTGGTGCAACACTTTGAAGTCCCAGAGTCACCTACAGCACTCACTTCATCAAGTTCACTAGTGTCTTAATAGCAGATCAATAAATTTCAAAGTCAGAGAGTTAATTTGATACTAGCGCTGATGTGATCACGCTGGGCCACAGAGCTGGCTGCTCCGCTCACTTTCGTCTCTCCCTTCCCTTCTCTCCTCCTCACCTAGATTGGACCTGTTTTAGGCTCTCAACTTGAATTAATTCGCAGCGTTTGGTGCCTGTTTTCATAGACGGCCTTGTGTGAACACTTAATCAGTGTCTGTGCCCTTGTCACAACAATGAAAAGATTGTTTTATTAATTGTAATTTAAATTTGAGTCATTCCCTTCCCTGCACTTATTTGAATTTAAAGAGATGTATGTTTAAAATCTAAATGATTTATTAGTGATGCACATTTGAAATTTTGATTCTTTGATATTTTTAGCGATACATTGTGATAATTGAGATAATTATTTAAACCCACAATTAATTAGATTTTTTTTTAAACTAGGTTAGCTTCCTAATTTTATTACATTTACAATTTTTAGCTGGTGAAATCAAACATTGAACAATCTTGCAAATTAAGAGTTTCACATTTTTATACTAAATTATATGTATGACACACACTTAGTTAAATTTCAGATTTAAAAGTAAATAAACTGGTAAAAAAGAAAAATCTAAAGAATTATTTCCAGTTTTTTTTAAACGCGACATCATTTAAAAAATACAATAAAATAAGATAATGCCGCGCCGACGGCTTTTAGAGATCGGGCGATTCGGGATGAAGCAGCGCTTTCTCAAGCGCGCTATTCATCTCAGAGAAAACCAGCACCATCTGCATTCGGTGCCGTGATACCAGTGAGTTGGTGAGGCCGGATCAGCTCCTGGAGAACAAAAGGCCAATTTAGTATGTTCATCTAAGGGTTACTAATGGTATTAGGTAGCCGGCAGGGTGGTCGGCAGGGGCTCGGCGCTCCAAGGTGAGCCCGCAGCTTGACCCCTACACTCACACCAATTCACTGGGCTGCTGGCATTAGTGCCCCACATCTGCCATTTTTTTTGTGCGACTGCGTCTGTGCCTTTTCGCTTTATTTTATGGTTGTGTTCTTCAGACGACAGAAAGTAACAGAAAATAAGTTTTAATTGGACCCGGTAAGAATTTGTCCGTTCCCCCGATTGAAATGATTGAAAAGAGAAGAGAAATCAGATAATTGTGGGGAAAGGAAGGATGCTGCTGGGAAAGCTGGGCAAAATTTACAATACTAAGAAAAGTGTTTTGTATTTTTTTTAAATCATGCAAAAGGTGCTTTGGATACAGAGGAGTAAAGAAGATGATGCGTCATCTGCTTAATTTTTCTAGACACGTGTTAGTAGCAGTGATATTTGTTGAGGTAAATATTTCAACGAGAGCTTTAAATTTACTAAACAATTCCGATGAGGATTTTCATTGGAGAAATGAAACCAGCATTATTATTATTATTATTATTCAGATAATAATAAGAATTGTCACACGTTCGATGAAGGTTTGGAAAATTGTGCCGGGAGCCGTAGTTGCTGGTTGTGATGCCGTTTCAGTGGAAAGCGGGCGGCGAAGCAGGGGAGAAAGCTCCGGGATGGAGCTGGTGCAGCGGGTGGTGCTGATGCAGGCTGCCTGTGTGGTCCTCAGCGGTCGGCGATCCGCCGGGCTCTGCCGAGAGAGCCGGAGGTCCCGTGTTTTAATTATTGTTTCATGTTAAATTTATCTCCAGCGACGCTCACTCTGAAGCACACGCACGTCTTATTTTTTTCTATGATCAAAAGAAAAAAAAAGGTGAAATCCAGCTTTTATGTATTAATAAAGATACCTGAGAGAACAAATGTTTTTCACTCCAAAAAAAATATAAATCTTTGAGGTAAAATTTTGTCTCCTGTCATCGAAATTAGTTGTAATTTATAAATCCAGTGCTTAAATGGTTGTAGAAATTGAGCCGAAATATTTCTATATTCCTCTCTCCTTTTTTTCTCGAGGTTCCTGCTGTTCGTGCACCATGAAATCTTGCTTCATTAAAAGTGTATTAATCTTGTCTCGTCTCATGGGAGGTA
Organism: Simochromis diagramma; assembly: GCF_900408965.1. Taxonomy (NCBI): domain Eukaryota; kingdom Metazoa; phylum Chordata; class Actinopteri; order Cichliformes; family Cichlidae; genus Simochromis; species Simochromis diagramma. Next base: position 2,706,944 of record NW_024386972.1, on the reverse strand, counting down.
CCTTAAGATGATGTTGTGTCTTTTTCTTTAAATTGTTGGAGGGGAAAAAAAAATCTTCCAGATTTGGTCCCTGTCAGTCAGAAATAATTGTGTGCTTAATCTTGTCCCTGATGGATGACTTGGAGTTCAGCAATGGGCCAGCTCCAATGACAAATACAATATTAATATTCATTAACTGCTTTGACAATGCTAATTTTGATGCAGTAGTAAAGGGCCTTCCAAAGTTAGCGGCCAAAGCATCAGAGCTGAGCAAGGTGGCAAGATAATTTGTGCTGCTTTACTGAGCTGAAGGCTTTTAAAGTCTTAAGCAGGGGGAAAAAAAGGCTAGGTACCACAAACAAAATAAAAGAGAAAGGGAAAAAGTTCAGACGCATTGGAAACCAGGACTGTGGAAGTAATACGATCAAGAGACGGCTACAAAAATTTGACACCTCCAATGCTGCATCTTTGAGCAAATATTTTTTTTATTTAAACAAAATCTTGCAACAAAAAAGGAGCACAACATGGTAAGTCAGCACATTCTTGATTTTTCTCTCTTTTTCTTTTTGTTTAATCTTTTTGATCTTTTCAATTATCGCCATTTGAAGATCAATAGTAATTTTTTTTCTGCTGTGGTTAAAAGGCTCACAGCGGTGGTATAGCGGATGGTCGGATCACGGCTTTAAGAGTGGGCTTCCTCTCTTCAAGCCACCAGTTGGCCGGGTTGAATTTACTATTGCCAGCTCTCCTGAAAACCGTCCACAGCTTGTATCCATTTATTTGTATTTTTGGGTATTGTTTTAACTGCTGTTGTTGCCTTGTTGTCTGGCAGGTTTGACTTTGGAGTTGGGGCTCCTTTTCCCCCCTCAGTTGTCTTAAGAGAGTTCAGGCAGGAGAGTTGGAGGTGCAAAAGCTGTACTACAGTGACAGGCTCTTTTGGTGATAAATGTCTGTTTTTTTTGTCTTTTGTGAGACTGTTTTTTTTTTTTTCTTCCCGGGGCTTCCTACATCAAAAATTGGGGCTACCGACGGGCAGGACTTAGGGGCAACGTGGCTGCAACACCACACACCCTTTGCCCTGGATCGGAAAGCTTTCTCTAGCCTTTTTTTCCCCTTTTTCTGACACTTCTTCTGCCCGGCGTTTGTGTTTTTGATTTTGCATTTAATTTAGTGTGACTAGCAGTGAATGGAGCGTGGCTAGTTTTGGGGATTAATGACATGACGAGAGACACCCCGCTGCTTGAGTTTAGCCAAGTTAGGGCAACTCCTATAGACAGCACTCCACTACCTTTATGTCTTCCAAGCAAGCTGAATGAAAGCTTTTCTTTCTCGCCCTCTTTTTGTTGTTCTTTCAACTTATCAAAGAAAGAGAGATGGACACAAAAGAGCTTATTAGGGGGGATATGAAGATGGGCAAGGGGTAAAGAGGGAGTCCCGGACAGACGCGGAGAAGAGCAGCGCAGCCTCTGAGTGTGCGTTTGAATGCGTGAGGTGGCTGAAAGTGAACAGCCAGCTCTGGCCGCTCGCTCGCGGTCCTTCCCCCCCGCTCTGGGACCCGAAGGGCTGCCGTCCTAAATTCGCTCCAGCATTACCTTGGCTGTCGCCCGGTCCTCCGGCCGCTGTCTTATCGGCTTAACCCATCGGGCTTTAGCGAGGGGCTGCCGTAGATGAGGTGCTGCCCCCCAGTGGATTAGTGGCTGACATGGTGGTGGGAGTCTGCTTGGAGTCTGTGCACTACCATGAGTGCCAGCATGCTTGTTTTAACCAGGAACCGAGCAGCATCTCAAATACAGCTCTTTTAAATGGTAAGACTTTTCAACATTTTAATTACAGCTGTGCTTAATTTTCTGGTGCTTGTTTGACTTTAAATATCATGTTTTGGTTGAATCTATCCGTGGATATTTTTCTGTGCTCCGTTTGGCAATTTATAACACTTATGTTGCTAAGTGACAGATTGACAATTTGGATAATGAAAGGCACTGTTTGATTGCTTTGTCCTGACAGCCTGACAGGGGTGCATTATTCTAACACATCAAACCAAATACGATTCTTATTTATTGTGTGCTTTAAAAAATAAAATGCTGCTATTTCACGTTTTAATTCATGCATGCTGTTATTCGTATCGAATCAGTTTTAAAATATATATTTTATTGACGTTTTAATTTAAGTAAATCTGATCATCGCTCACATCTGCTGTTCTCGTTCTTCTGGTAATATTAAAAAAAATCTGAGTCAATATTTAATTTGGATTTTGTGTGTTTAAAAGAATTTCAATTGTTTTTACTCAAATAGAATTTTTTGGAAATATCATGATTATACTGTAATTATTATAGTAATTGCTGAGGACTTTGAAGTTGGTGCTCGTGCATTTTGCCTCCGATTGTTGTGATTTATCAGAGAAAACAATGAACTGCTAAGGTCATAGGTTGTTTCATTTCCTTGTTTTGTAAAACTTTTTGTCCGTCATTCTTTTTCTTTTCTTTTTTCCCCTCGCACACTTTTCGGTCTCGTGCGAACATCTTAGACCGTCGAATAAAAAAAAAAAAAGAGGGTTTTTAAAAGTTTTTTTTATCCTCCCTGTGCTCTCTTGTGTTGTGGCGTTGATGCCATTGTGGCCGGATGATTGGGAGCTGTCCATCACTTGCTGGCAAACTGGCAGTTTACTTAAGAAAGTGCACGTGGGACAAAAGGAGATGGCAGGAGTGTGGCGGGGCGGCTGAATGGAGGGAGGGCAGGCAATTAGCCACCGCCTTGTCGGAGCTCTTTTACTTGTCAAGCTGGAGCCCCGGCGCTATTGTTCAAGTTGTGTAAAGGACATTCCCAGGGCTTTGTTTTGGCTTTAAGGGCCTCAGGACTGCCTGCTGCAGGCCAGGGGAAGAGCAGGGTCCTAACAGCAGCAGAGAGGCTGAGCGAGTGCAGGAGGAAAAGAAAGCGAGAGCGTATTTTGAGGAAAACAAAGTCTCTGTTGTATTAAGAAAAAAAACTTTGCAGTTGTTTCTGTTGCCAGCTTTTAAAATGCTGTAATGAGAAGCATTTGTGTTTTCATTTCTCTGACCTCACTTCCAAAAAAGAAATTATTGCTTGTTTCTACATACAAATTTTCTCACTGTAGTTAAACTTTATTTTTTATTTTTTTTAATTGATATTCTTATTTAGGTCATGTTAAAAAAAATTGAATAAATGTGACATTTATTCTATAAATATTTAATTTGTCATGGTTCTTATTCAGGTCCAGGTGTTCAGATTAAATTAAAATAAGGCAAGCCTAATTATTATTATAGAACGCAAAATTTAAAATCTCTTTAAAAAGTGTGACAGCTTGACTTATTACTTTAAATAATTAATTTGTTGCACTGAAAAAGAAGTTTTCCTCAACATGTAGCATTTTTTTGTTTCTTCTCAGTTTACTAAACTAAACTGTACTAAACTTTTTATATTTCCTCTTCTCTTATTTTTAGTCATGTTAGGATGAACAAAATATTTTTGGATATTTCATTTATTTATTTATTATTTTATTGCTACACCCAAAACTAAATAAATAAAGCGAACAAACAGCATTGCAAAATTCTGGAACATTTTTATTTTATTTTTTTAAATAATAAATGAAAAGTCTCGTTTGAAGGATTTCCCTTTTAAATACATCTCGTCTATTTCTGCAGTGGATGGCACATCTTTTGAATTGCTCGGGGGGGGAGAAAAAAATCTTGACCACACAAAGCTTATTGTTTGGTTTCAGTATTCAGAAGAATAATGGTCTTGAAGGTGAAATAGTTGCAGAGAAAAAGGAGAACAGGGAAGAGAGGGCAGTGAGGAGGGGCTCGAGGCCTTGTTCACATGAACCTTGAATTGAGTTGGAAGGAGGGAGGAGGGGGGTTAAAAGAAGAATTGTTCTCCACTCTAAGGTATTGTTTAGAGGAAAAAAAGTAGAGCGGGGTAGAGGACAGGAACCAAAAAAAAAGAGAGAGATTGCAACGAAAGGTGCCACGTCTGTGTCAGAGTGAAGACTTTCTCTCCCTCTCCTTGGTTTCTCCCCTGGAAAGTGGGCATGAAGAGGGGACTGTCAGCATCACACAGATAAAGTGACTGTTGGCCACACTTTGCTGAGCCTGCCCTCCCTTTGTGGATGTTGTTGTGTCTTGTTCCTTTTTTTTCCTCCACTTTCTATCTCTCTCTCTCTCCTGCTCTCTCTCTCTCTTTGTCTCCATCTCTCGCTTTGCTCGCTTTACCTTGTAGCCAAAGCTTTTCAAGCTGCCAGTTCGTCTCTGGGCATCCTGGAGGCACAGCAGAGCCCACACACATACACACACATACTCTTAAGAAACACATACACAGACCCAACGTACAGCAGGGATTTGGGTAATAACTGATTTTGTGTGTATATGTATGTGTGTGTGTGTTTGTGAGTATTTTTTTCTGGAGTATAGCTAGTGGGAAGACTACTGCGGTGCTGAACAACTGCTCAGAGTAATTTTTCCTTCTCTCTGTCCACATTCTGGCTTTCACTTCTTATACTTCTTGTCACCGGCATCAAAACTTTCTCTGACAAAGAAGAGGAGACTGGTGGCCGCAAAGAGCAAGTGCTTCTGTGGTTAGAGTGAAGGATTTTGGGGGATTTTCTTTCCTCTTTTTTTTCCTCCTTTTTTTTTGAGCAGGCAGATGTGGGTGGGTGGGTGGAGAGGATTTGGTGACTGTGTGTTTATGGGGGGGGAAACTAGGCCTCAGACCCTGAGCCTGCTCTAGACACGTCAGGAGACACGCACTCTAATGTCAAAAACCTGAGGGAACAATGGTCAGCTGGCTGCGGCACCAGACGCAAAGCGAGGGGGGACGACAAACACATATGCACGCTCGCGCCACACATGCCCGGCAATACACTCGCACACAGTGGAGGAAGGAGTCAAGACAGGAACAGACAAAGGAGGAAGAGAAGAAGTGAAGGAGAGGAGCGGCCAAGGAAAGTGAGAGGGCTTTTCCCCGGCGTAGACGGGGAAGGAGGAGCTGGGGGGGGGGCCAGGTGGAAGAAGAAGGAGGAGGAGGAGGAGAAGGCAGGGGTGGGGGTGGGGGTGGAACCGAGGGGGTCATGTACCCGCGGGATGGAGCTCCAGCCGGGCCGGAGGAGACGGGAGCCAAGGCAGGAGTCCTAGGCCCCGGGCTCTCTCTCCTCCAGCAGGTGGGCTGCTGGCACCTCAATCTGAGCAGCTGGGTGAGTAACGCTGCTCCCCTGCTTCTTCACTGTCTCTGCTTTTTCTTACCACTGAAGGGTTTTAACATTGTTTTGACAGGTAGCTGTTGTGGTGCAGGCCGGTTGTAGATAGGTGAGGGGAAAGGGAGGAGGGGAGTGGTTTTTTTTTGGGGGGGGGGGGGGGTGGCTGAGAGAGTGGTGGTCACTTGATTCTTTTTTAAAAAGCCTGTTAGAAATACTTTGACGTTGAAAACTCGTGCGTGTTTGTGTGCTTGTGTATGTGCATGCCTGAGCTTGATCCAAGACCAGTATCCCAAATATTTTTATTTATTTATTTGTTTTTTGCCACACACTTGTGAGCATAACTTTAAAGCCCACATAATAAACGTTATAAACAATGTGCTTAAATTAATTAAAAAGGCAATAGACGTGATTCTCTCAAGAGGAGAATTATTTACTTGATAATATTTGATCAAACTCATGTCTTAGCTGTGAAATGTAAAATAAGATTTGGGGCAACCTCACAGATTAACATATTCTTTTGTTAATGTTGCCATTCAATTCAGATTCTAATTGCTCGGCTTTCTGATGAAATTCTTAGGGACTGATTGCATTTCAAAAGGCACAGTTCAGTCTGGCTCTTAACGCCGTCATACAATATCACCTCTCAGAGAAGCCTCCTTTAACTCAGGTATGTGAGTTCAAGAGGCTGTTTACACTGAAAAGGAAGAGGGGGGAAAAAGCTTGAACACACGTGTGTCTAAGAGGATGATTTGTCTTCACAGAATACAACAGCTCTACCAAAATACCACTTCATATTTAAGCTATTTGTGCGCAGTTTTATTTATCTGTGACATATCAGAACATGTCCTTTCTGCGATTCTATTTGATGTGCCGACTATCAAAGATGGGAAGCAGAAGGAAAAAAATAAATGATGACGAATGACTTGAGTGTTAGTGAAGAGAGCAGGAGGAAGGGGAGCAAAGGCTCTGGCCCACATAATATTTTTGTTCAGCGCTCTGATCAAGCAGTCAGCATGTCACTGCAGCAAAGTGAATAGATTAACTTTTAAATATACTGTGGTCTCGGGAGCCTCTTGCCCTCGGAGATGCATCTTCTCTGCAAGAGAAAACTGATCAACACCTCCATATCTGCTTTTTAAATCACCCCCCCTCCCCCTTACAATCCCCAGGTTCTTAATATTTTGAGGAGTTTTCTTCTTCTTCTTCTCCTGCTTCTTCTTCTGATTAACCAAAAAATTATTATTTTTGAAATGTAGCAGAGTTTTAATCAGCATGTTATCCTGGAAGGTCATGGCTTTGATAAGCCTGTAATTTGTCAGAGCATTTCATATTCCATCGCTGCTAATCTCTAAGTATTCCTTTAGATTGTCTGCTTGAATCTGAGGATTGATTTGGCTGAGTGCTACGAGGACTAGCGTGTGTGTGTGTGTGTGTGTGTTTGAACATTCATTGGTATGATATGGCGTTTGCTTAGAGATTAATATCTGTAGCCTGGAGGGGGCACTCTATGCCTCCCAAAGGAAAACTAATTCTGTGTAAACAGATTTCAGCAGGACAGCATCGATTGATACCAGATGATTAGATTAGTGGCAGCACCGTTTGTACTTTGTTTCTTTTTTTTGTTTTGTTTTGCTTTATATCAAATCATGCGCACACACATCTCCCCCCTTCCCACTATTGCTGTTGTGTTGTTTTCTGTATGGTGTCACTCCATGTGATTTGGATTCCGGCCACTTGCGTGTTCTGGGAGAGGCAGTGTGCTCTGGCAGCTTTTTCTGCTTGCTTTGGAATTTGGAGGACCCCAATCCATCACGCCACTGTCATCCCCACATCCCTCACCCCTCTCTTCCCGGTCTCCCTTCCCTGCCCCGGCCTCACTACAGCTCATTAGCGCCCTGCAAGCTGTTGTGACAACTCATCATATCATGACATGAAGCAGGGAGACAGAGGCTCTAGCCCCCTGCCCAGCCACCCACTGGGCCCACAAGGTCGCCACCTTCACATTTAGGGCTCAAATTGGCCCTGCAAGGTCCCACCAGGCGGAAATGCAAGGCCAACAGCTTTTTCCTGTCTGGCCTCCACCTCTCTGTCCCCCTCCCTTTGTCTTACTCTGTCCTGCTGTCACTTTATTCCCCCCCTGACTTCTCCTGTACCCCTTCTCCCTTCCAAAAGGTCTGACATCTGAAAGGCTTTTCACTGATGGAAGCTACCAGCTACTATATATATTATATATAGTTTTTATTTATGCACTTGCTGAAATGGATTGAATTTGCAGGAAGAGGCTGATTATGACCCTATTAAAACATGCAGGCTTCCTGTGAGCATTTTAACCTCACATCTGGAAGAAAGAGGAGCGGATCAGAATAAATAAAAAAAAGAGCCAAGGCGATATTAATAACACAATCAAACGCCAACAACTGCTGCTTCTGTTTGTGTCTGCTGGGTGGATTTCAGCAGCAGGTGCCATATCTGTGTCCTGGATGTGGAAAGAGTAAACGTGCTCACTGATGTTCGCGCAAGAGGGTGCCCTTAAATTTTACTTCAGGCTGTTTTGAATGCGAAATCTCTTTCTCGAGCTCGCGAATCAGCTCGTCACATCTGCAGAGCGGCGCGTCCGTCTCCTGCTATATTTGTTTATTTTCACGACATAGGTGGTGGGAAGGATGCGAGTCAGCGGGGGTGTAGGGGCAGGAAATGTTCTTTTCTTTTTACCCCTGGCTTTTGTGGAGCAGGGAGAGTAAAGCCTCCCACGTCGCCTGCTTTTTGTTTCCCTGTGTGGGCCCTGTGCGGCTCAAGCACCCAGCAGCCTGCTAGACGAGTCCTGGGCCTTGCATTGTCCCACAGTGGGCCACAGGGCAGGTGCTGGGCCTCTTTTCCGCAAGGGACCACCGGGTACTGTCTTGACGTCAGCAGGAAGTTATGATGATTGCAAAAAATGCAGAGTGTGCGTATTAGCTGATGGAAGAAGGTCGATATCAGCTGACTGATTGATGTAAGCAGGATGTAGATAACACAGTGGGGGCTAGTTTGACCAATTCTTGAGTCCTCAAACTATAAAGGCTTCTTTTAAAGGACCTACCTTTAAAGTCTTGCAACAAACACCAAAACTTGAGTTTATGTTACAGTGTCCTTTTTCTGGCTTCACGTTTTTCCACCTCCAGCAGGCAGTTCAGCCTACTGCTATTTGCATCACTCTGAGCTTTTCAGGAAAAAAAAAAAATGAGGACACTCTTATACCACAAGTGACTGTGATGTAAATCGTCTGCCCTCTACTTCTCTCCCTCCCTCTTAGTCCCATACACACCCTCTCTAACACCCTCTGTCTAAATGTGGACTCAGTGGATGGGCATTTTGAACTGTCTTCTCAATGGCCGGGGTCCCTGGACAAAAGAACTCATTTAAAAGTCCACTAAAGCTTTTTCAGCGCAGAGAGTTGAAGAATTGACAACATTCTTTCACATCATTACCCGAGGGAGGAGCGGAGAGACGTGAAGGAGGAGGTTAGGAGGTGAGCGATGAGGTGGTGGGGATGGGGGGACAAAAAGAGGGAGAGAGGGAGAGACAGAGGCCGTCTTCTAGCATTCAGCTGCCGACTCATCGGCCACATTCAGCAGCTGCCGTAACCTCTATCACGATTGTTTTTTCCACCTTTTTTTCATCCCTGTATTCTGGGTGTGCAGATCAGATAAGGATTCCCTAAGCAACAATGAGTGCCTTCGTTTGTGTTTCTTTTTAACGAATCCCATTCCATCTATCCACCCCTCCAACCCTGACACACAAACACACACACCCGCCCCAAACCCTCTCTCCCTTTTCCCATCCCTAGCCTTTTCAGCTCAGGGCTGTGAATGAGTCCCAGGAGTCTCTCTCTGCCTCCCTGGAGTTCTGCTGGGGTTCATTAATCTTTCATTGGGACCACGGCAATAGGGAATGCCCCCCACCCCTCTTCCACACACACTCTTCCCACTCCCCCAGCATTGCCATTATAGAATAGAGGTCTAGATGGCCATGCTTGTACCGACCATGCAGATAGACAGCTTTAACTACCCAGTGAAAATTTAGCACGGGACTCTGAATGGGCTGTTGCTGCATCGGGCTCTCACACAGACACGATATTAACTTCAGCCTCAAACAGACTGGGCGGATGATTAGTTTGCAGCATTAATCTCTGCTCACATTTGTCTTGCCCTGGGCCCGTAGCTTTGCATTTGTATTGTCAATGAGCACTGGGCAGCTGTGTATCTTATGCATGTATCCCCCCACACACACTCCTCCTCCTCCCCTGCCAACATCTAGTCCCATTAATGTTTTTCAAAGTCTTTTGGAAATGTGCCACAGTGGAGCTTTTTTTTTTTTTTTTTTCTTTCTTGCATGGGTTAAAGTCACTAATGAGGGTGTGTGGCCTACGAGAGAGCAGACTGAACACACACATACGCACGCAAGCAGCTTGGTGTCTCACTCCTCTCCCCCTGAACATATCATCCATGTTATGATAAGCCTGATTAGTGCTGCTTCTTTGACTGCTGAGGGCAGGATAAGGATGTGTGGGTAAAGAGGCGAGAGCAGCCTCTGCCACCAGCCTAATCTACAGCAGAGCTCTAATCTGGTTATCTTGTGGTTGGGGACTGTGTGTATTAGTCTGTCCCCAGCCCTGGCCTGATGAGAGGGGGGCTGAGCTCCGGTTAACACAGGGGCCCACGGCAGCACACCCCTAAAGCTCAACTGTAATCTTTGGGTAATTGAAAAAAAAAAAAGGAGGCCTGCGCCACTTAGAAGCACAAAGAGAAGATTACATAGCTAAAACTAATTTGGCAAAAATGCAGAAATGGATTTACGGCCCCACCTCTTCTCTCCTAACCCTTTTATTACAATACACCCATACCCTCCGCGAACTGGGGCCCTGGGGGAATAGATAGAGGGAAGGGGATAGCAGAAGGAGGCTCGAGAGCTGAGCGGAGAGCTGCTAATGACTGTGGATATACGCGCGTGCTCCCTTGATTTTTGTGGTTTACAGATGATCGATTACTTCACTTACAACCGTGGTTAAAAGTGCCTCATCACACATCAAACTCAAATGTGAACAGGCAACCCCACAAGCCTCTTAGATTGTGTTACCGAATTCCACAGTGACACCACAGAAGTGTTTTTAATTACAAACCATGCTATTTTCACTGTGGTTTGGTGGTTTGGCGCCTTGAGTATACCCAGAATTTGATAGCTCTTCTTTGGAGAACTTTCAAGTTGTAACTCTATGGCAGGCGCCTGCAGTCTTTAACTCACATCCCAAATATTAACAACCTCGCCTCTTTTTTTTTTCTCTCTCCCCTCCTTTCCTCTTTCTTTATCGCTGTCCATCTATCTTTCTCTGTATCCTCCTCCTCTCTCTTGTCTCTCAGTCTAATAAGGTTCCAGTGGTACAGCACCCCCACCATGTGCACCCTCTCACGCCTCTGATCACCTACAGCAATGAACACTTCACACCGGGGAACCCCCCACCTCACCTACAGACAGACGTGGATCCCAAAACAGGTACGGTCCGGAGTGTTTTCACACAAGTTTAACTGGCGTGCGGAGACGGGCGTGTTTGATTTCTGCTCGAAACACCTTCAGAATTAAGTGCACTTGTTTTCCAAAAGCGACAGGATGAACCTCCCGAAAACCCAATTATGTTCCGAACAAATTAAGAATAAGTCTCAAGGGGTGAAAAAACACATAAGCTTCTCTTCTTTGATAAGGAACCACAGCTCTTTGAACAGTATGTAGTCATGTTCATGTCACACTTTCAATGCAGGTAACGTGAAAAGGAATGAAACAAAAAAAAAGAAGCTTATTTTATCCATTAATTGCTCATTTGATGACTTCATAAACATGACTAGCACTGTTTACAAGATACTTAATGTAGGACAAGGTCAGCTCAAGTGCTTCTTATTGAAAACTGCTGCTCTAATTTGTTTCTGATTGATTCAGCTATCATGCTCACTAAAATTGTTTGGTTTTGATTGAGGGGGGTAAAAAAAAAAAAGGGGGGGCCTTACATTTCAGAACAACAACCTTGCAGAGTGCCTCGTAAACTTCTCGTTAAACGTGGAATTCAGTAAACAGCCACCGCTCTAATTGCCAATGCTCAAAATAATACTGCCACTGTAGTGGGAGCTCTTTACTTTTAAAGACCAGCAAGCACACAGTTTTCAACTAAGTGCACAAAACTCCTCAGTATGAAAGATTTACACAGACTTTCACAGGTTTTCTCCACGCCTGCTTTATAGCCTGTTGATCCTGCAGTCAGTGTCCATGTTTGTACCCACAATTCAGTCTCCTACATTCATTCAGCGCACTTTTTTTTTAAGGCAATTTCATTCATTTCCACGAGCATCTTGACCCAGCACTTAATTTTGCTAACTGTCATTCAGCCCGTCCTTTCAGGTTAATGCATTTTCAGTGTGCTGAATAATTTCATGCTTTTCAGAGGTCTCTGGTGGATTCACTTAGTGTTTTAGGTAATAATGTTCCCTTATTATGATGGCCCTTACAAAGGGGAAATAATGTGCCAGCTGCTGTTTAATGTAGTGCTTAATGGGGCTGCTTAATTGGGCACAGTGTTTAATTAATTAATGAGCTATATTAGGTCTTGAGCGCTGGGTGGCGATGGGATAATTTTCCACAGGCTTTCTTTCTTTTTTTTTTTTTTTAATAGAACTCGCTTTTGGTATAACTGTACTCCCAAGAAAAGTTTTCTGCTTTGGAAAAAAGAGTCCATACGTACCATAATTCCTCAAGAGTCAGATCCTGGATGAGCTAAATCAGCTGGGAACAAACACCAGCAGAAGCCAACGTCTTTAATCTATGAAGATTCATCTGGGTTTACGTTGGCTTTGTTACCACAGGCCAAAATACCTGAAGCATCAGCTGGATGGGCAAAAGCAAGCTGTGTGGAAGAAACGCACATCAGCCAGCCAAAAAAAGAAAGAAATAAAAAATGTCCCCCAGTTCCTGGTCTGCTGCACATAAACCCCTCCCTGCCACACTTTTACACTTGTCTAGTGTTCCCTGTTTGAAGTTTGTCATGAGAGAGAAAGTTATTTTTACAGCCGGCTGTGTACGAGACCTTTTCAAGGCATTCGTTCGGGGCAGCTTGTCGATGCAGCTCCTTCGCCTGTCAGCTGCCACAGAGAGTAAAGGCAACACCGTGGATGCTGTGATTGCTCGCCGATGCCCTCAAAAAGAGCTGTCCTTAAATTGGATATCTTTGTCACCGTCGGTGGGTGAAAAACAAAATTTGCTGCTTGTTTTATGCTAAATCTGAGGATCACTTCAACGAATGGAGACTGATGATCGGATATTGGGGTTTGATCGTCACTGCGTTGTACTTCTGGTAGCATCGAATGTAAAGCTAATTGACTATTAATCTGATTTAAATCCAGAAATATTGAGGTGAATTTGAAAAAAAGGAAGCTCTTAACTGCTTTGTTTATTCATGTATGTAATAACTACGCCCATACAGCGAGGACTGTCAGTGTAAATCAGCGGGCAGATTCAACTGCTAGCCTCATATTGGCAGCTCTTTGATCAGATAGAAAGCTTTAATTATGATACTATGTTTTGTTAACTTCTAAACCTCAGTCATTTTATATCATTAATCTTCTGAGTCACCAGACAAATGTGACAAGAATCGTGTTGGTGTTTTTTCCTCACCTCTCTTCCCCTCTGCCTCTTCCAACACACTGTGCCGCTGTGCCGCCTCAAAGGCCTTTGATCAGGAAGTGTGATTTAGCACTGTGTACATTCGATGCAACAAGCCCTCTTCCTCCTCCTCTTCCTCCCATCTGCACTCCTGTGATGTCTGCCCCGTTCATATGTGAAACTGAACAAAGAAAAGATCCCAGCACTGACAAAGATTTTGGTTCTCCTCTCTCTGTCATCGTCTCGTCCTGTCCACCTCCTCTCTCCTCCTGTCATCTTCTTTTTCTACTTTTTCTTCTTCCACAGGAATTCCAAGGCCTCCACATCCTCCAGATATATCTCCTTATTACCCACTGTCACCTGGCACTGTCGGCCAGATCCCCCATCCGCTGGGATGGTTAGTACCACAGTAAGCAAATCCTTTTTTTACTTCTCTTTCATCTTTATTCTCCTGTGAGTTGTGCAGAAAGGCTAGAAACATCTTCATGCTGTGATGATTGCTAAGCATAAAGGTGCGCATCAAGCTAAACCATTAAAGAGTGGCACTGTAAACAAGAAAAGTGGATATTACCTTTCATACATTTCATTTATGGATTTATGGACACAGTTTTAAAAGCTTTCTCTGTCTCTCGCTGGCCCACCAACTTCCACACTCGCTGCTTAACCACAGCAGCAGCTCCTTTAAGCCCTCACCAACCTCAACTTGCTATTTTGTGTCAAATACTATTTTGCATGTCTGTGTATGGTTCAATTAGATTAATGAACTGTGATTGCCCGTATTTTACCCACAATTCCACATAGGGGCTCTCCCCTGGTAACTCTTGTCAACACTTGTTAATATGACAAAAGGCTACAAATTAAGCTCTGTTAATTTAATGTTTTCTCACCGCGATCTAAATACCGAGAGAGGCCTTGAGCGCAGCCATGGCGCCCTTTGATTTGCTGCACTTTATTTTGGTATAAATTTACATTCATTATTGTTTGTCTTTGGATGTGTAGACCTCAATTAGTGTGATGGCTCCATTAAAGAGACCCGCGCTTCGTCTTTAATTATCACAACAAAACACCTAGTTCCAGCTTGGGGAGGAACGGGGCCCCACTCTGTCGACACAGAGCGAAGGGTTATGAAATTTAATTAGCCATTGCTATCAAGATTTGTGGCATTCAAATTGTTCAGAGTTTTCCTCCCTTTGATCTGCGCTCTGCAATCCCCTAGATTTTTGTCCTGATCAAATGAGAATAAAGAGGCCCACGGTGGGGAGAAGTGAGAGACAGAGGGCTTTAGCTTCTCCTCTTCCATCAACTCTGTTCCTTTACCTTTCTGTCTTTCTTCTTTTCTTCCCTCTTCTTAGGCAAGGTCAACCTGTTTATCCAATCACAACAGGGGGTTTTAGACACCCCTACCCAACTGCGCTCACTGTCAACGCATCCATGTCAAGGTGAGTTAAGCCCTAAGAGCTAAACACACGCATGCTTGTTCTCATTTGCTTGTACCTTCACTGGTGTGTGTTTGTGTTGGCTGTGAGGGCAATGCGCAAGCAGCACACACATACACACACACACGCACGCACACTCATGTGCACAAACAGTGAGCAGAAACTTCTCCCTTAAGGAGCGCTCCCACTCCCCCATCTCTGTTCAAAAGGCCAATTCTCCAGTGTGGGGCTTCAGCTAGCATGCTCAAATATTAATTATATTTATCATTTTCTAATGAGGCCCCTGAAGAACATTTACCCCCGCTGCATGTCAGGCTGATGTGAAATGAGATGGGGCATGTCCTTGCTGTGAGTTTAAGCAGGCAGACAGATAAACAAACAGCAACACTTTGAAGAGGACTACGTAATATAAGCTGGGGTCTGACACTTGGCCAGTGCTTTGGTCCAGTTCATCTGCTGCTCTGGACATTAGTGCACCCATGGGAGGGCATTGTGTGTGTGTGTGTGTGTGTACTCGTTGCCATCTTTTATACATATGTGTGTCTATTTGTCAGTCAGCAGTTAGCTACTTATTGTTCCCCTGAGGAACGCACGTCTTCTCTATTGTGTGGGAAGTGACCGTAATTAATTTAGGATGCCTGAAAACCCCATGATTTGTGGGTCTGGATGAGTCAAAAAAGCACCAAGACAGAAAAACAAACAGCCTCCCACTCTCTCCACTCCCACTGCTCCTCCCTCCTCCCTCTACATGCCCCTGCAGCAGGGGACTTTGGACGGCGCTGGTTTGGAGTCTAGGGATGAAGCCAAGCTTTAGTTTAATTACAGCCTGATTGGAAAAGCAGCTCCTGAGGGCGGCTTGTTTAGACCTCTGTGACATTGATGGATCATGTAGATGCAGGAAGGGAGCAGTTTCAAGAGGGAATTATGTTTTGTGAAGCATAACCCTGAGAATAAAGGGTAGCTTCATTTATAGGCTAACCTAGACGGTTTACTTTAGTTTTTTTGCATCTGTTTTTTTAAAATTCTGTCTTGCACCAATTTTGCTTTCTCGTTGGAACGATGTCTGCATTAGAGTCAGATTGGGCCCCTCACAGCCCATCCCCAGCAAGTCTCAAGTGCAAAGGGTCAGATGGTGGGTCTATCCAGACATTGGCATCTGGCAACAGTACCCAGCCAACTTGGGCTTTAAGTGACTGCTAATTTGGTCCCTTAATGACAGCCTCTACATTGTGATCATCTTATTTCCAGTGCGGCTAATTGAATATTCTGGCTGGGGTGTGGGGGGGGACTGGCCATGGGGAAGAGCTAATGCCCTGTGATGAGGCCCCTAATTGAATTAGTATAACTGAATAGATGGAGGGCTCTGGGAGTTCTCTGGTGAATGGGAGGGTTTAGTACATCACCCCCCTCAAAATGAGGGGAAAAAAATGTACTAGCTGACAAAATCTAGTAACAATTTGTCTAATTGTGTCAGCAGCATAGCAGAATCCCTTCATCACAGCCTGCTTCAGCTTGTTGGTTTTGTTTAAAGATCAGGCCGCACTGCTGTGATAGCTCAAACGATTTGTAGCGTGCGGGCTGGCTGCGGAAAATCTGAGAGAAAAGACATCCTGGCTTGTACTCTTGTCGGGAGTTAGGTCTTTGCAGGAGAGCGCTGCTTCATATCAGTCCCGGGTGCCTTAGCCCGAACTGAATTAGGATTCAAGGAATGAATCCGGTACCTCGTAGTCCCCCCCCCCAATGAGCACCTTACACCTAGGTCCTGTTAAAAAATACATTCTTGTAGGAAGGGAGGAAAAAGAGCCAAGGAGAGTAGAGACAGTCAGCGGAGCAAATGAAAGACATTATTTTGATAATAGGGTTGGAGCCAGTGCAGGTCCCCCATATTGTCTGTGTGCGTGTGAATGTATGTGTGACAGGTGGGTGGATGTGGAGGCCCCCTTGCCCCTTGTGCTTAAGCCTGCCCTTTGATATGTTCCCCCGTCATCCCACTCCCTCTCTTTTCCTGGTTAACGGGAGAAGCGCACCGGCCGGATCATTATACATTAAACAGGCACGGGGGCTATCGCTTCACACTGGCAATTAAATGGCACTGGCTGACACTGGGCTTGCTGCGCCGGTGACCCCCCCCCCCTTTCCCACCAGCCATTCTTACCTTTGAGATTGAGACGTAGGAGCCCCGGGGTTGGGGTGGGTGGATGGGTGGGGTCTCCAATGCATCTCCCTCTCTGTGTTGGCTAAATTGGTCCAAGGCACTGCTTGCTGCTGATGAGCCCGATGATGGTGATGATGATGCCCCCATGCTTCAAAGGGATGGCCGTCATGTTTAAACCATAACCTGGGCCGTGCGGTGGCAGCAGGAGGAGGGGTGGAGAGAGGAAACGAAGGAGCGTGGAGGTGGTGAGGGGACAGGGAGGAGTAGAGAAGAAGAAGAGAGTAGAGAAAAATAGATCTTGGAACAGAGGAAATTTTAACAAGTGCACAGAGAGAGAAGGAGGGAGGGGTGAACAGGGAGAGAGGAAACGGGGTGAGTGAAGAAAATGCAGCAGCCTTAATGATGGGCGATATGCAGCCACTGCTGCCGAGCTCCCCATCATCGGATGACATGGCACAAACACCAATGTGTCAGTGATGAAGGGAGAAGAGGGGAAAGGAGAAAAAGAGGGAAAGAGTTTGAGGGGGAGCACTGGCACTCCCCTGAGATGGCCTCCAACAGAAACTAGTTGTTCCTGGCGAGTTTATCCTCATCATTATATTCTGGCTCGGAGCCATGCAGCCAGACACTGCTGGATAATGAGCTGCTTTAAAAAAAGAATTATTTCTCCTTTTTCTTCTCCTTCATCATCCTCTCTTCTCTTGAATTTGTGTGTGGTCACGTGGAACTAAGGCACCATGCTGTAAACATACACATGAACGTGCATGTTCAAATAATCGCACACAAATAATTATTGTCATACATACACTGGCGCATACAGAACAGCAGAGTCTTATGGCTGTTCTAGCCGGTGTGAGCGATTTTTATAAATAAGAGTTTTTGGCCTCGATATGTGGCACAGTTGGAGATGATGAAATGATGATAGGAGTGCAGAGGGATGAAGATAAAAATGTCAGTGCTGCTGACAGTGCTGAATAGGCAGAAACGAATGGGAGGAAATAAATACAGACCCAATACCGGAGTGTATGATAGAACATTTTCATCTAGTTTGCAGAATTCCTTGATAAGAGATAACACTTCAAGCTTTACCTCTCCCAAATCTGGCATTTTCATATTCGTTTAACTGGCAAAATGCAATAAACTGAAATCTTTGATCGCCCCTTGTTATCTACAGCTGAATGATGGAA
This sequence comes from Simochromis diagramma, assembly GCF_900408965.1. Classification (NCBI taxonomy): domain Eukaryota; kingdom Metazoa; phylum Chordata; class Actinopteri; order Cichliformes; family Cichlidae; genus Simochromis; species Simochromis diagramma. The sequence goes on along the minus strand of NW_024386972.1, from coordinate 2,689,301 downwards.
ATAGTAATTGCCAGTAGAATCGTATTTGGAAACCATGTGCACACCTATTGTATATGTCATTTGTTATAGATGGCAATGACATGTGCATGCTGAGAAGTTCTCAGCTATCGAAGGCATTAAACTATGAAAACAGGAGTTCGAGGAGCCCTCAAGTCCTAGACGAACAAATTAAATTGGTAGCTTAACATACCATCGGAAATTAAGAAAAAAAGTGGACAAGACTAGCTAAAGCTGCGGCTAATAAGCTTTTAAGAGATAAAATGTGTTAAGAATGACGTGGCCCTCAACAACAGTCCCAGTTTCTTAGTGAGCCATTGGGAAAATTAATTGCACAACACTAGTTAACAGTATTAATAAACAAAGATCATTTTTAGCTAACATGTAAAATGTTAGCTAACTGCAAGCTAAGCTGTTAGCTAAGCTAAATTAGCTAAGCCTTTCCTCTAAACCTGTGTTCTTTCTGTTGACCAGCAGGAGGCGTTACAATTTTTTTTGATTGTCTCACATTGAGCTGTGGCCTCAATAAAACATCAGTTACTGGTTTTATGTCTTACTGAATTCAGCACGATGTTTATATTTTTTTCATGTTTGTCCCAGTAGAGTTAGAGACGCATGATAAAGCTACCATATAATCCCATCAAAAAAATGGACTGGGTGTAGTGTGGATTTGTAGTAATTAAGCAACAGAAAATGACCTTTTTACTATTTTTTAAGCTTTAGTGACTGAGTAAACTGTCATTTTGAGTAGATAAGTCTATAAATGTTTATTAATACTTAGGAAATTTTCATGTGAATGTTTGTATTTAGTGTGGCTAAGGGTCAGTTCCATTTCTGTGAAAGAAACTGAAAATACATGATGTGCTTTGACGTGTAGTCTTGTGTGTACATGTGCTCCATCTTCTCATTTCACCTGTGTTCATTCTGACGATTTACACAGTCTTCTGTCCTCTAGGTTCCCCCCACACATGGTGCCCCCTCACCACAGTTTGCACACCACGGGCATCCCTCACCCAGCCATCGTAACACCCAACGTCAAGCAGGAATCCTCGCACAGTGACATCAGCTCTCTCGACAGCTCGTGAGTAAACTTTCTCCTATTACTGACTTTTGGTGACCACTTGGAGATAGACTCTGCTCATCTCACTGCTCTCTGCCCCATCACAGGAAACAGACAGACGGTAAAAAGGTAGAAGAGAAAAAGAAAGAGGTCCACATAAAGAAACCTCTGAATGCCTTCATGCTCTATATGAAGGAGATGCGGGCCAAAGTGGTGGCTGAGTGCACACTCAAGGAAAGTGCTGCCATCAACCAGATCCTGGGGCGAAGGGTAAGTCCTACCAGCTTATTCGCACAAGACATTCAGCCATGCTGATTTCAATCATGGCTGTAAAGGGCCTAATGGGATGGAAGAAAAGAGTCGTAGTTAATGATGACATACTTTGGGATTTACAGAAAGTACACAACATGCACACATTCTTCTATTTTTATCTCTGTTCTGGGTGAAAATCTCTTCTTTCTGTGCCTGGTTTCTCATTTTGCAGTGGCACGCCCTATCGCGGGAGGAGCAGGCCAAGTACTACGAGCTGGCCAGGAAAGAACGACAGCTCCACATGCAGCTGTACCCAGGCTGGTCAGCACGAGACAACTATGTAAGTTTTTAAGTTTACAAGTCGTATTAGCCTCTTCTTTCCCCCCCTTTCGCTAGGTCACATATTCAAGGCCATTTATTTTTGCTTTTTTTCCTTTCTTTGCCCCACAGATCAAAATCTGTTCATGTAGATCTAGGACAAAAATGCTCTGGTCTTAAATCCACCTTATCATGCTATAGATAATGACAGTCCAGTAAGGAATAAATAAAGGATGCAAAGTACCAAGTCTTAGTATTAATTTGAGTGGGTTTATCCCCCCAAGGGAACAAAGGTCATTTACAGACATATGTGAAGTCAAACTACATTATATTTAAAATATTGTGCAGTCTGTAAATGCCCGAGGTCCCTGGTCCATAGTCATCAGCAGATGCTTTGTAGCTTCCCCGGTGGTGCTCTCCCTGCCCTTTACTGCTGCAGCCTTCACCTCATGACTGCTGCCATACCTCTTTGCCTTTCCGGTCTTCAGAAAGTGGAATTAAGCCCAATCTGATTAAGATCAGATTACTGACCTGGCCGTTCCAGGGTGTTTAACTTCTTCCCCCTGAATTGCTCTGGGGTTGCTTTGGGTAAATGTTTAGGTTTGCCATTCTGAACGGGTTTAGAGGCATTTCGGAGAATCCTACCACACTAAATGCTTTTGTATACTTCGAGTTGCTTCTATCTGCAGTGAAATCATCAGTAAATGCCACTGGCCAGGTTGATATTTTGTCATTATTCCACAGAACTTGGTTGCACAACTCAACCTGTTTCTTGTTGCATGTGTTTTTGTGGATTACCGAGGGGTTCAACATCATGATTGCTGGCGGGTACATCCTGGAAAGCATCCTCGGCATTCAAACATTACTTGCTGACATTTAAAGTTCGTGAGCAAGTAAATCTTACCTCATAAAAACGTGACCAGGGTGCTCATTCACACCTGCTTGTCTAATAGGGGCTATAAATTAGTCCTCCAATCTGAAAGAGTTGTAGTTGGTTGTTGGCGAGTTTTACCTCTGTGCACATGGGTTTTCAAAATATACACATGTGATTTTGGAAAGACAAGTACCTTAAATGCCACTTTACATGGATACCTCAAACCACCTTGAACTACAATGCTCGGTAATGCTCAGTGAGCTTTGAGCCACGTGAGCAACACATAGCTGCCCAAGAAGTGCAGTATATCCCACATAGCTCTTGCTATGTCATTGTAAAACTACTCAAATTAAAGCTGAGATTTTAAAGTGTGAAATGTTTTGTAGCCTGGATAGTTCGCTCTGACCCACGCATACCTGATTCTCATCTTGGGATCAGTCTGACCGCTGCAGTCGCCCAAGAGCAGCCTTGAGAAATCCGTCTTCCAAATAAGAAGTGCGTCGAGATGCCTAGGCATTCACAAAACAGAGGAAAATGAAACAAAAGATTAGAGAACAAGAAGAAAAGAGCCAAAAAATAGGGAGAGAGAGGAGGGAGAATTCTGGTCTTGGCCTGCAGTGGCTGCTGCAAACCGGAGGGCAAAGACAGAAAAAAGGCAGAGAAAGAATGAATGAATAAATAAGTAAACACGAAGATGAGTGCTATTCTCTGTTTCATGTTTTGGGCATTCTGCAATATAATAACTAAGGTTCCTGTCTGTGTCTATTTTTTTCTTTCTATTTTTTGGCGGCTAACCAACAGGGGAAAAGGAAGAAGAGAAAAAGGGAAAAGCAGCAAGCAGAGAGCAATGGTAAGTGAGCTGCAATTATCTCTCATATTAGAAGAGCCCCATCATGTGTCAGGCAGATGTGACATCTTGCAAGATAAAAGTGTAGCTAGTTTTTTTGTGTTATGTTTTTTTTTAAAAAAAATTTATTGTGTGTGTATGTGAGTTATATTGCCTGGCTTTTTCTCTCTTTATTTTTTTTGGTATAGTTGCTACCCAATGCAATATTTAAATAGTAGAATTGCTTGTAAACCCCACCCCTCCCTCCTTTTTCCAGTTTCCCTTGCTCTCCCTAGCTAATAGCAACTGAATATGCATGACCCCCCACAGTCCTTCTCACCCCCCTCCCCTCCCCTAGCCCTTAGCCTTCTGGTATTGTGATAGGTTACGAGAATGTGAGGTTTAAGCATCGTGAGAGCCATTAACTTTGACAGTGTTGTGTGCGTGTTTTATATTTACTTGCCTGTGCCCTGCAGACGGACTGCACGACTGTACCGCGTGCGTGTTTGCGTGACTGTGCATGCGTGTGCTTGTTGGGCCTACCTCCCCTTCCCATCGCCTGCTTCCTTGCATGCTTTTATACCAACTTGAGGAAAAAACAAAACAAAACAAATCACCTATATCTTAAAAATTAAGGAGGTTTGCTAAACCTGTGATTTTCATTCATTCATTCATTATTCGTTTTAATTCTGATGATGTAAGGAGCAATGACGACTTGTTCTTATGTATTTTGCGCTCGTTTTGGTGACGGATTTCTTCTTGAAGGCCTCTCTATCTGTTCTTTTTTTTTTCCAGAACGCAGAGAATATTTTCCAAACCCTTGCCTTTCACTCCCTCCGATTACAGGTGCTAATGTCATTTTGAGTATTAAATCACTAACTGTTTTATTTTCCTTCCTTTTAAATTTATGTATACATTTATATATCTATATCTATCCATTCATAAATGTGCAGTGAGGCAGGTTTAAGCTTAAATCCTATATTTTGAAATATGCTCTTTTTGCTTTGTTTGCTGCTTTCTTTTCTTCAAAAATGTTGCCATTGTTTATTTGACTTCAGGGTAGCTTATATTTAATTCATTTTACACTCATTTACTGTTGCTATTTAGCTCAAATTACTATGCAGTATGCTTGAGGACCTGGTGATATATATATATATATATATTTATATATAAAGCTAGATTATCATTATGAAGTATGACCTGAAGGCTGTAATGTCAGGGTAAACCTCCTTAATCTATATGCTTCAGTAGCTGCACTTTTGCCTTTCCTATAGGCCAGCATGAGTTTGGCCCAGCCTCTGTCGAATAAGTCTCTGCTCAGACAAAGCCTGGACTCAAACGCTTCCACCACAGCGTTTTGCTGTCACTCAGCTCTATTTCTGATAATGACTTGATTACTGGGTAGAGCTAGCAAGTGACTGGCAGCTGTTCCGCAACAGACCGCCAATGCTGATGGAAAATAATCAACTGTTTGATGCCAGGTCTAAAGAGTAGATTCCCTCTCCAGATTCCAGCCTTTTTAATCCTTCCCCTGGCTAGGGCTAACTCACGACTGTGCTGCTCCAGCAATCTGCTACTTCTTCCTAGTTCTGCCACCTTGACCTCGTCTCTTTGAAACCGTAGTGCGCTGATAGCATCTAACCGTAAATTAATCCAACCTGCATTTGCTCCATTTATACCCCTCTCAGCCAAATCGGTCTTTATCTTCAGCTTTAACTCCAGCCAGAATTTAGATTATGCTACTGAAAAGTTTCCACTGTTAACATCCTGATTGGATAATTTGCATGCATTTTGATTTTTACTTGTGTTTGAAACTTACTAATCGAGTTCAGCCCTATCTTTAAAGGCACACTTGATAATGGCTTTAAGGGGAATTATTTTTTTTCTTTTGGGTGCGGGGTTTTGATTTCTTGCAAAATGAGCCACTGCCAAGCTTCATAGATTCACTGTTTTTTCTCCTTATTTCTCTCCTCTTTTTAATTTCTGTTCCTTATTTTTTTTATTGGTTTTGGTTCTATTGCTCCTCTCTGCTGGCTTCCCTTCCTTGTTGCGGCATCAGACCTGAGCGCTCCTAAGAAGTGTCGAGCGCGCTTTGGGCTCGACCAACAGAATAACTGGTGTGGCCCGTGCAGGTGTGTATGGTGTGTGCTTGCACTGGCCAGGGCCAGGTGAAGGCTGGGTCACTCTACGCTGGGACTTCCTCCTCTCTTTTATGCTGCTGCTTTTCCTTTCTCTTCGCTTCCCTCCCCCGTCTGTCCCGCCAGGCTATTATGACCTCTCAGCTTCCTCCAGCCACACCCTGCCGGTCTATCTTTGGGTTCACCCTATTTGATTTTTTACCTCCTGTTTGGGGAAAAAGGTTTTGCGTACGAGTGCTTGTATGAGTGGTGTCTGTGTGTATGTGTTCAAGTTGCAAAGTTGCAGGATGCACAGTTACAATGAGCCTTACTGAGATTAATCAGAAGTCCTAAACTGGCAGGTCGGGGCTTGGAGGTTCTGGAGCCTGATGGCTTGGTCAATATGGAGGACATCCCAGTGTTGCCAGCCTAAATCTAAGCCCTGGCTACATGTTTTTGTCTGTGCAATGACGTGTCCATTTTCTTTTTTCTTTCTTTTTTTTTTCTTTTTGTCTCTGTGTGTGTGTTTGTGTCTACCTCTTTGGCTAACAGATGCAAATACCCCAAAGAAGTGTCGTGCCTTGTTCGGGCTTGACCAGCTGAGTTTATGGTGCAAACCATGCAGGTATAACTCCTGTAGTAGCAATGGGAGGAAAGACATCCACAATGAGCATCTTCTCCTTGATTACTGGCTCAGATGTCTTGCTAAAAACACGTTTCCATCACTGTGGTAACAGATGGAAAACTTCTCAGCTCCCCTTTTCCTAACTGAGAAGTTTCCTACTCCTCTAAAGTCAGTTCAAGCCAAGTGTCAGAAAATGGATTTCTAAATAAGACTTCCAAATATTTTATCCAAACACATGTTGAAAGATCATGGCTCCTAATGTGATTTAGCAGAACATTTCTGACCGTCTAAGCTGCTACGATTGAAATCCATTTTCTCTCCAGGCAGTGGATAATTCCCTCCCATCCTAAATGTCATGTATGTCCTAATTGGCACTCTTTTTGAATAACACTGTGATGCTTACAAATTTAGCCCTGCTTTCTCTGAGGGCCTGCTCAGTGACACTCTTTTCTGTGCCCTCTTCCTCCTCCTTCTCCACCTCTTCTTCCTCCAAACTCCTCTTCGATAACCCTTACTTAGTCCCTACCTGTTGTCTTTCTGTTCTGACACAAGCAGTCTTTGAATTGGGAATATTTTCATGGTAGGTATTTGTTTCTGCTAAGTAATACCCTTCTTTGTGTCTGGCTTGCACCACATCTTGCCCCACTCTTTCTCTACACATTTCATCGCAGCACATTGTCTGTTTAATGTTTCATTTTCACTGTTTCTAAAACACAGATGAGCTTAAAAAAAAAAAAAGCCAAAATTTTGTAGCAAGATGAACACCAAAAGGTCATTTTTCTGTTTTTTCTGTAACCGTTAGCTTCCAGCTGGCCCCTTCCTTTACAGCTGACACACACATTATCAGAAACATGGCTTTATTTCTAATAATAGCACATCATGAGATCAGGAGACTGAAAAGTGCAGTAAATCAGCCTTCATTTTAAGAGCAGAGAGGTTAAAAGTTCTCTCTGGGCTCCATTTCCTAAAAGATGCATCTGCTATAATTTCCCCCGAGACAGAGAAATCAATATCATACACGGGCACATACCATAAATCAATATGTCTGTTAAAAAATGGATATTAGCTCATTTGTTGCAGTTTGACAGACAGTTATCGAGAGCGGGGCGCGCATGTAGTAGCAAAACGATACCTTTTTACGCCCGATCGATGCGCCGCGCCGTCCAAAAAAGCTACAGTATCGGCACAGGATGTACTTAACAGCCTCATCCTCACTCTTTTCTGCTGTCCTGGTGTTGTGTGCTTGCACTGTGTTGACTTCATCAGAAATGCATGCCTTTTTTCCCCCCCACCCAGCATGCGATTGTGGGCTTTTATATGTAATCTGTCGATGTCCCTCCTTCCTTTCATCCTCAGTGATCTGCTCTCCGTTTGCGTTTATGTAGATCAGAGTTAACAGAAATAAAGGTTTAATTAAACAGTAAGTCAGCGTTACATGTTCCAAAAGGCTCAGTTTTTGGTCTATTTTTATTTATTTTTTCTTACTCGACATCCCTGTAAGTCTTAAATACTGGTACTCCGCGGCCTTCGGGCATTCTTGTGATAAAATAGAGAGCTGAGAGAGAGAGGGGTCACTGTCAGGGTCAGGGTAAAGATGAGGTGGGCAGAGATTCCCCCTTAACCAAATCTGAAGCACAGCCTTCAGAGCAGAGTCACCACAGAAAAATGCAACAATCCCCTGCTCTCCTGATCACCCCCCCCCCCTCCTGTGTTTCGTTCACCGGGTTCTGCGAGCGCAACGGGCCTGGCCTCGGGACGCGGCAGGCAGGGGGAGGGTCCCAACCCCAGGCAGGAATGCAAACATGGTGCTTTGACCCCCCTTACGCACACACACACACACACACACACACACACACACTTGTGTCTGTGGGGCAGATGCAGGGCAGTTTGGATCCTGTTGACTTTTTCGCCTCATATCCAAACTCTGTTCCCTCAGGAGAAGAGAGAGAGAGTCTGATAGAAGTAGAGCAGTGAGCTGGGTCCAGTAACAGTTGTGTTAGAGACAACAGGCTGCAGTTCTTCCTGTAAGAACAGGAGAGCGTTACATCCAGAGAGCAAACGCGACCACAGCTCATCTCTTTCATTCTTCATCGTCCTCATCTCTGTGTGCGTGCTTCTCATTCCCTTTCTGCTTCCTGTCCAGGCGATGTTTCTTCAGTGTCTGTCCTGCCTAATGACTTAGAAACTGACTATCATTTCTACCACCTTCCTCCTTTACAAAGTTGCTTAAATGCACCTCCAAACGTTATCCATCGAGTATTGTTTGTTTTTAATAAACCCTCTCCCCACAAATTTCTGAAGGGAAAGGTGCATTTAAGTCAGCAACAGTGCTAAGATGATATTCAGTGTGAAGCTGTGACACTGAGAGACGCTCTCTTTCTCTCACCTTGTCCTTTAGGAGAAAAAAAAAGTGCATTCGCTACATCCAAGGTGAAGGCAGCTGTGCCAGTCCTCCCTCTACGGACGGAAGCTTACTAGACTCCCCCCCATCCTCCCCCTCCTCAGTGGTTCCTTCCCCCTCCTCAAAAGAGTCCAAATCTCAGACTGAACAAATGCAACCTCTCTCACTGACTATGAAACCGGCCCACCAGCCACTCCACCACCCGCACCTCCTGGCTGGGCCTCCACCGCCATCTTTGGTTCAGCTGGAAAACTCTGCCGCAGCAGCTAGCAAAACGCCCGCCGCCTCCTCCCACAACGGAGCTCTGGAGCACCGTGACGTCTCGTCCTCGCGGCAGCCGGGCTCCTCTGTGGCGTCCTCGATGGCCCGGCCCTCGGCATCGCTGTGTCATTCCCACTCGCTCCTCCCCTCCACAGCCCCACAGCCTCTGTCGCTAGTGACCAAGTCTATAGAATAGTCTATCCTATTCTCCTCCTCCGTTTGTTTTTTTAGCTCTGCACACACACACACACTCACACAAACATCTTTCTAGGCCCTCTCTCTGCTCCGTTTCACTCGCCCTCGGTTCTTTTCTCTTTCTGTTTCTGTGCCATAAGGCTTTGGAATTTTAGGTTATGTTTTTATTAAAGTTCATTGGTCAATATTTGACCCGTCATTATCAGACAAATCTAATTATTATAAAGAAATGATACAATGAGCTGTAGTATAGCTTTGTGAATCTGCCAAAATTTTTATGAATTTTGTTTTTGTCTTTTTTGTAGTTTTAAAACAGCGCAAAACAGAAATTATCTAGTTCAGCATCCAAATGTTTAAAAAGACGGATATAAAAAAGGTAGGCTAGATTATTCAACGAGCCCTTTTCTTGAAAGAGTTGGTTCTCCTTCTTTATTTGTATTAAATACGAGCTTGCGAACCAATCATTCGACATCTGTTCAAAACTCTTGGAGGGCATGAGGCTAGCGGTGACACCTCTCTGAGGAACAACTTTAATTGTGATGTTACTTGTTCTTGTTTAAATGTACAGAATAACGGGGCGGGAGGGGATTACTGTGTTAAATATGCATTCTTCCACTGCGTTGTCTTTTTTTTCTTTGTTGTTTACCTTTGGGGTGGAGTCAGGCAAGTTTGGGTGGGCTTGAGGGGAGGTCGGGTGGGAGGGTTGTGGGTTATTAAATTCAAAATGTCACAACGCTAGGACCAGTAGTATTTATTGCTTTAGAGATTGCTTGTTGTATCTTGTATGTGTCTCTTTTTTTTTTTCTTTCTGAATACATTGTACAAATATTTTTTCTTAAGGTAAGCAACTATACGAACGATCCATTTTTACAAGGAGGTTTTAAAAAGGCAAATCTTTTTGTTATCTTTCCTCTCCGAAAAACCTGGATTCCGCTCAGTGTACTGTGTAGATCTCATGAACAGATGTATGCACAACTTCATTTCAAGAAATGCGTCTATAAGCCATTTTACAGGAAAAAAAAGAAGAAAAGAAAACTTGAAACACGAGACAGTGGGTACCGTGTGTTCAGTAGTTGGAAAAGTGTCAGATGCCCTTCTTTTTTATTGCACAGTCACATCTCTCGGACTGTAGATTCGTGTACAGATTTTCCGTGCCAAAATTTTGTGATAATTTTTCCTCTGCCCCCACCCCCCACCCCAACCATGCTGTAGGGATCTCTTTTTGTTTTGTTTTGTTTTGTTGTTGTTTGTTTGTTTTGTTTTTTTCATTTCGATACCATTTTTTGCTGTGACGTTACATAGATTGCTATGTATGTAGTATAAATGTTGCTATAACAAATGTGTTTGGTAGCAAATTGTCAAATATTAAAATTTAAACTTAATAAAAAGACGGACATCATACTGTATAAACCCACCAGGGCCAAATTATGTATATTAGGAAGTTCATAAAAAAACTATTAAATACAAAAAAATACACAAACTGCCACTTTTAAGTACACTACTACATATAGGTAGATAGAAAAAATAGGCATGTTGATGTTGCAAGAGGCTGTAAAAAAAGCTACAAGAGAATCATCCACTCGGTGCCATTGTAGTTGACATGACGCGACTGTAATCTGTCGATTTCTTCTCTGGTTTATTAAGATGCTAATGATAAATAGTTTGAATGTTTCCTTAACGGCTGTGATGTTCCTGTTCTATTTTATGCTCTTATATTTTTTTGTTTGTTTTTTCCTGTTATTTTAAATGGTTCTAAAACCATGTTTTTTGTAATGAATAAATGTTTATGCTGTACAGTCTCTGTAGCATGCAGTTCTGTATTAATAAAAGCAACTTAGTATGTGCGCATCTGTGTTTCGCTTTTATTCTGAAAATCCCCGAACCCAGCGTCTCAGGATGGGGGTCTTATAAGGAAATCTGCCAAAAAATGTAGCATTTTATTCAAATAAAATCTCGAGAATCATCATGTCGTAATTATAAAATGGAAATATACATCCAAGCGTGTTTTTGGGGGGCTACTTGTTTTTATTATTATTATTATTTGCTATACAAAATAACAGAGGTGTTTCGTATTCTACTAAAACAGTTGTGATTAACTTCTGCAAAACTTTTCATAGTGAGAAGGAGTAACATCACTTAGATAATTTGAACTGCTCCTCCTATAACAAGTCTTTTTTTTTTTCTTTTAAATTATAAGCCATCTTTATACTCGTTGTTTGCAGGGCAGTACATCGTGCGCAATCAGAAAACAAGATAAAACATGTTTAGAGCTGGATATTATGATTTGATGGGCTCATCAGTGACCAATCACAAAAAACAGCACTGGTTTATTTTTCTCTACAAAGGTCAACTTCCAACTAACCTTTGAGCCCTTCTCTGTCCCACTACTAACAGTAATGCTCCGCTATGTGATCGCTTTTCGATGTGCTTACAGTCCTGACAGATACCTGCATCTACTGGTGGATTTAAAAGCATAGGAAAGAATATAATGAAGGATACCGGTGGATGTTTTAGAGCACAGATATCAAACTCTTTACAATGAGGGCCACATACAGCCCACTTTAATCTTACGTGGACCGGACCAGTGAAACTCACGTTTCTGTCAGTGTGAAGATGTTTAACTAAACATTTCATCCCAGAGGTAAGAAAAAAAAAAGTCTTTGTTCTACATGAACAATGAGTAAAATGACAGGAAAGTTTCCTGTAGTTTTAAATGTAATGTTTTGGGGGGTTTTTTTCCTTTCTTTTTTTTTTTTAAACAATTTTTAGCACAAATGTTCAAAGTTTTAAACGTTTAAAGTTCAAAATCTACATCCTCACAGCCATTTAGTGGGCCGGACTGTAGTCTTTGCCTGGCCAATTTTAGGACCCCGGGCCTTATGTTGGACAACCCTGTGTTAGACAGTGCTAAAGATTTGCATTACATGTGTGTGTAAATTCTGTATTATGCTATATATTTTGTATTTTATGTTGTATGTTTAGCATTTTCTAGATGTTTGTAAGGCTGCTAAAGGTAATAATAATAATTATGCACTCTGTCGTGTCTCCCTTACCTGCAATGTGTTTACCAGTGCATATTTCTAATAATATTTGTTCCCATTTTTCAGAATAATTTTAAAAGAAAATCTGATTTTGCCTTGAACTCTTTGCACAGAGAGGTCAGGGTAGCTCTCCCTCGTATCCAAGATTTAATACTGACCAGACTGCAACCCAGACACAACAGCTGCTGCTTAAGGGGAAAGAAATGACACATCTGTACAAGGTCATGCATTCAAACAGATAAGAGGATATTCTTCTAGTGTTCAGGACCTTTCATTAATCCCAGGCTAAGTTAATCAGTTATTATTGCTCAGTATATGGACACTACAGATTTGAGCAGCTGACACTGATCTAGGTTCACGTTCTATTATCATTTAACTCCAAGCTTCTCTGTATTCCTGCCTGCGTTACCAACTATGCTTTTTTATTTCAAGTATCGAACAGAGTTGAAAGTAGAGTACTTTGTGCATACGTTTAAAAAGTACAGGACAGCACAAATGTGTGAGAGGACTGCAGAAGTAGTTTGGTAAGAAAGGCAAGAACTACTGTGCTCCAATCTTAACACTTCATAAGAAGAATCTCCTTTTCCCACATTGCCTGAACACATTCAGTCATTCGTGTCTCATGCAAATGGACCTCTTGTGCTAAATTAATGATAAGGTGAAACTTCTCTTATTCCCATAGGGAAATTTTCCATTCCCTAGCCTCTGTCTAACATGGAGGCCAGAGTTCAGGATGAGCTGAGGGCGGTGGGACCTCTGGAGCTGCAGAATCACTGACATGTAGAAGAACATTAAAAAAAAGACTTTTTCTTGGTGACAAAAGTACGTTATACTGGGATTGGATGTGTGCTCCACAATGAAGTATTGGGACATTAACGCAGATTAACATAGGGTGGTCCCTGAACACATTCAGCATTTCAACACAGTTTCAATACAGAGGTTTACAGAGGTTTGATCATAGCAGTCATTTATCGCATTGGCTTTTAGACATTTTCTTGCCATACCATCCATTAAACATCACCACTGCAGGATTTCATCTGTTCCAGTGAAGTTGTGTTCCTGTGTGAGGAAAGCTGTGTACAAAGTTTCTGTAGTACATGCAGTGTTTTTTGGGCAGGGTTGGTCTTCATTTACGAGGCATTCTCAAGTTATCAACAACCACTTCACAAGGAAGAGTTTCTCTGTACGTGATTGTGTTTTTTTCCCCACTCCTTACACTGAGGAGCTTACCACTGATTTCTTATTCATTCCAAGTTTCCATGAATATACAAAATAACCGAGCAAACAACACAAAAGTACTAAAGCTGTAATGCAGACTGAAAGCCAGGCGAAGAAGAGCTGGAAAAGAAAGGGTTCACTTGCGATCAAGGAAATGCAGGAATTTTTCTTCGTTCCCTTTGAATGTTTGCACATTTAATGCATTTGTGCAGTATATACCCTTGAACCCTGAACCGGCGAGCTACGTATAACATGGACGTGTCTGTGATGGTTCTATTGCACTTTGAGAAGGAGGAGAGGCTTTGTGTACCTGAGTAGAGAAATTAAGTGTTTTGATGTGAGTGTGGCATGGAGGAACAATGTTGAAGGCCATCGCCGCAGGCAAGCATACAAATCAGAAAACACTGCAAAACATTAAATATGTCCCCTATGTTACAACAAACAACATACAAAGACATATTGTTTTGGATGTATTCCCCTGACCCTCATCGTGGCAACAAGACAAAACTGAAAGGTTGCAGATATGGCTGCAGCATAGCATAAACAACTAGTCTCTTTTATTAAGATTAAAATGGCACATGTTTTCATTTAGCTTCATATTAGCGGATGGATGTCGTACTTCATGATCATAATCTCTTTTTAATCTCAGTTGGGTTCAATACAAAGTTAAAAGGGGGCTGGGGGGGTCAGTGTTCAATTTCCCTGTGCAGACGTACATTTCAAAGATGCTCTTTAGTTTGGAGCCACTGCCATCTCTGAAAGGAGTTCTCATAACACTCTAGAGGCATACAAAATTAAAAAGCCTGAATTGCATAGTTAGTTCAAAAGAATATATTGAAACCAATTCCAGTGCATTGTGGCCCTTGTTGTGACCTTCATCGGATAGGAACAAACCTTCATTCATTCTTCATGCACTTGAGTATACTGCTCCCTGAAGAAAGACATCAAATTTCATAGGTTCAAAAAGCACTTGAGGAATTGTTTGGGAATAGGAATACCGAGCCACTGGCCCCGCGTACCGTTCTTGACCGTATCTCATGGAGTTTAGATTTAAGTCACGAGGATGAACTGAAATCTATTGATTTTGCAGGACTGTCGAAAGAAAAACAAGTAAAGGATCCTGAGGTCAGGTCAATACTTATTACAAGTTTGCACTCTATAGTGTAGGTGAAGTGCTGCAGTGCAGTCTGTGTGTTATCAGTGTTTTTGGTATTCTTAAACACTGGGCTGAAGAAAAACAGGTAGATGTAAAAGGTGTTTAATTACTGAAAAAAAAAACTAATATATATTTTTTGTTTATATTAGACATGCTGTTTGAGAGAAAGAACCCAATTCCTCGTAGTGTATGTGTACACATACTTGGCCAATAAAGCGGATTCTGACTGTCTCTTTCTGCATTGTTGATTCTTTTTTTCTTCTTTTTTTGTACAAGCAACTTGATAAAAAAGAGAAAAGTTAGTAATCCTTTGTCTATGTCTTTAGCTTTTGATGCTGAGACCACCTCGTTTTCATAAAATCCTAACACACACTGAGTCATGCATAGACTCAACATCATCTTCCATCCTCACACTGTTTAGCAAGAATCAGCCCACTCTTTATTCGCTGACAACTGTCCGATAACCTTGAAGAATAAAATGATGCACATGAAAGGTGAGCATTTCAAGAGATTTTTTTCCTCTTTCTCACAATATGAAAGAATCTCTTTCATCAAATAAATAAACAGGGGCCAACAAATGAGGGAAGATTTGGTATGATTTGGTGCTTTTCCTAAAGGACTATCCCACAGTGTGCCGGCAGCAAGGCCAAGCTGAATCACAAAGACTCTGGATGCATAAAGGTGTTAACGTGTGTATCGCACAACGAATAGATTGTAACGGGGAAAAACAAAACAAAACGGGGGAGTTCCAGGAGAGAAAAATAAATTCTTTCTCGTAATCTTGTGATCCTCCTTTAAAAAAATAAATTCTGCGACATCGAACGATAAAACCAAAGGTCACAGAATCGAGCAGCAACAGAGGAATCGATTTGGATGCATCTTATGCTTTCTGTTGTTTTACAGCATCCTCACATCTACGAGTGACAACACAACGAGTCCAGTTTCTCAGATCTGCATTTGACTGACTGAAAACACAAAACTTTTGCACATTATGGCTTACTAAACGTCAGGATGTGTCTGTAGCAGAGGGGAAACTATTTGATTAAAAGTCATTTCAACTCTGACAGGATCAAGTTGTGCTTGATTCTGCTCAACTCAGCTGATCAAAATAGTGGCTCAGAACAGCTTATTATTTGTCTGCTGAGAGCATCTCAAAAATCAAGCTGTACTTAAAAGTCAGCATTAGGTCACTTTGTATTGACCAGGAACCCTGATTGATTCTCAGCACAGATATACCGTGCTTATTCATTACGTTGCCTTTACATTTCCTAATCGACTTTTAAAGTTTACTTACAGCTCGATCTCTCCCGAGTGTTTGTTACAAAGAGCTTCCTACAAGGGGGAGGACTCAAGTAGAAACACCTCGAGACCGAGTGTGAGACAAGCGGAGTTGCCGAGAAGAAGCGCGGCATATTTACAGGTGTTACGTGTACTCGCTGCTGTCTGAGTGCAGGCTTGTGTTTCACCTTCCCAAGCACAAGTGCCCTAGTCCCTAATGATGGCGGTGTGCAGTAAGCTAACTACCCTCACAGTGGAGCGAGCCCCCAGGCTAGTGCCACATCTCTCCATCAAGGCTTGCCTTCATCCCACTTTACACTGGGCCCTTTCCAAAGACACACACATACACACACAGAGCCAATGACAAATAATTCATATTATGGCCTGCCTGAAAGTTTGCCACACTACCTCATTAAGCAGCCTATTGTAACTGGCTGACATTCTCTCGGCATAATAACATTCCTTGGTCGGGTTGTTTTTGAAGTGACATCTCACTAGAGGGAAACAGAAATAAATAAAGAAATAATAATAATAATAAAAATAATAAAAAAAACAACAACACCCCAGTTGTGCTATGCTGTTTTTCACCTTTGGAACTCTCAAGGTGATGCAACTTTAGCTGCTAGATATCAATAATGGATCCCTGTTGTTTCTTGATATGGTACAAGGTCCAGCAATGACATATCAAATGAAGACAGAAATGTGGTTACTTGTGTCATTCGCATGGAAGGAGCAGCTTTTTCTATTTCAATAAATACCTACGAGGACAGGATGTGATAAGGACGGGAACAGCAGACACACACACGCAGCTTTAGACTTCTTTGCATGAACTTTAATTACTAAATCATAAAGGCAAGCTGTCAGCTTATGAGACGGATAATGGCCAAGGTGAGGAGGTTTGCTGTCACACGTGGCATTGTGCGTTGTATATTTAGACATGAAAAGCCGAACTTAGATTCCACGTTAGGCATGGCATAAAACAGCACAAGTACCTCAGCCTTCACCTTTTTTGGACGAGGTGAGCGAAGAACTAAGGCAGCTCGGGATAAATGAAAATTTGCTTACTTGCAGAGAGGACATTTCATTCTATGCACATCTCAAGCGAAGGAAACAAACAAAGCCTCCTCAGCTTTGTGCCCATGTGGGCTTTTCACACACACACACACACACACACACACACACGAGATAGATTTATTTGGTGTAATAAAGACACTATGGCTCAGTCCAAACCTACATATTGAGTTTGATCTCCCACTTAGGGCCGCATTGATTTTTCCTCTTAGCCACATGGTCCAGTGCGCTGCTTCTGATACGCAATGAAAATTAGTCTGTTTGAAGTAATTTGCAAAATTTACCATGGGTAAAGAGAGAGGCAGAGTAAGGAGGGAGGGAGGGAAGGAAAGAGGAGGAGGAGTGCAGGGGTGCATTCGGGGAATGGGGTATATGGCTTGATGAGGATGTAGAGTGGGGGTAAGTGAATATGCTCCTTTGATGTGCTTCGTGTTTGTGCGTGTGGCAGCAAATGGCAGCACGGCAACAATGTGGGAGTTTTTTTTTTCCGAGTGGCAATCAGTCAGTTCAGAGGCGCTGAGCTCCTGGCGAGCCTACAAGGCATGTGGCTAGGTGCTCTCTGTCCTGGGGGCGAGACAGGGAGAGCTCTGACTTAGCTCTGACTTTTCCGGGGCAACAACGAGGCATGGGAGAGGAAGAAGAAACTTTCTCAGCAAAGTGAAAGGGGAAACAAGGGGGAGAATCATCCAAGTAAGGCAGGCTTCAAGTTAAAGTACTGACGTGCACTTCAATCTTCACTTCAGTCTCGACAAGTATGCCAAACATGGATTTTGCATAAACACACAGCACTTCAGAGGCGCTCGAAGAGATAAAGATGAAGTTATTCGAATAACAAAAGGGAAAATGAGAGGAAGACGGAAGGCGAAGCCTTAAAACATGAGGAAAGATGGAAGACAACCCCTGCTAAGTTGGAATCTGCGTCTGCTCCGTCTCCCTTAGCAGATATAGCGGGAATGATAGTGGTGCATGTTCCAGTCTCTTGTAATGAAGTCCAGATGTATCAAGTCAGCTACGCTCCTCATCATCACAGGCAGCGACCTTGGGAAAACTGCCTCAGCCGTCGGCCTTTTGTCATACTCGGAGAATATAGCAGTAACACTGTCGCTTTGGGATAAGGGAATAGAAAATTCCAGGGGAAATTCCAGGTTACATTTCCCTTGATTACTTTTGAATTAATAGAGTGGTTTGCGTCTACCTGTCCTCCACAGTTTATCCTGTCTCCGTGAGAGGCAGTGCCGTTCAGCTAACCCCGACGTAACCTGCTTAATAACAAAGAGGCCGACCTTTAAGGCGAGGATGCCGTGCACGGCTATTAAAACGGGAAACTTTTTGTTCTATCGAAACAAAACACACTGAGCTAATGGAGGTGCATCACGATTTCACAATGGCTTGTCAATAAATTAACTGCAATTCAAATCTGATTGTACTGTGCGCAGAAAACAAAGTAGTCTATGAATGACCATGCACAAAAAAAGGAAGAAAAAAAAGAAGAGATAAGAGCCCCGGTTTAACAATGACAATGAGAGTGATGTACTGCATGCACTGGATGTAAAACATCACCCTAATCAGTTAAAAGTGGCACTAGTCTCTCTGCTTTTTTTAGTTGCAAGGAAAAAATGTGAGTGCTCCTTAAAATAAAACCTCAAATCCCGCTCCGGATCTCCCTGCAAGGTCCTGAATATGAGCCCGGGAGAAGAGGCACTCCTACACCCTTGCGAAATTCAACAGTCTCAATAGCTTTCCAGAGTATATACTTAAGAAGTTGGTTTTATCCCAAGGCTGACAATGGGAGTAGATTGTGTTTTTGTACTGCATATTACTTCTTATTACCTCTTTTAGCGATGGAAGATTAGAAAGCACAAGACATGGCTGAGAATAGCAGGTAAAAACATTCCACTGAATTTCGACTCCTCAGTCAAGTGCAATGTATCACAACTTCAGTGGCGCGCGCTCCCTGTATGAAACAAAAGTGGCGTAAAAGTGGGACGGCAAGTCTCATCGAGTAGACACAATTACAGTGCCGAGGATATGCTGTGAGCATCGGATGTAAGACAAGAGAGCCATTTTAAAGGAGATTAGTGCTGACACCTCCCTGTGTCTCAGCATGCAGTGATCACACTGCGCCAGCTACTGTGTGTGGGAGGCCTTTTGTCACTTGTACCATTCAAAGTGGGAGAGGGAAAACAAGCGATGGGATGACACCCAGCCGCCTCCGATAGATCAAAACCAAATTAATAAGCCAGGATGCTCAAATTAACAATGAGGCCTCTTGTTTAACTCGGCTGCTTGACTTCCTCAGCCGAGGCACATCGACTACACAGGCACGTTTAAATCAGACTTTGGAAATAATGACTGCACTCAGCGTCACCGGAAAAAATAATTTGGGGCGAAAAAGAAGCTCTTCTGTCAACACACCTTTATGTTCAACTCTAAAGAGGACGCACACGGGATGCAATCACGACGACTCGCAACAGAAGCAGCTGATTGTAAGTTTGGCCGAGGTGGAGGCGCATTAAGAGGCCAGACATCCACTTAGTGAAGCCAAAGCACACAAGGCCCTCCCTCTGCAATAGTAATCCATCTCCATTGTTCCCCTGAAGAGGCTTGTTGAAAATTAATTTGGGCTGGTCAACAGTCAATAACACGCTCCCCAGAGACATGCAGTTTAACCCCTATAGTGCTCGATGTATTAGCGCGCACACACAAACACTCAAATCCGCATTCCTCTCAATAGTGAGAGGAAGGGATTATTGACCAATTGCTGAGCTTAATGTACCTACATTTCCCCCCTCCGGGCGATCCGCTCGCACCTCCTCCACCCACTTTTACCTCGTTGTTATGTTATCCTCTTATCATGTGGTCTTTTATTCATTGCACCACCGGATGAGAAAATAGCAGGAACACGAGACCGATAAGGACCGCGCCAAGACAGCAACCTGATCATTTTTAAATAAGCTGTTATATGTCAAATGACAATAATTCATCTGTAACTCTAAATAGACATTTTCTTAATTCTACTTTTCTCTTAGTGCACTTCACTGTGATAGATTATATAAATGCATGAAACATGAGCTACTAATTACACACAAATACAAACACGCAAAAAAAAAGTCATACTATCATGTTATAACTCCAACTTTGCTTGGTATTTTTTAGACTGATTCAGAGTGATATACATCATCTGAAGTGGATTAAAGATGAGCACTACCGAGTTTGAGAATTAAATAATGTCGGTGTTGTTGAAGACGAATGTTCCTTCGCAGAAATACAACGTGAGGAAAAAGAGAAAGGAAAAAAACAAACAAAAAAACTGACCAGAACCCGACAAGACCACTTGTTTTACTGCTGTATTTTCATTTTAGATCACACAAAATACCTGACACTGCTGCTGTCAGCTTTGTGTTCAACCACTCACTGCAGACCATGTTTGACATTACAGACTTTTTCACATCTTTTGCTGAAGAGTGCACCGCATTTGTGTTAGAGCAGTCAGCTATTTTCAATGCTCAGCACTCAAGTTCGGCGTGTGTGTGTGTGTGTGTGTGCAGAGACGCAGGCATGAGGCAATCCTGCAAAGAAGAAACATAATAGTTTATACTGCCCAGTGTGTATTTACTCCCCCATAAAACAGACATTGTGATTCATCCCTAAGGGTGACCCCATAAAAAACACATTCTGTGTCTAGTGACAGACTGAGGCAACAGCCAGCAAAAGAGTTGCAACTGCCTTGAAGAAATTTAGGACACTTACATCAGGACGTTTTATTCAGCTATTATGTTTTTCAGAAGTGAACACAGTGACAAAAGTGTTGTGTGACTTCTTAAACATAAGAACAGAATACAGTTCATTTGTATGGATTAAGAAGTAAGAGCAGGAGTCTCGATTAGGGCTGGGCTATATCATACCGTTCACGGTAATACCAGTGTAATGTTGGGCAATGATAAGAAAATGAAATATCGCGATAGAATATGGGTAAAACGCGCATGCGCAGTGCCTTTGTTTACATACGCACATGGCTGCGATGCAGAATGAGAAGAGCGAAAGTGGATCGTTGAATGAAACGGATGAACCAGAATTGGTTTGTAAAAATGCTGCAACTTCAGTGATGTGGAACTGGTTTGGCTTTCGTCCGTCAGATACACAAAAAAGCACTATTTTTGGTAGCGTATGCTAGCGGGCCGTCGTTATTACCGTGTTGTTTGGAAAATATGGCACACTTGAAATCAATCCTTTGATTTTTCTGAAAATCCACAGTGCCCCTTATAATCCCGTGTGCCTTATGTATGAATTCTGGTTGTGTTTACTGACCTCGAAACAATTTTATGTGGTACACGGTGCTCGAAAATCTGTCAAATGTTTCAGTACGACTTTGCTAAGCTACGAAGCCGCACCGCTTGATGGATTGTCGGAGCATTACGGCTACCGTAGGCAGGCGCCTCGTGGAGTGATACGTACTGTGCTTCAACATAATATTACCGTACTGTGTGTGTATAACCTCTTTTTAAGTTTTGTGGATATTATACATGGTTATGCTGAGGATATGTCGGCCAATTTCCACTGGAAATGCCTTTTGGTTAAACTGTCAGCAAGGAATTTGCATTTGCACTGCAAATTTTTTATATAATTTTAATGCACATAAAAGCTGCTTGTTTAAGTGCAAAATACATTTATTTATTTTTTTTTTTGCACTAATAAAGTTGAGGAGTTGTAAAGTATTTTGTCTAGTGTCAATTATATCGTCAGTTATATCGTTATCGCAAATTTTCAAATGTATATCGTGATAGATATTTTTGGTCATATCGCCCTGCTCTAGTCTCGATTCTGATGACTGAGTTCGGAAAGATGCGTCAAATTGAAACTTTTATTTGCCATTTGTAATCTGTCCATTTAGAGAACGGCAATTCAGTCCTGTTCGTGCTGGCTGTTATATTTCGCGACACCAGTTATATTTTCAAAAATTGGAAGGTTTAGTCTGCTATGATGGATGGAAGAACAAATTAACGCTAACCGAGCTTCCTCCGTCTCATTCTCAGCTGATGCATCACTCCACATCGCGAGATCCAGGGCGGAACAGTGGTTAGCGCTGTCCCCTCACAGAAACAAAGGTACTTCAGGTACTCCAGCGTCCTCTCACATCCCCAAAATTAAATTCAGTTTCATTTATATAGCACCAAATCACAATATTAGTCAGCTCAAGGCAACAGAGAAAACGAGCAAACACTTGGCAACAGTGGGAAGGAAAAACTCCCTTTTAACAGGAAGAAACCTCTGACAGAACCAGGTTCAGTGAAGGGATACAAAAACAGGCATTTTAGGTTAATTAGCTGTAGGTGTGAATGTGCGTATGAATGGCTGTCTCTCTGAGTTATCCCCCCTGATGGCTAACCTGTACAGGGACTACCAGGGAGTGCAAGCCTCAACTGGATAAGCGGTTTAAAAAGTGGGCCTAATAAAACATTTCAGAGGCCCATTGAGAACTCTTATTTTAGGGAAATAACACATAAAGCTTTGGTGCATATTAAGGAAGAAAAGGGTTATTCTCTCATGGAATCACAATGCAGCTGTATATCACTTCTTATTTACTGAGAATTGGGCACGGCGTGCTTTATTGTTCAGGTAGCAACATAAAAAATCAAAAGGATGATTCACAGCGCGGTTCCTTTCTTATTGTGCCTTGTGGAAACGATTAAAACAGAACCGAAACCTCTTTTCAAAGCGCAAACTTCACCTGCGTGGCTCAACATCGTGGAGGAAAATAAAGGCTTTTCTCGAACACTTTTTGGTGCCAGCTACTCATAACCAGTCCAGCGCCCTGCATCTATTGATAAGAAAACTGTTGTTCTCCAACTCTCACCTCCTCAGAGAGAGAAACTACAAGCCCCTGAACGTTTGGTGCTGCTGAGATGAGTATAGAGGAGCACACATGAGCCATTTTGTCAGAGCAAGTGGTGAAGGTTTGGCGGTGAGAGAAGACACCAGAGGAGAAGCGCCTGTATTGAGGTTGCAAAAGAGTGAGAGAGAAAAGAGAGAGTGGGGCTCAACCCCCCCACATCAAAGCTTTTCCCTCCAGCGGTGTCTTGTGATATTTATTTATTGAGATGATTTTGCCAGAAACCCAGTGGCCTGGCTGTGCCCCCCCACTCTTTGATATGTTGCTTGGTTCTTAGCTGGCTGTCCTCAGAGAAAGAGAGGTTGCGGGGTCAGCCAAAGAGACCCCCACAGGAAAAAAACACGGCTCACAGAGTACACCTAGAAACACCACACACCATACCATATACACATACACACACACAAACAGCTCACCAGATGATGCACAGGGAAAATGGAGGGGTGGTGCTGGGCGGGGGGGATAGGCATTGATTATTATTAAAGGGCCAATGATTTGTTTCCTCCACCATTTGGAGGAACATGGCTCACATCTAAATTAATATCCGATTAAAACCTTGAAGTTATTACAGCGGACTCTTGTCATGTTCAGTCCGAGCAAAGCAGCGAGACAAACGCTGGGAAAACAAACCGATGTGAGATGCGGCTCAGGAGGTTTTATTTTTTCCCCTGTAGTGGACACACACAGCCTCGGGGTTCATTTCTCTCATTAAACGACCAAATAAAAAACAATTTGACACCTTGTAATGAGAAAACCAAACACGTCTACACGCTGTGCGCGCGCACGAACACGATCGCATTGCACCACTGCAGCCGCGTCTTGTATAACCAGATGAAGATTCCTTTATGGTAAAAAGAAAATGGTCATGTGTGGTTTAGAGAGCTAAGATTAGCTGCAGTACAGAGCCAGGAAGGACAATCCTGATCCAAGGTGGAAGACATTTGTTAGCACTATGTTGTATCCCAGAGGGAAACACCCTTTGAATGGAGTACTTACAGGCTAAATAATTTCCATGTAACAGTAAACCACAGACATTCAAGGGCTGTGAATTCATGAGAACATCGACTGGAGTAAACAAGTCATCATAATATGAAAGGTTTTTCTTAGATTTTGATCACATAACAGTTTCTGCTGTAATCAACTCAATCTAGCTCTAGTGTACTGACAGTGGCCAGAGCTCGCAGGCTTTGTATTTTAAAGTGGGTGTCATTGTACCTTGTAGGTTTGTCTGATAGGATTCAATAGGAGTCCCTCAACATGTGCCATCTGCCATCCCAACTCACTCCTAATTCAGACTTTTAGTGCTTTTTGTTCTTGTTTGTACCCTGCACACCAGAAAAAAAACAACGTACGAATGAGTAAAATGCAATGACAATGGGTTTCTGACCAAATGTTTGCATGTGGCCTATTGGGAGTAACTCAAGACGTACACATTTTTTGCCTCTATGTGCAGGCCTATAGGAACTCTGCTATAATACTGTGCAAAAGCCTTGTGCTACCCCTCATTTCTTCATATTTTGCTTCTAAGGAGACAAACTTTCTTGTTATTCTTTAAAGTGTGTTGGTGAATAGTTCTCTGAAAGTCGTTCAAATTTTTTCTTTAACAATTGATTGTTTTTTCACTCGTTTTCTGTCCAGTCCTTGTACCTACCCATTGTCAGAAGAATGTGTTTTGATCTATGAGCCATTCGAGCATAAAAAGACTATCTATAGGAAATGAACTAGGAGATGAACGGTATCTGAAGGTCATGTGTTTAAGAAATTGAGGGAAAGATCCAGCAAAGACCTGACACAGGACCTGAGAGACACATCTGGCCCATTAGTTGATCCATCTAGTGTTTATTGGATCCTCATCAGAAATGGTCTCAATGGAAGGCTGTCTGACAATGAGTCATTCTTAAACAAGGGAAACAAAGGGAAAATACAGACGTATGCCAAATACCACACAAGAACTGGACCGAAAATCAGCGGCAACAGGTGTTGTGGAGTGATGAATCCAGTTTGGGATCGCGTTGACAGAAAACAGAACAAGAGACATCCAAAGAAGAGCTTTGAATGTCCTTGAAGAGGCCCGGAGAGCTATTCCTGAAGTCTAATTAAAGAAATTATAAGAAAGCTTGCCTAAGAGCGTTTAGGCTGTGCTTTCAAATTAGATTGAAAAACTTTTTGACTTATACCCTGTATTTCCATGCAAATCTTTCAATAGATTTCTTTAAAGAAATGTGGGGTGACTCAAGACTGTACAGTGCCATAACTAAGGTTCAAAAGTTGTGTTTATAGGGGAAAACATGCAAAGTTAAGGTGCTGGTCAACAATATAAATCGGAGACACAAAACGACAGCAGAATCCATGCATACTGATGTTCTTTATTATTTATTTTGGCAGTTACTAACTGTGAATAAGTGAGGAAGGCTGCGGTCAGTGGGTCCTACAGTGGTCCATAGAGAATTGACAAAGTAGGAGCCACTCCTCACTGCACCGCAGGTTGTAATTTCAGCCGCACAGGGAGGGCATGCTCATCTTTTTTGCGTGACAGATCTCCAACATAATGCATTGTCAAATAATTCTTAATATGTCCAGTATGACACGATGGCCGTGTTCTCAATATTCAGATTTGCTCTGGCTCATAAATTCAGACGCCACTGCGCGCCATTGGCCCATCAATCAAGACATCTCCACCCCCGCCCCCTCCACTGACTCTTTTTCACCTGTCAGCCCATTTGAATATGAGGTGGCGCTTGGATGGCTTCCAGAAAATAAGCTTCTGGGAGAACAAGGCTCGGCAAGGCTGTTTACACGTGTAGGAATTTTGATTGAGGAATATGCATGGCTCTCCTGAGATTTGACAACCACTCTCACCCCAGTCACAGGTCTTTTCCAGACTTATTTTACACATTATAACGTGCATCACATCATCCTGTAAAAGTCAAGGCTTTACAGATCAATTTGAATATTTACCTCTAACGCTGACCATCATTGTTTGAACAGGCATTTACAAAATTCTTTGGCAAACACACTGACAAGAACTGAAACACTCGACAATGTCAGCACTGGTTTGATGACGAGAACAAACATTGACAGAAGAAGTCAAGGGCTGAAAATCGCTGCCCATCTTTCTTCATGTCCCCTTCAATAAGTCTCCATTTAGACACCCCCCTATAATTGAACTTGTGTAAACAATAATCCATC
This sequence comes from Simochromis diagramma, assembly GCF_900408965.1. NCBI lineage: Eukaryota > Metazoa > Chordata > Actinopteri > Cichliformes > Cichlidae > Simochromis > Simochromis diagramma. The sequence goes on along the minus strand of NW_024386972.1, from coordinate 2,663,535 downwards.
TAAAAGCAGAAGGCCCATTTAACACAGACTGATTGTCTGCATATGAGGGTAAACAAACAGAGTGCCACTGGATCTGTCATGTCTTGGACCCCTCTAGATAAAGATGGATGGAGGAGTGGAAAAGGAGGGAGGGGAGCCGAGGGACCGGGACAGGCAGTAAAGAGCCACGTCAACTTCTCTCCCTCCTCATGCATTAAATTCAAAGGAAGCTGGTGAACAAAACTCCCACTGATCAATTGTAAGCAAAGGGGAGTGGAGGAGGGGTGGAGGGGTGCGCGAGCCCCTGGTTTGGCATACGTGATCAGCACATCGGGCCAAATGATGTCATCCATCAGGATGGACACTGCAATTTGCCATCTATTTCCTCATCAATCAAACGTGGACATTGGTACAAGGGGGTGGAATGTGCGTGTGTGTGTGTGTGTGTGTGTGTGTGTGTGTGTGTGTGTGTGTGTGTGTGTGTGTGTGTGTGTGCGCGTGCATGCAATGTGTGTCTTCTCAAGAAAGAGGAAAAACAGACCTATCGTGAAGGGCATCAAATGGCATTAACAGAATACAGAAAAGCTCTTATGGTGTCTTATCTACATTAAGAAAGACTTCCTGTCTGTTTAATTTAAATTAGACACAATTCATGAAATACAACATAATTTACTCCAGCAAATTTCCGAGGTGTTAAAGTGAAATTCTTATAAAGCATGCCTTTATTTCCTCAGCAGTCAAACCTTGTTAACAGAATACAGAAGACTGATTTTTTTCCCCCAAATAGCCTATAGTGTGCATGCTCTTTCGTTCGCTTGTTGACCTGCTATCTGTAACTTCACAGCTGTTGGGCAGTTTTGACCTCAGTGCTGCTCTAGCTCTTAAAAATATTCTCAAATAAGATTCTCTAACTTACCAGCAGATGTTATCCTTGCTAAATTTCCCAAAGAGCCCCTTAAGTGTTTAGTGCTAACTTTTCGTTATCTACTATAAACAGCTTTTTACCCAGTGGCACAATTCCCTAAACTTTTTTTAAGCATTCAGCTGGAACAACCTCATTAATGCAGCTTACGTCTGAACAAGCCAAAATTCAATCTTAAAATATTCCCACAAAATGTTACACAAGTTGTCATGAAACTCTTATACACTCCATCAAAGCTACCACCTGGATCATGGTTTATCCTCACATACTAAATATTCTGTAATTCTCCCTAATGCTAAAGTCACAGGCTGGAGAGTTTAGCACGATCAAAATTGGTGTGACCGTGTGTAATCAAGTTGCTATCTTGTTGCCTCTGAAATGTTTGCTTTGAAGATAAGGACCAAGTCTGCAACCACACAATCAGCTGCAGTCTTCAAAGCAACTTTGGTGCATCAAGACAGCAATAAAGTTACAATAAGATGGAGACTGAATGGGGTCAAGTTGGTAATTTGGAGATTTGTAATAATACAGTGATTAGCTGATCTATTGGTGAAAATCTCTCAGAAAATCTGTCATTGTAAATTCTAAATCTGTCGACATCTACATACAAAGAAATCCACATCAAACAGAACTTTCACATTAACATAATTAGTTAAAAAGTTAACTACAAAATGACACAGGAGCCTGGTAACCTTGGTTTTATATAAAAATATAACCAGAATGCAACCAGTTGGCAACCAGTTTCCAAATGATTGTATTAAGTTGCGCTCATCAACGCGGGCTGACACAGGCTGATTGGAACGTGTTAGCAATCTGTCTGCATTTATAAATCTGCTAGTGTAAGTTGGACCTCAGCTTTTTGCACAGGTTGCCTCCTACCAGGCGACCTGTGAAATCACCTTACAACTAAAAGTGGTTGCCCAGAAGTTGAGGGTGTTGCATGCTCAACCTTTGGGCGACCACTTAGCTACTGCAACTACTTGCATTCACTCTCTGACTGCAAAAAAAAATTCTGTGTAAATATCGAGCAACCACCCATTTTTCTTAGTTACAGGGAGGTTTTGTCCTATTTTTACTCTATTGTGACTGAAGTGTAACAGCTCTGAGCTGTAGGAGGTAGACACCGGACCTGTCATTGTATAGCACTGGGACCCTTTGGGTTTTGTGGGTTGCTTGGTTGGTGGGGATCGGGTATGTCCGACTTGTTTAGGTGCATACTGTGGCTTATTGATCTGATTGGGATCTGGAGAGCTGGAGGCTGGTACAACCACTTGGTCTCTTTGTCTTATTCCTCCAGCCTTCTTTGAGCGGTTCTTGAGAAAATACAGGGTACACTGTCCTACTGGTGGAACAGCTTCATGCTTTTTAGACAAGTGGTAGGTGTCAAAGTCCACATTAATGACCAAAGGTGCTACAATGCATTGCGATTAAATGATCCAAGACATCAAGATCATTTTAATACTGTGGCTCAGTTATGCATATTCACATATTTTTTAGTTTTATCTAATGAAGAGGATAAGAATAGCTGCACCTGAGTTGCTCCCGTTTAATGTTTTAATGACTGACACGTGCAAGAGGAACTCTGAGACCTTTTTGGTCATTCCAAAGTCTAGACTTGAGGTCAAGAGTGTTAAAAGTCTTTTCTGTCGGGACCATTAAGCTTTGGAACAGTGTGCCCAAGGGGATCAGGATCTAGTTTCCTAAATCCTACTTAGCACCAGTGGCGGCTCCTGAAAAAAATCTCAGGGGGGGCAATTTTTATGATATCGACTAAAATGACCCATTTAATGAGTACATCAAACAACACAATTTTAATTTGTTGCTAGGTGATTAACTCATACAGTGATACCTCATGCCCACTAGATGGCAACACACAACAGAAAGCTTTCCTCTAGCTACATAAGTTACAGGTAGAAAGCGAAAGAAATTAACATCCAGTAGCCTTTAAGCAAAAATGAATGTGTCCACTTACTCATTACTTAGGCTACATCAATCCAATGTTGTGTGGTGTAATCAAGCAACAATATAAAGCCGGCTGCATCATATAAATCAATATGCACAGCCTGTCAGCCACGACTTGCGCTGGAACCAACTCCGACAAAAAGTCCTGTTGTATGCTTTTGACTTCTCCTTCGTTGCCTGGGTTAGTTGAATTTCGGGCTTGTCAGGTCCCAACTCTTTAACTTGCAGTTTTTCTGCCATTGTCCTTCTGGCAAAAGGGTAGGTTAGAAGCGATCTAACCGAATTTGGGGGAGGCTGTGCCTCAACCGTTAACAATACCGCTGCCATCGTCTCTCTCTGACCTTATAGCTCACTTAGGCTACTGACTGAGGTAAAATTCTAGAACAGCAAATCTTCGCGCGTTTTCTGCAGGGGCGCAATTTTAAGCGCCCCCAAACCATTTAATTCAGCGACGCTGATAGGTCAAATATTTATTATTTTCCCCTGGCAACCATTTAATGATAGGCTATTTCGCTGCATATCAAGGGCGCTTTGACGAGCGCCCCAGAAGAAGAAAAACACCGTTTGTTGGTTGAACTTTAATGAGTCAGCTGGTGAAAATGTTAAAATACGCCTGGCTGTATATGGGCACACACATAGTAAAACTATCATTGATGAATTTTTTAAAAATATATATTTTTACTCCTCCACATTTGGGGGGGCGGAGCCCGAGCGCCCCCTATGGGCCAGCCGCCACTGCTTAGCACTATGCTCAGCTGGCTTCTGATTTTACCATGCATGGCAGAAAAATCAACAGCAAGCACGAAATAATTAAGGAGCACGTAATGTCTTGATTAAGATGGTTTAAACATAAAATTGTCAGGTACAATCTTTATCCCTGACAATAAATTCAGTAAAAATCCAGTATGAGCTTGATATAGTTATAAGTTTTAAAGATATACATACAACATTTTTATTTACAGCAAGTGTGTGCAGACAGCCCTTATACAGCTGCTGGTTGTGCAACATTTGAGTCCAGTGTAATGCTTCTTAAGCGTGTCAAGTATTAAAAAGGGTTTGTAATGACGTGTTGGAAAGAAAAGGCAAGTTCTGGCACCATAATGTGTACATACTGTTGAATGAGCAACTTTCCATGAGTCAATGTAGTCCAAAATAGTCTTCACTTGTAGATTTCCGTGTGCTGACCTCATTATTTGAAACAATGGCCACTTTTAGCACTGATCAGCATATGTATAGTCCACCTTAACGTCTTCCTCTTAATATTGCCAGTACAACTAGGATTTTTACTACCTTTGCTATCAATACTAATAAACCATTTATCTGTAATCTCACCACCATGATCTGACCCAGCAGTTTAGAGCCACTACCACTCTCTCCCTCATCACTTTCCTCTTCTTACATTGCTGAGATAATGGTCTTCTTCCCCTCTGGGGGGAAAGAGTGACTGGTCTTCTCTGGGACTGGAGAAGATCAAGTTCACCTCATTATTAACCTACACACCCCCTCTGACCTTTCCAGCTCCCACCCACCAGGCAGCAACATGTGCATCTCATTGCGGCGGAGAGGAATCATTGGCCCCGTTTTTCACCCTGGCCTTCCCCGACTGGCTTATGCGGAGATCCAGAGCTGATTTATGAGCCTAAGCAGATTGGTCCCAAGTGAGTTAGATGGTTTGCGAAATGTGACGCATGACTAAGGTTTGGCACAAGTGCTTCTTGCGTGATTGTCAAACAGGCGGAGTCAGAGTGATTTAGGAGGTCTCCCTTTTTAGAGTCTGGATGTCATGATTTTTAAAAAATTGTGCAGAAAAAAAGAGGAAAAAAGTCAGCACTGTTATGTTGCAATCTTTATCTTTATCTATCGCAGTACCAGCTGTGATTTTTTAAAAATCCTACGTAAAGACACTCAGAATCTTCAGAGAAATAGCAAACTTGTATTTACTAATATTAAACACTTGGTAGTGTTTTCTGAGTGTCTGTAAACCCTTGTGGATGCTGGAATGATGAAAACTTAATGGATGTTGATCTATCAAGTCCATAACCTTAAATATAACTAAGCCTGCATGTTTCTTTTTGAATGCATTTCTTCACTGACACATTTATTCCTCATCGGGTTTGCATGGGAGGGTTTTTATTGCATATTAATTGCTAATATCTACAAGGCAGATGGTGAATTCCTGCAAGGCCCAAGTGCTTGGTGCACTTATGTTTGCAACGATGGACTGTTTGAAATCTTATTACTTCTCTCATGTGGGGTTAATCAACCAAGCGCCCGAGTATCAGCTATTATAAAACGTAAGTTCCTTTGATCCAGAATTTCGTGGCACTGTAAACAAACATGGGACACCCTTTATGCGTCTTTCCTTTTGCCTTTTTTTGTTTCCTTCCTGCAAACGATTGTGGCGTCTAAATTCATTTCATTTTAAATGTTATAAAACGATACGCAAAATATGTGGAATGCAGAAAGGCATCCTCAAAGTGCGACACACCTAGTGTTGGTGTGCAGCAGATGAGACGCAAAACAGAAGGACAGAGGGCCAATAGTTTCGTAAAAGGAATAAATATGCAAAAAGAACAAATATGCAAAAAGAACAAAAAGTAGAGGTACTGTAGAAAACACACACAGACACACACACCCCACAAATCCTCTATTTCTCACTTACTCTCTTTCTCACTCTCTTTTTCACTCTCTTTGTCATCCAGTCTCAGTGATAGCGAGAGTGTTGGCATCCACTCGGGCTGGGAGATGTTCTAAGACCTCTTCTCACTTTGTGCCAGCTCTGCTATACCCTAGTGGGTGTGCGTTTAAGTTTCCCCATCTGCTTCTGTTCACATTATCTAGCTCCAGGGCAGGCACCTTGCCTAAAATACACACATGCACACACATGCACTCGCGCAAAGACACACACATACTCTGAGTTTCATCTTTTGTGCTGATGACGCAGTTTTAGAGTTGTGTGAAGCCCACACACACGGCTTAGCAGGGGTGTTTTTTTTATCTTTACCTTCCTTTTCTTTCTCGACAGAACAGGCGAAATCAAGAGGAAGTGCTGGCCTCTGGAGAGTGGAGGCCGCTAACTTCCTCTGAGCGTTGTGATCACTGGCTGCTCATCCCTGGAGGTTAAATCAGCGGTGGAGCACAGAGGACGTAAGGGAGCAAACATCACTGGCAGCTCTACTGTGAACTAGGGGCCAAATTTGCATCAGAGTTCTTCTTTTTTTAAATGCCTCCTCAATCAGATCACATTCTTCAGCACTGGGTTATGACTTTCGAGGTACGAGCACGCAAAAATAAAAGCTCCACAAGCTTCCGACTATTAAAGAACACTGATGATGAGCTGGGAAAATAAAGGAAGCGAATAATATGTAAGGACAACGTGTAAATGCCCAAAGTGCTTTGCAATGTCATGCTGTTAATTCAAAGCCTAACACTGAGTGCATGTGACTGAGAAAGGGTTACAATGAAAAAGAAGGAAGCTGCCAGTGTTTATTTCCCTGGGACCATCTGATGTGGCTGTGGTCTCTTTTCTTTGCTATGACTGGTGCCATAAAAAGCAGATTGAGCTGTCTGCTCGAGGGATCAAAGGTCAAACTCATCCTGTCAGAAGGAGGCTGGTGGTGAGCCACAGGGAAGGGTTGGGGGTTGTGACCTGTTGATTGTCCAAGGTATGATGGACTGGGAGAGGGCAGGGGGAGGTTGCCGTACGTGGCTCCCGCTGACCTATGAGGAAAATCAGTGGCGACACGAGGTGACACTGGGTGGTTGGGCAATTTTGTCACCACCTGGCGCTCTTTTTGAAACGCGAGAAAGGAAAAAGAGACGGTTGAGGAGGAGAAAGAGAGAGGAAAATATGTCCAGCAGGGGGGCTGTTCTTCTAAGGATATTTTAGTTCAAAGATTTAGGCGGACATCATTCAGAGTTACTTGAAACTACATCAGTGGAGGTTAAAAATAAAAGAACCATGAGGTACCTGGCATGATCACATGGCTATTATGTAACCAAAATTCACGATATTGCCTCAATCCATCTCTGGAAGCAGCATCCCAACAAATTAATGCACGGAGGCAGGCAGGGGAGGCGATCGGCCTCCATGCGCTGCAGACCATCAGCGATGACACCTTCCTTACAGTAAATCCACATGAAAACTAAGAGACCCTGACAGCCAAGCAGCGCCATCAAACAAACAATCCCCCCCATTTATAAACGAGTGCTTTCACATGCCTCGTCTGGGAGGCAGACGTCGTGTGCATGCCTGTCTGTTTGCCTCCCCTCTGCCTTATAGATTTACATTTGCTTATCTGTTTGCCTTTACTTATTCATATCTGCGTTTTGGGCACTCCTTTCTTGCCTCTTGATATTTGTCAATATAGGCTTGACCTCAGTGGGCCAAGTCTCTCCTCTGAAGTGGGAGCTGGTGATAGCCTTGAAAACAGACCTTTAAATTAAACGAGGGAGAACACAGATTGTTGTATAATTCATCTAGACCCCCCGCCGAGGATCCTCTGTGCAGTCGTGTTACTGTCTAGATTAGAATTTCCTTTTGTTGCTGCCTGTTTGTGTAATACACAATGTAGATCCTGCCAGGGCCCAGTAAATTACCTCTTTAAACATTCATTTGCCTTAACCAAGAGGAAGGGGGAGAGGGAGCGGAGGGGAGAAAGGGAAAATCCTCTTGATTTCACATACAATGAATAAGTTAATAAAAAGATTTCTTCCCTCTCCTGTGCATGCATTTTTTCCTCCCCTCCACACTTGAAATCATCCTTACCAAATCAAAAAGTAAGAGGGAAAGAGAAAGGGAGGGAGGAAGAAAGAAAGACAGAGAACTACAGTGAGACAGAGAATGTCTGCGTATGCAGAAGTACAACAACAACAAGAAAGAGGAGAGGAGTGAAGCCGATTGGAGAGGAGAGAGGAAGCAGGAGAGAGAGAGAGGGAGACAGAGAGAAAGAACCAGATGAGCTCTTGGAATGATGTGCCTCATAGTCCCCGCTTTCGTATCCCAAAATACCTGGTGCTGGAAATGTGAAAGCCAGGCGCACGACGGACGCCATTCCCCAGAGAGGCTCCGCTGGTATCATTAGCGAGGGAAACGGCGGGCTCAAGTGGCGTACAAACTTCAGCAAAACGTCAAGCGAGAGAAATGTGCACGCATTGCGCCTCTTTTTTCCCCCCTCCCCTCCCCTCTTTCCCCCCTTTTTTCTCACTCTCCCTCTCTCTTTTTTCTTTCTCTGTGTTGTGTTTCAGATACGACACCACTCTTCTACCAAATTAATATTTCTCAAAATAAAAGCCAGGACAACTTTAAACTAGCGAGTGAAGAAAAAGGGAGGGAAGAAAGGAGGAGAGACAGAGAGGGAAAGAGAGAGAGGGAGAATTCGGTTCAGTTTGCACGCTTCCTGTGAAGTGGAGTCTCTGTCTTCCTGCTCCTCTCATTTTGAGGTCTGCGGTTTTGTTGTCTCCGTCTTGGAGTCAGCTCCATCTAACTGATGAGGTCGTCACAACTGCTTATGAATGCCAAATGAAGAAGCGCAGCAAGCATCCGTGCTACCAGGGGGACATTTCCATATAGTTTGTATGATAAGCAGAAATCATCCTTGACCCGGACAAAGCATTTTCAAATTGCTGGACCTGTGCTGGCATTTTGAAAACACAGAATAATACGTCAACCTAGCCTGCAACCACATTGACTCTGGTGCGCTTCTGCTGTGCGCTTTAGTTGAAACTTAACAGATACCCATTTAAAATGAAAGTGTTGTTCTGTCATGTGAAATAATACCTCATATTAACACATTCAGAACAGTGGAGTCACTTATAATTGCCTCTTAAGTGATATTGTGGTTCTTCTCTCCCAAAGCCATCGGGATGGCACGGCTACAATGCACAACTGTAATCAAACGGGACAGCGACCGCCCTTTGACGACTGGCTGCTGAGTGGGGCCAAATATGTCTTTTCTACGTGGTGCCGTCTGTCAGAGACGTAATTACAAGTTAGAGCTAAATAAACAAACAGCTGCAGCCTGACTGCCCCTTCAGGAGCTGTTTGGTGGCTGCTGCCGGAGATGCACGCCTGCTTTGCTGCAGCACAATCACAGGCATTTTCTATATGCAGTTCACTAGACACATACACACAGCACAACTAACCCTGCTATCATGCAAGAACTGACATGTACTCCATACCGCCTAATGGCAATTCTAGCACAGGGATAAATATATATATGTATATAATGCACACATTCAGACGTACACAATGCATAATTTGGGATGTGACGCCCTATAGAGAGGAGAGAGAGGATTTTCCTGTCTGAGGAAAAAAGAAGGCACAAACTAACAATTAGCCTTTATTTTAATTGGAGCATTTCAAAGTAAATCAGAGGGCCCACTCAGGCCTAACCAAAAGTACAGAGTGGTGCTAAACTTGGAGGGCGCAGAGCTGTTTTCCACCTCTCCTCTTTTAGACATAAAGAGGAGGGACGTATAGATGCATACAGTCGAGAGCCAAACTGAGACCTGCTCCGGCGTCTCAGTGAAACATATTTGTGGTAAACCGCGACAAAATCAGACAACATGTGAAACATTTGCCTCCCTTCGGGGAAAATTACAGGTGGTGAACAATTTAATGTGCGTGCTGTGTACTTAAATGTGTTTGAGACCAGCGGATGACACGGCGTTAGACGGTCATTAACAGCTGACACAGTTTAAACGGGCCCAGCGTTTAAACAGCTGGAATCCGGAGCAGAAACTAAAATTGAGCATGCTTCCGACTAATGTGATGTTAAACTATGATCTGGTGTGACACGTCGGATGAAAAGAGAACACTTTGTGTATAGCAGTTTGCACAAACTGACAGCCTTGTTTGTTCAACGTTATTTTAAAAGACAACTACAAATCTGCTCCGACGTCTATCTTTGGATTGTTTTTTGGGATTTTCTCAGAGAATAACTTCATATTTTTGAATTTGGTAAGACCTGTGCCATATTTAGACATACAGAAAGTACTTATATTTTAGTGGAAAAAGAACCCGTGTGGAGCATTTTTATGCTAAAATGCTAACAGGCTTTTCACTCAAATTTGATTATTGCCAAAGCTGCTATTGTTTTTATCTGATATGTCACCTTTCAATTAAAAAATATTCCAATTAAACCACTTTTTAAACAAATAATCAGATTCACTGAAGGCCACAAACAGAAGAAACACTAAAGCGAATTTAAATTCCTGGAAATTGGAGTTGAGCAACCGATTGTCAAACCAAGCAGTAATTATAGCTAGCACTTAAGCCAATGTATGACCATCTGATCAATCAAAGATATGGGAGGAGAGGAGACAGGACCGACCATAAAAACAGTTACTGCTGCTCCTCCAGTTAATCCAGATGCTTTCCGGTGAAAGTTTTTGGAAACTGTCCTGGGGAATGGACACTGCAGATGTGAATTCTTAAAGCTGCCGGCTTCCAAAATGTGTTTTCTCTTTTATTTATTTGTTTTTTGTTACAACTACCCAGCTACTAATTGATGAACTGTCAAACTGAGAAGCTGGTATGACTATCTTAATACTGCTGGATTGTATTTCTTTTCCGAGAGACAGGCAGGTAATAAACTAAAGAGCAAGGCCAGCAAAAAAAGAAAAAAAAAAACGTGAAATTCAAACTATGTGAGGAATCTGTTATGTGTGTCAAACTGCTGTTTAGGGACTTCATTTGGTTTCTCCGATCAGAACATGCCTTTCGTGAGATGAGGATCCTGCAGCTTTCTTAGAAAAAGGTAGAAAAAAAATATTTGCAAAGATTGTCCAACACCAAACACACATAACAAATTTAAGATGGATTAATATTTTCTGGCAGAAAAAGAGATGCACTCTTTAATTAATCTGAGTGTCCAAAAATAAAATAAAGCTAGGGGGGGAAAAAAGTGCATGGTATGAAATCAGTGAGGGCAGTAAGCAGAGTTGATAGGTCGCTGCTGTTTTTCAAACTGTGTTACACTGTCCCCTGCAGAAACATTAGCCACTGATAGTGGTTTTAGAGCAGCTAATGTGCTGATAACACATTACATTTGAAGGTTTCAGTGCTTTGAAACACTGGAGGGATGAGGTGTGGGAATCCAATCCATTAGATAAAGCCAACAGTAATAGGTATCCAGTATCAAAGGAATATAGTCTAAACTGCAGGGGCTTTGGATGCACTCATTGCTATTTATTGTTTTAAGTGGAGCTTTATGCACAGGAGGTGATATCAACACACTAACAAAACCCTTTCAACACCAGTGGGCTTTGAGTGACATCAAATGTGTCTATTAACCAACCTCTTGACAAGCCAAGGTGATTCATCTCTACTGTGCTGCCTCTGTGTGTGTGTGTCTCTGTGTGTGCACACGTGCACGTGCGGATGTTCTCATCCCAGATACTGATTTGAATGTAGCCTAACAACAAACCGAAATCCCAACATTAACTATTTTAACAACTCGTTAGAAGTGATTTTCAAAGTCACTTTCTTTTTTCTTTTCAAATTCTACCCTCCAAAATTTGGACTTTTCTTCTAAACCGGTGCCGGATAAAAACAAAAACAATGAAAAAAAAATTTAAACACAAAAATCCCAAAAAGACCAAACCTAATTTCTTCCCTTCAAAAGAACGGACTCTGTGACTTGCTTAGTACAATAAATTGTTAAGACCGAATCTCTTTTGTGTATGGCTTTTGGTATATTAAAAAAATAATTAAATAAAAATTAAAACAAAAGTTAACCATCATTCGCTGACAGCTCACCAGATTCCTGAAGCCTGGTGGCTAAACCCAATGCCATTCGGAAAAAACAACAAGAGGCCCTAAAATCAAAGTCCCCCTTCAGCTCAATCACTCTGGCTGCCTCTCCCAAACACTAATAATCACTTTCCTCCCTTCCTTTTTTCTCCCTTGTGTGAAACATCGCATTGCCTTTGATTGGGCTGTTTAAATGATTAGCACACCACCTCGGCAGAGACGGCTGGCAGTGGCACCGGGGAGAAGGGGAGCGCGAGCCCCCCGCTGAGTGTGCTGAGATGCACGGTGTAGAGATGAGGCATGGACCCCCTGTCACATCACAAGAAGATGGCGTCCAATAAAGGCTCACAATGGCCACAACTCTCCCGCAGTTTGTCTAGCTTACCTACATGTTTTCACTTAGTATTTGTTCCCTAGAGGCTTGTTTTCAATGTGTGTGTGTGTGTGTGTGTGTGGGGGGGGGGGGGGGGGGGTAAGTATGTGTGTGATGCAAATCTGGGTGCTGTGTATGGCTTCACATCTACCACCTAAGCGTAGTGTAAAATTTAATGTCCAAAGTCACAGATGCAAAAGACCAGAGAGAAAGGAGGTATTTTTCAGCTGCAAAATAATCCCTGCTTGTACCTGATCTGACACTACACCAAAGTACAACGTGAGGACAGTTTTCAAGGAGTTTATTCTACCCAGAATCCTCTGTACTGGCGAGCACAAAGAGTAACAACACCGTCATACAGCGCGCCTTTGTAGAGGAAAAATGCACGGCCTTCATCTTTGACTACTTAACGTCTAAAAGGGGTGAATTGTGGTGACCGTTGGTATTCAGTGGCCATAGTTCCTGTGGGCAGACTGGAAAAATACAAGTGGGCAAACAATTGGAACAAGCAAAAAGATAAAAATTAAAATATGAAGCCACTGCCAACGCCAGTTATTTTTTCTTTCCCTCCTCACTTTGAGGACACAACTTTGGTCTCGATGCCCAGAGTCTTAAATGAATAGCATGGAGAGAGACTTTGATGTGACAATCATTCCCAAGTTAATTTGTCTTCAGTCACAAGCGCTCAGGGCATCTAGTGTGCAATCAGTAGAAAGACAAAGAATCACTATAGAAAAAGATGTTTTCCAAATAATGTTCTCACTTTGATATGCTGGCTGATCAGTGCCTACCTAAAGGCGAGGATGAAAATTTAAGAAATCAAGACAATGCATCAGTCAGACACAATTATTATGCAATATGTAGCCATTCTTTAATGTCTCTCCTTTGCGTTTGTTCCTGGAAACACACACACACACACACACACACACACACACACACACACACACACACACACACACACACGTAATTCACACAAATACTCACGCGGATGCATCCAAAATGTTACACTATGTCTACACTATCTGAAAGGGAACAAGCTACATGTTGTCAGTGTCATCAAATTGTGCCTTTAACTGTTATGTTTCTAAGCGTTAATATTCAGTCAGTTTCTTTTTAGATAAATGTGGAAGACAAATATGGCTGAATCTAAAGACATTTAACTAGATCTCAGATGCAAATCGTGCACATAACTGCACAGAGTCAAATAAAACACCATGTGCAATGTGTTTGTTTAAAAAAAAAAAACACTTGGTAGTTAAAAAATTAATGGAAATGTGAGCTAGTTTAGATAACTTTTATCCTCACCTGCTATGAGCAAGCCAGTCTATTTCTTGTTTTCGCCTTAATGCAATGAATTGTTATTGAATATTGCAAATTCTTTAAATTATGCCTTTCATCATCTCGGTCCTCCAACACTTTTACTTGACTCTGCCTTTACTTTAGTTCATTAGAGCAATTCACCAACTCGTTTTTCACAAAGAGTCCTTTTAAGAAGAATAAAGGGTTTGCCTTTTAATGCACTTGCATGTGTACAGCTGCAGCCATGTGATCATGAACCATATCTGTAACTTTAACAATAATTTTGGGCTGCTGGGGTAGTTTATTTTTTTATTTTTGCAGTTGGTTTGCTCATAGGGGGAAAAGCTTCTTCTACTCCTCTGTGGTATGAGAACACGAGCAGTTTCAAAGAGCTCTGCGTTCCTTGTGCTCTTCTGCCACCCGGTGGCCACTGGGGAGAACAGAGAAAAATCTCCAAAGAGGTTTTGCCTGCAGAGGTTGATCATGTCTCATCCTGCATCAAAATCTCATGATTGTATCTTAGGAGATTCTTAGCCATCAGCCTGGAAGGCAAAAAATAAAACTCTCTTAACTCTCTTTTCTTCACATTCTTCTGTCTTCCCTTCTCTTTATGTCTTTGTCAGTGGCATGACAGCTGATACCCCTTTAAAGACTAAGACAATTAACTTTCTTGCGGGTGCAAAATAAGCAATAAGGGGCTTGCAGTGGGGGTGGGCTGGGACTCTTAAAGACAGAAAAGGAAGCTGTCTGTTTACCCACGTCATCATTAAAGTGACGACCAACACTCGCCCAATGGGCTCATCTGCATAATTGAATAGAGTTAAGAGTTTCACCAAAGCCCATGATTTCAGGCGCGCGTGTGTGTGTGTGTGTGTGGGTGTGTGTGTGGACTCTGGAGACTCAGTTTCTTCCTCTTGGTACAAACGTCATCATTAGACCTCCTTAGCCCAGCACATAACAAAGAGTTAGCTCATTACTGACAAAAATATCTTTGCTAATGTCCCCCTCGCTTTGTCCGTTTCTCTTCTAATCTCTCTTGGCACAAGTGACTTCAAATTCATGATGATAACATGGAGGAGAGAGCGAGAGAGGGGAAAAAGAAGAGAAAAGAAATGTGCACAGAGGAACTGGAAGAGAAAAAGAAACAGCTTCAGTGACATGGCCACACTGTGTGTACAGAGATAGGCATGCCAAAATACAGAGAGAATAAAAAGAAATGAAAGAGCTTTCTTGCTGGCAATATTCCTGCCAACATCTGTCACAGGCAATGCTGGCTGTGTGAAGGTGTGTCTGTGCGCTATACAGTATGTGTCTTCCATGCGTATGGCTGTGTATTTGCTCCTTAATGCGAACGGAATACATATTCATGTCGCGCGAGAGCGTGTACATCTGTGTACGTATCCAGCAAACGTGTGTTTACGTGATTCCATCTGAATGTCTGCAGGAGTATGCATTCACACGCATGGGTACTTGTGCATGTACCTCCAAAGCCTCCCCTCCTCATTTCCTGCATATTTTTGTATACGTGTGAGAACGAGAGACTGCAGTTTCTATGCGCGCGAGGCCGACCCATACATCCAAAGCTTCCTCATTTACCCCGTATTTGTAGGTGTGTGTCTGTGTGTGTAGGTTTTGCGCGTGGCGACGTGCATATGTGTGCGCACACTCCAGTATGCCATTAAGATGAGCTATGACAGCTGTAGCCTCTTCACCCTGCAGCCCTCCTTTCTGCTTCTCGAAATGTGCCTCCTGCTTGTCATAGAGGATCTTGGCCTCTCGCTACCACCACATATCAAACTGCTGAACAGAGGTGGAGAGAGTGCAGCAATATTTTACTCAAGTACAATCACTGCAACTTCAGGAAGTGGCCCTTTTGAATAGTGTTGCAAGGCTGGCTTCAGTCAGAGCTGAATGAGATGATAGAAAAGTGCTTTTAAATGAATCACGGAGAAGTAGGCAGAAAAAAAAAAGGTTGTGTTACACTCAATATAGCTTTTCAAGGAAAATAAGAGATGAAATAACTAGTTAATTTCTACCTTTGGTCTTGAGTGTATCTAACAGACGAAAGGGGCTAAGAGGGGAAGTGAGGAATGTTGATCGCACACATCAGAAAATACAGATAAAAAAGTGCGCTATAAACGAAAGAAACGGATCTCATGAGAAGCATTGGATTTGTTATTTAGCGGCGATGTGAAAACAACTTATCACACCTTTTCTAGCTCTGTCACAATACCTGCAGCCAAAGGAAAGAATTTTAAGGTCAGTTATGAAAGACATCAGAACGTCCGCTAAGCCGTTACTCAGAAATGAGGTATAAATTCCACTGAGCAGGGAGACGTTAGAAAATGACAATTACAGCAAGGACGGTGGAATAACATCGTAAATTTTTAGGGCAGTAAACATCAAGCTTTCAAAACAACTTTTTTGTGTATTCTATCAAAACTACAAGCGAGTCTGGCATGAATTACAGTATCTCTGACCCTGGATAGCCTTTAATGGGCCAATTTTTAATTTGACTGGCCAGATGTGAGCCTATCTTTTTGTCTGGACGTCCTTATTTGGCCTTATATCTGTTTGGTAGTGTTGGAGTAACAGGCACGAAGGTTATTCCTCATCAGGTCATGCATTGCATTCTCTTTTTTTCTTGCAGTACCAACCTTAATGCCTCTACCTCCCTCTGGGTGCTGTTCCTGCCCAGTTTGATCCAGGAACTTTTTATCCATTTGTACCTTGCTTCTGATATCCTGAACATCAAGAAGGACTGACATACCTTCATCTTCTAGGGTAGCCAACGCTTCCCTGTTCAAGGTGCTTTACTACATGTGAGACTAACTGACCACGTGTTTTATTAGTAACATATTCTTTTCCTAGACCTGAGATTTAAAGTGCATGGCAGAGTTTACCAGCTGTCTACAGTCAGCAGATTCGGTGGTAATTTAAATTTAGCGTTAGCGGAAGAGTTAGCATAAGCGGTGCAATGACGTTTTATCGAACTTAACTGGCTTTTACTGCCCCCTAGTGGTCACTTTGCTAACTTCAGAACACTTACGTCAGTCTAGCAACACCTCAGCTGTTTGTTGTGCTCCTTTCTGATGTCTGGATAATCCGTGGGGATGATTGACATGAAGGCTTCTCTTACAGGTCAGGGAAAGTTCATGAACCTAACAACCAAAGCCACAGTGTAAAATTTGTGGGCCACATGCAGGAATCCATCCCACCTGACAAACCATCCTACCCGTTGTTTCTACGCATGCGCACAACAAGAAATTCAGTGGCAAACTGTCCTACCTTTGTGAATATAAGCTACAAACATACTCTGACGGGTGAAATTAAGTGCCAAACCGTCCTACCTTTGTAAAGGTGACGTACAAGCATACTTTAACAGCTAAAATTAAGTGGCGAACCATCCTACCTTTGTGAATATGCGCTAGAAGCATAATTTTACAGCTAGGTAAGATGATTCATCTTACCTTTGTTAATAAGAGCTAGAAACATACTCTGACGGGTAAAATTACGTGCCAAACCATGCTACCTTTGTGAATGTGACCTACAAGCATACTTTAACGGGTAAAATGAAGTGGCAAACCATCCTGGCTTTATGAATGTGAGCTACAAGCATACTCTGATGGGCAAGGTTAAGTGGCAAACCATCATACCTACTTACATTTGTGCTGGAATTACTCTGTGACAGCAGAAATGTACATAAACTACTTACGGTAGGACGTTTTGCCAAAGTAGAACGTTTTGTCAGAACACTGGACTAGTGAATTTACCGGTTTGGGCTTAAATTGTAAGAAATAACTGTGTAAAATTACAGAAAAAGTTCTCCTGTAATTATAAAACACAAATACTTTGTTAATTCACAGAAAAATCTTTGTTTTTATTTTTACTACAGTCATAAATTTCTATAGTTTATAATTTTAAAAAAAAGAGGTTTTACTGTAATTGTTTAACTGTTACTTAATTACGTTGTCATAGTATGATTGGCAATGGGAAAGGTCTTTATAAGAAGAAAAGAACAGTAAAAAGTCCAAAATTTATGCACTCACTTTTTCCAAAGCCGTCAAGTTGAATTAGTCTTTGCCTGGCCGATTCTAGCCCCCTGGGCCTTATGTTTGACACCCCTGCCTTAAACAGTGAAGAGAGATGAATGAAGAGCTGCACACCTCTCAGGTTTCAGTCACAAATACTTCAACTAAATCCAAGTTTTCTCTGTATCTATACACTTAGTCTCAGGATCACAGTTTTCAAACAGTTATCCTTCTTTTCTCTTCTACCTTGTTAGCTAGCGCACATGAACTGTAACGTGAAGTAAACACATTTTTTAACTTGTGTATTTTAGCTAACATATTAACGGACTTTTCACAGTAAATGGCAATTTTTTTAAGTACTGTACCGCTTTCAGTAGCTAAATTAAATGCAAACAATGGCAGAATAACTGTCATACAATATAGTGAGACAATACCAAAAGCTAGCTTCCACAGCGAGTTTCTCTGAAAGTGCTCGGCAAAAAAGTCCAAAATTCACCACCTTCTCGCATAAATGAATGAACATAAAGAAGTAACAATTAACCACAACATGCTGCTAAGCGTATCGTGCTTTTTGTGTGATAATTACCTTCAACAGGGGAAAACCAGAGAGGAGATAAGTGAAGAGATTACCACTGAGCGGAGATTCCTCCTACTGGAGCCCTAAGGCATTACCAATGGGTCAAAGGACAATCAAACCAGGTAAAACCCTGTATTAGCCATTTCTACTCTTTGAATTCTGGGTGCACACTTCTACAGCAGCACAGTCAAAGTAATTGTCAAGGTAACAGTAAAATTAAAATTATTTCATATATATATATATATATATATATATATATATATATATATATATATATATATATATATATATATATATCCAGGTTTTCAAACGCACGGTGCTTGACATGGATGATGCTGAAACTTTGTTTTTAACACTTCGCTTCACTTCAGCTCATCTTCATCTAGCACACAGACCAGGTGTACCGCATTTTTGTACACTGCATCCATCAATAGATGATCTCTGCAGGTAGATGCAGGTACTGCCACCACTGAACAACAATTTCTCCCGTTCATTGCTGAATTTCTCCTTGATTCATCTGAAAAATTTAACATAACTATAATTTGGAGCTGTTGAAGACAAGGTAATGATAACGTACATACTACCTCGGTTCAGCCATTTAAAAATGAAAACAAACAAACAAAAAACTAAACAAAATTCCAAAACAGCTGAGTTGCTCTTTTTTCATTATTATTAAAATAGCATATTTATAGGTAGAGGCCTGATCTACCTTCCATTTCAGTTGGTGGCACTATAATGTTGTTTCCAAACTGTCATTAAATTCAAGAATAAGAAGAAAACGGGTTAAAGTTTACGCAGACTTTATATGACCCTATACTCTTTGAATCGGTGAATGAGTAGAAGTTCCATTTACCACATGATTCACTCGATATAATGTCAGTATTTACTGTCAGGTTGAGTTAACTTACTCTAAAAGTAAGTAACTGTAACTGGAAAACACCGTGCCTACAATGTTACACACCGAGAAGCACATATCCAAGAAAGCCCTGGACATGTATTCACTGGAAAATAATAGATGCAGTTCTAGCAATCAATGGTAATAATGTTTTGATGATACCTGAGCATGTTAAGTTCATTTAAGCACTCTGTAATTTAACATCATTATTCTTTATAAACCTCATAAATTTCAGCAGATTATAAAATTAATGTAACTACTGTTATTTCATTTATTGCAAACCCTTCTGCTGTTACAAATAGTAATCCCATATGTGAAGATTGAGCTTGAACTCTAATCGATCATCATCGTTCACAAAGAGTCAATCAACACAGTGTTAAAATGAACATTTGATCCTGGTCACCAGGTCAGGTTTTAAAAATCCACACTCGAGCCTTTCCATCTATAAAAGCAGCCTCCTTCAACCCCAACCTGATCTTCTACACCCGGGTCGCCCATTGCAGAGCTCTTCAGCTCCAGCCGAGGTCTCTCTCCTCTCAGCCATCTCTAGTAGACAGCTGAGCTTCAGCTCCTCCTCTAAATGTCCATCTAAAAAGAGCAGACCTGGTGATCGTCTGGTGTCCTCTCGCCACACATCTCCCCTGTTCGAGAAAGCCTCAGTGCTTCCGCTGGGCTGATTGGCCAGCTCAGTGCAAGGACCAGATAGGATCTTTCTATTTGCCCAGCGGCAGGGC
Organism: Simochromis diagramma; assembly: GCF_900408965.1. NCBI lineage: Eukaryota > Metazoa > Chordata > Actinopteri > Cichliformes > Cichlidae > Simochromis > Simochromis diagramma. The sequence continues at coordinate 2,644,008 of NW_024386972.1, read as the reverse complement.
TGCCTCTCTATCAGCGCTACCTCTGGAGGGGGTTTATCTGGCCTGCTGATAACAATGTTTTCCCCTGCCTTGTTCCCCTCCCTGATGGTTTGTTACACTAGTAAATGGGAGTCAAGGCTGGGGCTGAGCTGCAGCAGCAGTCTGCAGTCCTACGCTACTCCTTGTAAACAAGATTGGCTCAGTTTGCTTTTACCGCTCAGTCATGTGTGTGTTTGTGTGTGTGTTTAAGAGAGAGAGAGAGGGAGATGGAGTGAACAAGAGATTAAAAGAGAAACTGTGAAGAAAAAAAATCTTTTACACAATAAACACTTCTTCAACACCAACACAAATTAGCCTGGATTACAAATTTGTGAACAGACTTATAATTCATTCAGCATTATTTTTACACTCCTGCGCGGCGCAGTCTAAGTTCTGTTTTTGCTGCGCTGCTGCCAGTACATCTGTCGCTGGAGAGTCGCCAGCTTTACAAATCTGTGCAGAACAATATGCACCGGAGTTCACGGAAGCGGCACTAAATAGCGTCTGTGTCAGATGAAACCTTGGCCGGTGCAGGATATAGTACTTAGCAGAAGTGCACCAGAGTATAAGTTGTAGATCACTTTCCGAGCTTGGCTGGAGCAAAACCTTCAACATGCTTTTTCATTCATGGCGTGGTGGGAAAAGCCTCGTGTTCTCTGCATGGCCGAAACATCTGTAAGCTGTTGCAGAAACAGAGCCCAGAGGAAAACATTTACCTAACAGAATACTAATTCTTTCAGGCCCTCGTGTCAACACTTCGTAAATAAACTTGCACATATGGTATTGTTTTCTTAAGGTTGGTCTGGGAGAACCATTCTGGCTGCTGTAATCTGCCACATCTACCCATGAGGCTTTCTGAATGTTGCTGCTAAGGTTCTTTTTTTTACTATAAACTGTCTCTCATACTGTGAACACCTGTCTGCTGCTCACAGTTCCTTCATGGATTGTTCTTGCTAAGACTGATTTAGAGTAAATCATAATCCTGTCTCTAGATGTGAAAATACTGAGGGCAGTGCCCATATAAGATGATGAAATGCTTATAAGTTTAATTAATTAATCAAAAAAAATCTACCTGCCACAACTTTTCCCTTTTTTCTTAAAATAAATGTTTAGCTACGCCACTGTTTTCTGTCCAGATGTGTATTATTTATATGTAAGAAAAGCTTTTGGTGTTAAAAAAACCCAGTGCAAAATCTTTCAAACGTGGGGTGCCAAAGAAGTCTTCACAGACTGCAAGAATGGCATCCAGCTAATGGCCTACCATCACCATCTCTGTTGTAGCACAGTTAAAACTCTGCTTTTATGTTCCCACAATGAGTATGTGCATTCCTCTTTGGGATGACTGTCCTAGATTTAAAGGCTTGTCAGACACCACTAGCCCTTTTATTTTTCCATAAACTTTTTTTAATCTTTTGCATTTTACACTGGGGGATTGTTTCTGCTGGGATACTGTTGCAACGGATTATACGAAAAATGTCCACAACTGGGAGTTAAAATAGAAGCCTCCTTCATCTTTGCCTTGCAGCATCTTTTGTTGTGATGCCTGTGTGCTGCAGCACTGGAGTGCAAAAGTATTAAAATACACACGAATTACAGAGCTGCAGGTTTAATGTCAGGCACTGCAATGCGAGTAATCGCTTTACTGAAGGCATCACCGTGCAGCTGATAGCGCTAACAGTTAACAGCCTTTCGGTAAATGTCATAATTAGTTGTGAATCTGCAGCTAATCAGCGCTCCTTGGGAGCCAACTAGGTCACTGTTTGTCTGAGATGGAAAATGGAGATATTCAGCGCTGACAAGTAATTCTGTGATTGTGTCAGCAGCTAAGATACATAATTCAGTGCATTTAAACTGGACCTGTCTGGTGAAGTGAGTAGCGCCTGTGTTGTTGCTTCAGTACATCTGTCTCCTCGTCACTTCGGGAGTCTGACATCTCTCTCAGCGCCGTGGCACAATGGAGGAAAGTGCACTTCCGTGGCGCAGGTAAAAACCCGCCAAGGGATAGAAGGCCCCCTCATGAATAAATGATTGTGACACGCAGCAATAATTTGCATCCGTGTAAAAGTGACGCATCAGCGCTTTTGTCTGCCAAGAAGTCTAGAGGTGTGTTTTTTATTTTATTATTTAATGGAAAATGGCTTTCATTAACAGTGGCAAAGCAAAAGGTGTTGACAGCGATGCACCGACTTGTCAAGCCGATCACAGCCTGTTTTTCAAGCCGATCACAGCCTCTGCCTTTTTTTCTCTAATTAGGCATATGCTGGAGGCATCATAACAAACACTGAAACAGGTTTGTCCTTGCCTAATCCGGGGAACTAATTTTTAAGGTTATTATGCAAATCGATACTGTTTACAAACATGAAAGCCGGCGTCCTATTTTTGATCTGCCACATCGGTTTTCGATGGCTTAAAGCCTGCCTCAGCAGGTGTCATGTCAATAACAACCAGCAATCGATCAGCGGCCGTCTGAGGGGGATTGGGACAGCAGGGCCTTGAGGTGTGGAGGGGGATTTTCATCAGCTAAAGGCTCAGGCACAGCCACAACATTATATTGTTTCTTCGTGGACACACAGCCGACACTGTGGCTATTGTTATGTTAAAACAGCACAGATGTTTATGGTTTTGTGGGACTTCTCATTTCACTGTGGTGACTTAGGTCTAAGAAGGAATAACATCATTTTAGGGTCACACAATTACGACTCTATGATCAATACTAGCCCCATGGCCTCGCATAGTGCTTACACGGACAATAAGATCTAGTTCAAGGTCTCAGGAAGATTAAAACATGCATTTGTTTGCTTATAAAATAAAGATAAAATTACATAAAACAACATAAAATAATGCAAAACTGTGTTTTGGTGTGATATGACTTCAAATGATAAATATTCAAGCTAGCCTTGGTACTTTTGGCAGCTCTTCTGTGGAGTTATCAATATCACTGGCCCCTGTTTCTTAGTGAAATGTGACATTGACTCTGTGATCCTGACATCAGAGTTCAGCGAGGACTATACCCTCAGGTTCAGGACATCTACAGGTAGTTATTGCTTCACAAAATATGCATCTGTTTAGAAAAAACTGGTCGCGGAAGATGGCCTGAGGTTTCTTCCTCTTAAAAGGGAATTTTTCCTTACCACTGTCACCCAACTCCTTGCTCATAGGGGATCATATGATTGTTGGACTTTTCTTTGTATATATTATTGTAGGGTCTTCCTTACACGATAAAGCACCTTGAGGCAACTATTGTTGTGATTTAGTGCTGTATAAATAAAATTGATTTGAATTGAAAACTAGGCTAAATTTGAAATATACATACAGCAACAAAAATGCTCCGCCATATAGAAGAATGGTTTGTCCCATCAAGCAAATATTAAATATTTTTAAAATTCCCAGACAGAATAGTCTTAATAAGGTTGAAAGGAAATTTAATACAAATGGCCTATATAATAGTCCCTATTTGGTTTACCTAAAATCCTCTGTTCTTATTTGTATTTATGTTTAGATTTGAATGAAGAGGAGAAGGTGGATTTTTAAGTACCTTTTACAAAAGAAATAGAGAAAAGATATTTAAAGTCTGACTTAAAGGCTTTAAATAGTCCAAAATAGGAGACGGCACTTCTGAGATTATGGTCCATATGGTAATTGTTGAACCAGCACGAGACCTGGCTGTATGCCAGTGCTGTTTGCATTATTCTTTGCCCTTTGATGTATACCACATTAGCCATGTAATGCACTCGGAAAAGGTTTGAGGCAGGCATGGGAGTCAATCTACACTCAATTTACAACAAAACAAAAGCGCAAGTTGGGTTTGCAGCTGGTCTTTTTCTGAATTCTTGGACTTTACTTCGACCTGTTGCCAATTGTCACATGTGACGACTAAACATCTTCCTCGGCTTTTTCGGTTCTGCGAAAAGAGCAGAGCTCCTTTTCATCTGTGGTGCACCACAATGTGCACCTGCCCGTCACATGAAGGGATCAACAATGTACATCCATGATCAACACACACTGCAAGCTGTGTTGGCCAACGCTCAGCCTCCACTTTCCCTGGATCATATGTACCAGCCTTTAGCCTTCAGAACTTCAAAGCTCTAAAGGCTAAAGAAAGATGTATTGTGTATACTTCCTGCCTCCGACATGTTTGCCCTCCTTTCCCTTCAATGGTAAATACATGTTGATAACTTTTTTTATTCAGCCTAGAAACAAAAGGTCCAAAATGGGTCATGTTTAATTGTTAGTTTATCCTTTATTTTAAATAATATATATTACTTTACTTGAATGTGTTATTAAAAATTTGGCCTGAATCCTAATGTAAGTGTTTTATGAGTTGCAATATTGCTGCAGTGATCATGTCTTTTTACCTCTCTGCCATGAAAATTACATTTTTAGTTGTAAAAACTACAGATCAGTTCCCAGGTTTTAGCCTTTTCCTTAACTTCGATGTCAGACATTTCCTCGTAATTTCAGTAGAGCTTTTCATTAAATCAATCAAAACTCTGCTTTTCTGAATTTTTAAACTGCAAGTTTTCAGACTGAAACAAGAGCACTTCTTCTTCTTCCTTTTTTTACCCCTGCCTTTCCTCTACATGCTCGGTCAAGTTCACATCTTTGGTTTTCCTCCTGTGATTTCAGTCCAGCCATTCATTTATCAAGTAATTTATTCATACATTTTTTTGAAGCATCGCTCAATAGCATCTGACCCTGGTGCCCCATCATCCAACTCTCCCTTCCGAGACAGAGCACAAGTGTTCCCTCAAGAGTGAGGGAATGCGGGTCAGAGGCGGCGTTTACTTGGGGTGGAAGGAGAGGGGGGGCGTGCACAATTTTCACATTGCGCCAGCGTTAAGCGGGTAATCATAATGTGATAGTGCTCTAGCTGCTGGGGTCATGTATGCTTATGAATGTTAAGGAGGACTGTTTTAAAGGCCTTCAAAATTACCCCTGATATCAAACACTGACCTTTTGTTGAGACTCCAACACACTATGATGATTAGAATTACAATGTGTGCAGTTTTTTTTGTTGTTGCCAAATCAGGGAACGCTAACCCCCCTTCAAACTTCCTTGTATTTATGTAAAAAAACTGTACATAGAAACAGATATTGATATATAGCTAGGTAGACACCTAGATAGCTAGAGGGATATGGATTTTAAACAATGTAACAAAAGTTGTAATAGTAGTTGGAAAGATATGCCCCATTAAACATCGACACATATTCACTGTCAACATGGGCGTTTACCAGAAGTAACTAAATGATCTCTCATTTGACACGGAGTGTCGGCACCGTCGCGAGGTTACCAATTAAGCTCCATGTGTCTTGAAAGTTTTACTCAACAGATCAAAACTCATGCTGCTATGTTGCACTTTAAATTAAAATACAAAGAGATTTATAGATCTATTTATAATATTCCGCATCACCTTGTTTTCTTTTTCTTTTTTTCCCCTTCACAATAATCCCGCCTTCAAGTGCTATGAAACTGGGGCTTGGAAGTTAGAATACACAAGACTTTGTCACCAATGAAAACTTTCAGTTAACTCGACGAAGCACACTTCCAAAGGAGTTCAGCTCTTATCAGAGAGCAGGATAATTGTTGAAACAGGTGTAGCTGTCGAAGTGTCAGCGTGCCGCTGTCTGTGTTCTGGTCCCTGAACCAACCTCTGCCTATGACTCCATCTCATAAGTCTTTCAGACAACCTTGGTGTGATTTCTTGACAAAAGCGCGCTCGCTCTCAAGGTGCACTCGAGAGCGATATAAAAAGGGACAAAGACAGAGCCTGAGAGAAGATAGGAGAAGAAATGGATTTCTTCTCTAATTATGCAAGAAAAAGAGACTTTGTGAAGATAAAGTTGGGTGACACAAGGGCATATTGAGGGACACACTCACTTTAGGAAGATTTTTCAAAGTGGGAGGCACAAATGGATGTTTGTGCTATAAGCTATTGCTGCTAATTGGTACAAACTTAATGAATGCAGGGTGCTGTGTGGAGACAGATGCTTTGTGCAATGTGGCAGATTTCAGTGGCTGCGCGTCTCTCTCCATCGCTGGAACATCAAGAAGAGGAGAACATTTGGCAGGTCACGAAATTATGCGAGGAAAAGGGGAAGCCCGGGAAAAAAAAAATGTAAACAGTTGTTTATTTTTTCGTTAATTTATGGGTGACTGTGTGTATGTGTACATTTGTGTGCGTGCGCGCGTGTGCGCTGAGCGTGAGAGTTAGCAGTTCTCAAGCGCTCGTCTATTTGTTTGAGCCCATCGCTTTTGTTTTGGCTTTCTTGCCTTGCCAGCTCTGTGGCTCTCAATTAGCGTGCAAGCCTCAGGGACCTAATTAACCAGTTCAATTAATAAATAATTTTCTTAAAAATCCCATACAAGCCATTCTGACATTTGTCAGCCACTCAGGAGCTGCTGTGTGTGTGTCTGTGAGAGAGAAAGAGAGAGGAAAGGAGGGGGAAAAGGACAGAATGATTAGCTTGTTTGCAAGCTCTGCTTATCCCCCAGGTGGCTTGATGCAGGGGACAGTGCTGCGTGTGTGTGTTTGCATATGTGTGTGTGGCTGGATGGAGAGGGGCTTACTCACAGCGCTGGACCCCATAGCAGAGGAGGGCCCCCGTGACCTTTTATCGAGTGTCCAATCAATAATGTGCGAGCGTCCATCTCTTTGAGTTGCAGCCTGAGCCTGGGCTTCTGAAGGCCTGTGGCCAGCAGCAAAGCAGGATGGGAACAGGCTACACAGTGGGGCAAAAGAGTCCTTGGGGGGCCACGAGTGGAACAGAACCAACCGCCTCATGTCATTTACTCATAATGATGTCTTCCTTTGGTCGAAAAGGGAGGGGTGCATGGGATGGAGGAGGGGGCAGTGTCCCCCTCCTCCACTAGACACCGCAGATTCAGCCTCTCTCTTCCTTTGTCTGAATGGTGAAAGCATCCTCTTTGGTCTGTCACCGGGCTCTGTGATTAAGCAGCAGAAACAGACCCCAGCTTTTTTCACATTAGAATCCCATTTAGTGGTTCTTATCACAGGCATCTATCCGGTCACATGTTGGGATGGAGTTATATTTCATTGTTTTGTGAACTGTAACGTATATTCCCTCGTGGGCACAATTGGACAGATGTGCTTGTTTAATTTGTAGCATTATCTCAAAACATCGACTTTACAGGATCCGGTTGTCACCGCCAAAGAGGCAGCGCTGATGGATCTGACTGTGTACCAGTGTTCATTAAACACACTCCAAACAGCCTTCAAACCGACTCTATTAGTGGCTGCCTCCAGAACAAGAGGCGCCTGAATGCAATTTTTGACCATGAAATGCTCTTTAAGCAGATGAACGAGACTTGAAAGATGAGCGGGACTTGAAGTTTCCTTTTTTTTCCCCTTGAAAATGCCAGTGAGGAGTCAATCACTGGATATCAAAGCAGCGGGGACACGCACACAGACACACACGCAAGAAAATCCAGTGATAATAAAACGTAAGGCTTCCCACACCCACTGAAGCCCGCTAAGATGGCCATCACAAGTATGAGCGTCGACACAAAGAGCAGACATCGGCCTTTCAGCGAGCAGCTAGCTGTCGCTCTGCATTAGCTGCAGGCATGCGACGACAGTTTGCGTGGAATCGAGATCCGGTTTTCCACGTAGCTGAGCAGGAAGAGACCAGAGACTTGTTCAAGATACTTGGCTGACCCACACTGCCTACAGCAGGCAACATATGGCTCCCTGGTCTGGCATTGCCTTGTTTATTATGTATGCTGCAATTTATTTCTGCACTGCTCTACTGAGAATACCCACACAAAATGAAGCTGCCTGACTAAGTGAGAAATATATTCTGGCAGCCAGATGAGATAAAAAAGTGAGTTAAATATACCAGCAGACAAATAACTATTAAAGTCTGCATGTTCATATTAAGCATCATCTGTGGTAGTCATTCCTTATCACAGCTGAGCTAGAGAGATTTCAGCCTATCGATCGGTAAAAGTAAGTGTGTGAAAGAGAGTATGAGTCAAAAGGGGATCTGAAGGTGGGCTGACAGATGCAATACACATGGAGGACCTAAAGATGGAGAGATCACGTTTGTTCTCTGTCAGGTTTGACCGAGGCCTTCTCTGCTCAGAGGTGACTGTTGCTCTTTCTGGTGCCCTCTAACACCCCCTTGGGATCCTTCCACTCAACTCCACTGCCTCCACTTTGATGCAAAAAAAAGAAGGGGGGTGGGGGGGAGTTATTGTGTAAATATTTTGCTTGAGCATTTGAGCATCTTAATCTTCCATAAGGTGATCTTTGGAGTGGAGCAACATGGGGTGCTGATGTTCAGAGGAGCTCCCAGTTGTAGAAAGAAAGAGGGAGCGAAAGAGACAGAGAAGGGAGGGAGAGGAAGAAGAAGAAGGTCTGTGTACTTGCTGGAGTGCTGGGAGCTAGAGTTCACTACGGGGGCGTAAGTGTGTCAAGAAGAGCGCTTTTCCCCCATCCGCAAGCCCCGGGCCCTCTCCACAACATTAAAAAGCATAAACAGTCAATACTGAATGTAACTCAGAGAAAGAGCAAGAGAGGGAGCGTGGAAAAAAAAAGAAACAAGTACGAGAACGCAAGGGTGTTTCAAGCGTTACACAACATAGTGAGATCAGAGAAATGGAGGCTGGGCTATAGTGTATAGTTGCAAAGCTTTCTGATGGAGGAAGGGAGCCTCTCCAAGTGAATCATTCATTGCGGGCGGCAGGGGTGTAAATATGAAGGGGAGGGTTGAAGGAGAGCGGGATCAAGGAAATGCACACCTGGTGCAAGACAGGGGTCAGATTGGCCCTACACAAAAGGAAACGAAAGAGAAAAAGAGAATGAGTTGTTTGGCATACCTCTGTTTAGACAGCAGCAGTGCTTCTATCGGCGCGCTTGTGCAAAGCAGGACAGAATGGAGTAGGTAGAAGGTGCATATGGTGGTAGGCTGTCTGTGTCGATACACATGCTGAAAACACATGCTTTCTATGCCGATGAGAGGGAGGCTCGTCTTATTTATAAGGAAGAAAAAAAAAGACTTTCAAACGTTCAACATTTTAGACTTCCAGTTTTGAGATGTGAGGGCTTGTTTATCTGTGGCACATTGTTCCTGCTCATAATCGCTCAAGAGTCTCAATCAGTCACTCCCTCTCTCTCCGTCTCTCACAAGTTTTTCAAACGACATCTCCCAAACACTCGACACCTGGCTGGCTGACTTCAGAGCCGAAATCAGCGGAGAAGTCTGTGTGTCTCTGTGTTTCTTTTTTTTAATCATCCATTCAGTCGCTCCTCACATGTTCAAGCCTATGCATTCGGGGAGATCTTCCTCTATAGACAGATCATAAAGACTCAGAGCTTACTGGAAAGCAGGTGTGGGCAGGTTGGTACGTGACGGTATTGAGGACATGTGAATTGTTTGTATGTTTGAGATTAAAACCAGCCTCTGTTTTTATTTTTTCTTTAATTAACTAAAATGCTCACCATTCATTTTTAGCCCTAAAAGGAGATCTAAACTGTGAATACTAAAGGACGTGTCAGGTGAGAATTATTTAACGAGAAACTGTTTCTTTAAAAATAAAAAGTGCGTGTGGCATGTGTGTTTATTTTCAAGGTTCTCCAGTTTATAGAGAACTTATGAACCGCTGCTTTCCTCTTAAAAACCAAGGACATTCAGACCACATGCTGTTTTTTTGTTGTTTTATTTCTCCTTGAGAGAATGTTCTCCTGGTTTATGGCCAAACAAAAGTTGCTTCAGTGCAAAGTACTGTTTGAGCCACTTCCCCTGCCAGAGCAAGACTCCATATTTTAAACATTTGGAGGAGGAAACAATATCTATGAAAAGTGTGAAATTTGATTTCTACCCCACGGAATAGGCCGTTTCCTTCTGTTGTCAAACAGAATGACTAAACATGCTCATTCACATGCTCCCATGGTAGGACGTTATTAATTTATCACTTCAGAGTTATCTGTGCTCTGTCTCTCACATGCACGCACACACACACACACAAACACACACTTTCGTACACGTTTGCTTCTTGATGATTGACAATGTGATAAATTTTATTTGAATATGGCTAACATGAATTATGTAACCATAGAGACTGGTGGCTTTGTTGCTTCCCTCTTGCTCTTCGCTTTTCCTCCAAGATAACATACAGTTGATAATTTACAGTAGAACACATTCTGAAACTATAAAGAAAGATATAGCGACAATGCCCCGCAGAGAACAAAACAGAGTGCTTCAGTGCAACCAGCCGAGCTGATTGTGAGAGTTGCAGAGGAGAGGAGAGCCGATGTTCATATTGTGGCAATGCTGCCATAAGATTAGGTGGTTGACACTTTGACACTGCTCTGATGGTAGCGATGAGGTCTCAGGGGAATGGGTTAGGCCAAGAGAAGAGAAAAAATAAACACAAATGAAAGGAGAAAAAAATCAGCACAGCACCCACGGTATCTGATGTTGATAGCTGTGGCGAAAGACAGTCTTTGAAAGGCTTGAGAGAAGTGACAATACAGTATGTTTTTTTCCTTGTTGATGCTCTTCCAGGCGGCTAACAAAAATACAAAAAAAAAGAAGAAGAAGAAAAAAACCCTCGTCTGATTGGTCTGAAAAGACTGTCAAATGTCAAGCAGTTATCAAACAGAAGACTTGTTTTCTTTTAAAAAGATACCAGCAGAAGGAAAAGCCTAACCTTTCAGCAAGTGAGTGGAAGTCACTCAACCCATCATGTGCGGTACTCTATACAAGCAAAAGCCCTCGCTCTTTACAAGGCTTACACTTTCCCCTCTGATTCAAATCCATAGCTGCTGACACAAGTTGTCGATGGCTGAAATAAATGGAACTCTAAAAATACCCGGTTCTGGGGAATTATTTATCGGTAGCTCACAACCGAGCAAAAGAAAAAAGAGGCCAAACTAACGCACAAAAAAGGGAGTTTTCTGTAGATGTGGGCACATAAAATTAAGTAATTTTACAGTAAGTAACCCACCCAGAACTCGTGTTTTCCCTCAATTCACGGTCACATTTAGATCTCAGATTTCAAGGTCCTTACTGCAGGTCCTTGCTCTTCCGTCTCATGTTTACATCTCAATAGGGCCCGTGCAGGATTTCACAGCACCGTCGACGACCCAGGCTGACAGAAACAGCTTGCTTAACACTGCACATACAGTTGTATTTCGGTGTTCCAGTTCCTGCAGCTGATGTTGTTCAACTCCCTTCACGCCGAGCCGCTCTTGCGTGAAAAGAGAGATGGGACGTTTTTTTTCTTTTTTTTTGTCCTTGATTTTCAAAGCGCTGAGACTTGTTAATGCCCTCGTTTTTATGTAAACCACTGAATCAATCATCACCGCTCCATTGTACCGTTCAAACAAACTTCTGCACAACTTTCACATGAACCTGCGCTTCTGCTCTCATTATTTTTTGATTTTATTCGGAGGAAGTCTGCAGCTTTGTGCTCGCTGCACGGGGAGGTCAGAGATCAGGCTGGAGCTGGCAGCGATTCAGTGTCTTGCTCAAAGACACTCGAGCAGACTGGGTGCTCTGCTACTGTGGGCCCCGAGCTCAGCTACGCTGCCCTGCAACTCCAACACTGGCAGTTGATATGAATCTCAAAGACTGAATATTTTTATCCTAGACTTTTATTCTTGGGCTGTCTAGAGAGGCAGAGCGTAATCAGTGACTTTTATCTCAGAATAGGAAATTACAACATCCCTAGAAATGCTTAATCTGACCTGCAATTCAGCTACACAACAGCTCGAGTGAGGTAATTACCTAAGAAAGCAAACAGAAGCATCTTGCGTATCTGCCAAGTTTAAAAAAAGAATACTTTTTACTGGCGATGGAAATAGAGGTGAGGAAAATATCGGAGGCTTGTTGTCACACTCTTCTCCATCTATTAACTGGTGCATCACATCAGGTGAAGAGTTTTCTTCCTGAAGATGCTATTGTTAAGAATTGAGTTGACTCATATCCGTTATTCCAGTTATCAACACTCTAAAGAAAGAGGATTTTTGTATTCTTCCACCAGATCTTGGCACTATCGAGCTTTTATTTAAAGGGGAAAAAACTACTGCAGACAAGGCCACAAGCATCACATCTTCAGTTTCAAACAAAGGTGAGTCCAGGACAAACTGTGTACTTTGGAATTTCTCTGCATTGAAGGGAGGTGAAAATGAACATTAATATGTACAGCTGGCTCTTTATATCACTCGTGCTGTGCTGCCTTTGGTGTCCTGTTGAGAGAGTGTCTAAGCAGTGTACCATCAATAGCAGGGAACAAACCCAGAGAAAATATCAAGTCTTTTTCCACAACTGCCTCCCTGCCTTGCTCTGCCTTAAGATTAATCTAATTTGGTCTTTATTGAGAAATGGGTAAGAGCAGTTTTGTTTTATTTATGTATGTTTTTTTTCCTCCTCTGCTCCTTTCCTTTGTTGCTTCTCCTCGGCTGCCTCTGACAAAAGACAACCAGCCTGCCAAGCCCGGTGTTGCTCTGGGACGGACCTGTCAATCACTCCTGACGGCACCCTGACAACATGTACGTTAAAATTTCAAACGGGACTCAAAGGCGGCGCGTGACAGCCGAGCCTTTGAAAGTGGCTGTAGCGCTCGGCGACAGCCAGAGGAGTACGGATGGAAAACAAACTAGAAAACAACAGTGCGGAGGGAAAAGAGAAATAGAGTCAGAGACTGAGAGGGAGAGGCGAGAGAGGAAAAAAACAAACCAAAAGTTAAAAGCAAAACAGTGAAGAATGTGGGTCTTGATGATGGGAACTGGCATTAGTTTCTCCCTTAGTGTATCATTGTTTTTTAATTTGGTTGAAACTCCCCTGAGTGGAGCTTTCGGTCTTCCAGGGACTGTGCCGAGGGCCCGTTCTCTCCGCAGTCCAGGGACAGCAGCATCTCTCTCCTGCTCCTCCGAGGCCTCACTCAGATCAAGTCAAGCCTCACGTGCGTCTCGCTGCTACCCTTCAACGCAAAACAACTGTGCACCGATCTTAATAATATTCTTGATTCCACCTCACATACATGCGCTTCATGGCTGCAATTAATTCCCAGTAGGAAAGGGAAAAACCAGCAGTTTTCACAGAGATAAGTATAGAATTTATAACTCTAAAACCTATAGTCTTCAATACCAACTAGAAAAAGGAGAAGTCGATTTGGATTCTTTCCTTGCTATCCCAGAATGGCCAGGACAAAACACTTTTAAAGCAACATATCTGTGAAAAGCCTTTGCGGTTGCCATATGGAGTAAAATGCGCACGCACGAGCTTGAGGATGCACTTTTAAATGATCACCTGCCACAAAACAGAGAGAGAGAGCACCACCAGTCTCTTTACTGTGGCTAAATGAACAGTGTAAATGGTGTACGACACAAAAGGCCTGGGCTGTGCCAGACCCTATGGGAGAACTGCCATCTCTGCAGTCCTGCAGTTTGTGCACTGATCCTTCAGTCAGCATCCACATCTGCAGTTCAAAAACACACAGTGGCTTGAAACTGCTACAAAGCTAACTGTTCATTGTCTATCTGAGACTTTGTTTGACCATGCTGTGTGGGTGTGTGTGCGCACACAAGTGTGTGCCCGTCTAGTCAAAGTTTGTTTGAAACTAGCATTGTAAAACCAACTCTAGAGCGTGTGTGTTTGTGTGTACAGCGTGTGCGTTTGACTTCTACAAACAAGTGGACAAGCAGTGTGTGTGCTGAGGGACACGGGTCATGTCAGCCTGTTAGTGATTTTATAAAGTTCTCCCCTGGTGGAGCCATGTTGGACCACTGATAGGCGTCAGTACAGACACGAGTCATGGCACTGACTTACACGGAGCCGTACCACATGAAATTGTGCCATTGTCTAACTCGTGTCTATATACATGTGAGTCCAAGCTTACCTACTAATGTATAGATGCAAGCAAACAAACACACATCGAAGCAGCTCTGAGATATGGCTGTTGTATAAAGGACTTAAAAACAGCCACCAGGCAGCCAGATAATGCTTTAGCTTCCAGTGCCCTCTAGTGCTTGGAGCTGATTGGCAAATATCTTCTGAAACTGGCCAACTATCAAGACAAACTGAGCCCCACTGAAAAGTCCCAGTATAACAAAAAAAACAAATCTGTATGTGTCTATAGATTAAATAGTAAAGTTTGAAAATATGTAGTCTTTTAGTGGATAAGAACAAAGAAGCAGCTATTGGAAATTTCCTAATAAGTACACTGGCATTAATACAGGGAGTAAAGCAGAGTTTTCAAATAACAATAAATATACGTATAAATATGTTCGCTGTGCAATAATATAAAATCGAATTATCACGTTTCAGGCAAACAACTGATTATTAATAGATTCAGATCATGAAGCAATCAATCGTTTAACTGGTTGTTAGTGTGTAAAATATTCTTAAACTTTAAAATAATCATTTCTTTCTTACTAAATTGCTGCTAATAATAAATATTTGTCTAAAAATGATTTGGAAATTTTAAATCAAAACCAGTTTAAAAAATATACAATGTTATTTAAACGAAAAAAGGCTGTTTCATCTGTTCACTTTGTGATATTGATCTAATTTTTTTTTAAAATCACATAGCTTTTAGTTTGTATTTACCTTTCTAAAAGGTCAGATTTGGGGCTTTTTTTTTGGATTTGACATTAGAACATAAAATAATCGAAATAAGCTCTCACTTTCTTTTATATGATAAGGTGGGAAAATCTTGAAATCAAATGAGCCAAAACCTTGTTTAGATTTCAGTAACTTAAATGCTTCTCAAAGTTGAGATGTAGGCAGTAACATAATAATACACATAAAATAAAAAGGCTTTATTAGCTATAACAGTTTGTTTAAACTGAGTGTAATAGAAGCGAGTCATCTAGGACTTTAGGTTATTTTAAACCATGGGCCCGTAAGCATATGCGTGAGTCGCGACAGAAAATAGACCCTGTTATTATGCTCTTTGTTGTCTATTATTCATGTGCTTTGTGCACGCACGCACACACACACGCGCGCGCATACACACACACACACACACCAAAATACAAAAAAAAAATCTAAAAGAAGATTGGAGTGTCCAAAAATGTAATGTTGTTTGCTTAATCATGAAACTCATAGTTTTATTGTTTCTCTTTATAGCTTTATTATAGAGTTAAATAGTTATAATACACTTAAATCTCCCTTTTTGTCTTCAATTTCTTTATTCCTTCAAATGATTGAATTCCCTCACCTTTCCTCATTTTTGACACATTTGACATGTAAATATAGTCAATTATACTAAGGTCAGGTGGGCCAGTCACTTTTCAGCAACTGGATCCTCCACGTGAAGATATTAACGTAGTTTTATAGATACTGCCTAATTTAATATAGTAATGACAGGGTTTAGTAAATGATATGCATGCATTTTTGTGCATGCATGACAAAGCTGGCAGAGGTGGGATTTGAGAGGCACCTCAAAGATATGATTATCCTGAGTGTCTCTGCTCAATAATGTTACCTGCTGGGACAGCAGCACTGCTCCTCTAAATAAATTGCAAGTGGCCTTGGGCAATAAGAGGAACCCTCCTTTGATCTGCCTGACTGCCAACGAGGAAAATGTGCAGGCAGTCAATCAAGCTCTTAAGGCTTTGCAACAATGAAGCTGACCCCACTTTATTATTTATTTTCTAAATTGATGTATTTCATTATCACAAGGTGTCTACTTGGTGGGGTAGTGGGGTGGGGGGGTGGGGTGGAGGAGAGAGAGTGTGTGTGTGGGGGGGGGCAACATGATCAATAATTGATATGCGGTGTGAAAAAGCTGATTTGCTGCCTCTCCTCTGGTGCACTTGTCACTAGCTGTTGTCAGAACACATTTGCTTTGATGACAAATTTGAAGAAGTGAACAACAGCATCACATCTTATTATAAATTTAGTGAGTTGGTGAAAGGCACGGGGCCCTTCTCGCTGAGGCTCTGTTTGTTCAGGGCGCTCTGGAGGAATGACTACCAAGCTCTGAGGTGAGTTACAGTCTTGTAAGCAAAGAGATGAGAGGGGGGTTGAACTTTTTTGTCATGTGTCAGTAAACAGCGTGACTTGTTTGAAAGGCACCTGGATTACAGGGTGAAAAGTTGCTCTTTAAACCTTTAAAGCTCTGGGATACGGGAGACACGCCACGTCAAAAACAAAGTGTGAAGATGAGGAGTGAGAGCAACTAAAAGCCATCACTCCCCAAAGTGCGTCTGCTGAGAGACGAAGGAGTCGTCCTGCTTTTCACAGAGTTTGGGTCATGGCTGAGCATCTCAAACTGATCTCGTCAAATAAAGAAAGATGCTCGGTTCATTCGATCGGCACAGATTTGTAAAAAAACAAACAAACAAAAAACAAATATACAGATAAGGGAAATCAAACACTGAAGAGTGCTGCGAATAACCTCTAAGCTTAAATTTAATGTGTAAGCACAACACAGAAAGGAAGATCTGACATAAAGGTTGGAAAGTGTGGCCCAGGTATGAGAAAACTGCCACAGCAGATAAAACAGAAGGTCATAAAAAGTCATAAAAAGGTATAAACCAACATTAACAGTTGTATCTTTCTAATCACCTGTGGGCCATCAGCATCGCACTAAAACAAAATCTTTATGGTGATTTCATTGCTAAGAGAAGTTCTTAATTAGCCTACATATATTTTTTTAATTACATATAGAGTCTGAAGATTTACTGCAAACTTTAAAACTAAATCCTGATGGAGAACAGTTCAACACAAAATCTCAGAGAAAGGAAAACAAACATATCAACAATTCAACATAATTGACAGCTGCATCCATTTGCTCATTCCAAGCCCCCGGCCCCTCCCTCCTCTCCTGCTTTTCCACTCTGTTCTTCCAACACCATTTCCTCTTTTAATTATCCCCCAGCAAAAAAGATGGAGCACATCAGACGCATCGCGGTAAATCCTGGCCCTGGCACGGGCTCACAGTGGCTCCTGCGTCTGGCAATCCCGATAGAGCCTGTGCGCTGGCAGTGACAAGACAGGGAGGATGCCTGGAGATTTTCTGACAGAAAGAATGGAGAGGATGATCTCTCAGCAAAAGAGAGGTCCTCATTCTACTCCCGGCGTGGGAGGCTTTTTGGCAAGCGCTTTCCCATCATACCACATTTTCAGCACCAGATTAGCCAGTTCTCAGGAGCAAAACTCACATAGAACCCTTGTTTACACCTCAGTACATAGTGTTTTTGTAATGACTGCACACTGCACACAAGCACGGCTGCTCTCCTATCTCCACCAGCAACATTTTAGGGGTGACACTTATTGTATGTATCAGGGTCAGAGAGACTATTGTCTGGATTAAGGGAATATGATTTGTTTCATACTGAAAGAAGTCTCCTCTGACCAAAAAAAACTGTGTTTTACTGACTGAATTGCTCATTCAGATTCTAATTAGGTATCAGCAACACGAATGGGTTTTGCTTTGGGAAGCCAGATAGATGAAAAAGGTTGCAAGTTAACTAGTGTTGGGCTGCTATCTGTCAGAGTTTCTCCTCTATTTGTGGAGTGTGCATCAATCACTGAGGTCCCCAACTGACAGTCGTTCTGTGGGCTAATAGTGTCGTCATCTCCCATGCGATTACACAGATTGCGCAACGAGATCCTCGGACACAATGGAGCAGCGAATACAGCCCCCCCGTCTCCACCCCCATTCTGTTCCCCTCTACTTTCCTTTTCTTCCATCATTCTAAGATGAAGAGTGGAAAGCTCCGCAGCGGGTAGCTTTCTTCTCCTCCGGGGGGAACTAAGAAAGCAGGCAAGGGTCTCTGTGATGTTAGTTTCCCTTCAGGGTGGGGAGGAGATGTCTTGTAGCACAGCTAAAGATGATCATTTGAGAGCCCGTGAAACAAGGTGCCAAAGAGACATGGCGAGGTCCCGACTAATGAGTTAGGGTTAGCTGATGTTCCTCAATGATGAAAATGAGAACAATGACAGTAATGACAGTGGCAATCACTTTTTTCCCTCAGTTTAGACACTGTATTGCACCACAGTTACACGCTTCTCTCTGCAAATAGGTCAGGGGTCAGGCTTAGCTGTAGCCCAACTCAAAGACACCTCAGCACAAAAAAAGAATAAATTCTAACAAATGCATCACGGTCTTAGAGCTTAAACGAGCATTTGACGGAGTACAATTTCTTGCCCTCTTGCAGCTAAAAAGGCTTTACGTTTAATTAGCGTGATGAAAGAAATGATTAATCTGTGAACATATGAGAAAAATCTAAACATGTTTCTTATGCATTCCGATAAAAACCTTTCTCCCAAAGTAAACATTTGCTCCAGAAACTCACAAAACAAAACAACATCCCATCTGATAATCCGCCACAATTACGCTACACAGCATGATGAAAGGATATCAATGGTCTACTTATGTCACAGAAAAAGAGAGGAGCTTCAAACATGAAACCTATTGAAGCCTATGAGAGTTTCGAGTCGATCAGTGATCAAAGGAGCAAAAGCTTATCAGTGCCGTTTCTTAGCATTGAAATAGTGTCATGTGGCTTTGGATATACTACCAGGGTAGGAGTGTTTATGCCTAGAAACATAATGGCTATTGTGTTTTCTGAAAACATTAGCCCTTTTTTTCTAGAGTTAAAGCTGTAAAAAGCATACAGAGTGGAGAGGGGGCACGAGCTCTTTATCCCCATGAAAGGCTAAAGGATGGAACTGACCTTTCTGGCATCAGCTGGGCTTTGGGAGCACAATACATGGCGGCAACTCTTTCTGGCCTTTTCCCCTTCGGCTCTGGGCTATGCTTACAAGCCAAAGACTCAAGTCCAAACATCTATCATTTTATACAAAGACTCAAACGCACACATGCCCCGAACCCCTTCTTTTATATCATAAAAACACACACACACATACAAAAACAGACACACACTGAGCAGTCCTGTCTGTTCATCTGCAAACAGACCAGTCCCGTCTGACATCACAGTACAACTGCAGGCTATGGAAGCAAAAAGAGACAACAAATCACTTTAGATTACATCAACTCAAAAGCACAACTCAGTATCAACATCAACTCCCTTTAATGGAAACTGAGCAACAGTTAAATTAGAACCTAAACCTCGTCTGTAATGCCCCGATCTAAACTTGAGCTGGGACCGGATGAAAAGCGACTGTTACAATGTGACATCCAAGCAAGACAAAATGAAAAGCATGACCTCATTGAGTACAACTTCAGCGAGTGCTCCGCAAAAATGACCTGAGCTGCTGTACACTTTAGACGCTTTGTTGTCAGGGGGGCCTCACACCCAAAGACCCTTTGTGTTATATTTGAAAAGGCTACATCACAAGGTCATGGCGGAACAGGGGTCACGCAAATACAAAATAGCACTTGTGTGGTGGTCATTTTTGTGAGCGAGGGGGGGTTGCCAATTCTATAGGTAAACTCTAGCAGTTTGGAGATAAGTTACCCATAGGATATGAGACAAAAGAGAACAGTAGCTGGCATCTGAAAAGGTAAAGATAGTAGTCCCCAATGTGTCAGAGGCCTCATGGTCAGCAGGAGAGTATAAAAGGACCTCTAAGTGTGTCTAACTCTACGGTGCGCAAACATCCACAGTCCTACAACCATGGGAAAGGTATGAGCTCACCTGCAGTAAGGCAACAGCTTTGGACAGGTGGTGAAGGAGAAAATAGCATTAATTGAAAACATGCAGTCATGTATAGGAAGGAGATTCAGTGAAGGAGAAGGCAGGGCAGCAGAAATACTCTTTTGTCTTTGTTTTGATGTGTTTGGATGGGACAAGCAGAAACCCCCCCTCCCCCAGCTCAAACAGTGGTTTTAGTTACCTTATTTTTCATCCTGTTAAGCAGTGCAAATAAATGTGTAAAGAAGTGTAGAGGGTTGGTAAAGAGAGCCTATTCACGAGTCTACGAGATAGCATTTCTTTATGCCGAACATAAACTGTATTCTCTCTCTCCCTTCTCTCCTCGAGATCGTCTTCTACGAGGGCCGCAACTTCCAGGGCCGCCACTGGGAGTGCAGCAGTGACTGCATGGACACCTTTAGGCACTTCAACTACTGCAACTCCCTCCGTGTCAGCGGCGGCCACTGCGTGCTCTACGAGAAACCTCACTACATGGGATACCAGTACATTCTCAGCCCTGGCGAGTACCCTGACTACCACTGGTGGATGGGCTTCAACAACTGCATCCGCTCCTGCCAGATGTTCCCTCCTGTAAGTCAATCAAACAGACAGATAGAATTGGTAGCACCCTCCCACCCTCCCACCCCCCCGCTACACTCACCTTGTACATCAAAAGCTGCTTTGGATATGGATGTCAATCACTGGCTTTTTGATGTCATTTACAGATACTCACACAGGTCATAGCATAAAAGTCTCTGCTGCAAGGCCCACAAAGGAGACAGAGTCAGCCTTTAAAAAGAATATGACATACCCCCCATAAGACTTGGTGCCTTCACTCTAATTCTGTTTGTCACATTGAGTGTTTCTGGCAGTTCAGGGAGGAGGAAAAAAAAATCTAATTCTGTCATGCTCCGAAAGAGTTGTTGCTCAATCTCGTTTGTAGTTAAAGAAACCGAGTAGTGCGAGTACTGAATTAAAAAGTTAGCTCGTTGTGGGAAGAGTTCTCTAGAGATTACACCTATTGAAAATAACATAATAGTCATGATTACCCTGTTTTCTTTCACAATGCAGTATAGGGGATCCTACAGGATGAGGATCTACAACAGGCCAGACATGATGGGACACTCAATGGAGTTTATGGATGACTGCCCCAACGTGTATGACCGCTTCCGCTACCGTGACATTTTCTCCTGCAACATCATGGAGGGTTACTGGATCTTCTACGAGCACCCCAACTACAGGGGACGCCAGTATTTCCTTCGCCCTGGAGAGTACAGGGCCTGTGGCGACTGGGGCTGCCACAATCCCATGGTGGGCTCATTCAGGAGAATGAGGACTCTCATGTAAACTGCACCCGTGTGCATCTCAAATGAACATTAAACACAAAACTTTAAAATAATGATGTCCTTTGTGAGCTTTCTTTTTTGAACGTAGACATGAATGCAACTTGCAGTGACACTCTAGCAAGGCAGCATATTTGCTTCCTGATTATATTCAACCAACAAAGGCTGCTGCTTGAATGGGTTTAAAATACAAGTCAGATCTCAGACTGTTTGCTGCTCTGTCTAGCTTCACAGTCTGCATGCAGGTTTCAAACATTCATGCCATTAAAGGCAGATGTTTGCAACTCTTATTGTAGGCCTTTGAGAAAATGCAGTTGGACAGTATTTTCCATAGACAGACAGAGCTTTGACAGAGACAAAGCGGCTGCGGTGGCTCAACAGTGCCATAGTGTTGTGAAGTCTATAGAGCGCACTGTGCTGACACGACAAAGCTTTGTTTCACTATTGCAAAGCCCTGATCTAAGCAGGGTCTATAAAGAGGTCTGGGAGAGCCCCGCATCTGGTCTGGTCTGAACTTAACGCAGTTACAATGGGCAAGGTAAGGAAGAAATTTAACAAATGTAATGTTTCACTGATATTTGATGTGCGGTATACCGATTTGTGTAGTAAATATAGTGCTTTACAAATTTGTTAGATCACCTGTTATATATATAAAAAGGAAAACACAAATATTTAAAAAGCATATTTTTATTTATTAGGAAATACCAAACTGAATTCACTTTTCCCCACTGGACTTCAAGCATAACATTTAACCACTAAAACAAAAGTTTATTTTCAGGAATGCAAGTAAATACCTATAATTTGGTAAAAAAATAAGACTTAATTTGGCTTTTTAGTAAGACTGTAGATTTAAAAATTAATGGAGAATAACAATAACTATATTTTAGCATTAAAAATATCATTTTATCATTACCAACACTGCCAATTTAGGGTAGCTGTGACAAAAAGCTTACTTTGAGTCGTTATCTAATATATTTGTTAAGCACTATAGATAAATAATTAAGTTGAACTAATATATTCTGATAACGAGCAGTAAAAATATATACATCTTTTGGTCATATGAAACGTAAAAGACCTTTAAAGAGTAACAACGTATCGCTCTCTGGGTTAAACATACCATTAGTTCTTTAGGACTATTTACCATATTTACATAACCTATAAATTAATGTAAGAAATGCTAAAAGTGCAGGGAAATGTAATTCTTCTCTCAAGGATAGTAGAAGCCTCAAATATTTAATTGATCTTATAGTCCTATTTCCTGTGAAAACAGACAAAGAACTTGTGAAAAGTATTACACAGTTCATTCATTAAAATGTACCAAATGCTATACTTTATTTTATTCGGCTTTGCTTCTAGCACATCTTTTGGGACTTTTTTGTACTCCCTTAAGCTTATCTTTTTTTCAAATTTCTCCACTTACAAATTTTCTACTCAGAAACTTTTGTTAGATAAAACTAACTTTAAAAGTCTGGCTCAGAATACTGAACAGTGAACACTAAGCGTTCATGTTATTAGTGTTTAAGAGCCTGAAAACCTGACAGGTAACTACACGGTTACATCTCTGTGGTGATACACTAATGCTGAGCCATCTGTTCTGTGCAGATTATCTTCTATGAAGACAGGAACTTCCAGGGTCGTCACTATGAGTGCAGTGCTGACTGCCCCGAGATGCAAAACTACTTCAGCCGCTGTAACTCGATAAGGGTTGAGAGCGGTTGCTGGGTGGCCTACGAAAAGCCAAATTATGGCGGCTACCAGTACATGCTGCACAAGGGAGAGTACCCCGACTACCAGCGCTGGGCAGGCTTCAATGACTGTATCCGCTCCTGTCGTATGGTGCCTCCTGTGAGTTGAAACTCATTTTCTCTTCAGGATCATTTGGTTCTTATGTCTACTGCTGTTACTTGAAGCATCAATGCCAGTAGCCAGGATTATTTTAACACATCTCGAAGTGTAGACTGGGTAACTAGTCAGGATAATTTATCCTGGCTGACTGCAACAAAAAAGACATTTTTACCTTAATTTGTGGTATTATCTTATTCTCTTATTTCTTCCCTAGTATAATGGGAACTACAGGATGAAGATCTTCGAGCGATCTGACTTTGGCGGTCAAAACATGGAGCTAATGGAAGACTGCCCAGACCTGAACGAGCGTTTCCACACCCGTGATATCTCCTCCGTCAATGTCATGGAGGGCTACTGGATGCTGCACGAACACCCCAACTATAGGGGACGCCAGTACTTCTTGCGTCCTGGAGAATACAGGAGGCACAGCGAGTGGGGAAGCGCCAGTCCCACCATTGGCTCTCTGAGACGTGTCACTGAGCTCAACTGATTCCCATTACTTTTATTTTTAACCCTTATTTAATCCCATCATTAAGAATACCACCCTCTTGTTCCCTTAATGGCTGTACTGTTTCAGTGTGGTCTCAACACTGTGATGTTCAAACCTGAAATCATACATTTTAATGATGCGGGTTTGGATGCGTCGGATGTTGGGGTTCCCGTTTTATTGCTTTGCATTGTTGGGTAAAATTACTACCCAACTTAGTGCTCAAGCAATGCTTTGGTCGTTCCATAGCAGAATGTTTTGCCTCGCCGGTCCCTAACCTCCTGTCCTCCTGGAATCACAATAAATGAAAACTTGATGAAAGTCAACTAAAGGAAGCCTTTGTTAATTTTCTATTGACTGCTACAGCTGTCACTGTCAAAAGATCAGGGGGATATAGCTTGTCATAAATCTGAGGGGTATTTTTCTCTTTAATATGGTGATTGAACTTTAGTTTCATCAGGCCACAGAGTTAGACACTGTAGTGGAATCACTGAGGTCCTAACAATACCAAGAGTTTCTACAGTTTTTTGTGATATTACAGATCCACATACACAAAGAAAAATTATCAAGGAAACAGAAGCTTATTCTTTGAAGTTCACTATTAAAGACCATAAAAAAGGGTATCTGAGGATGGGCATGTTGGAGTCTTTATGAGATCACATGGTACAGAGTAAGCGCTTTGGGTCCATGAAAGATGCCCATATTAGATCCACATCACAAGGCCAGTGCCAACTCAAAGAGTTGGAGTCAAAGTGGCCTGGTATTAGCCCCGAGCATCAAGCTCTCTCAGAACAAAAAACAAAACCCAGTCCATATCCCTGCTCATGCATTTTTCATCAGCCCAAGATACTGAACCCTTTCAGAAATAAATATCAATTATTGAAATTGTTAATTAGACACTACGTAATTGGCAAAGATACACATGAATAAATAACACTGACCATTAATTATTGATTCAAAAAAAATTGAACCCCAGCAGAGAGTGCATTTGACAATCTCTTAAGATCAAGCACAACAAGAAATATGAGTTTTGGCCTTGAGTAATGTCCAATTAAAGGACTGTCAGCTTTGCTGTTCAAGTCCAGTGATTTGCCCTTATCATATTTTTTTATATCTGTGGACAACAATGCCCAGCAGACAACACAACATCAACAGAGTGCAACATGGGATCTGATCACCCGGGGTCTCAGGGCAAAGCCAGATAAGAGATGAGAGGAAATCTTACAGGCTGCCTAGCCTGACACATAACTGGAAGTTAATCCGAGGTCAAAAGGAACATCGACATCAGATATTTACAAAATTCAGTAAGGAAAGCATTTCAGGCATACACAGAACTACAGAAATAGCTCTGCATATAATGTTGCAGTTAAAAAAAAGGGTGCATGCTAACCCCCCCCCCCTCCCCAAAACAAACAAACCCAAAACAATCATGCAAACAAACAAACAAAAAATAAATACTGCAAATGATCTTGCATAATATTCCGTATAGTAAATTTTATTTCACTGTCCACTTTTAACATAACTGAAAAATCTACTTGGTAGATAAGGACAAAAGTTACAATACTTTCTCTATTTTTCTATATTTTCATCCATCCTTTTTCTTCCACTTTTCCAGTTCAGCGATATCACAGTATTTTCATTGTTGGTCATCCCAATATTTCTTCCTTTGAAAGCTTCAACCAAGTCAAAGCTTGAATTCAAAAACAAACCATACCGTGGAAACATTTCAACCAGGTATCTGTAAAATACAAGGGCAAAGTTTTATCCATCCATGCATTCTTTGCCACTTATTTGGGTTTGGGTCGTAGGGGCAGCAGTCAAACTAGAGATTTATGCTTCAGTGGGAAATCTAAACCGTAGGTATGTTATAACTGCAAACCCTCTGGACACCCTACTGCCTGATTTAAACTCCTGGGGTGAATCTTTGCAGAATCTACGATGTAACCTACACATAGTCAGGCTGACCAACCCAATCACACTCTTTCTACAGCCTGACAGCTCCTTTGACCGGGATTACTGCTACAATTGGCACCAGTGATCTTGCAGTTGCAGCTCCTGATGACATGATCACAAAACTCTATTACTGACTTGCACCTTAGCGTGTCTTGCTGCAATGTGCACTAATTGACATCTTATGCTTGATCAGTAATGGAAGGCAGTAACTCCCAATCATACCCTGAAGTCAATCAGCAAGACAACAAAATCCCCACATTAAACACTCTGACACCCCACCAAAGCTGGGTACTCTGAACTGTCATTTGGCAGGTACACAAGAAAAACAATCAGGACCAGTCCTCTGACCTGAAGGTACAGGGAAGCAACCATCTTGTCCACTGGAAAAAATCTTAACGTGCTGGCACCAAATTGGGGGGATACAAGTATACTCTGCCAGTCGCATTACGCTTGGAGCAAGTCCAACTCCTCTCCACAAAACTGATTCCAGGGCCTAAATTGTGCGTTGAGCCAATATTGGATTAATATTGAATTAATATCCCTCGACCTCACGTACTGCACCAGTGAAGTAACATTGCATGCGTCACAATCCATATAGTACTGAACCCCTACAGCTCCTGTAGGTAGTGGGCCCACAGGAGGGCAGACCCATATAGCTGCTTCAGGCTAAGGCCCAGCAACCAGACGTCTCTCCCATGTTAACCCTGTCCCAGGAAGGGTAAACTGGTCCTGCAAAGGTTTATGTCAATGCAAAATGGAAATTATATTTAAAATAGCAGTTTCAATTAGTAACCTCCCTGGTTCATAACAAAAACACTCCTCAGTGTTCCGTTACGTAGAAAACTCCTGTTACTACGTGAACTAGATGCACACACCTGCACTTCAATAGCTACTGTAACAAACAACTCTTTACACTTAAGAGATGGTAAAATACAATTCTATCAAACATTATGTATCAAAGAAGCAATACTGAATGTCCCTAGATTGTTCCTTCTCTACCTCCAGTCATTTAGATGATATTTTCAATCGCTCCACACATAAAAAGGACAAAAGAGTGAGATCCGAGTTTTGTCTCCCTCTTCATCTCTGAACCCTTTGGACTTGATGATGGGAAGCTGATTGAAGGGTAAGTAGTGCGTTTTGGAGAATGAATTCTTTAGATGATAGAAAAGAAAAAAGGAAAAAAGAAGAAACGGAGAAACCCAGAACATAAGACTGTGATTCCATTATTAGTCTCAGTTCTCCTTTTCTCCCTTTTCATTTCTGATGGCTGGATAATTAAACCTCTATAGTATTGTCTTCCATGTTACTTGCCCCACTTCCAGCAATGCGAATTCCCCTATGGGCAACTTTAAAAAGGGCCTTTTTAGACATCTGTTTTTCAGATCAGTATGACTTTTTTCCCCATTAATTTGTGTTCTTTGTGAAAGTAGAAAGACTAGTGCCAGGACAGAGATGAACATACATGTGAAAATGCTCAACATTTCATCTGCCAAAAAAAAAGAAAAAAGACAAAAGAAAGAAAAATATCCAAATATTCTTTTTCAACTTTTTATTCCACAATACTGCTATTAAATAACCCGAACTAATCCTTAAGTGTGCATTGCAAGACATCTGATAGCAGCTCAGAGGCTGGAATTTTACAAAGCTTAATTTAAAGGCAGTCGCATTCTCCCCTCCAGCTTGAAGGAGGCAGCTTGTCAATTACGATTCCTGCTCTGACAGAAGCTTTGGGCGCCAAAAGGAACAAGCAGGAAAGCAACAAAGCATGGAAAAATGAACACAACATGCAACAATAATCAAATAAATAAAAAAAATATGGGAATATATGGATGCATGTAAATTGGAGTGTATTTAAGTGTCATTATTGCAGAGCAAAATCTCATTTTCTGATGTCCTAGAATTGCATATTTTTAATCCTATTAGGTAAGATTTTACGAATACATTTACAAGCTGCATGTCTGATAATGTCACGGGTATTTTCAAAAGACAATATATCAGAAACATACAGAAAGTTCATCCCAGAATTAAAGCGGGGGGTACAAATACTGTTTGAACAAAGAAAGCACTTACAGTACAGTCAGTGTGAACCTCGTGGGTAATGAACCGATGTAATCCACTGAGCCCTTAGTCACTGAGAGGTTACAATATTAAATGTAAATTTAAATTAAATGATCATTTTACCATAGTAATACTGTAGTGGCTAAAGAGAAGCCATTAGCAATGTGTATCCATGACCACACATATAATAAAGTTGGGATAACTTCTAATGATAAACAAGTGCATTTTGTTATAAATATTTTTGATCAAACTGAAAAATCATGTTCTGTGATTGTTTAAAACACACTGCTAGGGGTTCTTTTTGATATATCAATTATAGCAATGAAGTGTTTTTCATAGGTTATTAGAGTAATGTGTAACTGTGAAGGTACTTAGAGTCCATTACTAATGTGTGCTTAGAAAGATTCTTAGTTTGCACAGTTACTGTCAGAGTAATTAAACAGGGGCTCTGGCTTCTTGGTACCAGACACATGTTAGCTAATCAGAGTCACTGCAGACAGATGCATGCTAGTTATCTGTAATCAGCATACAGCCACACTTTTCATATAGAGAGACAGGGACCATATGACCTGTCAGCTTAACCTCCTAAGACCCGAACTCTTCCACGTCATGCATTTTTAATTTCTCTTTGATATTTGGGCATATTGGGGCCCGATGAATGTAAAAACAAAGAATTACCAGATTTTTTTTTTTTTACCTTATTTTTGTTTTTAAGAAAAATAAGAGCCACATATGAGGATATTCATTTAAACTTTTGATATAACATTGGCAGTATAATGTCCTCGTAAGTGGATATCAGGCCCATGTAGAGCAAAATTGAGTATTTTGGTCTAAATAACCCAAAATGTGATGTCCACATATGTGGATGCCAGGTCCTAGGAGGTTAAAGTGGGAGAATAGTCAGACAACCATTATTAAAGTGAGATATTACCAGGAAATAAAGGAAAAAGAAATGACATCAAGCAAGGAATTTAAAGTTATTAAATAGATGTGTAAATAAATGAACAGTTTTAATATTGTTTTCTACCAAAATCTTTAAAAAAATAAAAAGTAATTTAATAAAAAAATACCATTACTAAAATTAGTTTGCCCAGTACAAATTCAAATGAGAAAATAATGACGAATCTCAATCTGTGTGAAGTATTTTTTTTTGCATGGTTTAAACACCGTTTGGGGTTTTTGCATAGTTTAATATTGGGGCTTATTGACTTACCCAACCTAAGCTGAGGTAGAATATTTTCAGACTCTTAGTCCTTAAATAGGAACAATTTTTTAAATGCAGTAATAAAATGAACCATTGCTGTTTTGAGCAGCTATGTGCTTCAAAGGTTGAAGATAGTGAAAACAGTCAACCATCATCTTGAGAAAAATCCGAGGGAGCTTCTGGATGGTGATGCAAACAACGTTCGTCATAAGGCCAAAGGAATGCTGTCAGACTCTCTGGCCTAGTTGCTGTCTCTCTGTCCAGCTAAAGGATGCCCAGCAGGCAGGTTTTCATGCAGGTACTTCATGGTACCATGCTCCGAGAAGTCGGCTACTGTGTGTCCATCACCTCTCAGGACCCACTTGGTTGTGAGCAGGCCCTCCAGGCCTACAGGGCCTCGGGCATGTATACGAGCCGTGCTGATACCTACCTCTGCTCCTAGAGAAAAGTACAGAAAGAGTGCAAATAATGAGGACTAGATGAAGAGAACATATCAGTGAAATATGAGTAAAAATATTCAGGCAGGTTTAGAGAAAACAACACAGAGGATGTCAACGCAAGACCACCACATACCCAGTCCAAAGCGGTAGCCATCTGCAAAACGTGAACTAGCGTTCCAGAAAACACAGGCGCTGTCCAGCTGCTGAAGAAACTTCTCTGCTGTGTCCTCTGACAGAACAAAACATCTCATTAGTGCTATTGTGTCTGTAAACACTTTTGGGGCTTAATTTAAAGAAATGAGAATAGAAACTGAGCTAAACTGACACATTAATGGACTGAATGAGACTGAAAGCTTATATAAAACCTAAACCTATCATTTAAAGCAGGGGTGGAGAACTCCAGGGCTCAAGGTGTCCTGCAGGTTTTAAATATCACCTTGTGTCAGCACACCTGAATCAAATGATTACTTCATTGCCAGTCCGCTGGAGAACTTCAAGACATGTTGAGGAGGTAATTTAGCCATTTAAATCAGCTGTGTTGGATCAAGGACACATCTAAAACCTGCAGGACACCAGCCCTTGAGGCCTGGAGTTCCCCCATCTCTGATTTAAAGGCTTTCCTGAAAACAAAGATATGTCCCCTGACATAATCTTTGAAATTCACGTGAACCGTGCACATCCATCCAAAAATATATCTACAAGCAGGTTAATGAAGACAGCGTATTCACCATTTTTATCAATCTTCCTCTCTGATAATATCAGACTTTGATACAAACTGATTAGTCTGGAATTCACTGAGGTTCCTTCTGTAGTCACTAGATGGCAGCAACACATCCTCTACTGCACGTGAGATCATCCTCAAGGTGGAAATCTTACCAGTAAACACTTTGCTTTATTTTTTAAAAGTTAATTCTGACTGCCAGAATAAAAGCACATAATATTTTTAATATTTATATTTTCAAAGGAACGTGAACCTGAGTTTCTTTGCCTTACTGAAAAACTAAGCTCCCACCATTCAAACGATACTAAATAGTGTCCACATGTGAATAGAAAATTGTAAAATATATGAGACATCAGTTTTGTCCACATGGTAATGACCACAGCCTTAAAGTGAGAGAACACACTGGAAACTGCACAGGATAGCTTCTTTCAAGATGAGTTGAGGACACACAGCATGACGGCTCACTTCAAAGACAGAAGTGTGTCTGAGCATGTTTCAAAGTTATGAAAAGTCTTTTAAACTGTTAATCAGCTGCTCTACATTTTAAATGGGCTCCGTCCACAATCTAGAGTCACAAAGGGAGGATGTGCACTCATCCTGACAACACCTTGTCACTGCTCATTAATCGCTATGGCAGAAAGTGAGACGTAAGGTGGACTGAATCCAACAGAGAGAGAAGGAAAACTTGATGAATATTAAGACACGGAACAAAAAAAGAATGACCAAACTGACAGGTGCTACTCAGTCATGGTGAGGTAAGATGTGACAGGAATTGTGAAACTATAAGGAAAAGGAATTAAAAAGCAAATTGGTAGAATGTATTTAAAAAGAGGGGAGAGAGAAAGAGACTGGGCAAGAACAAAGTACTAACAGCGAGATATTGCATCACCTACCATTTTCCGTGATTATAACGTCTGTGTGAGAGCTGCCATACTTATGTATGTGCTCTACGGCCTCCTGCATGCTGTCCACCACCTCCATGCAGCACTCCAGCTCACCATACTCTGTCCGCATAGACTTTGCCTCTGAGGGGCTGAATGTCAGGTAGGAGGCAAACCGAGGGCCTGCGTGAATCTTCACCTAGTCACATCAGACAGAAATAAATTATTTCTAACTTTAATATATTATGACAAAAAACTTTTTCATTTTGTTGGATGACTAGTGATGTATCTAAAAACGAGTAACATTGAAAGTCAGCCGCAGGTTTCCTTAATTTATCAATGCGTGTATTTGGCATTTTACCCGTTCAGTGCGGAGCATGTCGATAATTTGGTCGAACATAGGGGTCCTGAGGATGTCCCGGTGAATCAGCAGAGTTTCCATAGCGTTACATGCAGCTGGGTAGTCACACTTGGAGTCTCTCACTAGAAGAGGAAAGCATTAGTCAGTCGCTGGCATGTTATGACTGACAGGCATTTATATGGGGGGAACTGTTCTAACTGACCGATTTTTAAGACTTTGTCAATGCTGGCTTCTGAGTCCACATAGACGTGACAGATTCCCTCGCTGTGACCCAGCACAGGAATGCCCTTGGCCGCTCGCTGAATGTCCCGCACCAGCTGGGATGAACCTCGGGGGACGATCAAGTCTATCATCTTATCCAGTCGGCACAGATCCTCCACTTCCTCACGGGTGCTCACCTGGGAAGAAATACGGGTTTGTGAATCACATCAGATAGAAAAGTGTGCTGTAAAGTGCTATAAAGATGACACAAGGTTCTCACTGCTTTTTAATAAATATGTAGGAAATCAGTTTTACCATCTGCACAGCCTCCTTGACTCCATGCATGGAAAGAGCTTCCTGGGTGAGCTGGTGGAGGACATGGTTGGTGTTGGCTGCCTCTTTTCCTCCTTTCAGCAGGAGGGCATTGCCACTGGCTATTGCCAGTGTTGATACCTAGTTATTACAGGTGTTCCGAGAAAGTGACAAAGTACATTTATAAAAATGGAAACCAAAAAGTTAGCTAAGCATATAAACCACAGGATGTGTTATGGTAAGTTCTGCAGAAATACAAGGTATTATTATTTATTCATGTTAATCTCCTATTCATAGTAACTTCCCCACATATCCATTAACCTCTAACATTTTAGTTTTATCCCAGTCTAATACATGTGTGTGATGAAATACAAGGACATTAAGAGGTCAAATATCAGCCTTGTCTTGATATTGTCCCATATGTAATTTTTTTCAAAATGTTCAAGTGTTTTATATGTTTTTGTTAAGATTTAAGTTCTTCTGCAGCAATACCTGCGGCAGGCAGTCGGGTCGGGCCTCAAATATGACCAGAAGCAACCCGATGGGTACAGTAATCTGCTCCAGCTCTAAATTATGAGCCACTCTGGTCCTGCGCAGCACTCGACCCACACTGTCCTGGGCGGCCATGGCTATCTGGCGGAGACCTACTGCCAAGCTGTTAAGTTTGGCCGGTGACAGACTGAGACGCTTCAGCATGGCTGGAGGCAAATGGCCTACAGAAAGAAGGCATAGCAGAGTTACACTTTGATAGCAGGTAGTGAGGTATAAAACTCATATGTAGAGAAAGGGAAAGTCGCCCTCTGGTGGCAACACATGAGAATGTCATCCCTTAGGTTCAATGTTGAAGTTATTGTAGCAACATACATGCAAAAGCTGCTGAAGTCTGGAAATCAGTTACATACATGGCACATGAATTTATTATCCTTATTTTTTTAAGAGAATGTGAAAGCACTAGCACTACAATACCAACATCAAACATCAAACAAAGAAAATGTCTCTGCAAGTCTAGTTTATATTTCAAAAACCAGACAGACTTGATGTTGTCCTGTTACCTGCACTGACAGCCAGGTCCATATCCATCTTGTTTGCAGCCAAAATCTCTTCCTTCCTTTCAGTCAGCAGATCTGCTAGATGGCAGATGATCTCACTCCTCTGACAAGCAAACAAAATAATTCAGTTTTTCTCTTTAAGTGATAAAGCACCCAAAGAGCTGTTTACATTTTAAATGTTTATAAAAGATATTGCCCAAGTCCTTTATCTAAAAACACTGTGTCACCTGGTCTGGATGCAGAGATGCAAGGGCTCTTCCAGAACGGCGCGCCATTTCTGTCTGTTCCTCCACAGATGGGCCTGAAGGAGAGTCAGGACAGAATTAAACATCAGAGCCTGCAGATGCGGTTTTACAGCAATAAAAAAAAAAAAATTATTCAGCTCAGGTAAACTCACCGGCAGGTTTAAATTCAGAGAAGAAGGTTCCTACTTTCTTGCCCTCCACAATGTCAGTGATGACATGGCCTGTTACTTTGGGGTTGGTGCCATTTGCAATAACCACTGAGGTGCCACCATGCAAGGCCCAAAGGGCAGCTTTGACCTGCAGCCAAGCAGAGATTAAAAAAAATATATATATTTTGTATAAGATTTACTTAATTTTAATAATCAGTCCAATCAAACGTACAATCTTTTATCGCGTCCAATATGACATGCAAGCATTATCATATTTGAAGACACCATCTGAGAGTTGGGTCATCCCAACACGTTACATGTAATAACAAGCACAACCTGACCTCTTGTTGTTCATCTTATTTTATATATCACCGCTCATACTTTAAGGATTTTTCCCCCAGTCTGTGATATCTGCCCTGAGTTTTGTTGGTCGCTTGTATTTCTCATTTAGGTTTATGTAAAAGAATTTTCTGTAGAAAACTGATGCAAAAAAAAGAAGAAATGTACAGGAAAAACCTGAACTTTTCCTTATTGTAATGACTTGATGGGCAACTTCACCAACCTTGGCCTCCATGCCTCCGATCCCAACTCTAGACTTTGTACCATAGGTGATGGACTGCTGGTCTCCAGGGTAGAAGATGTCAATGAGCTTGGCATCATCTGTTCCAGGGGGGCTGTTGTATAGTCCTACAATATGACCATTACACATATGACTTATTTGTTCGAGATGAAAATAACCAGCATTTACACATCAGCCTAAATTGTTCCCACATCCATTTTATTGCTAATGTTACTAAAGCCATAAACAAAGCTGGTGAATATAGTTTAGTTAGCAACAACAAAGCAAAGGTTATATCTTTAGAAACATCCCAAACACGTAATAATACAGATATAGAAAGAAACAGCAAGATCTCTGTTGATAAGAAAGCCCTATGTGATGATTGAAAGGTACTATTTTTGCATAAGTCAACCTCTTTTAAAAGGAAAATCCTGGATAGTACCCTTTTATTGTGCATAATCATATGATAATTTACTATTTACTACTATCACTCTTCTCTGCTGAAGTTTTGTTTTATTTAATATTCTAAAAGCCATCCAGATGACGCTGAATGACTACAGCCATGATCCTGTGTGTGCATGGACGCCATGTGTCAGCTCCATCAGCATTAGTTTCAAACACGAAGGCAGAAGGTGTGTGTTTGTCTTTCTCATATGGCTCTCCATTGACCCTGAGAGGGATGTTTTTCCCCCCGTCAGCAAAGTGAGCAGACAGATGGTGTTGTTACCTAACAGCTGACCCAGAGTGTTGTTGCAGTGACACACATACCCTCCACATCAGAGAGTGCGATGAGCAGGTCAGCCTTCATCTCTACAGCTAGCCGTGCTGCCAGGCTGTCGTTGTCCTTAATGCTGATCACCTGCAGAAACAGAAAATTGCTCATGTAAGCTCCTGAAGGCAGAAAAGCGGCAGCAGAGAGTAACCCATGAGCTTATTTTTTAAAGACAGAACAAAGCAGATAAACTGAAATACAAATATGTTAATACATATGACTCTGCAACACTGTTGGCAGCAACATCTGGAAAATGTTAAACAGAGCTGATCAACTCAGAGATAAGCTTGTGAAGAGCTGTTTTGATGCTTGAGGTTTGGCCTTTTTTGTTGTTTTTTTCCCCATCAGATGTGACTGTATTTGGACAGAGCTGTGAAGTTAACACTGACTCCTTTCAGGACAACCTAAAGTTAAACGATACAAAAGTAGGGTGTGGCCACTCTAATAGCTGATTTAGACATTGGAGATGAATCTTTGTAGAGATTTTGGAAATCTCCCACCAGAAAATTAGTGTCCTTACATTGATGCTAAGATTATTATTCCTTACACTGAGGTAATGATTGTTATTTTCTCACTGATAAATTCAAAAACTGCAGCGGAAATGTAACGAAAAAAAGCACTGAACAGGCCAAACATTGTGATTACTAGGGAGGTGCACGCCAGGTTACAATGTAAGATTTGTAGTTGTGACATACATACAGTGTAGATTTCTCACCACGGCATAAATTTTAGCAGATAAATTACATAAAATAGGTAGTTATTTTTATTAAAATATCGATTTTGCTAGAAAGTTTTTTCTTTCCGAAAACAACTGTTTTCTGTTAATTAAAAAAAACCTAAAGTTATACCACTGACTTATAAGTAGTAGTCTTCTAGCTGCCTAAGTCAATAATTAGTAATATTAATAATACAAATACAACGCAGTAGAAAGTGAAGCTAAATAATCTGATAAAAAGAGGTAAGTTATCCTCACAGGATGCCCGGTGATCACATGCACTGCTGTCTATCCCCTCCCTGCATACACATGCCTTTATGGTTGATTGCAGAGCTGACAAGGTAAGGTGGGGGTGGCAGAGGTGTTTCAGCGTGCGTGCGTGCGTGTGTGCGTGTAAGATAGAAAATGTTGTAGTTAATGAATAGTGGATGTTAAAAAAATAAAAATAAATCATAAACACCGTCTGCCACCCCTGCTGCCACCATCACTACAACCAGCGGTGCCCCCATGCTGTCTGTACCCACATTTACCCCCTGCAGGTCGCTGTTGGGCTCCGGAGGGGGCACCACAGCATCATTGGTGTTGATGATTGGCACGATGTTCATGTGCAGCAGCTCCCGCAGTGTGCTGTTCAAGTTCTGCCTCTTTTGGTCATCGTGGAAATCCAGATTTGTCACCAGGACCTGACGGCACAAAAATCAGAAAATGTAGTGAGGGGGAAATTTAAACAGTAGTAATTAATTAAGCAAGAATTTTGCAAAGCACCTGTGCTGTACAAGTGCTGTACTGGGTGAACATGGCTTCATACAGGGCCATCAGACCGCTCTGTCCAGCTGCAGCACAGGCTCGGGCCTCCAGCACCGGCAAAGACTGAAACACAAACAAACACAAAGACAAATTACACCACACCGACCAAGTGCAATTTATAAGCTAGACAGAAAAGTGTGACCTACACACTCTATACACAAAGAAGAATAAATGTAAGCTACTGCAACATATGATAGTATTTGCACTGAAGTGCACATGTTTGTTCAAGTGAACTGTCTGATAAAGCACCATAGCATAAACATAAAGTTTTAATTAACTGTAAACAATGAGCTTCACAATAATAGAAATTTTTGTGGGATTATATTGGGATGATATTTCATTGTATTTTCACACTGAAGAAAATCTAAAGCATTTGGTGAAGATTTGACTTACCTTGTCAGCAAAGTGGCAAAGTTTTCAGCTAACATCAGCATCTTTATTTTCTGAGATACCCTAAGTTCCCATCTTTTCTCACCATGTCATTGAGTTGACTGTGTCCAGAGTGCAGCGCCTGCCGAACACTCTGGGACAGCAGGATCTCATGTCTCAGTCTTTGCTTGCCGAAGGCCACAGCTCCACTAGTGACAATCATCATCTCCCTGCCTTGATTCTGCAACATAGCCACCTGCGCAACAACGGACCCATTTAGTTTCACTGCTGGGGCTATTTTCTTCCTCTTCAGGCTCACTAATGATTTGAGTTGAATCAAAGGAAAAAGGGACATTAAAACATCATCAGTAGATGGGAAACATCATGAAAACCCACAGATTGGTTTCCACGTCACTGAATTTTAAAACAGTTAGGTCAAAGTTTGTGTTACCTGATTTTTACCCCCGTGTTAAGAATTTTCTACACAATAATCTGTAAAATGTATAGAGTGCATCATTTTATTTGTTTTTTCACCTGCTCCACAATCGAGGCCAGCCTCCCAAGAGCCAAGCCACACTCATCTCCACGTGTAACGACGGCACTGCCGAGCTTAACTACGATCCTCTTGGCCTGACGCAGCTCACTGCGGTGTGCGAAGGAGCTGCTATGAGCCCTGCCCTGGCCACCTGGAAGATATTTTTCTGATTATTAATCACACTTAACTTTTCAGTACTGTGCTTAATAAGAGCCAGCTGCTAACATAATGTTCATGATGCTGCCCACTAGACTAAACTAAACACTAAGATGATCTCATAATGCCTGAATACATTCACTCAGCATTCACTTTGCGAGGTACAGCTAGCAAAATGCAGTTACCTAATCAGCCAGTCACATGGCAGCAACTAAATGCATTTAGGCATGTAGACATGGTCATGATGACCTGCTGGAGTTTAAAGTGAATATTAGGTGATTTAAGTGGCTTTCAATGTTGCATAGTTGTTGGCGATGGATGAGCTGGTTTGAGTATTTCAAAAACTGCTGATCTAGTTGACAGAGAATGGTCAGAAAAAGAGAAAATATCCGGTGAGTGGAGAGTTCCCTGGGGAAAAAAAAATCCCCTGTTAATGTCAGAGATCAGAGCAGAATATCCAGACAGTTTTGAGCTGAAAGGAAGGCAACAGTAATACAAATAAATATTTGTCACAACCAAGGCATGCAGAAGAGCATCATGAATGTGGAGCGGACAAATCTGCAGCAATTGCATGATGCCATCTATGCCACAAAGAATTAAGGCAGATCTGAAGGTAAGGAGTCCAACTCAGTACAAGCACGGTGTAACAAATATGTGGCAAGTGAGTGTACATCTCTTTACTTATTGTAGTTTAAAAATGTCTCCCTTTCCACATTTGCTGATGTAACACTATCTGGGTAAATATTTTTCCTTTAACTGACCACTTCAAACAACCATTTTTTTTTTTTTTTTTTTGCTGGGTTTCCGTTTCATTGATTACATGAATGAAGCAAACAGTGTGAGGCCCTTCCACACATCCATTTGCAACCTGGGAAACAGATAATCACAGCCTTCAAACTGCCACATCAGCAGGACACTCAGAGAAAGCCTGTGCTGACATTACACATCTCTGTGGAGCAATCAGGCACGTGAGAGAGGTGGGCAGAGAGAGCGCACCAAAAAAAAAAAAGAAAAGAAAGAAAAAGGAGGGGAAAAAAGGAGAAAGAGAGCAGCCGGTGACATCTTTTACAGAGTAGAGCAGGTCAGAAACTGCCCTGACCTACAAAAGCAAATCCTTTAATGTTTGAGCATGTGACCAATACACTATAAAAACTTTTTAGCTTGCTAAGATCACTTTAATTATCATTTCATTTGTGATTATTTGTTTAATTCTGGATCAATCGCTGGTCTATATGTGTGATGATTAACCGAAACAACAGTCACAATATATAGTTATTGTCTTTAAAATGTCTGTTTTCATAACCAATTCTTAGACAGTCCTCTGGGAAAAAAGATTTGCATGAAGAATTATTATTTTGAAGTGATTTACCACATATCAAAAAGTTTCTGTCCTGGGATTAATAAAGCAATTGACATATTACATTTACTTGCTGGTGTTCGACTGCCAAAAAGAGATTTTTAATGTTTCTGTGTGTTTTCTATGTGTAACAGCTTTGCTTATATTGGTAAATAGACAGTCAACAGGTTTTACAGAGGGGTTATAAATAAAATGAGGAAAACTATTTGTTATACAAGTTTTTTTTCATGACTCTGTGTTATTGTACCTACATCATAATCAATCCAGTCCTTTTTGGTCACTTAAAATATCTTTATAGCACTGTGATGGTATATCTGATGTCATTTGCCCTGTTTTCATGGACGGATTTCCATTGAAAAAATACATTTTATATGTCAATTTACACATTTTACCCCCCAAAAATAAAGGATATATAAAAGTGACTTTGCCAAAAACCAGTTGAGGCTTCTATATTGAGACAAAAATGTTCTTTCTGGCTCAAAATGCTTTTCATCATTCATTAGAGATAAATATGTTTCACATATGTTTGACAGATTACAGGCCATCAAGACACAAGTTTAAATTTGTTTTGGTTTTTCTGGGGGGCAAATACCAGAAATAACTTTTTTGATACAGCCCAGACTGCCACAATATTATCTTAACACATAGAATAATCTATTCCTTTAACTGTCCCACAAGGGGAAATTTGGTTAAGGCACATAAAGCACTGGATTACTTGCCTTGTGTCAGTTTTCTGGAGAGCAGCTGGCTTAAGTGTCTTGGTGAATCCGGGGGGATCTTTGAACACAGGGTGAGCCTCAGCAGCAGCATGGTCATTTTTATGGTCTTTAATAGAGACAGAAACACCAGTAGGACAAATACATCAACTTTTTCCATCCACCTAAGACGTCTTCTTGCATAGCAACATGAAACCTGATTCCTTGCATCCACGTGCACAGTCAAAATATAAATAAACCTCCTTCTCCATTCATATTAAGATGTTTCTTCTTACTTAACCTCCTGAAGTCCCGGTATATGTTGTCCTGCGTGCGAACCAGCCCCTGTCTTCTGTTAATTCTTGTTCACCTTCTTCTTCTTTAAGCTTTGATTCCTTCATTTATCACAGCAGTGCTCTGAACACAGACGGACACGGCTCCTCCCCCAAGTGATGAAACTTTTGCTGCAGCTTACAGCAAAGAGAATGAACACGGAGCGTTTCGCTAACGTTTAAAAAAATATTCGTTAAAGATATTATACTGATAACTACAATAAACTAATAACTCTCACTCTGTAGTCTGATATTTAAAAATAAAAACCGACGCCTTGTACATTGGCTGTGAAGTGGTAGGAGATGACGTCAGGCCGGCCGGCGAATTGCGGAAGAAGAACGGAAGACGGTAATTTTTTTTCACTTTTCAAAATAAACCCCTGCCACCCGAGAAGTCATGCTCTCGTACAATGCTGTTAGTCACTACTGTAATACTGACAGTGCTCTACTCCAGTGGCATTGGTGGAGGGTGATGAATAGGTAAGAGTTTCTAGTAAAACAAAAGATAGATCATCAAAAATAAATTGTGTTGTTTAATAAAAATCCTGACTTGTGTGTTGATGGTGACTTAAGGAATCTATATATTCTAAATGCTTTTCCAACCCATAACCTCACATTAGGACTTGTAATGATACAGAGGGCCACAGCAGTTTGAAACGAAAATATTTTTCATTAAATGCGTCCTTTATTATTCTCATTTAGTCAATTTAAAAGTAACTGGAAGTGGTGGATGCTGAAATCATGTCCTGCACTTCTATAATTACCTTGTCACCTATATTTCAGTTACTCCATATAGTTAAAAAATATCAAAACATGAATTTATTTTGCTTTTGTATTTTTGTAATTACACTATTGTGCTTCAACAAAATAGAGTAACCCAGAGGAGACTTGACTCACACTGTTGAACCCCCACTGCCCCTGGGACTATAGATAACTAAATTGACTCCTGTTGTTCTGGCTAAGTGTGTATTATTCCATTATACCTGACCTGTTCTTTTCTCTGTTGTCTGTTTTATCCCTTTTATCTGTTCTTCCATGTTCCTCCTCTCCTTTGCTCTATTATCTGTCTATCTGACTCAGGGGAAGGAACTGACCCTTACCGTACTCCTGCCTGCACTAATCCACAAACGTGTCTGTGCGAGTGGGTGGTGCAACATTTTAATTCTGTTTATTTTTGGCTCTTTTTAACTCTTTTTTTTTAAACTATTTTTGTGTTCTCCACAACGATTTCATGGAATTATTAGGACATACACATTCATGTCTCCCTCTTGATAACTACTAGGGTATATCAACCTCAGGTGTACTTTGTCTTCAGTTCTTGTTAGAAGTGTTAGCATCGTGAAATATTTAACAGTTTTGAGCAGACTGCACATTATACCTGCATAACATCAACGTGTTTTTATTTGAACTGTGAGCAGTGTACCGATATTCACATTTACCTCTAAACATTGAGTATAGCCCGAGTAAAAGTGCACACTGATATGATTGAATCTTGTCATGTTCAGAATACAAAGCAATAAGACACTCTCCTCCAAAACTTATACAGACATATACAGTGGTGTTAGGGAATAAACACTGGTCAAAAAAAAATTAAAGAACACATTTTAATCAGTGATCAGTGTAGCATCAACTTTGTGTTTCCGTCTGTCTGACCCCAACAGGTTGCACCTCAGACCATCCAGGAGTGTCAGACATGCAAATAAACATCTAGACGACAAACAAACTGTAAACCATTTTTGATTGCTGCTGAAACTTTGGCATAAAAAAAGCCTGGTACATCTTTTTTTTTCACTTTGGTTTTCAAGCTATCTTTTAACTTAGCCACTGTAGGATGATCATTTTCATTTCCTTAAAACGTCTTAACACATTACCCAGTCATACCAGTACATACAGGGAGTGCAGAATTATTAGGCAAATGAGTATTTTGTCCACATCATCCTCTTCATGCATGTTGTCTTACTCCAAGCTGTATAGGCTCGAAAGCCTACTACCAATTAAGCATATTAGGTGATGTGCAACTCTGTAATGAGAAGGGGTGTGGTCTAATGACATCAACACCCTATATCAGGTGTGCATAATTATTAGGCAACGTCCTTTCCTTTGGCAAAATGGGTCAAAAGAAGGACTTGACAGGCTCAGAAAAGTCAAAAATAGTGAGATATCTTGCAGAGGGATGCAGCAGTCTCAAAATTGCAAAGCTTCTGAAGCGTGATCATCGAACAATCAAGCGTTTCATTCAAAATAGTCAACAGGGTCGCAAGAAGCGTGTGGAAAAACCAAGGCACAAAATAACTGCCCATGAACTGAGAAAAGTCAAGCGTGCAGCTACCAAGATGCCACTTGCCACCAGTTTGGCCATATTTCAGAGCTGCAACATCACTGGAGTGCCCAAAAGCACAAGGTGTGCAATACTCAGAGACATGGCCAAGGTAAGAAAGGCTGAAAGACGACCACCACTGAACAAGACACACAAGCTGAAACGTCAAGACTGGGCCAAGAAATATCTCAAGACTGGTTTTTCTAAGATTTTATGGACTGATGACATGAGAGTGAGTCTTGATGGGCCAGATGGATGGGCCCGTGGCTGGATTGATAAAGGGCAGAGAGCTCCAGTCCGACTCAGACGCCAGCAAGGTGGAGGTGGAGTACTGGTTTGGGCTGGTATCATCAAAGATGAGCTTGTGGGGCCTTTTCGGGTTGAGGATGGAGTCAAGCTCAACTCCCAGTCCTACTGCCAGTTTCTGGAAGACACCTTCTTCAAGCAGTGGTACAGGAAGAAGTCTGCATCCTTCAAGAAAAACATGATTTTCATGCAGGACAATGCTCCATCACACGCGTCCAAGTACTCCACAGCGTGGCTGGCAAGAAAGGGTATAAAGAGAAAACTAATGACATGGCCACCTTGTTCACCTGATCTGAACCCCATTGAGAACCTGTGGTTCATCATCAAATGTGAGATTTACAAGGAGGGAAAACAGTACACCTCTCTGAACAGTGTCTGGGAGGCTGTGGTTGCTGCTGCACGCAATGTTGATGGTGAACAGATCAAAACACTGACAGAATCCATGGATGGCAGGCTTTTGAGTGTCCTTGCAAAGAAAGGTGGCTATATTGGTCGCTGATTTGTTTTTGTTTTTGAATGTCAGAAATGTATATTTGTGAATGTGGAGATGTTATATTGGTTTCACTGGTAAAAATAAATAATTGAAATGGGTATATATTTGTTTTTTGTTAAGTTGCCTAATAATTATGCACAGTAATAGTCACCTGCACACACAGATATCCCCCTAAAATAGCTAAAACTAAAAACAAACTAAAAACTACTTCCAAAAACATTCAGCTTTGATATTAATGAGTTTTTTGGGTTCATTGAGAACATGGTTGTTGTTCAATAATAAAATTATTCCTCAAAAATACAACTTGCCTAATAATTCTGCACTCCCTGTACATATCCAGCAGGATTTTCTCTCCCATTGATATCTGTTTTCAGAGTATTTGTTTATTTTTTTAAGTAGTAGAAACTTAGTTACAGAATGTTTAATGTGCATTTTATATATTATTATGTCTGATAACTTTAGTGGAAACATATTTTTATATTTCCAGTCCCGGTGGTTTTTATATTGTTGTGGATTGTGTGTGATTTAGCAGCCCTGATGCATCTGATACCTTTGCATTGTTTTTTCTGGTTGGTACTGGAATTTCACCTGGATTTTATACATTGTGATTGTTGTTTGTCTTAAACAATGCTGATCACAGATAAATGCTGAATGCATCTGTCTTTGTCGTTTTCTTTTCAGACAGTATCAGTATTTTCTTTCTTTTCTCAGTCATAATTAACCATTTACATGTTCTAATGAATTTAAATTTAAAGGATTAAATTGCAAAGTATTTATTAAATAAATCTTTCATTACACTGCTGATTAATACCCACAAACCTAATTAGCTTTATTAAAATGGGGCTCTTACATGTGTTAGACTCAACCTAACGATAATAGCAGAGCTTCACAACTATTTACATATTTTGAATTAATAACAATCCAAATTGTCTCAATGTGTGTTACAGTCTCCAGAGTGTGAAATGTCTGTGGACACTCAGGGGACAGAGGAATGCTTTGAGGTGAGCAAGAGAAAGATTTTCTGTTTGAGTGTATATATAAAAATATTTCAAGAGCATTGTAATTATATTTATATTATATATATATTATATTGTAATTATATTTTTTAAAGCTTTATTTTAAAAACCGTAAGATTGTTTGTCTTGCTAAGATTGTTAGCAAGACAACAATCTTTGCATTCTCCTTTTTTTGTGAGTGTCAGTGAAAGACTTTACAAATTTCAAACTTCTTTTTGAATCTTTGACTTCCTTTGTGAGGCATACGTAAAGAGGCAGTCTTCCCCACCTTTACTTTGCAACCACTTGATATTTCTTATCTCTGCAGCTCAGTACCAAAATCACAAAGCGAAATGGCCAACGAAGACAGAGACAAACTTGTTTGTCTTTGAGACAGACCTGTTTGTATTTTCGAAAGGGGTTGCCTAAGAACAAACCTGCTCAGTGCCATTTAATTCCAAAAGGCCCTTTGGAATGATTGTGTAGATATGAGAGGCTTTTGAAAGGTGGGTGAAGGAGCTAAAAGCCATATGAGGAGTCCATTATTGGGTCTAGTGTTGGAGGAAGCCCCCTGATCTGATGGTATCAGTGCCTTAGGGCAGGGAAAGTGAACAGAACAAATGCTATCAGGCAGCATCGACTAAAAAAAGAGGATCTCTATCTCTGTCCATGAAACTCAGAGTAGCCCAAAGCAAAAGCACACGCATAATACCACAGATACACCCACACAGAGACACACAGACACAAGTATATAATTCAGCTCAAGGGGTCTCAGCAGCTTACCTGAAGACTGACCAGCCAAAACAGACGTGCAAGGTATCGCAGCAGAGAAAGCAGGATGATGGAAGAAAAAGGAAGAGAGAATGGAGTGGCAGCCATGAAAGCCTGCTACCGGAGATTTGATCCTGCTGCGTATCTACAGTACAACTACACTCCACCACGGGCTGACTTCACAAGAAAAGACAGTATTGTGCCGTGGAAACTGGCATGCCTGCACAGAGCTTTTACTGAAGGTAAGGAGGTTCTGGTGTATTTTGTTTCAGAAATGCAATAAAAATTTGCTTTATCACTCATTTGCTTCTTCATCTCCCCATTTTTCCTTCTCCTAATTTGTAGCAGAAAACAAATAGAGCCTTGGGTGGGTC
Organism: Simochromis diagramma; assembly: GCF_900408965.1. Classification (NCBI taxonomy): domain Eukaryota; kingdom Metazoa; phylum Chordata; class Actinopteri; order Cichliformes; family Cichlidae; genus Simochromis; species Simochromis diagramma. The sequence continues at coordinate 2,599,611 of NW_024386972.1, read as the reverse complement.
CAAGCACTGCTGAAGAGCTTGTCCCTAATAAAAATAATAATTTTTAAAAAGGCAACTAAACCTCTTTTTCTTTTCTTATAAGGTTACTTAATGAATGATCACTTTTATTTTTACTGAGTGATTCAGTGTCAGGATCTTTACATCTAATATGATAATGTTTTAACCAAGAAAACTTTCCTTCATGATCTCACTTTGCTCTTTTTTTCTCCCCTCTTCCCAGGTGATATGAGTGGTGAGCTCCTCGTGGACATAGGTTCAGGTCCCACCTTGTACCAGGTGATGAGTGGCTGTGAGGTTTTTAGTAAAGTGCTCCTGACAGACTTCCTGGAGGTGAACCGGCAGGAGCTGAGGCGCTGGCTGCAGGATGAGGGACAATGCAGTCTTGACTGGACACCATACCTACAGCACGTCTGCAAACTGGAGGGACGACGGTATGGAAAAGATCACTTTGAACTATACCTAAAGACTTGGTACAGCTTAAAATGATGGTTACTAAGATTCAGTGAACGTTAGATACCTGGTATTTTGTATGGCTAACCAAAGACAGAGAGAAAGAAAAACAAGATCACATATTTTCCTCTTTCTTGTTGATTTTCTTGAAGCAACACTCTTTTCTTGCACAGTCCTCAGAATGAAGTTGCCTTCTGTGTCATAACAATTTATTTTGGGTTCTATCATGGAGTGTTCTTCTTAATAATAAGACAAGAAAAAAGTGTCTAAGTTAGAATAAAATACTTGCCAGTTTAATGATAATGATAAAAAAAAATCATGCACTGATTAGAATATGGTGCCAGTCTGAAAGAGCTGTTTTATACAGTTTGATGATTCACTCAAACAGGCCCTCAGCGTGGACTGAGAAAGCTGCAAAGTTACGTCAGGTCGTCGCGGACATCCTCCCCATTGACGTGCACTGCTCTCAGCCCCTGGCTCCTGACGCCCTTCCTTCGGCAGGGGCCGACTGCCTGGTGTCCTGCTTCTGCCTGGAGAGTGTCAGCCCTGACCTCGCTGCCTTCACCAGGGCCCTTGGCCACATCGGGAAGCTCCTGCGCCCTGGTGGTCACCTCATGCTCATCGGAGCCCTTGGGGAGAGTTATTATTTTGCGGGGCCTGGGGTGAGGATCCCAGTGGTCCCGCTGAATGAGGCCCAGGTCTGTACTAGTTTGAAGGAGAGTGCATACACTCTGATCCGACTGGAGGTTTACACACTGACTCAGGATATGAGGGTGGGGGTTGATGATGTGACTGGAGTGTTTTTTGTAAAGGCAAAGAAGGATTAACAAGGGAGAAAGTAAACAAGTGAGAGAAAAGCAAAGAAGGCAGATAAAAAAATCTCAAAGAAGAAATTAAATAAGTCACTATTCAGACTGAAATAATATAGATTAAGCCTGGGTAAATGTTTAGCAGTTATTTAGAAAGTGGATTGCTGATAATGCTGAGAATAAAATGCACACATATTTCTGTTTCGAGTTAGAGCCTGTGCTTTAGTCATTTTAAGGTATTCCAGTTTCCCCACGAATGACATGTTTCACTTTATTCCACCACATTTTGTTGCATTTTCATCATGTTACTCTGGACCTCCGTCTGTCTTTCTAAGAGGGAAAGTAAATGAGAGACTATTTTGCTGCAGAAGCACTTATTGGTTTAGTAAAGGCAGCCACCTCCTGCAGTTTCTACAGCATCAAGAATGTAAACATTAGTACTACAGTAGGCATATCACATAAAATCCCCACAGGAATTACCCAGCCGTATGTAAACAGCATGTGCTTATCTTCATTCAGCTGCTAATTACTCAAAAGGTTGAGATGATTTTTGATTGTATGAATAAAACTGCAATGCTTATTTATTTTTCTTGGTACTATGTGCTATTTTAGGGAATCATTTTATATTGCCATCTAGAAACGTCTTTGTGTAATTAGAAGGATTGAACACAAGGTGTCGCTACTTGATCATCTTGAGTTGCTCCTCAAATCTCATCATGGGCCTTAACACATCTCTTTAGTAAAGAGATATCATTGCTGTTGTTGTTGTTATTATTATTATTATTATTGCTGCAAAACGGTTACTAATTGTACTCTAAATTAATTACAATGTGTAAAGACACTATTAATAGCTTATTTTGTGTTCCCCTAACATTAAAAAAAGCTTAACAAAACTAACTTGTTGCCTTGGGTAATACGTATTACACTCACATGTTCATTTTGCCTTGAGAACTGTTTTAATTTGTCATAGTAAAGATTCAACAGGATGCTGGAAACATTCTTCAGAGATGTGCACAGGACCTAACACAGAACTCTGGGCCCCATACACCACATTTAATAATAATCTAGGATATGCACAGTTTGACAGTTTGAAATCTCCATCTTCAACCCTTGTTTCTCAGCAAATTCTGTTGTTTGCGTCACACTGTCACTATCAGCAACAAAATAAGTGTCCAAACTTATTTGTGTTTATGAAAACACTAAATTAGAGGTACCTTAGTTGAGAGCAACTAATAATAGTAATTAATTTTATGAAAATACACTTAAAAGTCAAAAAATCTGGGCCCCGGCCTTAAGTTTGATACCCTTGTTTTAAATGTTATCACAACACAAATGTTAGTGATGCCATATAGTAGCAGTAACATTTATTATCCAGAAATTCAATTTGCCCCTTTGGGCAGCTTTCAGATAAACAGAACCACAACAATAAAGATGTCACAGTTACAAACATCACAGATATTAACAAGATGGGCCTGAAACATCACCCAGAATCAAAGCACAGCTATGTGCAAATGACACTCTCGATGTTACACCTGGATTTATTCAACAATTACACTGCAAAGCATAAAAAACTTCTGGCACAAGAAGTTTGCAGAGGTGGAACCCCATACATTTGTCCTGATGGTAGGAAGTTATACTCACTATAAAAAAGGTGCGTCACTGAGGATGTCTCTCCACTTTTATACCTCTTAGGACTCACTAACTTTTGTCATACCGTGTTGCTACTGACTTGCAATTGCACTGCCCATGTTCACAATGTTATTGAATTTGCTCTTGTTGACTATAGAGTGAAGCATGCTAGACAATAAAGCAGAAATTAGAATTACTCTCCACCACTGAATAATAAAGACAAACCAGAATGTGTCAAAAGTCAAAAGCATATAAATCAAAAAGGGACAAATATGCACATTTTGGTACATTTATCCACTTTTGAAATATTATGCAGGGATCTGCTGCGCTGTAATGCTGCCCCATGGTTTTTAATTAGAACTATTTGAAGTTTAATAAATGATACCTTGGCGATTAGAAGATATAACTGACTACCTACAACCTTTTCTTTTCTTTTAATTCATAAGAAGTGTCATTTTATCAGCATGAAACGCGGTGGCTTCCTTAAAATAACTCACAGTTAAGAATTGGTGGTCCAACATACAGTAAAGCGTAGTGCTAAGCTTTTGGTTGAGACTGCACTCGATATAGATGAGAACACAAGCTCCCACTGCTTCACTTTTTGGCTGTTCCTGGAATTAAGGACCTTGAGTTTCCTGGAGTTAAGTTGTTTTTAACAACTGCTAATAGCCAAACCATTCTTAACCCATTAGTTATGGTCTGGTCACATCTGTTTTGAAAGAGCTGGCTTCCTTCAGCTTGTTTGTAAGTGATGAACGTTTGAGGAATCAAAGTTCATTCACCCAACTAATTTATTCAAGCAATTTAATTGTAGCACATATTTATTAGGGGCAAAAATTGCAAGCAAAAGCTTTTCATTCTGGGTTTACACGCTCTCTTCTACTACTGGGGCTCTGTGTAGTCGGTACCACTTTTCCTCCCACATCTGGTGACTGTCGAGATTATTTTAGTACAGGAAACTCATTGTCATGTCAACAAACCAGGCTTGGAATATTTCAGCTTTGTGACATGACACGTTATCCTACTGAAAGGAGCCAGATGATGGGTACACTGTGGGTACACAGAAAAGGATGGATATAGTCAAAAACATTATTGAGGTAGGCTCTGGCTTTAAACAAGGATTCATTGATACTAAAGTGGCCTGAAGTGTGGCAAGAAATATTACCCATACTATTACACCACCACACCAGCCTGAACCATCAACAGGTTGGATACAGGCTTGTTTACACTAAATTCTGAAAAATCAGTACTCATCAGATCAGACAGCATTTTTCCATGGTGAGCAAATTTTTGCCTCAGTTTCTTGTTCTTAGCCGACAGTAACAGCACAGGTGTGGTCTTCTGCTGCTGTAAACCATCTGATTCAAATTTTAACCTGTTGTGCACTCAGAGATGTTCTTCTGTAAACTTTGTTTGACAACAACAAGGCATTTTCACCCAGAGCTGCAGGTCAGTGAATATTTTCTCTTTTTCAGACCATGACTGTATCCTCTTGAGATGGTTGCATGGGACAGTTCCAGTAGATCAGCAGTTTATGAAATATCCAGATTCACTTATAATCAACCATCTTTCCTCCTCATTCTGATGCTCAGTTTGAACTTCAGCAGGTCTTCGCGATTATGTCTACATGCCTAAATGTATTTAGTTACTGCATTGTGATTGGCTAGTCAGATATTTGCATTAATAAGCAGTTAAGCAGGTGAACGCAATAAACTGGCAGGTGAGTGTGTACTGATAAAGAACACAAATACTCTTGGTTAAATCCCACAAACATTAAAAAAAATGTTTGAGCTTAAGCTACATATGACCTAAATATGGTGACATGGTTTGGTTTGAATAAAAATCAAATGAAATATGTCTTTCAAGGAAAAGAAGCATTAGGCATACAAATACACAAACACCAACAGCCTCATAAATGATTTATTATCAACCGGCACGAAACAGTGTTTATGTACAGGGTCATGAATGAACCTTCATATGTGATGTTTCTGAAAATCAGGTAGATTTTATTTCACTATCAAGCTAACATGTGTGGCATCCCAAACATATCATGTCCGCTAATCTCCATGTTACAAAAAAACAAAAAACCCCAGTTTAAAATATCTAGCCTGAAACAGTTTGCTGCATTATCGTGATTAGTTGGATTAATCTGTTAGGATATAATCTGGTCTACTGTGACTGCGCTGAATTCGTCTGTAATCCTCCGTCTTTTGATTTCTTGACCTTGCAGACAAATGTCTGAAAGACTGAGGAAAGCAAACTTCAGAGATGGACATAACTCTGAAAGCAGTGTCACAGTTTCTGAGCTAAATTCCAGTTGAAACTGGCTATGGTCATCGCACTGCAGTCTGTTACTGTCTGCACTGATACTACATACAAAATATAATCTTGTGCATTTGTACAACACACACATTAGCTGCAGATGTATCTTCATTACCCACTGTGACATTTGGCATTTGATTTTTTTATGTACTTCTTTTGCTTCTAATCGGACGTGAACTGTAAATTTAGCACCCCTGTCACTTCAGCTCATGCCCCTTTTACATGATGTCAACAAAGCCAATTTAAATTCTAATTCTTCAAACTCAGATGTCTCACAGTATAACCAGACCTTCAAAGTGAATAAAACAAAACAAAAACAAAACACCTTTTTGAACTAATGAATGCTTTGTGAAAGTACGAGAGTTCTTAGCTATTCTTATATTTCTTGTGCAGCGTCCTTGGCTGATTGGAATTTAGCCCTCGTTTCTTTGGCTGACAGCGACACAGTTTCCTTCAGAAGTCTCCAGCTAAAGATTTCCTCTGTCAGCTCAATGATATTCTGACCTTCATCATATAATCTCTGTTGTGTTTCTCTTTTTTCTCCACATTCCTCTTTTACACTGTATGTTTCCACAAACCCACAGACCCAATTAATACACACTCATACACATATCCATACACGCATATGTACGGCACACACATGTGCTATGCATATTGATTCATCATAAAACTGTCTCGATCAGGGCTCTCTTCATTTGTCATTCTGCATTTCCTTCCTCTCTTTCTTTGGCATCCTCTTTGTCTTTGTTGCGATGACCTTCTGTCAGACTGTCCAGGAGACCACGCTGATCCCTCTGTGCCTTGCTTTCTTCTTTTAGATCCAACATGAAAAGAAATTTCCAAAGTGTAAGTGTCCATACTTGGTATAGTTGCCAGCAAAAATCCAAAAATGGGAAACGCCTATTCTAGCTTACCCACCTGAGGCTTTCTGCTGCCTTTCCTCATCATGTTGCTCCTCTTCTTCCCCTGAAGAGGACTCTGTGTCTACAGACTTCATGTCAAGTGAGGACAAATGGGCCTGTGCCATCTTCTGGACAGCTGAAAATACAAATCAGTTATGATGAATGAAGTTACACTGCAAACATTTTACTAACAAAAATACCAAATTTTCCAATCATCTGTCCATTGTCCTCTAGAGGACAAAGAATAGGTTGATAAAAGAGATTATTGTGTTTGGATTTGTATATCTAGAGTTGTAATGTTACACATCAACTGTGGGCAATGCATGTGAAATCTAACACTTGCTCTTTACTAATTTTGGCTTTGATTGATTGACTTAACAAATGATATCCCCTTTGCTCTATTACCGCTATAACAGGATCCTTTGGTTATTTTGGTATGAAACTGGGTGAACAGAACCAGCCATGTGGACCTCATTTAGTTGAGCAGGGTGTGTGTTGTAATTCTACTAAGGGGAAGAGGCTGGGTTTTTGGTATTCCAATGGTATATAGGGAGTCACAGAGTCATTTTGATGACTACCACTGTTTAGTTAATATTTCTGGATGAACTTCCAAAACTAAATCATCTATCAGTTGCCCTAACCTCCCATCTACAATAAGACCTGTACCATGTTTAAATGAAATACCCTCTCTGATTTTTATTGGGTTAGTTGATGAGGAAGAAGATCTGATGATGTTTTGTCTCCAGATGCAGATTCAGACTTTGAAGATCCATTATCCAGTAGTTCATTTGTCCTCCAGTTATTCACTAAGCCAGAGTTTAATGACTTAGTAAGAGATTCGGATATGCCAAAGGACGCACTTGAGTTTTTTGTGTCTATGCTTTTTCTTTTAATAAGAATCATGAAAAGGATCCTAATCGATTGTTTGAAATGTTCTTTAGATAGAAATAGAATAGCCCTTTATTGCAAATGTATGAGAAAATAGAATAGCCCTTGTATGAGAAATTCTGGAAAATGTGCATTGGCAGCGGTGGGATTCGAACCCACGCCCCCGAAGAGACTGGAGCCTTAATCCAGCGCCTTAGACTGCTCGGCCACGCTACCATTGCTGGCTGGCCACTGGGTGCAATGTGTTATAAGTACAATGCAGATGAGTGGAGGTTATTCATTGACAGCTCGAAACAGGACCTATAATGTGTCCTAGTGCATGCATGCCAAATGGCTATTATGTCTTGTTAAGAGAAACATATGAAAATTTGCAAAATGTTTTGGAGAAGCAGAGATACAATTAGCACAAATGGACCAAATGTGAAAAAAGGTGACAAAAAAGATTTATTATTTAAACTGATATTTTTGAACTCAGCATCACTGAATTAGGTCATTTCAACTATTTTCTGCAAAGGTCAGAATTGTTTTTAATTTTTTTTATACGGGTTAGTATAATCATTTTGGAGTTAGGTTTCTAATCGCCTGTCTGGTCATTTATCTAATGATCAATATCCACAGGAAAGAACTATGTCATCTGCATATAGAGACAACAAGTTAATGCCAAGGTAAAGATAAATAATGTTCTATGAAGCAATGAGAATATAACAAACTCATGAAGCTTTTGAGCTATTAAAATAAAGTAAAAATCAATCTTAAAATTTTGTTACATTTTTTTAATGTGGATTTTCAATTTTAAAATATACATGCATATCTTATGAAAGGAAACATTTTTTGTTATATAAGATTATAAATGCTAAACATCACTCAAATAAAACGAGCAAAACCCAGTTAATATTATGAGTGGCAACTGTCATGACTGCAGGTGCCAAAGCCACAATTTCCACAAAATAGAAGACGCAAACGTATGTTGTATAGATATTTATAACAACAGAGTTGGTTTTTTTGTGTGTATTTAAGTCTGTGTGACTCTGGTTGCATCTGATAGTGTGTGTGCATGTGCCAGCGAGTGGGTGAGACCGTGTTACAGCTGTGCAGCCATTCTATAATCCAGGATGATCCAGAACAGACTCACAGCTGCCACTGCTCCTAATCTTACATGACACACACACACTCTCATTGTGGTTTTTGGATATGTGCGTAGTCCAGACAGATAGAGACCACATGGTGGTTGCCACAGCAGAATTAGGTCTCCCAAATTCTTTCATTTGGTGTCATTTGTTATATAAACAAGAAAAACCAGTGTGTGGGTACAAGGGAAAAACACACACAAAATGATTCGAGTCAGGGTTCATTTACCTTTAAGAGATGGCGGCTGGTAGGTTGACATGTGAACCAGTTTGGCTTTCAAAGCTCCATTTTCCCCAAGAACCCACTGCTGAAATAAAAAATGCAAACCAGGGTTTACAGCTAAAAGTGTACGCAACACTTTTTTGTCTTATTGTTGCCTCAAACAAATGATACAATATAAGAAATCGAATAATCGCTCCTTTCCAGTTGCAAGGATTAGAGCAGAAAGGCAGTAATGCACAATGTGCAGGTTTGTCAGCAAAAGTCAATGAAAAGATAAAACAAAATGTAAAAGCACTTTCATACTTGTAACAGGTAATTATGGAGTAAAGCATAAATAAAAATGTCATCACTTATTCACATATTTGTTGCGTTATTAAGTAAAGATGCAGAATTAGTTGTCACTGTAATGTACATAATGTAAATAATCGAATTTGACATTTCCTATGAAAGCTTTTCTGCAGCTGTTTTAGAAACAGCTTGAAAATGTAGAAGCTGGTTCTAAAACAGAAAAAAACATTTTTTTCATCATCAATAAGTCAAAATTTCAAGTTATTATTTCAATTTAATAACTTGGAAATTAAAGTTATTTTTTCAGTCTCTACTTCTTTTCTCAGACGTTTGAGTTAGGAAGTGAAATGTTTGAGATACCTATCTGGAAATTTTGACATAATAACCTGAAACTTTGACTTAAATAGCAAAATGTGGGCTTAATGATAACAAAAAAAACTAAAGAGACATTCAAAATGCACATAGAAAGTCGAAACACCACATTTCCAATTATTTCAGAGGCCATGATTGCATTGTACTGTGGTCTTTTGGAACTTATGACTACTGTATCGTTGAAATTTGATTCAAACCTTTTACTGCTGGATCTTTAACTTGTATAATCCACATGCATATCTACCTGATGTGGGCTGCTGTCTTCTTCTGGTGATGGTGGGTCCGTCAATCTGAACAGCGTGGCAGGTGTCGGCCTCCGACGACGAATCTGCAGAAGAGAGAGATACAAGAGGTTTTTTTCTTTAGGGCTTCACTGCTTCAATAATCAGCATTCATTTATTCTAAACTGTGGTTTATGGCATGTATGCAGAGGACTTGTTCTTTGAAAGTTAGATGCATTAAAAAATAAATGCATATCATTATGCAACAACATTCAAGAGACTGTCCAGCTTGTTTGTGAATGAGGATTACGTTTTATGATAGAAGGCAGAAGGATTATTTAAATTATAAATAAATCTAAATAAGGATTATTTAAATTTATTTCCTTTTCTGCTACAAGTTCCTATCGCTTGGATGAAATCACAGTTCTTTTGTAACATGTTTACAGTATGTCTCCATCATACAAAGCAGCCGGTACTTCTTCATCTCCTTGTCTTTTATGTGTGAAGCAGGGAGAGTCAAAGTAACCACAAAACACACAAAACATTAAATATACACCCAACTGCCAAATTGTTAGGCACACCTGTTCAACTGCTAGTTAATGCAAATATTTAATCAGCCAATCACATGACAGTGCATTTATGCATAAAAACATACATAAATAAAGTTCAAGCCTTTCTTTACGTTTCTTGAAGAAAGATGATTTAAGTAACTAGAGTTAAGTTTAACTAGAGTTTACAGAGACTATGAAAAGAAATTATGCCTTGTTAATGTCAGAGGTCAGAGCGGAATAGTCAGACTGCTTTGAGCTGAAAGGAATGCAGCAGTAACTCAAATGAAAACTTGCTACAACCAAGGCAGCATTGAAGAGCAGAAGAAGAACATGTTGAACCTCGAAGCAGATCGGCTGCAGCAGCAGACCACACCAGGTGCCACTCCTGTCAGCTAAGAGCAGGAAACTGAGGCTACAGTTTGCACAGGCTCAACAAAATTGGACAACAGGAGTTTGGAAAAATGTAGCCTGATCTGGTCAGTCTTAATTTTAGCAGCAGCAACATTTTTTCTTTTCTAAGTTTACCTTTTTGTGTTTGAGTCCTGCATTTGGGCCCACTTCCTACCTGCCACAGCAGTCATGACACTGCTGGAGTGTAATGATGTGGGAATATTTTCTTGGCACACTTTGGGCACCTTAGTACCAACTGAGTATTGTTCAAACACCACCGCCTCTGTGTTGTTACTGAGTGTGTCTGTCCCTTTATGACCACATGTGTTTTCCAGAACCTTGTAGGGTCTATTCAACGAAAAATGAAGGCAGTTCTGAAGGTATAAGAGGGCCCAACTCAGTACTAGCAAGTGTCCGATGAGTGTTTATCTACAGCATATCCCGACCTGTCACATTCCTCTGATAGTTGGGCATTACAAAACTAAGCCTGTCAGTAATATGACTTGTAAATGAACTCTCTAATGAACTTTTAATTTGGTTCAAAAAGATGCAATTTGAGGCCACGGGGCAAAATTTTGCTGTATTCGTCACCTCCTGTGACACGTGAATACATTGTATTAGTAATGCTGTTGTATTCTTGGACCTTCAGTTTATATTTTACTTTCCCATAACATTTCAAAGTGAAATAATGTACTTTTTCATGCACTATTTCTGGATAGTTTTCAGATTAAGATTTTAAAGCAGAGTTGTTAAGGTCATTTCCAGGTTTCAAAGTTCCAAAAGCAAAATACATAACACCTAATATAAATTACTGACTATAAATACCATATTTACAAATCAATTAATTTGCTCCACACTAAATAAAGTAGGCACAATTAAGAATTTATTTTATAGAAACAGCAAAAATCCAATAATATAACACTGTTAGGATCCTTATTGTGTCCTTTCATAGAATTTTTACTTGTAATTAGATTGATTACATTTTCTCACCATTATTTTTATAACTTGTTATTTATGGAAAACACACACTATACTCATCGCCGGCTCTATTTTGTGATGTGTGATGGTGATAACATTGTTATGAGATACAAGTGGCTGCCAAGCCAATCACAGCGAAGAGTGTAGGCATTGAAATGTGTGGGCAGCTTTCACTCTGGAGTAACTCTCACAGCTTCTGCTTCCCTTTGTGCACTGCATTCATCCATATTCATGACTCACACACTAGAATTAAATATGCAGCCCCTTTTTGGGGGGGAGCATCCTATTAGAGGTTAAAGATGTGTTAACATGAAAATATGAGTGTGGCAATCCAATAAACACATAAAACATGTGCACACAGCACTCAGGAGGGGAAAAAAGGCATGTGGGGCCAAAGGACCAAACCACATTTGGAGCACCTGTCTGAGAGCCTCTTCAGACATAGTGGCCTATGTTTTGTTAACACTGTAGTCGGAAGGTCAAGCACCTGCAGGGAACATATTTTATTTTCATCAGATCCTTGTTGTGCATGTCTGAAATTCCTGTAAATACCACTGATTGCTCAGTGTGGCTGCAGTGGACGTTTGATTTCACTGGAAACAAAATAATGTTTCATAGTTCCTCCTCACATGCTGGGCTTATTGTGTTTGTTATTTTAGAATAATAAATAATTTTAATATTGTATTTTATAATATGGACCTTATTATTTAGGTGATATTCTATTCTTCAGGTTTTTAAAAACTGTATTACCCAAAGCGTTTTTTGAAAATGCATTTTATTGGTCCAATAATGTCTTAAACCAGTGAGGTCCAAGTTATCATGTTATCATTGATGATAAGAAGTAACCTTAACCCTAAAAAATGCAAAGTTTGTTTTTGACATCAGCTGTTGGTTTTATGATATTTATCTTTTATCCCCTGATTGCTTTTTGAGACTTCTGAGGAGATTTTTCAGGGGACAAAGTCCCTCTGACATGTTCTGATAGCATAGGGTTAAGGCTGAGGATTAGGATACTGATAGAGGGACAATAAAGATAGCAACACACAAAACTGAGTGAGGGGTCTGACAAAAATTTGGAAAACAAAAAGCAGAAGGAGAGTTCTTTAAAGAAGTTTGGGCTATTGTTTAAAACATAACAGAAACCTCTCTAAATGAATTATGTCTAACATTTCCTTTTAATAGCTAACTCTTTACTCTGTACTTATCAATATCCAGAAAAGGTCAACTTATTGATCATATTTTTCAATCCACTTAGAAATGTAATGTGTTTTAAATGTTACTGGAACTCGTTGATAGATGCTTTGGGGTTATAAGAAGCCTTTTTCTGTTGCAGCTACCATCAAAACACAGACACGTCTAGAAAGGCAAATTTAAGCAGCAGCATGGGTTCTAAGTTTAGTGGTCATGTAGTAAATCATTAATCCCACACCCCATTTTTTTTGTAGGTCAGATGACCTTTAGTTGCATAACATTCAACTCCAATGCGTCATACTGGATGTTTAAATGAACAATGACAACACTGGGTGGGGGGTAGTGACCTAAAAAGCCTTTTTACGCAAAAATAACTTATGTGCTTAATGATTAAATGCATGCAATAAAAGTATAAAACTGTGTACACAAAACACTTTTCAGGGAATAATCCTTTGCAGAACTTGATTTGACCACAACACGACTCATGACTTCGGACTTTTGACCTGTTTTTTTTTTGTGTAGTGTTGGCCTGGATAGTGGAGAACAGGAGCTGAACCCACACAAATTAAAGAGCCCACTCTGTAAATAGCATTAATGATTAACAAGGGCGCGTATGCTGGGTTTGTAAGAATAAGACCCTATTAGACTTTAGAGCTTTTTATTTGTGCTCTTGGCAGGAGCTGCCCTCGCCCTTGATTCATTCCTCAGTCATCCACAGCTAATCTCTTTCTTTTTAATCAGTCGTCTCCTTGGCTGATGATTTTCCTCCTTTTGCGTGTCTTGTTCGGCTTCTGTCAGCTATCTTTGTCTCTTTTCTTCTGCCGTTTTTCCCTTTCCAGCTCAATGTGTTCCGTTTATTCCTGCCTTTATTTTGATTTATTCTAGATGTTTCAGTCGCTATCGACGGGCGGCATTTCTCAAGGACCACAAAAGGACAAGAAACTATTGATGAGACCTCACAAGACAGTAAGAGAAGGTGGCTATCAAAAGTGAAAACAACCTTCTTGGAACCTAAAACCTCAGTAAACCGAAATTTCAAGAACAGAAAAGAAAAAATACACTTCAGCACTGCTCCTGCAGCTCTCCACTTGTTTTTTGAAGCAAATTCCACCACTGGATGGAAACAGAAGTATTACAAGACAGATCGTATTAACTAGTCATGCTGTTGCACTCACACATGCATACAGTAGAGGCTCAAGACTGTTTGGTGGCAGCTCATCTACTTGTTATAGTAGAAAGATTTAGGTAAGCAAGCTGATATTGTCCATAACATGAATTAGCATGGTGTGTGTGTGCTCTGATGTGCTCCGTTGGCACACTGGAAGAGCTGTTAATGATGCCAAAATATCATGTGACTTTGTGCATGTGTAGCTCAGGTGTAACTTTTAAAATCAAAGTAAGCACAATTTATTTTTAAGCATTAAAAAAAATCAGCTCTGACTGCTTATTATGCTCTTGCAATTTTGGATTTAAAGTTATTACTCTCTCCTCTTTCACTCATGGGACCTTAAAAAAAAACCTGTCAAAATAACTGCCTGAGTCATTACTAGGATCGCTGCCAGGGTACAAGACTTCCTTACAGAGGAAATTTGCTGAATATAAGTCATTGCTGAGGTCTGGCCTCACAGGATTTGAATCTCCTCTTTTTCTACTTGTTGTTGTGCCACTTTTACTGTATGTATGAATTTGAAATCACTCCCTTTTATGTGTGTGTACACTGATGCCGAAGATGGTCATTTCTAGTTTAGCTTTTTAAAAAGTGATCAAGAAATTCAGCCGATGAGGTGCTATCAAGGTCTTTCGAGCTAGGAACCCATTCCCAGAAGGACTTGCTACATGTTGGGTTAAGTTATTGATGAGAGTTGTGGTTTTAAGCATTCCTACAAGTCTCATTCCACATGATATGACCACAGGGCAATTTTGGTCAGTTAGAAAGAAGCAATTCGAAGATTATGATACAGTTTTCCAAAACTATAGATCACAAAGCTCTTTTTGCAGGTGAATATTTATCTCCTCAGACTGTTTCCTTGTATCTCTGTGTGTGCAGGACTTCCTTAGTTTGATCCCGTCCCTCTTATTTTCATCAACAGATGCCTGAGGATTATTATTTTGTGCACACTGTTCCAGCAGACTTATGGTCACTTTGGTGACGTGATGGCTTCAGAAACACAGAAAATGAAGCCCTGTAACCTTATGTAGCTCCTACTTTGAAGGAAATGTGCTTCTTCAGGGTCCTCCTGATATATAATGTCTCTGGCTTCTTGCAGTCTTATTTAATCAGTGGAGGAAGATTGCCATAATCTTACTAAGATCTGAGCTGATAAAACTGCCAGAGCATCTTATAGACAAAACGAGTGAAGAAGTGAACAAGTCTATCAGGTAGAGTATAGCAACTGATTAGCATCAGACTGTATTTAAATTAAAATATCACTCAGAATTGTGCCATCATTGTGCATGGGCTTGCTTAGAAAAGCAAATAAATGATCCCTTCTGTACTGGACAGGGTATGAATCAAGCAAACAGAAAACCCAGAGACCAAGAGTGGGCTGTAAACAGCAGATGCAGCAGAAAATATCTGCCCAGAACTTATTGATTTATTAGGCTGAAACAAGCTTTCCAAACAGATGCCATTTGAAATTTTTCCAAATCTCCTACTTGGAAAAAAATAGAACATTTCTTACTCTGCACCTGGTCTCCAGTGAAACTTCACTTAAGGGAGCGACTGAAGAGATGAACATCTCCTGCAGAAGGAATGGATAAGCCTGTCATTTGCTGCTTTTTGTGTCCAAATATTACCTCATTGGCAACTTTGTGACCTTTATGGGCTCTTGTCTTTAACACCACCAATAACATATGCACATCTCTGCTCATACTGTACAGCATAATACCTTCCCTCTTCACCCTGCCCTGCACTGTTTGCATTGACTAGTGCTGGCTTTGGGATGATTCAGCATAAGCAACAGATAATGGATCTGACTTTACATAATATGCTCACCACCTCCACGAGCGTATGAGTAATACCTTCTACATTTTGCTTCTTGTGTGTGGTAAAGGATTTATTACTCAGGCGCAACTAATTTTTAATGCCACAAATGGTCCTTTATCCTTCACCTCCTCCTCCTCCTCTTCCTCCTCCATTCGGATAGAAGGGCAAAGATATCTCATCAACTTTAAGGACTCCAAAAAAAATCTGTAGCTGCAGAGCTCTGCTTAATTCCAGCACTGCCCATACCCTGCTGCCCACAGAGTAACATACAAACATCAAAACACAGTTTTGCAAAGTCTTGCTAAGGCAGTCTGTCAGCCTCCGTGTTAAGCACTGATGCCCCTGAAGAATCATTAATGATGGAACTGCAGGCGAGCACGTCTTAGATATTTACTTTTAAAATGTACAGATGCAGTTACCCAGCCTGAGCTTAACAATCCTTCCACACACTCACTCATCTCCACAACCACTGTCATCATCCGTGTAGGCTACAGCCACACTCCCTCAGATCTCACCATCTCCACCTGTCGCGGGTCCAGCTGGGTGGGCACGGAGGAAGGCACGGAAAATTGGATCTTCCTCCTCGCATCCGCGTCTGCCTCTCGGTCCATCACCTCCGTCTCTGCGGGGAACAGCACCAGCAGCAGCAGCAGCAGCAGCAGCAACGAGTCCCGCCTGTCACCTCCGCAGCCGAGCGCACAAACCAGTCCAGACGAGGTCAGCTTCAGTGGAACCGCCTGTGGAAAAACTGCAGTAAAGTGCTTATAGGCTACTTGACAAAAACTCGCCGTCAGTGAGTAAACAGCGGCATCTCTCTCTGTCCCGGCGATCCTCTGGTCTCTGGAGTTCCGTTTAACAGCAGCGATCAGCTCCTCTTCCCCGCCTCCCCGCCAGTCTCCCCTCCCCTTCCTCTCACACTTTGTCCGCTGACCTTAATGCGTGAGGAGGAAAGAAGAGCAGTGAAGGTTTTGTTGCCTTTACTGGAGCCGGAAACTTTGCGCATTTGCATTTTAAAGTTGCCCGATAAAGAAATCTACACGAATGAAGGGGAAATTTTTTTTAAAAAAAGCAGAGATGACGAGGATGTTACACAACTTCAAAGAATTTCACAAACTGATAAACAACTAAAGTCAGCATCGAGTCATAGTGAACTAAAAGAAACGAATATTAAGATATTAAGAAGATGCCACTCACTGCTATCTTAGCAAAAATGTGCTGAATCCTGGTTGGGAAGAAATAGATTTTTTAATTTTAATTAATTAACGAATTAATTAATTTTAGGTAGGCACTTAAGGTCGTATTTTATTGCACTGACGTTGAGTGCAAATTTGCGTGCTCACTTTGAGGACGATCAACAAACTGGAAATATAAATAAATAAAGATCTAATCGCTCCCCCCTTCCAGAGGCAAAAGTATTAACCTCTGCTTTCGCCGGTGCCCACCTTGGCTTTACCATATGCACAGCGAATATCTGCGAGGCACGCAGTTGCCATGACAACAGCTTTTCTTCTTAGAGAGCTGGCAGTGCACGAAGTGTGTTGGAGTGTGTGCTTCGGCATAAGTTCGAGGAGAGGCAGGGCAAGAGAGGACAAATGCATTTGTCAGCGCGCAACACAATCAGCGGCCAAGCTGTCACGAACGGTCATTTATTTGTACGTGGGATCCCCCCGAGCATGTAGGCTGTTTCAGGCGGAAGTGTCCTATTTTTCATGTGTCATGCAATTCGTAAAGAAGTGGAAAAAGGTAAACTTTCACCCAAATCATTATGTTTTCCTAAAAGTCAAATAACAGGATACATTTGGTGACTAAATATAACCAAAAGGAGATTGAAAAACAAACTTTTCTAAAGGCTTTCTCCTTGTGGTGTATATTGTGTGTATATTGGAAAACGAGCCAGATGCCCCTGTAAGCAGAGGGCCCCATGCTTGATCCCACTTGCCACAAGCCCAAGGGTTCACCCTCTACTGAAGTACTGGACTTGAGAAAAGCTCTGGACATCTGCCAGCTTCAGGAAGAGTTGCTAATGACAGCAAACTCAGGCCTGCTGGGCGAGGTCTGCAGATAAAAGAGCTCGCCACCTTGGACATTTTAAAAGAGCCCATCTGTGGCTCAGCTCCGTTTCAGTTCGTCTGTCGTCCTTGAAAACATAATGTATGTTTGCGAGCACTTTCAACAACACGTGACACCAAGCAACACTGGGATGACAAGTCAGCACCATCTTATGGCCAAAAGTAAAGAAATCACTTCACTGAGGGGAGGTTTGAATGCAAGTAAATATATGATAGTCCAAACTCACGACACAGCACAAAAATGAGCAGAGCTGAAGGTGAAATATTTACAAGATTATTGTGTTATTATAAATGTAAAGTAGAATCCACAACAGATCATATGTGAGCGTTCCTGTGTGGCACTCTGTAGTTACTGAAACCACCAGAAGGTGGCGACAACTGCTAAGAAAAAGCAGCCATTTCTAATTTCTTATGACTGACGTTTGCACAGAGCAATATTTCAATTTTTACATTTATAGTTCAAAGTATTGAAATAACAAGAATATTTATTTGCAATATTTAAAAATATGAATATTTTAATATATTTCACAAAACCTCAAAGCAATAAAACATGATGCAAATATCCACAGAAGACTGATTTACTTCTGCTGAAGAAGGTAATTATTTGGCTGTGTTTATTCACAACACACTCTAAATTAAAAATGTCGTTCCATCCTCTTTTGGAAAAGCTGAAAATGCGTAATTTTATTATATTTTACCGAGGACGTCGTGTATTTGCTTTCTATTTCCAGCAGGTGTCACCCACACATAACTGTGGAAAGAGTAGTCACTGAGAATTTCAGTGATATGTGAACCGAACCGTAAAATATAGATGTTTATAAGATTGATAAAACCAAAGGCTTGGCAGTTCAGGACATATGAGGCCAAATTAACTTTAAAGCTTCTCCTAATCTCTTCATTTTCCTCTTTAAATATAATAACTCAAGGCAGATATAGAATAAACAATACTATGCAATACTCTTCTCCAGGTTTTAAACCTTTTCAATCATAGCAGAGGGGAAATGCATTTATTTGTTCATTTAGTTCTTACTTTTAATCTGAGCTGTGACATGACGCCTTTGGTGACTCCTAAAACCGAGAATCTCGAACTCTCCTTTTGCCTGTAGGATAATGTAATGATATGATGATATGCATCACATGTCTTCATTATTTAAATGTCCATTTGATGTAAGTGTATGTTTGGCATTTAATAGTGAAAGAAAAATAGCATGAAATTCTTCTTATTGGGTTTGAGCTTTTGTTATTAACCTAAAGGACTCCTGAAAATGGCACATAATATCTCTCATTAACCTCCATTCACATTTGTGCCCGTGTATGACTTTTATCAGAGATTTAAATGTGTGAAACAATAAAAAATAAAAATACTTGTCTGTCAGGCACTTTGGTTTTTCCACTGAGAATGCACAAATTACACAGCGGTCAGTCGAGTGAGGCTCAATAGCATGATGATGATGATGATGATGCTGATAAGCCTCCCCACCACCCACCCCGCCTTTCGTTCTTAGTTGCTTCTCTCTACCTCTTGCCTTGCCCCATCTTCTGGCCCCTCTCTGCAATCTGTGCCTTCGCCACCTTTGGCGTCAGTCCGGCCGCTGGCACCTGTGCCAGTCCTGGCAACCCAAACCAAGACGCCTTGCTAAGCTCAGTTCAACTGATTCGTTTAGGCAATTGCACTCTGACTCTGATCTGTATGAACGGCAACTTACTCATCCCAGACCTTTGTGTGGGGTGTGGACACGCTGGTTTGCTCAAGTTTCTGTTGATGGAATCGGGGATGAGTTCAGTTGCTGTTTGTTTTTTTGGGCCAATATACTGTTTCACTGAAATACTTCCAAAATGTTCCCATATGTGGATGATTTCCATCATCATGATTTTCTTATCCTACACAGCTCATTTTAGATCTCCGCGCTGGGGATATTTGTTGTGGCGTAGCCAACTATATGAATGCTATTACATGTATATTACAATTAATGCTATAAGGGGATTTTCCTACATCTTCTATACGAGATTAACCCAATTTTCCCCAAAGATGGAGGTTAAGAGAAGCAGCCTGAATCCTACGTTTCTTTTTTTTGTGCCATCCTCTCCTTATTCCATTTTCTCTTTCAGCTCAGTGACAGATGGCGAGTCCCTCTCCCCCAGGGGAAGCCAGTCTCTGTGAATGCGGCCGCATGTCAATCACCGGCTCTCATGTGATGGCTCTTGCCAATGACGTGCCAGCCATATGGGCCTGGCATCAGAGCTGGTATGTAACCCACCCAGTCCTGCCTCTGAGGTGCCACACGGCTCCCTCCTCGCGTTTGGGCTGAGGATAGCAGCAGCAGACAGAGCAGGGTGGCAGGAGAGGAGAGAGAGGTGTGAGAGCAGAACGCAGCGCCTCGCTCTCACAAGCATCCGTGCAGGGCGTGTGGATGTGATGCCCACCCGGAGAGAGATGGTGTAAACAAACCCGCTTTGCCCCGTCACTGAGCTCCACCACGGAGGTAGGTTGCACAATTCTAGTCAGTAGACTATCAGATAATGATCCAGATTTGTTTTTGTCTTTGTGCTGATGTCTCTTACAGCCACGGTTAGGGGAGGGTAATTTGGGTTTCGATGCCAGATTGAGATAATGTAATGCTTTAAACCTGTTTTGGAAGAAGGGTGCAGTTTTCCTGGCTCTTTTTGATCATTGTATCGCAAGCGATATGATCAGATTGGGCTTGTAATCCTTTTTAAAGGCTTTTTCATTTTTGTTATATATATATATTAATGTTTTTATTATCGGAGGACATCGATCATTCTGTTTCATAGATTTCGTTTAAATAAATCCACACTGACCCTCAAGAGATAGGTTCTACTTGTCACTTTTGGCATTCATAATTTGCATTTTATTGTCTTAGAAAATGAGCAGCATGCGTGTGTGTGTGTGTGTGTGTGTGTGTGTGTGTGTGTGTGTGTGTGTGTGTGTGTGTGTGTGTGTGTGTGTGTTTGTGTTTGTGTGTGCTCTTGCATGATTCACGTCAGAGCACTGTGGGGGTAGTATTCTCCACAGAGATACATAGGCTAATTGACAAGGTATTGGTAGGCATTAATTACATTGTGCTTACAAGATTAGATAAAAAATACGCCCTTGGACACCAAACGCACAGCTGAGCTCAGGGTAGTGAGAATCTGAGGAGATCTGTGGATGTGGCAGCTTTTATAATATCTTTAAATTTAATTTTAGCACAGAACTTGTCTATTTAACCCGTGTCGTCGGTGAATGTGGTGACATGAATTCGGAGAGGATTTACATTTTGACTAAGTTGGTTTCAGAAAAAAAATTTAAAAAAATAAATTATGAGGAGAAATTTAATTAAAAGCTAGATTTGTGTAACTTAAAAAGAGCTTTGATCGGGCTGGAATCTCTGACGGAAAAGAAAGGTATTGATAGAATTATTTAAAAAAACAAACAGTCAAGGTCAGTATGAAAACATACTCTAATTTTCGCCCACAAATCTATTATTTATTTATTTATCAAGTCCAGACAAACTAAAGTCCTCAGATGAGGATTTATCTGTGGTCTGCGTGATATGCGAAGGTGTGCCAAACAGGGTTCATGAACCCGCAGAGAGTTTACTGAGATTCTGGTGCATTTCATTTTTACACTATCTGGATGTTATAAGTTAAACGCATATGTCTGATTTTTTTTAAGTCTTCACGATTAAGATTAAAAAATAGAAAAAGGTGTATTTAAAAATGTAAATTTTAACAAAAATCTGTTTGCTCTTTTGGTCCTGTGTGCGGCCTGTGTGTAATGGAATTCCTCCAAGTTGGTAATTTATTGGACAGAGGAGGGACCCGCACCCCAGTGAGCCCCTTGGGGATTCAGCAGAAGCAGGCCAGTCTGCGCCGTGCTGCTGGAGGGAACAGATCGAAGCACATGCTGAGGCCGAACAGTGGCCTACACGGTTACTTGCCTGAAGAATAAACCAAATGCATCTGATTTTCTTAAAAAAAAGAAAGTACTAAATTATAAAGTTTTTATTAAGAGAATCTCCCATAAATATGTTTTTGCTATAATTTTTTTAAAAGGTGGAAACATTAAGTTTTCGTGACGAGCAATTTTATACGACCAATTTGGTTAAGCACAATATGAAACTAAATTGATTCAAATTGAAATAAATATTAAATGTATGCATTTATTTTTTTACACAAAAGATGACAGGGTTTTTTTTGTTTAGCAATTGAACAATATTTCATGGCATATAGATAACCTGTCTTGTAGAATTTTGAACCCTAGGTGATGGGATAATTTTACAAACTGTCATAGCTCTAGGTTGTCTCTTTTTCAAACAAAGATGTAACCCACTGTGGAACAGCTGGGATACCCTGCTTGGTGGATTTCAGTCTGAAGAAGCCTTGACGTTCAACGCAAAACTCGGTGATATAAGCCACAGGGCACTCTCACTGCTTATAAAATAATTAGCGAATAATAACTGTTTTTTTGTTTCTTTCTTAAGATTAGGGACGTCTATAAGCTACGACCCTATGAGGGCTCACCGGAGATTTTTTGCAATGCGTGCTTGTTGGTGCGTAAAAAGCAGGGCGCCCAACAGCCAGGCTGAAGCGCTGTTTGTCTGTCTTGCAGGTTGCATGCCACAATGTTGAGCCGTCTGTTCAGCGAGGTGCTGCCAGACGTCCAGAGGCTCGCAGCCGACTGGGTGGAGGACAATGAGGTCGAGGACTCCAAAGCCAAGGAAGATGACCACGAGCCCTGCCACCTCGAGGAGGACGAGCTGGACGAGCCACTGGAAGGCAGCAGTCGAGCTGAGTCTGAGATGGCCGGCGACGATGATGAGGACGAGGAGGCCGAGGAAGAGGAGTGTGGGGATGAGAACAGCGGGGACAAACCCAAGAAGCGCGGCCCGAAGAAACGTAAGATGACGGCGGCTCGCGTGGAGCGCTCCAAGATGCGTCGGGTAAAGGCAAACGCTCGGGAGCGCATGCGCATGCACGACTTGAATTCCGCGCTGGACAACCTGCGCAAGGTGGTGCCCTGCTATTCAAAAACCCAAAAACTCTCCAAGATCGAGACTCTGAGGCTGGCCAAGAATTACATATTAGCCCTCGGGGAGATTTTACGCAACGGAAAGCGTCCAGATGTGGTGACCTACGTGCAGATGTTGTGCAAAGGCCTGTCCCAGCCCACCACCAATCTGGTGGCAGGCTGCCTGCAGCTCAACACCAGGAACTTCCTAACTGAACAGTGTTCAGACGGAGCCCGATTCCACATGCCGAGTTCTCCTTTCTCGGTCCATCCCTACTCGTACCGGTGTTCGCGCCTCTCCAGCCCTCATTACCAGCCCGGAACCGGTGCTCTCAACTTGCGAAGCCACTCCTACGGCTCTGGATACGAGGCCGTGTACCCGCCTGGAGGCACGTCCCCTGACTACAGCAGCCCGGACTACGAAGGCCAGCACAGCCCTCCCGTGTGCCTGAACGGCGGACTCTCCGGGAGGCAGCAGGAGTCCTCTGAGACTGACAGGAACTATCATTACTCTGTGCACTACTCTGGACTGACCACTTCTCGACCCAGCCACAGCATACCCTTTGGGCCTTCGGGTACGCGCAGTGGTGGTGCGCACTCAGAAAACATTCCACCATTCCACGACGTACACTTGCACCACGACAGGGCGCCCCCATACGAGGATCTCAATGCCTTTTTCCACAATTGATTCCATACTACGGTCCAATCAGGCTTATTGACATTCTAATGACAATCCTATAATGTTTAATATTGTTTGGGAAACAAGAAGAGTCTCTAAAGGGAGGTGATGGAGGTGGCAGAAAGAGTCTTTTGATTATCTTCTGTATTCTACTGATGTCATCCCTATACTGTTGTACATCATATCAAAGTGTGTCCAGTACTATCCTGTATGCAGAATGAGTGCAACTGACATAAACAATGTATAGGCCAACATGAAACATGTTATGACTCAAACGACTTAAAATAAAAAAGTGTTTTCTAATCGTCTGAAATAAGCGAACAAATCTTCTTTCTTCACTAGGGGAGCTTTCATTCAGTTACTGCAATATATCATGAAAATAATTCATAAAAAAGGTTCCTTGAAAATAAAAAATAAAATAAAAAAATAGCACTTAACGGTTGTAACTCAGTAATATTTTTTAATATAACTGGGTGCAAATTTTCCCTGTGGTCAGCAGTCGTGACTAAACACATTCTGGCTGTAAACAACACATTAAAGTCGCTTTTCGCAGAATACACACGTCCTACAGCCCACTCGCTCTCAGGGCAGTGAAAGATTTACAGTAGACAGATTAGAGCAGCAGGCTAAAAGCCTTTTATCTCTGCTCAATGCCAATATGTACTTGATCTCTGCTTTATAAATTAAGAATTTATGTACGTTGCTAGACAACAGCTTATTAGAATCAAACGCAGAAAGGAAAATCATTTAATTTTGGAGTGAAGTCTGTGACCCTGGCTTTTAGGTCCCAAAATATCCAACGAACAAAAACATTTTGAACACAGCTGATAGTTAGAAAATCTGGACTGCTGAAGGCGTGGGTTAATTAGGTTAACAACCACTTGTAACAGCTTCTACGCATGCGCACTGTAAAGTAAAGACTAAGATAAACAGGTATCGAAATCAAACAAACCTGTTACACAAACTGAAACAGCACTTTGAGTAAAAAGAAAAAGAAATTGGGCTGTATTTCACTGTGCCATAATGTGCACTCATTAAAGGCACATTCTCCTGCCTTCCTAGCAGGATGCATCCTTGAACTTTGAAGAGGCCTGGAACAGAATTATCATCCATAAGGAGTGATGTACCCTGCTAAATGGCAAGTATGTAATGCTAAATCTGAGGCCAATTCTTTGAGGCGATATGTAACCCAGCCACAGGGGAGGGGGGCACAAGCCAGTGTAATCCTAGTGCGGCTCTCAAGCCCAGAAAACGGGGAGAGTTACGCTAGGAAAAGACGTCGTTGCCAAATCAAATATGCGGATAATATACTTGAGATGTGTTGCTTTTTAAACACATTTTATTTTATTTTATTTTTAGCAGTTCACACGGCAACCTTAACGAAACCCTCAAGTGTTTAGCGATAAAATCGTGCCACGTCTTTTTTGGCTTCCATCTTTTTATTTTGTGGGTTGCGTTTTTTCCTCCTTATTCTTCTTTTTTAACTCCACGGTTTTAAATTCTCAACAATGGAATGCAAGGGATCCGTTCAAGATGGGTATAGTTTAAAGGCCCCTGAATGCAGAGCGTAGGAGGAAGAACAAGTGGTCTGCAGAAACTGAGCGCCTGGCATTCAGATTAGCGATTCTCTTTTCCAGCACACCGCGCATGGATCTGGGCCCTGTCACGCCACCGTGGTTTGATTCTCAGGTGAGTGTATTTGTCCAACAGCTTAAATAATAGAATGACCTCATTAAAGATTCATAACACTTACTTAATGCAAAACAATAATATTAATATGAACACTGACCACAAATAAGTTATTGGTAAAGTTTTTAATGCTCGCTTTAAACCACGTTTTGGCAAGAGCTGAAGTTAAACTCCTCCTTTTGAGCGAATAGTTCACAGTTTAATCATGTGTGGTCGAGATCGTATTTTTGGTGATTTCTCATATCGCTGGAGAAAGCAGCCACCATCTTTGGACCAGTGCCCTGGGTCCCATATGTTGCTCTGGACATCCAGGGGAAATCAGTACCGGGCACCGCAGGGTGGAAACGGTCCCATCCAAGCACTAACACAAGCAAAAAAGAAAAAAAATGTCAGCAAAAATGTACGTAAAAAAGATTTGCACTGCAAAAACATCGGTTTGGTGCTGTAAGAATTTTATTTTTGCATTTTAATTTAATTACATTTTACCATAAAAAAAAAAGCCCATCTGACGTCCTAAAACGGTGAAAGAGATGTGCAGGTGCAAAATCAGGTGAGTCAGTGGCCCGTTCCCCTGAAGATCAAGTCCGTGCCAGAATAGACATGCACACACACCTGCACGCGTAAAGTCTAAACCACCAACATAAATGATACATAGTAGTAACATATATCCTGTATAAATACAGAAAATGCACAGTTTTGAAAGGTTTTGGCAGGGCCGCAGTTTTGGTGATCGTGGAAGGGCAGACAAGCAAACATGGGTTAAAAGGCCATTTTTGGTCCGAGAAAGTTCTCAGATAACGAGCTTGATGTCTTTTAGGAATTTAAATGATTAATTTATTATAATTTATTTTACTTTAATGTTTACTAAACGGATCTAACCCTTAAACAAAATTTTATTTATTCATTTATTTAATTCTACTTTTGAAGGGAAAATCGCGCAGTTTTGTATTATGCGTGCGCTTAACTATAAACTAACTTAACCTAAACATGGTTAAAAGCATTTGTACGCTAAGAAATATTTGATATCAAAGTGATTTTAAAAAATCGTAATTTGGGGTTTGCATCTTTTCTTTTGCATCCGGCGTTTAATATTTATTATGTGGTGTTGCCCACGAGTGCGTAAAAAAACCGCAAAAACAATTTCCAGAAAACAATTTTGATTAATTCAAGTAACGAAAAGCTTCTTAATTTTGGAAACTCTTAGATTATATATTAATTAGCCAGCATTAGAAAGAAAAGGAAACCTCTATGTCCCTTGAACGCTTGTATCCTACAAGTGGCTGCATGCCTGAAAGCGAGTGTGGCCACACGGACGTATATTTTTAATGTTTTGCATAAGATAAAATTAGGTTGCATAAAACAATCTTGGGGGAAAAAAGTGATCACCACCTGATATTTCCGGCATCCCCTCTCACCATTTGACCACTATTCTTCCCGGGTGAAGGACAGGTCTCAGAGGGCAAGGTGAGAGGGTGCATTTTGGACTTTATTTTCCGCTGTAACCTGACAGTTAGGTGGTGGACTTCTTTTAGCGAGGAGGGTGTCGGTTGGCAGTGGATTTGATGGCTGAGCTCAGTGCCAAGTCGCTAAATGTCTGAGCACCAGTAAAGCCAGAGACTACTAGAGCCCACCATCACCAACCCGGGTGCCAGCTGCGCCACGTGGCAGCCAGGCGGCCCCTGCCAAAGTGGCCCTTGTGGGAGGGACCCAGTATTTCTTTCCTAATTCACTCAGCATCTGTTCATTATTCTCCGCCGTTAAAGGAGGCTGAGTGCCCCGCGCAGAAAGGGACCCCTTTCCCCCGGTCGTGCACTTTTGAAGGAGACTGCAGAGAGACCGAGCGTGAAACTAATCGGACACTGAACTGGGTTAAAGAGGTGTCCGTTTCACCTCCCGTTAGTCCCTCCTGCAGCATTCCTTTAAATAGTGCATGACTTTTAACCCTTTAAACTCACCTGTGGGTCCAGGGGCGTTCAGAAAATAAAAACAAATAATAATATTATTATTATTATAATCATTATAAATGTCAAATTAGCCCTTGAACAGTGTTCGACTGACACCCATACGTCTATGGGCCTCGGTCTAAAACAATTACCCGATTAATTATTTATCATTACGGGTTTCAAGTCAGATTTGCCAGATCTTAATAAAATATATTTTACATCTTACATTATCGTAGCTACACGTGGTATTTCTGGATATCTATGACAAATCGGGTTAAGTGACATTACTAATGACCAAAAAAACAATTTCTCTGGTATCGCGTTTAGGCGTAATTGTTCAAATGAGTGTTTATAAAATACCGTGCAATTACTGTAATTAAATAATCCAGCTCAGAGCTCCAATTTGGCGATTCGCTAAAGTCGCCGGACACCACACAACACTCGCGACACTGCAAACAGGTCACAAGGTAGTCCCAGGCTTACGGGAGCCTACACAGATCTCCATCTGGACCGCTTTACTCCCATTTATCAGATTAGGTAAACATTTACCGGATTAATTGTATTGGGATTAATCTCGAAAATGTATTTAATGGTTTAATGGGACTAATCAGTGTCATAGCATAGAGTGTTTGTGCGTTAGAGGAGAGAGAGAGAGACAGGCGGAAGGCACAAATAAATCAGGCTTAAAATAACTTAGTGCTATTAAAAGAAGAGTGACAAAGTCCCCAATGCAGCACCAGGATCACTCACTGGAGAGCTTCTGTGGGGCCCAGTGTGTGTGTGTGTGTGTGTGTGTGTGACACATAGAGAGAGAGCTCTATATAATATGCAACATGTTTTGTCACATCCCCCCCAACAGTTGAAGAGAAGGCACAAGAACAAGAAAAAATGTGTCTTTTAATTTTTCATCCTTGATCTTTTTATTCCTGGCTAAATTCTGCACTCACCTCCACTGCAGTGGGCACTGCATCATATTTAGCCACCGTGCCCCCTCCCACCATTACCACCCTGCCAGCCTGAGCGCCACGCCCAGCTCTGTGAAAAGAGATGAAGCTGGCATGGGGTGAAATTCCACTGCATCTGCAGAACAATAGTGTTGTGTGCAAGTCTGTGTGACTGGGTACAGCATGGATACCCATGTGCATGGCTGACTGTCTTTGTGTGTTGCAGAATTATTACATTTATTATTTTTCTTTTTAAAATGCAAGTGTAAAAGTATCAGACCTCGAAAAAAAAGATGCACACAAAACTCAAACACACTGATACCCAACCACTCACACACTTGATGGTGAGTATGAAAGCACACAGAGCCCATCAGTGAGGATTTGTCATGTTTGATGTGTGTGTTTGCCCCAAGTGCCTGTGTGTGTGTGTGTCTGTGTGTGCAGTGTACAGTCTGTGTTGTGCATGGTAGGCTATAGAGGTTGTTGTCACTCTGCACAGATGGTGGGAGTGTTTTTTATTTATTTTTTGGGGGAGTGTGAGGAAATGAGAAGGGGAGGAGGGGGGCAGAGGAAGAGGGAAAGGAGAGGCGAGGAGGAGGGTTGCGTCTCTGATGCTGCCATGCCACGGTCACACGGGCAGCAGTAATTGGCCTCCATATTGAGGGGTTTTGCGGTGCTGCAGGGTGGGCAAACTCCCAGCTGGACCTGTCAGATGGTATTCAATCCAGCTCATTGCCCTCGCTCCTCTGCTCCTTTCTCCTCTCTTTCCCTCCATCTCCTCTCCTACTCTGGCATGTTCACTTCTTTTTGTTCTTCTCCTCTCCTCCCTGCCTTTTTACCCATCTTTACTTCATCCCACACACAAACTTACACAAACTCTCCCTCACAGCTCCTATTTTCTTTAATCACACACTCATCGCATATTTCTTTCTCTCTCTCCTTTTTTTTTTCCACACAGCACTTTCTCCTCCCGGCATATCACTTTTTTCCTCACCTTTCTCTTCTCTTTACTTTTTTTCGCCTCGGTTTTTCGCACTAATGGCACATGGTCACTTCTATCTAACACGTTGAGTATCTAAAAGTACATCACACCCTTGCCTATCTCCTCCGTCACTGGTCACCCACATTCACAAACACACGCACACATGCAAAGTCGTGTTTTCATAACTTCGGAGGACATTACAACTCACAGCGAGCACTCACTTCCAGAAGATTTACCCTAAATTGAACCAGAACTCCTACTTGCCTAACAACGTGTGAATGCAAATTTACGTCCCCACAACGTGAACAACGCAAGTACACTTTTTCATACATGTACACACCTCATGCAAGCATTCCTTCTAAGATACTCAATATAGTTCCCACCCTCGCAGTTGTGTCTCTCTTGCTAAACATTGACTTCCTATTAAAGAAGTCCTTTCTTGAAATTTTATCAGATGCTGATGCAGCCAATAGTGTCTGGAAATTTAGAGCTAGGCAGCTTCATTTAACGGTGTAGTAATAACTAGTCATTTTAAGGGAGAGGACATCAGGGCTGCTTTACAGGACACCAGCACATAGATAGCGACATGACAGGAGTATGAAGTAGCTACCCATACACTGTACTGGATTTGTTGAGTTTAATATTCACATTATAATTTCCAGGCTTTCTGCTGAGGTTAAAGTGAGACAATCAACCATATGGATGATGCTTTACGCAGGTTCAGTTCTAAAGAGGTGATAGACTTAAGATTAGAGGTCAAATCTCTTCCCAGCTGAGGAAATCTGGGCCTGGATCCAACAAATAGCATCCAAGTGTCCTAACTTAACCGACCTCTGCAGCTTGTCTTTGTGGCTCCTGCCTCTCCCACATAATAACATGATATTCAGGAAGATTAATTGTATTATTATGATAAATATTA
Organism: Simochromis diagramma; assembly: GCF_900408965.1. NCBI lineage: Eukaryota > Metazoa > Chordata > Actinopteri > Cichliformes > Cichlidae > Simochromis > Simochromis diagramma. Next base: position 2,570,048 of record NW_024386972.1, on the reverse strand, counting down.
TAATAAACAGCAGAATTTGGATAAATGGAAATCACAAATTATATTTAATATTAAATATCCACAACATGTAAAACGATGTAAGATGTAAATTTCCTCTATTCTGAAATGTTTTGAGCATTTAATTCAATTACAAATGATAATGTGGTTGTGTTGTAGCTGTTAGCTGTCAGTGTGGCTAAATCATCTGTGTATGGTGAGGTCACAGTGACAGTGCTTGGGTGTCTCTGTGCATATGTGTGTGTGTTTTATATTTCCATATTACACAAAATAATATTTTAATATTTAACCGTAACATCAGTGTATCGTTGATTTTATAAAACCTGAAAAATGCTGCACAAACTGTCATTAACACAGACAAAAAAAATCCAGTGTCTTTAGTGGATTCCTATATATTAAAATATGTAAATGCAACTACCAAAGACCTGATTTTAGATACAGTAAGACGAGAATCTGCCAGGTGTGCAGATTTCATTTAAAGTTCAGTGAAATAGACCCGTGCTGGCCGCTGTCCATATGTTTCTGCATTCTCCCACTCACACATTAGACATCCCCCAGATGTACACGCAGCATAACACAGCAAACACACCATAACAGAAGGAAAACTATTTGCATGTCCACAGGAGAAGCTCAGACACTCAGTACTCGCTCACGGGGATGCAATTAGGTAGGGGGTCAATTTAAAAAAAAAAAAAAAAAATTTGTTGTATGCATGCATTTGAAACACTGATGCAATAAGAAATACACCTTTTATTTCAAAAGAAGCAGTTTCAACTATTATTAAATACTCTTTTTTTAAGTGAAGGGCGATTAGGTTACAAAAAAGACCAAAATTAAAATAACACCAATGGAGATTGTTATCAGTGAGATAATATTATGCTGGCCTGAAAAAATCAATCAAAATAAAAATGAAGACAAAGAAAAGATAGAAGGAAAAGAAAATTAAAGAAGAAGCTTTAATATTTAGCTAAAATTTAGATTTGTCAAAAACAGCAATGTATAAAATTTCCCTCTTTTAATACATGAACCTGTATGAAATTTAACGCCAGAGGAAAGACACATAAGAACACACACACACAACAACAATTAAGACGTATGTATATGAAATGTGGCCCGTCCTTCTTGTTGTGTCTTTCTGCTTGTATGTGCTGCTTCGAGGAATCAGCAGTGTGGGGTTGTAATGGACTAATGAACAGCTGTCACTGAATTTAAACACTCTCTCACACATACTGAGACTACCACAGTGTCTCTCATGCATGCAGATGCTCACAACACACACACACACACACACACACACACGCACATACACATATGTGCAGACATGTATACACACACAACCTCTTCTCTCTCTTTAGTCGCTGGCCTTGACTTAGCAGCCACCCACAGGTTTCGACTTTGTGTGGCTCTGACCTCTAAGTGTGCATTTGTACCTGAGTTTATTGCTTGATGTGCATATAAAACACTTGTTTTCCCCTGGTTTGAAAAAAAAAAAAGCCTTTGATCAGAACAGCCCAGATGTTAAATTTGAAAGAGTTCTCTGTCTTGTTGTAGACCTGCCCCTGATTTTATTTAACTGTAAATACGAGGCTTAGATTTACAGGGAAATCATGCTGTGTACAATGATTTCAAAATCAGCGGTATGATGAGCTGTCTTTACATATTCTTATGTCCTTAGAATCACATTTAAAGAATGCATATTTCAGAATTTTTAATTTTTTTACATGCTGTCAGCACTTTTACCATTAGCATCAGTAATCAGTTTCAGTGTAGTATTTGGCAAAAATAAAAATATACAGTAAAGAAATGTCAAAATCTAGCTTTGGTGGGTTGGAACATACTGAAATTATTAACAAGTTAAACATGTTCAGACTCAAAACAACAGATTTACACAACACAATCAGATATTAAGACAATAAAAACACATTCAGTTATTTCCAACAAACAACGTGCTTTCAATCCCTTTTGAGAAAACAATAGCTTTTAATTAAATATCTACTATGTTCCACCTAACAAGAGATTTATAATCCCACTTGTTGTGATAAAGAGGAAAATTCAAGACAGTTTCTACCTTTAATTTTAAATGCTATACTTCTTTTTCGTCAAACATAAAGACACATAAGAGCCCAATGAAGCAAAGAGTGTATTTGTTCACATTGTTAAGGAAAGAAACAAGAGTTTAGTATTTGGATCAACATAAGCGGGTTTTTTGTGAACTTACTGAAGATTAATAAAGGTTTCTGCTCTTGGTCCTCAGAAAAATGTAGATAGTAATATCACATTGATACATGACTGGAAATACTTACTGAGCTGACACAACATACAGATGCTTTGATTTACAGTTTCACTATTTTGTGTGTTAAGGTATTTTGGTAATTTAGTTTCACGTTGCACCCAGAGTTATGTAAGATCCACAATGTTTATTGTGTTTACTTGGTGTAGCAGCTTACCATGTGTAAAATGTCAAGAGTGTGAAGCATTGCATGTTCTGGCTTTGCATGAAACAGTTGCATTTCGCTCTATCCTTGTTTTGATTTTATGATCCTCCACATAGACATGGAGCACTCTGAGGTAAGTGCTCTTCACTTTCATGCTGATTATGATGAGTTTGCCAAAGCTTTATAATTTGAGCTGTTCAGCATTATGTAAAGCAACAACTGGCAATCATGTCCTGATAATTACTGTGTATTGTTGACCTTTATTAACATAATCTCAAATCTCTCAGGCTGTTTTGCACAAGTCAAATACCACGGTTTGAGGCTGAAGCCGGTGCCGAAGTGCAGTGCAACCAACAGTCGCTGGGTGCTGGATTCAAATCAAATCTCAATCTGATTTAAAAAGTGTCAAATTTTCAAACCAATTAGTCATTTCAACAGTCGGTTTCATTGTGGTTTCAACAGCTAAATTTAGAGCTTTGATTAATGTGCTGGTGATCATATAATATTGACTTCTTGCAGATGAGCAAAATGACAGACTTCATCACGCTCTTCGGCTTTTACAATGTGTTTGATTTCATTAGGAAGACGGCATCAGCTAGCACTTTCTAGGAAATGACTGCAATGGATTCCAGCAGTAGCTGGAGTTTGTAAGGGTGCCATTTGTGAGTAGCTAATATCCGCCGAAGGGATGTTCGACTAATGCCACTCTCCAGTGACATGCAGCGAGTGCTACGCTGTGGGCTCTTGCTGAATGAAGCTAGGACAGCCACTGATGTTTCTTCATTAGTGACAGTTTTCTTGCGTCCACATTTTGGCAAATCCAACACTGAACCAGTTTCACGAAACTTAGCAAGCAGTTTGCTAACTGTAGCATGGGAGATGGGTGGTCTCGTAGGGTGTCTTGCATTGAAATCTGCTGCAATGACCCGGTTACTGCATTCACCAGATACACAATTTCGATCCGCTCCTCACGTGTTAACCTCTTCGACATGTCAATGGCTGTGAACAAAGAGAAACTTATAAATAACTCATAAAAGAATAAAGTTACATTGAAACCAAGCACAACATTGTTTTTCTTGTGACGTTACCAATAAGTTTGATGTGTCACATGGCCCTCTTCCTATTGAAAAAACAAAAGTTGTATCCAAGATGGCCGACTTCTAAATGGCCACCATGGTCACCACCCATCTTGAGGAGTTTGCCCCCTCACATATACTAATGTGCCACAAACAGGACTTTAATATCACCAACCATTCCCATGTTATTACGGTGTATCCATATAAATGGCCCACCCTGTACAATAGAATTGACGTGGCGTTCATGATAGTGGCTGTTTTGTGTTGCTCCCTGTTGTAGTTCACCTAGCTACACCAGCAGATTCCTCTTTATTACCCCTGAAAGGCTGACAATGAACACTTTTCAATTTATTAGAAAATGCTAACATGCTAATCTGCCTTTTGGAGTACCAGATACGGCATCAGTTTGTGCCTGACATCTGAGGAGGCAGAGAAATCCTTTCAGAGAGCTGATTGACCTGGAGCAGTATCTGTGTCTTACTACTATTTTAATATTTCCATATCAATGTATAACCTCAGGTGGAAATTCATGGTTTCAAAGAGATGAGACCAGCACCAGCTGAAAACTGAGCCCATCTGGCTCCAACGTAAACCAATCCATTAGGTTACACCTTGTTACAGCCATATTTCCTCTATCCACATGTGTACATAGACTTGGCACTGACATGGCCTCTCTGAATATTTGCAACCATCTCTCATAGGTCAATGTCACCTTTCTCTGCTCTTCCCTCTAGTTCTATATCTCTTTTCTTTTTCTGCTGATCCATAGCCCCCATTGCCTCATCCTTCATTCTCTCCCCACATGCTAAAAACAAGATGGAGTGCATATCCCAGTGGAAGCCTTGAGACAAGGTAATGCCATAGCCATCCATGCTTTTTCAGATTAAAAGAGATTATGAGGAGAGGAATGAACAGATTAGCTCTCACGTCACATCACAGCATGTGGGAAGGGGTGTGGGTGAGGGGCTTGATGGGCATCCATTGAATAAAAGAAAGACATGAGGGTCGCATTGAGACATGCTGGTATTAAACACATGTCCATGCATATGCACACATGCATGCATACTAAATGTAAACAACTGCACAGACCTTGCATTAAATTCAGTTGCGAGTGACGTATCAATTTCAATTAAAATATGGGTTTATCTCTGGTGTGTATATTAATGCGTCTTTTCACTACATCTAGTCTCATGCTAACAAAAGGTAATAAGTGCTTCCTATCAAAACTACAGATGAAAGACTTGTGTTGAGCACCTGGAAAAAATACACATTTATAAAGCCGCTTCGTTAAAAAGAAGATTTCAGTGTGCAACAGCTGTTTGTGAAATGATGAATATTAAAATCTTTGAAGGGCAGTACCCCCCACCACAACAACTTTGTTTTTACACCATGTGTCACTCAGTCCCAACTCAGTTAATTCCCATAAATGATAGTGAATATAATTTAAACATTATGTAAATTGTATGTTTTTAGTTGACTGTTTCGAGTGCAAATTAGTATACATTTGATGCTCCAGTGAGCATTTATTGCAGATTTATGGCAGGAGAAGAGCAGAAATCTCACTCGATTGAGCAAGTGCGTCAAATAATATTTCTTTAGGCACAGACAAACAAAATGAGGAGATGGAGTTGTGACGTGATAAATAGTTACGGAGGAGTTTGGGGCGGAAGCATGGGTCAACAAAACATCTGACTTTTTCACAGGGGTCTTCTGCTTGCTTCCTATTTTCTACTTATCAAAATATTTGGTTTTGAAATGTTTTTTTCTTCTCATCTGTGTTTTGTAATGGTTTATGACTGCAGTGAAAGAAGCGCTGAGAATGAGATTTCACATCAAATGAGATTTCACATCGAATGAGACATGTCTATGTGTCATTCTTAGGCTGCGACTGCAGGGAATGAAAAAATGAAGCTAATATGGAAGTAATAAAAGCTTACATTTTATAAATGGCTCCAAAAATGAGCCACTCCTCATGGATTCCCACGTTACAGCAGAAATAAGTATGCTTGCAGCCTGCAACTTCATGACAACTGCATTCTAATCCTCCTGTTTAAAAGGTATTAACTCTTACAGGCATGCATTATTAGGAAGCTCACTTATGTGATTAATAAGTAGTAATAGTAGATGTCTGCAAGATGTTACCTCACCTAAATTGACTTATTGAATGTCCTTGTGGTTTTGGTGCATTTTAGAGCATTTTAAATCTAACAATCTGATAACTAACAGGTCGTCTGTGCTTAAGTTCTTTGTTTGTGCTTTGTACCTAAATAGGCTAGATCAGGGACAGGTCATGCCAATAGCTCTGAATAGCTCTCAAGGAATCCTGCACTCTATATGCCAATAAAAAAATTCCATCCTACCCCACCATCTTCTGTTATACATGATGATACTAACTCCACGGTACTGCGATGGTTGCTCACTGGCCAGTGAAACTCTGACCTCCCTTTATTGAGCAATTTGAAACCTGCCTCATCCACAAAAATACATTTATAATGGTTTTCACCAGCATCCAAAAAGGACATGTTAGCAAGAGAAACACTGATTACAGTACAATGATAAGGACTCTCACAAACAGGTTTCTTGAAATTGAACATACCTGTGCAGTTGTTTTACTCTGTCTACAGTTTTTTAAAAAAATGCACACTGCGTAGCTGTTTTAGGGGCATTTGTTGTATTTTAAGGATCTGTGCAGTGGGTGGCAAACCTATTGTTTCCACATTGTTAAAGATGTCTTTATTGAATCCTCCTGTAGTTACGCTGCAGTAAGTCTAGGCTGCAGGGGGCTTCCCATGATGCGGAGCGATTCTTCTTCACTCACTATGTGTTTATTCACCACTCTGCATTTAATCATTAGTTAATATTAATCTCTGGCTCTCTTCCACAGTGTGCCTATTGTCCTGTCTTCCTCCCCTCACCCTCAACCAGTCATGGCAGATGGCTGCCCCTCGTTGAACCTGGTCCTGCCAGATGTTTCTTCCTGTTTAAAGGGAGTTTTTCCTTGCCACTGTCGCCAAAGTGCTTGCTGACAGGGGAGTCATGTGATTGTTGGCTTTTTCTCTGTATTATTGTAGGGTCTTTATCTTACAATATAAAGCACCTTGAGGAGACAGTTGTTGTGATTTGATAAATAAATGAAATTGCACTGAAAAATTGAATTGAAATGTCAGGGACATAAAAGTTGTTTTAAAGATTTTGATAAATTGAATCATAAAGTGTAAAATAAGTAAAAACTTGACGTGTGAAGGTTTTGTGTTTTTGATGAACCACTGTGACGCGCTAGTCACATATCACATAGAACATAATGCTTATGCTGGACTTTTTTTAAACATATATCAGGCTGTTCATCATCTGATTTGGAAATGTGGTGGTTCATTAAAAGAGAATGAATGATTATTATGCAACTCTTTTACTATTTCAGCTCACTTGAGATCAGATTGGACTCAAGTAAGGCCCAGTAACTCAAGTGAGTTTGACACTCCTGGTCTAGCTGCACCATGCTCACAGCTTCACAACAATCTTCAACGACTGTTGCCATCTTTTATACACATACATGTTGCAGTATATATGGGGATTTTTTTAAATGGCACATTATGAAGAATTATGGCAGCAGGCTGGCATATTTTATACTGGCTTAACATAAAATACAGTGACCATGCGCTTTGTAATGAAATAAGACATCATCCAGCTTAAAGGTGACATATGAATGTGTTTGTTTCTCCAACAAGAGAGCTCAACTGCTATAAAAGGCAACTCTTTGATCTGTTGGCTTAAAAAAATGTGATGATTACAAGAAACACTGAAAATATCATTAGACTTAGCCTTTGTCTTATCTGATGATGAAGATGAAAAAGCCCATCAGCAGGCCCAGCAGCCACGTTTCAGCTGTGGTACGGTTGAAAAATCAAAACCAGTCAGAAAATGGGCAGCCATCAGAGCTGAACATCAGAGCGAATGAGGAAGTGCATCAGTAGCCACAAGGATGAATAAATCAACACTTTCCCCTAAATTAATCTCTCTCAAGTTGAAATTTTATTATAGGCGAGCTTGGACATCTCCATGGTAACAGGAATTCCACCACCATTCCCAAGTGGATTCACAATCAGCACGTACGGACTGACAGCGTGACATGCTGTGCACACTGCGTACGCTGTACACCTGTGCACAGAAAAGGAGGCAAAAGGCACGCAAACTCACAAATGATCACACACGCGCACAGTTCCATCTCCCATCAAACTGTACAGGACGTCAGAGCCGTTGTTACGTCGCTTGAAAGTAAAAATCAATTCTTCAGTTTTACAAAAATTATTGCTCCAAAAAACTGACAGTTTAAGTTTTCTGCAGGTAGAAACAAATGCACACACACACTCTCCCAGACAGCACACAAAGAAAGAGTGCACTTTGAGTCTGCTGTTTTCTTAGTCTTTCCAGTTGGCGGCGGCCAGACGCGGCAGAGTTGGCACAGCCAGAGTCAGAGTGCCAGGGGGAATGGAGCGCCACATGGCATGTTCATGGCAGGGCCAGCTGGGGGGAGGGAAAGTGAGGGTTGTGTGTGTGTGTATATATACATGCATGTGTGAGTTGCATGGGGGGTGATGGAGGGGTGGTTTTGCATCTTAAATTCCACAACATCTGTTCAATAGGCAGAGCCATATATACCACTGAAGCTGGTGTGCTCACAGGCAACCATTGTAATTGGGGGGTTGGTGTGTACATGTGTGTGGGCATGTGCGCCTTCTGTGCGTGCCTAGGTGTTGTAGAAGAGGGGAGATGAGGATGGGAGAAAGAGATGATGGGTAGGGATGCAGAATATTGAGGGTAAGTTTCAATTGTTCTCCTCTTGGCTCAGCAGCTTTCAATGAAATAAAGGCTGGCCCAACAAAAAAAAGGAAAAAGCACAAAAATCAAACGAGCGCTATTAAATTCCCCTCACATATGGCCGTTTTGCTCGAGGCTGATTTATGGTGTCTGACGTGAGGATCACAATTTGTAGTTCATCACAACAACTGGGTTACGAGTAATTTCAGCATCTTCTTCATACAGCCTTGATGCCAGCAAGCTAGCTGTGTACTGGCACGTGGGGAGTCATCACTCTTCTCCAACGCTGGAAGTCCACAGACAGACACTGAGTGGGCACAAGGCACTGGGGCAGCGGCTCCTCACCCAGCTCGATGAGAAGCGGGAGTCTGAATATGGCCCTTGCTTCACACATGCAAGGCGGGCACACACATGGAGACGCAGGCACACTCGTACAAGCACGCTAACATACATCTAGTCCCCCTCCTCGTCATCCCTGCTGGCACTTTGGGGAAAAAGTACCTCCTCCCACTCCCATTTATCTGCCCCCACTCCACACCCCCCACCCCCACCCGTGGCAGCCGACGTCCCTCGCAGCGTGGCGTACCATCTGTTGCCCCCCCTCCACCCCGCCCACCCCCAATCTCTCCCTCCAACACCATCCCAACCTACTCCCCCAAACTTCCTCCGCCTTCCTGCGCCATCTTAGCCGTACGACACCTCTCTAGACCAGATCTGGGAACCACCAAAACAGGAGGACTTTTACTATACGCATGTATGGATGCACCATGACTGAGGAAACACCTTCATGTACTGTTTCAAAAGGCAAATAATTACAAAGTCATTGCATAAAAAGAGTGCACACGCCACCCAGGCGGATAATTCAGCGACATAAACCTTGACATGCAACACTATACTGCAAACTACAGATGAAGTTGTACAGCAGGAGAGAACACATAGGGTTTCCTGATTGCTCTCATGAATGTTTAATCGGTGAGGCTCTAATAGGGATGAAGTCTGTAAAACCTCCTCCAGCACCTCCAGGCGAAAAGTGAAGCCATGCCAAAAGCCTAATTAAATGTTTTTTAAACCTTTCCCCTTGGAGAGGACACAGAGTAGTTTCACCCCAGAGTGTGCCTGTGCTTCAAAGAGGTGGGTTAGTATGGGCTGTATGTAGCCTACCAACTACATAAGGGCAGTCTGTGGTAAGCTTGTGCACCCAGGGTGAGAGCAACACTCACACAAACATTTTAAGAGTCAGTCTTTCTATAATGCACCAGAACTAAACTTGTATTCATGACATTGAACTCCACTGTGTCTGAAGGGTATTGATCACATGACAAACTAGCACGTGTTGGCATTTTGCCTCTCTTGCCTTTCTAACAGAGTGCAGAACACACAAAATATTAAATGCAGTTACTGTTATAACTGCTGATATCCTACTATCCTAACCACAAGGTCACCTAATGTCCTAACAGCATTAATTTACAGTATTATTTGATTAATTCTCTCTAACCAAAATAATTAAAAATGAAAATTCATGTAATTTTGTTAGCACCTAATGCATTGCAATGAAAGTTAAATGAAAAAATCAGTTAAAACCTTCCACTTTGTGGTATAATTTCCACAGTGTAAAGAGCTCTGGTTATCCCCTGGTAAAATGCTGGCACTCGGGCTAAGGGTCATTCCAGCTGATTCCACAGATTAACGCAACAAATTCAAATTTATACACCACATTTGCCAAATCAGAAAGTGGCATGACTCCTGACCTCAGTGACCAGTCCACCCTATTTCTACGGGAGCTGGAAAAATGGGCTGGAATTTAATATGCATGTTTCGGTAAACCATTTAGACTGACATACTGATTTGGCACAGATCTGATATTGGCTTTTTAACATAAACATTCCAGTCAGTGTGCTAACATGCTGTATTGCAGGTTCTTTGAAAGCTTTGTATGAACAATTTCTACAATGTCTGTTTTTTTAAATAAATAAAACAAAAATCCAACTGTTACATTTCTTGCACTTTTGAATTATTTTCATCATTCCAGCAACAAGCTTGGCAAACACACAAATATTGTCTTCTCGAGTCTATAATTAGACATTCATTTTGAAAAACCAATATCTGAAAAGCCCTTTGCATGGGCGGATGTAGGGGACAAGTGTGGACAGCAGAAGGTACCTAAACAGAGGAAGATGGATAGACAAGGAAAGAGCCACTGCTGTTTGTCCATTCATCTCAGGTGTATGTAGAAGAACTCAACTATGACAACTCATCCATCAGCCACAGGGAGACTACTGAGCCTCCTGGAACGGAACCAAAAACCACCTCTATCCATCATGCTTCTCTTCTCTTCTCTTCTCTTCTCTTCTCTTCTCTTCTCTTCTCTTCTCTTCTAAAAAACAAAATCAGGTTATTTTTACTTTTGACTGAGATTGTGTCCGGTGCTGACAAGCGGCCAAAGCGCAGCTCTCGTGTGGGGTGAAAAGATTAAATATGGAAGGGGAGCCAGAGAGACAGGGCAACAAAAAGTGACAGGCCAGGAGGAAATGTACAAAACAATGACTAAGGAAAAAGCCTTAGAGCATAAAGAGTGAAATAAAAAGGAGAATTACAATAAGAGTGTGAAAAACATGTGTACATATATGAGGAAAGGAGAAAGCGGGAGCAAGGTAAGCAGCTAAACAGCAGCTGTCGACCTAATTCCTTCTTAACGCAGTGCTTGTGCTCTGATTAAGAAAGCGATCTGGCCTTTAATTTTCTCCTGACACTGGCTAATGCTCTGTATCTCAATTGCCCATCCTGGCTCTCCCTCTCACAACTATATGAACACAACAGCTTGCACCGCTTGTCGGCATCCTCCAAGCTGACTTAAAAAGTGTAAGAGATATTTCACAAAAGGAAATCTAAAACTCTCTTGCAACTGTGTTCAATCTTTAATCAAAAGGGAGTAATTGTATTATAGCAAGATAATGTTTTCCCCCAGACAGTCATAATGCACAAAATGAAGAAACATAACTTAACATGCTGATAAAAATTATGAAAGCAACAGAAGTGGAATGACGTGACAGCTAAACCATCTCATACGGAAGGACACAGATTCAGGTATCTAAGAACAGTCACGTGTCTTGTAGTTGTTTTCTTTACGAATGTGAGTAGAAAATTTTACTCTGGAATAAACAAAACTCAGCAAATTCTAAGATTTCATGGTCATTTTATGGTTATCAGTGTCAAACCATTAGCTGGTACCCTTTGAGTCCCTTGCGCCAAGTTAGTTGTACAGGCAGCCAGATCAAAAACTGCAGTGTGAGTGGGAAGTGAGAAAATCAATTAGGAAAAAAAAACATTCTCACATGCTGTGGGGGGGAAAAAATCTCATAGTATAAACTGCTACATGTGTAAAGAGTTTTGTACCGATACTTTTTAAATGCTTCTAATTGAGGAGGAATAACTTTTTATCTCCAATTCCGCAGCTCCACCAGTTGAAGTGTGTAGGGTGCTATATGCTCCAGCAAAAAATATCTGTGTGTGGTATCAGCTCCAGTAAAAGACATATAGCATAGAGCAAACAACAACAGAGATAACTGCACGTGTTGCTCTATGCAGGAGAAACCCAGCACAAAACAGCAAAATTTAAACAATGTCAAAAACAAGTAAATATGACACAAGCAAAATAAAAATAAATAAATAAATGGAAATGTTTCCTCAGTCAGAGGATTTCATCCATGACGCTTTGCATATGAACAGAGCACTGAAGTGACTGAGAGTACTGAAAATTAAAAGGTGGAAATAAACCCTAAAATTCAGTCAACACAAAAGAATAGATCTACCGTTATGACACACATATTAATTTGATTAATTACATGCTTCACAGAGAGACATGTTAGAGTGTTCAAATACAAGAAAGAAACTTGTCAGCTTCCAAAACAATCCCAAATGGGACTAGGAGCTTTCTAAATTTATGTGTACGCACATTTGTGCATGCTCATATAAATGCTAAGGAGAGCAGACGGAAGAGAAGCCAGAGAATTACATACAACCAGCATCAGAGCATAATGTGGCGAATACAAAAAAATAAAACTGACAATAAATAAATGAAGTAAAATCCCACAAATTTTGTGGAAAAGTAGTTGGTTGCATGTTGCAATCTAACAGTGATGCGTCATGTGATATCAGACACTGATTTCTCCTCAGTGTCTGATGTGAAATCAGGTGCTTTCGATTTGTTTGAAGTGAAATGACACAGAAACGTGAAACTCCTCTTAGCGGTCTCTGTTACCATAAGAAGTGACTGAATGACGAATCAATTTCCAAGTACACAAAATTAATCTGCTGGAGGTGAAAAAAAACCTGAATAACATTTTAAAAAGACTAAAAAAAAGCTAAGTTTAGGATGAAGCTGTAAACAGTAAAGTATCATACAACCTGTAGAAATGTCAGTAAGTCATCATGATTAAAAATATTATGCTATTGAAAAGGTAAAATGATTGTAATCATTGAGAAGTAATAGAGTTGTCTCACATGATTTAGTAAAGAACACTGTTCAAGGTGGCATGTGCTTGAAACAAGCTCAATGATTCCAAACCGGCAGCCAATCAGAAGTCGAGAGAGAAAGAGGGTTTATTGAAATTGACATTTTTAATTTTGTTTTCTTTTGAAGTGGCAGAATAAACAGTGAGCTTTCACACTGTGGACAAAGGATTTGCGATACGACAAACAAACATAAGAGCGGCGATAAACCTTCGTCAAACACGAGGTGTGTGTGTGCGTGCTTGGTGCAAACACACATGCCAATCGGACTGCCATGTGGAGTGTATGCGAGAGAGGTGGCGTTGCTAGGAGCACCAGGTTGTGTGCAGACAGTGGTAGCAGAGTAGAGACGGCAGCAGCAGCCTGGCAGTGGAGAAGAAAGGAGTGGAGCAATGCCAAGAAGATTCCCCCAGAGAGACCGTAGCAAGGAGAGAATGAGGCAGACAGAGAGGGAGAGAGGCACGGAGAGGGCATGCTGATATGATCATGTGTTTCCACCGAATGACGGACGAGCAGTTCACTATCCGCAGATAAACATCTGAACCCTAGTATTAGTGTACTCTGACTTCACTATGAGGCTAAGAGGGTCATTAAAAAGCAAAAGCGCACTTGCTGCAGCTTTGAGGAGATATAATGTTAAGGCATTAATGCTAGGAAGTGGTGATGATGAAACAGCAGGAGAGGGAAGCTACAAGGTTGACTGGAGGGATGAGAAAGCCCCTTCATCTGGGCTCATTTTTGTCATCGCTCCTCATGTCACCTATCAGTCAAAATATAAATGTTTGCCTATTTCCAACCAGGCTGCATCACTGCCTCACCTCTGCGTGTTACCCTGCTGAGCCTCTCCCTTGTTTTCTACGTGTCATCTCCTTTTCCAGTTTCTCTCTTCCTTCTTCCTCCCGCGCTCTTCCTTTCCTTATTTTGTCTTTAAACGGAGAGTCGTGTGAACAGGCTATGCAAATGAGATGGTTATTACCCCACTGCTCATCAAGCCGCACAGAGGAGACATTAATAGGCTGATGAATATGCATGTGAATTTGTTAATTAAGTTAATTATTCTGCTGAAAATGCATTCGTCTTCCAAGGACATCTTCCCCAGGATTTCAACCTGCTCCACTCATTAGTCATGCGATATTTCATACACAGAGTGAGAATGAGAGAGAGGGAGGCAGACAGTGGGAGGGAGAATGAAGGGGAGAGGAGACAATGCTGTTTTTGGAAAGTGGGTGCCATTAACATGTGGGGTTATAAAAGTATGGGGTAAAAATAATGTATTTTAATGTCATCAGCGCTCACAATGGGATGCGTCATAACTACCCATAATAGCAAACCGCATCCTGCTTTCCAGATATGGCACATTATTCCCAAAAAGACCTAGTTGGAAGTTTATACATTTAGAGTTTTTTACGTCTATTTTTTGCGCTTGCTTCTACCTCACTGGTTACTTCTCCCTAATTGCTTATTAAAACCCTCTTAAATGAACTTTTTGTGCCAACTTTCCAACACATTAATTAATTGTTGTAGCCAATTAAGTGCCGTTGTGCAAATGAGCCTCATCACAAATGGTCCTATAGGGCTAACCCCTCCTTTCTCTCTCCCGCTCCTTGTCTCTTACTCTTCCCTCACCACCCTCCCCCCTCTAGTCTTCCCAGCTGCCCGAGCACTTCAAGGCACTCGGTGCCAAAGAAGCAGAAACTGTGTCCTGATAATGCTTCACTGTTTTCTGGACTGCTTCCAGCCTTCAGGCTCACTGATCTCAAACTTGTACGATAGGTGGAAAGCAAAAAGCTCAGTTGATTCCTTTTTTGTCTGGCACATTTGTACAAGAGCATCTTAATAAGGCCGCTTCTAAACCCACCGCCAAACCATATAGAAAGTGCGCTGATTGCATTGTATGCTTAATTTGTCTGGTGGCTATGAATTTTCAAGGAGGCATGCATGCATCAAATAATTTATCTTTATTCATTGCAGGTAATATGAGAGTTCACCAAGAGAGGCTGTGGGGAAAAAAAGAAGGAGGGTAGTTAACTTCAAAGCGCTCAATAAGGTTGCCAAGCTGTTCACACATCTTCATCCCCTGTGTTAAAGCTGGAAACATGCAGAGGAAATCAAATACATGTGTATAAGGAGATGTTCTACACAACAACACTGTGAAAATATACAAAATGTAAAAACACTGAAAATTAGTGGTTGACATACAGTGTATATATGTTCACCACCCCACACATACAGCTTATATGTAGGTGTATGCATACATATAATATGTATATTATATGTATGCATACACACATATTATGCAAATCTTTTGTGTACTGGATGTAAAATCAGGTTTCTTTTAAAATAATGACACATCTTTGCACCGAATGCGGAAAGCAGAAAAAAGCTGAATCGGATCAGTGGGTATGTCTAACATTTGCCTTTAAGCATGTGCCAAGGTAAGTATCTTCTGTTGATTTAGGCTGTCTCATTAGCTTCTGCTTCTTTATTCAGTTCCACCCTGACTCAGTGATGTTGAGACCAGTGTTTTGTGGAGGTCATACCATCTGTTGCAGGACTCCTTGTTTGTCTTGCTGAAGAAAGTTCTTCGTGACTTTGGTTGTATATTCTGTGTAGTTGTCAAGCTGCGAAATGATTTTGGGGCTCTGTTAGGCTACACCCTAATGGTGCCATATGATGAACGAGCATCTAAACATTTAAAGTGTGTAGAAATGTTGCATAGCAGTGCACTTGGAGCGTATGTATGTGTTCACATGTGTGTGTGTGTATGTTTTATCTATTCATAAAATAATAAAATGTGATAATAAATGGATCGGAGGACTCAAAATGTGCAAAGAAGCAATGTAAATTTGGCCTAAATGTAAAATTTGTGATGTGTAATAATGTGTCAAAAATGTACTGCCAATAATGCCTCATGAGATAATACCTTTTCTGATTAATGTGACAGTTCTTAGATTATTATTATTTTTTTTACTGCTGTTGTTGTTGTTTTACTTTGGGTTTTTTTTTAGCCACTGTGGCATTCATTTTGTAGTTGAGACAATGCGAACATTTTTCCATCATGTTAACAACATGCAGAGAAGCGTTTCTCAGCACAGGGGTTGAACTTTCTCTTTTTTTCTCATGCCTGGCTCTGCCCACTCTGCTGCCATTCGGACGTGGCACTGATACACCCACCAGGAGGATTAGGGAAGGTTTAACACCGGTGCCAGCCTCACTCCCTGTGCCACGCCATCCCTCGGCACAGAGGGAGGTCCCGCTTGGCATGGCAAGGTGAACTAGCCTCTGATTGATGGGCATGGTTTCAGCCTGCTACTGTGCTCCCTAAGGCCCGTGCCTCCTTTTCCTTTTTCCTACTGCTGTCTTGGCAGCAGTGCCCAACTCCTCTTCCATGCCAGGCAGCCAGCTAAAGCTCCTGGTGGGCACATCAATTACATAGCGGCACCTCCCCTCTTTTCTCATGTCTATCTGTGGGTCTGTCTACTGTCTCAGACGATGCCAATCTGGTCCCACTCCATTTCCACTGCTGTCTATAGCTATCTCCTGTGTTTGTGTGCGTACTGCTTTATAGCCTACCCATGTTCACAAATACATCTTTGCATATGCACAAATGCACATGAATCCTATTCACGCACACACCCCGTGCTTTCCTCTTAGGCAGGTCATAATGGTTGGTGGGAAAATCCTCCCTAGAGAGCACTCTGCCACAGGCTCAGCTGTACAATAGGCTCAGGTGTGTGCCTGTAGTATGTGCTTGTGTGTGCAAGGCATGGATGCTTTTGCTCTTTAATCTTTTTTTTTTTTTTTTTTTAATCTACTGCTTGATTAAACAGCCTATTTCTCTGACTGCTTTATAGTAGAGGGCAACAGTAGGAAAAAACAAACAAACAAACAAACAAACAAAAAACCATTAGTAATGTAGTGCATTATTTACATGATTATTTCAACCTTCCTTTGGATTTTGCCTGTTAGTTGCTGTTGGCAAATCATGAATCATTTACTCACAGCGACCGTACGCCATCTGCAGTATTAATTTTGCCACTGTCTTACTATAAACTGAAAAGGCTTTTATTTTTGAAGCGATAAAGGCAGCTGTTTCGTTTCTCCTGGAAACGTTGTGATAAATAACCCAAAGTAATTGTTACAACGTGCAAAATAGTAAGTCGGAATCTTAAAATGTTTATACTATTTTAAATGTGCTCGTGTATGTTATATATACACACAAACATGCAAAAAAATTGATACATAAAATTTAAAAAAAAATAGTCTGGAGAAAGGACTCACCCAGGAGAAAAAAAAATCGCTGTTCCCCGCTTGCTATGACGAGTTTATAGTAGTACGGAAGCCCGGAAGGGATGCTAGGAACCTGAAGCGGGGAAGTCGAAGTTGAGCAGGGGGGTACAATGGCGGCGGGGCCTGGTGTTTCTATGCAGAGCTGCAGCCCTGCGAGGGAACTTTCTGTTTCAGTTCAGCAGGGAGGAAATCAGACTCATGGCGATCGGGTTAAAACCGAAGAAGTAACGGGTAAGAACGCGACTCGTGCTTTATTTTTCGTTGCTTTACTGATAATTTATTTTGGGACTTAGGGCTATCAATGGCTAACTGCTAAATCAGCCCACTATGTTGGCGAGTACTGCTGCTTTTTGTGTATGTTTTATAGATTTGAAATCCATCTGTGGGTACCATATACACACAATAACTCCAGATTGATAAGTGCGGCTTATCTGTACAAGGATTGGTATTATTTTTTGGTGCGCTTAAAGTCACGTTAGTTGCCTATCTGTAATCAGCTAACGGCTAACGTTAGCAACTTGCTAACGTCAACTTTCTGCAAACACTGATGATAGGTAGGTCGTGCAAAACAAGGCTCTGAAAATATAAACACCACAGAAGTTTTGCTTACCTATTCAGTGTGTAGAGCAAAAAAATGCCAATCTGTCCATCAGTTTGGCAAACTGTGTAATAAGCTGCAACATTGTAATAGCTCATTATCGACATGTTTTGACAACACTAGACATCCTAGACTAACAGTCTGGTAAAAGGATCCCAACACTTTTATTAAAAGTTGTTTTTTTTTTTTGTTCTTTTTGTTATTTTTCCAAAGAGCTGACAAATCCTACCACCCAGCTAATGTATAAAAATCATGCCAGTCGCCTACCCACGTGAGACATCTGCCTGGAACACAAATAGTACAAGTGGGACATAGATGATGATGATAATGATGTTGTTGTCATGCTCTCAGGTCACTCTTGAAAATATAGAGGAAAGAAAGTATTTTTATACTTATATTTGTTACAGTACACATTTGGCTTCCAGTTTGTTTGGAATACCTAAATGATGATAATACCTACAACACTATTAGACCTCGGTCCACCAGGATTGGCTGAGCTCTATCTATCTATCTATCTATCTATCTATCTATCTATCTATCTATCATTGATCAGTGGTCTTTGATTAGTGGTCATGTCATTAAACAAATGTACTTTTTGTAAGGTTGAGGAAACCTGCAGTCAGCTGAGACTGAAGAAGTCACTTGGAAGAGTGACAAACTGTTTCTCCTGCTGAAAATGCTACATTCAGAACAGAATCCACTTTTTGGGATTCCTGCTGATCTACATTCAAAAACACGCACAAAACTTTTTTTTTCCTCATAAAGTTACACTAAAAAAAATGTGTTTGTGCGTGTTAAGTTGATATTTTATTTCTTTAAGTTTTGTTTTGTTGTTTTTATTGCCTTAAAACATTGAAGTTACCACATGTAGCTTTACAATGTTTACCACTTCTTAGACAAATGCCACATAGAAGTTTGAACGGGAAGTTTTTGTATAGCCTTTCACACAGGTGTGGATTAACCAAAATTATTTCTAAACAGTATAGTTTGTGGTTGTGTTTTTCTCAGAATAACAAGGATAATAGAAACGCCCATAAAGATATACAATATAGCTTAACAGCAACTCAAACTGCAGCTGTTAAACTGACAAAAAAATGTGTTTGTTTGATGAAATTAGTTTTTGCCTAGAGGAATAGTAAAAACTTTGTCTTGTTCTAGTTTAAGTACTTTTATTACATAAATATGGTTATTCTGGGTGGCAAAAAAGATCATAAACCTCTTTTAAAATGCAGAACAGAATAAGTGTATGAAATTTGCTTAAAAGTTATCTAAATGCATGTATTTCTTTTTTATTTAGAAGCAGAGAAGCAGAGTCGCATGGCTGCTCTGCTGGAGAGGCTTCATGCCAAACACAATGCTTCCCGGCCATGGCAGGAGACCTGCAAGGTTGTTCGTCAGGCTATGGTGAGAGAGAGACCTTTCTACAAGTGATTTGTACAAATTTCAAAAGCATTATTTTACATCAGTAAAGGCAGGAAAGAGGCATCTGCAGCAAGGCCCTTATGATAAAATCTGTGGTGCCTTTGTGAATAGAAAGCCAAAAACATCCTCAACTCCATTTCTTGAAACAGTAAGAGGCACCACCTAGTGGTGCAGTTTAGCTCTACAAAAGAACCAAGTGTTTTCATGACTTAGAAAGACTTTAAGGGGAAAGTCATACAATATATTCTACAGTGGTATAATATACCAGTTTTAGAAGGCCTTAACAACATTATAAACACACACAATACCCATCATGACCCATCTATTTACTTAACAATCCCACATCAGGTCACAATGTAACAAGTAATCACAACAGAGAACACATTTAATGTCATTAAACATATAATTGCATAAAAGGTATTTTCTTCAGTAACTTAGCTTCTGGATAAATAAAGCTGTAATGGTGGTGGAATTTACATTCTTGAACCCAGTGGAGCAGGTGGAAAACAAATTTTAGATCTTGTTGATTAAGCACATTTTTTGTTTTATGAACTTTCTCTTTCTTTCCACATAATGTGTCCCAGGAGAAACGTGGTGTGATGAATGCAGCAGGTCACCAGCTCCTGCTCAACTGTCTGGAGACCCTGCAGAGAGCTTTGAAAGGTGAGGACGTCAGTTGATTTAAACACAAGGGAGAGCGAGTTGACCTTTTTGTTTAGAAAAACAAACTGCTTTCTTTTTCAGTCTCATCACTTCCCTCCATGACAGATCGTCTGGAATCCATTGCTCGACAAAACATGTGAGTCTCTTACAGTTACCGAGGCCGGTAAACCTAAGCACTGAAAGCAGTGGAAGCTTTCAGTGCTTAGGTTGAAAAACCTTTAGTTTAATATTTCAAATGAGAATGAGCTTCTTTATTGGTTAGGAGGGCTACATACAACACATTGCATGATGTTCTTTATTTTACAGTTTTGATGGCATTTATCCATTGTGAACGTAGTCAGCAACAATATTTACATTTTTTCCAATATACTAACACTGTTTTAGCTAAAGCACAACAGGAAATTGAGGTTAGAAACGTCATAGCATTATTTTGTCAAATTTTTTTGCCTTGTTTGTGCAGGCTGGGCTCCCACCTGAGTCCCTCTGGAACAGAGTGCTACATCACAATGGACATGTTTTACGTGGAGGTGCAGCTAGACACCAGTGGCCAGCTAGTGGATGTTAAAGTGGCTCATCAAGGAGAAAGCCCCACGGTCAGTCTAATCACTATGTAGTTCCATAAATTAGTAATAGAAGGCCTTGGTGACACAGGTCTAGAGACCATTCAGTGCACCATTGCAACCTCCACCTGCTGGGAAAAAAAACTAACCAATCACAAGGAGGTTTCCAATAAAGCGCAGTGCCAGGAATCTTTGGCAAACGTTTGGAATACACATATTTTCCCTTACAACCAGTGGTTGCCGTGGGTTGCCAACTGGTCTCTAGGCTTGTGTGACTGGGAGAGGCAAATTACATTAATCTAATTCCACTAGTGAAGATTCAGTAATCTTTTTTTGTATTTAATTCTTGGTCACAGAGTTGTCCTGAGCTTTTTCAGCATTTAAGGTGAGTAGAAAGCACATGTGTAATTGAAACTCTTGTGGATGATAAGAGACAAACCTGTAGTGCATGGTGTTTCATTTCTGTTAATGATTAAAAGTTAAAATTGCAGTTACCTGTTAGAGATTCCTGTTTAATAGCTGATTGAGCCACTTTTGTTTTCTTTTTAACAGGGAAAAGAACTTTGAAGAGTTTTCTAAACATCTCAAGGGACTTGTTGATTTATACAAGCTTCCTGGAGACAAGTAAGTAGGCTTGCAGGCTTTGATGTTTGGTTTAGGCTTATCTAAAAGCACGAGTAGATATTTCGTTCCACGTATAAAATTGAATTTACATGTGCCATCTTCCAGATTATGAAAAATTATCTTTTCTTAAATTGTTGAGTTATGAATATGTAATGTATTTAGGCTTTTTAACTGCTGAGAGACAGGAGAGCTGAAAAGAAAGCAATCAAAGACCAGATTAGTGATATTATTTTTTTTATAAGATGCATATGCCATACATCTCTGAATATTGTTTTCATATGTCTAATAATATTTCCTTTCTGTGTATCAGTAAACTGAAAACCAAGATGTACATAGCACTCCAGTCTTTGGAGCTTGATCTTACAAAGATGATGCACATGTTTAGGTAAGTTCAATAAGTCTTTGATTTACTGTTTAAGTTGCCTTTGGGATCTTTGGACTTTTCATATTCATCACATTTCTGAGGACTTTGTTTGTATGCTATATGTATGTGCTTCTAGAAAATGCATGTTAAATAATAAATCCCTGAAGATTTAATCAGTTTGAACCTGTGGTACTGTTAAAAGACTAAGTACAATAATTTTATGAGGTGTTGGGACACCTATTGTTAAAGATCGCAAGGGTCATCTCTTATTATAAGAGACTGTATCTCTGTACATTTGCCTAAATTGTATAAATTAATAATTATGACCTAAGCACTTAATTTGATCATCTCTATTTTAATGCAGTCTTCTTTGTTTTTATGTTTTTTAGGTTAGCTACCAATGCTAATACCGTAGAAACTATTCTGCATGGGAGTGTGGGCTTGCTGACAGCCAGAAGTGGTGGTCACCTTGTTTCTCTCCAGTGCTATGTGTCCCCTTATGACATATTTGAAGAGGGAACAGGCACACAGCTCAACCTAATGGACAACAATGGCAAGTGCATGCAGGACATTGATGACCTTATCAAGAATCATCTACCAGTCACGACCTATGTAACTTACTGGATGCTTGTTGTTACAGTGCCGCGCTCTCTGGGTGTCAGTGTCTCTGTTACAATTGAAGGAACCTCCTCTGTCTATAAGCTCCCAATTGCTCCACTGATTACAGGATCCCACCCTGTTGACAACAAGGGGTAAGAACATGTTCACCAGTGTTTACAAAGTCCTCCAGTGAGCAACTCTAATCTGTGTAAAACCTGCAATTATGCTATACTGGGGATTGTTTACAAATTCACCACTCTTGCAAATATTAGGCAGTTATCATGGGTAATTGATTTTTTTTTCTCTTTATTTTAGGACACCTTCCTTTTCCACTGTGACCAACTCCAACTGTGTGGACCTGCCAGCTTGTTTTTTCCTTAAGATGAACCAACCCACACCCTTTTCACTCTCTTTTATCCAGAGGATGGGCAATGCTACTTGTGAGTTTACCTAATGCATGTTGTATTCACTATTCATTAACACACATAGAAAATATTATTCTTTATTTGAACGGTTTAACCTTAATCTCTGTCAATTTTTTCCCCAGCCATCCCAGTGTTTGAGACCCCACCCATCTTGTCACCTCTCTACCAGTTAATTGTCCAGAGCCAGCTCCAACGTCTTGAGGAGGGCAGCTCCCAGCCTCCACCCCCACACAACATGCACTTTTATTCTGTGAGCAGACATTACTTGCCTCCACAAATATCAGCGATGTGTTGTAAATCTCTAGAATCTTTTAACTTGCACATTATTTGGTTTAGTTAAAGGTCTGTCCACCCTCGGTGGTTACCCCCAACCTCTTCTTTTGGCTTTAGAATTGTCTCCATTACTTGTATTTATATATCACAATTATCACAATTTCTATCATTGGAAGTATCTGAAAACTTCTATTTTGCTGTCTAAGGTGTTACCTGATCAGCAGCACTGTTACTTCCTGAATGGCGATGCTCCAGTGCAAGATGGTCGATCTCTTCAAGGAGCACTGGTGTCCAAGATCCCCTTCCGCCACCCGGCACAAGTACCATTCTTGTTGGATATCATTCGGCATCAGGCAGCCTATAACACCTTGATTGGCAGCTGTGTGAAGCGGACTTCTATCAAAGAAGGTAGGTGGCTTCTGATTTCCTGTATTTATCTTATTAACATGTGCTCTGTTTTCTATCATATTAAATTACTTATAAGTGTCATTGTTATTTCAGACAGTGCAGGCCTGCTGCAGTTTGAGGTGTGTCCTCTTACTGACTCAAGTTTCAGCGTTTCTTTCCAGCATCCAGTGAATGAGTCCCTGGTCTGTGGTAAGCACATACTTTTGCTCTTTTTTTTTTTTTTTTTGGGAGGTTTCGGGGAATAAAGTTGTTTCACTAAAATAGATACATTTAAAAAATATCACAGCAAACATGATGTTTTGTAACAAGTGGATTTGACACAAATGTCTTTATACTACTTTTTTTTTCTCCCCAGTAGTCACTTGCTACAAATACTTGAAATCCTGATAGAGAGCTTGAAGTTGAACTTTAATTTGTTTATATTTCATATATTCATTTTTAAGTCAGAAGTTCTGACTACTGAAATTGATGTGACACTGTTGGAGTGGTTGATATTAATTAATTATGTGGGAAATTGGTCTTTTCTGATTGTATAGTGGTTTTACAGAGAACTGTTTTTTTTACATGGTAAATTATCTTTAGTTGAGTATATAAAAGTTTCCCCAACTCATTGCCCAGAAACACAAAACCAACAATTGCAAAGTTTTTATAAAATTGCCATTGGGTTAAAGTTCAGCTAAACTGGTATTTATTATTTTAACTGGAGGACTCAACACATGACTGCAGCATGTTGAACCTTTATCTCAAACCTATGTTTGCTGTCTGTCTTTTCACTGTTGGCTGATATAAAATGTTGACTGAAAAAAAAAAAACATCCTTTCAGTCACTTCAAGGTTGATTAGCAGGCAGCCACTTTACACTTTTAGCTTTGGAGTAGATTGCAGTCTAAAGGGGTTCATGTGTTAATCTGCTGGAATATCTTTTGTTTTTTGTGTAACTCTATTCTATGTGATCTTTTTCCTTTAGTGGTGATGGAGGTGATTGACTCCAGACAGGTATCCTGCAAGCTATATAAAGGAGTGTCAGATGCTCTAATCTGCACTGATGAATTCATCACCAAAGTGGTCCAGAGGTGAGATACTCACCATAACACCATAACTGTGTGGTTATGCACGGTTTAGTACATGGTTGGTAATTGTTTCCTTCCTCTTGTAGATGCATGTCCATCCCTGTAACCATGAGAGCAATTCGAAGGAAAGCAGAAACCATTCAAGCAGACACTCCAGCCCTTTCCCTAATTGCACAAACCGTGGAGACTATGGTGAAAAACAACCTTCCACCCTCTGGTAGTCCCACCTATAATATGGTAACAGCTGATGGATCTAATCCCATGGGACTGCCTGGGCTTACAGGGGGCAACACACCTACTGGAGGAGGGCCCAATTTTACAGGTCCAATCACTTCTCTGTATGGGATGTCCCGAACTGACAGGCAAGCTCAAGGAGGAGAGTGCCTAACCCCAGGAGCTGTGGCTAGCCAGCAACAGATGCAGCAACAACAGCAGCAAGGTCAAGGCCATTCAGATGACTATAGCAAAGTCACACAAAATCCCATACTAACAAGTCTGTTACAGATAACTGGAAGTGTGGGTTCTAGTCCCAGCTCCCAGAATGCACCACAGCCCCACCAAACTCCACCTCCAACATCTTCCCCTGCCAGCAACACCAAGAATCACCCCATGCTGATGAACTTGTTGAAAGACAATCCCACTCAAGATTTTGCTTCCCTGTATGGGTCTAGTCCATTAGAGAGACAGAATTCTTCTGGTTCTCCACGGACAGAAGGCATGGGCGGAACCTGCCCTGGAGGTAGCACGAAGGGAAAAAAGAAGCGCCCACGGGGGAATGAAAAGGGTGGCATGCTGCCTGGAACAGCTGCTGGTGTTGGAGGCGGTAGCTTAGGCATGAAAACTCAACAGTCATCTTCCATGCCACAGCACCACCAGCACCATCAAGTCACTCACGAGGATGATTTCCACCGTGAGCTCCTCTCTATGGATGTGGACGCATCTCAGAATTCTATCTATGATGTTAACCTGACCAGTGATGGCTTAGACACGCCCCATAGCATTACTCCTGCACCAAGCCAGTGTGGAACTCCACCATCTGGTCCCAGCATGCCTTATTCACAGTCTCATGTCCAGTCTCAGCAACAGCAGCCACCAGGTACCGTACCACCTCGTATGGTCCGTCTCTCCAGCTCTGATAGTATTGGACCTGATATCACAGAAATCTTGTCAGATTTACCTGAACAAACTGGCAAAGGCAGTGGTGGGAGCCATGGGCAGCATCCAATGGGCAGCGGTGGGGAGGATGGAGGCGCACTAGGTACCCCTATCCGTGACTCTTCGAGTTCAGGTCAGGGTAGTGCAGTGTTTGACTCAGCAGATATTTTCAATACCAACAGCAATGAGAATCCCTTCACAGACCCCGCTGACCTGATTGCTGAGGCGGCCGGAACTGTTACCACTCCCACCAGTGACTCTTCTTCTACCAACTTCTTCCCTGATGCTGCGGACTTCAACCCTGACCTTCTTACCTCAGGCCATGGTTTCTCCCAGAGCTACTTTGATGACAGTTCTCCAAGTGCTGATGGAGACATGGACCTTGTCAAGGGTTTTGGGGGAGGTAGCCAGCAGAATACCCCATCAGGAACGCCTCAAAATCCTACTCCACATGGACAGAGCACTCCAGAGCCTTCACTAAAGGACCCTTTTGATATTGGGATGGTGTTTGGAGGCAACAGTGGTAGTGGTAAACCACTTCTGGGACAAGCTCCTGATTTAGGAGACACACATGGTGGAGGGTCCCAGAGCCCCCTTTTGAGCATGGGCCTTGGAGGAGCATCTGGTGAACCAAAAGTTAAACAACAACAGGTTCTCATGCGGCCAAAAGATGAGAATGGGGGCAGCGGTGGGAGCAGTTCTGGGATGGGAATCGGGAGCAGCTCAACAGAGGGAAAACAGGTGAAGCGTAGCAGGACGCCATCCAGTGAGGGAAAATCTAAAGATAAACCTCCCAAACGCAAAAAGCTCGATCCTGATGGAAAATCCCCTTCTCACAGCTCAGGGGGGCGGCCTTATACACCACCTAGTGGTGGCTCAGGCTCTGGTAGCAGCATAAGTGGAGGCGGTTCCAAGTCTCCTGGTAGCTCAGGACGGTCACAAACCCCCCCTGGAGGTGCCACACCTCCAATTCCCAAAATCACTATTCAGATCCCCAAAGGGACCATAACTGGGGGCAAAACCTCTTCCCATAGTGGATACACCTCCAGCAGTTCAGCCACAAGCAGCACAGGAGGAACTGGAGGAACCAGCAGCAGCAAAAGCCATCATTCACACTCATCGTCCTCTGGAAAGATCAAATCCAAGGAAGGCTCCATGACACAAGGCAACAGCTCCAAACCAGGGAGTGGAGGAAGTGGGCCATCCCAGTCTAAAGGCTCCTCCCAAGGGATGGGTGTTGGCAAGCCAGGATCTTCACCAATCACCAAACATGGCCTGTCTGGGCCTGGAGGTACTGGCGGAGGAATAGGAAGTGGTAATAAAGTTAAGCCTCAGGGGGGCAAGCCTCCTGGTTCACTTATGAATCCCAACATAAAGCCCAACATTTCACCTTCCCATTCTCGTTCCAGTAGCTCTGGTGAAAAATTATCCTCCCCTATGAAGATGCAGCAGTCCCAGGTTCCAGGAACTCCACCTTCTTCCAAGGCCAAATCCCCCATGGGCTCAGGAGGTGGCAGCTCCGGAGGGTCTAAGTCTTCTTCTGGTGGAGGCATGAGCTCACAGAAACCAGCTGGGGGAAGCTCTTCATCTGGTTCTTCATCTTCTTCATCATCCTCCAGTTCCTCGTCATCTTCAGGTTCAGTTGGCTTCTCAGGAGGCTCTCAGTCTCAGTATGGCAGTGGTGGAGGGGGAAGTGGTGGAGGTGGTGGAGGAGGCAGTGCAAGTGGGGGTGGAGGTGGCAGTGGTGGAGGGGCTGGCCAGAATAATGCAAATAACCCAAACGCCAAAGGAAAGTCTCCTAGCCGTAACAAGAAACCCTCTCTAATAGCAGTCATAGACAAGCTGAAGAGTGTTGGAGGAGGAGGAGTAGGGGAGGATGGTTGTGAGGTAGGGCCACCAGTAGGGGGAGCTGGTTCGTCATCTACTCCTGGCGGTGGGTCTGGAAATGTTCCCAGTGGGCCTTCAAACATGGCACCGTCCAAGCATGTCTCATCCTCTCAAAGTGGTGACTATAAGCGGGAAAAGTCTGATAAAGAGGCAAAGGCAAAAGTGTCAGTGTCAGGGGGGAGCAGTGGGGATAAAAAGTTGATGGACCCAAAAACAGGTGGGGTAGGTTCGACTGCTTTG
Organism: Simochromis diagramma; assembly: GCF_900408965.1. NCBI lineage: Eukaryota > Metazoa > Chordata > Actinopteri > Cichliformes > Cichlidae > Simochromis > Simochromis diagramma. Next base: position 2,542,638 of record NW_024386972.1, on the reverse strand, counting down.
GCCAAGATTATAATTAGCAAACCAGACGGTGGCTCTCCAAGTATCAAGGCTAAAGTGACCCTACAGAAAGCAGGAGAAGGATCTGGTGACAATATGCGTCCTCAGATTTCTAGCCTGAAAGCTTCTCCACTCTTCAGTGGCTCGACTCCCAAACATGACCGCTCCTCCCCCAGTCACAGCCGCTCACCAGGATATACCCCACTTAACCAGGATAGTGAGAGCGAGTCAGGAAGCAGCTCGGTGGCTGAAAAGTCTCACCAGAACAGCCCCAGCTCGGACGATGACCAGACCATGCGCCCACTTCCTCCCCAGGACTACATGAGCTCTATTCCCCTTAGCTCAGGTGAGAAACATAAGAAACACAAGAAGGAGAAAAAGAAGCAGAAGGAGAGGGAACGGGAGAGGGACAGAGACCGAGAACGGGACAGGGACAAAGAGAAAAAGAAATCTATGTCAATGGGGCCGTCTTCTCATCCAATAAAATCGGACAGTTGGTCAAGGTCTCCCATCTCAGCTTCAGATTCATCTTTGTCCATGTTAAGTTCAGATCGGCCTTCCCGGCCGAGCCCAATGTATATGAGAAATGAAGATGATGACCTCATGGACTCAGCCCTCACCGGCAACCTTTAATTTGATGTAGAAAGTGCTTTGATTTCACTCATTTGTTGTCAAATTTTAACCCATTCCTTTTAAAACGTAAAGTAAACTTCTATTTATTTCAATCAAGCTGCAGATTAGAGCTGGATATAGGAATATTAAAGCTCTGTAGCTGATCATTGAACTGTTAAAGCTGTATTTTAGTTTTGTATTTTACTGTATGAATACCGATGTATGATGTCGGGGTGGTTAGGATGCCAGGTGTATGTGAATGTGAACACTACACATAAAAAGCCACCTCCGAATTGAGAAGTTAACCGTTTTTGTCTTTCCTGTGATGTCAGATGTTTTTATTTTTTTTAGTACATGTTTCCCCATTTCTTTATCCATGTAATCCATCTACATTCTGCTTCTGTCATAAAAAACAATGGGTTGCTATTATACAGTATGACATCTATTGGAAGTTATTGTAAAGACAGAAGGGTACAGCATTTACTTGCCTTGTTTTTCACAAAACCTTCAAATTTGTAGATTTTTGATACATTTTAAATTGTTAATGAGTAAATTAGTGAAGGTAAAAAGACTGTAACTGATAATGATGATGATGATGCCGATGGTGGAGTAAAAGAGACATGCAGTTATTTTTTATAACTGGAATTGTTTTTGAAGGTTGGAATAAAAATTTCACACGTGAACCAGTTTCCTCATATTAATGTGTTTTGGGAGATTTGATTACTATAAGTTTCTGTCAAACAAAAACACCAGTCGCAACCATTTAGAGAAAGCGAGGAAAGTGTCCGTGGCACTAGATGGCAGCAGTGTATCAGGCTCTATTTCTGGCTGCAGAATTACAGGGTGCGTTATAATGAGTCATTTTCCCAAAGGTAATGTGCGGAGGTTAAATGGATTTTCACATCTTTATTCACAGGTATTATAAAAGATGATTTGTAGATTCAGAGTGCAACTAAAGGGTTTTTCTTTGCTCACAATGGGCTCATTTTGAGCCTCCAAATTGACAGAACTAAGAGATGTTTATACTGTCATGTTTAATATCAGCAAAAAATACTTGTGTTGAGGCAATCTTTCTAGGAAACTAACCGGCATTAAGACCTAACAGTACAGATATGCCAGAATGAGTTGGTGTAGTTTTTTGATTTAGTGCTATAAAGTAGTATGACTTTGTAGCACCAGATACATACCTTTAAATCAAAGCAACGTCTGTGTATCACTGTATGCACAGTGGCCATTTAATCTAAAGAGATTAAATGGCCACTGTGCGTTCTTTTTTTCGTCATTGCATTTTCTGCATTGTCTTTGCAAAATGATTAGATGTAAGACATACAGTCTTTAACAAGCAGCTGAGGTGTACTTAGTAAAGCAAATATCTAATCAACCAATAAGACGGTAGCTCAACTCCATGAACTTATGCATGTAGATGCCCTGCTGAAGTTCAAACTGAGCATCAGAATGAGGAAGAATAGTGACTGAAGGGACTTTGAATGTGGCACAGTTGTTGGTCTCGAGGGTTTAAAGTGAATGGTCTGAAAAAGAGGGTGGCGCAATGGTGTGGGAAATATTTTCTTGGCACACTTTGGGCCCCTTATTATCAACTGAGCATTACTTAAACACAGCCTAGCTGAGTATTGTTGCTGACCATGTCCGTCTCTTTATAATCACAATGTACCCATTTTCTGATGGAGTCATGATGGAGCTACACATAAAGCAAGGTGATCACCCAAGACTAAAGTTGTGGTCAGACCAACATCACCATCCATAGTAGCAAACTTCCAGCACAGCTCAAAAATGTGTTTGCTAAATTAGACTTTAAAAAATGGGGCAGTCTGAAATGTTGGGT